>NW_020230300.1:0-1312105 GCF_003227715.2 Harpegnathos saltator
TACCCGAACATTAGTGAATTTTGGTATACATGTGTATATACAGAGTGTTTTAAAAATGCCGGACCCGCAGGATGACTTTGCAGGATCAAGTTTTCATAAAAAACTTTAAAGGCAAAAGTTATAGAAAATCGAGTGACGGATTTGATGGTGACCATGAATTTGGCATTGGCCATGACCTTCAAGGTCATTTGGAAATTGACATGCGTTTTTTAAATGGGAACCCTTATTTTTTATTACACTGTTTTTTTTACCTCTTCCTCCCTTCCTCCCTCCCTCTCCCTCTCTCTCCCTCCCTCTTTCTCACACATACTCTCTGTCGCACTCTTTCTTCCTCATACACTCTCTCTCACACTCTCCTCTCTCTCACACTCTTCTCTCTTTTACAATCTCTCTCACTCACATTTTCCCTCTCTCAACTCTCTTTTTGTCACACTCCCTATTTCTCACAATCTCTTTCCCACACTCTTTCTCTCACACACTCATACTCTCTCCCTCTCTCTCTCACTCTATCCCTCTCATCCTCCTATCTCTTATACTCTCTCTCACTCACACTCTCACCCTCTCCCTCCCTCTCACACTCCCCCCCTCTCTCTCCCACTCTCTCTCTCTCTCTCTCTCTCTCTCTCTCTCTCTCTCTCTCTCTCTCTCTCTCTCTCTCTCTCTCTCTCTCTCTCTCTCTCTCTTTCACTCACACTCTCTCTCTCACCCTCTCTCTCACACACTCTCTCTGTCTCTCTCATCCTCTCTCTCACACTTTATCAAAGCCCTTTCGCATAGTCAAAATACGTGCAAAGATGAAGCGAAACATTGACATGCAAAAGGATTTGAAATTCAGTCCAGTCAGTGCGGCGTAACTTTTCAATTACACATAAAATTTTTCTAGGCCGATATAGAATATTAATTTCATATTGAGCAATTCTCCGTTTCATATTCCCACACATGTACTTTACCTTTATAAAAATATTCTCAATTCGGCGCATCGAAATTTTCATCATTTTTCCAAGATGTTTCTTATTACTCTTTTTATTTCGTACGAATATTTATTATGCGAAGCGAAAGGTTTCAATTTGGTACAGCCAGAGCGACGTAAACTTTGCAAGAGGATCGTTGTCTAATCGCAATAGTTATCATCGTTTTCTTCATATTTGCATTATTCCATTTTATTTTGGCGGATATGCACTGTAGAAAGTCTTTTTCATTCCGTGCAGCCAATGCGACGTAAACTTTGCAAGAAAGTGTCGGTGTTCTATTCGCAATAGTTTCTCATATTCCTTACATGTTTTTTATTACTCCACTTTATTTTGCCAGGAATAATTGCCGTACAAAAAGCGTTTCAATTCCGTACTGCTAGTGCAACGTAAACATTGCAGAAGGAAGTCGGTGTCCTAATCGTAATAGTTTCCCATCGTTTTTCTCGGATGTCTTGAATTACTCCGTTTTATTTTGACAGGAATATTCACTGTACGAAAGCATTTTCAATTCCGTACTTCCAATGCAACGTAAACGTTGCAGGAGGAACTTGGTGTCCTATTCGCAATAGTTTCCCATCGCTTTTTTCGGATGATTTGTAATACTCCGCTTTATTTTGACAGGAATATTCACTGTACGAAAATGTTTCCGTACTGCTAATATGACGTAAACTTGACAAAAAAAAGTCGCTCACACGATAAAGTGAGAAGTCGATTTACGTGAAAACAAGTATACTATTTCTGAAGAATCATTTTCTTGTAATAATATTCATTGCTCAAATTATTTTTTATTATGTTACACTGTATATATATCAGCGAATCGAAGAATCCGAGAAGCAGCAGCAAAATGCACATTTCGAAGAGAAGGCAAATATCGGCAACGTCGCATTCACATTCATATAAGATCTATGTGGGGACCCACATTTTTCATTGCAGAATTTACCTTTTATAATAAGCCGTAGTTCGCCATACACCCACAGTGGCGCGTCGAACAGTTCCCTCTTCGATTCGGGTTCCCATTTGAGATTTGAACGTTACCACCCACCCTACCCCGAGAGGATGGGGGGGAATAACTTTTATTATGTTCTTTAAAAATATTGAACAGGTATTTTTTATTTCTCAATCCAATGATCATTTCTGGAGAATTGCGGAAAATATAATTTTTTGCGATCACAGCGCCATCTATCACGAATCAAAAAAAAAGTTTCGGACAAAATTTACGTATTTTGTTGCGTAGAATCCGCATCTGCAATAAAAAATGGGGGTTTCCATTTAAGATTTAAAAGTTGCCCCCAACCCCCATTCCCAGGGGGTGGGCTGGGAGGTCGAGTTTGGTATCATTGGATGTCCCCCTTCGAGACTAACAACTTTCATTAACCACTTTTTTTATCCAATGCATAGTTCTCGAGATATTTCAATGTCTTCAGATAAATCGTGCACCCTGTATATCTTTTCTCACAGACTTCGGACAAATGTGTGTGTGCATTGTCATTTCGACTTTTCTACACACAGATCTTATATGAATGTAAATGCGACGTTGCCGATATTTGCCTTCTCTCCGAAATGTGCATTTTGCTGCTACTTCTCGGATTCTTCGATTCGCTGATATATATACAGTGTAACATAATAAAAAATAATTTGAGCAATGAATATTATTATAAGAAAATGATTCTTCAGAAATAGTATACTTGTTTTCACGTAAATCGGCTTCTCACTTTATCGTGTCAGCGACTTTTTTTGTCAAGTTTACGTCATATTAGCAGTACGGAAACATTTTCGTACAGTGAATATTCCTGTCAAAATAAAGCGGAGTATTACAAATCATCCGAAAAAAGCGATGGGAAACTATTGCGAATAGGACACCAAGTGCCTCCTGCAACGTTTACGTCGCATTGGAAGTACGGAATTGAAAATGCTTTCGTACAGTGAATATTCCTGTCAAAATAAAACGGAGTAATTCAAGACATCCGAGAAAAACGATGGGAAACTATTACGATTAGGACACCAACTTCCTTCTGCAATGTTTACGTTGCACTAGCAGTACAGAATTGAAAATGCTTTTGTACGGCAAATATTCCTGGCAAAATAAAGTGGAGTAATAAAAAACATGTAAGAAATATGAGAAACTATTGCGAATAGAACACCGACACTTTCTTGCAAAGTTTACGTCGCTCTGGCTGTACCAAATTGAAAACCTTTTCGCTTCGCATAATAAATATTCGTACGAAAATAAAAAAGAGTAATAAGAAACATCTTGGAAAAATGATGAAAAATTCGATGCGCCGAATTGAGAATATTTTTATAAAGGTAAAGTACATGTGTGGGAATATGAAACGGAGCATTGCTCAATATGAAATTAATATTCTATATCGGCCTAGAAAAATTTTATGTGTAATTGAAAAGTTACACCGCACTGACTGGACTGAATTTCAAATCCTTTTGCATGTCAATGTTTCGCTTCATCTTTGCACGTATTTTGACTATGCGAAAGGGCTTTGATAAAGTGTGAGAGAGAGGATAAGAGAGACAGAGAGAGTGTGAGAGAGACAGAGAGTGTGTGAGAGAGAGGGTGAGAGAGAGAGTGTGAGTGAAAGAGAGAAAGAGAGAGAGAGAGAGAGAGAGAGATACAGAGAGAGAGAGAGAGAATGTAAGAGAAGAGAGAATATGAGAGAGAGGAGCGTGTGAGGGAGGGAGAGTGTGAGAGAGGGAGTGTGAGAGAGAGTTTGTGAGAGAGAGACAAAGAAAGAAGGACAGAGTGGGAGAGAGGGAGAGGGAGAGAGTATGAGAGAGAGAAAGAGAGAGTGTGAGTGAGAGAGTATGAGAGAGAGATTTTGTGAGAGAGAGTATGTGAAAGATAAAGTGTGGGAAAGAGAGTGTGCGAGATAGAGAGTGTGACAAAGAGAGAGTGTGAGAGAGGGAGAGAGGGAGAGAGAGAGAGGGGGGGGAGGGAGAGAGTGAGAGTGTAAGAGAGAGGAGAGTGTGAGAAAGATAGAGTGAGAGAGAGAGAGAGAGAGAGAGAGAGAGAGAGAGAGGGAGAGAGAGAGAGAGAGAGAGAGAGAGAGAGAGAGAGAGAGAGAGAGAGAGAGAGAGAGAGAGAGTGAAGGAGAGTAAGAGAGAGAGAGAGAGTGTGAGAGAGAAAGAGAGAGAGAGTATGAGAGAGAGAGGGAGAGAGTATGAGAGAGAGATTTTGTGAGAGAGAGTGTGTGAGAGAAAGAGTGCGGGAGAGAGATTGTGAGAAATAGGGAATGTGACAAAGAGAGAGAGTGAGAGAGGGAAAATGTGAGTGAGAGAGATTGTAAAAGAGAGAAGAGTGTGAGAGAGAGGAGAGTGTGAGAGAGAGAGTATGAGGAAGAAAGAGTGCGACAGAGAGATGTGTGAGAGAGAGAGAGAGAGAGAGAAGGCGGGAGGGAGGAAGAGATAAAAAAATAGTGTAATAAAAAATAAGGGTTCCTATTTAAAAAACGTATGTTAACTTCCAAATGACCTTGAAGGTCATGGCCAATGCCAAATTCATGGTCACCATCAAATCCGTCACTCGATTTT
The DNA here is from genome assembly GCF_003227715.2 of Harpegnathos saltator. Taxonomy (NCBI): domain Eukaryota; kingdom Metazoa; phylum Arthropoda; class Insecta; order Hymenoptera; family Formicidae; genus Harpegnathos; species Harpegnathos saltator. The sequence goes on from NW_020230300.1 coordinate 4,512, forward strand.
CTACAATTTTTGTCTTTAAAGTTTTTCATGAAAACTTGATCCTGCAAAGTTATCCTGGGGGCCCGGCATTTTTAAAACACTCTGTATATACACATGTATACCAAAATTCACTAACGTCGGTGACAGATGATAACGTTCCCTACTTTTTGATTATCGACCCTATCATTTCTTTTTCACTCACTCACTCATCCCCCTCCCTCTCTGCCTCTCTCTCTCCCTTCCCCTTTTTCTCACACTCTCCCTCACACTGTCCTCTCTCTCTCCCTCCCTCCCTCCCTCCCTCCTCCCCTCTCTTTCACACTCTTTCCCTCATACTCTCCTTTTTCTCTAACCTTCCTTCTCCTACTCTCACCCGCTATCCCCAAACCTCTCCCCCTCCCACTCTCTCACCTTCTCTCTCCCTCTCTCTCCCTCCCTTCCTCTCTCTCTCTCTCTCTCTCTCTCTCTCTCTCTCTCTCTCACTCTCTCCCTCACTCTTTCTCACACTCTCTCCCTCCCTCTCCCTCCCCCCCTCTCTCTCTCTCTCTCCGTCTCTGTCTCTTTTATTTACGCGCGCGCCATTCTAGCTGATTCATATAAAGTTTAGAATAAATATTATAAATCATAAAAATAATCCCTGTAGTGTAATATAAGTATAATATCCGATTCCAACATACGATGTATTAGGCGTATACAATTTGAAATTTAGAGAGGGGGAGAGGGAGAGAGTGTGAAAAAGAGAATGAAAATAAAACGAAACGATATGTAAGCAGCCGGATCATGTAAAATCTAACGTACTATTTTTTTTAAACTGTTATTGAACTTATTTTAAATTTATAAATCCTCATAAAAATTTCACAGCTCAGCATTGTATAATATATCCCTCTAAATCTTCAGAAGCATCATTTCTGTAGAATATTATTCATTGCATAAATTATTCTGTATTATGTTATACCGTATATACCAATAAGTCGAAGAATCGGAGAAACAGTAGCAAAAAGCATATTTCGGAGAATAAGAAAACATTGGCAGCGTTGCATTCACATTCATATAAGATCTATTGGGTGAGTGCAAAAGTTCGTGCGGAGTTTCAGTAGATGGAGTTATAAGCGTCGTAAAGTGTTGTCATTAATACTTCCATCTACATATTATATAACGTTGGAAAGGTGACGTCTTCAGCTGTTATTAAAAAAAAAATCATTTGTTTTCATACAAACTGCTTCGAGAAATATCACTTTAAAAACGAGTATCGATAAGGTGCATTTACGGCATGTTATGCTTTACGAGTTTCGAAAGGGAATAAACGTTGCCGCAGCCGTAAAAAACATTCAGGATGTTTATCAGGATGAAGCACCAGCTAAACGAACTGTGGAAAAATGGTTTGCTAAATTTCGGCGCGAAGAATTTAACCTTGAAGACGAGCCACGCTCTGGTCGACCTTCTGACATTGATGACGATGTTTTGCGTACTTTAGTGCTCAATAATCCGCGAATTTCAACAGAAGAAGTTGCTACAGCACTAAACGTTGACCGATCAACCGCTTTTCGGCGTTTAAAAAAGATGGGATTCGATTTGAAGCTCGATATATGGGTGCCCCATTTGCTGACCGAGAAGAACAAAATCAAGCGAATTTCTGCAGCCGTTTCTTTACTCGGGCGGCTCAATAACGAGTCGTTTTTGGATCGACTAGTGACGGGCGATGAGAAATGGGTCCTCTACAATAATGTTCAGCGCAAACGGACATGGAAACAATCAGGTGAGCATGGTGACGCAATGCCAAAGACCAGTTTGCACCCGATGAAGGTGATGCTCTCTGTTTGGTGGGATTGCAAGGGCATAATCTATTTCGAACTTCTCCCCGCTGGCGAAACGATTGATTCGGACAAGTACTGTCGCCAATTAACCAATCTGAATCGAGAAATAAAAGAGAAACGTCCGATTTTGTCAAATCGCAAGGGAGTCGTCTTTCATCACGCCAACGCCAGACCACACGTTTCGAAAAAGACGCTGCGCAAACTGAAGAGCCTGAAATGGGATGTCTTAACGCATCCACCGTATTCTCCTGATATCGCACCATCTGACTATCACTTGTTCCGGTCATTGCAAAATTATTTAAATGGAAAAAACTTTGACTCTTTGGAGGCCTTAAAAAACGGCGTCTCTTCGTTCTTCGAATATAAACCGCGCAGTTTTTATGATCGAGGCATCCGTATGCTGCCAGAACGTTGGAAAAAGATTATAGAAAACGATGGAGAATATATCATTGATTGAATAAAGATTTTTGTTTGCCTAATCACTGTGTGACTTTTACTCACAAACTCCGCACGAACTTTTGCACTCACCCAATACATCATGTATGTGTATACATGTATGTATACACATACATCTATACATGTATGTGTAGAAAAGAAGAATTGACAACGCAGCACACACACGTTTGTCCAAAGTCTGTGAGAAAATATATATATGAAAAAATACGAAAAGGAGACAGCGCGACATGTCGCTGCTCACTGAACATCTTGACAATCGCTTCACCTCGCATATATATACATATATACATATAAATTATAAATTAAATTATATATATACAGGGTGTCCCATTTTTATCCGGCGGGCTGAATAAAATTCGGGGATGATATTTTCCAGAAAAAAATGTCAAACAAATGTTGCTCAGTTCTAAAGGGGACATTCGATGCCATCAACAATTTTGACCTCGGGTGAAGGGTTCAAGGTCATTCAAGGTCAACTTTTTTTTTAATGGAAACCCCTATTTTTCAGATCGGCAATCGATTCCACGTAAAAAAATGAAACTTTTGTCTGAAGCATTTTTGTATAACGCAAACTAATTTTACTTATCCAGCCTCCAAAATTGAAATTTTCAATCTTTCTGAATTTTTTACTCGAGAATGGTGGGGTTTGGAGAGAAATTGCAGAAGAGAGAAAGTCCTTGGAATGCTGCAAGGAATTCACTCGAATTTTCGCATGCCGAGGGTACTGGACATGATGAGATAAAAGATTTTTTCCAATCATTGGCGGAAAAAAGTGCACGATCAACTATGCGAAAATTCGAGTGAATTCCTTGCAGCATTCCAAGAACTTTTTGTCTTCTGCAATTTCCCCCCAAACCCCACCATTCTCGAGTAAAAAATTCAGAAAGTTTGAAAATTTCAATTTTGGAGGCTGAATAAGTGAAATTAGTTTGCGTTATAAAAAAGTGCTTCAGACAAAAGTTTCATTTTTTTTACGTGGAATCGATTGCCGATGTGAAAAATAGGGGTTCCCATTTAAGAAAAAAAAGTTGACCTTGAATGACCTTGAACCCTTCACCCGAGGTAAAAATTGTTGATGGCATCGAATGTCCCCCTTAGAACTGAGCAACATTTGTCTAACATTTTTTTCTGGAAAATATCATCCTCGAATTTTATTCAGCCGGCCGGATTAAAATGGAACACCCTGTATATATAGCTAATTTAATTTAAGACATTACATGTGAGGTTGTGATTAGTGTGTACGACATACGTGTGGAATATAATAACGTCTTCCGACTGATTGTGAATGCAACCTAATGAGAGTGCGATCGAGGAAACGAAAATACGAGAGAGTTTCAAACACTAATCTTTTTATTAGTTGTACAGATTGAAAAATCCTTTTGCACAATGTAAGTACTTATAATAACGAAGGCTGGAAGAATAAGTTTTATGTAAAATTCAATGAAAAATTTTACAATTACAGTTTCCTTGTCATAACATTACTCCACGCATGAAACAGACAAGGATAGTACGATTGTGTCTGCCTGCAGCTCCATCGATCATGATTATGCGGAACTAATCTATTATTCTGTTTTATCCAAAAATGTAACACAATTCCGTATGCATTACATTTTCTCAAACACTATTTCTTTTACACTGACTTCTAAGCTCGTTTCTGTTACTTCAGTTTTATTCTTTCATATTATGGCTAGTACGGAAGCAAAAGCTTTTGCATGGATAAACTGCAGAACTTTTATAATTAATAAGTAAATTTACGAGCTGACACAAAACATAATAACGAAACTGTAATTTTGTAATTTTTCATTGAATTTTACATAAAACTTTGTGCTCCGTACTTCGTTATTATAAGTACTTTCGCTGTACAAATGGATTTTTCAATCTGTATAGCTAATAAAAAGAATAGTGTTTGAGAAAATTGAGTCAATTTGTCGGTAAAACAGACGACTCCAGGATCCCCTTAATATACTGTTTTACAAATTTTATGAAGCCTTTTGCCACTTTTCTTCACAATCACTATTTGTTTTCTTCATTTCTTCAGTTATAACTCAAAGTCTCCAAGACATTTGTGTCTATGCCACAATTACTACTTATTTGACACTCGTATATGCCATCCTTCTGCTCTCGTAATAAGTGACAGCGCTGACGTATGAAGCAGTGGTTGTTTTTCTCCTCAAGTTGGAGCGCGTTCCGAAGTCAACAAAAAATCGGTGCACATACCTTTTAGTTCACGAGTGTACACACAGTCTAGTGACAGATTGATGGCAAAAACATATCAGATCCTGACGTACGCAGTCTGGTGGCAAATTGACGACAGAAATACAACAGATTCTGCAGTGCGCAGTCTGGCACCAGAATGACGGCAGAAACGTAACAGATCTTGCTGTTCACAACCTGACAGCAGACTGGTGACAGAAATACAACAGATTCTGCCATATTCATTTTTACATCCCTCCTTCCCCTTCCCATTCAGTCATACACATTACGTGAAAGTAATTATTAAAAAACAATACAATATACGAACGTAATTGTTTTTATTTATCACACAAGACAAAACGAGACAGCCAATCAGATTCACAATGGTGTTTACCGTAAATGGCGGAACACGAAGGCGACGATGTTTCCTCTCATAGCCTCAGGAAGTGACGACACACGGTGTGTCACTTTCATTTCTATTGCCACACTTGAAGATCGCTTTCCGAAGATTCCTAAAAATGATACATGACAGCTTATACCTGGACGGCATGACCGTCCTCCCTTATAAGGACCTTTGTACGAGCGGAGAAACAAGAGAAATAGGCGTAACTCCCAAAAATCGATTGGAACGGGCAAATAATTTCGACTTCTGGGCATAGACAATTGGTACTCTGTGTCGACTTTACGGTGTCTCTCGGACATTTTACATGTTTAGGTCATCACGGGAGGATCGGATGTCACGGAGGACCGACGAATCTATTACCGAAGAACGCAAGAGACACAGGTAAATATTTTTATCCAGATTTCTCTGATTTTCCCGTCTCATCCCAACAATTATTAAGTTACAATGTATCGATACTACAATTTGCTATGCCATTATGAATACGACACGTGTATTGTATTTACTGTGGGAAATTGTGACATTAATACAATGTAACTTTTAATCCATGTATTTACTTAAATATATATTATACATAATTGTAGTTAGAAAGATGCAACTGTAATATAATTTCAATTTACAGATATCGCAGCAAATTGCCACTTCACCGTTCATAAACCCTTTTATCAGTTACTCCAACATCGTCTCGAAGTCACCGTGTGTCGTCACTTCCTGAGGCTATGAGAAGAAACATCGTCGCCTTCGTGTTCCGCCATTTACGGTAAATACCATTGTGAATCTGATTGGCTGTCTCGTTTTGTCTTGTGTGATAAATAAAAACAATTACATTCGTATATTGTATTGTTTTTTAATAATTACTTTCACGTAATGTGCATGACTGAATGGGAAGGGGGAGGGGGGATGTAAAAATGAATATGGCAGAATCTGTTGTATTTCTGTCACCAGTCTGCTGTCAGGCTGTGAACGGCAGGATCTGTTACGTTTCTGCTATCATTCTGGTGCCAGACTGCGCAACAGATTCTACTGTATTTCTGCCGTGAATCTGCCGCCAGACTGCGTGCGTCAGGATCTGTTACGTTTCTGCCGCCAATCTGCCGTCATAGTATTAAACCGCGTTTGTTTGAATTCTGTCGCCAATCTGCCGTCAGACTGCGCACGGCAGGATCTATTTCCTTTCTGTCGTCAATCTGCCGTCAGGCTGCTTAACAGAATCTGTTCAAATGTTGACGTCAATCTGATATCAAACTTCTATATCAGATTTTGTCTCAATGCTGCTGACATTCTGCCGATATCATCTGATATTGCAGAATCTGTATTAATTTTGACATCAGTTTGTCATCAACTCCTCCAGCAGGCGTCTGGCAAAATCTGTCTCGGACAGATTTGGTTATTAGGATTACTAATAATTACTTTGTTAATAATTTTTCATTTTTCATGCATGCAGAATACGACTGCAGTGCATTACATGCATAATGCATTTGCTTCATACTTTGGTATTACCGCATGAATCGGCAAGAAGAATGTTTACTCTTTCTCCAACTTGATTCTATCCACGTTGCTGGCAAAGAGTGGATTTCCTAAACTGTACGCTATAACTGTACACTATTTTTTCATCCATTTACGGTGATTTTTCACAAACAATTCGTTAAACTTCGTGTCATTTTAATACAAACATAATATTGTTATATTTTTATTGAGTGGTGCACTCAACAACTCAGAGCGCTGCCAATGGTCCACTTATTTCTTTTAAAGATTCATTGAATTAATAGTTGCGCTGTTCGACACTGCATCGAAAATATATGGGAAAACCATTTTGCAAACAATTGTGAGTACATTCGAAGATATCATAATAAGCAAATAAATTACCTTCTCAATAGACTGCATATTTATTAATGCACTGTACATCATTTTAAATATAACATTGTTCTAACATTGTTTTCTCATTCAGCGCGGTGAAACAGACATATTTTATAAATTTTTTTTTCGCGCAGATAGAAGATTTTACGGATGTAATTGTCTTTGGGGATTGTTTAATACTGTTTAAGGAATATTTGTTAATTTGGAGGATATTTCAGTGAAAACAACAAGGTTCCATTTCTTTTTATTAAAGGACGATTCTCAACTTGATTATCCTAGAGGAAATTATCAATTACTGGCAGTGGAATAGAAAAAAAAGTAATCGATCAAAATTATTAAGCAACTCTGCCTTCGATATTTGATTCATTTATATTCTTTTTCTGTTTCGTTTACAATATTTACTTATATATTTACCCACTAGTTAGTTATACCTAATTAGAAATAGCGTACGACGGAATAAAAATATTACGCACATATAAAAGTATCACATAAAAATACAATATAATATATATTTACAATATAATACATTTTTACACAGCAAACGTTTATATCGGAATAAGATAACTTTGAGAAAATAATTCTATTTAAAGAGACACACATGTTTTCACACATGTTCTTAGTAAAAATATTTACAGTTGCTTTAACGCCCAAACCAACATTCAAGGATAAATATTTAGAAATATTTCTGTAAAGGTTCCCCTAAAATTTCCTCTAAAGCGCAAACAGCTTTCTGCGCACATTTCTCTGTTGTGATGTCTTCATCCTCTAATATCTCCGCCAAGAAAGGCATAGTTTCCGGTAGAAACGATAGGAAATCTTCTCCAAGTTTCCTCGCGATTTCCACCTAGATCACAATGATATACAATTATAAATGAAAGATTAATATATTATAATTATAATAAATCCACCCCAAATATTAGAAATGGAATTATTAATAAACATATACAATTTGTACTCTCGTATCTTTTACTTTCTACATAAAATATTAAAATAAATATTAATATATAATTAATATAAATAAATAATATTAAAATAAAGATAAAACTTATATTAAAACTTTTACTGTCGATCAAAAAAATGTCCACATCAAATTTTTTAAAAATGTAGATTAGATTATATGATATATAACCCAGACATAAAAACAAAACACAATTTATCTATAATATATAACCCACAGCATGGAAAGCAAGCACAAATTAGATTCTGACAAAAGAATTGTTAAATATACGATTTAACATACTCCAACAGTTATTTATTATCCTAAAAAATACATACAAGGAAAAAAATAGAAACTTCACTTTCAATAATCGCATTATTTCAATCAAACTAATATATCTCATCTTACCAAACCGTTCAATGCGGTTCTTCTGACGTAAGGCTTCGTATGCTTGGTCTTCAGCAATATTTGACAAACCAGCTGCTTATGTAATGCATCATCAGGAATGGCACTGACAAAGGAAGCTATACAAGGTACAATCAGTCGGCTAGCTCGGCTTTCGTATTCCTCCTCTGTGCCCATTGTATTCTCTATTTGTTCCACTATAGGCTGCGCGAGGATCTCAAACCTTTCCTGACTGACAAAATTATGCGCATCATAATTGAATACACGGTGAAGAGTCAATAAAATCGCCTCTACCAACTCGATTCTACTCGACTCTTCAAGAAGCGTCAATTCGTGTTTCGTATTGCTAACATATGTGTTGTTGGTTTTCAATAGCAATGCCGCATGCTTGAGGAAAAGTCCGGCAAATAGAGAGAACAAGGATTTCAAGTTCTCTGCTATATTTGCCGATAACCTAAGGAGAAATGATCAGAATCATATTATTGAAAATATACTACATATTCGTGATATACGGTTAATAAATTATTCTAATTATACAGTGTGTATAAAAAGTATCGGGACGATAAAATATCATAAAAAATAAACATTTTAGAAACAAATGTTTCAAATAAAAATTGTAAGGTTTCTAAAGATCTATTTCTTAACATTATGAGTTTGACTTTGGCGTTTGGTGGCGTTGCCAAAGTCAGGACAAGGTCACCTTGAATTTTTTAAGCGGAACTCCATATTCTTTATTGCATATTCTTATTACCTTTCTTCAGACCATTTCAAAGCACTATAATTTTTTCCACTATGAGTAAACCGTTTCGAAGTTATCGAGCTTTTTATGATAAGATGTCCAGCCAGCGGCTGGAGCAATTTCTTGACTTGTATTTCAAACACATGTAATATTAAAATAATATTAATGTACTAAATTTATAACAGCACTAAAATTCACCTTCGAATCATTTCAAATGAATTGCAATGAATTTAATTTGAAATAAAACACATTACTTGTACATGATACGCATTGTTTCCTATGGGAAAGATAAATGAATTTTCTTACTAATTTTTCTTTCTTCAATTGAATTATCGATTTTGTTATCTAATTAATACAAATTTCTGTTTATTGGATAAACCTTTTTGTTTCCTAACTTATTCGTTAGACTTTACTTTTTCTTTTAGAGATTAACCCATTCTTTTAGAGATTAACCCAGACAAGCGCATTTTTAACATAATTTTTAGCGACTTTATTTGCAACGTTAAAGGTGTAAAATAAAATTGAAAAATATCATTCCTTACGTAAAATTTTACGTTCTTTCAGAATTCACTATCAAAATTTGTATAACATAAAGTCCAAAAAAGTTATGGCGGTTTTTAAGTCAAAAAACACGAAAAAACCGAAATCATTTTTTTTTCATTTTTTTTCACAACATAGTAGCAAATTTCAACTCTCTCTGCAACCATCGGTGGCCAAAATAGTTGTACTTTAAGGGTATATTTTCTAAGTTTGTCAAAATTGTCATTTTCATTATAAAATGGCAGCTAAATCGCAAAAATTTACGAATTGTATTTTTTTCACAATAATTCATAAATTTTGGAAAACTAATGGCTTATTATCACTGAAAATAATCGATATTTGATCGATCGATATTTGCAGTTCATTTTCGATCAAATACACAATTTCAATTTGGCGGATTCAACATGACGATCAAATAGGTGTGAAAATTGTCGATTTTTTTACATTTTTTCTAATTTTTCCACGAATTCTTTCTCGAAAACCGTTTTACGCACATACTATTATCATATATACATATTAACTATTATGAGTTAACCCACTAATGCCCAGAAGGCCAACAATTTTCTGTAAATTTTGGAGTAAAATCACACCTTCAAAATCTTGGAATTTTTTTGTGAAACTATGTCCTCTTAGATTTTCAGGATCACTCTTTCAGATGCAGTTGTTAAAATTGAATTTTTTTCACAAGAAAATTAAATATGGTGGCGTAAAGTAAAAAAATACTAGGAAATGGAATTTTATTTTAATTCCATTCTCACATCAAAAAAGGTTTTCCATTCCTACGAAGAAGACCTAAAAGGGGGTTATTCTAATTGTATTTCAAGAATATAAACTGTTCGAAAATCGAATTCAATGTGGCGACTTCAAAATGATAAAAGTTACTAGTTATATCACGAAATAAGATAAAAATGAGGATAATCATTATTTATGAAATCTACTTTGACAGTTTCACTTGAAAACTTTGTATAAAAGTGAATTAGCAAAAAATCCAAGAGGGCGGATAAAAAATGGCAACGTTCATGTAACAAAAATGTCTAATAGTATAGATATCACATCACATTTTTGCAAAGACGTGCCTGTTATGCCTTATTTTCCTATATACTGTGATTTTCAATTATTTCGGTGAGTAAAATCAGTGAGTGCATTGAGAGAACGTTGTATTTTGGACATAATAAATTAGTTGACAAATCTATATTTAGTTCGAGTAACACTTATTAACTGGTGAAAAACAATTACATTCAAACAAATATATAATTTCTTTTTCTAGCATTTTTTACTTTAAACCGCCATATTTGATTTTCTTGTGAAAAAAGTTCAATTTTAATAACTGTATCTGAAAGAGCGACCCTGAAAATCTAAAAGAACATAGTTTCACAAAAAGATTCCAAGATTTTGAAGGCGTGATTTTAGTTTACAAGTTTCTATCCAAAGTTTACAGAAAATTGTTGGCCTTCTGGGCATTAGTGGGTTAACTCGTAATAATTAATATGTATATATGATAATAGTATGTGCGTAAAATGGTTTTCGAGAAAGAATTCGTGGAAAAATTTAGAAAAAATGTAAAAAAATCGACAATTTTCACACCTATTTGATCGTCATGTTGAATCCGCCAAATTGAAATTGTGTATTTGATCGAAAATGAACTGCAAATATCGATCGATCAAATATCGATTATTTTCAGTGATAATAAGCCATTAGTTTTCCAAAATTCATGAATTATTGTGAAAAAAATACAATTCGTAAATTTTTGCGATTTAGCTGCCATTTTATAATGAAAATGACAATTTTGACAAACTTAGAAAATATACCCTTAAAGTACAACTATTTTGGCCACCGATGGTTGCAGAGAGAGTTGAAATTTGCTACTATGTTGTGAAAAAAAATGAAAAAAAAATGATTTCGGTTTTTTCGTGTTTTTTGATTTAAAAACCGCCATAACTTTTTTGGACTTTATGTTACACAAATTCTGAAAGAGCGTAAAATTTTACGTAAGGAATGATACTTTTCAATTTTATTTTACACCTTTAACGTTGCAAATAATGTCACTAAAAATTATGTTAAAAATGCCCGTCTGGGCGTTAATGGGTTAACATTATTCTCAAACGCTTTTGTAAGAAGATGCTGTTTCAGGTTTTTATCATCGATTAGCGCATTGTCAAATAATGAATGATGAACAATTTGAGTATTTGATACATTAATCGCGCTTTCAATTGGTAGTTTTCCTTTATGATCATCTTGCCTTGGCTGGCTGGACACTTCTTTTATCTTGCCTTGGCTGACTAGATACTTCTTTAATTTTGCCTTGGCTGACTGGACATCTTATCATAAAAAGCTCGATAATTTCGAAACGGCTTAATCAAAATGGAAAAAATTATAGTGCTTTAAAAAGGTCTGAAGAAGAGCTACAAGAATATGAAATAAAAAATATGGGGTTCCGTTTAAAAAAATTCAAGGTAACCTTATTCTGACCTTGACGACGCCACCTAAGGTCAAATTCATAATGTTAGTAAATAGATCTTTTAAAACGCTACAATTCTCATTTGATACATTTTTTTCTAAAATGCTTAGTTTTTGATATTTTACCGTCTCAGTACTTTTTACACACCCTGTATATACACAGTCTATCCCAGATCCAATAAGACTGGTCTAAAAAAAATACAAAGCGTTTATTATTTTGATTTTTTATTCTTGTTTATTCAAAATAGTCTCCTTCTGAGTCAATATAGCGCTGGAAACGTTCAACAAATTTTTCGAAACATTTTTTATACTCATCGGCTGGAATGGCCTTTAGTATGGCGGTCGAAGTCTTTTGGATGACCGGGATGATATCGAAACGATTTCCTTTCATCGCCAATTTCAGTTTGGGAAATGGCCAGAAGTCGCACGGAGCTAAATCAAGTGAATACGGTGGATGATCGATAACAATGATGCCTTTTTTGGTCAAGAATTCACGTACCATGATGGCTTTGTGCGATGGTGCATTATCGTGCAACAAAAACCAACTGCCTGGTTCTCAATATTCCGGTTGAACTCGTCGAATTCTGGCCCACAATCGTTGTAGAACTCCCAGATAATATTCTGCGTTCACCGTCTGACCTTCTGGGACGAATTCACTGTGACCAATTCCCTTTGAATCGAAGAAAAGCATTGTCTTGATTTTGCTCTTCTGAAAACGTAATTTTTTCTCTTTTGGCTCTTCTGGTAACTTCCATGCCGCACTCTGACGTTTTGTTTTTGGCTCGTATTGAAAACACCACGTTTCATCACCAGTTACAATAGCTGACATGCTTGCCGGATTCCTTCGGGAATCCTCATCATCCAAAAGACTTCGACCGCCATACTAAAGGCTATTCCAGCTGATGAGTATAAAAAATGTTTCGAAAAATTTGTTGAACGTTTCCAGCGCTGTATTGACTCAGAAGGAGACTATTTTGAATAAACAAGAATAAAAAATCAAAATAATAAACGCTTTGTATTTTTTTAGACCAGTCTCATTGGATCTGGGACAGACTGTGTAAATTAAAATCATTCTTCAATTCCCCAATCATACGCACTTGTAGAATGTTATGTTTCGTTCCATGTGCTTCGTATTTTTTTCTGCCCATTTAAAGATGTCCTGATACAAGGGATTGAAAGTCACTTCGCTCAACTTTAAGACCAGAGCGACGAAAGCCTTGCTAGTGCTTTCCTCAATTGCGACGATGTGCTTTGAAACGTCTTCAACATCGATGCTCATGTCATCGTTCTCGTAGCTATTAATGCTCTCGCGGAATTGTAAGACTTTGAGAAAGAACTCACTGAGACATGAAGTCACATTTAATTTTGCCGACGGCACGCTGTCAAAGCAATCGGCTAATATGTTCATTAACGACGGTATACGATGATACAAGTTTTTCCTCAACAGTGTATCATACGTTGTGCTAACAACCGGCAACAGTATTCGCAAAGGTGTGTAGTTAGATATTTTTTGCGTGATCATCTTCAGTCGCGAAATTATAATACCGGTCTGCAAACATAGATTTAGATAAGCGACATAAAATTTTGAAAGTGTATTAAAACAAGTTGATTGGATTTCACGATGATAGCATCTATATACTATACTATATATACTATTATGTAAATATTTTTTCACTAATATAAATAATTAATTAATCGATATAGTGTATTCCATGTTACTGCCAAAAATGCGTGAGTCAAGATAATTTCTATATCCTTGAAATGTTATTGCAAGAAATAATAACTAATTAATCGTGATAATAAAAACAATATTATTTTTATAGAGAATGCAAGCGCTTAAAATTAATTTTTTGAATAAACAAGCTGTCAGATTTCGCATATTTGATTTTTAACCGCAATAGAAATATGAATACCTTGGGATGATCCACGCCAGTGTACAATGAATTCAATCTAGTTAATTCAAATAGAAGCTTGCTCAAGTAAGACGAGAGGAAGTTCCCCAGAGAGTCCACTATCTTCTGTAAAGCACTCACGATGCTCACGACTGTTATATCTGGCACGTTCTGACAACAATGAGTCTTCAGCAATTTCAAGATCGGCGGCATGAATTTGTTCAATAAGGTAAGAGCGTGTGTTCTCATCAGACAGACTAATTCCGCGACACATAACGCTGCATTAGCCAACACCGGGCCATCCTTCGATCGTAATAGTTCTGTCGTCATCTCCAGAATCTGCGAATGATCATTCGAAGAAAACCGCGATGTTAATTACGATATTAATTATATCGAGCATAACTAAACTGAATTTTATCGATGCATTTGTATACGTACCGGCTTAAAGACGTTGGGATGATCCGTGGCCAATAATTTTGCCAGTAATTTCAGAGAAACCAGCGTCGTTTGTTGAACAAGCTCATATTCTTGACTCTCGATTTTCTCTTCAGCGTTAACGAAGCAAATGAGATGTTCGATCAAGCCGAGAAGATCTACGTGATCCTCGTTACCAAACTTTCTTTGAGCCAACCTCACGTTCAGCAGATCCAGGATCTTCTTTCTTACACTTAACTGCACGTCTGTTGTCTGTAAGCATCTGACGTTCTTCAAGAACATTGTGTTCGGCAACAAGTTGTTTACCAGATCTAGCGCCTCGTATAGATGATGTAGTAATACCTTCCAATACTTAGCGCTCGGTTTGCTCTGATCCTGATCAGCGACCTTCGAAATCATCTGAATCAGCATGATCAATTGGCTCGCCAAATTATCGCAGTACTCGTTCATCTCGATCGTTTCGTGTGTACTTAGCTGAGATATACGATTGACAAAGTCCTGAGAGGACAAAAGGCTACTGAAGAATTGCACTGCCGTTAATTTATAATGTCGCAGAATCTTCGGGGTAGACTTGCTCACGTCATATACATGATTGTACGGAAAATTCATTGCTGTCTGTTTGTCTTGCTCTTCTTCAATATCGATCGGCAGAATTTTGACGAAATCGATCACATTCATGCAAATCTGGCGAAGAGATAGGAAATAAATTTCTGATTTTCAAGAACCATCCCTTACAAAGTTGGTTTAAAAGCCTTTCTATAAGCATAAGCTTTATTTGTCGACATATTTCTATTTTTAAAAAATGCTCCCATATACATATATATGAAACATATTAATAAAATTAAAACTATTACTATTAGAATTAGAAAAGTTAAAATTATAAAATCATTAATAAAGAAAAATATATCGACAACCCAAATATATATTCTATAGAGAATGGCTTCTCAATCAACCTTAAAATATTTCAATATGCATAATAATATAATTATCTTTTTCTAACTAATAGATTATGTCTTCTTTTTCTTCCATATTAAGCATGATTTTATATGACTAACCTGAAGTAATCGTAGCAACGGAAACTCCTGGCACATCTGAAGAGCAAACTCTAGATGCTGAGCAGACGTCTCGTTTACAGGCTTCGTGCTCAACTTCGCATGGTTCTCGAAGGTGATCAGATAATAAAAATGTAGATATTTGTCCAGAAGCTGAAGCAGTTTAACAAATAATGCTATTCTTCTGTGCTCAGGTATATCTGGCAAGGAAGTAACGAAGATTCGTAACATCATGCAAGCATTATTTTCCTTGTCATCAGCATTGATGATCGGTACCACCGTCTCCAAGACTTTGGAAGTAATCTGAATAGAATACGAGTCGTCTTGACGAACCACCGTGCTGCCCATAAATGTGAAAATGGGCATAATGTTAAGAAATGCTCGATTTACATCAACCTTCTTCAACAATTCGACAAGCACCAACAACGCATGATGATGCGTCTGCGGATTGCGTGATGTCCTAATACATTTTGTGATTAAAGAAATGTATAAACTGGCGTTGCGCAACGGTAGGTCTTGCATCATCATACGGTAGATCGTCTGCAAGATCAACTGATTCGTATACTCAACCGGACTCAACTCTTCTAAACTCACACAAACGTTCACCAGGTCAAACAGCACTCCATAAAGTGTCTCTTCATGTTCGATATTCTTTGCATGCTGTACGATTTGCAGCAAAGTCTCACCGCGTTTCCATGCCTTTGTGTACACTATCTTGGGACTCGCTAACAGGTACATTTGACTATATCTTTTCGATTTCTTCTTCGGGGTATCTTCTGGCTGCTGCTCAGGCCTATTTTGTTTCATCGTTTGCAGTTCAG
Source organism: Harpegnathos saltator (assembly GCF_003227715.2). NCBI lineage: Eukaryota > Metazoa > Arthropoda > Insecta > Hymenoptera > Formicidae > Harpegnathos > Harpegnathos saltator. Next base: position 20,489 of record NW_020230300.1, read on the forward strand.
ACATAATAAACGACGCATCGATACGGATTCTGTGCATCGCTCGAGTTGCGTTTGAGATGACTTTGCTCACTTCGCAGTCAGTCAACACGTCCAGCATTTTGGAGAAAATCTTTGATTGCAAATCGCGTGAGATCTTGCCAGCACACATAAAAAACATGTCGTTAATCTGTTTCAATAATATGATGCTCGGCGAGATTTGTTCTTGGGACTCGGTGAGTACGTAAAGATCATGTCGCAAAATACTAGTTTCGAAAAACAACCATACTTGGCTATCGTTCAATGCTTCAATCGTGACATGATTAAAGCGTTGCAGGATGTTTCTCAGGGCTTTGCCGGCTGGCTGGCTTCTGGTTGACTCGTTCTCTAGTTTCTGTAAAAGCCGCAGACCTAGCGGTGCCAATCGCCGGAGAATCTCCGTGTCATTGACATGTGTCAACACATCCAACAATTCAGATCTACGGTCTATCGGTATCTCTTCTTGCAACACCACGTCGAATAGTAGTTTTTGTGCCTGTTGCAACTTTTTCCGTTGCTTCATTAGGCAAGATACATCAAGATCCGGCGAAAGAATATAGTAAAACATGAGCGATAGTTGTTCTGAGTCTTGCACAATCTCGTCGCTTCTAACTGCTATTTCTTGCAGCAGCGCGCAGAACGGCTCTATTGCAAGGTTAAAATGAGCAAGATTTTGAGTTAGCTTCTTCAGGATGTTTACTGCCATCGATCTGCAAACGTTGTTGGGTCTCGCAAGAACCAGCAATAGATTGGTCACAAAATGCTGATCTTGGAACACCCACTGAATAGAGGAATTATCTAATAGCTCCAACGTAATCTGCAGGCAATGATAAGAAGTCTGCACTCGGACAGGTCTTATATACAGCTGCGATAAGAAACTGATTAGATCCTTCATCATGGCAAAATGTCTCTGGAAGAAAATCTGCAAGCATCGGAAATAGTGTTTTCTCCACTTTTCGTTATCCATGCCTTCGAAGAACATCTCCAACAACCTAACAGTCAAATTACTCTGTTCAGCGTTATCAACAAAATCAAGCTTAGGCTCAGATTTAAGGTTTAGTCGTCTGTGCACCATTTCCAATACGTAAGTGCCCACCTGCAGTGGAAGGATGCCTTCAGATGTGAGTTTTAATGCCGCCTGGATATTGTCGCCGGTGATAATGTTGCAGTTATGCAGTAGTTGAATGCGCGGGTATTTTTTGATCATCTCTGTTGCCATCTCGATGACTTCACGCGCTACATTGGCCGGCATGGAACCCACAGGTACCCGACAGACTGAGCCTAACAGGATCATATTAAAGAATAAAGACGCTGCATCGCCGTGAGAAATCTGCTGGCGCATTGAATTTAATATACTATTCGTGTCCGGTAGCAGTTCATAGTTCAAAATATTGTGAAAAGCAGTAGATGAGATAGTATCCGCATTCAATGGGCTCTTTTCGAGATCTTTCATCATGTACTGCATGTAGATATTATTTTTTGCAAAGTTCGAGTACAGAACTTCCATAGCAACTGCCACGTCCTCTTTTGTAGCCGGAAATAAGTATGGTAAAGCTGTAATGAAAATCTTAGTGTCGTATCCATCTTCACAAAGTTCCAAGAGTATTTTCAAAGCCAGCTTTGCTAATTCCTTCTTTGACGCAGTGTGACATGTCGATAACAAAGTCATTAAATTATCCATTAAAGTTTCAGTAGGTAGCAAACTGATTAGTTTGTTGGTGGGGATAGACAACAAGGCCTTCACAACGTTCACATCAGGGTCGTAAAACCGTACTTGAAGCGTTTTTCTCATCATACCGCGAAAACTTTTAGGGATGGTTATGTTATTGTCACCGAGAATTTCTAAAGCACAAAGTCGCTGCGCCGAGCTGGCGTGAGACAATTTGTCCAAGATTTTAACCGATTCCTGCATCTCATTAGTGATGAAGGGCCAGGATATGAAGAAATTTAAAGCCTGTTTAGAATCTATGTCGTTCTCATCTTGTTCAGTGAGATGTTTCAAATACTTGTCGAACCTTTCTGGGTAACTACGCTCAAAGTTCTGGTAGAATCGTGCTATAAAATCCTTTGCATTTTTCGGCATTTCACTTCTAAAGAATTTACATGTTAGCACATTGGACAAAATCGCATCCACTGCATCGTCGTTGAGTCTCACATGTGTCAAAAATGTGTCCATCATGTTTTGAACACTGATAGTAGTATCTGGGTCCTCAGCAATCACTTGACAAGCTGCCTGAAGAAAAGGCACAGCAAATCGCGACGCATTCATAGACTTTGAGTGGATCTGGGAAACAGTCTCAATAAACCAGAGCAAACTGGATAGTTGAAGCACCAGACTTTGGGGTATGACAGTCAATCTATTAATTGGAGACTGGTAGAGATATAGTAAAAGAGTGGTAGCTTCCTGTTTCAAATTTGTCTTCTTGAAAGTCTTTAGTAGTATTTTTTCTATTGTACAGTCATCTAACTTCACCTGTGAATTTTCAAAGAAAAATATGAAATTTACACTTGCATCTTAATTTTGATGCACAATCAAATTTCTACAAGTCTAACATTAATCAATAATTCAAAGTTTTCAAGTAGAAGTTTTTAGAAATAAATGAAAATAAATTTTTGTAAGAAGTTAAATTACCTTTGTCATCAAATGAGCAATGATCATGTAACTGGCAGCAGTGAGATCGAGAACAGAACTTTTCAAACCATAGAAAAGAGTAGGTAATAAATAGTTGATCTGAGTTTCAGTAATGGTGGTTGCTTGTTCAATTAAACCTAATACCAATGTAGTATAAAAAGCACACAGAGTGGTTGGCTGAGATGTTTGGTTGGTATGGACCTTAACTGTAGATATTACATGATTGCACAGCATCTTCAGGAATTCATCATCTGTGCTCAAATGATTAACAATAGTCTGTGAGACCTGTGGTAGACCACGCTTCTGCAAAGATTTCATCCAATACCACTTGTCACCTTTATTTGACAGATCCAACAATTGTACTGCCCTTAAAGAAATAAGAAAAATAAGTAAATATATTTCAAAGTAATTTAAGGATAGAATTTTTAAAATCTTTTAATATATGAGATATATCACACACATCGGTATCAATCATGATGTTAGATACCAATTTTAAAGTTAAAAATTTACACAAATTAAAGACAAATGTTAAAAGGAATAAAGCATTCCCAAGAAAACATTGTTTTTTCAATTGCATATCTTTCTTCTTTAATACATACCTAGCAAATATACGAGATTCATGGTACGGCAAAATCAGCAATACAAACTGATCTCGATTGTACTCATGAATGTGGTATCTATATATGAGCCATTCCAATGCTTTATGTGAAGCATGTAGTAAAAAATATGAAGATAATAATCTCAGAAATATTTCAATTTCTCTATTCAGTGATTCATTTAATGTGGCATCTTCAATAGCACGTTCCAAGTTCACAGAATTCTTAGCAAACAATGAGTTATCAAACTTATTGAAGAACGGACAAAGTTCCACCAACTTTTCCAGACCATTTCGACCTAGATAGTTTAAAAATATGATCAGAAATAAGACATGCCAAGTATTTCTTCCATTGTGATTTAGTTAATACAGTATTTTTTCTTGCAAAACTTTAACAAAACTTACTTACTTTATAAAGTTATTAAAAATAAAAAATGGTACATACTCCAGATATATTTAATATTTAACATGTTCTATACGAAAACTTTTTGTATGACTTTTTATTCAGGTCATTTTTTGACCTTTTAAAAGCAGATATGTTATAAAATATTTCATTATATTAATTGATTCATTGGCCGGTAAATAACTAGCTTGTATAAAATGGTTATATCGTGTGCCAACAGTGGTGCACACGGCCTGAATAGAAAGTTTAACGTGTATCACCGGTGACACACGTGGCATGGAATGTGTTATAAAATGAGATATTCATGTACATTAAATTGTATATCACATTGTTTAACTACAAGTTTCTTTATTTATTATAATTGTCATATTGTACATATTATGACAAAATAGTAAAAAAAATGTTATAACAAATGCTAAAACGTACGAACGAAAAAACTAACCTATACTTAATAGAGTCGCCCGGTCCAAACTTGCAGCTTCTTTTGGATCAAACAATAAACTGGGACGTGTTTTATCTTGCAGGAGTAAATCTGTTTGTGGAGTTCTCAATTGAGAAAGTTGTTCAGATAATGAAGTTGCCATCGTCAATCTATAAATTAAATTTTTTTTAAATTAAACCTTAATAGCTCCTCTAGTACTCCCGCGTGTTTTTGCACGTGCAAGACCGCGTCCCGACAGTGCTGCGAGATCGGGAAAATTTCCCACGCTACAACGCATGCCCATAGTTGCTAGATGTAATATAGTGCGATGCTACAGCACATACAGCGCATATGCGTGAGATGACGTAGGCACGCTGCTTGAGGTAACGCGACAATTTCCGGAAAAATGGCAGAGATAAGGTTGGTATCAACGAAAACTTCTAGACGACATAGTTTTAATTCCTAAAGGTTAGTAATATTGTTTAAGTGGTAAGCTGTTAGTTTGCGCAAACTTTTACACAGATGTACGCACGTGTGTCACAAATATTATATATCGTCAAATTATAAATGTAAAATACTTTATAATATTAAATAAAAATTACATAAGTGAAAACATAAAGTGCGTATAACAAAATAAATGAGACGAGTGAGAACATAAAGTTAATAAAGTAAAAAACATAATAAATAAATATATATATATATATTATATATATATGTGTGTGTACATGCATATATATGTATATGTGTAATTAGATAAATAATTATTAAATGTAAATAAATAATTTAAGTTTTTCAGTGTTTTGGCGTGCTTCAGTAAATTATCGGCCATGACATTGGTTGTGACTTAGTTCTTCGCATTGGCATAAATTTGCCACTATTGCAATAAAGAAATGTATATCAGATAAGTAATTAATATTCACATAAAATAAAAGATTAAGTATCTATGTATAGTCAGTAATGATAGATGTTGAACTGATTCTTTCTTTCGATTAATTTTTTGTTTCAGTTTCCCAGCTATCCAAGTTTTTGCAGAATATTAATAGTTGGAGGCCATTTTCCTGTGAAGTAAGATTACCAAAGTTTGAGGTTACTGTGTTCTTGAATGCGTCCCAGTAAGCAAAAGTTGAATCACATCCTACCATCAAATATCAGAGTAAGATGTGTTACTAGCAATGTGATGACAGATTAATGCATCAAACTAAGAATAGGTTCGTAACATTGATGTTTACTGTCATATCATTAATGCTTTTGACAGCTATATTCGAAAATTTTTTATCACTTTATCATGTAGCGTACTGACTGATATATTCTTCTTATCTTTTAGGAAACAAGATGTTTTGCCTATGTTTGCCTCTGCAAATAAGGTTATTGTGATTTACGGTCAAGAATGATGAACTTTTTCCCAAAAATTGAGGGTCGGTCCTTAAAGAAAACAACTACAATAAAATGAAAAATGAAAATCATATAAATAGAAGATACAAGAGTCACGAGAAGTCAAGAATCACAAAGAAAAGTAGAAAGTAAGAACATGTTATGTTATACGTTTATTTCCTCTTTTGCTATTAATTTCGATAATTCGTACAAAATTAATATTAAATCTAAATCTTCGCTTTCATCAATTTTGGCCTAAGTATCTTGTAATATTTCTTCTTTTCTTCTTAAGGAGGAATTAAAATTAGACCTTGCCCAAAATGTCGGATTCCTCATTATGTTACGAATGTTTCTCTGTTGTGTTAAATTTTTTGTAATACATAATATTAAATTGTAAGAATGCTAAAAATATTTTGGCAATAAATGCAATAGAATGCTTAATAATATACCTAAAAATGTAATGATTGTTGAATGTTTACGAAAACTTTCCTTCAGTTCTCTATTATGTCACCCACTTATATTGTTTCCTAAAAGATAAGAAGAATATATCAGTCAGTACGCTACATGATAAAGTGATAAAAAATTTTCGAATATAGCTGTCAAAAGCATTAATGATATGACAGTAAACATCAATGTTACGAACCTATTCTTAGTTTGATGCATTAATCTGTCATCACATTGCTAGTAACACATCTTACTCTGATATTTGATGGTAGGATGTGATTCAACTTTTGCTTACTGGGACGCATTCAAGAACACAGTAACCTCAGACTTTGGTAATCTTACTTCACAGGAAAATGGCCTCCAACTATTAATATTCTGCAAAAACTTGGATAGCTGGGAAACTGAAACAAAAAATTAATCGAAAGAAAGAATCAGTTCAACATCTATCATTACTGACTATACATAGATACTTAATCTTTTATTTTATGTGAATATTAATTACTTATCTGATATACATTTCTTTATTGCAATAGTGGCAAATTTATGCCAATGCGAAGAACTAAGTCACAACCATGGCCGATAATTTACTGAAGCACGCCAAAACACTGAAAAACTTAAATTATTTATTTACATTTAATAATTATTTATCTAATTATACATATACAGGGTGTTTGATAGCTGATCATGCAGACGAAAGTTGGAGATAGATTGGGTGTAGCCGAGAAGAAAAGTCATGTACCATAATATCAAATTGGAAATAGTTATCGAGTTATTAATTAAAACATGTGAGCCAACGAGCGCATAGAGAGTGGAGGGCGGCCGCAGTAAGCACTTAGACATTTGATATAGGCGGAGTCAGTGAGTGTCGATAGGCAAGCGCGCGCGGCGAGGGGCAGCGTAAGCGACAAGAGGCGATCGCGCGCGACGAGAAGCGAGCGAGTTTTTTCTTTATAGCTTTTTCCTTATAGCTCGCTCGCTCCTCGTCGTTCGCGCTCGCTCGCCTCTTGTCGCTTGCTCTCGCTCGCTCTTCATCGTTCGCGCTCGCTCGCTCCTCGTCGCGCGCGCTCGCCTCTTGTCGTTTACGTTGCCCCTCGCCGCGCGTGCTCGCCTATTGACACTCGCTGACTCCGCCTGTATCAAATGTCTATGTGCTTACTACGGTCGCCCTCCGTTCTCTACGCGCTCGTTGGCTCACATGTTTTAATTAATAACTCGATAACTATTAGCAATTTGACATTATGGTACATGACTTTTCTTCTCGGCTACACCCAATCTATCTCCAACTTTCGTCTGCATGATCAGCTATCAAACACCCTGTATATGCATGTACACACACATGTATATAATATATATATATTTATTTATTTATTATGTTTTTTACCTTATTGACTTTATGTTCTCACTCGTCTCATTCATTTGGTTATACGCACTTATGTAATTTTTATTTAATATTATGAAGTATTTTACATTTATAATTTGACGATATATAATATTTGTGACACACGTGCGTACATATGTCAAAAAGTTTGCGTAAACTAACAGCTTACTACTTAAACAATAATACTAACCTTTAGGAAATAAAACTATGTCGTCTAGAAGTTTTCGTTGATACCAACCTTGTCTCCGCAGAGAGAAGCCTGAAAGCAGAGAGAAGCCTAAGAGCGGGCATGGCTACATTTACAGCGTTATGGAAAAGTTGGCTGATTCGAAGCGCCAACTGGGTCCATTTTTCATGGTCATGAACTACTAATCCAATGTCCATGATTTGTTGGTACTATTCCATGCTATGTCCATAATTATTTGGTTCTGTTCTGTGCTATGTTCACGAGCGAGCTAGATTAGTTAGATAAAAATGAAGAATCGGTCTTTGTCTCACCACCAGCGAATAAACAATCGCGACGAAGCGAGCCAGCAGCGATGTTATCGTAAGGCAGACGTCGCCGTCTCCCCTTTCACCCTCTTGTTTTCCTTTCCACATTGTTTTATATTCATAATTCGGGAAGAAAATAATTTCAAGAGTTCGGATGATTTCTAGCAATGACGCGACAGAGATAACGCGCGGCCACATTAATTTATCATGACTTTTATAATCCTTATAATTGTATAAACGCCCATATATGCAAGTTATAGATAATTATATAATTATAGATAATTATAGAATATTGCGCGTATGTTTTAATATTGTACAATATGGTATATAATAACAACTTCATTTCTTGCAGTAATTTTTTTAAGGTCTTCGTTGTGTAACGACACAAAGATTTTTGTGCCGTTACGCTGACTGCCGCCTAGCAGCACGCGACAGTCAGCTGAGCGCACACCCCCCGACCCGCGCTGACACCGCGCCGAAACGTCGCGCTCGGCCGAATATGCCCGACTACCCGGCAACGACGCTCGGGCACGATCGGCCGCCGAACCGAGCTAGCGGCCCCGCCGAAGTTATTCGGCAAACGCCGCATAATCACGATTAATTCCGATTAAAAAGCGGAATTAACTCCGATTAAGGGCGAAGAAAACCGAAGCCCCAAAATCTCGGGTATATAACCCCGGCAGATTTTAACGAGAGAGAAGTCTCCAGAGTTCCGTCTCCACGACTAGTTCTTTCCGAGAGAGGATCAACCGAGAAGCTTCTGCCGAAATTCGTAAGTGAGTTACCAGGCCGTCTACGACGGTGATTAATAATACCTGTTCTTTGCGCTATAAAGATCGGACGGCGAGTTTGCCGTCGCTCCGGTGTGTTCACCGGAACGATCTTCTTTCGTGCCGTCCTTGCGATATAAAGGATCAGACGGCGAGTTTGCCGTCGCTCCGGTGTGTTCACCGGAACGATCTTATTTTGTGCCGTCTTTGCGATATCTCGTGCCGTCTTTGCGATATAAAGGATCGGACGGCGAGTTCGCCGTCGCTCCGGTGTGTTCACCGGAACGATCTTATTTTGTGCCGTCTTTGCGATATCTCGTGCCGTCTTTGCGATATAAAGGATCGGACGGCGAGTTCGCCGTCGCTCCGGTGTGTTCACCGGAACGATCTTATTTTGTGCCGTCTTTGCGATATTTCGTGCCGTCTCCGCGATATAAGGATCGGACGGCGAGTTCGCCGTCGCTCCGGTGTGTTCACCGGAACGATCTTATTTTGTGCCGTCTTTGCGATATTTCGTGCCGTCTCCGCGATATAAGGATCGGACGGCGAGTTCGCCGTCGCTCCGGTGTGTTCACCGGAACGATCTTATTTTGTGCCGTCTTTGCGATATTTCGTGCCGTCTTCGCGATATAAGGATCGGACGGCGAGTTTGCCGTCGCTCCGGTGTGTTCACCGGAACGATCTTATGTTGTGCTGTCTTTACGATATAAGGATCGGACGGCGAGTTTGCCGTCGCTCCGGTGTGTTCACCGGAACGATCTCACGATATCTCTTTCGTAATTTCATCAAATAGGACACCAGGAAGGCAAGAGCTGATCAGCTGGGAGTTGACGCGTCGGTCCAGCACACAAGGAATACTCCCATCGCCCGCACCCCTCGACCCCCGGGGCGATCCACGCTGCGGCCGAGGACAAAAGCGAGCGCGACGTGTCGCGACGCGTTCTTACACCGTTTTTTCAACCCGTCGTCAAGTCGCGTGCCGAATCACCCAAGCTAGCGCTTTAAACCACAACGGAACACACACCGCGCGGTCACTAATCGGTGGCTCGACCCTCATTGCGGATCAAGCGCCGGCTGAAATAATTACCGAAATAAGCTCCAAGCAAATCGCTCACCTACCACGGTGACCCCGCGGGGCTCGTAGCGTCCGCGGAAACGATTCACGCAATCCTCTAACACCCAAACATTGGGACGTCGCGTCGCAACACGCGGTCGTAGCATGCGACCAAATAAAGACTTATTGTGTTATACTTATTTTGTCTTCGCTTATTGACACATACACACACCACACACACACCTTCACCTGAAAATCTTTCCTGTGGTCGGCTCGCAAACCGCGATCCAAGCCACAGGGCCGGATCAACCCGAAACAACCGAGCCTGGAGGCGCGATCGTTACAGTTGAGGTCGTGAATTAATTTTTTTCTTCATCAATCAGTTTTCTGCAAAAATTAAGATTTTTTAAATAAAATATAAAATGTTTCTCTTCTCTTCTCTCCGAAGAGTTAATTAAAAAATATGTACTCCACAGAGTCAACTAACAAATGTGTAGTCAGAAGAGTCAATTTCTCCCCCGTGGACGCCACCTTGCCGTGGTGGGGGAACTTGCGTGTCCCAATGATGTACAGTGCTGTGCCGGCGGGGGTTTCGACCCCTAGCAGGTTCTACCATGCCGGAGTGGTCTGTACAGAGGGGCCAGACTAAGAGCGTCCATAATATTCCTGGAGGGGCAACTGCCTTCAGGTTTTAATAGGGTCTAGAGGGTCTCATTCGTGGGGCCCAAAGGACCTTACAGCGCGGGCAGAACGGGTTCGTGAGCCAGGTGAAGGCAACCGTTCTAAGGGAAGGAAAACCCTGATTGCAAACCCGTACTTGTCAGGATGTACAACCTCCCCCTACCAAGCAGGCGGGGGCGAAGAAAGGGAAGAAGGAGGCGAGACCGGGTCAGCCGAAGCCGCCGAAGAGCGCGGCCGTCGCCATCATCTGCCCCCCTCCCCCCGACCGCTATCGGGAGTTCATGGTAGAGGCCAGGCGCCGGATAAGACCAGCAGACCTGGGTATCCCGGGGTCCCTGAGGGTTACTCAGGCCCTGAATAGGGATATGCTGGTCGAGGTGCCTGGTCTCACCGCGGGGGCAGCCGCCGACCGGCTTGCGGAGGAGTTCCGTAAGCTGGCGGCGGAGAAAGGCCCCGGTTTTCGCATCCGTAGGCCGGTCAAGATCGCGATGCCCCCCCCCCCCGCCGCGATTCCCACCCCCGTCGGCGCCGAGCAGCGTATTGGTGGTCGGAGGACATTGCGGTACTCTGCAGTGCCTCCGACCGCGCCAGGAGGGCGTACACGCGTGCCCGGCAACAAGACGGGGATGCCACAAGGGCAAAGGAAGACTACCTTGCCGCCAGGGTAGTCCTCAAAAAAGCCATCAAAAAGGCCAAGCGGGAAGCCAGGGAGCAATTAATGAGCTCCCTGAATGACGACCCGTGGGGGCGCCCATATAAGAGGACGATGGGGAAGATCCGTCCTTGGGCGCCCCCACAGGCGGAAATGTTAGACCCCCAGGCCCTCGACAGGCTCCTGGACGCCCTCTTTCCGTGGGCGGAAGGGGGCCCCCCGGTGATCCCTTCCCCAGAAATGGGGGAAGGAGACTGGGACGAGGGCCTGGAGGTCACTCCAGAGGAGCTCGCCAAGGCCCGGAGAAAGCTCGGGGACAGGGGCAAAGCCCCTGGCCCTGACGCGATTCCAGGCCGCGCTTGGGCTCTTGCGTTGGCCGAAGGGGACCTGTTCGCGGCCACGTGCAGGGTCATGACCGGATGCCTCAGGGAGGGGGTCTTCTCCCAGAGTGGAGGAGGGCCAAACTGATCCTCCTCCCGAAAGAGGGCAAGGAGCCCGGTAGTGCGTCAGCCTACAGGCCGATTTGCCTGCTGGACGAGGCGGGCAAGATGCTTGAGCGCATCATCGCGGACCACCTCGTCCAGCACATGTCCTCGAGTGGGTTGGATCTCCACGACCGCCAATACGGGTTCAGGCCCGAACGATCCACGTTGGATGCTATCCAGTGGATCCGGGACCTGACCCGGGCGGTCGTGGAGATAAGGGGCGGGGTGTTGCTGGCGGTGTCGTTAGACATTACCAATGCCTTCAACACCCTGCCCTGGCCGGAGATAGGACGGGCTCTTGAGCACTTCGAGATGCCCGCCTATCTCCGGCGGATGATGTCCGCCTACTTCGGGGACAGAGACCTCGCCTTCACGAAGGAAGGCGGGGTTCTAGGCTGGCGCACCATGGAGCGCGGTGTCCCGCAGGGGTCGGTGCTCGGCCCCCTGCTATGGGACATCGGCTTCGACCGGGTTCTTCGCACTCCGCTCCCCGACGGCTGCCACGTCGTCTGCTACGCAGACGACGCGTTAGTGGTGGCCGAAGGGAAGAACTGGGAGGAGACCCGCTTCCGCGCGGAGGTGGCAGTGGCATCGGTGGTGGGAACCATCGGAGACCTGGGTCTCAAGGTGGCGCCCCAGAAGACTCAGGCTGTGTTCTTTCACGGCCGGCGTCGGGCGGCGCCGGAGACCCGGGTCCTAGTCGATGGCGTCCACGTCCGCGTCGGGCCAACGATGAAATATCTCGGCCTGACGTTGGACAGCCGGTGGTCATTCGGGCCACATTTCAGGCAGCTGGCCCCCAGGGTGCGCAAAGCCGGACTGGCCGTGGCCAGGCTGATGCGTGCCCAAGGGGACCCAGCATGGCAGGCTCGCCACCTGTATGTCGGTGCGGTTCTCTCGGTCGCCCTATACGGGGCGCCTATCTGGGCTCCTCAGCTGCTGACCACCGCGGTGGGCAAGCAGCAGATGAGGCAGGCCCTTAGGCCCCTTATGATCAGGGCGATCCGGGAGTTCCGCACCGTGTCATACATGGCGGCGACCACCCTGGCCGGCTCCCCCCCTGTGGAGCTCCTGGCCGAGGAGAGGAGAATCCTCTACTGGCGGGTAAAGGAGCTCCGCGAGGGGGGAGAGCTGACGGCCAGGGGCCTGAAGGCCCTGATGACCCAGGCCAGAGACCGGACCCTGGAGCGGTGGGAAGGCTTGCTAGCCGACCCCCGAGGGTCCGGTCTCGTAACAGCCGAGGCTGCCCGCCTCTGTCTGTCAGAAATGACAGACAGAAGAGGGCGTGGAATGTCCTTCCACCTGGTAGAGGTATTGACCGGGCATGGGTACTTCGGGAGATACCTGCACCGGATAAGGAAGGAGCCCATCGCTCGGTGCCATCACTGCCCCGAGCAAGAGGACACGGCGCTGCATACCCTAGCTGCCTGTGCAGCATGGGATGAGCAGCGCCGGTTCCTGCTCAGGGCGATGGATTGCCGCGACGGGGAGCTCTCGCTCCCGCACCTGGTGCGAGCCATATGCGGGAGCGAGAGGGCGTGGGACGCGGCGGCCTCCTTCTGTGGGGAGGTAATCTTCCAAAAGGAGGCCGCCGAATGGAGGCGCCGGCCTGGCAAACGCCGTCGCAGAGGACGGCGGGGCCGGCGCTCCCCTGGGGGCGATATTAATAGTGGGCCCGAAATGGCATCGGACGAGGAGAGGCCGTTGGCCTACACGGGCCGGCGGCTCCCTCAGCCACCTCGGGCCAGGCTCTGCCACTCGGAGGGGAGCGGGAGGGAGACCTCCCGTTCTCTGGAGTGATCGGATAGGGAGGAGAAGGGGAGGTAGGGAACCCGATTGGGGTCGAGCCCACCTCCCCAAAAATCCCCCCTCTTCCTTTAGGAAGGAAGGGGATAAGGAGGAAGGGTGGATATCCCCTTCCTCCAAGGTGCACCAGAAGGCCAACCGGCGGGGTTACCCGCCGGGGACTGCACCTCTCCCACTAATTCCCCGAAAGGGGAAGGGGGTGCGGTACAAGTAGGCGAGGGGCTCTTGGATTAGAGCCCTCGAGCCGGGGGGTTGGGGAGGGAATGCGGGAGCAGTTCCCCTAACTCCCCTCCTCGCGGTCCGACAGGTAGACATCCCGCAGGGGTTTTAGTCGGTAAGAGTCCGACATAACCCCCGCCCCTCCCCAAGGCGGTGGGGGTATCCATGATGGATTTCCCCTGCGTGAACAAAAAAAAAAAAGAGTCAATTTAAAAGTGTACTCCGAAAAGTCAATTTATAATAGAATATTTACTTCGATGATTCAGCTAAAGAAAAAAACATTTATTTATTATTATATTCAGAGAATAATATTTAATTTATTATTTATACTTATCTTACTTATGCTTACCCTACATATGCTTTTTTGAATGAAAAATTTAATTTGTTGACTGATTCAGATTCAGATTTGTTAAAATATCTCTTGTGCGCAACTCTTGAACAGGTAGGTAGTAAAATAATTTTCGTTCTTTACGAATTTTATAAACTTTTCATGAACATAAAAGTTGAAAGATTCTCAGAGGACAAATAACTTTTCTTGAACATTTAAACCAAAAGAAAATCTTTTCCCATTAATAAAGAATGAATAATTAATATCTCACACAAGAGGAATCTCCATCCTTGAAATCATCGTGCGATTTTGCTTTTAGAAAAGTATAATATTGATGTAATAGTAACAAATGCTATCCAAAAACGGTGCAAGGTTTTTGAGAAATGCAGTTTGAAGTTTAGTCTTTTCTGTTAATGTCGTTATAGCAGAAAAATTACCAATTTGCTTCAGTAGCGCAGTGGATCAGGCTTTGTGATATGAGCGTAGAGGTTGTTCAAGTGTGTTATTTTTACTATCACAGGAAGAACTACGTAGAATGTATAATAATACGCAGACAAATTCTTTACATATTCATATTTATTTCTTTTAGCATGAATAAAAATGATCAATGCTAACGTGATAAGTGTATATCGCAATTGTACACACACGTATACACGTATACCAATGATGTCAAAACCGAACAATTCGTGAAAATTTTTTATTGACCGCAATTGTACGCAAAGACGAAAGAGAAGTACACGGGTCTCCGCGGGTATCTAGTCATATTAATTGTCTATTAATTGTCTAGCTGATAAACAATTGATCTCCGGTATTTACAAGTTACGCTTGTCCGCAGCTTGTTCGGTTTTGACATTGGTATCAGTGATGCGAATTTGGTGACGGGCTTGCACGAGGATTCTCCTCCCCTCCCCCCATGTACGCATACAGTCAGCTCGGTCAATCCGTGTGAGCCACGCGATCGGCAATTGTCGATACGCCGAGCGAGCGAGAGAGAGAGAATATCATTCCCTCCTTGTCGCTCTCGTTCTCGCTCAGCGAGCGAGCCTAATTCTTTCTTACCCATAATCTGAATCGCGGGCGCGACTGTCCCTCTCTCCTTTCCTCTCTATGACAATACTGAAAAGTTTTGTCTACTCGGCGCACCAAAATTATTACAAATAATATTTTATTATTAACAATATTATTATTTGTAATATATATTATTTGTAATATTATTATTTGTAATTCTATTTGTAATTGTATAATAATGTTGTATAATAATACAAATTTTTACAAATTTTATTTGTAAAAATTTATATCATTTGTAATATTATTTGTAATAGTATTAATAATATTCGACGCCAAGAAAATGAAATATATTTTATTAATTATTTTGCGGAGTCGGTTTTGCGGAGCAGGTTCACAGGTTTGATTATTGAATTGTTTAATAATATTTTAAGAATAATTTTAAGTTATACAAGGATGTAGTATGAAATATAAAAGAATATTGTAACAGAATCAAGAAGTACGAAATGAAACCTCTTTGCTTTTATTACAATATCCTGTAAGTTAATAAATATTTTTCATACAGTAATAAATAATTTCCAAAAACAATTACATCCGTGAAATTTTCTATCTGCGCGAAAAAAAATTCATAAAATATATTTGTTTCGTCGCTCTAAATGAGAAAACTCTCAGAACAATGTCATAGTTGTTCAGTGCACTACTCAATAAAAATATAATAATACTATGTTTGTATGTGTGAAGAATATTTGTTAACTTACAGGATATTGTAAGAAAAGCAAGGAGGTTTTATTTTATACTTCTAAGGTCAAGACTTATTAACGGCGAAAGACATTCGAATTGATCTTGCCTTAATTGGTCGGATCAGTAATCGGTCTTGCCTTAACTTTCAAGCCTCATAACTCGGAAAGTACTCAATGAAATGTAACTTTGTTACAGTGTTTTGGAAAGCTCTCGAGATAAGCTACGAGAATATGTAATAAAAAATTGTAGTTTATATTTAAAAAAACATTAATAACCTTGGCTTGATTTTGACAAGGTCACTCAAGGTCAAGTCCACATTACCGTCATGTGTCGTCCTTCAAGCCATGCAACTTTCGTTCGAAAAATTTTTTAATAAAATCATCGATAATGGACCATATCACTTTAGTTAGAAAAGTCTGGGGACGGTCAAATACCTCGAAAACGAAACATTTTTAAGAAAAATGTTTCCAACTAAAATTGTAGGATTTTAAAAGTTCTATTGAATGATCATATCCGATTGATCTTGAGTAAAGGAGTCAAGGCGAGGTCAATGCCAACATGATTTTTTTAAGTGGAACATCCAATTTTTTATCACACAGTGTTAAAGATGACAATGAGCCGTTTCCAAAATACTACTTGATGACCTATTTTTGTTGAGAATTGTCTGAGTTATGAGCTTTAGAATTTACGGTGCCGCCAATATTAATATTATTCAGGATGTACCGCGTGGATGTTACATGGTCGGACTTTACACCCCCTGTGTGTGTGTGTGTATGTGTGTGTAATATATTTTAAGATATACGTTATATAGTATGCGCGCTTCCTACTGTTCTTTTGTTGGCTTGTTATGTATTGTAAGAGGCGATCGCGAACGACGAGGAGCGAGCGAGCGCGACGAAGAGCGAGCGAGCGCGAACGACGAGGAGCGAACGAGCTATAAGGAAAAAGCTATAAAGAAAAAGCTCGCTCGCTCCTCGTCGCGCGCGATCGCCTCTTGTCGCTTACATTGCCCCTCGCCGCGCGCGCTCGTCTACCGTCACTCGCTGACTCTGCCTGTATCAAATGTCTACGTGCTTACTGCGGTCGCCCTCCGCTCTCTACGCGCTCGTTGGCTCACATGTTTTAATTAATAACTCGATAACTATTGGCAATTTGACATTATGGTACATGACTTTTCTTCTCGACTACACCCAATTTATCTCCAACTTTCGTCTGCATGATCAGCTATCAAAATATCGTATCATCCTGAATTTCCATTAGATAGTCGTACGTTATTACATACTCCAGTTTCTACTCAAATGATTTCTTTAGATGCGGGCACTTTTTGCTACATAGGTTTAGAAAATTCATTATGAAAGATCTTAATGTTGTTTGAGATTCGGTCGATCGGCGTGTTCGGGCTGTCGGTGGTGATTATAATTTCTGTGTTTCCATATCGCGACCGTCGCTCGATCGTGCTCAAATGTTTTGCTGTCTGTCACAATCCTTTCGCATGATTTCTTCTTGCCGCGGATCATCCGATGTCGGGCAGCCAATCAACAACCATCTTGCGTGTTATCTAATCGCCGTGATTTTACCCGTGAGAGCGTACAGGCTCTCGGTGATCGGACAATTCGTTATTGCGTCGCGTCGTCTAGCGGATTGTCGCGTTCAATTTTCTTTCTTTTAGCTTGTCGCGTACACCTGCTGCATCTCGTACAGCCCACTCGCGACTCTTGTGCATCGTATTCAGTGAAATCGGTGCATTCCGGTCAATGTACTTTGTCTTGGAAAGTGAATTTCTTGTCGAACAATTTATTCCATAAACAGTTGGAGAGCGGGAAATCGCGGTCGCGAACCCTCCTGCTTCTCACGAACTCGTCCTTGCGCGCTCAAGATCTCCGCTCCGGAAGGGCGCTAACTTATGGCTGCGAGGTTCCTTACACGTCAGATTACTTTAACGTAATATGAATATTATTTCTGAGCAACTGATTGCTTTAAAAAATAATATACCTGTTGAGTTTAATCGTAAACCACGTTCATTGTACGAACTTGCAAATCGGAAAGCTAGTAAATTTAAGATGTTCTTACTTTACACAGGACTTTATGTTACAAAATATATTAGATGTTGCTGTTTATGAAAATTTTTTGTTACTTCACTTTTTCGTTTCCATATTATTATCAGATATTCGTATAAATTATTTTGGAACTTCTTTTGCACAAAATATTATATTAATATATTATATTAATATATTATAAACGTTTTCATTGATGACTATATGGTCTTCTTCAAGACGTTCTTGTTTATAATGTTCACGTTGTATCTCACTTATGTGATGATGTTGATGTGTTTGGTCCTTTAGATAATTTTTCATCATTTGCGTTCGAATCATATTTAGGTTATTTGAAAAAGCTTGTAAAATCTCCTAATGATATCCTTTAACAAATTCATCGTCTTGCTGAAATGGATTCTTTTATTCAAAATATAACCCACAATAATATATAAAATTGGAGTAAATACAATAATATAAAAAATTGGAGTATGAACATACACTTGGTCCTTTAATAAACTCAAACATTCATAATTGGAAAAAACAATTTAAAAAACTGCGCTTTAATAATATAACTTTAGCAGTTTATTCATACAACAATTCAGATTGTTATTGTAGCTTTGCAAATGGAAATATAGATACATAATATAGTTGTTACAACTGCAAATGAAATTTATATTATTGGAAAACAATTTCTTGATTATTTTGATTTGTATCCCTATCTATATAAATCATCAGAATTAAAAATTTTTATTACCAAGAATTTATCTATATTAAATGTTTGGCCAATTACTAATTTTTTTAGCGAATGTATTGTTTACCCTTTTAATAGTATGTCTTTTGTTTCGTTGCCAATAATTCATTGTATAACTAATTAAACAAACCTTATGAACATATTGTAAAAAAACTTGTTTTGTATTATTAGGAGTACAAATAAGTCTCCGCCGTTTGACAAAAGATAGACCCACCAGAAGGTTATGTTGAAAGTTTTTTTTTTTGGTAATGCAGGGGAAATCCATCATGGATACCCTCAACCCTTGGGGGATCGGAGGTTATGTCGGACTCCTACCAACTAAAACCCCTGCGGGATGCCTACCTGTCCGACCGGAAATGTGGGGAGTCAGGGGAACTACTCCCCGATACCCCGGCCCCAGGACTCTCTTTCGGGAGCCCCTCGCCATCTGTTACCGCGCCCTGTTCCGCAAAGGGAATCCAGGGCGCGGTCCCGGTCGGTCTAAGGCCGACCGGTTGGCCTTCTGATTTCACCTATAGGATGAGGGGGCATCCGCCCTCACTCTTTACCCCCCCCCGTTAGTCAGGGAGGGAGGGTTTCTGGGGGAGTGGGCCCGTCCCCAAACGGGGCACCACTCCCCCTGTCCCTACTTGTCCGCGGCAGGGGGATCTATCTTCTATGAAGAAGAGCCGGATCCCCCCTGCCGACGGAGGCGGACCCGAGGCGGCCAAGGAGGGCCTGGATCCCTACTATTCAGGGGTCCTTCCTCTTCCTCGGCCGGTGTCACTTCCGGCCCGCTTCTTAAATCCCCCCCCTGAGTCGTCGCCGACCACCCCGTCGCCTCCTGCGACAGGGTTCGTGCGGTCGGCGCTCCCTCTCAGCGGCCTTCTTCTTGGACATTACGTCCCTACAGAAGGAGGTCGCCGCTTCCCAGCCCTCCTCGCTCTCGCACATGGATTGAACCATGCGCAGGAGCGAGATGTCCCCCATTGGGCACCCCATCGCCCCGGCCAGGACTCGGCGCTCTCCTTCCTAGGCTGGACAAGCAGCCAGAGTGTGGAGCGCCGTGTCCATGAGCACGGGGCAGTGGTGGCACCTGGTGGTGAGCTCCTTCCCGATCCGGTGCAGGTACTTACCGAAGCACCTATGGCCCGTCAGTATCTGCACCAGATAGTAGGACAGTCCGCATCCCCTCCTGCCCGCCAACTCTGGCAGGCAGGGACGGACAGCCTCCGCCGTCTCGCGCCCGTACCCCCGTGGGTCGGACAACTTGTCCGCCCACATCTCCCAGGTACGGGCCACGGTTTGGGTTCGTAAGACCCGCAGGTCCCCGACCGTAAGCTCCCCCTCCTCGCGGAGCTCCTTTACCCTCCAATTAAGGATGCGCCGCTCCTCGGCGAGGAGCTCCACGGGAGGGGAGCCGGCCAGGGTGGTCGTCGCGATGTACGATATTGTGCGGTACCTGATCGCCCTTATGTACATTGGCCTCAGCGCCTGCCGCATTCGGCATAGGCCATCGCGGCAGGCGCTGAGCTGCGGCGCCCATATTGGCGCCCCGTACAAAGCGATCGACAGCACCGCACTCACGTACAGGCGGCGAGTCCTCCAGCTTGAACCACCCAGGTTGCGCAGAAGACTCGCAACCGCCAGCCCGGCTCCACGCACCCTGGGGGCCAGCTGCCTAAAATGTGGGCCGAAATCCCACCGGCTGTTCAACGTCAGGCCGAGATACTTGATCGTTGGCCCGACGCGGATGCGGACGCCATCGATTAGGACCTGTGTCTCAAGTGGCGCCTCTCGACTGCCGTCGTGAAAAAACACAGCTTCCGTCTTCTGGGGCGCCACCTTCAGACCCAGGTCCCCAATGGTTCTCATCACCGATGCCGCCGCCGTTTCCGCGCAGAGGCGGGCTTCCCCCCAGCTTCTCCCCCCGGCCGCCACTAAAGTGTCGTCCGCGTAATAGACGACGTGGCAGCCTGGGGGGGGGGGGGGCGGAGTACGCAGCAACCGGTCGAACGCGATGTTCCACAGCAGGGGGCGACCCCTGCGGAATACCGCGCTCCATCACGCGTCGGCCTTCGAACCCGCCCTCCTTCGGGAAGGCGAGGTCCCTGTCTTCGAAGTATGCCGCCAATATACACTGGAGATAGACGGGCACCCCGTGGTGTTCGAGGGCCCATCCGATATCCGGCCAGGGCAGGGTGTTGAAGGCGTTTTTAATATCTAAAGACACCGCCAGCAACACCTCGCCATCCCTCTCCACGACCGTCGCGGCCAGGTCCCGGAGGCACTGGACAGCGTCCAGCGTGGACCTCCCGGACCTGAAACCGTATTGACGGTCGTGGAGATCTGGCCCCTCCGAGGATAGGTGCTGGACGAGACGATCAGCAACGATGCGTTCTAGCATCTTGCCCGCCTCGTCCAGCAGGCAAATCGGCCTGTAGGCCGACGCGCTCCCGGGTGGCTTGCCCTTCTTAGGGAGGAGGACCAATTTCGCCCTCCTCCACGCTAGGGGAAATACCCCCTCCTTGAGGCACCCTTTGAAAACCCTACGTAAGGCTGCGGATAGGTTTTCGTCGCCGAAGACGAGAGCCCAGGCTCGGCCAAAGATCCCATCGGAGCCAGGGGCTTTCCCCTTATCCCCGAGCTTCCCGCTGGCCTTGGCGATCTCCTCTGGTCCCACAGCCAGGTCCTCCCCCAGTCCCCCTCCCCCATTTCTGGGGCGAGAAACCTAGGAGGGCCCCCTTCCACCCTCGGAAAGAGGGTGTCAAGGAGGCCGTCGAGGGCTTGGCTGTCCAACGTTTCCGTTGACAGGGGCGCCCAGGGGGGGGGTTTTACCCATCACCCTCTTATACGGGCACCCCCACGGATCGTCGTCCAGGGAGCTCGTCATTTGCTCCCAGGCTGCTCGCTTTGCATCGGCGATGGCGACTCGGAGGGCTTTCTTGGCTGCCAGATAGCTCTCCCACGCTCTCGCAGCATCCTCGCCTCTTCGCCGGGTCCGGTAATAAAACCGCCTGGCCTGGACGGAGGAGTCACGGAGTTCCGCGATCTCCTCCGTCCACCAATAGGCGACCCGACGACGGCGAGGGTGAACTTGGGGCATCGCGGCGTCGCAGGCCGCCGCCACGATACCCACTAATTCCTCAGCCCCCAGGAGGGGGCTGGGGGCCCACTCACCCGGCTCTTTCTCGAGGTGCCAGGTGTGCACGAAGACGACCGCCTTAAACCTATCCATGTCCAGTCGACTGAGGGCCCATGTTCTGGGGAGGGGAAAGTCCCCCTCCCTGGGGCAGCGGGGGGGCCCGCACCCGTGGAGGTCCGGGGAGGCGGAAGGCCCACACTATGTACCGATGATCGGATAGTGTTTCGCCCTCCACCTCCACCTTCCACTCTCGGAATAACCGGGCGGCCGAGGGGGTTGCCCATGTCAAATCAATGACCGACTCCCCCCTCAGCCGCACGCAGGTGCTGGCCGACCCCCTGTTTAACGACAGGAGGTCTAACCCCGCTGCCCATTCTATGACCGCATCGTCCCGGGGGTCCTTCTGCCGGGGACTACACCCCCACCCTTCAGAGTGGGCGTTGAAGTCCCCGGTGATGACGACGAGTCGGAGATGGCACCTACATACCACCTCCCCGATCCCGTCTAGGACCTCCTCGATGCGGTCTGGGTCTCCCAGACCCACCTTGTTTCTCCGGTGGTGGAGGTATACCTCCACCACCGTGATGGGCCCACAGTCGACCGCCACGAACGAGGGCCCCCTTTCCCTTAACTCACAAGGGGTTCCCTGCCGCGGGGTTTGCCGCCATGGCCACCGAGCCATCACGACTGCCGAACCAGCTTGTGCTGTTCGCCGGCACGTAGTGTGGCTCAGTGGCCACCCCCAGCTCGGCACCCAGCTCAAGGATCCTGTTTGACCACAGGTCCTGAGCCTGGGTGCCGGTGCCGAGGTTAGTCTATAAGACCCGGAGGAGCGTGAAGGCTAAGCCTTCGTCGTCTCCTCCGGGCTACTTACTTCCACGCCCTCTTGGGAGACATCTGTCGGCAAAGCCGCTTCAGTCTCCCCGGAGGGAGTATTGGCCTCAGTGTTGGTGGCTTCATTCACGGGTTCCTCTATATGCGCGGAAACCTGGGGGATCCCTACCTGTACGCTCCCCTCCTCTCGGGAGTATGGGTGGAGCTCGTTTCCCTGGGGAATCGGGGGTGACACTCCCACCGGCTCCCCTTCTACAGTTGTTGGGGGCTTCTCCATTTCTGAATCCACTCTTCTCACCTTTCCTTTCCTCTTGGATTCTTTCCGGGTTGGATTTCCTCCGGGTCCTCGTCCGACTTCTCCTTCTCCGGCTTGTCCCCTTCCTCCGTCCCCTGTCTCTTCCTCGAGTGGGGTATTATCTCCCTTCGGGTAGAGGAGTCCCATCTTTGTCCTTCCTCTTCCCACTCTTGTGACATTATTATCGTTGATGCCACCTCATCCTCCGCCTGTTCCCTCACCGGTGACCGGGTCGTCATCAGTCCCGACACCTCGGCTGGGTCCCTCGTCGGGGAGGTGTCGGAGCCGACACCTCCCTCCTGCAACATCTGGTCCGAGGGGGTCTCCGCGGGGGTTCGGGCCTCCCTCGCTTCGACTCCCTTTTTTCCAGCTTGTTTCCCTCCTCCCTCTTTCTTCCCTCCCTTCCTTCTCTTCCTGGGAGGGGACTTGCAGGCAGGCCGTCCGATCTTATGACCGGCAGGCCCTCCGATCTTATGACCGGAGGGCCTGCCCGCCTCAGCGCAGACAGGGCATTTAGCCGCCTGGCACTCCTTGGCGCGATGGCCGGGGCTACCGCAGCGGTAACAAAGACCGCTGCGGTCGACGGCGCTCGTGCACTGCTCGCGCACGTACCCCGCTCTAAACAGCGGTAGCACAAGAGTGCGCAAGCGGGCAGCGCCGTCACCCAGGCGCGGATCCATCCCACCGGGACCCGCTCCGCGGCAGCGACGTTCGCGGCCGCCGCCAGCGGACCACCACCGCCCCTATGCCCCTCTGGGAGATGCTCATACCTCCCGCGGACACTTCCGCGGGAGTGTATCCTCCGACTCGGGCTATGGCGGCCGCCACCTCGTCGGCGCCGGTTGTCGTGTCCAGGCCAGAGAGTCGCAACGCTGCGAACTTCTCCGGTCTCTGGACCTGAAAACCGGGGCCCTTTTCCGCCGCCAGCTTGCGGAGTTCTTCCGCAAGCCGGTTGGCGGAAGGTCCTGATTGGAGGCCAGGCACCTTGACCAGCATCTCCCCACTGAGGGCCTTACGGACCCTCTATGACACCTTGATGCTCCGCTGGTCTTATGCGGCGCCTGGCCTCCACCATAAACTCCTGATAACGCCCTTCAGGGCACAAGACAGTGACGGCCGCCGACCTCGGCGGCTTTGGTTTGCCTTGTCTCGCCCCCCTCCTAGGACTTACCTTGGTGGGAGGATTAGAGGCTCCTCCCTTCGCCTGCTCCTGCGGCTTCTTCTTCCCCCTCCTTGCTACCTGCGCCCAGGTTTCCTCCTCCTTCCTGGCCGGCACCTGTTCGCATCCGGGGTGTAGCGAGTGCCACAATTTCTTCTCAACGGGATAACGGCCCCACTCCTTTATCTCTTTTGCCGGGACTCCCATTCCCGGCTCCTTTCTCCGGGCAGCTGCAGTCCCAGTGAAAGGACTCTTGCTACCGCCATTCGTTGTCCTTTCCCGTTCCTGGATCTCCTTGCTCTGCTGCGCCTTATTCTTCTTCCTGTTCCTCTTCTTTCTCTCCTTCTTCCTCCTTCCTTTCTCCGCTGGCGGTGGCGGAACCTGTGTCTTCCCTGGAGCAGCAATCTCCTTCCTTCTTGGAGCCGGAGTGGGCGTCGAGGCCCCCGCCGCCTCGGGCACGCGGCTACCCCTTCTCTCGACGTCGAGGCAGGCCACCACAACCCTCAGGTTGTCCAGCCTCGCCTCGACGTCGTTCGAAGGGACCACGTTGGCCAAGGCGGTGTCGAGGGCGGTGCCTCTTTCGTCCCCTCCAGTCTCCTCCGGGAGGTTGTCGTCAAACGACGGCACCTCCTCGGAGGAAACCCCTCTCCCCATCTTCATTTCTTCCTCTCTTGAGGGAAGGGACGGAGAAATTCTCCCCACTCTTCTCTTCTTCCTCCTCTTCCTCTCCAGAGTTCTTGCATCCCTCAGCGCCTCCTCTGTCGAGGTGGAGCTGGAGGTGGAGGTGGAGTCAGTCGCATCGGCATAAGTCCGCCTCCTGTTGCCGGAGGGGAGAGGGGGAACTGCCGGAGGTCAGGGACAGACGGGGCGGCGACCTTGAGGGCTTGCAGCTCCTCCGCCAGCCGCCTCGTTTCGACCCTGAGTCTCCTATTATTCTTCCTCAACCTCTCCATTTCCTTTTTGAAGGCGGAGGTCTCATCCCCCCTTCTCTCCTGCTCGGCCACCCTAGCAACCAGGGTGGCCAACGCCGCCTCGGAGGTGGCCACAGCGCGGTTAATTAACCCCATAAAGGTCCATTTGAGAGTTTTGGACCTTCGTGCGACCAATTTCACCGCGCCCAACGCGCGGCCAAACTCCGAGGCCGGCTCCGACGCTCTAGCCCCCCTGAGGAGTTCGATTGAAGAGGGATCCCGAAAGTCCTCCTCGGCCGGGCGTGTATCCTCCATAGAGCGATACAGCCCTTTGCCGAGGAGGTTCCAGGCCTCCCTCTCCAACCGTTTCAGCTCCTCTTCCTTCCTCTTCTCTAGCTCCCTCTCCTTCCTCTCCCTAATATCCACCCCTTTCCCCGTTGTAGCGGGTCTACCCCGCTTCTTCGGGGCGGGTATCAGGGAGGGGACATTCACTTCCACCACCGATGAGCCGCCGCTGCTAGTGTTGGCGTCACTGGCCCTCACCCTTTTTCTGCCACCGTTGTTCATGGCGGTTCCGCCATCCGTCCTTGGCGCTGACGTGCCCGCTGCTCCGCTGGCCGTTGCTGCTATGTATGAGGCCCTCAGCGTCGCCTTGTTGGACCTTACTGCCCCGCTGGTCGTCTCTGAGGATGGAGCTCGAGCGACTACACTCCTGTCGCTCGTCGTCCTGGACATCGAAGGCCGACCGATCTTCGATGCCAGGGCCTGGGCCTGGGCGCTCCTAGAAATTCTTATAATGGGGATTCTAGCTCCCTGGGAAAGGATCACGTCTGAACGGATCACCGGTAGTCCAGTTTTCCGTTCAGACGCTGCAGCTCCCCCTTGGGTCACCCCTTCCCTTTTGACTTCCCCCTCCCGTGTCCCCCGTGTTGTTATGGGGGCGAGCTCCCTCTTCGAAGAGAGGGGGCCCGACCTGCTGGCCGCTGGTACTGGTTCCTTTCTGGTCCCGGACCCCAGGGACTTCTCGGTCCCACACTGGGTGGTCGCCTTCTTCCTAACCGGAAGGTTCACCTGTCCACCCCCGCGGTTAGGAGGGACTGGCCGACTACGCGCCAGCAAGGACGGTGGTCGATTCTCAGTATGTGGCCCCTTGGAGGCTAGGCCTCCAAGGTCCACGTCTTTACCTTCCTCAGGGGGTGAGGAGGAGGCACCTGCACTTTGGACCTCTCCCACCTCTTCCACTCCTATACTAACATCTGAAAAATCACCCACAAGGGGTGGTAGGCTCTGGGACGGGCTGCTACGCCCATCCGTGCGAAGCCGTGAGCCCGAAGGCTCGTTTTTGTTTTTAAGTTCGAAGTCCATTTTGAGTCCCATGAATGCGGCAGGAAGGGATCATCGACCCTGGGTAGAGCCCCCGCATTACCCCGGGTAAGGCTAGCATGTCCCCCTGGTGCGCCAGGTTCCACGGGTGAGGAACCACTAGCGACAGGTCACGCACCTGCCATTCATCCCATAAGCGTGGCATGCCTCAACCGTAGGATTACGTGGTGTTTTATAAAGGACCCGCCTCGCGGTCCAATTAAGGCAAGACCCCCGGCCCCAGAGACATGACCTAGGGTTACGGTGTGATAGGCTAGGGTCTGCCGGGGTTCGCCTGGATCCCCTGTACCAGAACGCCGAAACACCTTAGTCCCTTGCAAAAGTGTGGGGTTATACGTGCCTCACAACTACGGGTTTGAATTCAGAGTTTTCCTTTCCCTAGACCGGTTGCCTTCACCAGGCTCACAAGTTCGCTCTGCCTGCGCTGTAGGGACCTTTGGATCGTACGAGTACGGTCCTCCAGTCCCTGTATAAAACTTGGAGGCAGCTGCCCCTCCAAGAATGATAAGGACGCTCTTAATCTGGTCCCTCCGTACAGGCCACCCCGGCATAGTATAACCTGCCAGGGGTCGAAACCTCCGCCGATACAGCCCTGTACATTAGGACTCGCAAGCCCCCCACCACGGCAAGGTAGCATCTACGGGGGAGAAAAAAGGGGACACTTTTTTGGTCTCCTTCCCCACCCGATGACCAGTAACCTGGCACAATCAACGGCTATCCTTTCCGGAAGGGCCCCAATATTCGACGACCTTTGCCTGACGGATCAAGTCGCCCGCCATCTGCGGATTCCCCGTTACCGACTATCTCCAGCCGCCGAACACCAAGGTATTCCCTCCCGGATGGACCACCCCCGAATGTGTGCTCCACGCTTCCCGGACACCAGGTGTTGCGCCGATAATTGCATGGGGGATGGACCCCGTCCATCCCGCATGTAACCCCGACGCCTTCAAAACACGCCTTCCGGCGTACCAGACAGACTGCTTCTAAATGCGGTATCGTGTGACCGTATACACCACCTGCTGGACCTTCTCGCACCTGCCATTCATCCCATAGGCGTGGCATTCCTCAGCCTTAGAACGTAGTGTTTTATAGAGGACCCGCCTCACGGTCCGGCCAATAAAGGAAAGACCCCCGGTCCCAGAGGCATGACCTAAGGTTACGGTGTGATAGGCTAGGCTCTGCCGGGGTTCGCCTGGATCCCCCGTACCAAGGTGCCGAAACATCCTGGCCCCTCGCAAAGTGTGAGACGGGTTTGAATTCGGGGTTTTCCTTCCCCTAAAAGGTATGTGGGGGTCCCAATAGGACCCCCCCCCTCGGTGAGGAACCGAGGGGGACCTGCCCTCCGGGGGAGCAGGTATTCTTTCCCCGGGGCTCCCTTCACCTCTGCATCGTAAAATCAAAGGTGGGGGTCTCACCTCGGGTCAGGGCTATTCCCCTCCTGGCACGGGTGGGGGTGTTCCTCAAAGGGGTCGGCCCACCCCACCCGCTCCTACCTGGCCGATGAACTCCGGTGGGGGAACCTCAGCGACCACTACCCCACCGGAAGGTCCCATCGGCCTGGGGTGAGGGAGTGTGTGGGGCGAGCTACACCTTGCTCTATCCCTCCCACTCCTCCCACCCCGCTTCCGCCAGAAGGCAGCCGAAGCTTCGACCTCCATCGATACCGCCTCGGAGACCCCCTCCGACCTATCCGCCGGAGGTGGGTCCGGCGCTTTGGGGACGGCCGTCGCTCCCTCCACTGCCGGGCCTACCTGATCTGTAGGTGCTGGAGGCTGAGCTATCTTAGCCTCCGGCTGAGACCGGCACCTGTCTTTTTGGCTATTGCCGTTAAGGGGATTGACGTCTCTTTTACTAGGGGGCAGCCCCGTCAGCGGGCCGGGGCTACGGGGGAGCTATTCCTCCCTCTCCCGGCCCGTCTACGCGTCGCCTTTCTCCCCCTGTTTCGCCTGACGCAACGCGGGGGGACTCCTCTTTGTGCAACCCGGGGGACTGCCTTGCACTTGTGGTCACCCATCCGGTGGCCCGCGTCCCTACCTTCTATGTGGCACAGGGGGCACCGCACTTCCGCAGTGCACCCCCGTACCACGTGACCGGCCCCTCCAGATCGGAAGCAGTGGCCCCCCAGTCCCTCTTTGGACTGGCAGGCCACTGCCATATGGTCGTAGCGCAGGCAGCGGAAGCACTGGAGGGCCGGTCCTCCAGAATCCTAAACTTCGCCCATGACCACCCTATAGGCAGCCTCCCGCCTGCTGCTAACTTCTGGGCCGGGGCCAGTGGGCACCGGACTCAGATCGCTTCCAGCCCTCCGGACGACCTCCTGACCACCCGGAGGGCAGCCTGCATGCTTTAGGACCGCGGCTCTCACCATTATCGGGGTGACGGAGTCGTCCAAGCCGACGAGGCGAAGCTCAGCTCGCCTCGCCGGCCTAGCGACTACCTCCTCCCCGCACAGAACGTCCTGGAGGCCCCTGGCCGGGCGGTCGGCTTTTTCCTTACCGTCCTTCCCAGGAACTTCCAGTAAAACTCCCCCGTTCCTGACGCATTTAATTTTAAACTGGCCAGGCTCCAGGCCGACCTCCTTTAGGTCAACCTGTTGCCTGGCCTTCGCCATCACTTCGGTAATGGATCCCTCCGGCAATGCGGTCATCGTAACGACCGGATTACGCGGGGGGTACCTTATCTGGGGCCTCTTGGGTGAGGGAGGACCCTTCTTCGGGACCTCTCCTTCCCTGGCCTTCTCACCCTTGGGAGGGGGTGCGGCTGTCTTCGGCGCACTTCCTCCTTTGAAGACAGTTATTGTGAAGCCCGACACCCGTAAGGTGCCGCGCTGTGCTACCTCAGCTATAAAAGCTATACGCTACACACCATTTTCCAGCGATTTGTCCTCTGCCACTGAAGCGGGCAATGGAAAAATCCAGCTGCGCCTGCGTGAGTCGTACTTCGCAGGATGAGTGGTTTAGTCGCGACTCGCGCGTCGACTCCCGTCAGGGTGTCGCCTCGCGTGCCGCGTCCACGGGGAACCATGGGGAAGCCCGCTCATTTGTGTCCCGAGCCCGGACACACGCTTTGACTCTTGAGTAGGATGGGACTAGTAAGGAATAATATGATACGGTAGGTGGGTTTAGCGGACATGGTTGTAGAGTAGAATTGTGAAGTGGGTAAAGATTCTAGAATAGAGTAGAGAAAAACGAAAGGAAAGAGAGTAGAAGAAAACGAAAGTGAAATAGGAAGCCTGACGTGGACCCTTTAACCAAAGGGGATCCCCTACAGAATGCCGCAAACACAGAATAGGCCTCTGGAGTTGCCACGAAGAAATGTGCCATCTCCGGCCAATTCCAGTTTCCGGCTGGAACGAATTGTCGCAGAGCTTTACTCTGCGGCTCGTAGTCCGGACATTCGATCAAGTGACGCATCGCTGTGCCCTCGGCGTCACCCTGTCCAGAACGTTGTTTGGAAGGTGCTTGTTATACGGCCTTTGCTCGAAAAAGACTATCGAGCTTGCGTACGTTTAGCACCTCTTCCCTATAGAGACCATCAGTCTCTGATGCTCCCGGTGAATGGGATTATGGCGTTCCCTATTCTGGCATTCATTTCTTTCCTAGCTGGATATCACGCCTTATTTTCGTTAAGGAGGATATCAACTGGGACCGCACCTGCAGCAGCACAAAGCAACCCCGTCGACGCCGTGCGATATGCATCAATCGCCAACATGAGCACTGGCGCTGCAGGGTCCGGAGATCCTTCAGGCCGCCCCTTTCCGCATCGGTCAATCCATCCGGCAGTGGCATATGCCAACCGTCGGAGTAAACACACCCCAATAGATCGTCGAGAGTGCGCTAAAGCGCGGCCCCCATTGACATCCCACAGCCCTAGCTCTAGCTAAATTGCTGAAAAGCGGTCCGGCCTTACCGCGCAAGTATTTTACAATGGGAGGGTACTCTCGTTCCTTTGTCAAAATGAATGCCCAGATGCCTAACTTTCTGATTGAATTTTCTTTGGCCCTAATCGGATGGTCGGTGGTCTCGCGCCGCAAGGTTAGATCTCTCGACTCTATCTGCCTTTCGTTTTATACGTGCTTCTCCCTTTATACCTACCAGGCTCTCCTGATCAATGTACTCTTGAGGACAACCGCCTCAGTCTTAAGCAAAGAGATCTGGAGCTTTTGCCCTTTCGCATCTTTTGTTGACAAAGTCAACAGTGCGCTGCCCTCGCTCTTCAATTTCGCAACGGGAGTCGCCTTCGACTGTGACCAGCAGATCGTCGGCATGCGCGATGGATGACCTGCCTATCTCTTTGTCAAGTTCACGGAGGAGGCCGTCGAACATGTCTGTCCAGCAAGCTGGGCCTAAAACTGAGCCTTGAGGGCAGATTCTCTCTACCTCTTTGGAGACGCAGATGCCTCCGAAAGAGATCCTAACTTTTCTGTGGCTGCTACTCGTCACCCGAAGATTTTGCGGAGGCAGTCCCGCACCTTTCTAATACAATGCGGACAGTATGAAGACTGCTACCAAGTCTGGGATACCGCAGAGGGGTCGACAGGTCCTCTGGGGGAGCGCTTTAGACTGTGATTTTTATCATCTCCACAGCCATTCAGCCCTAGGCGCGCTTCCTTCGCCGTAGCTTGAGATATCGTTCGACCGCGGGTCAACCGTAGTCTTCCCGGGGGGTCGCTAGCGACTGTGCATGTTTACCGTCCCCACAGTCATTCAGCCTTCGGCGCGACCCGAACGTTAGCCTTGGGACTTTCCCTTGGAGACAGTTATTGTGAAGCCCGACACCCGTAAGGTGCCGCGCTGTGCTACCTCAACTATAAAAGCTATACGCTACACACCACTTTCCAGCGATGTGTCCTCTACCACTGAAGCGGGCAATGGAAAAATCCAGCAGCGCCTGCGTGGATCGTACTTCGCAGGATGAGCGGTTTAGTCGCGACGCGCGCGTCGACTCCCGTCAGGGTGTCGCCTCGCGCGCCGCGTCCACGGGGAACCACGGGGAGGCCCGCTCATTTGTGTCCCGAGCCCGGGCACACGCTCTGACCCTTGAGTAGGATGGGACTAGAGAGGAATAATATGATACGGTAGGTGGGTTTTAGCGGACTGGGTTGTAGAATAGAGTTAATAAAGTGGGTGAAAGTTTCTAGAATAGAGAAAAATGAAAGAAAGGAGAGTAGAAGAAATCGAAAGTGAAATAGGAAGCCTAGCATGGACCCTTTAGCCAAAGGGATTCCCTACAAAATGCCGCGAACACTGAATAGGCCTCTGGTGTTGACACAAAGTAATGTGCCGCTTCCGGCCATTTCCAGCTTCCGGCCGGAACGAATTGCCGCAGCGCTTCTCTCTGCGGCTTAAAGTCCGGACATTCCATCAAGTGATGCACCGCCGTGTTTTCGGCCTTTCCACACGCACACAAGCCACTTTTTACGAGCCCTAGAGACGCGAGGCGTCCTCGGAACTTACCGTGTCCAGTGAGCACCTGCGTGACGTAATGGTCCGGCTTCACCCAGCTGGCGATCACCCTGTCTCGGACGTTGTTAAAGAAGGCGCTTGTTATACGGCCTTTGCTCGAAGAGGACCATCGAGCCTGCCATATATTTAGCGCCTCATCCCTGATGAGACCGTAGGTCTCTTTGATGTTCCCGGTGAACGGGATTACAGCATTCCCTATTTTTGCATCCATTTCTTTTCTAGCTGAGTATCGCGCCTTATATTCGTTGAGGAGGATATCAACTGGGACCGCACCCGCAACACAAAGCGACTCGGTCGACGCCATGCGGTATGCAGCAACCGCCGACACAAGCACCCGGCGCTGCAGGGTCCAAAGATCCCTCAGGCCGCCCTCTCCGCACCGGTCGATCCATCCAGCAGTGGCATAAGCCACTGTCGGAGTAAACACGCCTCGATAGATCGTCGAGAGCGCGCTAAAGCGCAGCCCCCACTGACATCCCGCGGTCCTAGCTAAGTTGCTGAATAGCGGCCCGACCTTACCGCGCAAATATTTACAGTGGGAGGACACTCCCATTTCTTTATCGAAATGGATGCCCAAATATCTAACCTTATTTTTAAATTCAATTTTCTTTGGGCCTAATCGGATGGTCGGTGGTCTCGCCGCGAGGTTAGATTTCTTGGCTCTAACTGCCTTTCGTTTTCGGTCCGGTCGTGCTCCTCCCCTTCTACCTATTGGGGCCTTCCTGATCAATTCGTTTCTGAGGACCACTGCCTCAGTTTTACGCGAAGAGATCTGGAGTTTTGCCCTCTTGCACCAATTGTTGATTATATCAACTGTTCGCTGCCCTCGCTTTTCTATTTCACAACGAGAGTCGCCTTCGACTGTGACCAGCAGATCGTCGGCATACGCGATGTATGACCTACCTATTTCTTTGTCAAGTTTGCGGAGGAGGCCGTCAAACATGACTGTCCAGCAAGCTGGCCCTAATACTGAGCCTTGAGGGCAGCCTCTTTCTGCCTCTTTGGAGACGCAGATGTCTCCGGAAGAGATCTTAACTTTTCTATCGTTGAAGTAGCTGCTAAGAACCTGGAAGATATTGCGGGGGCAGTCCCATTCACTCCAGGCCTGCAGCACGAGAGGCCACCAGACGTTGCCAAAGGCGCCAGTTATGTCGAAGAGCAGCGCCACGGCGTATTTCCGCTCTGAAGCGGAGACCACCCGATGCAACTCCACGACCGCGTCCTCCGTCGACTTTCCGGGCATGAAGCCGAACTGCCGATCGGAGAGCATCCCCGGCGCCAATGACGTCTGGGTGAGTCGCTCCTTTAGGAGCTTCTCGAAGAATTTCCCTATAACGGGGAGGAGACATATCGATCTATAGGATTTCGGGTCCTCCACGTCCTTATCCTTGTCCTTCAGAAAGATTCTAAGCGAGCCCTCCTTCCAGATCGAAGGGAAGACGCCCTACCGGAGGTATCCGTTGAAGAGCCTAACTAACTGACCGGGTATTGTCTTAGAGGCTTCCCGCACAACTGCAACCTCTACGAGGTCGAGGCCGGGCGCTTTCTTAGACTTTAGAGATTTTGCGACTTCGACGATTTCTTCCTCCTTGAAGATCGGAGTATCGTCGGTGTCTGGCACGATGCGTGCCTTTTCTCTAATTTCACGCTGCTCAAGCGTGTCTTCATCCTTCCGATCTTCCGGGACATGCACCTGCAGCAGTCGTCCGGCAGTTTCCTCTAGGATGATGGTCGAGGAATTTTCAGTACGAAGGTTGCTTAGCATTTCGTCCACCCGGAGCTTTTGAGCCGCGTGTTTATACACGAATCCCCAGGGCTCTGAGTTTCCCACCTCCGTTACAAATTTTTGCCAGCTTTTGCTCTTAGTTTCCCGCAGTCTCACGCCGTACTTTCGCAAAGCTGCGCAGTACTCTTGGCGTTTTGCGAGACGCGTTGACTTATCGCTCTCCTGCTGCAGAGCCCGTCTTTTCCTACAGACATCCTTCTTGAGGATTGTCAATTCTTTTGTCCACCACGGGTTGGACTTTCTAAATCGCCTCTTTTTGGGCATGGCCCATTTTGAGGCTTCTATGAGGACTTCTGTGAGGACTTTTGCGAAGCTTTCCACGTCCCGGGCAGACTCCAGGTCGAGGACCTCGAGTCTCGATCTAGATAGATCGATTAGGCTCTCTGCGAAGCTCTTCCAGTCGGCCCGATTTACATCGAACCGAGCAGTGGTCAGAGTACGCTGATCCTCGCCCCTGACCTTCGGCACCCTCAGCCTGATGTCAAGGGAGTTGTGGTCGCTCGTAGTCCAGCCCTCTCTGACCTTCCACTCGCCGACGAAGCGGCTCATGGCGGCGGATGCCAGAGTCACGTCAATGTGTGACGAACCCCATCCTGTCCAAAAGGTAGGAGGCTGTCCCTGAGCATTGAGGATATTCCAGCCGCAAGCGCGGATGAATTCCTCTAGCTTCGTGCCTCGGCTATCTAATTTGCGATCACCCCACATAGGGGATCTCGCGTTAGCATCCATGCCTATTATTAATCTCTGCCCCCTCAGAGAATGAAACACCGCCTCGAGGTGTCTGAGGTGCCCCTCGATCTCTTTGCTGTACTGAAAATAGCACGACACTGCGTAGAACGAGAAGCCGGGTGTTCGCACCTCCACACATACACAATGTGGGGTAGTGAGCTGTGAGATTGTCAGCATTTGTGGATTGCAGTTTACGACTGCCGCCCACGGGCGCTCCTTCCAGGTTGCCGCTATGCTGACTCCTGATCCTAGCCCTTCACACGAGTAGAACTTGCCTTGCTTCCTGGTGTTAGTTACCTGCAATAACAGGATATCCAGCTTTTTGCAGGCAATTAATCGACGGATCTCTCCTGTAACGGCCCTTGAACGCCTCATATTTTGCTGGAGAATCCTAATTCCCGTGGTTCTCAACAACGCGGGTGCGGAACTACCACTGGTCGATACCCGAGGTATGGAGACTAGATTTTAATTTGAATTTGAATTTACAGCACCTATATGGGTTTGGGACAATTTCTCTCTTTCTTCGCGGTTCACGATTTCCGGCGCGTGTCTACTTTCATCCAAATTTCTTTTAATGTTCCTATCCTGCATCGCTCGGTTCCCCTGTACCGACGCGAGCATGGAATCACACCTTTCTAATACAATGCGGATAGTTCGAAGACTGCAGCTCCCTATTTTTGACTCTAGTCTGCCTGACTGCTTTCCTTCAGCACGCCCAGGCATAGGATAGGGAGCCTTAGAGGCCCGAAGATCCTTCCTTTTCTCTCTTGCTAAGTTTTTAATTTTACCCATATTGTTCCCACGAGTGCGGTGGAAAGGAGGTCGAGTAACGCAGAGCCACCATTGCGCCACCAAGTCTGGGGTACCGCAGAGGGGTCGACAGGCTGGGGGAGCGCTTTAGACTGTGATTTTTATCATCTCCACAGCCATTCAGCCTTAGGCGCGTTTCCTTCACCGTAGCTTGAGAATGTCGTTCAACCACGGGTCGACCGTAGTCTTCCCGGGGGGCCGCTAGCGACTGTGCATGTTTACCGTCCCCACAGCCATTCAGCCGTCAGCGCGACCCAAACGTTAGCATTGGGACTATCCCTTGGAGACAGTTATTTTGTAGCACGACACCCTGGGGGGTGCCGCGCCTTGCTACCTCAGCTTGTTAAAGCTACACGCAATACAACTCCACTATCCAGCGATTTGCCCTCTACCACTGAAGCGGACAATGGAAAAATCAATATCCCTTGGAGACAGGAGGTGGGTTTAACCCCAGCTCCCCTTCCCTTGCCCTTTCGGCTGGACACGAGTGTCCAGCCGTCACATCCCTCCCCAGCGGCCGCCGACTGCCGCGGAGGAGGGCGAAGGGGGGCAGTCCCGCTGCCCGCAGCTGCGAGCGCCAGAGAGGGAAGTACCCTCTCCAGTACCCGCCCCATACAGGCGATTTCCGCCTTGAGGCCCCGGACTTGTACCTCCAGGGCCCCAAGGCGTCCATCCGGACCGCTCTCCTTCGCCAACCTTTCACAATCCGCGAGTGCCTTCTCTATCTCCTCCAGGCACCTGTGGACCATGTTGTTTAGACAGGCGAGGGGCTTCCCCACGTAGCCCCTCGCCGTCTTCTTCCCCGGCTCGACCCTCAGCTCGCGGAGGTATCGACCACCGTCAATAGCCTCCGCAGCCAGGGTCTCGCCCAGCCGTGAGGGCCTCCGCACTCGCGGAATCCCCCACTGCTGCCTACTCTCGCACTCGTCACATCCCCCACGCGCGTTCCGAAGAGAAGCTCCCACGACCGAGGACTCTTCGTCCTCGATCGGAGGAAACTCCTCCCCTGGGAAGTGACGCTCCCACACCTGCGAGACGGACAGGTCTTCGGTCCCACCCTCGCGCACACAGGGAGCTACACTCCCCCCTCCGAAGGACAATAACGTCCCTGAATGGAGGGAAGTGTATCTCCCTGTCACTCCATAGCTGGGAGGCGGACGCCTCCGCTCTTCACTTCCTCTTCTTAGACGATTTTGGGCCGGGAGAGGCCGGAAACAAGTCAACCCGACTCGTGCTCAGCCTCAGCCGGTCCTCCATCGCCTCCCTTCGAGCGGTAACTACTTCCAGTGGCGCGCCCGACTGGCACGCGCCACCTGGCTCGTCGTACGATAACGGCGAGGGGGTGCCGGGACAATACAACCCCTCCCGCCGTTCCCCAGCTCCGAGTACTGGGGCATTGCACTCCTTTTTACTGTTATCACCATATTTTGTAGAGGTTTTACGTGCCTCTAGAACACGGGTTTGATTTCGGGGTTTTCCTTCCCCTAGACCGGTTGCCTTAACCAGGCTAACGAGCCCGCTCTGCCCGCACTGTATGGTCCTTTGGGCCGTACGAGTGCGACCCTCCAGTCCCTAGGTAAAACCTGAAGGCAGCTGCCCATCCAGGAGTGTTATGGACGCTCTTAGTCTGGTCCCGCAATACAGGCCACCCCGGTAAGGTAGAACCTGCCAGGAGTCGGAACCCCCGCCGGTACAGCCCTGTACGTCATCGGGACACGCAAGCTCCCCTACCATGGCAAGGTGGCGTCCTCGGAGAAGTCTCTCGAACGTCTGTCGAACATCTCTCGAACGTCTCGAAGTCTATTGAACGTCTCACGTACGTCTAATAAGCATCACTCCGCAAATAAAGAATTGTATTTTTTATCAAACACAATTATCATATAAAATCCTAAGAGGTGAAAGGGATAAGCATGTTGGAAAAAACATCTGTACATTTGAAATAATGTTTCATTAATCGCCGTACAATTTTCTTCGAGACCACCAATCGAAAATTTTTAATACATTCTGTAAGGCACAATTCTTCATATGATTATTACATCAAAAAGTATCATTTAATTTTTGCAGAGAATGCATGTCATCATAGTCGGTGTCCATGGTCTTAATGATCACGCTGCTTCTCACATTGTCATCCAG
The DNA here is from genome assembly GCF_003227715.2 of Harpegnathos saltator. Classification (NCBI taxonomy): domain Eukaryota; kingdom Metazoa; phylum Arthropoda; class Insecta; order Hymenoptera; family Formicidae; genus Harpegnathos; species Harpegnathos saltator. The sequence continues at coordinate 57,394 of NW_020230300.1, forward strand.
AAGGTGTAACAACCATTCTCGTTTCTCATGCCCCTTCATGTATACAAATTGAGATGCATCGTCTTCAAGCTCGCCATACATATCTCCCGTCACAGCTGCAGTAACCAAATGTTGAGCTCTGCAGTATTTGACGGTTCCATCTTCCCATCGTAATCCATGATGATTAGCCGTTAACCAGTAGGCTCTCGATTTGTCTGATCTTGTGAGCACATGCCATAGCATGGGACTCGTGAAGACATAGTGCGAGAGAATAATTCCATTCTTCAGTATCGCTGCTTCTTTTACAATAAATCTCTTTCCAACCATGAATTCTTGCAAGTCGACAAACGTCGGCACAACCATGGTAAAACATTCTTCGACACATCCGGGAGAGAAATACCGTTTATAGTACTTTGTTTCGTATATTATTCTTTTCTCGTACATACTTTCTGATGTTAGTTGAGTTTGCGCACTATGTCGGTTAGCGGACTGTATTCAACTACACGATCATGCAAGATGAGATAGTACGCGGTAGTATTCGCCAGTATATTCCCTTTACACTCAAATTCTATCCGCACATCCACAGTGGTGCTTTTGACGGACTCATATTGACGCGAACAGTCGATCACCACGAAAGGACCTAGCCGGAGAAAGTCGGTAGTTGTTAACCATACCTCAGCACTATCGCATCCATAATACGATTTACGAAAACGTCTATACATATCGTAAAGTATTGCGTATTTATTTTTTGCGAAGTCCAAATTCATGTCATCGTACGGATAGCACTTTGAATTCAGATAGAGCTTCGCGTTGATCAATTTGCAGTCATCGAAACAAGTTATATTTTCTGACATGACATTCTTCCGGCCAGTCTGCAACGCAAAGATAACGTATCGAGGTTTTTCTAAATTAGTAGCAGTTTTAACGGTCCATTGGTGTTTGGTCGTGCTTTGCAGTAGAGGAAATTCATACAGATCCCAGGAGCAGAAATTCATACTCAAGTATCGTCCGTTCTCCAAAGTTTTCAGCATGGAAAGTTTATTGATATCGTTCAAGATTACGTGAGGCATTCGCCATTGTATCTTGAATAGCTCAATCTTAGGATCCAGCGCTGGAGATCCTAGTAAATTGTTGTTGTCGTTACGCGATCGTAATAGAATTAATTCGTGACGTGCGTTAATCACTATACGCTTGTAGTCTTCACAGAATCCTAGCAACGCGCTGAGTGGTACGCAAAAGTTGAAGTACCCATCCGGCGAAATAGTGTCAGTCGTATCCCACGCGGCATTTTTCATGATAGCATTTTTGTCTGGAAATATCGATATATAGTTTTTGAGTGTTGAAGTTATTCCCACGTTTCTGTTACGATCAATCTCCACACCATCCAGTTCATAACGGATCTCATCAAACATGAATGCAACGCAATTATATCCCAACGTTACAGTCGCACCATTGACTGCAACTTGTTTCGTCACCTTCCCCTCGACATAGAGATAACTCTCGCATGGCAATATGTATAAATCCTGCTGCTGTATGGGTATTCGTATCTCGTCGCTATGTCCAAACGTTGTGTTAGCGTATGGATTGTACGTATGTATCTCAATTTTGACGATGCGATTGTCAAAGACTGGTTCACTTCCAATGTTCAAAATGTCAATCATCTTTCTCAATCGTTTCGTACGATGAATCCCAGAGATTTCAAAAATTCAACGTTCAACGAGCTGTTTCTTTCGAACGAAGGATTTTGTATTTTTAATCGCGTGTCTCGTAAAAGATATATTTTCAGCTTGTTTCTTCTGTTCGACTTGATTCAGCACAAGCATTTCATAGATTACGTTTATTATCGTCACCGTCATACGTGCAATCTAATGGTAATCTCTTCTCCGCGAAAATGGAGCGATTGTCCTTCTTGATCAACGACACGCACCGTTAAATCTGTAATACTCCGTGCGATGATTGGAAGGTAAATAACATGCGCCGGCGTTTCCGATATCTTATATCCTAGTTGCACCTTAGACGAGAATTCATGTATCATATGTACACGCATACTGTTACTATACACATCACTGACAACGCTGCATTCTATACGAATGCTATTCACGTTGATAATCTTAATCGGTGCGTCCGATTCGTACCATCGGTGCGGTTCTAATACACGACGCGATGTGAATCTTAAAAGCGAGCCAATGTTGTTTGGTTTGCTAAAATTTATTCTATAAGCACATTTTATTTCACTCCTCATCGAATTATTATTGGCACGAATTATTATAGAATATTTATTATCGTTATCTCTATATGGGTTATTTTTGAAACGCACTGTTTTTTAAGAATGTGCAATTGCACGTTTTAGATATTCGTATACGGCGCGTAATTCGTACGATCCTTCAGGAATCGTAATTTCTTCGTCGTTAGCACCATAGTAAAATTTATTATCCGATGAATTTACATTTGGTATCGTATTATATGCTTCGAAATCCGTCAATCCAAGCTCATAATCACCGTCGCTTAAATCTATAGCGGGAAAGTAGCTCACCGTAAGGATGCTACTATTGCCAGTCAACGTAAGCGTTAGCGACATGTTCGCAAAATGCCAAGCGAATACTGACTGCTGTTAGTGGATTGTCATCATTTAAATGCATATCGATCCTCTACCGTTTGGAGAAACTGTAAGCACAAACATTCGAGAAACGTTCGATAGACGTTCGATAGATGTTCGATAGACGTTCGATAGACGTTCGATAGATGTTCTATAGACGTTCGATAGACGTTCGATAGACGTTCAATAGACGTTCGATGAATGTTCGATATGGCGCAGTAAACGAAGGGCCTGGGGTTTGAGTCTGACCTAGTTTCGACTTATTTTTCTTCTCGTGACCTCATGATGCACACTCGAAGAACCTTCACTAGACGTCTATTAGCAACAGGCGACGGTGATCTAGGAGCTATGGAGCATTGAATAGTAACCACGAGGGCCCGGGTTCGAGTCTACCTCCATCCCAGTACATTTTTTCTCGTGACGTCATGGTCGCCATCTTGCGTGACGTCCCACCATGAGTTTCCCTTTGCCGCGCGACGTCATACCCCGCGCCTTGAGTTCCCCGCGTCTCCCTCAGCACTCCTGGGTCAGAACCGGCCTTACTATTCTACTCTCGTAATCGGGGGGGGGGGTCGACTCACCCCCAGATTCCGCGTAATCATGCGCGATTTGCGCCCCGATAATTCGACGGACCGTCTGGGGGGGATCTTCCCGAGCGCCCACGGCCACCCCCCTTCGGACCACTTCGGCGGCTTGCCACTGCCTGGATCGTCGGCTAATCGAGAGAGGTCACGGCGAGGTCTCTCGGGCGACGGCGGCTCGATGGTCGCCGACCCGGTAGTAATGGAGGAGAATCTGGTAAAAGATTCTCCTTCGTTACAATATGTATATACGTACATACAGGATGAAGAAAAAACCCCGGGACCCTTAAAAATTTCGAAAAATATACACCTTATAAAAAAATTTTTCAGACAAAAGTTGTAGTATTGAAAAAGATCTATTTACTGATCTTAACAATTTGACCTTGGGTAACGTCATCAAGGTCAGGACAAAGTCACCTCGGCTTTTTTAAATGGAAGCCCCAATTTTTTATTGCACATTCTTATACCCCTTCTTCAGACCTTTTCAAAGCACTCAGGATTTATCCAATTTGAATAAGCTGTTCCGAAGTTATCGAGTTTTTTAAAGTAAGACATCTAGCCAACTAAGGCAAGATCGGAGGATGATCCGGCCAATTAAGGCAAGGTCGGGAATTATCCGGCCAACTAAGGCAATACTGGAAAGCTTCAAAGTAATTGTTCAAAATCTCCGCCATCAACAGTTTGACAATAAGCTAATCTATCGTAAAAAGATGAAACGGCTTTTTGAATGTAATCAGGGATGAGAGCAGCTTCATCAAGAATTCGATTTCGTAAGTCATCCAAATTTTGTGGTTTAGTTTTGTAAACTCTATCTTTTAAATGGCCTCACAGGAAGTAATTGTTAGGTGATGAATCGGGTGATCGAGGAGGCCATTCTATAGGTCCTCTTCTACCTATCCATCGATGGGAAAACACTGTGTCCAGATAATTACGGACGTCCCTTCCGTAATGTGGCACCATCTTGTTGGAACCATGTATACTCAAAGTTGTCATCCATGATTGCTTGTATCGCTGGAACTATTTCGTTTCTTAGCATATTCTCATATTTTATCGCTGTTAGATTTCCGTCAATAAAGAGTGGACCTATGAGAACATTATTCAAAATGCCTACCCAACATTCACTTTTTGTGGATACTGCGTGTGTGTTTCTTCAATTCAGTGAGGATTTGTATCTGATCAAAATCCACAATTGTGTCGATTAACGTGGCCATTTAACTGAAATGTTGCCATCTGAAAATACTAAGTTTGATAGATAGTTAGGATCTTCGGCTATTTTTTCCATGATCAAATCACAAAATTCAATGCGCCTATCAAAATCATCTTCATTTAGCTCTTGTACAAGATGGATCTCATAAGGATGAAATTTATTCATTTTCAATATTTTAAGCACAGACATTTGATCTATTTCATGTTGCTGTCCTACTTTGCGGGTCGAATCATGCGGATTTTCGATAAAGGATTGTAGAACGCCTTATGATTTTTCTACACTTGTTGCTGATACTGGCCTATCTGGTATTGCACGATTTTTCACACTTCCAGTTTCCTGAAAACACCTTATCGTTCTTTCAACGGTAGATTTTAAAATGTAATGCCATTTTAAAATCTACCGTTGAAAGAACGATAAGGTGTTTTCAGGAAACTGGAAGTGTGAAAAATCGTGCAATACCAGATAGGCCAGTATCAGCAACAAGTGTAGAAAAATCATAAGGCGTTCTACAATCCTTTATCGAAAATCCGCATGATTCGACCCGCAAAGTAGGACAGCAACATGAAATAGATCAAATGTCTGTGCTTAAAATATTGAAAATGAATAAATTTCATCCTTATGAGATCCATCTTGTACAAGAGCTAAATGAAGATGATTTTGATAGGCGCATTGAATTTTGTGATTTGATCATGGAAAAAATAGCCGAAGATCCTAACTATCTATCAAACTTAGTATTTTCAGATGGCAACATTTCAGTTAAATGGCCACGTTAATCGACACAATTGTGGATTTTGATCAGATACAAATCCTCACTGAATTGAAGAAACACACACGCAGTATCCACAAAAAGTGAATGTTGGGTAGGCATTTTGAATAATGTTCTCATAGGTCCACTCTTTATTGACGGAAATCTAACAGCGATAAAATATGAGAATATGCTAAGAAACGAAATAGTTCCAGCGATACAAGCAATCATGGATGACAACTTCGAGTATACATGGTTCCAACAAGATGGTGCCACATTACGGAAGGGACGTCCGTAATTATCTGGACACAGTGTTTTCCCATCGATGGATAGGTAGAAGAGGACCTATAGAATGGCCTCCTCGATCACCCGATTTATCACCTAACGATTACTTCCTGTGAGGCCATTTAAAAGATAGAGTTTACAAAACTAAACCACAAAATTTGGATGACTTACGAAATCGAATTCTTGACGAAGCTGCTCTCATCCCTGATTACATTCAAAAAGCCGTTTCATCCTTTTACGATAGATTAGCTTATTGTCAAACTGTTGATGGCGGACATTTTGAACAATTACTTTGAAGCTATCCAGTATTGCCTTAGTTGGCCGGATAACTCCCTCGACCTTGCCTTAATTGGCCGGATCATCCTACGATCTTGTCTTAGTTGGCCGGATCATCCTCTGATCTTGCCTTAGTTGGCCAGATCATCCTCCGCTCTTGCCTTAATTGGCCGGATCATCCTACGATCTTGCCTTAGTTGGCCGGGTGACCCTACGATCTTGCCTTAGTTGGCCGGATCATCCTCCGATCTTGCCTTAATTGGCCGGATCATCCTCCGATCTTGCCTTAATTGGCTGGATCATTCTCCGATCTTGCCTTAGTTGGCCATATCATCCTCCGATCTTGCCTTAGTTGGCCGGATCATCCTCCGATCTTACCTTAGTTGTCCGGATCATCCTCCGATCTTGCCTTAGTTGGCCGGATCATCCTCCGATCTTGCCTTAGTTGGCTGGATCATCCTCCGATTTTGCCTTAGTTTTTTTTTGTTATAGAGGAGAAAATGCCTTCGCACACCTCATGGCCACGCAGAACCATGAGGTAATGTGGGACTTGCACCCACTCAACTCCACCACTCACTAAACCTCTCCCGGCTTCCACGTGGCTTACGACAGAGGAGTTCGGGAAATAAACCTGACCGAATTCATAGTCTCTACCCGTCCGAACCCCCCGTCACCGCGCGGCTCTCATTCCAAGACCCTCACAACTAGGGTCTGCGTACCCCTTCCCCCCCTTCGCCCTAACCGATTGAACGGAGTCCTCCGTCCACGGCAAGCCGTAGACAGAACAACCCGGACCAGCAATCCCATCAAAGTCCCAAGACCTTTGCGCCGACCACAGCGCTAGCTCCGGCGAACCGGAACCCACCCTATAGTCGACGCCCTTCCCCCCCTCTTTCCATGGACGGTGTGCTCTCCCTCCCGTACCACCGCCCACCCATCCTATGGTGCCACTCAAGGCCCCCGGCTCTGCACAGGTCATAGCCGATGACTCTTGAACGGCAATTTCTTGCAAAATGTCCCCCGTCGCCACATCTGAAGCAGATCCTACTTCGGTCAACGGAGGACCTACAATTGCCCCTTAGATGTCCGACTTCCTAACACCGGTGGCATCTCGCTAGCCTAACCCCCCCCCCCATGGTCGATCCCCTCGACGATCCCCACGGTCTGGTTCTGCGCGATTCACCCGCCCCGGGCGAGGAGTAAAATTTCCACCTCCCCCTGCTCTGTCACCCGTACTCATACAGCAGACCCGAGCATAAGATGGGGATGGCGATGGCCGAAGCGATCCACCCGAAGAAAGACTACCCCCGAACCTAGAGTCGCTTCTCCGAACACGCCCCTTACCAACACCAACCTCATACCCTCCCTTATCGCTTTTCCTATCCCTTATATCCTCCTCCTTATTCTCCTCCTTCCTATTCTCTCTCTCTCCTTCTTCTTCTTCTCCTAACCACCTCCCATTCCGAGAGTCCATCTCCCGGTGTCCTTCTTCTCATGCCATCCTGATAATTTCTATCTCTCAAATGAACCCCCATTGGGGTCGTCTGCTACCGCCGCTCCGCCTCGAGGGCCGACCCATCCCGCTCACGGACAAAGCCGGCCACCGCTGTCGGCGCACGTAAATGATTTGAATCCCGTTCAACAGCACAAATGGATCGACCATTATTGCAACCACAACCACATGCGAGACATACGGTCCTGGTAAATCCAACGTTCCTCCTCCTCCTCCTTCTAAATCCCTCATCTTGTCCTCCCAAATCCGGAAGTCCTGACCCGACTACCAGCTCCATTTCCTCATCTAGCCTCACCCTATCCCTCTGGTTGGCTCTATCTGGGTCGATCGACGAACAGGACACCGAGGTGTTATCCAATTGGGGTCCTCCTTTCTCCCTCTTCTTCACATCTTTTCCTTCCTGTTTCTTTGTCCTCACCAAACTCCTTTCTCTCCTCATCCATTTCCTTATTCCATTCCTAATCCTCCATGTTCCGCAAACTTCATTCCTGCTCTGTTGATCCTCCAGGTTGACCTCAACCTCAAGTCCATTACAGAGCGGCTTTCCCTTTCGCAGCTTTTTGCCCCTCATCTTCCGCCTCCATTGTTCCCAAAACTTCCTCATCAATATTTCCTCCTTCCTTATATTTCTCCTTCCTTCTTCCACCATCATCGCCCAAGCAACCTTCCAACATAGTGTTGGTGGCAACACTGAACGAGGTGGGAGAAGCCTTAACACCAATGTCAACTGAAGCCACACTACTTTTCTTACCGCAGAGATGACAGTCGGCTTCTTTTCCTCCCGATTTCTTATCAGAATCCACCGATTCCAACACCCCTGTCAATTTGTACACCACATCATTGCCCATGCCCCGCGGGGAGTCCATATCCATGCGGGTTTCCACAAGGGGATCCACAAGGTCTCCAACAGCCCGTAAGATCTCCCAGACCTTAGTACCGACGGCCTCTAATTCTTCAAGCCTCCTCTTCATCCTAAATTCCCAATCCATCAATTCGATTTCAAAATGTCCTACCATATAATCCGGAGGGCTCGCATCCGCCGCCCATCCCAGTTCCACCTCTCGATCACCCCTCCTCTCATTCATCTCCATCACTCCACTCGCCAATCGGTCCTCTCCCGTAATCACCGGGTAAACACCAATCGGCTGCATCCGGGGACGGGCAAACGATATCTCCTGCATCACAACATCTCCCTGTTCCCCGAGATTATACTTCCCCACACTACTCCTCAATCTCTTCCTTCTCCTCCTCCTTCGAGGCCTATACTCCAACGCCTCCGGAGATATAATTAAAGGATACCCCGGGCTGGGACCATTCTTAACCTCCGATGACCTATCTCCCCTCTCCCTGAGTCTCGGAGACATGATCATCTCCAACCAACCCCCGTCGTATGACTCGATTACCGCCTCCTTAATATCCGAGGCCGGCAACATAGCGTTACGAATCATTCTACCCGCATGGCTAGAATGCACCGTAACCGTGAAACAACCACCATTGTTCAGTTTTTTATAGAACACCGAGTCCTCCAAATACTGCACGGCGGGCGGCCCTCCCATCACATAGGGGGCACTCGAACCTGCAAAAGCGGGCCCCAGAGGCCTCATACACCCCATGTCCCAATCTCTTGGGAGAGCGACACCGTACAGACCCCGGTTCTTTCTTTAGAACAGGCTTCATCTCCCTAAAGACAACGCCCGCCCGACCAGGACCAGGCACTTCCTCTTTCCGACACCCAGGCCTCACTGATTCCGTACACGCACGGACCGGGTCACAATGGGTCCTGATTCCATCCGAACCAGTCTTTCCCTCCCTTGACCGGACCGAACTCGGAATCTTGTTCTCTCCATCTACTAAAGCGACGGTAGCCACCTTAGATGAGGGGCCCGCCGATAATCCCTCACCTAGCCCTTGGCATGATGACGACAAGGCGGCAGCAGGGACAATACTACCACCATGCCGGTCCCCGGGCCCGACTGCCGGGGCGTTTCCCTCCTTCGTTTTGTCCGTCATGAATTGTTTGTTAACAAGGTGGACTACTCGGGTTTATCTTCGGGGTTTTCCTTCCCCTAGGCCGGCTGCCACACAGGCTAACGAGCCCGACCTGTCCACGCTGTGGAGACCATTAGGCCGTAGCCCTCCGGTCCCAGTAAACCCCCGAGAGGCAGCTGCCCATCCCGGGGGAGGACGCTCTTGGTTGGATCCCTCGGTGTAGACCAATCCGGCTAGGTAAGACCTGCCAGGAGCCGAAGCTCCCGCCAGCATAGCTCTACGCTTCATTGGGACCCGTAAGCCACTCCACCACGGCAAGGTGGTGTCCAGGAGTGGATCTTGCCTTAGTTGGCTGGATCATCCTCCGATCTTGCTTTAGTTGGCCAGATCATCTTACGATCTTGACTTAGGTGGTTAGGTATCTTACTTTAAAAAACTCGATAACTTCGGAACAGCTTATTCAAATTTGATAAAGCCATAGTGCTTTGAAAAGGTCTGAAGAGGGTCTATAAGAATATCCAATAAAAAATTGGGAGTTCCATTCAAAAAAGCCGAGATGACTTTGTTCTGACCTTGATGACGTCACCCAAGGTCAAATTGTTAAGATCGGTAAATAGATCTTTTTCAACGCTACAACTTTTGTCTGGAACATTTTTTTATAAAGTGTATATTTTTCGAAATTTTCAGGGGTCCCGTGGTTTTTTCTTCACCCTGAATGTACGTATGTATGTACGTATGTACATACGTATATGTCTATCTATGTATCCAGTAAACACTGTTACATAATTGTTATATAACAGTAATGTAACTAAATATTACAAGTAATATTACAAACATGTTACCAGTAAGATACCAGTTTCTTGTAATTTCCCACTCATAAACATAACTTGTAACATAACATTGTTATATTGCAGTTACATACCCAGAGAATTATTTTGTTATATTACGAGAAGGTATATATGTAATATTTATATGGCATTTTATTTAAAAATAATAGTAAATCAAATTACAAATATTGACTTTAATGATTTATTTCAATTTTTGTCAATACAAATTTTTATTACAATCCAATATAAAAAAATATTACAAAAACATTACAAACATTAAAAAATAATTTATAATTATAATTTATAGAATTCAAATAATTTATTTGTGTGTCACCAATCATAGGTTTATTTTCAGAAACAAAAAGAACTCTGTTTGCACCTGAAAATGAATTAGTAACATACGATAGAGTTTTTCTTCGATTATCTATGTTATATAGAATATTTAAAGTATAACTATTAACGTACTTAAAGAAACTAAAATACTTTGGGAAATTAATACTGCATTTTTTCTTGATTTTAGTAGTTATCACAGTTGTGATATTTGTACTATTCCTTTTGTTAGGATTGCCCTGCAATTTTCTTCAACTCTCTGTTACACCGCTGTTTTCCAAAACGAAACCATTCAGCACCGACATCATCAAGTTCTTTCTCAGTTAACGTCGCATGCAACTCTAAAATAACTTCTGAAACAAAAAATAATTTATATTTTATTGCTTTTAAATTATTTAATTGAAGTATAAGTAATTGAATATATGCTTATTTATTTTATTTTTATGATTACCTTTCATAACAGCAATCATATGTAGTTGGTGTACAGCGAAGTTTTGGCACTGTCCTTTCCATGAGCACTTAAGACTGCATTCATTAGAAAATATTCGTGCTAAAGCATTTTGAATATTCCCTTTAGGGGTATGGCTGCCTATCTGATACATAAACACTTTCTACAAATTAATAATAAACAATAAAGCAATAAAAATATTAGCATATTATATACATTTTCTGGTTTTACTTACATATTCCTTAAGAAAATCTTCGTCTTGTAATCGAGTTTCCATATGTCTGATATCGTTAACTGTTTTTAATGGTAAACAATTAGTAACTCGTTCTGTTGAAGACGTTATTTTTACTGAATGTGTTATTCTGTCTATACGTTGCATAATATCTTACATTTTTACATTATATTCTATAACGATTATATTGTTGCGCGTGTCCGTCATGGGCGTACCGGGCCCACGAAATGAACACAGGATTAGAAGAACTCCGCTTTACTTCCAATATGTACAGACTCACGAAAACCCTCTCGTCTTAACAATATCAAAAAGAAATGTCTAAGTCACGGCTTGCGGCGACGGCTCGTGACAGACTCTCTGCTGTTGTTTTTCAACAAACTCCCGTCGACCAGACAAATATCCTTCGACTGTCAAAATCCATATGCTTAAGGCTCGCGGACAACGGACGCTTCCACTCCTTGTGGCTCGTACACAACAATATAATTATATATGAAATATTGTTATATCCTATAAGAGTAACAATGTTACATTGCAGTAATGTTTCGTACAACGATAATGTAATATTACACTTGTTATACAGATAATATGTTGCAGTGATATAACATACAAATAACTTACCAGGTATGTCGGTAATTACTTTCCGGTTTTTGTAACAGATGTCACTAGCCATAAGTATGCAATGTTATAATTTGATACATATGTAATTTTATTCTACTGACATTAACCTCAAAACTACACAAGTTACGTTCCGCCAAAATAACAGCGTTATAGATTAATAATTTTTTGAAAATGGCGAGTTTTGTGCCTGAAAACGTGCATTTGCGGCACGCATTACTTTTCTTGTTTAATCGAAAGAAAAAAGCCGCTGAAAGTCATCGTTTGCTGGTAGAGACTTACGGTGAACATGCTCCAACCATAAGAACATGTGAAACGTGGTTTCAACAATTCAAATATGGTGATTTCAACGTTCAAGACAAAAGCGTCCTGGTAGGCCGAAAACGTTTGAAGATGCGGAATTGCAGGAGTTATTGGATGAAGACCCAACACAAACTCAAAAACAATTGGCAGAAAAGTTGAATGTGAGCCGAGTAGCAATTTGTGAACGATTACAAGCGATAGGAAGATGGGTGCCACATGAATTGAATGACAGGTAATTGGAAAATCGAAAAATCGTCAGTAAAATGCTGCTTCAAAGGTATGAAAGGAAGTCATTTCTGCATCGAATAGTAACGGGTGATGAAAAATGGATTTATTTCGAAAATCCCAAGCGAAAAAATCATGGTTATCACCTGGCGAAGGCGGCCCATCGACTGCAAGGCCAAATCGCTTTGGTCGCAAGACCATGCCCTGTGTCTGGTGGGACCAGGTTGGTGTCGTATATTATGAACTGTTGAAACCTGGAGAAACAGTTAATACTGATCGCTACCAACAACAAATCATCAATTTGAACTGTGCATTGATCGAAAAACGTCCACAATACGCTCAAAGACATGATAAGATGATTTTGCAGCATGACAACGCGCCATCTCATACAGCAAAACCAGTCAAAGAAGTATTGAAATCACTTGGATGGGAAGTTTTATCGCACCCGCCGTACTCTTCAGACCTGGCTCCATCCGACTACCACCTTTTCGCATCGATGGGGCACGCGCTTGCAGAGCAGTACTTCGCCGATTTCGAAGAAGTTAAAAAATGGCTCGATGAATGGTTTAGCTCAAAGGAGAAACAGTTCTTTTGGAATGGCATCCATAAATTGCCTGAGAGATGGACAAAATGTATAGAATCAAATGGCCAATACTTTGAATAAATATATTTTAACTATCCATTGTAAATAATGTGTTTTCTTTAGCGAAAAAACCGGAAAGGAATTACCGACACACCTGGTATGTTATATTACTTGTTCTTTACATGTTATATTGCTGCAATGTACAGTGTTTACTGGGTAGATACGTATGTACGTAGTACGTATATATCTATATACGTATGTACGTACATATGTATGTACGAATGTATTGTATGTATATACGTATGTATGTACATATGTGTACGTATATCTTACACTTTCTCACTCTCTCATTCTCCCACTCTCTCACTCTCTCACTCTCTCACTCCTTCACACTCTTCTTCATTCTCTCTCCCTCCCTCCCTCCCTCTCTCTCTCTCTCCTTCCCACCCTCCCCTCTCTTTCTCCCCCTTCTCCTCTCTCTCTCTCTCTCTCTCTCTCTCTCTCTCTCTCTCTCTCTCTCTCTCTCTCTCTCTCCCTCTCCCTCTCTCTCTCTCTCTCTCTCTCTCTCTCTCTCGCTCTCTCGCTCTCACTCCTCTCTCTCACTCTCTCTCTCGCACATTTTGTCCTGTACTGTATTCTAGCATATCTCTCGCTTATACGCTCGCATTCGCTGCTAATTAATATAAAATATATTGTCGTACACGTAGACGTAAATGCGGACAATATCTAAAAATAATTATGTACGTATGTACGTATATACGTAAGTATATATATTTATTTTATATCCCCTCTCTCTCTCTCTCTCTCTCTCTCTCTCTCTCTCTCTCTCTCTCGCTCTCTCTCTGTCGCTCTCACTCCTCTCTCTCACTTTCTCTCTCGCACATTTTGTCCTATATTGTATTCTATAGCATATCTCTCGCTTACACGCTCGCATTCGCTGCTGGCTGCTTGTTCAGCGCTCTCATAGCTCCCTTGGAAAAGCGTGATGCACATATCTCCACTCATGCGTCCGAAGTTTCTTACTTTCTTACTGAATCGAAATTTTCCGTGATTCGGACTTTTACTTAAAATACCTCCACTTAGAGACAACGTACACAAAAATCACAAGAACATTTTGCTTCCTATTTTTTAAGACCGAATCGATTTAGACTGAAAAAACTGCGATCGGTTCAGCCATTGCTGAGATATGAATATCTCACCTCGTTTCAACTTGCAATTTCGCATATAATAGGCACGGTGTGCCTCTTGATATGAGAAAAAAATGCGGAATTACTGTATTAAAAATACGGAATTACTATATTAAAAACAACAGAATTGTTTTATTGAACGTTACATATAAATATACAAACATTAATATTATGAACCATTTATTTTAAAATATACGTATAATCAACATTTCAATATTACTAGTTTAAAACACATTTTACATGTACATAAAAAAATAAATTAATATTTTTACTTATTTTACATTTTTGTTTTCTCCCTCTCTTTGGTACATCACAAAACTTAAAATTTCTTCTACCAGGTATGTAAATATAAAACCGGAATTTTTGTACAGAAAATACACGTTTATTGTATGAAAATGATAAAACATATTTTATTCGAAATATTGCCCATCGCTAGCTATACATTTTTCCCACCTGTCTGACAATTTGTGGATGCTACGCCAAAAAAACTGTTGCTCTTTTGAGGCAAACCAGTCATTGAGCCATTTTCGTACATTTTTGTAAGAAGTGAAGCGCTGCTCAGCAAGTGTGTGTCCCATCAATGCAAATAAGTAGTAATCGGACGGGGCCAAGTCTGGTGAGTAAGCCGGATGCGAAAGTATTTCCCAACTAAACGCCTCAATCGTTTCCTTGACCAGTTTTGTTGTGTGTGATGGTGCATTATCATGAAGCAAAATCACTTTATATTGTCTTTTTTTATATTCTGGTCGTTTTTCACGCGAAGCTTGATTCAAATCGATCATTTGTTGTCGGTAGCGTTCAGTATGAACGGTTTCGTCAGGTTTTAGCAGCTCATAATAGATCACACCCTTCTGATCCCACCAAATACAGAGCATTGTCTTTCGTCCATAGCGATTTGGCCTTGCAGTCGATGTCGATGGTTCGCCTGGAGTTACCCATGATCTTTTACGCTTAGGATTCTCAAAATATATCCACTTTTCATCGCCAATCACAATTCGATGGAGAAATGACTTTCTTTTGTACCTGGCGAGCAGCATTTCGCAAGTGGTTTTTCGATTTCCCTGCTGTCTTTCATTCAGTTCATGTGGAACCCATTTTCCATCTTCTGGATCTTTCCCATGGCTTTCAAACGTATGGAGACGGCTTCTCGTGTCACATTTAATTGATCTGCGAGTTTTTGCGTTTGAGCATCATCTTCATTCAACAATGCTTGCAATTCGTCTTCCACGTTCTTCGTTTCTCACGTAAAAACCGCCACGTTTGAATTTTTTAAACCATTCAAAGCACTGTGATTTACCAAGAGCATGCTCACCGTAAACTTCGACAAGCATTCGATGCGATTCTGCAGCAGTTTTCTTCAAATGGTAACAAAAAAGCAATGCTGTCCGCAAATCGTAGCTTCCAGGCATAAAATTCAACATGTTCAACGCTATTACAAACTATGCTGTTGTATGAAACTTGTATTGTTGTGAGTTGAAAATCTTTGTCAGATGTCAACAAATGGAAATGGTGCCAATGACGCGGTTTAACGGTAACTATATTGACAGCTAGGGCCATCTATGGGCAAATTCCGGTTTCATATTTACAGACCTGGTATATTTAACATAAGACAACGTACAGCATAAAGTTTAGCAGATTTAATAAAATAACAAGTTTTCTTAATGTGTACATAAATTTTGCACTTTCTGGATATAATATCTAATATATATGAGATCGAAATAAAAACTAATAGAGAAACTCGTGATAAACAAAATAAATTATATAGTCAACAAAACTTGCTTATTACTAGATTTTCTCTTCATGTGTGGAGTATTTTTATGATACTGTTTCTGTGACATGTAGTAACACTAATATATTTTAAATTATAAATGTAAACTATTAAACTATATAAATTTATAAACTAAAATAATACTGACATCCAAAGAATACACATAATACTTATAACAAAAAGCATGTTCAATGTATGACCTAAAATAGGAAACACTCGATATAATTAGAGAGCTGAACAATTTTATTTTAATCAGAATTCAACTCTGTTTTTTAAGTAGTTCAACGGGAAGTTTTTCTTTTTTTAACTGCATTTCAAGAATTGATATTTCTAATTCTGCTATTTTGTAAGTATTTGCTTTCAATATTTGTACCAATTCTATTTTAGATTGTACAAGATCATAATATCGTTCATTTCGTTTAACAGAATTTATTTGAAGTTGTTTGGATTTCTTACGCTTAACACATGACTTTGATAAGTTACTTTTTGCTGCTGGATTGCAATTTTTCTTGAAGGACGATGATATGACCCTTGTGAAATTAGCCCCCCAACTTTTGAAAAATACAACTTTCTATACGTCATTCGTTTGCACATTGTTTGCACATGTATGCACATCTCGTATTTTCGTTTGCACACTTTTTGTTTAAAAGTTATTCAAGAAACAATTGGGGGGGGGCCAACTTTTTTTTTTGGTCACGCAGGGGAAATCCATCATGGATACCCCCTCCCCTTTGGGGGGAAGGGAGTTATGTCGGACTCTTACCGACTAAAACCCCTGCGGGATGTCTATCTGTCGGACCGTGAGGAGGGGAGTCGGGGGAACTATTCCCGTATTCCCTCCCCAACCCCCCGGCCCCAGGGCTCCCTTCTAGGAGCCCCTCGCCATCTGTGTACCGCGCCCTGTTCCACGAAGGGAATCCAGGGCGCGGACCCCGACGAGGTTTACCCCCCGCCGGTTGGCCTTCTGGTGTCTCCTGTCAAGGAGGGAGAGGACATCCGCCCTCCCTCCTTACCCCCCTCCCTGCTAGTCAAGGAGGAGAGGATTTGTAGGGGAGCGGGCCCGGCCCCAACCGGGGCACCGCTCCCCCCTGTCCCTACTTGTCCGGTCGCTCGGGGGGGAAGATAGGGAAGGCGTCTCGCCGCCCCCCTACTCCTCCCCTTGCGACCGGTGGCGGGCCCGTGGCGGCCGAGGGGACTCCCTACCCTCGCGGGTCTGTGAGCCCCCCTCGGCCGGCGCTGCCCCGGGCCCGCTGTCGCGTCCCTCGTCCCCCTGGGGGCGTTGTCCGCCCGGGAGCTGCTCCCCGCAGCCCTGGTACTGTCTTCGCCCCCACTCGGCGGTCTCCTTCTGGGACATTACTGTCTCACAGAAGGAGACCGCCGCTGTCCACGCCTCCTCGCTCCCGCACATGGCTTTGACCATGTGCGGGAGCGAGAGCTCCCCCTCTCGGCATCCCACCGCCCCGCAGAGGACACGGCGCTCCCCGGCCCATGCTGGGCACGCGACCAGGGTGTGGTGCGCCGTGTCCTCCGCCGCGGGGCAGTGGTGGCATCGAGTGGTGAGCTCCTTCCTTATCCGGCACAGGTACCGAAGCACCCGTGCCCGGTCAGCACCTGCGCCAGACGGAAGGATAGTCCACGTCCCCTCCTGCCTGTCAATTCGGACAGGCAGGGGCGGACAGCCGCTGCCGTCGCTGGCCCGGGACCCCGGGGGTCGGACAATAAGTCCTCCCACCTCTCCCGGGTCCGGGCCTCGGCTTGGAGCTTCAGACCCCTTAGGGCCCTGGCCGACATTCTTCCCTCCCTGTGAAGCTTCTTTACCCTCCAGTAAAGGAGATGCCGCTCCTCGGCTAGGAGCTCCACAGGGGGGACGCCGGCCAGGGTGGTCGCCGCCATGTACGACACGGTACCCCCGAATCGCCCTGATGAGCACGGGCCTCAGGGCCTGCCGTAGTGTGCACTTGCCTCTACGGCAGGCCCCCAGCTGTGGCGCCCAGATGGGCGCCCCGTACAGGGCGATCGAGAGCACCGCCGTGAAGTACAGGCGGCGAGCTCTCCATCCTGGGCCCCCTTGGGTGCGCGTCAGGCTGGCCACCGCCAGTCCTGCCTTGTGCACCCTGGGGGCCAGTTCCCCAAAGTGGGGTCCGAAGCTCCACCGGCTGTCCAGCGTCAGGCCGAGATATCTCATCGTCGGCCCGATGCGGACGTGGACTCCATCTACGAGTACCCAGGTCCCTGGCGGCATCCTCCGACCCCGGCCGTGAAAGAACACGGCCTGGGTCTTTTGGGGCGCCACCTTGAGACCCAGGTCTCTGATGGTACTCACCACTGACATCAATGCCGTCTCCGCGCGGAGGCGGGCTTCCCCCCAGCTCTCCCCCCCGGCTATCACTAACGTGTCGTCTGCGTAGCAGACGACGTGGCAACCGAGGGGAAGCGGAGTGCGCAGCACCCGGTCGAACGCGATGTTCCATAGCAGGGGGCCGAGAACCGACCCCTGCGGAACACCGCGCTCCATAGCGCGCCGGCCTTGAACCCCGCCCTCCACTGGGAAGGCGAGGTCCCTGCCCCCGAAGTAGGCCGATAGGATTCGCCGGAGATAGACGGGCACCCCGTGGTGTTCGAAGGCCCGTCCAATCTCCGGCCAGGGCAGGGTGTTGAAGGCGTTCGTTATATCTAACGACACTGCCAACAACACCCCGCCCTCCTCCTCCACGACTGCCCGGGTCAGGTCCCGGAAGCACTGGATAGCATCCAGCGTTGACCTTCCGGGCCTGAACCCGTACTGGTGGTCGTGGAGGTCCGGCACCTCCGAGGACAGGTGCTGGACGAGGCGGTCGGCAACGATGCGCTCCAGCATCTTGCCCGCCTCGTCCAGCAGGCATATCGGCATATAGGCCGACGCACTCCCGGGTGCTTTGCCCTCCTTGGGGAGGAGGGCCAGTCTGGCCCTCCTCCACTCTAGGGGAATACCCCCTCCCCCCACCCGCTGAAAACCTTGCGTGTGGCTTCGGACAGGTTTCCCTCGCCGAGGGCGAGGGCCCAGGCCCGGCCAGGAATTCCGTCGGGGCTTTCCCCTTGGCCGTCCAGGGGCTTTCCCCTTGGCCCCGAGCCTTTTCCTGGCAGCAGTGAGCTCCTCTGGACTCATCGCCAGACCCTCGTCCCAATCACCCTCCCCCAACGGGGGGGTCGGGATCATGGGGGGCCCCCTTCTGCCCTCGGAAAGAGGGCATCCAGGAACCTCTCGAGGGCCTGGCGGTCCAACGTCTCCGTTGGTGGGGGCACCCATGGGCGGATCTTCCCCATGACCCTTTTGTATGGGCGCCCCCACGGATCGTCGTCCAGGGAGCTCACCATCTGCTCCCAGGCCACTCGCTTGGCCTCGACGATGGCGACCTTGAGGGCTTTCCTGGCTCTCAGGTAACCCTCTTTTGTCCCTGCGACATCCCCGCCTCGTCGCCGGGCCCGATAGTACGCCCGTCTGGCGTGGACGGAGGAGTCTCGGAGGGCCTCCAACTCCTCCGTCCACCAGTACATGGCCCGGCGCCGGCGGGGGTGGGATTGGGGCATCGCGACGTCGCATGCCGACGCCACAATGCCCACTATTTTCCCAGCCCCATCCGTGGGGCTGGGGTCCCACTCACCTGGCCCCACATCTAGGTGCCAGGTGGCCGCAAGGACGGCCGCCCGAAACCTGTCCGAATCTAGTCGATTAAGAGCCCATCTTTTGGGGAGGGGAAAGTTCCCCTCCCCTAGGCAGCGGGCCAGCACCTGTGCGGGTTTGGGGAGGCGGAGGGCCCACGCTATATGTCTATGATCAGATAGCGATTCGCCCTCCGCCTCCACCCTCCATTCGTGGAACATCCTGGCGGCCGAGGGGGTGGCCCAGGTCAAATCTATGACCGAACTCCCCCTCGGCCGCACACAGGTGCTGGTTGAGCCCCTGTTCATTAACAGGAGGCCCAGCCCCGCTGCCCAGCCGATCACGGACTCGCCCCGAGGGTCCCTTTGCCGGGGACTGCAGCCCCACCCTTCCGAGTGGGCGTTGAAGTCCCCGGCAATCACGACAGGTCGGGGATGGCACCTACGTACCAATTCCCCGATCCTGTCGAGGATCCTCTTCACTGGGGCGAGCTCCCCGAGACCGGCCTTATTCCTGCGGTAGGGGAGATACACCTCCACCACAGTGATGGGCCCCCAATCGACCGCCATGTACGAGGACCCGTTCTCCCTAAAAGTACAGGGAGGGGTCCCCGCCGCAGGGTTCGCCACCATGGCCACCGAGCCGTCCGGGCTGCCGAACCAGTTCGGACCTGGTACCGGCACCCAGTACGGCTCGGCGACCACCCCCAGCCCGGCGCCCAGCTCGGCCATTCTCTGCAAGCAGAGATCCTGAGCCCGGGCGCCGCGGCCGAGGTTGGTCTGTAGGGCCCGGAGTAGCGTGAAGGCTAGGCCTTTCACGCCTCCTCCGGGCTGCCTACTTCAACCCCCTCCTCGTGGGAGACTTCCGACGGCTCCGCCGTCTCGGTCTCCCCGGAGGGGGTTTCGGCCGTGGTGGCCTCCATCGCGGGTGTCTCTGCAGAGATATGGGAGCTCCCTACCTGCGTGGTTTCCTCCTCTGGGGGGTACGAGGGGGGACCAACCTGAGGGGGAGCCAGGGGCAGCGCTCCCACCGACTCCCCCCTCTCCACCGCTGCTGGGGGTGTGCCCAAGGGCTCCACCCTCCTTACCTTCGGGTCGTCTTCATCCCTATGGGCCTCCTCCTCTTCCCCTCTCCTTTTCCTTCTGGGCAGAGGTGTCGGTTCCTGGGTGGTCTCCGGTTCCCAGTCGAAATCGATGAGGTTGCCTGTTAGAACCCTCTTTCCCTCCTGGGTTTTTGCCTTTGAGGTAGTCGGAACTACTGCAGTTCCTTCTTCCTTCGGTGAGGGGGAGGCCCTTCTCCTCCTCTCCTCAGGCTTGATGGGGTCCGGTCCTCCCCTGACGGTGGTGGTTCGGGCATCCCCCCCGCCAGTAGTTTCCCCCCATTTGCCTCTCTCCCTCTTTTTTCCTTCCCCCCCTTTTCCTCCCGGGAGGGGATTTGCAGGCAGGTCCTCCGATCTTATGACCGGAGGGCTTGCCCGCCTCAGCGCATACCGGGCACCTCACCGCCTCCTGGCATCCCTTGGCGCGGTGGCCGGGGTTACCGCAACGGTAGCACATACCGCTGCGGTCGACGGCGCTTGTGCACCGCTCGCGCACGTGCCCCCGCTCTAAGCAGCGGAAGCACAATGTTGCGTGAGCGGGCAGCGGGGGGGGGGCCAACTTCGCACTGGCCCCCCAACTTCCAGCAAATTAATCTTAAACCGACGAAATCGATAGATCTTTGTTTGCACATTACGAATTAAATTGACTTTTTGTTTGCACACTTCTAGCTCAAAAGTTATTTAACATTAACTTTTGGCATATCCGCTATATGATAGCCACTACTGAAAATGTGCAAAAATGGATTATAATGAGCTCAATCGATAGATTTTCGTTTGCACGTTACGAAACAGGTCGATTTTTTGTTTGCACATCTGTAGGTCAAATATTTTTTTTAATTTAGTCAGGGAGGCTAACTTCACACATGGCAATTTTCGCATTTTTGCAAAATTCTGACATGTGATGATGGCAATCAGAAGATCTTCGTTTGCACATTGCGAAACAAGTCGGCTTTTCGTTTGCACACTTCTAGTTCAAAAGTTATTTAACATTAACTTTTGGCATATCCGCTATATGATAGCCATTACTGAAAATGTGCAAAAATGGATTATAATGAGCCCAGTCGATAGATTTTCGTTTGCACATTACGAAACAAGTCGATTTTTCGTTTGCACATCTGTAGGTCAAATATTTTTTTTTTAGTCATGGGGGCTAACTTCACACATGGCAATTTTCACATTTTTGCAAAATTCTGACATGTGATGATGGCAATCGGAAGATCTTCGTTTGCACATTACGAAACAAGTCGGCTTTTCGTTTGCACACCTTTAAGTGAAATATTTTTTTTTAATTCAGGAATGAGGAGGTAACTTCAAACATGGCAGATACTGCAGATAGATGCATTTTTGCTATACAACAATTTTATCACTCAAATTCCTTATATATTACTTAATAAACAGCCATATTAAATGTATTGATCATAATACGTATTATTTATTCATAAAATCCAATCTCATATTTTACGTCGTTTTATATTTTCTTAAAATACTGTAGCCAATATATATTTAGCAAATAGTAATAAGGAACATCTGATTTCACTTAAATTTTACATTTTTTTAAATAAATAAATATATATTTATAATGTAGACGATGAATATTAATCATAGTCGCGGCTCGCGACTTAGATTCACGCCGAGAAAATACTAGAGAAGTGAATTTATATCTCGCTCGGCGCGCCTAGCTTCGCCATGCACCCGATGTCATGGAGGGGGGAAAGTGGAGGTACAGCGCGACCGTGCGTGGACTCAGAGCACTGGTCAAGCCCGCTGCGTCGGTCAGCTAGCAACTGTTCCTCTTTCGCTTAGTCTCTACTAAAAGCGTAGGTCTCGTTCGAGAAGCATAGCATTGCAGGATACTTTTAGACAACATTTTTTCTTCAATTCAGATCTTGTAAAGAAAAATATGCCTCGTAAAGCTTGTGTAACAGCAAAAGAAATATTTGAAGCTACAAAAGATAGCGAGTGTTTTGTAGCTTCACGTAATAAACTAAAATCTCGATTTTATCCCATATGGGCGGATATTTGCCGAACCTTAAAAAATAGAATTCAGGTTGTGAATCTATACTTATATTATATAAACAAAATAGGAATGGCGTTTTTTCCAACATTTTGAATTATAAAGGTATTACTGTCAAACAAGAAATTGATCATTCATTGACTTCTTCCGATATTAGTCTTGATATAACAAATCAAGGCGTAGAGAGTGTACATAGCGACTATGTACATAGCGAGCATGTTGGACCAAAACCAAAATCCCATGTGCTTATAGCTTTAAAAGAGCGAAAATATATGAATCGCAAAATAATGCGTATATTAAAATATTTGGAAAGTGCAAGGAGTGTAATGCATCTTTCAATGCTTATTGTATGAAAAAACCCAAATTAGGAAGTGGTATAAAATTATTCGTAAAAACTATTGATACAAGAGGTGTACCGCATGAGGAAAGAAGGGCACTGGAAAGTACAGAAAGAATTAAAGTGCAGAATCAACTTATGCACAAGAAAGCAATTGTTTGGCGTCGTGAGGCGACGAATGAAATGGCATATGGTGATCCTGAACCGGGTCATTTATATAGCATTGATGTATTGAAGAAAGCGCGTCAAGAAGGAAAGGATAAAGAACTAAGTGTGTACAAAATACAAGATCCTATTGAATCGATAAATAATTTGAAATACAATGCCGAATATGCCGGTACAATACGAGAAATTGCATTAAATAAGTTTTATTGTATGTATTGGTCACCATTACAAATAGATATTTACAAAGACCTTGTAAAGTTAGAGTATGCAATTTCCATTGACTCCACTGGTTCTGTTGTAAAAAAGATAGATAGACCAAATAAAAATTGTAATGTAATATTCTTATATCAAGCCGTCGTACGTGGTGTAAGTGGAATAATACCATTGTTTCAAATGTTGTCTGAAAAACACGATTCTAATACAATCCAATATTGGATAAATGAATGGTTACGTTCTGGAGCAATGGTGCCATGCGAGGTAATAACCGATTTTTCATTTGCGCTATTAAATGCTATCGCACGTGCGTTTAACAATTGCACTTTAGCGCATTATATAAAATTATGTTTAAGATGCCTAAATTCCGAGAAAGATTTAAAAACTATTATACCAACATGTTTCATGCGTTTGGACATCGCGCCTATAATAAAAATGATAGCCAAATGGGAGTGTTTTCGTGGGAAGGCCCCACGAATAAAAGACTTTTATTTACGATGCGTGGGGTTTCTAAGTACTATTGAAACGAAAACTCAATTCGAAAATATCTTGCACTCGCTATTAATTGTAGCACTTAGTGAGTGCGATGATAAAACTACAGAATGTGTAAATAAACAAGAATATCTCCTAGAAATTATATGTAATTTTGCAATTGATAATGAGGAGAATTACGATGAAAAAGATAATAATAATTATGATAGTGACTATCGTTTATTAAATGAAATGAATGTTGCATTGGAAGATAACAATTTACCTCATTTTGACGAGTTACGTGCTAGCGCGGAAATTTTGTCTCAAAAAAACACGATCGGGTCAGCATCTTAATACATATTATTGCCCAGAATTCGTTGCACCATTTTTGCGATTCACAATATATTATGTTTTATGGACTAATGTTATGCTACGCATTAATAAATCAAAACATTCTGTAGCTTCATCAGCTGGATCAGAAGCGTATTTTAATGATATAAAGAATATTACCCTTAGCGATGAAGGCAAGCCCCTTCGAGCAGATAAATTTATTATTAAACACATACGCTCGATTGAAAGTATCTGCAAAATTGAACGGGCAGCTCTTGATAATCGTGCTGCTAAAAAAAGCAATCTTATAAAGACAATCTTATAAAGACAAACATATCAAAACAGGACATTTCTGCTCTCGACATTGACAAAGTATCTACTGAGTAATCACTTAAGTCGACTCAACCTGATTTGGATGCCGAAGGAAATTGGCATGGTTTGAATCCTTCGAAAGAAACACAAGAAGATATTGTAATAAAATCTGTTAATAAAAAATATAGAGGAAAGTAGTTAACAGCCTGTCCTGATATAACTTTCATTCACAATCGTCCTCTACGTAAAAAAAAAAAGAATTTGTCTTCAAAGTGGTTCTTTGCTCAGACCGATGAAGATCGGCACAAGAAAGATTCAAATGACTTCAACTTGTGCTTTTGACGCAATAACAGAATTATTAATGACAGCATACGTAGATTCTGTTAACTATAAGCAGATAGTGGATAAGGAATATAAAAAATTAATATTCTTTCAAATTGTAGTAAATTATGCTATCAATGGTATTAACAACGCAATTTACTTTGACAGAATTTCTTACTTATTAACGCTATTCGATAGCGAAGATAATGTTATTAATTGCACTTGCAATATCTCCACATTAATTGCGAAGTTATTAGTCGAAGCACCGAGTGCTAAACAGAAAAGCACATGTCTCGAATGTCACCACGAGGAAACTAATAACATTCCGATAATAGAAATCAATTCAAAGCCAATTCTTCAATATGGTTTGCAAAGTGGATTACAAAGATCTATAGATACTTTCTTCTCAAATAAAGAAATCCCGTGCAAACGTTGCGGAACTAAAGTATTCCATGAAATCATTCCTAATGCACATTTATTAATTGACGTTGAACGTATCACAGCACACTGTTGTCAGTGATGGGATTTTCCGAGAAACATTCAGCTGAAATACTAAAAAATGTACAAATAAAAAATGACAGATACAAATTATTAGGAGTAGTTTCTTATAATGGTGACGATGAACAGAAAACAAGTCATTATATTGCTTATTGCCACAGAGTAACAGAGGCCTGGGAAGAATATGACGATCTTAAATATAAATATACACCACTACAAGCAACAACAGCATCACGCATATTAGTTAAACCAAGTGTCATAGCTTACATAAAATTAACAGTGTCCATAAAAACATTTTTTATAAAATTGATATATACGTTTATAATATATACGTTTCATATATTTTATATATTATTAAAGGAAAATGTGCTTTTATTTTGCATTAAATATGTTTTTATTTTATAATATCAAGCAATGTTTCTTTTTTTTATGATTAAGCAATATCATTCCATTTTAATGTTCGTACGACGTTGTATATTTTATTATTTTATTAAAGTTTTTTATATACATATTCACAAGTGAGAGGCAAGGGGACTCACTATAATTAAGCACTCCGATGGAATCAAACACCAGCCACGTCCCTGTCGTTGGTTCCGATTAATACTAAGAGCTGGTAATGTACAAAAAAAAGATCTATTTTCACAATTAGATCAATTTTTACGATTAGATCTTTTATTACAATCCATTTTGCAATGGTGGTCACCGTATAGGAAATATCTCAAAAATTAATGTTAAATAACTTTTGAACTAGAGGTGTGCAAACGAAAAGCCAACTTGTTTCGTAATGTGCAAACGAAGATCTTCTGATTGCCATCATCACATGTCAGAATTTTGCAAAAATGCGAAAATTGCCATGTGTGAAGTTAGCCCCCCTAACTAAATTAAAAAAAATATTTGACCTACAGATGTGCAAACGAAAAATCGACCTGTTTCGTAATGTGCAAACGAAAATCTATCGATTGAGCTCATTATAAGCCATTTTTGCACATTTTCAGTAATGGCTATCATATAGCGGATATGCCAAAAGTTAATGTTAAATAACTTTTGAACTAGAAGTGTGCAAACAAAAAGTCAATTTAATTCGTAATGTGCAAACAAAGATCTATCGATTTCGTCGGTTTAAGATTAATTTGCTGGAAGTTGGGGGGCCAGTGTGAAGTTGCCCCCCCCAAATTGTTTCTTGAGTAACTTTTAAACGAAAAGTGTGCAAACGAAAATACGAGATGTGCATACATGTGCAACCAACGTGCAAACGAATGACGTATAGAAAGTTGTATTTTTCAAAAGTTGGGGGGCTAGTTTCACAAGGGTGATGATATGACTGTTTCAATATCTTCAAATGTCAACGAATTTTCATTGTCACTGTTATTTAATAATTGCAATTCTTTGCTCTTCTTACAAGGGACATGTCACAACTGTCCGGAACCGATTTGATTCTCCTTCAAATATGTTGTTAAATACACAAATCTAAAAGAAACGTATTTTTTTATATGTGCAAATATTGAGTTTTAAAGGGTGAAACACCCCTTTAAAGAAAAACGGTATTTTTCTTTGGAATCGAATATCTGCTAAACTATACGCGATAGAAAAAAAACATGTAATAAAAATTTAATCGCTTGAAGAATACTTTAAAGTTATATGAACAAAAATTTTTTATTTTTATTTTTTTAAGAACCCCCAACACTTAATTTTTTTTTGCAAAATAAAAAAAATTTTTTTTACCTAATTTAAAGCTTATATTTTTCCAAATTCAACCATATATGATAAAGTTATGTTACGAGATATCATTCTCGAAAATTAATTATAAACGTTTCCATATATTATACAAGGTGTTTGAAAGCTTATCATGCAGACGAAAGTTGGAGATAGATTGGGTGTAGCCGAGAAGAAAAGTCATGTACCATAATGTCAAATTGGCAATAGTTAGCGAGTTACTAATTAAAACATGTGAGCCAACAAGCGCGTAGAGAGCGGAGGACGACCGCGGTAAGCACGTAGACATTTGATACAGGCGGAGTCAGCGAGTGACGGTAGGCGAGAGCGCGCGGCGAGGGGCAACGTAAACAAGAGGCGAGCGCGCGCGACGAGGAGCGTGCGAGCGCGAATGACGAAGAGCGAGGGAGCGCGAATAGCGAGGAGCGAGCGAGCGCAAGCGACAAGAGGCGAGCGAGCGCGACGAAGAGCGAGCGAGCTATAAGGAAAAAGCTATAAAGAAAAAGCTATAAAGAAAAAGCTCGCTCGCTCCTCGTCGCGCACGATCGCCTCTTGTCGCTTACATTGCCCCTCGCCGCGCGCGCTCGCCTACCGTCACTCGCTGACTCCGCCTGTATCAAATGTCTACGTGCTTACTGCGGCCGCCCTCCGCTCTCTACGCGCTCGTTGTTCATATGTTTTAATTAATAACTCGGTAACTATTGCCAATTTGACATGGTACATGACTTTTCTTCTCGGCTACACCCAATCTATCTCCAACTTTCGTTTGCATGATCAGCTATCAAACACCCTGTATACGCTTATCCGTACTATGTATGTAAGTCATTATCGCCGAAACAATAAGATATATGAAAAATGTTTATGTAAAATTTTTATCTATGTTTTCTATGTATTTATAACTGCATATTGTGTATATTTAGAATTGTAAAAAAATTTTTAAATAATTTAAAAAAATTTAAATTAATAAGAATTTTTTTAACATATCCCCAGTTCTCTTATTATTTCTTTAACATTTAATTTCTTCTATAAAAATTAAAAACAATTTTATTCTAAAATTATCTACTTATAATAAAATTATTTTACAATTGAATCTTGAAAATATATTGTCGCAATAGTTGGCATAAACAATTTATATCTTACGATAAAAAATTAAGATTAGATTATGTGTACGTGTTCCAGATAAGTTCTAGTTAAATTATTTTACAATTAAATCTTTGCGAAAAAATACATATCGCAATATTTGGCGTAAACAATTTATATCTTACTTTAAAAGATAAGATTATGTGTATGTGTTCTAGATAAGTTGATAATATATATTGTTTCATGTAGCAGCATAATTCTCACAGTCAGTGTAGTCTTCTCATTGTAATCATATCTGTGTAATCATATATGTGTTTTTATATTGCAATAGAAAGCAAAATTTAACATCTTTGGAAATGATTATCAATCCGCTTAACGTTGTTAGACTTTTATTGGTGTCAATAAATTCAATATATCTAACAGAAACACCAGTAACTGAAGCAGAAAAGGAATTAAAGGAAAACATACAAAAATTATTGCTGGTTGGTGTTTTTCATTATAATGCGTTGGAAGTAACGGAAGAAATATATCTCGATCATGAAGAACCTTATAAATTACATAGTTCTGAAATAATTGAAGATGACGAAGAAGCATGGAATGAAGATAATTTAAATTCTCATCCTCATTGTTCAAATGATGATACAAATTTTGACAGTTTTTATAAAAGACGAGCTGTTGAATTTTGGCAACATCGAGATATTGATAAAAACAGTAATGACAAAAAAGGGAATCGTCCTTTAAAAGTAGTGCAAAGTAAATGTAGAAGAGTTTCATCTGAACGTCAGTTAAGGCGATGGGAAGAACAAATAAATTCAGGTGGAAGTCGTATAGAAAAATTATCTTACATCTCCAAATTTACACACGATAAATTTACTGTAGCTGTTGAATCAGGATTCATGGTTCATGATATTGATCTAAAAAAATGGGCTTTACAAGCTCGAGAAGAAATAGGAAATTTAAATCCTATATTTAAAGCATCTCACAGTTGGATAGCAAGTTTCAAGAAGTCTCACCGAATTGTTTCAAGAAAAGTTACGAAGTTTATCACTAGAAGAACATTAGAAGATTCTGTTGATTTGCAAAAATCAGCTGATGATTTTCTGGAAACAGTAAAACCTCTTATTGAACAATTTGGATCTGAAAATATTTACAATTCAGATCAGTGGTTTCCAATTGGAAATTCATTCTGGAAGATCATTGTCTAACCAGAGAGAAAAGAAAGTAGAACGTGTCGTGCAATCTACATCATCAACAACCCATTCATATACGATACAACCAATAATATCCTGTAATGGCAATTTGTTGTCACCTTTATTTATTGTATTAAAAGAAGCTAGTGGTAAATTTGGACCAAGAGTAGAAGAAAATTTATTTAAACCAGAAAATGTCATTGTAAAAGCATCGAAATCTGATAAAATGACATCAGGTATTTTCTTTTCTAACTATTTCTTTTAAACTTTTCTAACTTCTTTCTAATCTTTCTAACTTTTTCTTTAACAAACTTATTTCATTTTATAATTTAATAAGAGTTATAAAAACTATTACATCATTTATATTTTTTACAGATCATTTTAAAATGTGGTTAGAAGAAGCTTATTTTGCAAACATTGGTCCTAATAGCGTTCTTCTTATCGATTCATGGACTGGACATTGCCCCAATACTATTTCGGATTTAACCCCTCCAGGAACACATATTACTACTATGATAATACCGATAAAACTACAGGGAAAATACGACCATTAGATGTTTATGGATTCAGAATTTGGAAAAATTTTGTTAAAAGATTTTCAGATACGGTTTTATTGTTGGAAAGTAATATAAATTTACATGAACGAAATAATATAATAAAATTGCAATCTTTGATACATAATCAATTATCATCCCCACGATATCAAAACTTATTTAAATATTCGTGGTTTAAAAGTGGTTATACGAATGAAAGACCAGAAGAATTTGAAAATCCAGTAAAATTTAGTTTTAACGAAACATCAACAAAATGTGATATTGAAGGTTGCAATAATATAGCTGTAGTAAGATATTCTTGATGCAAGAAATCATTATGCTTAAAACATTTTTTTGTCGAATATCATTATTGTAATGTGTATAATGAGTAAATAATATAAAATGTAAATAAATTCATTTGTAAATAACAAATAAACAAAATGTAAGATGTAAGAACAAAAATAATTGTAAGAGAAAAAATTATAAAACGTTATTAAAAAATATAATGTGTAAAGATGAATAACAGATTTGATTATATAACAAAAGACAGTGTGTGCTGACTGTGAGTATTAGATTGCTACATGAAAAAATTTATACTGTTAACATATCTGGAACACGTACACATAATCTTATCTTAATTTTTTAACGTAAGATATAAATTGTTTATGCCAACTATTGCGACATGTATATTTTCAAGATTTAATTGTAAAATAATTTTATTATAAGTAGGTAATTTTAGAATAAAATTGTTTTTAATTTTTATAGAAGAAATTAAATGTTTAAGAAATAATAAGAGAGCTGGGGATATATTTAAAAAATTCTTATTAATTTAAATTTTTTTAAATTATTTAAAAATTTTTTTACAATTCTAAATATACACAATATGCAGTTATAAATACATAGAAAACATAGATAAAAATTTTACATAAACATTTTTCATATATCTTATTGTTTCGGCGATAATGACTTACACACATAGTACGGATAAGCGTATATATGGAAGCGTTTATAATTAATTTTCGAGAATGATATCTCGTAACATAACTTTATCATATATGGTTGAATTTGAAAAAATATAAGCTTTAAATTAGGTAAAAAAATTTTTTTATTTTGCAAACAAAAATTAAGTATTGAAGGTTCTTAAAAAAATAAAAATAAAAAATTTTTGTTCATATAACTTTAAGGTATTCTTCAAGCGATTAAATTTTCATTACATGTTTTCTTTTTCTATCGTTTATAGTTTAGCAGATATTCGATTCTAAAGAAAAATACAGTTTTTCTTTAAAGGGGCGTTTCACCCTTTACAACTCAATATTCGCACATATAAAAAAATATGTGTCTTTTAGATTTGTATATTTAATAACATATTGGAAGGAGAATCAAATCGGTTCCGGACAGTTGTGACATGTCCCTTGTTAGAACTTAGTTTGGCTGATGTCCATTCAGCCCAAGTTATATCATTTGCATTTTCTTCTTCAAGAATCTGTAACAAATATAAACATTTTCACATAATAATTTCTCCAATAATATTCCAAATATATATACTTTATATATATTTATACATGAGACTTCCGTTTCCGGCGACGAATTAGTGCGAATAGTGAGTGACAGGGCAAAAATAGGACGAGGTTTTCAGTGGGAAGCAGTGAGAGTGAAGGAGAAGGGAAGAGTGTGGGAGGTAGCGGGAGGGAGAAGGGACAAGGATGAGAAAGGGCTGGACCTGGGTGGCGGAAGAAAGGGAACAGAAGAGTGAAAAAAGTGAGCAGGCTGTTGTGGTTAGGAAGCGGGGAGAGGGTAGACAGGGGAGAAAGATGGGTGAGTGAAAGAGGTGGTGCGGACTGGTGGCAGAGTCGGGAATTAGGAGAGAGACGCGGGAAATTGGAAGGGAGGTAAGGAGAAGGTGGAGAAAGAAGGGGAGAATAAGAGAATGGAGGTAGAAGGGAGAGTAGGAAAGGGGGTGAAGAGGAGAGGAAGAGGGGGGAGAATGAGGGGAGAAAAGGAGAGGGAGACTGACGAATGTAGAAAGATTGAAGAGAGATAGTACGAGCAGCACAGGAAGTATGGGGAGTTACATAGAGATGATGTGGGAGGGGAAAAGGAAGATGAGGGGAGGGGAGGAAGAGGAGGATGAAGAGGAAAGAATAGGAAAATGGAATGTGAAGGTAGGAAGATACCAAGAGGGGGGGAGAGGGAGGAAGAGGAAAATCAGATGGGGGAAGGGGGAGGGGGAAGAAGGGGGGAAAGGAGGTTGGATAAGAGAGAAGGAAATGAAGAAAATGGTGTAGAAATTAATGGAAGAAGTGAGAGGATATAAAGAGGAAATGAAGAGGGAGGGAGAGAAAAGAGATAGAGAGAATAGGGAACTAAGAGAGGAATTGAGAAAGAAGAGAGAAGAGAGAAGGAAAGAATGGGAAGAATTGAAGAGAGAGAGGAGGGAGGAGGAGGAAAAAATAAAGAAGATGGAGGAAAGGTTGGGGAGATGGGAGAAGTGGGAGGGGGAGAGGATGAAGGAGGGAGGAATGGGGGGAGGGGGAAAGAAGGATAAGGGAGCTGGAGATAAGGATAGATAAGAAGGAGAGGGAGGAAAGGAAAAATAACGTGGAGTTGAGGGGGATAGAGATAGGGATGAGAGAGGTGGAGGAGGACGTTAAGGAGATATGGAGGAGAATGGAGTTGGAGGTAGAAATGAGGGAAATGAAAAGGATAGGGAAAGGGCAGAAAGAAGGGAAGGGGATGGTATTGGTGAAGTTAGGCAGTCTGGAGGAAAAAAGGAAAGTGATAGAGGCAAAGAAAAAACTGAGAGGGAGGAGGGAGAAGATAGAGGATGATTTAACAGTGGGGAAGAGAAAGGCGAAGTGGAGGATAGAAAGGGAGGCGGAGGCAGAAAGAAGAAGGGGAAGGAGGGTACAAATGGGATATATGAAGATGTGGGTGGACGAGAAGATGCGGAATTGGGACGAAGTGAGGGAAAAGTGGTGGAAGATGAAGGGAAACTAAAATGAGTTGAGGCAGAAGGAGGGAAGGAGACGGGGGAAGGAGGAGGAAGAGAGGGGGAAGAGGTGTACAAGGTGGCATTCTGGAATGTGGCGGGTCTGGGAAATAAAGATAGGGAATTCTGGGAGGATCTAAAAGGATGGGATATAATGGTCGCAGACATGGATAGATGAGAGGGGTTGGGGGAGAGTGAAAAAATGAGCTACCGAAAGGGTTCAGATAGGAATGTCAGGGAGCGAAGAGAAGGAACAGGAAGGGAAGGGCAATAGGGGGGACGGTGATGGGAGTAAGAGAAGGGTTGGAGGTGAGCAAGGAGAAGGAAGAAGAGGTGGAGGGGATAATTGTGAGGAAGATAAAAATGGAGAGGGAGTGGTGGAGAGTAATAGGGATATACGTGAATGGGGACATGGAGGAAAAGTTAGAGAGGATGAAGAAGTGGATGGAGGAAAGAGGGGGAAGGGAGGATGATAGTTGGAGGGGATTGGAACGCGAGAACAGGGGGAGAGGGAGGAGAAGCAGTAGGAGGGGAGGAAGAGGAGAGAGGAGAGGAGGGGAACAGGAAATCCAAGGATGGGAAGGTATGCAGGAACGGAAGAAAGTTATGTGAATTTCTGGGGGACAGAGGATGGTGGATATTAAATGGGAATAGGAAGGGGGATGAGAAGGGGGAATAGACGTACACAGGAGGAGGGGGGACATCAGTGATAGACTACGTGATGGGAAATGGAGAGACGATGGAAAGGGTGGAGAGGACGGAAGTGGGAGAGAGGGTGGAGTCAAATCATCAACCGGTAGTAATGTAGATAAGAGGGGGAAGGGGAAGAAGGGAAAAGGGAAGAGAAGGGAAGAGAAGGAGGTAAGGAGGAGGAAAAAGTAGGTGGTCAAAGAAGGAATTAGAAAGGTTTGGGGAGGAGTTCAGGAGAAGAGGGAGAAGGAAGGAGGGAGTACAATGGGGAGTGGAAGAGACTAGAGGAAGGGATCAGAGAAACGCTGAGAGGAATGGAAGGGAAGGAGAAAAAGAAGGAGGAGAGGGAGTGGTGGGATGAAGAGTGTTGAGAGGCGAAGAAGAAGCTGAGGGGAAGCTGAGGGAATGGAGGTAAAAGGGAGAAGATGGAGAAAAATATAGGAAGGAGATTAAGTTAAGATACAAGAGAGTGTGCGAGGAGAAGGGGGAGCAAGGAAAGAAGTGGGTGAAGGAGTTAAAGGAGGTGAGGACGGAACAACAGATATGGGAGATGTTATTAATCTTTTTTTTCCATGTATTCAAATACATAATACATTAAAATAGGAGATTTTCATGAAACGACACTTATAATCGATTTTACAAATTTGTAAAATGTTCTGAACACTTTTCTTTTGTTGTATGATAATCATTCACTCTAAATAATTAGTGAAATTTATACAAATGTTAAGTTCAATATATTATCTCTCATGATTATTATTACAGGATTTTAATGGAAAATTATTGATTGTCACAATAAGAGGAAAGTGTGTTCAGAATATTTTATAAATTTGTTAGATCGATCACAAATATCATCCTCTGGAATGTATCTATATAATAAAAACAATTTTTGACATACGATCTGTTGCTTCTACCGTCATTAAATAATAGCTTTCCAGTAGACTCTCAATATATACGGTGTCCCATTTTAAAGGATCCACTCAAATATCTCAAAAATACTGCGTTAAATCGAAAAATGTTCTAGACAAAAGTTGTTTGGCTTGAAGGGAGACATAAGGCAGCGATAACATTTTGTTCATAGATGGCGCCATTTTCGAGATATTCACTGATTATCAATTTTCTTAAATAAATATCCCAATCTTTTATTATACCGTCTTTTTCTACTAACTAATTTGAACAACTTTTGTCTGAAACATTTTTTTATTTGCTTAATATTTTTTAGATATTTAAGGAAAACTTGGTAACTTTTCAACATTTAACTTACAATATCTCGCTAACTATTCGTCGAAAGAAAAAATAGTATTAGACTTTTTTACTTTATTTACTATCAAGAATATATTGGGTATGGGAATAAGTTTTAATCGTTTCCCCATAAATGGCATTAATAGTATCGCTTGCATCTTTTCTAACCTTTCGATACATGGATTTAAAAGGTGTATATGTAAGCTGTTAAACGCAGTATAAGACTTTTGTTTGAAGTGCAAACAGAAAGTATTCATATCGCATCGAAAATGTCGGAATTTGTTCCAAAAAAGCAGCATTTGCGGGAAGTTCCTCTTCACTACTATCTTTTGAAGAAAAGTGCTGCGGAAACGTGCCGTTTGCTTGTGGATGTTTACGGTGACCATTGGAGCCAACTTGCAGATATTGGTTCCAACGCTTCAAAAGTGGTGATTTCGATGTCAACGACAAAGAACGCGATGGTGCCCTAAAAAAGTTCCAAAATGAGGAACTTGAGAAATTGCTTGATATTGATCCATGTCAGACACTTGAAGAATTGTCTGCATCATTGGATGTTGATTGATCCACCGTCGGAAAACGCCTACATGCGCTGGGAATGGTTCAAAAGGTAGGAAATTGGGTACCACACGAGTTGAAGAAAAGGGACATTGAAAGGCGCTTGGTCACGTGCGAAATGTTGCTTCAACGACAAGAAAGAAAGAGTTTTTTGCATCGGATCAT
Source organism: Harpegnathos saltator (assembly GCF_003227715.2). Lineage (NCBI taxonomy): Eukaryota > Metazoa > Arthropoda > Insecta > Hymenoptera > Formicidae > Harpegnathos > Harpegnathos saltator. The sequence goes on from NW_020230300.1 coordinate 92,637, forward strand.
CGCTGGCGATGAAAAATGGATTCACTACGACAATTCTAAACGCAAACTAGCATGGATGAAGCCAGGTGAACCAGGTCCATCAACGCCAAAGCGCAATATTCACGGGTCAAAGGTCGTGCTCCGTATCTGGTGGGATATGCGGGGTGTAGTCTACTATGAGCTGCTGAAACCGTCCGAAACTATCAATTCCCAACGTTACCGACTTCAACTAATGCGTTTGAAACAAGCTATTCAAGAAAAACGGCCGGAATGGCGCGATAGACACGAGAAGCTGATTTTGCAGCACGACAACGCTAGGCCACATGTTGGTCAACCCGTCCGGACATACCTAGAAAGGGTGAAATGGGAGGTCCTACACCACCCGCCGTATTCACCAAACATTGCCCCTTCAGACTATCAGTTGCTCCGGTCGATGCAGTCGGTACTTACTGGAAAGCGCTTCACCTCATATGACAGCATACAAAAATGGGTCGATGACTAGATCGCCTCGGAAGAAATAGAATTCTTCACTCAAGGAATCCGTTTATTGCCCGAAAGATGGGCGAAGGTTGTCGCTTCAGATGGAAAATATTTTGAATAAAATCATTTAATATTTTCATATTCAAACTATGTTTTTTGTCTACATAAAAAACGATTATAACTTATTCCCATACCCAATATTACTACAATAGTATCCTAACTTTTGTTAATTTAATAATTTTGAAATTTCCAAAGGTCAATAAGTTAACAAAAGTTAGGGCACTATTATAGTAATATGTTCTTGATAGTAAATACAGTAAAAAAGTAATACTATTTTTTCTTTCGACGAATAGTTAACGAGATATCGTAAATTAAATATTGAAAAAGTTACCAAGTTTTCCTTAAGTATCTCAAAAAATATTAAAGAAATAAAAAAATGTTTCAGACAAAAGTTGTTCAAATTAGTTGGCAGAAAAAGATGATATAATAATCGAGACAGCACCGGACATCCAATGGATGTACGTTTCACGTCCAATTTATGTCCGTATGTCCGATTTACGTCCGTGGACATAAAATGGACATAACAAGGATGTCCTTATTGGACATCGAACCTGTAGGACGTCCGATGTACGTCTATCGAACGTCCTATGTCCGAAGTTGTGACAAACGTACGTCCTATGGACGTCTTTTGTAAAAAAAATGGACATATAACGGATGTCCAATGGACATCCGTGTGTTGTCTGGGAAAGGATTGAGATTTCTATTTAAGAAAATTGATGATTAGTGAATACAGAGAGAAGCCTGAGAGCGGGCATGGCTGCATTTACAGCGTTATGGAAAAGTTGGCTGATTCGAAGCGCCAACTGGGTCCATTTTTCATAGACATGAACTACTAAGCCAATGTCCACGATTTGTTGGTACTATTCCGTGCTATGTCCATAATTATTTGGTTCTGTTCTATGCTATGTTCACGAGCGAGCTAGATTAGTTAGATAAAAACGAAGAATCGGTCTTTGTCTCACCACCAGCGAATATACAATCGCAACGAAGCGAGCTAGCAGCGATGTTATCGTACGGCAGACGTCGCCATCCCCACTTTCACCCCCTTGTTTTCCTTTCCATATTGTTTTATATTCATAATTCGGGAAGAAAATAATTTCAAGAGTTCGGATGATTTCTAGCAATGACGCGACAGAGATAACGCGCGGCCACATTAATTTATCATGACTTTTATAATACTTATAATTGCATAAACGCCCATATGTGCAAATTATAGATAATTATTGCGCGTATGTTTTAATATTGTACAATATGGTATATAATAACAACTTTATTTCTTGCAGTAATTTTTTTAAGATTTTCGTTGAGGTCGTGCATTAATTTTTTTCTTCATCAATTAGTTTTCTGCAAAAATTACGATTTTTTAAATAAAATATAAAATGTTTCTCTTCTCTTCTCTCCGAAGAGTTAATTAAAAAATATGTACTCCACAGAGTCAACAAAAAAATGTGTAGTCAGAAGAGTCAATTTAAAAGTGTACTCCGAAAAGTCAATTTAATAGCGTATTCCGAAGAGTCAATTTGAAAGCGTACTCTGAAAAATCAAATTTTTCGTACGTCTTAATGACGTTAAGAGACGTCATTAAAACGTCTTGAAATGTCGTCGTTTGTCTGTGATTTAGGACTGTCATTTTGCCGTCATTTTCATATCATTTTTGGTCATTTTGGTCATTTTTTGATCAAAACTGACCAAATTTTGACGTCAAAATGACGTGTGCTTACTACCTAGGTCTTTACATAATGTATTAGGTTGTTCGGAAAGTTCGTTTCAAATTTTTGAAATAAATTAAGAGCGCAATATTTTACACAAAGCGGAACTTTATTGAAGCAAATATGTACCGTTTTGTTCAATAACCTTGGCCCATCTTTCAAGAAGCTGCATGATGCCTTTGCTCCAAAATAAAGGTTTCTTATTGGCGAAGAATTTATCAAGATGACTTTTGCGGACTTTCAAAGACTCGAATTTCTTGTCCCGAAGAAAATTTTTTAAAGAAAGAAATAGATAGTAGTTAGATGGGGCAAGGTCAAGAGAATATGGAGGATGAGGAAGAACGTCCCATTCGAAGTCTAACAGCTTCCTACGGATAGACATTGCGACGTGAAGTCTGGCGTTATCATGATGGAAAACAATTCCACGCCTGTTGGCCAATTCAGGGCGCTTCCGTGTGATGGCAGTCTTCAGTTCATCCAGTTGAAAGCTATACTTCGTCACGTTGATAGTTTCGTTTGGTTGAAGAAGCTCATAATATACCACGCCCTTAAAATCTCACCAGATACTCAGAAGAACCTTTTTCGCGTGAACCCCCGGCTTGGCCACTATTTGCGTAGACGCGTCGCTGGTTCCTCACGACCTCTTGCGGCTAACATAATTGTATAGGATCCAACTTTCATCGCCTGTTACGATCCTCTTCAAGAATGGTTCTTTTTGGTGCCGTTGAAGCAGCATATCGCAGACGTTCACACGTTCCAGCAACTGCCGTTCATTCATCGTGTGGCACCCACACATCCAGTCGACTTGAGAATCCTAGCTTCTTCAGATGGTCATGCACGGAAACAGACTTGTGCAGAGTGTCGGCGAGTTCTCTAACTGTCACTCAAGAATTTTCGTGCACGAGATCCATAAGAAGCGTTTCATCAACCTCCTGAAGCCAGCCTGAGCGAGCTTGATCTTCCATGTTGAAATCGCCAACTTCGAATCTTCGATACCATTTTCGAACTATCTGGTGAGTGACGCAGGCATCTCCATATACTGAGAACATCTCATTCAGGGTCTGCGAAACCGTGAAGCCACGTTTAAAGCAATATAGCATCACATGACGAAAATGGACTTTTTGGTTCTCCATTTTTCAAACTGATTTCTGACGAAATAGTTGCACTTAGGAAGATCTGCGAAGTTTCCTTAGCGGGCTCATAGATCCGGGAATGTTTGTTGACAAACATAAAATCGTTTAGAGCGCCCTCGTTCTTACTAATTACATAGAAATGTGGAGCGCGCGAAATTTGAAACGAACTTTCCGAACAACCTAATACTTTGTTACATTAATTACATTCTTTAACATTGCTTTTTATAATCTTTTATCTGTATTCTCAGTTGACTGGTAGAAAGTCCAACGCAAGAAACTCTAACTGCACAAAGAAATGTTGACGATAGTACATTTTGTATGTACTATAAAATTAATCATCGTATAAAAATGTAATCCTTATTATTAATTAGGGAATAAGAACTATTTTCGTATATTTGTAAGAATCGATAAAAAACTGTACTGACGATGAAATCATGTATAATGAAAAAGTCAGAATTATGAAAGTACAATAGTACTTACAGTTGTTTTTACTATGCCTTACTATACACCGAGCAGAGCAATGATGAAGTAACTTGTTTCCCTAAAGAGTAAAATGTCATGTGCGATTTCAACGTGATATTTTTCACTTTTCACTCTAGGGGAAAAAGTTGCGTGATCGCTATCCTCTTTAATATGCGTATCAAGTACTATATCCGTACTAAATCGATCAACTCACTCGATTCGCTCGAGTCGCTTGAAATACTTGGCGCCCGGTATCAAACTGTTCGGTGTAACCAGGGACTATTTTAATTTCATGTTAATTCTTCAACATTTCTTATTTCCTTTATTCCATCATTCTAGCATTTATATACCCATATATGTTACGTTTATATATTGATGAGAACATTGTACAATTTGTATACAGAATATGTTGCCCGACAATATTAAGGAGATTCTGCAAAGGACATTGAAAAGCAAAAGGAAGTATTCTCCAAAATTGAGAAGTTTTGCGCTAACATTGTATTTTTATTCGCCTAGGGCGTACAATTATTTGCGAAAAACATGGAATAATCTTTTGCCTGCCCCGTCTACAATAAGAAAGTGGTATCAAGTTGTCGATGGCTCACCGGGTTTTACAAAGGAGGCGTTAGATGCCATTGCCCTACGTTCTACAGAATTGTCGAAACCTATAATAGTTAATTTGATGTCAGATGAGATGGCCATTAGGGACCAAGTTATTTTTCACCAAGGTAGATTCCACGGAGGAGTAGATTACGGTATTGTACAGGAGACTGATAATGATTCAGTACTAACAACAAAAAACGCTTTGGTATTAATGGCCGTTTCATTAAACGACAATTGGAAAATACCAATTGGGTATTTTTTAATTCAGTCCTTAAATGGTTCGGAACGCGCAAATTTGTTAATGCAGGCATTATAATTATTGCATGAGAGCAATTGTAAAGTATATTCAATAACATTCGATGGAGCCGCAAACAACTTGTCTATGTGCACAGCTTTGGGAGCTAATTTTCAGTACGGAAGTCCGCAATTCAAACCATATTTTATTAACCCTGTAACGTCTGAAAAATGTTTCGTATTCTTGGACTTTTGTCACGCATTTAAACTGGTAAGGAATACTTTCGGCGATAAGAAAATTTTAAGCACTATTAGCGGTGAAACTAAATATTAAATGGGAATATTGAGCGATCACATGAATTACAGGATAAGGAAGGTTTGACAACAGCCAATAAGTTAACGAAAAAGCATGTTCAATTTCAAAACAGCCGAATGAATGTGTTAGTAGCAATGCAGACGCTTAGTAAAAGTGTTCACGATTCGCTGCAATTTGTTCGGAACATACCCGATGCAGCAATTGCTGCTGAATTTAAAGATTCCCTTCCAACTGCGTTATACTGCCTGAATTTTAATAACATGGCTGATATGTTAAATTGCAAAAATAGATTTTCAAAAGAAAAATATAATACACCGCTAACTGAAGCCAACTATTCACACTTAAAGTTGTACGCAGAGGAGTTCGAAGCTTACATAAACACAATTCGTGACGCTTTTGGTACTCCCATTTTAAAAACGAATAGAAAAACCGGTTTTCTTGGGTTGATTATATGTTTGAGAAATATGTTTCAATTATTTGATGAATTGAAGAGTATTGGACTAACATATCTTCTCACATTTAAATTGTCCCAAGATTACCTCGAAACTTTTTTTAGTGCTGTAAGAAGTCGCGGAGGTTTTAATAATAACCCAAATGCTGTGCAATTTAAAAGTGCGTACAAGCGACTTCTGGTCAGACACGAAGTTAAAGAATTCGAAAATGGGAACTGCTTGTTTGACGGAGTGGATATATTGCATGTCTCGTCAAAGAATTTGAAATGCCCAATTGGTGATCTGAAACTGTTGCACGAAGCTATCGATTTTGGGCACGATTACGTTAAAACATTTTTGGAATTGACTCCGTTTGTTGAAAACGTAGTTTTTTACATCGCAGGCTACATAAGCTACAAAGTTAGAAGTATTGTACAATGTACCATATGTCAGGCGCAACTATTGGGTGCAGATGCAGACATGCCAATGCTATCCGCTATTAAAAACCGAGGGCCGTATTTGACACCGTCTCCCGATGTATGCTTTATTTGCCAAATTTCGGAGAGAGTAATTCGGCAGTCCTCCAACAACTTTAGCGTAAAGAATGTAACAACGAATTTACTCAACCAAATTTTCAATCAGATAGTCATTCCGTTTTCAAATTATGTAATGGACGCGCACATAAAAACGCAAGACATACTGGACAATCACCGGGTTCAGCTTTGTAAATATGTTATAAACTTTTATTTAAATGTAAGATTACATCACGAGGCAAAAAGAATGTCGAACAAAAACAAATATGTTAGAAATAAGTTTACTAAACTAATATTATTTAATCATGAATAAAAAAACTATACTTTTAATAAAAATAATGTTTATTCACTTTGTATGTACACATAATACACATTTGTTCTGTGGTAATAAAAATACATTGCACTGTATTCTTATACAGTAGCATTATGCAAAATTTTGTAAAAATAAATAAGGATTTATTTTTACAAAATTCATTTTACAAAACCAATTCCGACTGAATTGGTTTGATTAACTACTACAAGGTTTATTTCTTGAACGCGGAATTATATCCGATTTTCCTATTGGCGGAGCCGATCAATCCGACGCATGCGCATAACATTCAAAGTGCACTTAGAAAGAAAGGGAAATATATTCCCGCACCGTAGTGTTGAAACGGCTGCCTCTTATAGGAAGAATAGGGCGACTAGCAATATAGTAGTATTACGTATATGGCAGCTTGTTCGGTTTTGACATCATTGGTATCAGTTATGCGACTTTGGTGACGGGTTTGCACGAGGATTCTCCCGCCCCCCTCCCATGCACGCACACAGCCAGCTTGGTCTATCCGTGTGAGCTACGCGTCGGCAATCGTCGACGCGCCGAGCAAGCGAAAGAGAGAGAGAGAAAGAGAATATCATTCCCTCCTTGTCGCTTTCGTTCTCGCTCAGCGAGCCTAATTCTTTCTTGCCCATAATCTGAATCGCGGGCGCGACTGTCTTTCTCTCCTTTCCTCTCTATGACAATACTGAAAAGTTTTCTCTACTCGGCGCACCGAAATTATTACAAATAATATTTTATTATTAATAATATTATTATTTGTAATATATATTATTTGTAATATTGTTATTTGTAATATATACACTCAAACGCAAAAAACCCGGTACACTTCCGATTCGGAAGGATACCGGATAATCGGAAGGATACCGGAAAAATTTGGGAAAAAATTACAAAACTTCAAATGATCATAACTTGGTAAATAATGAAGATACAAATATGCGCAGAAATGCAAAATGAAGCTTGAAACGTCCTCTTTAAGAATATCTGAATGGCAATTATGCTCGGCCATTTTTTTCAAAATGGCGGATGATAAAGTGAGAGGATGCAAAATTGATAATCAAAGGTCCGTGTTTGCAATGGTGCATGGTGTGCATCAGGTATCGCAGCGTAATGGGACTAAATGCACATGAAAGTATAGAGTGTTATCTTTAAAATGCTACTTTACCGAGCTCGATGTGATCATTTTTCACTGAGTTGTTCCAAATTTTTCTGCCAATTGGACCAATTGAGCTGCGACGCTCAATGGGACGAAAAGTACCTAAAAGTATAGAATGTTTTCTTTAAAATACTTCGTTATAGAGCTTGATGCGATATTTATTCACTGAATTATGCAAATTTAACAAGAAAACCGCATTTTTAGCAAAATACGCACACACGCACACACACACACGGGGGGGGGGGTGGAAAGTTCGACCATGCAACCTCCACGCGGTACATCCTGGATAATACTAATATTGGCGGCACCGTAAATTCTAAAGCTCATAACTCAGACAATTCTTAACAAAAATTGATCATCAAGTAATGTTTTGGAAACGAATCGCTGTCATCTTTAACATTGTGGGATAAAAAATTGGATATTCCATTTAAAAAAATTATGTTGGCCTTCGCCTCGCCTTAATCCCTTTACGCAAGGTCAAACAGATATCGTCATTCAATAGAACTTTTAAAACCCTACAACTTTGGTTCAAAACATTTTTCTCAGAAATGTTTTATTTTCGAGAAATTTGACCGTTTTCAGACTTTTCTAATACCCTGTATATATGTATAAACAAATTTACTCTGCGTGCTGTCCCAACAACTGAAATATCAGTAGCAGGACAATTGTATAAAGTAATGAATGCCAAATTTCATCATGGATCGTGCATTGTAAGCGGTCATTACACAAGTATATGTAGAGAAGGTAAATTTGATTGGATTGAAGCTGATGATACGCAAATAAGTAAAAAACACTGGCCCAGAGGCGCTAAAAATGTTTGTATTCTTTTCATGGCAAAAATTTAACACGTTTATTAATAGTATCCAATATTTGAAAAAAATATCTTTTTAAAAGTTATTATTATTCAAGAAAAACCTAACGACAAAAAATGTACGTAACATAAGTTTTTATATGTAAAATTTATTATAAAACTTACCTTTTTAAACAAAAAGGTAAAAAAAGGCATCAAATACAAGCGCAACATGTATTGTGTTATTTTTAGAAATTTCAAATTCAAATTTTTTTTTAAAGGTATATATGTGTACATAACAGGTTTTTACAAGTAAAACTTAAAGATAATACATAAGATTTTACAAGTAAAACTTATATAAAACTTACCTTTTTAAACAAAAAGTTAAAAAAAGGCGCCAAGTACAAGCGCGACACGTATTGGAGAGTATTGTGTTATTTTTAGAAGTATCAAACTCAAATTATTTTTTTTAATGTATATATGTGTACATAAGTTTTTACAAGTAAAACTTATAACTATAATAAAACTCTGCAACACTATTCTACTGTACAAAAGAAATGATATATTAGAACAGTAGCACCAACTGAGGAACCTAACATATACAGGGTGTTTGATAGCTGATCATGCAGACGAAAGTTGGAGATAGATTGGGTGTAGCCGAGAAGAAAAGTCATGTACCATAATGTCAAATTGGCAATAGTTACCGAGTTATTAATTAAAACATGTGAGCCAACGAGCGCGTAGAGAGCGGAGGGCGGCCGCAGTAAGCACGTAGACATTTGATACAGGCGGAGTCAATGAGTAGCGGTAGACAAGCGCGCGCGGCGAGGGGCAACGTAAGCGACAAGAGGCGATTGCGCGCGACGAGGAGCGAGCGAGCTTTTTCTTTACAGCTTTTTCTTTATAGCTCGCTTGCTCCTCGTCGTTCGCGCTCGCTCGCTCTTCGTCGCGCTCGCTCGCCTCTTGTCGCTTGCGCTCGCTCGCTCCTCGTCGCGCGCGTTCGCCTCTTCTTGTTTACGTTGCCTCTCGCCGCGCGCGCTCGCCTACCGCTACTCGCTGACTCCGCCTGTATCAAATGTCTACGTGCTTACCGCGGTCGCCCTCCGCTCTCTACGCGCTCGTTGGCTCACATGTTTTAATTAATAACTCGATAACTATTGCCAATTTGACATTATGGTACATGACTTTTCTTCTCGGCTACACCCAATCTATCTCCAACTTTCGTCTGCATGATCAGCTATCAAACACCCTGTATATGATAACATATATATGATTATTGTATACTTAACTTAATATTTTTAGAAATATCAAATTCAAATTATCTTCTTTTTTAAGGTATATATTATAATATATGTATATAAGCTTTTAAAAGTAAAAATTATATCGTGTTATAAAAATTTAACACGTTTGTTAATAGTGTCCAAGATTTAAAAAAAATATCTTTTTAAATATTATGTACATAACATAAGTTTTTATAAGTAAAACTTATTAAATTATTTTTTTTGTAAGATATATATGTACATAAACTTTTAAAAGTAAAAATTATGTCGTGTTATAAAAATTTAACACGTTTGTTAATAGTGTCCAATATTTAAAAAAAATTTCTTTTTAAAGGTTATGTTATTCAAAATATTCAAGAAAACCTAGCTACAAAAAATGTCCATAACATAAATTCTTACAAGTAAAATTTATCATTATTTATTAGAACACTGAGTTATATGGTTATTTTACTTGTTATTGTAACAAATTAATTATTATAACAATGCAATAAAAAATATTTAATACAAAATATCTTGGCGCGACTGCACCAAAAACTATATCGAACTAAAACTTGTTTAATACATATATGACAACATTTTTATTATAATAAAATGTACTTGAAAATTTTCTCTATACATATACGGTATAATGTTTTATTTAAGTTTATATACAGTCCCTGGCCAAATTATTAGACGCATTAGATTTTTTTCACTAAATCAATTATACAAGCTTCATAAAGTTGTTATTTTTGAATAAAATGTTTTGAACTTGTTTTAATAATTCATTGTGGGATTACAGACAGTAAATAAAATATAATTGTCTACCAAAAAAGCTACGAAATCATTTATTTCTAGCAACAAAGAAGTGAAGGGAAAATAGAATGTTTTCAATATTTTGTTGAACCACCTTTAGCAGCAATTAAAGCCTCAATTCGGCGTAGCATACTATCAATACATGCTTGCACTATCTCCTGCATCTGTGGGTGATGATTCCAGACATGAATAATTTTTTCAATTAGCTGAGTTTCTGTGGTAATGACTTTTTTTGCAATCTCTCTCTTCATTAGTTCCCAGACATTTTCAATGGGATTCATGTCTGGTGAATTGCCCAGGCAACTCAGTAGAGGTATGTTTTTTGTTCTAAATAAGATTTGACAGATTGGGCAGTGTGACAAGGAGCTCCATCTTGCATGAAGACGAACGGTTCTCCATTTGGAAACCATTCGCGTAACTGAGGAACCAACTGGTTCTTGAGCACCTGCTTGTACTGATCCTGTTTCATGATCCCTTTTACCACGTATAGACGTCCAGTACCCTTGCCACTTATTACGGACCAAATCATTACTTTTGTGGGATGTTTCACTGTCTGTCTACCACACAATCTGGATGAAATTTTTCACCAGGGCGACGGCGTACGAATTGGGATTTGTTCGCAAATATTTCAAAAGTGCTTTCATCACTGAAACAGATCTGAAACACGTACGAAATGAATTTAGTTTAAAGGGTAATGACTGCACCTTGTTATGGGATCATTGATTACAATGTACAATATTTTATTTACCGATCTCCAGAAGTCCAAATCCTTATCTTTATAATCTCTTGCCCACTTGAGACGCTTGGCCTTCATTGCAACTGTCAATTTGGGTTTTCTAGCAGGTCTGTGAGCCTTGAAATTCATCGCTGATAATTTTCGCCGCATGGATCGTTCAGACACAATAACGTTTGCAGTTTCAAGCTTGGATTTCATTTCTTTCGTGGTAGCAAATCTGTTTTCTAAGCAAATTTTTTTTAAACACCGTTCAGATCTCGGAGTGAAAATCGGTTTCCGTCCACATTTTCCACTTCTTTTCGGAGTGAGACTTTGCCTTAAAACAATTTTCTTCTTTATGCGCCTTACAGATGCTTCAGACACATTTAGTCTTCGTGAAATCGTTCGATTGGAATACATTTCAGTACTCAGAAGCGCTCTTATCTCCGCCTTTTTAAATGGTGATAGGTCACTTTTTCTACCCATATTTTTTAAAGGTAAAAATCAATAATTTGTATTTAAAAACACCTCTTTTACTTTAAAAGGAACAAATTCAAAGTAAAGAAACAAGTAAATATAAAAACTTCGGCCACACAGTCTCTAAACACGTCTGTGCCTGCAGCGCACGGCAGTTCTATTAGCGCGTGTCATGACTTGTTTGAAGACAAAAGCGAAACGTAGTGACGTGATACGTCGATAAAAAAGTGTAATTGAATACTAAACACAATTGTTTAACATTATTTTCACAACTCAATTACCGTAATCGAGTAGAATCGGGATAAATAACATGTTAATTAGAAGAAAATAAAAAAACACAAGGTGCGTCTATTAATTTGGCCAGGGACTGTAGTATTATAATAGATAAATTATAAACCTTCATTATAGAATATATTATAATAAAAATGCTGTCATGTATTAAACAAGTTTTAGTTCGATATAGTTTTTGGTGCAGCCGCGCCAAGATTTTTTGTATTAAATATTTTTTATTGCATTGTTATAATAATTAATGTTACAATAACAAGTAAAATAACCATATAACTCAGTGTTCTAATAAATAATGATAAAGGAGGACGGTCCCTAAGGCCTGTTTTCGGCACCCTTCAAAAATGGATCAAAATGGCTGGAATCACTTCCTTATATCCTTGGAAGTAATATTTAGTCAATTCCAGCCTAAACGGAAATATTTAGTGTATACTTCAAGTATACATGGTGCATCAGCGCGCCCGTATCAAGCATTTCTTTGGAAAACTAAGCGTTTCTGAGAAAAATGTTTCAGATAAAAATTGGATGGTTTCAAGGGGAACATAAGATGGTGTCATTGGTTTGACCTTGGATAGTTTGAAGGTCACGTGAATGTCGATTTTAATATTTTATATAGAACCCCCTATTTTTACATATCTTGTAGCTTATCTCGAGAGCTTTCCAAACCACTATCGTAGACCACGTAGAAACACTTATTACAAATACTTCTGAAAGAAATGACTGACGTATTTTCTGCCGCAAGGCTAAATACGAAGTTTTGAAAAGAACTGTTTTAAGAACTGTATGCACCTTTTTGAGCAACTACGATCCCTCGAAGGAGCTCACCACCAGGTGCCACCACTGCCCCGTGCTGATGGACACGGCGCTCCACACCTTGATCGCATGTCCGGCCTGGAGTGAGGAGCGCCGTGTCCCAGCAGGCGATGGGGTGCCCAGTAGGGGACATCTCGGTTGAAACCATGTGCAGGAGCGAGGAGGGGTGGGAAGCGGCGGCCTCCTTCTGCAGGGACGTTATGTCTAAGAAGGAGGCCGCCGAGAGGGAGCGCCGGTCGAACGAACCCCGTCGCATTCTGCGACGGAGCGATCGGCGACCCAAGGGGGGATATAGGTAGCGGGCATGAGGTGGAACAGGCCGAGGAAGAGGAAGGACCCTTGGATAGCAGGGGTCCAAGCCCCTCGGCCTCCTCGGGCCCGCCTCCGTCGACAGGGAGTATCCGGCTCTTCTTCTTCCTAGAAGAAGATGGATCCCCCTGTCACGGACATGTAGGGATAGGGGGGAGTGGTGTCCCGATTTGGGACGGGCCCACTCCCCCAGAAACCCTCCCTCCCCGCCTAACCGGGAAGGGTGGTAAGGGGTGAGGGCGGATGTCCCCTCATCCCATAGGTGAAACCAAAAGGCTAACCGGTCGGTCTTAGACCAATCGTGACCGCGCCCTGGATTCCCTTTGCGGAACAGGGTGCGGTAACAAGTGGCGTGGGGCTCTTGGAAAGGAGCCTTAGGGCCGGGGTGTTGGGGAGGGAATGCGGGAGCAGTGCCCCTGATCCCCCACAAACCGGTCAGATAGGTAGGCATCCCGCAGGGGTTTTAGTCGGTAAGAGTCCGACATAACCCCCGACCCCCCAAAGGGTCGAGGGTATCCATGATGGATTTCCCCTGCGTCACCCAAAAAAAAGGTCATTAATGTTCTCCCCCGTGGACGCTATATTGCCGTGGTGGGGGAGCTTGCGTGTCCCGATGACGTACAGGGCTGTACCGGTGGGGGTTTCGACCCCTAGCAGATTCTACCATGCCGGGGTGGCCTGTACGGAGGGACCAGACAAAGAGCGTCCATAATACTCCTCGATGGGCAGCTGCCTCTAGGTTTTACCCAGGAACTGGAGGGTCACACTTATGTGGCACAAAGGTTCCTACAGCGCGGGTAGAGCGGGCTCGTTAGCCTAGTGAAGGTAGCCGGTCTAGAGGAAGGAAAACTCCGAAGATAAACCCATGTGTGAGGAGGCACGTAAAACCCCCACATTGATGGAGTAATGTCATATAAGGAGGCAAACGCCCCGTGCTCGGAGCCGGGGAACGGCGGGAGGGGGAGTATCGTCCCAGCACCTCCCCCGTCGTCATCGTGCGATGGGCTAGGTGGCGCGCGCCAAGCGAGCGCGCCAGAGGAAAGTGGTACCGCCCGAAGGGAGGCACTGGAGGACAGGCTGCGACCGAGCGCAAGTCGAGTAGACTTATTCTCAGCCCCAGCCTTGTCTCCAGTGTCTAAAAAAGAGGAAACGGAAGACGGAGACGTCCGCCTCCCAGTTATGGGGGGATAGGGAGGTACACTTCCCTCCTCTTGCTCCGAGGGACCTTCCTGTGTACGCGAGGGTGGGACCGAACAGCTGTCCGCCTCGCAACTATGGGAGCGGCACTTCCCGAGGGAGGAGTTCCCACCGGCCGATGACGAAGAGTCCTCGGCCGGTGGGGCTCCTCTCCGAAACGCGCGGGAGGGGGTGCTGAAGTGGGGCGTAAGCGAGCCCAGTGGGAGATTCCGCCTGTGCGGAAGCCCTCACGGCTGGGTGAGACCCTGGCCGCGGAGGCGATCGAAGGAGTTCGATGCCTCCGCGAGCTCAGGGTCGAACCGGGCGGAAGACTGCGAGGGGCTATGTGAGGAAACCCCTCGCATGTCTCAATGACATGGTCCACCGGTGCCTCGAGGAGATCGAGGAGGCACTGGCGGACTACGGGGGGATGGTAAGAGAGTGAGGTCCGGATGGACATCTTGGGGTCCTGGAGATCCAAGTCAGGGGCCTCAAAGCGGAAATCGCCCGCATAGGGCGGTTACTGGATAGGGTCTTCCCCTCTCCGGTACCCGCAGCTGCGGGCAGCGGGGCCGCCCTCCCTCACCCCCCTCCGCGGCAGCCGGCGGCCGCTGGGGAGGGTCGTGGCGGGTGGACTACCGTGTCCACCGGTAAGGGCAAAGGGAAGGAGATTGGGCAGAAGCCCAAACCACCTGACCCTAAAAAGAGAGGCAGTGCGGCAAAGAAGGTCGCACCGCCCCCCAAGGGTGGGAAAGTCAGGGAAGAAGGGGCCCCGAAGAAGGGACCCTCCCACCCAAGAGGCCGCAGCTACGAAACACCCCGCACTATCCAGTCGTTACCGTGTCCGCCTTGCCGGGGAGTTCCATCACGGATGTGATGTTGCGGGCCAGGCAGCAGGTCGATATCCAGGAAATCGGCCTGCAGCCTGGCCAACTCAAGATAAAGCGCGCTAGGATCGGGGGGGGTGATCTTGGAGGTCTCTGGGAAGGACGGTAGGGATAAGGCCGACCGTCTGCCCAGGAACCTCCAGGATGCGCTAAGCGGGGTGGTCGTGGTCGCCGAGCCTGGCCTGGATGACTCGGTGACTCCGCTCATGGTAAGGGCCGCCGTCATGAAAGCGATGGGTTGTCCTCCGGAAGACCTCCAGACGGGGGAAGTCAGGAGGTCTTCCGGAGGGCTGGGAGCAATCTGGATCCGGTGTCCGCTGGCACCGGCACAGAAAATTGTGGCAGCCGGGGGACTGCCAGTGGGGTGGTCGATGGCAAGGGTTAGGGTGTTGAAGGAGCGGCCCCTCCAATGCTATAAGTGCCTTCGTTATGGCCATATAGCAGCGGCCTGCCAGTTCGAGGACGGACTGGGAGGCCGCTGCTTCCATTGTGGAGGGGCCAACCATGTGGCGAGGGGATGCACCTCAGAGGTGAGGTGCATCCTCTGTCAAAAAGAGGGGAGGGAGGCCACTCACCGCATGGGTGGGCGGTCTTGCAAAGCGGTCCCTCGGATTGCCCCTAGAGGGGGAGTTCCTCCTTGCCGCAATAGGCATAGGAGAAAAAAGGCGGCGCGTGGGGGGGCGGGAGTTGCGGATCAGGGCGCGGGGCCCTCGGCCTTCCCACAATACCGCCGCCAATGTAAAACCCAGTACTGAAGTCCCTGCGGCAGTCCCAAAAAGGCCCAAAGAGGCAGAAAAGGCAAAGAGGCAAAGAGGTGGAGACTGGAGTGTTCCAGTCTCCTCCTCCCACAGATCGTGCAGGGCCGGTATCAGCGCGAGCAACGGCTGCTCCGCACGCGCCGGACCCTCCTCCGGCAGTTAGACCGGAGGGGGTCTCCGAGACGGAATTAACGATGGAGGCTGAGGCCTCGGTCTCTCTCCTAGCGGAGGCGGGGTGGGAGGAGTGGAGGGATAGGAGCAAGGTGTAGCTCTCCCCACACACTCCCTCACCCCAGGTCCATGGGATCTGCCGGTGGGGTAGTTGCCTCGGAGTGTTAGAGCCACCTCCCCCCTACCGGGATCCATGAGCCAGGTAGGAGCGGGTGGGGATGGGCCGACCCTTTCGAGGGAACAACCCCACCCGCGCTAAGAGAGAACAGCCCTGACGCGGGGTGTAACCCCCAACGCTGATATCATGATGCAGCGGTGAAGGGAGCCCCGGGGAAGGAAGACCTGTCTCCCGGGGGGTAGGTGCTGCAGAGTCCCCCTCGGTTCCTCACCAAGGGTGGGGAGTTGGGGGGGTCCCGTTGGGACTCCCACGCACCTTCTCCCCCGTGGACGCCACCTTGACGTGGTGGGGAGCTCGCGTGTCCCAATGACGTACAGGGCTGTACCGGCGGGGGTTTCGACCCCTGGCAGGTTTTACCATGCCGGCCCGTACGGAGGGACCAGACTAAGAGCATCCATGATACTCCTGGATGAGCAGCTCCCTCCAGGTTTTACCCAGGGACTGGAGGATCGTACACATACGATCCAAAGGTCCCTACAGCGCGGGCAGAGCGAGCTCGTCAGCCTGGTGTAGGCAGCCGGTCTAGGGGAAGGAAAACCCCGAAATCAAACCCAAGTGGGTCGGGCTCGTAACAACCCGACATTGATATGGATTACTTATGACGACCAGGGAATTTGATGTCTCGGAACTCGGAGCCGAGAACCGGCGCGAGGTTGGGGTAATGTCCCGGCCCTCCCCGCGTCGTCATCCAACGACGGGCAATCGCAGACGTTGACCACGGGCGTCTGCGACGAACTTATTACCGTGAAGCGTCATGTCGGGGACATGGTCCTGACCCACGATATGTCGTCAACCGACGACAGGCCGAAATCAAGAACCAGCTCCCACAGGAGCAGAAGTCGGAGCCCAGGTGGTAGCAGCGAGAGCTGTTTCTCACCTGTCGACGAAGGCCACGACCCTGATTGGGTCGATGAGTCCTACTTTGGGGGTCAAAGCCAAAGAGACTGCCTCCACCGGGGGATGAGTAAAGCGGGCCCTCACGAAACCAAGAAAGGGCGGCCGCACAACGAGGGAGATAGATCCCTGGTGAGAAGTCACCAGAAGAGCGGTCCCCACCGGTGGGCTCGCTCCGTGAGCTCTCGGGAAGAAGAAGGGCGACCACACACCGGGGGAAAAATACCCCCGCCGGAAGGCGGGAAGCACCTCCCCCGCCGAGAGGAAGGTGAAGCAGACCCCCGTATGGAAGAGGGGATGCCCAGCGAGGGAGTGATCTCGGCCCGGGGCGAAGGAATCGTGGCCACTGGCGGGACGCCAGTTAAGAACAGGCCGGGCCCTCTCTCGAGCAAGAGGGGAGGCCCAAAGGCCAACGAGGGAGGGGACGCGGACGCGGACGCAATTGGCAAAACGGGAAAGCCAAAAATAGTTGCAGACGTCATTCTCTCCCAGAGGTCGAAAGTAGTCGTGAGGGACAGCTTGGGGAGGCTTATCTCCTCCTCTGCCTCTGACATCGCGGTCGCCAACACCAGCGACGGGGCTAGAGTGACCAGGGGGTCCAAACCTACTGCTACTGCGGCCTCTGTCTTGGACAGGGCCAAAGCGGACGAGGCCAGGACCTGGGACAGCGGAAAGAGGACGAGGGAGACGACGTCGAGTGGAAACTCTGTCGTCTCCGTGAGGACATCTACGCCGAAGGAACAGCCGCCTCCTGAACCTATTTTGGTTCGAAAGAGGGACCCGCATGGTAGGCCATCTACTACCGGGTTGCGCGTGGGCTTACGGGAAAAAAGGGAGGCGGAAGCCTTGAGAAAGGAGTTGGAGGAGGAGAAACGGTTGAAGAGGGAGATCGTGGACCTCCTCAGCAGGGTGGTGATGCGGTACTTGTCGAACAGGCGCCCCCTACATGAGGTATATAAGGATACCAGCTCAGCCGCGCTGCTACGGGAGGCTGCAGCACCGGAATTAGCCTCGGAGGCGGGCCGTGCGCTCGGTGCGATTCGGTTGGTGGCACGAAGGTCTAAAACTCTAAAGGGGACCTTCGTGTTGCTTATGAACCGCGCCGTGGCCGCCTCCGAGGCGATTCTGCAAACCCTCATAGTGAGGATTGCAGCAAAGGACGGGAGGACAGGAGATAGGTCTAGCATTGAGACTGAGTTGGAAGGAATGAGGGAGGAGAATAAGAAGCTGAGGGTGGAGAACAGAAGGTTGCTCGAGAAGCAAACAGCGACGAAGCTGACCACCGGTGCTGCACCTGAGCCAACTCAGCCCAGCCAAAGACGCAAGTCTTATGCGGAGGTGGCGTCTGGCAGTAGTTCCTCTGCCTGGGAACCTGAAGAAAAGGAGGCACCCAGGCGAAAGGTAAGGGAGCGGAAGAAGAGAAAGGTGGTGAGACCACCGATATAAGAATCCTCCGACTCTTCCGTGGAGATGAAGACGGGGAACCAGGGAGATATACCATCACATGACGACAACCTGGACATGTTTCCGGGAAGGGAGCACGCCACCGCCCCGAAACCAGCCCAGAGACCCCCGATTCAGGGGGTCATGAAGGACCTGGACGAGTCGCTGGCGGTGACGAACTTGGACGCTGAGGCCAGGAGGACCTACGAAAGGCTGACGCAGGAGCTCTTCTTGGCCTTGGACGCAAGGGTAGGTATAGATCCGAAGGGGGACGAACACCGGTCCCTCTCAGAGAGGATCCGAAAAATTACGAGAGAGAGGGCAGTAGTGATGGAGAGGGAGAACCCTGGGAAGAGGTCTCTGGGACCAACGGCGCGGGCCCCTGCTCCAGATTCCACTCCCCCCTCCACAACCAGATAGGTGAAAGCCAATCTGGGAGGGAGGAGAGAGGGGGAGCGGAAGGGCAGAAACCAATGGTCAAGGAGACCGAAACTCAGAGTAGGAAGAGAAAGAGGAGGGAGACGAGAGAGAGGGAGAGACAGGAGACAAAGAACACTACCAGGAGGGAGGAAACAAGGTAACCGGAACCGGCGAAGTCGGGGCCAGGTCACTCTCCCCCACATGAGGGCAAGAAGACCTACGCCCAGATGGCGAAGCAGACAGGGAAAGGGAGACGGGGTGACGGTGGACAACATCAGGCGGGGCCCAACAACCAATCCGCCAACCGAACCCGACCCAAACCTACGGTTTCGTCGAAGGACGAGGAGTGGACCCTGGTGAGGGGCCCCGAGGAGAGGGAAAAAATGAGGAAGAAGGAAAGGAAGGGGAACGCCCCCAAGCCCCCTCCTCCTCAGCCTACCAAGGGACTAAGGAAGGCGGCAGTGGTGCCGAGGCCGCCCAGATCGGCGACCATCACGGTTACTTGCCCGAAGGACTCCTACAAGGAGTTTATGACTGAGGCCAGGCACCGGATTAAATCGGCGGACGTGGGCATTCCGGGGGCCCTCAAAAGCCGCACGGCCGGCACCGGGGCCCTGCTGATTGAGGTGCCTGGCCTCAACGCTGGGCCCTCCGCTGACCGGCTTGCCGAGGAACTCGACAAGTTGGCGGCGGAGAAGGGCCCTGGATATCGCGTCCAGAGGTCGCTGAAGACCACGGCGATGCGGCACACCGGTCTGGACGCGACGGTCGGGGCCGAGGTCGTGATGGCCGCTGTGGCCTTCGCTGGGGGCTGCTCGCCCACGGATGTCTCTGGGGGTGAGCTGCAACTTACCCAGCGAGGAACGGCCACAACAGTGGTGTGGTGCCTGTTGGCGGCAGCCTCGAAGGTTGCCGCCGCGGGGCGGGTCCAGGTGGGCTGGACCCGAGCCGGGATGACGGCGCTGCCCGCTCGCGCGGCGCTCTGCTTCCGTTGTATGGAGCACGGCCATGTGCGTGAGCGGTACAAGAGCGCCGTCGACCGCAGCGATAACTGCTATCGCTGCGGTACCCCCGGCCACTGCGCTAAACAATGTAGGACGGCTGCGGTACATTGCCCCGTGTGCGCCGAAGCGGGCAAGCCAGCCGGCCACAAGACCGGCGGGCCCGCTTGTAAACCGATAACAGGCAGGCAAAGGAGGAAGAGGGAGGCCAACCAAAGGAGGCGGCAGCCCGGACCTAAGAGGGGGAGACGGCGAACGTCCCCCCCACTCCGGCGAAGGACGGTGGGAAGAACAGACAGGCTCCCCCACGGACGGCCGGAGCAAAGGCAAGGGAGGAGGTCAAGCCGGCCTCCTCTCCCACGTGGGAGGAGGACAGTATGGTGGTGGAGACAGCAGAAGGTCGTGCCCTGGACTCCACCGTTCCCATGGAAGAGGAGGCAATGCTGCAAAGGGAGAAAAGGAAGAGGGGAGTCCTGGAGGCGGCCCTCCCTGCGGCAACACCGGAGGAGAGGAAGGCGACGGAGGAGAAGGAGAAGGAGCCAGCCCCCCCCCGGACAGGCAGGACAAGGTGAGGAGAGTGGAGGTCCCCAAGACCCCACCCCCAACAACTGTAGTAGGGGAGTCGGAGGACGCGCCATCTCCGGCTTCTACTGTAGGCATCCCCCCTCGTACTCCCGAGAGGAGGGGGAGGCAAAGGTAGGGACCCCCAGTTAGGAACCTCCGAGGAAGCACCCAAAGAGGCAATAGAGCAGAATGCCACCATGGAGGCACCCAATGCGGAAGCCACCACCACGGCCAAAGTTCCCCCGGAGGAGACAGGGGCGGCGCTGTCACCACCTGAGGTCTCCCCAGGGGGAACGGAGGAGGAACGCTCAGAGGAGGCATGAAGGCCTAGCTTTCATGCTCCTCCGGGTCTCCCAAGCCAACCTAGGTAACGGCACCCGTGCCCAAGACTTGTGGATTCACAGTCTTACGGAGATGGGCGCCGGTCTAGGATTGGCCACAGAACCGCGCTTCATCCCAGTCGGTAATCCGAACTGGCTGGGTAGCAAGTGCGGCTTAGTGGCCGCGGTGGCTAATTCCGCAACGGGCGCCCCTCTTGTAAGATCAGGAAGAGAGGGTGCTCGTTTGTGGCAGTCGACTGTGGGCCCATCACTGTGGTGGGGATGTACCTACACCCTCGCAGTAATAAAGAAGGCCTAGGCGAGCCTGCCCGTATAGCGAGGGTCCTAGACAGGGTTGGGGATGTGGTACGGCAGTGGCACCCTCGACCCACTATCGTCGCTGGGGACTTTAACGCCCACTCGGATGAGTGGGGCTGTAGTGCCCGGCAAAGGCACCCTCAGAGCAGAGCTGTGGCTGATTAGGCGGCGGGATTGGGCCTCGTGATAAAGGGAC
Organism: Harpegnathos saltator; assembly: GCF_003227715.2. Lineage (NCBI taxonomy): Eukaryota > Metazoa > Arthropoda > Insecta > Hymenoptera > Formicidae > Harpegnathos > Harpegnathos saltator. The sequence continues at coordinate 113,836 of NW_020230300.1, forward strand.
ACGAGGTCCACCAGCACCTATGTGCGACCGGGGGGAGGCGAGTCGGTCATAGACCTGACGTAGGCCTCCCTCTCGGGCGCCTGGGTATTCCGGAAGTGGGTGGTGGAGAAGGAGAGGGAGACGTTATCGGATCACCGATACGTGATGTGGACTCTCCGACTCCCCACCCCCCACCGGAGGCTGGACCGCCGCCCAGGGGAGGGGGACTTTCCCCTCCCCAATAAATGGGTCCTAGGTCGACTTGACGCGGATAGGTTTCAGGCGGCCGTCCTCGCGGCGACCTGGCACCTGGATCAGGAGCCAAGAGTACAGGACACTCCGCCCCTCATCGAGGGGGCTAAGGAGGTGGTGGGCATCGTGGCGTTGGCCTGTGACGCCGCGATGCCCCAGTCCCGCCCCCGCCGGCGCCGGGCTGCATACTGGTGGACGCAGGAGCTCGCGGAAATCCGCGACTCCTGTATCCAAGCCAGACGGGCGTTCACCCGGGCCCGGCGCAGAGGCGGGGACGTTGCGAGGACAAGAAAGGGCTATACTCGTGCGAGAGAAGCCCTCAAGGCCGCCATAGTCGAGGCTAAGGAGAGAGCCTGGGAGCGCTTGGTGGACTCCCTGGACGAGGACCCGTGAGGGCGCCCGTACAAGCGGACTGTCGGAAAGATACGCCCGTGGGCGCCCCCGCCGACGGAATCCATGGATCCCCAGGACCTCAGAGGGCTCCTCGACACCCTCTTCCCGAGGGCAGAGGGGGCCCCCCCTCCAGGATCCCCGTTCCTGAGATTCAGGACGGGGATTGGGATGAGGACCTGGGGATCTCGCCAAAGGAGTTCACCAGGGCCAGGAGGAGGCTCGGGATCAAGGGTAAAGCCCCCGACCCCGACGGAATTCCTGGCCACGCCTGGGCTCTCGCCCTGGACGACGGAAACCTAGCCGCAGCCACGCGGGAGGCAATGGAAGGGTGCCTCAAGGAGGGAGTCTTCCCCTAAGAGTGGAGGAGGGCCAAGTTGGTCCTCCTCCCAAAGGAGAGTAAAGTGCCCGGTGGGCCGCCGGCCTACAGGCCGATATGCCTACTGGACAAGGCGGGCAAGATGCTGGAACGCATCATCGCGGACCGCCTCGTCCAGCATCTGTCCCTGGAGGGGCCAGACCTCCACGACAATCAGTACGGGTTCAGGCCCAGACGATCGACGCTGGACGCACTCCAGCACGTCCGGGACCTAACCCGTACCGTCGTGGAGGTCGAGGGCGGGGTGTTGCTCGCGGTATCGGTCGATATCACGAACGCTTTTAACACCCTGCCCTGGCCGAAGATAGGACGGGCCCTGGAATACCACGGTGTTCCCGCCTATCTCCGGCGCATCCTGGCGGCATACTTCAGGGACAGGGACCTCGTCTACTCGGGAAGAGGCGGGGTCCAAGGCCGGCGGCAAATGGAACGCGGTGTTTCACAGGGGTCCGTACTGGGTCCCCTGCTATGTAATACTGCGTTCGACCGGGTGCTGCGAACTCCCCTCCCCCCGGCTGCCACGTGGTCTGCTACGCAGACGACAAGTTGGTACTGGCCGAGGGGGAGGATTGGGGGGAGGCTCACCTCCGAGCGGAGGCAGCTCTACACTCGGTGGTGGGAACCATCAGTGACCTCGGGCTCAAAGTGGCCCCCCAGAAGACCCAAGCCATGCTCTTCCATGGTCGGGGTCAGGGGAAGCCGCGACGGGTGGTCGGCCGAACTGGCCGATCCGCGAGGATTCGGTCGCCAGACGGCCGAGGCTGTCCGTCCCTGTCTACCGGAAATGGTGGGCAGGAGGGGGCGCGGACTTTCCTTCCATATGGTGCAGGTGCTGACTGGGCATGGATGCTTTGGGAGGTACCTGCACCGAATAGGGACGGAACTTACCACCGAGTGCCACCACTGCCCGGAGCCGGAGGACTCGGCGCGGCACACCCTCGCAGAATGCGAAGCGTGGAGCCAAAAGCGCTGGGTCCTGGCTCGGGCGATGGGGTGCAATGTGGAAGACCTCTCGCTCCCGCGCATGGTTCGCGCCATGTGCGGGAGCGAGGAGGCATGCGGGGCGGCGACCTCCTTCTGCAAGGACGTTATGTCCCAGAAGGGCCGCCGAGTGGGAGCGCCGGCCTAACCCCGACTGGATGCGGAAAGGTAGAAGGCGGCGCTCCCCGGGAGGTGGTAGCGGCCCCGAGGTGGCGCCGGCCGAGGAGGAGCGGCGACCGGTTCTCCGGAGACCGCCCCCTCGGCTGCCTCGGGGCCGACTTCGGACGCGCTGGGGAGAGACTCGGGAGGGGCTGAGAACCCCCGCCCGCACTCCCTCGCGCGTCGGTAGAGGGTGGAAAAGAGGGAGCGAGGCCCTCTGGGAGAAGGCCACGCTCCTCCGCCCCACCCCGTAGTAGGATACTCCGAACGGGAGGGGGCGGGGAGGCAGGGTAGGCATGTCCACTCTCTCCCATACTTTGTAACCGCAAGGCCAACCCGGCCAGCTTAGCTGATCGGGGCGCCGCGCCCTGAACCTTGTCCTCAGGGAGAAGGGGGCGCGGCACGTGGGCGTGGGGCTCGACAAACGAGCCCTGGGGCCGGGGTGTCGGGGAGGGAATGTTGGCGCAGTTCCCCTGGCTCCCCCCATCTCGGTCCGACTGGTAGACATCCCGCAGAGGTTTTAGTATATTATGTGAGTAAGAGTCTCACATAACCCTCTGCCCCTCCCAGGGGACGGAGGGTACTCATGATGGGTTTCCTCTGCATTAACAAAAGAAAAAAAGAAAAGGTCATTAATGTTTTTTTAAATAGAAACTACAATTTTTTATTACATATTCTTGCAGCTTATCTGGAGAGCTTTCCAAAACACTCTAACAAAGTTACATTTCATTGAGTACTTTCCGAGTTATGAGGCTTGGAAGTTAAGGCAAGACTGATCACTGATCCGACCAATTAAGGCAAGATCAATTCGAATATGTCTTTAATATGCCGTTAATAAATCTTAGCCTTAGAAGTCCGAAATAAAACCTCCTTGCTTTTATTACAATATCCTGTAAGTCAACAAATATTCTTCACACATATAAACATATTATTATATTTTTATTGAATAGTGCACTGAACAACTATGACATTGTTCTGAGAGTTTTCTCATTTAGAGTGATGAAACAAATATATTTTATGAATTTTTTTGCGCAGATAGAAAATTTCACGGTATTCACGGTTCATGTAATTGTTTTTGGAGATTATTTAATACTGTATGAAAAATATTTATTAACTTACAGGATATTGTAATAAAAGCAAAGAGGTTTCATTTTCGTACTTCTTGATTCTGTTACAATATTCTTTTATATTTCATACTACATCCTTGTATAACTTAAAATTATTCTTAAAATATTATTAGATAATACAATAATCGAACCTGTGAACCTGCCCGACTCCGCAAAATAATTAGTAAAATATATTTCATTTTCTTGGCGCCGAATATTATTAATATTACAAATAATATTACAAATGATATAAAATTTTACAAATAAAATTTGTAAAGATTTGTATTATTTGTAACATTATTATACAATTACAAATAAAATTACAAATAATAATATTACAAATAATATATATTACAAATAATAATATTATTAGGAGCGCAAAAAAGTTCTGAGCCCTAGATTTCATACTACTGAAACCACAATTTAAATTACATTAATTTTCCCGCCCTCTTGCGGTTTTAAAGCAGTGACATTTGGTCTTTCGAAACATCGTGCGATTTGGCGTTTGATGCACATAACCTTCAAATCAGCAGTGTTTACGATGGCAATAACAAAAGAGCATATTCGATTTTCCAACTACTTCGCGTTTCATCTGAAGAAAAATGCTGCTGAAGCCACTGAAATAATCTGTGTTGCATATGGAGAGAACGCTGTAAGTTATGCTACGTGTAAAAGGTGGTATCAAAAATTTCGCGAAGGAGATTTCAGTCTTGAAGATGAACCGCGTGCTGGACGCCCTCAAAAGATTGAAACGGACGAACTGCAAGCATTGTTGGATATAACAAGCATTGTTGGATATAAACTCTGCACAAACTGAAAAGGAGCTTGCAGAACAACTTGGCGTTACGCGACAAGCCATTTCACGTTTACATGCAATGGGAAAAGTTCAAAAGGAAGGCAGATGGGTTCCGCATGCACTGTCCGAAGACAAAAATCGACGGCGTGACACGGCTCTCACTTTGCTTTCAAGGTTCCGGAAAAAGGATTTTCTGCACCAAATCATTACAGGTGATGAAAAGTGGATACTTTATGATAATCCGAAGCGTAAAAAATCATGGGTTGATCCTGGTCAACCTTCGACATCGACGCCAAAGACCAATATCCACGCCAAGAAGGTTTTGCTTTGCATATGGTGGGATTGGATAGGTGTATTGTATTACGAGTTGTTACAGCCGGGTGAAACAGTAACGGCAGATCGCTATCAGCAACAATTGAGCAATTTGAGCGATGCGTTTGAAAAAAAGAGGCCATTTACTAGCAAAGGACGTCGTAAAGTGATACTGCTTCATAATAATGCCCGACCACATGTTGCGAAAGTGACTCAGGACCATATCTTTGCGTTAGGCTGGGAACTTCTCCCGCACGCGGCGTATAGCCCAGACATGGCGCCTTCCGATTATTACCTATTCCGGTCTCTGCAGCATTTCTTGGCTGATACACATTTTGTGACACTTGAAGAGATACGAAAATGCATTGATGACTTTATCGCCTTGAAGCCGGTGAGCTTCTACCATCAGGGAATTCGCAAGCTGCCCGAAAGATGGCAAAAGGTCATCGATGCAAACGGGGAATATTTCGTTGATTAATATAGTTTTGTTTGTTTTTAAATAAATTTTGAATTTTGCAAAAAAAGGCTCAGAACTTTTTTGCGCTCCTAATATTAATAATAAAATATTATTTGTAATAATTTCGGTGCGCCGAGTAGAAAAAACTTTTCAGTATTGTCACAGAGAGGAAAGGAGACAAAGACAGTCGCGCCCGCGATTCAGATTATGGGCAAGAAAAAATTAGGCTCGCTGAGCGAGAACGAGAGCGACAAGAAGGGAATGATATTCTCTCTCTCTCTCTCTCGCTCGCTCGGCGCGTCGACGATTGCCGATCGCGTGGCTCACACGGATTGACCGAGCTGACTGTGTGCGTATATGGGGGGGGAGGAGAATCCTCGAGCAAGCCCGTCACCAAATTCGCATCACTGATACCAATGATGTCAAAACCGAACAAGCTGCGGGCAAGCGTAACTTGTAAATATCGGAGATCAACTGTTTATCAGCTCATAGACAATTAATATAATGAGATACCCGTGGAGACCCGTGTATTTCTCTTTCGTCTTTGCGTACAATTGCGATCAATAAAAAATTTTCACGAATTGTCCGGTTTTGACATCATTGGTATACGTGCGTATGTGTGTGTGTATGTGTACACGTACAATTGCGATATACACTTATCATGTTAGCATTAATCATTTTTATTCATGCTAAAAAAAATAAGTATGATTATGTAAAGAATTTGTCTGCGTATTATTATACATTCTACATAGTTCTCCCTGTGATAGCAAAAATAACACACTTGGACAATCTCTACGCTCATATCACAAAGCCTGATCCTCTGCGCTACTGAAGCAAATTGGTAATTCTTCTGCTATAACGACATTAACAGAAAAGACTAAACTTCAAACTGCATTTCTCAAAAACGTTTAAGATTTGCACCGTTTTTGGATAGCATTTGTTACTATTACATCAATATTATACTTTTCTAAAAGCAAAATCGCGCGGTGATTTCAAGGATGAAGATTCCTCTTGTGTGAGATATTAATTATTCATTCTTTGTTAATGGGAAAAGATTTTCCTTTGGTTTAAATGTTCAAGAATAGTTATTTGTTCTCTGAGAATCTTTCAATTTTTATGTTCTTGAAAAGTTTATAAAATTCGTAAAGAAAGAAAATTATTTTACTACCTACCTGTTCAAGAGTTGCGCATAAGAGATATTTTAACAAATCTGAATCTGAATTAGTCAACAAATTAAATTTTTCATTCAAAGAAGCATATGTAGGGTAAGCATAAGTAAGATAAGTATAAATAATAAATTAAATATTATTCTCTGAATATAATAATAAATAAATGTTTTTTTTCTTTAGCTGAATCATCGAAGTAAATATTCTATTATAAATTGACTTTTCGGACAATATTTACAATATTACAATATTAATTTGATTTTTCAGAGTACGCTTTCAAATTGATTCTTCGGAATACGCTATTAAATTGACTTTTCGGAGTACACTTTTAAATTGACTCTTCTGACTACACATTTTTTTGTTGACTCTGTGGAGTACATATTTTTTAATTAACTCTTCGGAGAGAAGAGAAGAGAAACATTTTATATTTTATTTAAAAAATCGTAATTTTTGCAGAAAACTAATTGATGAAGAAAAAAATTAATGCACGACCTCAACGAAAATCTTAAAAAAATTACTGCAAGAAATAAAGTTGTTATTATATACCATATTGTACAATATTAAAACATACGCGCAATAATTATCTATAATTTGCACATATGGGCGTTTATGCAATTATAAGTATTATAAAAGTCATGATAAATTAATGTGGCCGCGCGTTATCTCTGTCGCGTCATTGCTAGAAATCATCCGAACTCTTGAAATTATTTTCTTCCCGAATTATGAATATAAAACAATATGGAAAGGAAAACAAGGGGGTGAAAGTGGGGATGGCGACGTCTGCCGTACGATAACATCGCTGCTAGCTCGCTTCGTTGCGATTGTATATTCGCTGGTGGTGAGACAAAGACCGATTCTTCGTTTTTATCTAACTAATCTAGCTCGCTCGTGAACATAGCATAGAACAGAACCAAATAATTATGGACATAGCACGGAATAGTACCAACAAATCGTGGACATTGGCTTAGTAGTTCATGTCTATGAAAAATGGACCCAGTTGGCGCTTCGAATCAGCCAACTTTTCCATAACGCTGTAAATGCAGCCATGCCCGCTCTCAGGCTTCTGTCTGACCGTACATAATTATTCATCAACGAGAATTTATATAAACGTATATAAAATATGTCTTCGGCTGGAGCTTTGAGAAGATCTTCGCGAATAAAATCCTTTGTGAACTATAAAGACGACAGTGACTTAGAAACAACTTCTAACTCTCGTGAGTTTATAATGATACAAAAATTGCTATAAATGTGTATTATATCTGTTTTGAGATTTAGGTCATATTCTTTTTTATTTTGTATTATGCTTCAGTTTAATATTATATTACTATAATATGGAATGTGTTTATTATATCTTTATTTTTTGCAGCACCAGCTAATGTATTAAAATCTGAAGTGGAAACAGAACTAGATGATATACAAGAGGATGTACAAAAACCTTTTGGTAATAAAGTATTAAAAATTTATTATTCATTATTTGAGTCTTTTATTATTTGTTATTGGAGTATTTTAATATTTCAGAATTATTTTCTGAGAATGATGTGAGTGGAAGAAAATTATATGGATTCCAAACACCAATAAAAAAGAACAGTATGATACTTAAAGCTAATCAGTGTCGTATACCTTCAACACCTGTACATCTTAAGACAATGTCTGATCTGAGAATTGTTTTGGATAAGATTGTAATAGATCCAAAAACTACAAAGTCAATTAAACTCAAGGATGTTGACATAAAAGGTTAAATATTTTATTTTATAATATATAAAAAATATGAAAGATATATTTATATGTTTTTAACTTTGTAATTCTTTTTGTATATTTCAGTGAACCGGAAGCGATTTTTGCCTAATGTAGATTCAAGTGGCAACGAAAGTATATCTGAGGATAGTGAATATATTCCTACAGACGAAGTTAATACAGAATCAGATATATCTGATTCTGATAATAGTGAAGAGAATAACAATTCTGATGTTAATGAGAAAAAGGACAATATTAAACAAGAAAAAATAGACAAGAAACAATGTACAGTACAAAAATTTTCACCAAAACATGAAATACAAAATGTTCCCAGACATAAGGCAAAGAATGGTTGTAAAACTGTTATTTATAAAGATTATGTAAGTTGAGAATAATAAAGTGTGATGTGTAGTTATAATATATGTAATATTATATGTAAGTAATATTCTCATTCTCTATAGTGTTTATTAATTATATATTTTTTGGAACTTATAGCATATAAAGTCTGATGAATATTTCGAATCCCAACAAGAAAAAACAATTACATCTGATCGTACATTAGACAGGCTTCGGAATGTACATCTTATTGAGGAAAAATTAGGGGAACCACTGGTAAATCAGAATTATGTTTCTACGACACATAGGAAACGTATTCATTTATTAGTGGAAAATTATAGATTGTTCTTCCCAATGTGGCATTTTATAATTGAGTGAGTATGAAATATGTATGTTATATGGCTATCAAAAAATTCTCTGGCAATATTTAAAATCTTAAAATGTATATTATTATGTGTAATAATAGGCAAGGTTACAGTCTCCTACTTCATGGTTTAGGCTCAAAAAGGAACTTAATTAATAATTTCCATCATGATGTCTTAAATGATCATCCAACATTGATTATAAACGGGTTTTTTCCTAGTTTGGCAATAAAAGATGTAAGTTAAATATATGATTTACAAAGTGACACACATATACAAGGGTGTTTTAGATCACCCTGGTCGCTCAATTTTTTCGTAAACGCGTCATTTTAGAGAAAAATGTTTCAGACAAAAGTTATAGAGCTTGAAAGATCTATTTACTGATGTTATAAATTTGACCTTGGGATGACCTTGAAAAGCCCAGTCGAGATCAAAAATAAAAATCTTAAATGAAAACCCCAATTTTTTATTACACCGTCTTTTTTCACCAATTAATTTGAACAACTTTTATCTAAAACACTTTCATTTGCCTAATATTTTTTTAGATATTTAAGAAAAACTTGATAACTTTTTCAATATTTAACTTACGATATCTCGCTAACTATTTATCGGAAGAAAAAATGGTACTGGACCTTTTTGTTCTATTTAGTCTCAAGAACATATTTACAATAGCATCCTGACTTTTAATTTACTGACTTTTAGAAATTTCACAATCATGAAATTAACAAAAATCAGGACGCTATTGAAAAATATATTCTTGGGACTAAATAGAACAAAAAAGTCTAGTACCACTTTTTTTCTGATAAATAGTTAGCGAGATATCGTAAGTTAAATATTGAAAAAGTTATCAAGTTTTCCTTAAATATCTAAAAAAATATTAGGCAAAAAGAAAATGTTTTAGATAAAAGTTGTTCAAATTAATTGGTGGAAAAAGGCGGTGTAAAAAATTGAGGTTTCCATTTAAGATTCCATTTATGTTGAGCTTGACTGGGCTTTTCAAGATCATCTCAAGATCAAATGTATGGCGTCAGTAAATAGATTCTTTGAGGCTCTATAACTTTTGTCTGAAACATTTTTCTCTAAAAAGTCGCGTTTACGAAAAAATCGGGTGACCCTAGTGGTCTGAAACACCTCATATATCATTTTATTAGCTCCTTATGAAAGTAGTTCTTGAGTGTACAACGGTGCTGTACTAATGAAATTAAAAAAGAATGTTGTTTCAGATATTAAATGAAATAATTACAGAAATATTAGAATTAGATTGCCCATCAAGTCCTAACGATTGTTTGGAACTTATTGAAAAAGTTCTGACAGCTAATCCAGATGATCGGCTCTACTTATTAATTCACAATATAGATGGGATAATGTTACGTTCAAGTAAAGTTCAAAATATTCTCACTAGTCTAGCAGCTATCCAGAATATTCGGATTTTAGCGTCCGTCGATCACATCAATGCACCACTTCGTATGTTATTTATTTTTGTCGAATCAATTGTTCTGATATTTTTTACAAACCTTTTCTTTTTTATGAAAATCTATTTTTTTTTCAGAAATATGTCACTTGATTTTTATCAATCCTAAATTGTTTAATGTTTCTATTTTAATATTTTACTATTCTTTCAATTATTTTCAACACATTCAATCTTTTCCAGTCTGGGATCATACGAAACGTGCGAAATTTAATTTCTACTGGTGGGACGCGACCACATTCTTACCATATCAAACTGAAACTTCGTATGAAAGTTCTTTATTGGTTCAACAGAACGGTGCACTCGCCTTATCTTCCCTTCAGAATGTCTTCCTCTCTCTAACTTCAAACGCACGGACGATTTATATACTTGTGGTTAAATACCAATTAAATCACACTGACAGTAATTACACAGGTGATTATCATTGAGTATATTATTTGATATATCACAATAATTTATACAGGGTGTTTGATAGCTGATCATGCAGACGAAAGTTGGAGATAGATTGGGTGTAGCCGAGAAGAAAAGTCATGTACCATAATGTCAAATTGGCAATAGTTATCGAGTTATTAATTAAAACATGTGAGCCAACGAGCGCGTAGAGAGCGGAGGGCGGCCGCAGTAAGCACGTAGACATTTGATACAAGCGGAGTCAGTGAGTGGCGGTAGGCAAGCGCGCGCGGCGAGGGGCAACGTAAGCGACAAGAGGCGAACGACGAGGAGCGAGCGAGCGCAAGCGACAAGAGGCGAGCGAGCGCGACGAAGAGCGAGCGAGCGAGCTATAAGGAAAAAGCTATAAAGAAAAAGCTCTCGCTCGCTCCTCGTCGCGCGCGATCGCCTCTTGTCGCTTACGTTGCCCCTCGCCGCGCGCGCTTGCCTGCCGTCACTCGCTGACTCCGCTTGTATCAAATGTCTACGTGCTTACTGTGGCTGCCCTCCGCTCTCTACGCGCTCGTTGACTCACATGTTTTAATTAATAACTCGGTAACTATTGCCAATTTGACATTATAGTACATGACTTCTTCTCGGCTACACCCAATCTATCTCCAACTTTCGTCTGCATGATCAGCTATCAAACACCCTGCATATATGTACAGGGTGTAACAGCAACATACAGGTCAGTATGACCTGTTGCTTGCTCCTATTCGGATGATAATGCAGAGGTTGCCGAAAAAGTCACTCGTTGACTTTGTTGATAATGATATTTGCAGTGTTCCGAGTTATGACAAATGCAACTAACTTTTCACCGTGATCGTTGTGACAGTTTATCGACCATGTACCGACATGAGTCGAGCTTCATTGAATTAAAGAAGTTGTTTAAAAAATGAAACTGGGGAATAAATATTACGGAATAAAGCAGAATAAGAGTAATATTTAAAGAGATAAATAATACAATATATTTCCTGGTTTTGCATAATTTCTTAATTGTTTTCTCACGTTGAAAAGTTCGATAGAAACTGGAGATTAGAAAGAACGATATAAAAAGTCTAACATACGAACGATATAAAAAACGATATTTAAAAGTCTTACATACTGTATTTCATCCATGTTTCTACAAAAGATCGCTTCTGTAAAAGTATGAATGGACTAGAAACGCAGTATAAATATTGGTTGCAATTTAATCGACCGCAACTATCAAGCAACATATTTTAGGTACATTATAGTATTGTATCTTGGCATCTCTTATCGAAAATAGGGCCTATTTTTTGAAATTTTTTACACCTTAAGGTCGATTAAGTTGCAACCAATATGTATACTGCGTTTGTAGTCTATTCATACTTTTGCAGAAGCGATTTTTTGTAGAAACATAGATGAAATATAGTATACAGGGTATCCCATTTTAGTGCCTCACCCCAAATAACTTTTCAGTATTGAAATTTCAAGGAAAAAGATCTGAATAAAAGTTGTAAGGATTTAAGTCAGCTACCTTATGATGACCTTGACCTTGACCTCTATTTTCAAGGTCATTTGAAGGTCAACTTGCGTTTTTTAAATGGGAATCCTTATTTTTTATTATATTGTTTTTTTCTACTAGTTAATTTGAATAACTGTTGTCTAAAACATTTTTTTATTTGTCTTATAATATTTTTTTAAGATATTTGAGGAAAACTTGATAACTTTTTCAACATTTAACTTACGGTATCTCGCAACGTATTTTTGTTAATTTGATGATTTTGAAATTTCCAAAAATCAGTAAGTTAACAAAAGTCAAAGCGCTATTGTTACAATATATTTTTGAGACTAAATAAAGCAAGAAAGTCTAATACCATTTTTTCTTCCGACAAATAGTTAGCGAGATATTCTAAGTTAAATATTGAAAAAATTATCAAGTTTTCCTCAAATATCTCAAAAAATATTACACAAAAAAAATTTTTTAGACAAAAGTTGTTCAAATTAACTAGTAGAAAAAAACAATGTAATAAAAAATAAGAGTTCCCATTTTTTAAAATGCAAGTTGACCTTCAAATGACCTTGAAAATAGAGGTCAAGGTCATCATAAGGTAGCTCACTTAAAATCCCTACAACTTTTATTCAGATCATTTTCCTTGAAATTTCAATACTGAAGAGTTATTTGGGGTGAGAAATTAAAATGGGACACCCTGTGTAAGACTTAAATATTTCTGTATCATTCTTTCTAATCTCCAATTTCTATCGAACTTTCTAACGTGAAAAAACAATTAAGAAATGATGCAAAACCAGGAAATATATTGTATTATTTATCTCTTTAAATATTACTCTTATTCTGCTTTATTCCGTAATATTTATTCCCCAGTTTCATTTTTTAAACAACTTCTTTAATTCAATGAAGCTCGACTCATGTCGGTACATGGTCGATAAACTATCACAACGATCACGGTGAAAAGTTAGTTGCATTTGTCATAACTCGGAACACTGCAAATATTATTGTCAACAAAGTCAACGAGTGACTTCTTCGGCAACCTCTGCATTATCATCCGAATAGGAGCAAGCAACAGGTCATACTGACCTGTATGTTGCTGTTACACCCTGTATATATACGTAAGTGTATATGTATGTAAATACATAGTATACATATATATAGAGTATATAAACAGCAATGGGGCAATGCGAAATATTTTAGAAACACGTTTTAGAAAAAAAACGTTTCAGACAAAAGTTATATAGTTTCAAGAGAAACAAAACAACTATTATTTTGTTTGCAGATGGCGCCACTTTCGATATATTTGTCGGAAGGAAAAATAATACTAGACTTTTCTACTCTATTTGGTCTCAAGAACATATTGTTACAATAGCGCCTTTTGTTAATTTGATTTTGAAATCTCCAATATATATATATATATATATATACAGACTGATCTGTATTTACGTTTCTCGATAAATGTGTTTATTTATATTTCTTTTGATTAATATCAAGTATGTACTCTGAGGTCTTTTTTGTTTTCGTTGTATCGCGAACGCAACTTTGTATCAATGGAGTTCAATCATGAATGAAATTGCTAAAAGTTTAAATGCTTATAACTTTTAATAGAAGTATTTTTCAAACAAATGTTTCAGATAAAATTTACTTATTTTTTACCCGTAGAATCCAAATATGCAACATTTTATAGGGGGTTCCATTTAAAATTATGAAGTTAACCCCCTTAAAGGGGAAACGGGGCCGACTTTACGTTTATGTAGTTAGAGAGGCCTCTCGTATATATGAAACTTCCTTATAAACATTTTTAAAGTTATGGACTTGTAACACTTTACGTGAGCCACCCTATATATACTGACTTTTGGAAATTTCAAAATCATCAAATTAACAAAAGTCAGGATGCTATTGTAACAATATATTCTTAAGACCAAGTAGAGCAAAAAGTCTAGTACCACTTTTTCGTCCGGCAAATAGCGAAATATCGTGAGTTAAATATTGAAAATGTTATCAAGTTTTCCTTAAATATATAAAAAAAATATTAGACAAATAAAAAAGTGTTTTAGACAAAAGTTGTTTGAAATAATTGGTAGAAAAAGATGGTGTAATAAAAAATTGGGATTTCCATTTAAGAAAAATAATGATCAGTGAATACCTCGAAAGTGGTGTCATTTGTAAATAAATAGTATAGTTGTTTTATGTCTCTTGAAATCATATAACTTTTATCCGAAACATTTTTGCTGAAAATGCTTCGTTGAAGAATTATCGGGATGCGTTTCTTAAAATGGGACACCCTATATAATTTAATATTATCTTATTTAGGAATGTCGTTCAAGGATCTATATCAAGCAGCGCGAGAGCAGTTCCTGGTCAGTTCCGATTTAGCGTTGAGAGCGCAGTTAACTGAATTCTTAGATCACAAATTGATTCGAATTAAACGCAACATTAATGGTGTTGAACATCTTATAATACCTCTTGATAAAGGCCTTTTAAAACAATTTCTCGAGCAACATGTATCGTAACTTATCTGAAATAAACTCACATAATAAACAAGAAATAAATAAGATTTTGTAACATAATTTATAATAAAAGTATCTTATGAAAAAAAAACCTCAATTTTGGGTGTTAACACTCAAAAAACGATTAACTGTGGTTGTTAAATACTGATAAAAAATGCTCAACTTGAGTGTTATACACCGAATAAACGCTCAATTTTGGGTGTTATACACTGAAAAAACATTCAAATTGGGTGTGATTTCGGATCGTCAATTGAAGGTTACACCCAAATGAAGATTAACACTCAACGAAAATTTTCAAAATAATACCTAAGAAAACTCTCAAAATAACACCCAAATAAAACCCTGAAAAGGAAACCCTGAAATTAAATGCACCCAATTTGCAATAGATGGCAATACACACAAATGAAAGAATATGTTCGTGAAATCTTTGTTTATTTATTGCTTCCACTTAAGAACTTAAAAATAAGGCATTGATCGAATAAATAAATAGGCTAAATATATTTTCATTTAACTGTATTATATATATTTTGATAGTGTTCGTTTTCAGTGTAATTATAGAGTTAACCATCAATTGTAATACTCGAATGTGGTATAATACTCGAATGAGATTATATACAGGGTGTTTCAGAACTTTGGGACACGGACTCCGTAGGGACATAGAGCTAAGTGAGAGGAACAAAAAAGTCCTCTACCATAATGTGAAAATCGTAATAGTTTTTTAATTATAACAACGCAAAGTTTGGCGTTTCCCACGCCCAGCGCGGCCTATAGACGCTCCGCGGCAAGCTGTGTGCGTAGGGGCTGAGCGATAACACGTCTCGCGCTGACTGTCGCGCGGCGTCAAAGCGCCAAGACGCCATCGGGCATATTGGCCGACTCCCGAGGATACGGGCCTCGAACGGCCGACGCCGTTCGCCCCTGCCTGCCGGAAATGGCGGGCAGGCGGGGACGCGGGCTCATATTTCATGTAGTGCAAGTGCTGACCGGGCATGGGTGCTTCGGTCGGTACCTACACCGGATTGAAAGGGAGCCCACTGCGGGATGTCACCACTGCCCGGCGTGAGAAGACACGGTGCAGCACACCCTGGCTGAATGCCAGGCGTGGGAAAAGCAGCGCCGTATCGTCGCCCGGGCGATGGGGTGCCAGGGGGAGGCCTCGCTCTTGCTGAGAGCAATGTACGGGAGCGAGGAGGTATGGGGAGAGGCAACCTCCTTTTGCCGGAACGTTATGTCCTGCAAGGAGGCCGCCGAGTGAAAGCGTTGCCCGCTCCGTCGCAGGGAGCGACGGTGGATGGGGGAGCGGGCCCGAGGTGGCACCGGCCGAGGAGGAGAGGCCTCCGGCTCGCTGGAGGCCGCCTTGGGCCCGCCTTCGACGACGCAATGGGGGTGGGTGAGGAGGGCTAGGCCCTCCCACCCGCACAGCGCGTTGGTGAGGACAGGGAGAAGGGGAGTGGGGCTTGGTTGGGGCCAGGCCACACTCCCCCTGCCCACCTACCCACTCAGTAGGGAAGGGGGAAGGCGGGGTGAGGAGGGAGGTGGATGTCCCCCTCCTTAATTTAGACCGGAAGGCCAACCCGGCCGGGGCGCCGCGCCCGTAACTCCCAAAAGGGAGGGGCGTGGGACTCCATGAGAGCTCTGGGGTCGGGGAGGGAATGCAGGTGTAGTTCCCCTGACTCCCCCCTACTTCGGTCCGAGCGGTAGGCACCCCGCAGGGGTTTTAGTCGGTAGGAGTCCGACATAACCCCCGCCCTCCCCAAAAGGGCAGGGTATCCAAGACGGATTTCCCCTGCGTGACAAAAAAAAGTGTCTACACCAATAATATACCGAATATTGATGGTTACACCCAACTGACACCTAATATTGAGTGTCTATACCAAGATAATAACGAATATTGATGATCACACCCAATTGACACTCAATATTGAGAGTCTACATCAAAGTTACACCGAAAATTTGATAGTCACACCTAACCGACACTCAACTAACACCGAATGTTGTCGGTCAACACTCAACTTTCATGGTAAACACCCAGTGTTTACACCCAAAATTCAGGGTTTTTTTCATAAAGGTAGAATGTGGTTTAAGAAACTTTCTATGTTTTAATGCAACGTTAATTTCATTTGAAACTAAATTATATACTTTTATTCAAAATTATATTCTACATGAATAACATGTTGGTAGTTTGTTTATTATGGTTTGATAAAAATTTATCTTTTTTCAATAAACTTTATTTATGTATATTTTAAACATCTCATGATATTTTTCAATAAAAGTAAATTTTTTTCAAATACCATATGGTTATCTAAAGTGAACTTTGGACTGAAAGATAGATAAGACTATATAAGGTAAGATTGTAAGATAATTTATAATAAAAGTATATAACAATTTAAGGAAATACTACTTTTGTATTGCATGTTTTAATACAACTTAAATTATTTTTAAATCTAAATTTCATATTTTTATTATGAGTTGTACATAAATAACAAATGAGTAATTTAAATTTATTATTGGTTGAGGCGAAAACAATTATTTTACTCAATTCCCACAGATTTCCACTATATCACTCAGAATATGCTAATATTTCAAAACATTTTCTTATGCGCGGAGTTCGATGATATCATTCTGTAAGTAAAATATTTTAGAATGCTTAATGATTGCTACCCTCAGAGATAGAGAGGAATTTGAGAATGGTCATAGTAGTGATTTCTTAAAGTGATTTTGAAGCGTCTCCATGAACTGTATTTATAATTGGAACTTTAGCCATCAATGCACTACGCAGTTAATTTTGAGTGTAAATACTGAAATTTGAGTGTTTACTATGAAAATTGAGTGTTAACTGTCAACATTCGGTATTAATTGAGTGTTGAGCATCAATGTTGAATGAGAGTGGTTGGGTGTGACTATCAAATTTTCGGTGTAACTTTGATATAGACTCTCAATATTGAGTGTCAATTGGGTGAGACCAGCAATATTCGTTATTATCTTGGTGTATACACTCAATATTGAGTGTCGGTTGGGTGTAACCATCAATATTCGGTGTATTATTGGTATAGACACTGAATATTGAATGATTAAGCATTGGGCATCAGTATTGGGTGTCGGTTAAGTATGACCATTAATATTCAATTAGTTTGATGTAGATATTTAATGTAATAGTATGTGTCAGTTAGAGCGTCAATGGTGCAATAGTGCGCGCATGCCAGTGGTCAAGAAACCTAATAGTAATGTACAATATATATTTTATATAATAAATAATATTGGGAACTTGAATAAGTTCTCGCTGTTTCCCGACAGATGGTGTTATCTTAGTCTTTTTGCATCGGACAATACTACAGCCAACTTCATTGTGAAGCTCCACCATTAGGCTCGAAGTGACAGTATATGTTATTCTGCCGAAGCGTAAATAACATATTATTTTATAGCGTTAAACATGTCGAATTTCGTGCCAAAAAAAGAGTATTTGCGCGGAATTTTACTGCATTACCTTTTTAAAAAAAAATCTGCAACTGAAGCACATAGAATTCTTGTGGATACTTACGACGACCATACTCTGTCGGAAACAACATGCAGAGATTAATTTAGATGCTTTAAAAATAATGATTTTGATGTTGAATATAAAGAACGCTGTGGCGCATCGAAAAAGTTTGAAGACGAAGAATTGGAAGCATTACTCGATTAAGACCCATGTCTTAAGACGTAAGACGCAAAATGAACTTGCAGAATCATTAGGAGTTGACCACACAGCAGTTGCCAAACGTTTAAAAGCATTAGGAATGATTCAAAAGCAAGGAAATTGAGTGCCGTACGAATTGAAGCCGAGAGATATCGAACGGCGTTTTTTCACGTGTGAACAGCTGCTCCAACGGCAGAAAAGGAAAGGTTTTTTGCATCGTATCATGACTGGCGATGAAAAGTGGATACACAATGATAACTCGAAGCGTAGAAAATTGTGGGGTAAGCCCGGCCATCAACATCGACGGCAAAGTTGAATATCCATGGTTCCAAGCTCATGCTCTGTATTTGGTGGGATCAGCTGGGTGTAGTATATTATGAGCTCCTCAAACCCAACGAAACCATCACGGGAGATCGCTATCGACTACAATTGATGCGTTTGAGCCGAGCATTGAAGGAAAAACGGCCGCAATACGAGGAGAGACACGACAAAGTAATTTTGCAGCATGACAATGCTCGGCCACATGTTGCAAAACCGGTCAAAACCTACTTGGAAACGCTCAAATGGGAAGTCCTACCTCACCCGCCGTATTCACCGGACATTGTTTCTTCCGATTACCACTTGTTCCGATCGATGACTCATGGCCTGGCTGAGCAGCACTTCCATTCTTATGAAGATGCCAAAAAATGGGTCAATTCGTGGATAACCTCAAAAGATGTGTCGTTCTTTCGACATGGTATTCGTATACTGTTAGAAAAATGGAAGAAAGTAGTGGCTAGCGATGGACAATACTTTTAATGACATATTCTTTACTAATTTTTTTAAATAAAACATTCATTTTCACGAAAAAACAGCGAGAACTTATTCAAGTCTCCAATACATTATTTATTGTACACTTTTTTAATTTTACAATAAGTTTATATACTTACAAGAGGACATTACATCCAGTATGTTTCTTCCTACTGGATTTTTAATTGGGTAATTATACAAAATACTCCCCTCATCTTCAATATCGACGAAAAAATACTTAATCGACGCGTTTTTGCAAGACAAACAGCTTTTCTATTTGAAATATCGTCGCTGTCTTATGGAACGAGATATTAATTGTTAAAGTTGACAGCAATTTAGATTAGGAGATCTGTCACGGAGGTGACAGATAATAAAAAATAAATCTTCAATAGATGGCTCTGTGCATACAGTCTGTAAAGTAAGAGCGTGCATGGCATAAATGGCAGTTGGCTTCGAATATCGTTCTAGTTTTTTGTGAGCCGATAGATGAAATCTTTGTCGTGAATGCTTTGTCAAAAGATTCAGTTGGTGTCGAATTCTAACCTGAGAAACACGTTAACCGCCATGAGTGCCGCATACGCATCGCGCTACGAGGCTATGTTCCTTTGTTCCCACCCCAAAGGACCAAAAGTGGCATATGCAGTGGCTGCTAAATACATGGGAAAGTCAAAATCGTTCGTCGCTAAGTGGGTTCAGCAATATAAGAAGATCAAAAATGTCGATGACTTGCCAGAACGTGGCTCGATAGGCAAAGTGACGCCGAATATGGAAAAAAAAATTGTGAATTTGTTTAAGCGGAACCCGACCTTAATATTTAAAATTTATGAGAAGTGTTTGTTGCCGACTGCTGAACGATGCTTCATAAAAAAAAACGAGGACTGGATCTTACAGGAAGACGACCCAAAATACCGGAGCAAGCTTTGCACCGAGTGAAAAGAGCAGTCTGGCATCGTCACACTTGATTGGCCATTGCAGTCGCCAGATGCAAATCCTATTGAAAATGTGTGGTCTCAAGCATAAGCTTCGAAGAAAAAGAGTGTGCACTTTGAAGCAGCTGACACGAGAAATTCGTCTCATTTGGAGGTCTTTACCGAACGAATACGCAGTCAACTTAGTGAAAAGTATGCTTCGGATATGCCAGGCAATTATCAATGCCGGTGGTGACTGGACTCATTATTAATGGTATAGCATTTTTCTTCTCATGGAATATAACAAATCCATGTACTTAAAAATCATTAAAAATAAGTTTTTCTACACATTAACCCGTGCATGCTCTTACTTTACAGACTATACAATAGATGCTGGAACGCCACTCACATGTTATATTAAGTTATAAGGGGAAGTCATAGGGTTCACAACGATTGGTTAGTGTTCAGTAGAAATCTGAATATTTCGACGAAGCTTGAAATAAAGTTGGTATTGAGAGCTGACTTTTCCAATTCCTGATTGCATGCGATATCTCCTTTGTAATATATTTTTAACAACAGACTATCAGATTCTTTAGCAAATAAAGGACATCTGTACAAAGGCTGCGTTTCATTATTTACTGACAGTACTGGCAGTACTGGTAGTACTGTGAGTCCGTTCCGATTTAAGGCCATCACATACAAACGAACTTAAGCAGTAAGACGTAAGCAGTAAGCAAATCGACCACACAATCGAATCACAATCGAAATTTAAGGACGCCATTTTAAAACTTACGAGAATAATTGATTGTGATTGGTTAGTTTCTTTACTGCTTACGTCTTACTGCTTACGTTCATTTGTGTGTGATGGCCTATAGGCGGCAGTAAGCTTTCAAAACACTTTCGTGTTCGTACGACGTCATAGATTTTGTCGTCACTTCCTACTTTTGTTACTGTGGCTCGCGAGGTGAGGCAGTCGCAGACTAGAAACATGGCGGAACCCATAGAGGAGTTGACTTTTATTGACGCAGAGGACAATACGGAATATAAAATAACTGTAAAGCATAAAGATGGAGAAAAAGCACGACGAGGTACCAATATGCCATTAATATATAATTAATAATTTGTATATTTAATAAATATATATATATATATTTTGTTATGTTACCATTATTTTGTGGTTCACTGGATATTCTCTGCAAAAAATATACTGCAAATATTTTCGGCTTTATACAAAAAATAGTTTATGCATAATTTTGCATCATTAACTGCGTCTTGAACTGCAAGTTAATGATTAATATATATACAGGGTGCACGATTTATCTGAAGACATTGAAATATCTCGAGAACTATGCATTGAATAAAAAAAAGTGGTTAATGAAAGTTGTTAGTCTCGAAGGGGGACATCCAATGATACCAAACTCGACCTCCCACCCCATCCCCTGGAGGTGGGGGTTGGGGGCAACTTTGAAATCTTAAATGGAAACCCCCATTTTTTATTGCAGATACGGATTCTACGCCACAAAATACGTAAATTTTGTTCGAAACTTTTTTTTTTATTCGTGATAGATAGCGCTGTAATCGCAAAAAATTATATTTTCCGCAATTCTCCAGAAATGATCATTGTATTGAGAAATAAAAAATACCTGTTCAATATTTTTAAAGAACATAATAAAAGTTATTCCCCCCCATCCTCTCGGGGTAGGGTGGGTGGTAATGTTCAAATCTCAAATGGGAACCCGAATCGAAGAGGGAACTGCTCGACGCGCCATTGTGGGTGTATGGCGAACTACGGTTTATTATAAAAGGCAGTGCAATGCTATCTATCACGAATGAAAAAAATTGTTTCAATAAAAATTTCACGTACAATCTAATTCTGCAATGAAAAATGTGGGTCCCCATTTGAGATTTGAACGTTATCACCCACCCTACCCCGAGAGGATGGGGGAGGAATAACTTTTATTATGTTCTTTAAAAATATTGAACAGGTATTTTTTATTTCTCAATCCAATGATCATTTCTGGAGAATTGCGGAAAATATAATTTTTTGCGATTACAGCGTCATCTATCACGAATTAAAAAAAAGTTTCGGACAAAATTTACAAGTATTACAATTTAAAAGTATTTTGTGGCGTAGAATCCGTATCTGCAATAAAAAATGGGGTTTTCCATTTAAGATTTCAAAGTTGCCCCCAACCCCATCCCCAGGGGGTGGGGTGGGAAGTCAAGTTTGGCATCATTGGATGTCCCCCTTCGAGACTAACAACTTTCATTAACCACTTTTTTATCCAATGCATAGTTCTCGAGATATTTCAATGTCTTCAGATAAATCGTGCACCCTGTATATGCGCGTAAAGCTAATTGTTACAAACAAAATTCGAGTCTTATATGAAAATAAGAAATCATCAAAGAAAACATCAAAATAAGAAAATATCGCTAAAAATTCTTATTTTAAAATATATCCCGGCCAATGAAGGCAAGAACAGTAGACGCATCAACATAAACGGTGGCAGCACAAGTCCTATGTACGTCTCCAGCGCACTAGTGCAGTGCTAGCAATAAAGTGAGCAGCGCAAGCCGATTTCAAAGGCAACGCCCGCGTTTCAAGAGGTAGTGGGGGAATTCTTATTTTGATTGCGCTGGAGACATACACAGGACTTGTAACACTCCTTTACGACGAAGTTATTACATTGATGTAGTAACTCAAAGTCATTTGGTGAAGAGGCTCAAACGTGGAAAATCATTTCATTTTTCGGCCTTTTATATTGGTACTAATGGAAATCCTTGACTCACTCGAAAGTTATTAAGTTATTTAAAATAGATAAGCGTAAATGTGTAAACGCAACTCACCTTAAGTAGGAGTTATAACATTGGGTGCATTCAGTACTACAACCGCTCACTGAGCGCTAAGTGAGCTCTTGCATCTAATTGGTACATACCTTTAGATTTAAAAAAATATACACCAATCAGATGCAAGAGCTTACTTAGCGCTCAGTGAGCGGTTGTAGTACTGAATGCACCCATTAGCGTTACTAAGTCGAAATTAGAAGCCGTGTAAACATAGTCATAAGCTGCGTTCCGATATTCACTGCCAGTGCTGAAAATCTATAATATATGTGATACAAACTATATATTTTCAGTACCGATAGTGAATATCGGAACGCAGCCATAGGGCCAGAGCACAGGTTTTGCATAACGCATAATACATAACGCATAAGAGCATAAACCAATTAGTTTTCTTCATTTCCCTCCTCAGGACAGAAATGAAGAACTCTGATTGGTTAATTCTCTTATGCGTTGTGTATTATGCGTTATGCAGAAGTCTATGCTCTGGTTCCTAGACTGCACGTTCTCCCAAATTTCAAGAGTGGGGGTATAACTCTCGTAGAAAAGGAAGCACTCTGTTTTTACTGTTCGTTCTCTCTTGCACAGTCCCGATGAAAGGGGAATAGGGGCGGTGATTACTGTACAGTACTGTACAGCAACTGCTTCCCCTATACCCCTTCCATCGGGACTATGCGAGAAAGAACGAACAGTAAAAACCATTGAAATAAAACCATACTGGAAGGAGCACTCCTTTGATCTCGCATGGTCAGAGCTGAATGAAAGAGATAGTTAAGCTGGGACCGTGTTATCCTTGTCTAACTGCAGCGATCACGTGATTCGATATATTATTCAGTCTGAAAACATTTACCTTTGCAAACATTTTCCACACACCTAAAATTTATTTGATCAACGAAAATTTTTAATAAATAATAATTTTCGGAATCGGAATAATATTATATATATATATATATATATATATGTAGAGAGACGTTGGTACATTTCCGAAGATGGATGGAAATGCACCAATGAGAACGCAGTATTTTCATTTAGCAAGCAATCCAACACGAAAACAAGCACCGTGTGCCGCTGGCTTAATAGTTACTAAAGCCAGCGGCACACGGTGCTTGTTTTCGTGCTGGATTGCTTGCTGGATGAAAATACTGCGTTCTGATTGGTGCATTTCCATCCATCTTCGGAAATGTACCAATCACAACGCAATATTTTCATCCAGCAAGCAATCCAGCACGAAAACAAGCACCGTGTGCCGCTGGCTTTAGAGTGAGCGCTTTGTTTTCTGAACGCACCAGTGTTTTGCTAAAAGCTAAAAAACCTAACCTTCTAAATGTATATAAGCATATACGGTAATATAATAAATGTTAAGTATATATAGTATAAACTCAATCCAAACTCAAATAATCAAAGTTTATTAAACATCGTCTGATATTTAATAAATTTAGTAAACATGACAGACTATATATACGATCAAGAAGATTCAATAACACATTTGAATACACAATTAAATAAGTCAATGGTTTTAATGGAGGATGCTGTATATACCCTGCCTGCAAGCTCTCGACGCAGCAAGTCTATTAAAATAAGTACAACAACACAACCACCTAGCGTAACCAATAGTCCTGTGGCTAAATTACGCAAAAGTATCTTAAAAAAGCCTGATGGATCATTCAGTGAAAAATTAAAGGACAACGAAGTTATGCAGACAAGTTGTAATATTGAAAATATAAACGATGTTGTATCACAAAAATTGGCATTGTCAATACCAGCTTCTGCAAGACCTCGAAATGTAAGTGATATAATAGTATAGATAGTAATTATAAGTTTTCATTTATAAGGCATAATTGAATGGAAATTATCTGTACATATGCTATAGCTTGAAGAATTTATTCAAGAAGGAATATTACATGTGGAATCTATATCTTCTGAATCATTTAATTTGGATGATGTAACTGATAATGAAGAAATTTGGATAATGGATATTCCTAAGTCGGTGAGCAACAGTATTGGGATTGGGATTCTTTATACTTATTCTAATAGCTTGAGATAGGAAATTGGAAAATAATACATATATCTTATATGTATATAATACCTCAGTACTTATTTTTTATTATATAGTCTATTTTTAGTCTGATATTTTAATATAAACTAATAGCAAAAATGGAGGAAAAATAAGATAAATATTTTAGTCCATTTTTTGTCAGGTTATAATATATTTTACTGTCATATAGATAGATCCAAAGGAACTCCATGGTCAAAAAATAAACCTAAGTGACAAATCAAAACTTAAAATTAAAGAGAAACGATATTGCGCAGTTGTCCATGACATCACATATAATATTACATGTGTCTTTAGAACTGGAAGGGAAGAACCACAATATAAGACTGGTAATTTTTTAATTTATTAGAATATCTAGAAAGAATGTGTATATCTTTAAATTATATATCTGTTTTATAATACTTATATAGTGAATATCAAGCCAGTTGGCTTATTAACAGTAAGAAGAAAATTATCAGGAGCATTAAGAATGGAGCCTACACCTTTACAAAATTGTACCATGCCAGTGTTTCCTGATGAGCTGAAAATAAGACATCCACTTCTTGGTATTAATTATGATGGCAAGGTTAGAAAAAAATCAAAAAAGCATCACTCAGTTAAAAAGAAGATAAAATTGTAATATCATATATTTTTATCAAAGGACCTCAAATTTTATTTAACAAATTTATCAGATTTTTATGATATTATGATATAGGTATAAAGTATAATCTGACAATGAAAAAATATCTTAAGCAAATCTTGATAAATATGCACATAAAGTCAACCTCAAAAGTCTATGACCTTGACATATGTTATTAAGAATGTGTTCCTGAGTGTTATGCAAAAAGTTGCAGCCGTCGCTTATTCATTAAAAAGTTATTACCAAAAAAAGTTGAGGTAATTATGTATATTAAGGGATACCTCGCCGATGATCTTCAATTTCATATATATTATTAAGGACATAGCCCTAAATAACTTACAAAAGGTTCCAGCTGGCGGTCATTGTTTATTGAAATGTTATTAACAAAAGAAGTTTCATTAATCCAACGTAATTTTTCAACACAGTACATTTGACATCTAAAACTTGCAGAAAGTTACTTTGAAACACAGTATATATAAGCGAGGGAGGGATTCCGTCCCTCCTGTACTCCCTCTCCAAGAAAATCCTAACCTAACCCAACGTATTGCATCTTCACATATTGTTCAGTGTGAGTTTTAAAAGTTTTAATCTTTTCAATACCTAACAACATATAAAGATGCAATAAGTTCGGTTAAGTTAAGATTTTCTTGGGGAGGGAGTGTGGGGTAGAGGCTTCGCCTTTTCTCCGCTTATATGTACTATTTAACATTTTTTAATGTTACTCGAGATTTGATGTATATTCAAAATATATTATCTGACCACGAATTATTTTATAATAGTAAAATATGTATACGTTGTTACAAAATCACATACATTTTATTTAACTTCTTTTGTTAATAACTTTTTAATGAAAAATGAGCGACAGCTGCAACTTTTATATAACACTCAGGAACATGTTCTTAACAACATATATCAAAGTCATGGACTTATGAGGAGGTTGACCTTATGTGCATATTTACCCAAATCTTTTTTATAACTATTTAGTTTCTGCTTCATAATTGTGACTATCAATTATAAATATACAATATATATAATGTATAGACTTTCATCGAGTTATATAATCTTAAAAGTATAACAAGTTTATTATGAAATATATAATTAATAAATATACATTAAAATTATGCTATGTAATTTACTCAATACAACATTAAGAGGCACACCGTGTCTATATTGCGCGAAACCGCGAGATCAAACGAGGCGAGATATTCATATCTCAGCAATGGCTGAACCAAACGAAGTTTTTTTAGTTCCAATCGATTCGGCCCTAAAGAAAAGGAAGCAAAATGTTCTTGTGATTTTTGTGTACGTTGTTTCTAAGTAGAGTATTTTAAGATAAAGTCCGAATCACGGAAGATTTCGATTCAGTAAGAAAGAATGTCGGACGCACAAGAGTGGCGATACGCGTGAATCTTGCTTTTCCGACACCAGGGGCGCTACGAAAGCGCTGAAGAAGCAGACAACAGTGAATGCGAGCGAGTAAATGAGAGATATGCTAGAATACAGTATAGGAGAAAATGTGCGAGAGAGAGAGAGAGAGAGAGAGAGAGAGAGAGAGAGAGAGAGAGAGAGAGTGAGAGAGAGAGAGGGGGGGGTGAGCGGGTGGGAAGGGGGGTGAGAGAGGAGTGAAAGAGAACGAGAGGGGAGAGAGAGAGAGAGAGAGAGAAGTGAGAGAGAGGAATAATGAGATAAAGAGGAATGACAGAGAGAGAGGAGTGACGGAGAGAAAGGAGTGAAAGAGAGAGGAAGGGAGAGAGGGAATGTCTAAAGATAATAAGGTGAGAATATTGTTAAGCACGATACGTTGTGTAGCCCGTCATTTGATGACCGGTCAGCTGATGCTGAGCAGACGATACGATGGGCCGTGTCATTGAAAAATCAATTTATTAATAGTATCCAATATTTACAAAAAATATCTATTTAAAGGTTATTATTATTCAAGAAAAACCTAACGACAAAGAATGTACGTAACATAAGTTTTTACATGTAAAATTTATAAAACTTACCTTTTTAAACAGAAAGGTAAAAAAGGCGCCAGTATATAGGGTGTCCCATTTAACCTGACAAATCGTAATATCTGGAAAACTACATGTTGGATAAAAAAAGTGGGTAATGAAATTTGTTCGTCTCGAAGGGAGACATCCAATGATCTCAAACTCGACCTCCCACCCCACTCCCGGGAGGTGGGATGGGGGGCAACTTTGAAATCTTAAATGGGGAACTCCCATTTTTATTGCAGATTCGGATTCTACGCCACAAAATACGTAAGTTTCATCCGAAACTTTTTTTCTGTTTCGTGATAGATGGCGCTGTAATGGCAAAAAATTATATTTTCTGCAATTCTCCAGAAATGATCATTGGATTGAAAAATAAAAAAATACCTGTTCAATATTTTTAAAAATATTTTTAAAAAACAACAGTTATTCCCCCCATCCCCTCGGAATAGGGTGGTAACGTTCAAATCTCAAATGAGAACCCACATTTTTCATTGCAGAATTAGATTTTACGTGAAGTTTTTATGGAAACAATTTTTTTCATTCGTGATAGCGTTGAATTTTTCCGAGAAACTACTTTTAGCGTTACCCAGGAACCACGACGAGGACGTAATAGCTTTCTGTTCCCTTCGGGGTGCTTGTTTTAGGTGAGTTCCCTCGCCTCTCACCATCGGGGTGCTTGTTTTAAGTGAGTCCCCTCGCTGTTATTATGTTTTTTAAAAATATCGAACAGGTATTTTTTTTTATTTTTCAATCCAATGATCATTTCTGGAGAATTGCAGAAAATCTAATTTTTTTGCGATTACAGCGCCATCTATCACGAATAAAAAAAAAGTTTCGGACGAAACTTACGTATTTTGTGGCGTAGAATCCGAATCTGCAATAAAAAAATGGGGGTTTCTATTTAAGATTTCAAAGTTAAGGTGGGAGGTCGAGTTTGATATCATTGGATGTCCCCCTTCGAGACGAACAAATTTCATTACCCACTTTTTTTGATTCGACATGTAGTTTTCCAGATATTACGATTTGTCAGGTTAAATGGGACACCCTGTATACGCAACACGTATTGTGTTACTTTTAGAAATTTCAAATTCAACTTATTTTTTTTAAGGTATGTATGTGCACATAAGTTTTTACAAGTGAAACTTATATAAAACTTACCTTTTTAAACAAAAAGGTAAAAAAAGGCGTCAAGTATAAGCGCAACACATATTGTGTCATTTTTAGAAATTTCAGATTCAAATTATTTTTTTTAAGGTATGTATGTGTACATAACATAAGTTTTTACAAGTAAAACTTATAACTATAATAAAACTCTACAACATTATTTTACTGTACAAAAGAAATAATATATTAAAACAGTAGCCCCAATTGAGAAACCTAACATATACAGTGGCGTGTAAAAGTTTTGAGCCATACAATTATTATTATATATTCATTTCATAATGAGCACTAGAAATTTTACACATATATAAACAAAATGTGTTTATTTATTCTACAATTATATAAACTTTACAAACTTTTAATAATTCTAAATATTAGGTCAATCGGAAAGTTCCATCCGTTTTCTTGTAAAACGTATGGCTTTATTTAAAAAACAAAATGAAAAAGTACACCAATCAAAGTATTGTCCATCGTTAACGATTTTTCCCATCTTTGGGTCAGCAAGCAAATTCCGCGGCGAAAGAATGACTAATCTTTGGAGGCTATCCAGTCAGAGACCCATTTTTCGACGTTTTGATAAGAATTGAAGCATTCCTCAGCAAGTGCGTATGCCATCGACCGAAACAAGTGGTAGTCGGAAGAGACACAGTCTGGTGAATAAGCTGCATGGGGTAACACTACCCAGCGAAGTGCTTCTAACGTTTCCTTGACAGATTTTGTGACGTGAGACCGAACGTTGTCATGAAGTAAAATCACTTTATGCTGTCTCGTTTCATATTCTCGTCGTTTTTCGTGCAATGCTCGGCTCAAACGGATCATTTCTTCTTTATAGAGATCCCCTGTGACTGACCACTGACTGTGTTTGACCACTTTTCAACAGCTCATGGTACAGCACACCCTTCTGATACCACCAAATACAGAGCATTGCCTTCTTTCTGTGGATATTCCGCTTTGGCGTCGATGTTGAGGGTTGGCCAGGATCGCAAATAGTTTTTCGACGTTTGGGATTGTCAACATAAATCCATTTTTCATCCCCAGTGGTGATACGATGTGAAAACCCCTTTCTTTGTTGCCTAGCGAGCAGAATTTCGTAGGTGGTTTTTCGCCTTTCAATGTCTCTTGGCTTCAGTTCATATGGGACCCATTTTCCTTCCTTGTAAACCTTTCCTAAGGCTCTCAAACGATCGGAAATGACAGATTGAGCACAATTTAATGTTTCTGCAAGTTGCTTTTGCGTTTGACATGAGTCTTCGTCCACCAATGCCTGCAATTCTTCGTCTTTGAATACTCTTGCCTGTCCAAAACGATCTTTGTCCTCTACATCAAAATCACCAATTTTAAAGCGTCGAAACTATTCTCTGCATGTTTTATCGGAAGGAGCATTATCACCATAAACTTCTATAAGCATTCGATGAGCTCCAGCTGCAGTTTTCTTCCAATTGAAGCAAAAAATTAACACTTCGCGCAAATGACGCTTATTTGGCACAAATTTCGACATTTTCGATGCAGTAAAAAACAATGTTATTGATACAAACGTATACTTTTATGTACTGAATGTTATTGACAGATGTCAAAACAAACTATTAAGCTTCGTTTAGACATTACAGGTTAACGACAGCTCTAGCTATAGCTACTTGTTGTAAACGGACGGAACTTTCCGATTTACCTAATACTTTATTTTTATACAATGTCTTATTACAAACAGTGCAAAAGTATTGCGTCAAAAAGTTTTCTTATGCATAAGGAAAATATGTTATTGAAAAATAATAACAGAAAATGTTATCAACGATTTTTTAAACTTAATACTTTGTTGCCATGCCTTTAGAAGCAATCACTGCAGCACAAAGGCGAGGCATTGATGCTATTAAATTAGAAATGCGATCTTGAGGTAAATTTTGTCATTGAGTTTGCAAATCTTGCTACAATTCAGCTTTATTGGAGTGTTTCTTATTTCCTGTATGTATTTTGAGTTCTTGCCACAAATGCTCAATAGGATTCAAGTCCGCCGATTGCGAGGGTCAGTCAAGAACTCGCATTTTTTTCATGATGAAACATTTTTTTATTAGTTTTGATGAATGTTTGGGATCGTTATCTTGTTGGAAAATCCAATCACGTGGCATGTTTCGAGTTGCATATGGCAGCATATGCTGTGTCAATATATCTCGATACATTATAGCGTCCATAGTACCAGTGACCAATGGACCAACTCCATTATAAGAAAGTGATCCCCAAACCATCATGTTACCTCCACCATGTTTTAGAAATTTGATATCTTGAATTATATCTTGTGTCTGTCGTATATACTTTCTACCGTCACTTCCGAATAACTGAAACTTTGACTCGTCAGAGAAAAGTACTTTTCGCCAATCAACTTCAGTCCAATGTTCAAATTTCCTTGCAAAATCTAATCGAGCTTTCTTATTTTTGCACTAATTAATGGTTTTTTTACACCAGCGCGTCCTAAAAATCCTACTTCCATTAGACGTCGAGATATTGTACTTGAATAACATCAGCAAAATTTTCTTCTCGTAGTTCTCGAGAAATATCCATGGTAGTTTTTCTAACATCTGCTATCGACTTTCTTTTAATCATTTTATCGACGCGCTTTATAATTTTGCGAGGTGTACCATTTCGTGGTTTATCAGCTAGAGAGTTCGTCAACTTATATTAAGCAATAATCTTATTTAGGGTACTTTTATCAATTAATAAACAATTAGCAATTTCGCGAGAAACCTTTCCTTGTTGAGAAAGATTAATCACGGCTTCGTGTAACTGAAGGCTTATATGTTTCGGCATTGCAGTAGACAATAGACTGAACCTTAGTTAAAGCAAATATTTACGAAGAATTTTCATAAGAAACGTAAACAAACCAGGCTCATAAAGTCACAACAAGAATACGGCTCAATACTTTTGAACACATGTAAATATTATATGACTATAAATAAATAGAAACTATGCAATTTCAAAATTTTGTAACTGTACTATTATTTGTAAGAATGTTATGTCAATTATTTATATAATTAATTTTTAGAGCAAATCAATATATTGTCATGTATCTTAAAAAGACACTATGGCTCGAAACTTTTGCACGCCACTGTATACAGGGTGTTTGATAGCTGATCATGCAGACGAAAGTTGGAGATAGATTGGGTGTAGCCGAGAAGAAAAGTCATGTACCATAATGTCAAATTGCCAATAGTTATCGAGTTATTAATTAAAACATATGAGCCAACGAGCGCATAGAGAGCGGAGAGCCACCGCAGTAAGCACGTAGACATTTGATACAGGCGGAGTCAGTGAGTGACGGTAGGCGAGCGCGCGCGGCGAGGGGTAACGTAAACAACAAGAGGCGAACGCGCGCGACGAGGAGCGAGCGAGCGCGAATGACGAGGAGCAAGCGAGCGCAAGCGACAAAAGGCGAGCGAGCGCGACGAAGAGTGAGAGAGCGCGAACGACGAGGAGCGAGCGAGCTATAAGGAAAAAGCTGTAAAGAAAAAGCTCGCTCGCTCCTCGTCGCGCGCGATCGCCTCTTGTCGCTTACGTTGCCCCTCGCCGCGCGCGCTCGCCTACCGTCACTCACTGTCTCCGCCTGTATCAAATGTCTACGTGTTTACTGCGGCCGCCCTCCGCTTTCTACGCGCTCGTTGGCTCACATGTTTTAATTAATAACTCGGTAACTATTGCCAATTTGACATTATAGTACATGACTTCTTCTCGGCTACACCCAATCTATCTCCAACTTTCGTCTGCATGATCAGCTATCAAACACCCTGTATATGATTATTATATACTTAATAACAGGGTGAGAATATTGTTAAGCACGGTATGTTGTGTCGCCCGTCATTTGATTGCCAGTCAGCTGACGCTGAGCAGACGACATAATGCGCCGTGCCCTCGAAAAATTAATGTATTAATAGTATCCAATATTGTACAAAAATATATTTTTAAAGGTTATTATTATTGAAGAAAAACCTAATGACAAAAGATGTATGTAACATAAGTTTTTACATGTAAAATTTATAAAACTTATCTTTTTAAACAAAAAGGTAACAGAAGGCGACAAGTACAAGCGCAAGACGTATTGTATTATTTTTAGAAATTTCAAATTCAAGTTATTTTTTTAAGGTATACAGGGTATCCCATTTTAATGTCCCACTCCAAATAACTCTTCAGTATTGAAGTTTTAAGGAAAATGATCTGAATAAAAGTTGTAGGGATTTAAGTGAGCTACCTTATGATGACCTTGACTTTGACCTTGACCTCTATTTTCAAGGTCATTTGAAGGTCAACTTGCGTTTTTTTTAATGGGGACCCTTATTTTTACACATATTTATTACACTGTTTTTTTCTACTAGTTAATTTGAACAACTTTGTCTAAAATATTTTTTTACTTGTCTAATATTTTTTTAATATTTGAGGAAAACTTGATAACTTTTTCAATATTTAACTTACGATATCGCTAACTATTTGTCGGAAGGAAAAGTGGTACTAGAAGAGAAGTGGTACTTTCTTGCTTTATTTAGTCTCAAGAATATATTGTTACAATAGCGCCTTGATTTTTATTAATTTGATGATTTTGAAATTTCCAAAAATTAGTAAGTTAACAAAAGTCAAGGCACTATTGTAACAATATACTCTTGAGACTAAATAAAGCAAGAATGTCTAGTACCACTTTTTCTTCCGACAAATAGCGAGATATCGTAAGTTAAATATTGAAAAAGTTATCCTCAAGTTTTCCTCAAATATCTCAAAAGATACTAGACATATAAAAAAATGTTTTAGATAAAAATTGTTCAAATTAACTAGTAGAAAAAGCAATGTAATAAAAGATAAGAGTTTAAAAATCACAAGTTGATCTTCAAATGACCTTGAAAATAGAAGACAAAGTCAAGGTCATCATAAGGTAACTCACTTAAATCCCTACAACTTTTATTCAGATCATTTTCCTTGAAATTTCAATACTGAAGAGTTATTTCGGGTGGGGCATTAAAATGGTACACCCTGTATATGTATACATAACATAAAATTTTGCAAGTAAAACTTATATATGTCGGGGAGGGAGTGCAGGCGCAGTCCCTCTGACTCCCCCACCCCAGTTCGCCTGGCTGACACCCCGATGTGATTTTAGCCAGTAAGAATTCGGCATAACCACCACCCCTTGGGGGGGTATCCATTAGGATTTCCCCACCATGATAAAAAAAAGTAAAACTTATATAAAACTTACTTTTTTAAACAAAAAGGCAAAAAAAAGGCGCCAAGTACAAGCGCAACACGTATTGTGTTATTTTTAGAAGTTTCAAATTCAAATTATTTATTTTAAGGTATATATGTGTACATAACATAAGTTTTTACAAGTAAAACTTATAACTATAATAAAACTCTACAACACTATTCTACTGTATAAAAAAGTGATATATTAAAACAGTAGCGCCAACTGAGAAACCTAACATATATTGATATATATGATTATTGTATATTTAATATTTTTAGAAATCTCAATTTCAAATTATTTCCTTTTTTTAAGATATATATTATGTACATAACATAAGTTTTTACAAATAAAAATTACATCGTGTTATAAAAATTTAACACGTTTATTAATAGTGTCCAAGATTTAAAAAAATCTGCTTAAAGGTTATTATTATTCAAGGAAACCTAACTACAAAAAATATCTATAACAAATTTTTGCAAGTAAAATTTATCATTATCTATTAGAACACTGAGTTATATGATTATTTTACTTGTTATTATAACAAATTAATTATTATAACAATGCAATAAAAAATATTTAATACAAAATATCTTGGTGCGGCTACATCAAAAACTATATCGAACTAAAACTTGTTTAATACATGACAGCATTTTTATTATAATAAAATATACTTATAAATTCTCTCTATACAAGGTGTTATAAAAGTCCCGGAAGAGCAGAATAACTCGAAAAATATGAGTCCTAGAAAAAATGCAAAGTACTTTTTATTAATTAATATAAATATAGATTTTTCATGGCTATCTGATGGTGACCTTGGATTTGACCTTGACAATGACCTTGAAGGTCATTTCAAGGTCAGGTCAATTTTTTAAATAGGACCCCATACTTTTGACCCCAGAAATGAAAAGAGCGAAAAATTTTACGTTCGGATATGATTTTGAACACTGCCAAATTTGACCTCTGAAGGTCATATAAAGGTCTAAGCTTGTTTTAGACTGAAAACGCGAATATCTTCGAAAATGCACCTGCTAGGGAGCAATGTTACGCATAAGAATAAGGATGTAGAGGTCAACGAGGGATATTCAGCCGTGACCTTGCCCTTATTCTCAAGGTCATGAGTTAAGATTATTATTAAGGTCAAACCGGACTTTTTTAGGACTAAAAATCCATATTTTTGACCTAAAAGTGACAAGATTGAAAGATTTACGTTCGGATATGACGTTTTCAACCTTGACCTTGTTCTCAAAGTTATATGTTTTACGTTACTTCACTGATCGTGAAATCTAGACTTTGAAAGTAAAGCGTCTCGGAACCCGACCACTGAAGGCAAGGTGTCTTAAACCTGACCACTGAAGGCAAGGTGTCTCAAACCCGGCCACTTAAGGCAAGGTGTCTCAAATCCGACCACTGAAGGCAAGGTGTCTCAAATCCGACCACTGAAATCAAAGTGTCTCAAACCCGACCACTGAAGGCAAGGTGTCTCAAACCCGACCACTGAAGGCAAGGTTTAGTTAGTCCCGGCCACCGAAGGCAAAGCATCTTGTAACTCGGCCTGAGATTACAAGAGATGTTCAAAATGTTCCCCATTGACCGTTTGACAGTGTGTTTGACAGGTTAAGGTTGAAAACGTCATATCCGAACGTAAAATTTTTCAATCTTGACACTTTTAGGTCAAAAGTATGGATTTTTAGTCCTAAAAAAGTCCGGTTTGACCTTAATAATAATCTTAACTCATGACCTTGAGAATAAGGGCAAGGTCACGACTGAATGTCTCTCGTTGACTTCTATATTCTTATTCTTATTCATAACATTGTTCCCTAGCAGGTGCATTTTCGAAAATATTCGCGTTTTCAACCTAAAACAAACTTAGACCTTTATGTGACCTTTAGAGGTCAAATTTGGCAGTGTTCAAGGTCATATCCAAACGTAAAATTTTCCGCTCTTTTCATTTCTGGGATTAAAAGTATGAGGTCCCATTAAAAAAATTGACCTGACCTTGAAATGACCTTCAAGGTCATTGTCAAGGTTAAATCCTAATAGTAATCCAAGGTCACCGTCAGATAGCCAGGAAAAATCATAAAAACCCAGTACTTCGCATGTTTTCTAGGACTCATTTTTCGAGTTATTCTGCTCTTCCGGGACTTTTATAATAGCCTGTATATATACGGTGTCGTGTTTTATTTAAATTCATATAGAGTAATTACTCGTTTATGGGTGAAACATTTCTCCAATATTAAAATGTCTAAAACTCGTACAATAGTAAAATATAAACTATTTATTTATAAATACATGTAATCTAAAATGCTCTTAAAATAGATATGTCAAAATAATATTAGAATATGTTGAATATTAATAATATAATATATTTGTTGAAATTAACTTGAGTCTATCGACATGTATTATATTTATAGCGCGATATTGTATACTTTTATTTGAGCTTGAACTTCTATATGAGTGTAAACTATATAATAGCTCGCGCACATTGCAATCGTTCGTTTTTTGTTATAATAAATTATAAATCTTCACTATAGAATATACATGTCGAATGTGCATATATTCTACATATTTTGATATTTTTTTATTCAAAGATGTTATTCTTATTATAATTGACGAAGTGTCAATGATATCTAATTTGACTTTTATGTACATATACCTTCCATGTAGTTTTTGGTGCAGTCGCGCCAAGATTTTTTGTATTAAATATTTTTTATTGCATTGTTATAATAATTTATTATAATAACAAGTAAAATAACCATATAACTCAGTGTTTTAATAAATAATGATAAATTTAACTTATAAAAATTTGTTATGGATATTTTTTGTAGTTAAGTTTTTCTTGAGTAATAATAAACTTAAACAGATACTTTTTTTTAATATTGGACACTATTAATAAACGTGTTAAATTTTTATAACACGATGTAACTTTTACTTGTGAAAAGTTATGTTATGTACATATATATCTTAAAGAAAAATAATTTGATAAGTTTTACTTGCAAAGACGTATGTTATGTACATAATATATTTCTTAAGAAAAGGAAATAATTTGAATTTGAGATTTCCAGAAATATTAAATATTCAATAATCATATATATATATATATATGTTAGGTTTCTCAGGTGGCGCTATTGTTTTAATATATCACTTCTTCTGTACAGTCCCGGTTCCGCGGAGCTGGTCTGGCCCTCGCCAGATCGATGCAGACCCAAGGGGGACCTGGATGGCGAGCTCGCCGCCTGTATGTTGATGTGGTCCTCTCGATCGCTCTCTATGGGGCGCCCATATGGGCGATTCGGGGGTACCGTACTGTATCATACCTAGCCGGCTCCCTTCCCGTGGAGCTCTTCGCACAGGAGCGGTGTACCCTCTACTGGAGGATGCGCGAGCTCCGCGAGGAGGAGTAGGGACTAACGGCCAGGGGCCTGGCGGCCTTGAGATCCCAGGCCAGAGCCTGGACTTTGGAGCGATGGTCGGCCATCCTGGCTGACCCCTCCGGGTTCGGGCTCCGAACGGTCGAGGCTGTCCGCCCCTGTCTGCCCGAGGTGGCGGACAGGAGAAGACGTGATCTCTCTTTTCATCTGGTGCAGGTGCTGACCGGGCACGGGTGCTTCGGTCGGTACCTACACCGGATTGGAAAAGAACTCACCATGGACTGCCATCACTACTCAGCAAACGAGGACACGGTGCAACATACGTTGGGTTCATGCCGCGCATGAACCCGACAGCGCCGTGTCCTCGCCCGAGTAGTGGGGTGCCGGGTGGAGGCCCACTCGCTCCCGCACATGGTTCAAGCCATGTGCGGGAGCGAGGAGGCGTAGGGGGCGGCGGTTTCCTTCTGCAAGGACATTATGTCCCTGAAAGAGGCCGCCGAATGGGAGCGCCGACCTGGCAACCGCCGCAGGGAGTTAGGAGGCCGGCGGCGCTCCCCGGGGTTGAATAGCGGACCCGAAGTGGCGCCGGCCGAGAAGCCGCCCCCGATCCGTCGGGGACCTCGGCCGCCTCGGGCTCGCCTCCGTACGCGCGGGGGAGGGCGACGGGTGTAGAAACCTGCCTCCCCCGCGCGTCGGTAAGGGTTGGTAAGAGGGGAGTGGAGGCTCGTTTTGGGACGGGCCCCACTCCCCCCTTCAGGCAAGGAGGGGAGCCAGGAGAGAGAGTGGGTATTCCCCCTCTCCTTAATTATAACTGGAAGGCCAACCCGGCCGAGGTACAGCGCCCCGACTCCTTTTGTGGGAGGGGCGCGGTAGTCGGGCGTGGAGCTCTCGGTCAGAGCCCTGGGGCCGGGATGTTGGGGAGGGAATGCAGGAGTAGTTCCCCTGACTCCCCTCGTCACGGCCCGATCGGTAGATATCCTGGTGGGGTTTTAGCCGGTAAGTGTCCCTGCCGTCCCAAAGGGGCGGAGGTATCCATGAGGATTTCCCCACCGTTATAAAAAAACTTGTACAGTAGAATAGTGTTGTAGAGTTTTATTATAGTTATAAGTTTTACTTGTAAAAGCTTATGTTATGTA
Source organism: Harpegnathos saltator (assembly GCF_003227715.2). Taxonomy (NCBI): domain Eukaryota; kingdom Metazoa; phylum Arthropoda; class Insecta; order Hymenoptera; family Formicidae; genus Harpegnathos; species Harpegnathos saltator. The sequence goes on from NW_020230300.1 coordinate 151,877, forward strand.
CACATATATAGCTTAAACGCCCCCGTGGGCGACTCCTTGTCGCGGTGGGGAGCTTGAAGGTCCCAATAATGTACAGAGCTGTGCCGGCGAGGGCTTCGGCCTGGCAGGTTCTACCATGCCGGAGTGATCTGTACGGAGAGACTGGACTAAGTGCGCCTAGGGATGTTATGGCGGTATGACTTGATGGTCATACTCGACCATTTTTGTAGTCGAGGAGAAGGACCCCACCCCTCCGACATTGCACATCGGTGCTCCGGCAGTCGGAGGGGCAGGATCTTACCCTCGTTTGTGGGAGTTCCCTGAGAGCATTGCACGCTCCGGCAGCCCGAAGGGACGGGCCACACTCGGGTCTGCACATCGTGAGGGTTTAGGACCCCTCACGGTACCCGAGGTGGCGGGGAGCTCCGGCCGCTCGGACCTATTCCAAGGTCGAGGCCGGGGCCCCCCAGGGTGAGCTCGGGGGATAGCGATCGCATCATCCCTAAAATCATCCCCCGGGCGGTGTGTTCAGTGCTGGCTGCCGTGGGTGAGCGGTCCTAGTAGATTGCGACATCGGTGACCTAACTCCTTCCACCGGGCACCCCGCGTGGCGGCGTTCCTGGAGGTACTCCTGAGGTCGGAGGCTGGGGGCCCCTGAAACCGGCCCAGCTCCCAGTAATGGGTGTTGGGACGGGAGTAGGGGGCTGGAACCCCGTGCACAGGATGCCTCTCCCTGGGCCTGCGGTATAGACCGACTCCCGGGGGGAACTCGGGGATACCGTCAGTTCATGTTTCTGGCAGTGCGGACATGCCCGGTCGGTCGAGCCTTCAAGAGTGGTGAGTGTTAAACTCAAATGGCAGATTCTCAACCTATGGTTGGGGCTTGACGGAACGGCGATTGATGATCCCCTGACTTGCGAGCCGGGGGCGAATCTCCCTTCCTCCCCAACTATCCCCCCGCTAAGTCCCGCGGCGCGCGGTACCGTGGAGGGGTTCATTTCGATGGGCCATAAGGTGCGGTGTCAGGTTGAAGCAATGCGGAAGCATTCCGATCCCTGCCGCAGAGCACCCTCTGAACGGCGTCCCTCAAGTGTTTTAGCCGGTGCAAATCCGGCATAACCCCTGGCCCCCTCCAGGGGCCGAAGGTACACATAAGGGGTTCCACCTGAGTGATAAAAAAAAACAAAAAAGAAATATATACCTTAAAAGTGCGGGCGAAGGGGGAGTCTGTCATTGGTTTAACGTGGGCTTCCCCTTCGGCCACTCAGATGTTCCGGGAGTGGTCAGTGGGGATCGAGAGCGAAACGCTCTCTCTCCCTCTCTCGGACTATAGATATATAGTGTGGTCCCTTAGTCTCCCCGACCCTCGGCGGGTGCTGGACCGCCGCCCAGAGGAGGGGAATTCTCTCCTCCCCGGAAAGTGGGCAACCAATCAACTGGACGTGGACAGGTTCCAGACGGTCATCCTCGTGGCTACCTGGCACCTCGATGTGCCAGGTGCGTGGGACGCCAACCCCCAGGAGGAGGCTAGAGAGTTAGTGCGCACCGTGGCGTCAGTCTGCGACGCCGCAATGCCACGGTCCCACTCCCGCCAGCGCCAGGCCGCATACTGGTGGACGGAGGCTCTCTCCGAGCTTCGGGAGGACTCCGTCCGAGCCAGACGGGCTTATGCCCGGGCGCGGCGACGAGGCGGGGAAGCCGCGAGGGAGAAAGAGGGCTACCTCCGAGCGAGAAAAACCCATAAGGCCGCCATCGTCGAGGCCAAGAAGGGAGCCTGAGAGAAAATGGTAAACTCCCTGGAAGAGGATTGGTTGGAGGTGGAGGTTGGACGCGCACTCAGCGCAGTCCGACTAGTGGCGCGCAGGTCGAAAAACCTTAAGGGGACCTGCGTGGCACTGTTGAACCGCGCCGTCGCGACCTCTGAGGCCGCTCTGTCGACGCTGATCCGTGGGGGCGCCCCTATAAATGGGCGATCGGTAAGATTCGCCCGTGGGCGCCCCCACCAACGGAGGCCTTAGACCCACAGACCCTCGAGGGGCTCCTGGACACTCTCTTCCCGAGAGTGGAAGGGGGCCCTCCCCAGATCCCTGCTCCTGAGATGCGGGAGGGGGACTGGGAAGAAAGCCTAGAGGTCACTCCAGAGGAGTCCACCATGGCCAGGAAGAGACTCGAGGCCAAGGGCAAAGCACCTGGTCCCGATGGCATTCCTGGTCACACCTGGGCTCTCGCCCTCGGCGAGGGGAGCCTGTCCGCGGCCACGCGGGACATGATCAACGGGTGCCTCGGGGAGGGGGTATTCCCCCCAGAGTGGAGGAGGGCCAAGCTGGTACTCCTCCCGAAGGATAGCAAAGTCCCGGTAGTGCGCCGACCTTCAGGCCGATATGCCTGCTGGACGAAGCAGGCAAGATGCTGGAACGCACCGTTGCCGATCGCCTCGTCCAGCACTTGTTCTCGGAGGGGCCGAATCTCCACGACCAGCAATATGGGTTCAAGCTCTGACGGTCCACGCTGGACGCAATCCAGCACGTCCGGGACCTGACCCGCACGGTCGTGGAGGAGGGAGGCGGGGTGCTGCTCGCAATGTTTTTGGACATTAAGAATGCGTTCAACACCCTGCCCTGGCCGAAAATTAAACGGGCTCTCGATCACGGGATGCCTGTCTATCTCCAGCGTATCCTCGCGGCCTACTTCAAGGACAGGAACCTCGTCTACTCGGGGACAGGCGGAGTCCAGGGTTGGCGTCCTCGGTCCCCTGCTATGGGGTGTCCTCTATATCACGTTCGACCGGATACTTCGCTCTCCCCTTTCTCCTGGCTGCCACGTCATCTGCTATGCAGATGACACGTTAGTAGTGGCCGGGGGGACTGAAGGGAAGCCCGCCTCCGAGTGGAGCCGGCACTGGAATTCGTGGTGGGCGCCATTCGAGACCTGCGGCTGAAGGTGTCACCCCAGAAGGCGGAAGCTGTCTTCTCATTACAGCAGTCGTGGGGCGCCACCGGAGTCCTGGGTCCCGGTGGACGGAGTCAACGTCTGCGTCGGGCTCACAATTAAATATCTGGGCCTGACGCTGGTGGAATTTTGGGACCCATTTCAAGGGCCTGGCCCCCCCGGTCCGGAAAGCAGGACTGGCTCTGGCCGGCCTGATGAGGACCCAGGGAGGCCCCCGGATAGCACGCTCGCCGCCTCTATATCGGTGCGGTGTTCTCGATCGCCCTCTACGGTGCGCCCATATGGGCGCCCCGACTTATGGCCTCCGACCGCTGCAAAAGGCTTTTGCGCCAAGCCATGCAGTCGGTGGTCGTGAGTGCAATCCGGGCTTATCGCACAATTTCAAAAGAGGCGGACTTAATCCACCCGCCCATCCACACCGTGCGCGTCAGTAATAGAATGGAGAAGAGGAGTGGAGGCCCGGTTAGGGCTGGGCCCCACTCCCCTGCCCCCCTACCCACCCAGTAGGGAAGTGGGAAGGGGGGACGAGGAGGGAGGAAGGGTGTCTCCTCGCTCCATAATTTAGACCAGAAAGCCAACCCGGTCGGGCAACCGACCGGGGCACCGCGCCCTTGACTCCCTTAGTGGGAGGGGCGCGGTACTTGTGCGTGGGGCTCCCAGAGAGCCCTGGGGCCGGGATGTCGCTGAATCGACATTTGTTGCAAATTCGAAATTGAATATCTCGACACCTAAATATCCTAGTAGCAAATTTCAAAAACGGTTTGAAAGCTTTGAAACCGTACTTTTCGAAAGATCTATCGAAATTGTGCGCAACGATATTTTTTCAAAATGGCGGGTGATAAAAAGGAGAACATGAAAAGTTGCTAAAAAAAGGTTCGAGCGTGCGACGGCGCATGGAGCAAAGTAAGTGTCGCAGTTCAATGGGACGAAAAGTACCTAAAAGTATAGAATGTTTTCTTTAAAATACTTCGTTATAGAGCTTGATGCGATACTTATTCACTGAATTATGCAAATTTAACAAGAAAACCGCATTTTTAGCAAAATTTGGAACAACTCAGTGAAAAATGATCACATCGAGCTCGGACATCGCAAACACGGATCTTTGATTATCAATTTTGCATCCTCTCACTTTATCATCCGCCATTTTGAAAAAAATGGCCGAGCATAATTGCCATTCAGATATTCTTAAAGAGGACGTTTCAAGCTTCATTTTGCATTTCTGCGCATATTTGTATCTTCATTATTTACCAAGTTATGATCATTTGAAATTTTGTAATTTTTTCCCAAATTTTTAGTGTACTGGGTTTTTTGCGTTTGAGTGTATAAGCTAGCTATAAATTTATTCCTTAAATTTTCTTATTCTCTCTTTTCCTATTTTAAGTATTTACTATATCGATGTCTGCTTCAGTCCTATGTTAATGTTAATTTTATTTCAAGGTATGCTATTTAGTATTATTTTTATGTTATTTAATTGTTTGGTAATCTATCGCTTACTAAACGAAGCAAGAAAGTAGAAAAGAGAGAAAGAAAAAGATAGATAATTCAGTAAATAGTTGCGATTAGTAATGATATTATATTGTATTAACAATAAAAGACGGCAGAGGTACTTGTTGATTGCAGAAGTGTTTGTAGGAGGCGCTGCAGTTGGATTAGTCGATGATAGATAAAGATTTGATTGGATAAGAAAAAGTATGGTGAGTTTTGGCGAGAAGATAGGGAATTTTAATTTGGAGGGACGTTACACTTACGTTCATTTGTGTGTGATGGCCGTTAGCAGTCTAGTGTATTATATAGAAATCTGTGGTCCAGACTCTTATTAGAGGGTCTCTAGGCTCGGCTAAAAGCGGCCCGTGACTCCTCTCCTTCTACTCTCTGACGGTGGATACTTTTCGGGGTCATGTATTGAGTCGGAGTTAGCAGTCTACTTATACTATAGAAGTCTGTGGATCTCACCCATTGAATAAAGAATATAAGGAAGGAGCATTTTGCGATATATGGTGAAATATCGATAATCGAAGTAGGTGTAGTTTTGTGACGTATAACTACGTCATAGTAGACATTACCGGAAGCAAAGCAACAGAGTATACTTTGAATAAAAGAATATAACTTTGTTTAGAAATGTAAAACATACAATAATGTGAAAGAAGTTTTTGATATATGCTTATTGTACGATTATGAATTTTGTCAAATTTATAATAGGAAAAAACTTTAAAATTTTGTTTATAATTATGTAAATATGTGTATATGCGTGCACGCTGACATATATATTTACAAAATGTGCATGCTTAAATAAAGATACGACATTGAATGCTATAAATATATCTTTTACTATAAATTTTTAACTCTTATAAGAAAATTTAATAACTCGGGAATTTCATTTTATACTTACAGCTTTTGTATAATGAAAGAATAGGAATAATTAATGTAACATATGTTTGTTACAAATATGTTTACGCACACGTTTAGGTATTTATTAGGTATTGGGTAATATTAAATAGTAATAATATTAATGTAATAAATTACAAAAAATTATAAATATATATATATATAGATTATAAATAAATTGTAAAAATATATATATTTTAATAAGGAAATATATATAATATAAATTTGTTTTATAGACAACTGAATAATACTAATGTTATAATTTTTCACTCAATATAAATGCAATGTAACAGGTGTGTTACATTGTAGTTAGATTGTTTAATGGGAAATTATGATGTTCTATTGGTGTTTATTAAGACATATTATGCAAAATACATGATGAAGTTGAATGGCAGAAGCAATTGCGTATTTTCTGTACGGCATAATTCAATTTTCAGTGATGATCCTACTTTTCTTATTATTATCAAGATACATTGAGAATTTCCTCATGTCTATCCCGCTGTACGTCCAATTGCATATTATATGTTCTAAAGCAAAATAAAACTGATTAAATTATTTTAATAAGTATTTATTGCCCCTTAAACAATATTAATTTGTTATAAAATGATCTAACATAACTTTGGTTAGTTTCATTAATTGCACGTTTACAAATATAATGCACACGTAATTTATAATATTCCGCAATAGTTATCGTAATTAAATTAATCACATGCTCTTCAATACTTTGTTGCTCATGAATAATAAATAATTCTAAAAATATTTCTTTATTAAGGAATTGACGTAAAATATTTTGTTCTAATTGCTTTTTTATAGATGCTGTATAAAGCTCATAAGATGAATAAGTACGTAGCATTACTTCACAATCCATACAAATACGTATTAAGTCATCGCTAGGAAACGTACGTTAAACCTCCCTTATTTTTAAATTCTAAAAACGTATTTTCTAAGTTATCTTTAGTACCGACAATCGCCGAGGAACAATCTGCGCACTTAATTGTAGAAACTAATTTTTTCGCAATAAAACCACTAATATAAATGACAATTTATTTCGAATATTGCAATAAATTAGTATGATATACATAGTCATGGTCGAAATTTATGTTTTCTTCTAAATCTATTAATTTTTCAGTTAAAACGTGTTTGTTAGTATCATCCGTTTTCCTATTCCATGTAGAGCTACACTTTAAGATGTTCATATGTTGCAAGAGTATACAATTGCCCATTCCGTGTTCTCGAATTTCAGCATAAATTAATATTTTTTTGTAAGCAGAAATGAATTGTCTACAAGTTGGATTGTTATTATATCCACCGCAAGATCTAATGGACCCAAAAAATAAGTCTAGATGATCTTGTGACAATTTGTATGCTAGTATAAATGTTTTCATGCAGAAACGATTCATACATGCAAAGCAAACTTTTCATAGACGCTAACACGCATAAAAGCTCTGTCTTTCTGTTAGACTTTAAAATGAAAGTTCCATTGCGGTCTTTTAATGTACATATATAATCAGTTAGAAATGCAAAAAATTCTTTTAACTTTTCAATATTTTTCTCGCACAATGCTTGTTTGTAATTATAATCAGAAAATTTCCTGGAATTTAGAATATCGAAAGCATCATTCATTATTGTAATAAATTTAATTAAGACCAGTATTAATAAAATTTTCCAATTTTAATGTTGTGGAACAAAATGTTAAAGCTTCCGCAACAGATTTACTTAATAATTGAGTAGCCAATTTCACCTTCATTTTTTGCTTAAAGAAGTCGCTTAAATGGCGTCTATTTAGTTTATTACATAAGTTCAATTCTTCTTATTCCTGCAGTTCATTAAATTTTTTAACATAATGAAAATTAATTTCCTCATTATTGGAATCTAACAGGATTTCTTTTTCTGCAAAAGTATTGCGTATTAATTTTATTATATGTGAAGGATCCGGAAAAATAAATGTAGGATTTATATTTTTTTATTTTTGTCTGTAAAGTAAGCACATATTTTTTAGCACTGTGATCTGACTTAAAATATTTAAAGTCAAGTGTACATCCAAGAATTCTTGCCATAGTTAAATTTGTAGGACAACAGTCAAAAGTAATGTTCGTAACTGTAATCCGACAGTCGTGTAGTAATTGCAGACAATGATTTATCAAATACGCTTTTTTTCGCTGCCCAAACTATTTACAAAGAAATACCCCAATGGAACTTTCCAAGATTCATTTATAGCCACTAACATGAACACGAAAGCTTCTCTTGCGTAACCTATTCTTTCATCATCGATATTATTCCCAATATTTACAAGCCCATAAACTTTATCATTTACCCATTCGACATGCTAACGTATACTTATCTCATCTATCACAAGAGAACAAAGAATATTTTTTTCTATATATTCGTCTTTTTTTTAACATATCAAAGCATTCGGACGTAAATCCAGGTTCTGCATTAATGGTTTTATACCATTTGGCTAAGGTTTTTCATGAGGTAAAGAACCTTTCAAAGTATTTCTGACATAATTATATGCTCTTGGCGAAAAATAATGTAAAGTTATAACAAACTTACGAATAATTTCGTTATATTTCTTTGTGTTCTTGTGCCTTTTTGTAAAAAGACTAGAAAATAGATTTTTATGACAACCGAAACCATTTATCAGTATTTCTTCCGCGCTGATCATGCCATTATTTTTTAAATTTTTTACAATGGATGTCAAATTTTTAATTCGATGTTTCTGTCGAAAATTTAATTGTTGCAATCATAAGACGCGTTTTGTAAGTAATTTTTCTTTGTCCGCCATTTCTCGAATTTTCCGTTTTAAATGTATTTCTCTCGGTGAATCGTCTGCTTGTGGGTAATAACTGCAAGATGCAACATTCTCTTGCGTTTTTGTTGAACTGGATTTCATTACTTCCGTTGTACATATTATTTCTGCAGAAGTTGATACGTCTTCAATAGTTCGTGTAGTATTATCAATTGTGATGTTCTAAATAAATGTATCAAAAATTATTTTTTATCATATAAAAAGATAGGTTCAGATAGAAATAAATTTCAACATTATAGTGCACATTATCACAACAACTCACCATTACTTGCGGTACAACAGTTTCAATTTCATGAGATGGGTTTGATATCGTTTCTTGCACTTGTTCATTCAACATTGTTTCAGACTTCTTTTGATGACAAAGTATGTATCTATATAATATTAGAAGTGTTTTAGACTATAATTCAAATATAATAAAACTATTTTTCATCATCAGTCATACGTATATCAAGAGGCACGGTAGTGCCTATTATTACGCGAAACAGCGAGTTGAAACGAGGTGAGATATTCATATCTCAGGAATGGCTGAACCGATCGACTTTTTTTAGTCGATTCAGCCTTAAAAAATAGGAAGAAAAGTGTTCTTGTGCTTTTTGTGTACGTTGTCTCTAAGTGGAGATATTTTAAGATTAAAGTATGAATCACAGAAATTACGATTCAGTAAGAAAGTAAGAAAGAAACGCTAGACCGCCGAGGAGAGGGGATTTGTGCTTCTTGTTTTTCCGACATCAGAGGCGTTACGAGCGCGCTGAAGATGCAAAGAGCAGCGAGTGCGAGTGAACAAGCGATAGAGAATAAGAGAGAGAAGAATAGACCGCCGAGGAGAGGGGATTTGTACTTCTCGTTTTTCCGACACCAGAGGTGTTACGAGCACGCTGAAGAAGTAAAGAGCAGCGAGTGCGAGTAAGCAAGCGATAGGGAATAAGAGAGAGAAGAATATTGGTAGAACAGGAGGTGAAATAAAAATAAAATATTGCTGGCTTATTTATTTTATATATTATATTATACAGCACGTGAATTCGAGTCGAACACGAGCAACGTGATTGCAACGTTGGCAGTTTACATCGAGCAATGAGCGACAGCGAAGGTTTGAAAATCGTGCATTTCGGTTTTGAAGCTTCCTAACCTCAAAGATATCACAATGCTGCGCTCACATTTTCGACTGAAAGTTGACTTGTCCAAGTTTTTTAACAATGTGCGTCGGATCTGCTAAATTTTTATTGATTGATCACTAAGATATTTGGCATAAGAGAACCATTTCATTTGTTGTTGAACGATGCCGAATATCTGCCACCGATGGAGGATATTCGCATTCTCATCGAAAACGAAATGATCAAGTAAATATAATTCTTTTAATATAAAGTTTTAAACTTAACTTTTCATATATTTTTAGTTCAAATAGGTTTTATGTGTTTATTCATTAATATTATTTGTATGTCATTAATAGATAGAGTAATCCCTGGATCTGGCATATAGAACGAAGTTCTAAATGCATTAGTTACTGTATATCAGATCCCTGGATCTGACATATAGAACGAAGATTTAAATGCATTAGTTACTGTATATCAGATAATTACAAAAATTTCTCTAAGGTTAAAGCATGTCATAATATTTCACACGATAAGGTTGTCGAAACAACAAATGTTATGACTGAGAAAATAAGAATAAATGCAAGTAATGGATTGGATATATCTGACGATCCTTTGAATGATACAGATTCAGCTTTGATATGTTAGTATATTTTATTTATATTGCACTAAAACAAATATAATAATCTTTACAATATAATTAATGAATTATATTTATTTTTAGATAATAATACAAGAAATGTTATGTTTACTACTGCAATTGATTATACAGAAGCAGATGCAGATTCAAAGGTTATGGATTAAAGTAATATAAATGAAAGTTGTAATACATTCAAATTACAACAAACTAATTATATGAAAGAATATTAAGAATAAATAAAAGATAAAAAAAATATATTTCGATAAGGTCGTCGGCCCCTTCTTCCTCTTCATGCGCTGTATCTGGGCAATTTTCCAATTGCTTGTATAACAGATAATATAGTTTGTATCTACGATATCTGCCACCGATGGAGGATATTCACATTCTTACCGAAAACAAGACGATCAAGATAGTATAATTTTTTTTTAATATAAAGTTTTATATTTAACTTTTAATATATTTTTAGTTGAAATAGGTTTTATGCGTTTATTCATTAATATTATTTGTATGTAATTAACTTACAATCTTATTCTTATAGAGTAATTCCTGGATCTGGCATACAGAACGAAGTTTTTAATGCATTAGTTACTGTATATTAGATACTAATAATTACAAAAATTTCTCTAAGGCTAAAGCATGTTACAGTATTTCACACGATAAGGTTGTCGAAATAATAGATGTTATGACTGAGAAAATAGGAATAAATGCAAGTAATGGATTGGATATATCTGACGATCCTTTGAATGATACAGATTCAGCTTTGATGTTAGTATATTTTATTTATATTACACTAAAACTAATTGAATCTTTATAATATAATTAATGAATTGTATTTATTTTTAGATAATAATAAATAAATGTAATGTTTACTACTGCAATTGATTATACAGAAGCAGATGCAGATTCAAAGGTTACGGATTATAATATTCACTTATATATTATATATTATTATTATATAGTATTTACTGTTTTTTGCAGACTTTGAAACTTGTCGATGACTATATACCTCAGATATCCAATTCTATTACAGGCGAGGTATTAAGTTCCTGTACAAGATAATAAATATTGGAAACGTGTTAATATATTATACGCGTATAAATTATTATATATACAGAATGATTCAGACCACTCGTACAGCCCTTTTATTTCGGAAATAGAACATTTTAGAGATAAATATTTCAGACAAAAGTTGTAGGGCTTCAAAGGATCTATTTACTGACGTTATGAATTTAACCTTGGTCTTAAATGGATAACCCAATTTTCTATTATATCGTCTTTTTCTAGCAATTAATTTGAACAACTTTTATCTGAAACATTTTTTAATTTTATTTAAGGAAAATTTAATAACTTTTTCAATATTTAACTCACGATATCTCGCTAACTATTTGTCAGAAGAAAAAGTGGTACTAGAATTTTTGCTCTATTTAGTCTCAAGAATATATTGTTACAATAGCGCTTGACTTTTGTTTGCTAATTTTTTGAAATTTCAAAATCATCAAATTAACCAAATTCATGGCGCTATGGAACAATATATTCTTTGGAAGAATATATATATTGGAACAATATATTCTTGAGACTAAATAGAGGAAAAAAATCTAGTGCCATTTTTTCTTCTGACAAATAATTAGCGAAATATCGTGAGTTAAATATTGAAAAAGTTATTCAGTTTTCCTTAAATATGTCACAAAATATTAGTTAAATAAAATAATGTTTCAGACAAAAGTTGTTTAAATTAATTGGTAGGAAAAGACGTTGTAATAAAAAATTCGGGTACCCATTTATATTATAATGTACTTAACATAACTTTTTACAAGTAAAAATGATATAAAAATTTAACATGTTTATTAGTAGTGTACAATACTTCATTTATCATTATTTATTACAACACTGAGTTATATGATTGTTTTACTTGTTATTATAATGTACTTAACATAACTTTTTACAAGTAAAAATGACTACATGTAAAATTTATTATAATAACTTTTTTAAACAAAAAGGTAAAAAAAGGCGCCAAGTACAAGCGCAACACGTATCGTGCTATTTTTAGAAATTTCAAATTCAAATTACTTTTTTTGAAGTATGTATGTGTACATAAGTTTTTAAAAGTAAAACTTATACAAAAAAGTGATATATTAAAACAGTAGCGCCAACTGAGAAATCGTATACTTAATATTTTTAGAAATCTCAAATTCAAATTATTTCCTTTTTTTAAGATATATATTATGTACATAACATAAGTTTTTACAAGTACAAATGATATCATGTTATAACAATTTTACACGCTTATTAGTAGTGTCCAATATTTAATTTATCATTATTTATTATAACACTGATCAGTGTTATAATAACGTGTTATAATAAGTAAAACAATCATATAACTCAGTGTTATAATAAATAATGATAAATTAAATATTGGACACTATTAATAAACGTGTAAAATTGTTATAACATGATATCATTTGTACTTGTAAAAACTTATGTACATAATATATATCTTAAGAAAAGGAAATAATTAGAATTTGAGATTTCTAAAAATATTAAGTATACGATTTCTCAGTTGGCGCTACTGTTTTAATATATCACTTTTTTTGTATAAGTTTTACTTTTAAAAACTTATGTTATGTACACATACATACTTCAAAAAAAGTAATTTGAATTTGAAATTTCTAAAAATAGCACAATATGTGTTGCGCTTGTACTTGGCGCCTTTTTTTACCTTTTTGTTTAAAAAAGTTATTATAATAAATTTTACATGTAGTCATTTTTACTTGTAAAAAGTTATGTTAAGTACATTATAATAACAAGTAAAACAATCATATAACTCAGTGTTGTAATAAATAATGATAAATGAAGTATTGGACACTACTAATAAACGTGTTAAATTTTTATATCATTTTTACTTGTAAAAAGTTATGTTAAGTACATTATAATATAAATGGATACCCGAATTTTTTATTACAACGTCTTTTCCTACCAATTAATTTAAACAACTTTTGTCTGAAACATTATTTTATTTAATTAATATTTTGTGACATATTTAAGGAAAACTGAATAACTTTTTCAATATTTAACTCATGATATTTCGCTAATTATTTGTCAGAATATGTGGTTACGTACATATTTCATATGCGAAATGTTAATTGTGGAAATAGCTAAACTTTTCAATCTAGTAATCTATCCAAATTTGTCAAAGCAATTTACTGTGAAATGTTTTGAACATAAAGTGCTCCTCTGCGAAGACTGCCAGTTTGGCAGTCTTCGCAGTCTTCTACCAACAAAACTTATCCACTTTTCCCTTTGTAATGGTTGCTTTGGAAAACTAAATTAGATATTCCGAAATTCTACTTTAATCAGTCATAATTTAGAATTATATATTTTATGAGTTATATTTTGAAGTATATTATTATTAAAATTTTACAAGGTAATTATTTAGAAGTTATTAGAGTTATTTTATGTACAATTCAAAATAAATCCTATCTTGTGTACAATGATTATAAAAGAATATATCTTTAAATCTTCACCTTTTAAATCGATGAGTCCACCATGTACTAAAATGAAAAATTCTGCAAAGATTAGCAAAGGCCTTTACGCAAGGTGATATATGAAAAAATTATTTATATAAATATTCTTAATTTAAATATTTTCATTAAGTTGTTGCACTGCGTTACACTAATACAGTAAGTGCAACTCTACTCTAAAAGTCTACTCTAAAAGTCTACTCTGAAAGTGCAACGAACAAACTTTACCTTAAAATGACAGATTTTCTAACCTATCATACTTTTATTTTTAATAATTTTATTATCACTTTGTAGAGCTGAAAGACGATTTTTACTTTTAGATTTTTACATGTCAAAATATACAAAATACGTGAGTTTTAGAAAAATTGGAGGCCGTGTGCCTCTTCTAAATAATTACCTTTTATAATTTTAATAATCTTAAACAATAGAATAAACTATACTCACATATGGAATGTTTCCAAACATCCTTTTTTTTGTATCGCACCACACGAGCAACAATTAACCATTTTTTTATTCTAAAAGACTATTTATAAAAATTCCATTCATTCTATTACAAAAGACGTCAAGTCGTTTTCTCGACTACTCGATGACGACGTCATCAAACTTATCTCGATTCGCTGATATATCGATAGTCAAAATTGGTGTAGTATCATTACGTCACGTCCTTTACACTTTCCACCACGTATTTTGACCAAATGCTCCTTCCTTAAAGCCAGCGACACACGGTGTCGCTGGCTTTAAGGAAGGAGCTGGATGAAATGCTGCGTTCTGATTGGTGCATTTCCATCCATTTTCGGAAAAGTACAAATCAGAACGCAGTATTTTCATCCAGTAAGCAATCCAGCACGAAAACAAGCACCGTATGCCGTTGGCTTTATATTCTTTATTCAATTGCTGCATTTAGCAGACTCAACAGTTGGACAACATTACTAGATTTTCCATTGAATCTTGCTTCTGATTGGTAAATACTTCTGGGTCTACAAAGAATCTAAAAGAATACTCCAATCACAGACAATAATCACTAAGCGCTCTTTGATCACTTTGTTCTGCTAAACGCGGCCAATGATCTCACCCGTCCGTAACCTGTAGTGGGATACGGCCTTTAGACCCTGCTTAATGGACGACTTTAGTTTCTGAACTGTTCTATCAGCTATTTTGCATCGTTTAAATTTTGCCGACTTATCAGCCAGTTCTACATAGTGCGTCAGCATTTTTCTTACCACTCTGATTGGCCGTGATTCAGCAATATAATCTTTTTGATTCTTGCATAACCAGACTTATCGCAGTCTGTTGCAAACGATTCATTCAGCTGGTTCCGAGCTATCTGTAATACTCGCAAAATGACGGTCAAAGCAGTCTGTGTCCTTCAGGGTGAACCTGTTAAAGGAACTTTATATTTCGAACAAGCGGTAAACCTTATAATCATTATAAATTCGATATTAAGTTAATCAGTTAAATTATGTCGAAGTTTTTACATCGCCGAATTACTTTATACTATACCGGAAATTATAATCTCGAGTTTATTGCGTTATTATTAATTAGAGACATATTTGCTAATTGTAATGCTTCATATGTAGATAACGTCTCTTTTTTCTAAGTTTTATGTAGAATATTCGAAATACATCAATAGTTTTATTTGCATATTTTTAAACTGATTTATAACTATATTAACAGTTTTAATTAAATAATTTAGAATAATTATTGACCTTTGATTAGAAAAAGGAATATTTATATATAATAAATACTTAATTTGCATTGCAGGAAGGTTCAAATACAGTAAAAGTGACTGGAGAAGTTTCTGGCTTGCAGAAAGGCTTGCATGGTTTCCATGTTCATGAATTTGGTGATAATACCAATGGTACATATTTAAAAAAAAACATAATTCAAGTATATCATAATTGTACCACTTATATGAGGGCAGTCTGAAAAGTTCTCGGCCTAACAATGAAAGAAAATTTTTTTTGCCGTGAAATATGTTTTATTTTTCAATATAATCTCTTAAAACTTCAATACATTCCAACATTTTTTCAATAATTCAATACTATCATTAAAGTGATCATTATGTGATTCCGGAAGGTTCTTTTTGCTCTGGTATAGTGGTGGATCCAAGTTTCATCAACAGTTATGAAATGATGCTTGAAACCCATTTTATTTTGCTTAAAATGACCCAAACACGCTTGAGAAATATGCGTTCGAATGCATTTTTGGTCAATTGTTAGCAAATACAGCACCCATCTTGCACAGCTTTTTCAACTGGTGCTATTACTCGAATGATTTGACAGATTGAATAAAATTTTACATGAGTTTATATCAGGGATGCCACTTTCCAATACAATTACAGTTTCTAATGTCATGTATGTGTCAGGTTGAGAACTTTTCAGACTGCCTACATATTATTCTTGTCTTATAATTTAGAATTTAGAATTATTATAAAATTTATTAATCTTTGAGTTTTTAGTTCTATATAAAAAATTATTGATTTATAATATCAAAATATCTTAAATTTAATCTTAAAATGAATATCTTAAAATTGAAATTGCTTATTGTAACAGTTTTTAAATCTATAAATTTATATTTTATTTATTTGTGGAATATATTTATTGAATTTATATATCTTTTCAAATTAGTTACATTCATAGATTATTTTTGTCCTCTATAAAATCAAAGAAAGGTCAGTTGAAATACATATAAGAGTATATGTGATATCTGTTTATTTGATGATAGTGAGTAGGAATGACAGGGAAATTTAAATATGATGACTTTGTAATATGTTTCTGTTAATTGGAGATTCTTTAATAACAAGTTAATTCACTTTTTCTTTTATTATAGCTTTCTAATTTGCAACATTAATCATTTTACATCAAATTAAACATCCTTTAGATAAAAGTATACAATTCCTTTTATAAAAGAATATTCTTATCTTTTTTGTAGGTTGTACAAGTGCAGGTGCTCATTTCAATCCATTGGGAAAAGAACATGGTGGTCCAAGCCATGCTGTGCGTCATGTTGGAGACTTAGGAAATGTGGAGGCTGATGCCAATGGTGTTGCTAAAGTTAACATTACTGATTCCATAATACAATTGTGTGGACCACATAGTATTATTGGACGAACTCTTGTGGTATATATTAAATTTGTCTTATTCTTTTGTTGCAATAAAATAAAATCTTATTTATTGCTTCTTATAATTTTACATCTGATTTCGTATCAATTATGTTCTAATTATAAGAAAATTTATCTTCTATTAAATACTAATCTTATCTTCTTTAATTAGGTTCATGCTGATCCTGATGATTTGGGTCAAGGTGGTCATGAACTTTCAAAGACTACTGGCAATGCTGGTGCTCGTCTTGCTTGTGGTGTCATTGGTATTACAAAGGCACAGTAAATATATCAAAAATAATCAGGAAGTTGAAAGAAATGGAGGTTATATTAGAAATATTATATAATATATTATATGGTATTCTATAAAACATATTATTTTCTTATAATTTAGTTTTGAGTTCAACTATGTAAAGCTTAATTCAAACGTCATTCCTTATTTACTATAATAGGAAAAGCAATGAAAGTTCTTGATTTTATTTTATATGATATAGAAGAAACGTCAGTTATTTGATTAAAACATGTTGTGAAAGATTAAATAAAGATTATAATTTTATGAAATGTACTTCTATGATATTTCAATATTGGTGATTTCTTTGCAGTATGTAAATTTGTATAATATATATATATATATATATATATATATATATATATATATATGTATGAAATGAAACATTAAAAAGTAAAAAAATGTACCAACTACATAGGAGCTCTTCAGAGTAATACAAGTAATGCTATATCGAGTTACAGAATGTATGAAAAGCAGGTCTTTAAAGCTTGTAAAGGTATATTTCTAAAAGATATTCATAGATAAATCAGTCAAACAAATATCAATAATCTTTTAATTGTCAATTTGTTTTAAACTAATCTATATTCCCTTTCAATGTGAATTCTAATTTGTCCTGCTTGTCTGATCTTTCTTATCAATTTAAGAATTTATGTTATATACAGTGTTTATTTTATTCTATCTGTCTACTGACTCACTTGTATTCTGTAGCATACAAAAATATGCTATCTAAATGACCAGTATATGCGGAAATATATCGATAGTCCATTTACCGAATTGCTCTGAATTACAAATCTTATCTTGCCTTATCGATGATGGTCTTGGTCGATCGTCGTGACGCGTTCCATTGTTAGTATCGCAGGCAGGTACGACGTAGGTATACATCAATTTCTATATGTCGTGCAACTCATAATTATGTCACGAATAAGCGTGCAAGATGGTTCAAGAGCCAGTGTCTTTGGTAATTTGGATGACTACGATGACAGTAGTTCCGAGTTCGATGATACTGAAGAAGAAAGGTATGTAAATCCAGAGAGAAGAGAGGTACGTTTAAATTCAGAAATTATAGCCTCTATTGTCACGTTTCATAAATCTTTATGGACTAAGTAAATTAAAAATGATAGAACTAAATTTATTTCAATAATTGAATGGAAAGATGTAATAATATTTAATAGTATACAGGGTGATCCGGAACAATTTCTTGTTTTTAATATATCATATTTTTGAATAAATTCTAAAACTATTTTTCCTCTTGCAAAATGTTATCCGATGCTTACTAAGTTATTAAGATAAATAGTTCGTCTATTACGGGCCGAATATAGAAGGCAGTCAGGGACGGAACAATTGACCATTCGCGTGCGCGCCGCGTAGACACTAATGTAGGGCGCTTGATCGACGCATATGATAAGATTCATACATATTTTTAAAATTTCACAATTTTAACAATTACCGATGTAATAGCAAATATAATATAAATTAATAGGATATAATATTATAACGTTTGAGAATAAAATATTCGGTATTACGCGAGCTTTTTTTAATTGCGACATAAACTATAAAAATATGAATGAGAAGAACAGAGTGTTAATTATATTTAGAAGCCATAAAATATTCTTGCTTTTAAGTGAGTCTACGAATTTATATTCTTTGTAAGGATTGCTTATCTTGAGTTTAACAGTTTTTATGACTTATTAACGCATCCGTTTTCTTAAGATTAACGAGTTTTATTTTTAATTTTATGCTCGATTTGATCACGAATTATGGACATTCCTTTCTTCTCATAGCAGGTAAGATTAAAGAGAACAGAGGTTCAAAATGCATTTGTTTGCGTCTTACAATAAGTCGGATGATTCGTTGCCTGTCTTACAATTTTCCAATCGGTCTCATTTACATATCTCACCAATCGGTTTCGCATAATACCGAATATTCTAAAACGTTACGTTATAATATTATCCTACGAAATTTATAATACTAAATTTGTTATTACATCCGTGACTGTCAAAACTTTGAAGTTTTAAAAATAATGTATATGGATATTATCATATGCGTCGATCAGCACATTGTACCAAGCGCTCAACGTCAATTGTCCCTGCTTGACTTCTATATCTTGCTCGTAATAGGCAAATTATTTATCTTAATAACTTAGTAACTAAGCATCAGATAACATTTTGCAAGAGGAAAAATAGTCTTAGAATTTGTTTAAGAATATTGTATATTAAGGACAAGAGATTGTTTCGGATTATCCTGTATAATAAAAAAGCAACAATATAATTTATATGGTTCATATGAAATATGAAATATGAAGAAATCATTTCTAAGAAGTTCATAAAAATAAAAATATGATAAAATACCAGGTATGTAAATATGAAACCGGAACTTTGTATAGAAAATACAATGTTCACGAGCGAGCTAGATTAGTTAGATAAAAACGAAGAATCGGTCTTTGTCTCACCACCAGCGAATAGACAATCGCGACGAAGCGAGCCAGCAGCGATGTTATCGTAAGGCAGACGTCGCCGTCTCCCCTTTCACCCCCTTATTTTCCTTTCCACATTGTTTTATATTCATAATTCGGGAAGAAAATAATTTCGAGAGTTCGGACGATTTCTAGCAATGACGCGACAGAGATAACACGCGGCCACATTAATTTGTCATGACTTTTATATTACTTATAATTACATAAACGCCCATATATGCAAATTATAGATAATTATTGCGCGTATGTTTTAATATTGTACAATATAGTATATAATAACAACAACTTCATTTCTTGCAGTAATTTTTTTAAGATCTTCGTTGAGGTCGTGAATTAATTTTTTTCTTCATCAATCAGTTTTCTGCAAAAATTACGATTTTTTAAATAAAATATAAAATGTTTCTCTTCTCCTCTCTCCGAAGAGTTAATTAAAAAATATGTACTCCACAGAGTCAACTAACAAATGTGTAGTCAGAAGAGTCAATTCAAAAGTGTACTCCGAAAAGTCAATTTAATAGCGTATTTCGAAGAGTCAATTTTAAAGCGTACTCTGAAAAATCAAATTATCAAATAATATCAAATAATATTGTAATCCGAAAAGTCAATTTATAATAGAATATTTACTTCGATGATTCAGCTAAAGAAAAAAAACATTTATTTATTATTATATTCAGAGAATAATATTTAATTTATTATTTATACTTATCTTACTTATGCTTACCCTACATATGCTTCTTTGAATGAAAAATTTAATTTGTTGACTGATTCAGATTCAGATTTGTTAAAATATCTCTTATGCGCAACTCTTGAACAGGTAGGTAGTAAAATAATTTTTTTCTTTACGAATTTTATAAACTTTTCACGATCATAAAAATTGAAAGATTCTCAGAGAACAAATAACTATTCTTGAACATTTAAACCAAAGGAAAATCTTTTCCCATTAACAAAGAATGAATAATTAATATCTCACACAAGAGGAATCTTCATCCTTGAAATCACCGCGCGATTTTGCTTTTAGAAAAGTATAATATTGATGTAATAGTAACAAATGCTATCCAAAAACGGTGCAAATCTTAAACGTTTTTGAGAAATGCAGTTTGAAGTTTAGTCTTTTCTGTTAATGTCGTTATAGCAGAAGAATTACCAATTTGCTTTAGTAGCGCAGTGGATCAGGCTTTGTGATATGAGCGTAGAAATTGTCCAAGTGTGTTATTTTTGCTATCACAGGGAGAACTGTGTAGAATGTATAATAATACGCAGACAAATTCTTTACATAATCATACTTATTTCTTTTAGCATGAATAAAAATGATCAGTGCTAACGTGATAAGTGTATATCGCAATTGTACGTGTACGCAATTGTACACATACACACACATATACACACGTATACCAATGATGTCAAAACCGAACAATTCGTGAAAATTTTTTATTGATCGCAATTGTACGCAAAGACGAAAGAGAAGTACACGGGTCTCCGCGGGTATCTCGTCATATTAATTGTCTATGAGCTGATAAACAATTGATCTCCGGTATTTACAAGTTACGCTTGTCCGCAGCTTGTCCGCAGCTTGTTCGGTTTTGACATCATTGGTATCAGTGATGCGAATTTGGTGACGGGCTTGCACGAGGATTCTCCTCCCCCCCTCCATATATGTACACAGTCAGCTCGGTCAATCCGTGTGAGCCACGCGATCGGCAATTGTCGACGCGCCGAGCGAGCGAGAGAGAGAGTGAGAATATCATTCCCTCCTTGTCGCTCTCGAGCCCTCGTTCTCGCTCAGCGAGCGAGCCTAATTCTTTCTTACCCATAATCTGAATCGCGGGCGCGACTGTCTCTCTCTCCTTTCCTCTCTATGACAATACTGAAAAGTTTTGTCTACTCGGCGCACTGAAATTATTACAAATAATATTTTATTATTTAATAATATTATTATTTGTAATATATATTATTTGTAATATTATTATTTGTAATTTTATTTGTAATTGTATAATAAGGTTACAAATAATACAAATTTTTACAAATTTTATTTGTAAAAATTTATATCATTCGTAATATTATTTGTAATAGTATTAATAATATTCGGCGCCAAGAAAATGAAATATATTTTATTAATTATTTTGCGGAGTCGGGCAGGTTCACAGGTTTGATTATTGAATTGTTTAATAATATTTTAAGAATAATTTTAAGTTATACAAGGATGTAGTATGAAATATAAAAGAATATTGTAACAGAATCAAGAAGTACGAAATGAAACCTCTTTGCTTTTATTACAATATCCTGTAAGTTAATAAATATTTTTCATACAGTATTAAATAATCTCCAAAAACAATTACATGAACCGTGAATACCGTGAAATTTTCTATCTGCGCAAAAAAAATTCATAAAATATATTTGTTTCGTTGCCCTAAATGAGAAAACTCTCAGAACAATGTTATAGTTGTTCAATGCACTACTCAATAAAAATATAATAATACTATGTTTGTATGTGTGAAGAATATTTGCTAACTTACAGGATATTGTAATAAAAGCAAGGAGATTTTATTTCGTACTTCTAAGGCCAAGACTTATTAACGGCTAAAGACATATTCGAATTGATCTTGCCTTAATTGGTCGGATCAGTGATCGGTCTTGCCTTAAGTTCCAAGCCTCATAACTCGGAAAGTACTCGATGAAATGTAACTTTGTTAGAGTGTTTTGGAATGCTCTCGAGATAAGCTACAAGAATATGTAATAAAAAATCGTAGTTTCTATTTAAAAAAACATTAATGACCTTGGCCTGATTTTGACAAGGTCACTTCACTCAAGGTCAAGTCCACATTTCCGTTATGTGTCGTCCTTCAAGCCATGCAACTTTCGTTCGAAAAATTTTTTAATAAAATAACATAAATTTTTACAAGTAAAATTTATCATTATTTATTAGAAGATTGAGTTATATGGTTATATGGTTATATATATTATATATTATATATTATATATTATATGGTTATTTTACTTGTTATTGTAACAAATTAATTATTATAACAATGCAATAAAAAATATTTAATACATAAAATCTTGGCGCGGCTGCACCAAAAACTATATCGAACTAAAACTTGTTTAATACATGACACCATTTTTATTATAATATATTCTATAATGAAGGTTTATAATTTATTTATTATAATACTATATAAACTTAAATAGAACATTATGCCGTATATGTATAAAGAGAATTTACAAGAACATTTTATTATAATAAAAATGCTGTCATGTATGTATTAATCAAGTTTTAGTTCGATAGTTTTTGATGCAGCCGCGCCAAGATTTTTTGTATTAAATATTTTTTATCGCATTGTTATAATAATTAATTTGTTACAATAACAAGTAAAATTACCATATAACTCAGTGTTCTAATAAAGAATGATAAATTTTACTTGTAAGCTAGGTTTTCTTGAATATTTTGAATAACATAACTTTTAAAAATACATTTTTTTGAATATTGGACACTATTAACAAACATGTAAAATTTTTATAACGCGATATAATTTTTACTTTTAAAAATTTATGTACATATATTACATAATATATATCTTAAAAAAGAAGATAATTTGAATTTGAGATTTCTAAAAATATTAAGTTAAGTATACAATAATCATATATATATATGTTAGGTTTCTCAGTTGGCGCTACTATTCTAATATATCACTTCTTACAGTACAGTAGAATAGTGTTGCAGAGTTTTATTATAGTTATAAGTTTTACTTGTAAAAAAACTTATGTACACATATATACATTAAAAAAAAATAATTTGAGTTTGATATTTCTAAAAATAACACAATACGTGTTGCGCTTGTACTTGGCGCCTTTTTTTACCTTTTTGTTTAAAAAGGTAAGTTTTATAATAAATTTTACAATTGTAAAAATTTATGTTACGTACATCTTTTGTCGTTAGGTTTCTCTTGAATAATAATAACTTTTAAAAAGATATTTTTTTGAAATATTGGATACTGTTTAGGATTCGATTATAATTTGAACGGGGAGTCGTTCGGTTTAGTTCGACAATACCGGGAACGACCTGCCTTTGTCTCGTGTAATGAGTTCTGTTATTATACTTGAACTGTTCTATCATAAACTCGTGCCATTAGGTCATTGGCGGTCGTCTCCCCACTCGATAAAGAAAAACGAAGGTCCACGTCCCCGACTACGGAAAGTAACGTAATATTGGGTGAGTGCAAAAGTTCGTGCGGAGTTTCAATAGATGGAGTTATAAGCGTCGTAAAGTGTTGTCATTAATACTTCCATCTACATATTATATAACGTTGGAAAGGTGACGTCTTTAGCTGTTATTAAAAAAAAATCTGTTTTCATACAAACTGCTTCGAGAAATATCACTTTAAAAATGAGTATCGATAAGGTGCATTTACGGCATGTTATGCTTTACGAGTTTCGGAAGGGAATAAACGTTGCCGCAGCCGTAAAAAACATTCAGGATGTTTATCAGGATGAAGCACCAGCTAAACGAACTGTGGAAAAATGGTTTGCTAAATTTCGGCGCGGAGAATTTAACCTTGAAGACGAGCCACGCTCTGGTCGACCTTCTGACATTGATGACGATGTTTTGCGTACTTTAGTGCTCAATAATCCGCGAATTTCAACAGAAGAAGTTGCTACAGCACTAAACGTTGACCGATCAACCGCTTTTCGGCGTTTAAAAAAGATGGGATTCGATTTGAAGCTCGATATATGAGTGCCCCATTTGCTGACCGAGAAGAACAAAATCAAGCGAATTTCTGCAGCCGTTTCTTTACTCGGGCGGCTCAATAACGAGTCGTTTTTGGATCGACTAGTGACGATGAGAAATGGGTCCTCTACAACAATGTTCAGCGCAAACGGACATGGAAACAATCAGGTGAGCATGGTGACGCAATGCCAAAGGCCAGTTTGCACTCGATGAAGGTGATGCTCTCTGTTTGGTGGGATTGCAAGGGCATAATCTATTTCGAGCTTCTCCCCGCTGGCGAAATGATTGATTCGGACAAGTACTGTCGCCAATTAACCAATCTGAATCGAGAAATAAAAGAGAAACGTCCGATTTTGTCAAATCGCAAGGGAGTCGTCTTTCATCACGACAACGCCAGACCACACGTTTCGAAAAAGACGCTGCGCAAACTGAAGAGCCTGAAATGGGATGTCTTAACGCATCCACCGTATTCTCCTGATATCGCACCATCTGACTATCACTTGTTCCGGCCATTGCAAAATTATTTAAATGGAAAAAACTTTGACTCTTTGGAAGCCTTAAAAAACGGCGTCTCTTCGTTCTTCGACCATACTGCAAGGCGAGACTTCCCTGGCTCTCCGCAGGCAGATGGGTGACCAGGCCTCCGATGGTGGTTACGAGCGTACGCAACTCTAAGACATTCGTTCCTGATTAGCGAGCCTCCAGAAAGAGTTTAGACGAGGTCAGTGCCCACTGGATGAGCCCGGGAATAGTCCGCCGAGATCGACATCGAGATGTATATCGGAAGCCTATAGATCTTTCCCATAAGCGGTGACGAGAACACAGGCGAGAGACGGACTCCAAAACGTAACCAACGAAATACGGATAACGATCGAAAAAGATCGAGAGCGTTCCGCGCCGCGTGTGAAATATATCTTCGTTTTTCTTTATCGAGTGGGGAGACGACCGCCAATGACCTAATGGCACGAGTTTATGATAGAACAGTTCAAGTATAATAACAGAACTCATTACACGAGACAAAGGCAGGTCGTTCCCGGTATTGTCGAACTAAACCGAACGACTCCCCGTTCAAATTATAATCGAATCCTAAACAGTATCCAATATTTCAAAAAAATATCTTTTTAAAAGTTATTATTATTCAAGAGAAACCTAACGACAAAAGATGTACGTAACATAAATTTTTACAATTGTAAAATTTATTATAAAACTTACCTTTTTAAACAAAAAGGTAAAAAAAGGCGCCAAGTACAAGCGCAACACGTATTGTGTTATTTTTAGAAATATCAAACTCAAATTATTTTTTTTTAATGTATATATGTGTACATAAGTTTTTTTACAAGTAAAACTTATAACTATAATAAAACTCTGCAACACTATTCTACTGTACTGTAAGAAGTGATATATTAGAATAGTAGCGCCAACTGAGAAACCTAACATATATATATATGATTATTGTATACTTAACTTAATATTTTTAGAAATCTCAAATTCAAATTATCTTCTTTTTTAAGATATATATTATGTAATATATGTACATAAATTTTTAAAAGTAAAAATTATATCGCGTTATAAAAATTTTACATGTTTGTTAATAGTGTCCAATATTCAAAAAAATGTATTTTTAAAAGTTATGTTATTCAAAATATTCAAGAAAACCTAGCTTACAAGTAAAATTTATCATTCTTTATTAGAACACTGAGTTATATGGTAATTTTACTTGTTATTGTAACAAATTAATTATTATAACAATGCGATAAAAAATATTTAATACAAAAAATCTTGGCGCGGCTGCATCAAAAACTATCGAACTAAAACTTGATTAATACATACATGACAGCATTTTTATTATAATAAAATGTTCTTGTAAATTCTCTTTATACATATACGGCATAATGTTCTATTTAAGTTTATATAGTATTATAATAAATAAATTATAAACCTTCATTATAGAATATATTATAATAAAAATGGTGTCATGTATTAAACAAGTTTTAGTTCGATATAGTTTTTGGTGCAGCCGCGCCAAGATTTTATGTATTAAATATTTTTTATTGCATTGTTATAATAATTAATTTGTTACAATAACAAGTAAAATAACCATATAATATATAATATATAATATATAATATATATAACCATATAACCATATAACTCAATCTTCTAATAAATAATGATAAATTTTACTTGTAAAAATTTATGTTATTTTATTAAAAAATTTTTCGAACGAAAGTTGCATGGCTTGAAGGACGACACATAACGGAAATGTGGACTTGACCTTGAGTGAAGTGACCTTGTCAAAATCAGGCCAAGGTCATTAATGTTTTTTTAAATAGAAACTACGATTTTTTATTACATATTCTTGTAGCTTATCTCGAGAGCATTCCAAAACACTCTAACAAAGTTACATTTCATCGAGTACTTTCCGAGTTATGAGGCTTGGAACTTAAGGCAAGACCGATCACTGATCCGACCAATTAAGGCAAGATCAATTCGAATATGTCTTTAGCCGTTAATAAGTCTTGGCCTTAGAAGTACGAAATAAAATCTCCTTGCTTTTATTACAATATCCTGTAAGTTAGCAAATATTCTTCACACATACAAACATAGTATTATTATATTTTTATTGAGTAGTGCATTGAACAACTATAACATTGTTCTGAGAGTTTTCTCATTTAGGGCAACGAAACAAATATATTTTATGAATTTTTTTTGCGCAGATAGAAAATTTCACGGTATTCACGGTTCATGTAATTGTTTTTGGAGATTATTTAATACTGTATGAAAAATATTTATTAACTTACAGGATATTGTAATAAAAGCAAAGAGGTTTCATTTCGTACTTCTTGATTCTGTTACAATATTCTTTTATATTTCATACTACATCCTTGTATAACTTAAAATTATTCTTAAAATATTATTAAACAATTCAATAATCAAACCTGTGAACCTGCCCGACTCCGCAAAATAATTAATAAAATATATTTCATTTTCTTGGCGCCGAATATTATTAATACTATTACAAATAATATTACGAATGATATAAATTTTTACAAATAAAATTTGTAAAAATTTGTATTATTTGTAACCTTATTATACAATTACAAATAAAATTACAAATAATAATATTACAAATAATATATATTACAAATAATAATATTATTAAATAATAAAATATTATTTGTAATAATTTCAGTGCGCCGAGTAGACAAAACTTTTCAGTATTGTCATAGAGAGGAAAGGAGAGAGAGACAGTCGCGCCCGCGATTCAGATTATGGGTAAGAAAGAATTAGGCTCGCTCGCTGAGCGAGAACGAGGGCTCGAGAGCGACAAGGAGGGAATGATATTCTCACTCTCTCTCTCGCTCGCTCGGCGCGTCGACAATTGCCGATCGCGTGGCTCACACGGATTGACCGAGCTGACTGTGTACATATATGGAGGGGGGGAGGAGAATCCTCGTGCAAGCCCGTCACCAAATTCGCATCACTGATACCAATGATGTCAAAACCGAACAAGCTGCGGACAAGCTGCGGACAAGCGTAACTTGTAAATACCGGAGATCAATTGTTTATCAGCTCATAGACAATTAATATGACGAGATACCCGCGGAGACCCGTGTACTTCTCTTTCGTCTTTGCGTACAATTGCGATCAATAAAAAATTTTCACGAATTGTTCGGTTTTGACATCATTGGTATACGTGTGTATATGTGTGTGTATGTGTACAATTGCGTACACGTACAATTGCGATATACACTTATCACGTTAGCACTGATCATTTTTATTCATGCTAAAAGAAATAAGTATGATTATGTAAAGAATTTGTCTGCGTATTATTATACATTCTACACAGTTCTCCCTGTGATAGTAAAAATAACACACTTGAACAACCTCTACGCTCATATCACAAAGCCTGATCCACTGCGCTACTAAAGCAAATTGGTAATTCTTCTGCTATAACGACATTAACAGAAAAGACTAAACTTCAAACTGCATTTCTCAAAAACGTTTAAGATTTGCACCGTTTTTGGATAGCATTTGTTACTATTACATCAATATTATACTTTTCTAAAAGCAAAATCGCGCGGTGATTTCAAGGATGAAGATTCCTCTTGTGTGAGATATTAATTATTCATTCTTTATTAATGGGAAAATATTTTCCTTTGGTTTAAATGTCCAAGAAAAGTTATTTGTCCTCTGAGAATCTTTCAATTTTTATGTTCGTGAAAAGTTTATAAAATTCGTAAAGAAAAAAATTATTTTACTACCTACCTGTTAAAGAGTTGCGCATAAGAGATATTTTAACAAATCTGAATCTGAATCAGTCAACAAATTAAATTTTTCATTCAAAGAAGCATATGTAGGGTAAGCATAAGTAAGATAAGTATAAATAATAAATTAAATATTATTCTCTGAATATAATAATAAATAAATGTTTTTTTCTTTAGCTGAATCATCGAAGTAAATATTCTATTATAAATTGACTTTTCGGATTACAATATTATTTGATATTATTTGATAATTTGATTTTTCAGAGTACGCTTTAAAATTGACTCTTCGAAATACGCTATTAAATTGACTTTTCGGAGTACACTTTTGAATTGACTCTTCTGACTACACATTTGTTAGTTGACTCTGTGGAGTACATATTTTTTAATTAACTCTTCGGAGAGAGGAGAAGAGAAACATTTTATATTTTATTTAAAAAATCGTAATTTTTGCAGAAAACTGATTGATGAAGAAAAAAATTAATTCACGACCTCAACGAAGATCTTAAAAAAATTACTGCAAGAAATGAAGTTGTTGTTATTATATACTATATTGTACAATATTAAAACATACGCGCAATAATTATCTATAATTTGCATATATGGGCGTTTATGTAATTATAAGTAATATAAAAGTCATGACAAATTAATGTGGCCGCGTGTTATCTCTGTCGCGTCATTGCTAGAAATCGTCCGAACTCTCGAAATTATTTTCTTCCCGAATTATGAATATAAAACAATGTGGAAAGGAAAATAAGGGGGTGAAAGGGGAGACGGCGACGTCTGCCTTACGATAACATCGCTGCTGGCTCGCTTCGTCGCGATTGTCTATTCGCTGGTGGTGAGACAAAGACCGATTCTTCGTTTTTATCTAACTAATCTAGCTCGCTCGTGAACATAGCACAGAACAGAACCAAATAATTATGGACATAGCACGGAATAGTACCAACAAATCGTGGACATTGGCTTAGTAGTTCATGTCCATGAAAAATGGACCCAGTTGGCGCTGCGAATCAGCCAACTTTTCCATAACGCTGAAAATGCAGCCATGCCCGCTCTTAGGCTTCTCTCTGCCTGGTATATGTGATAAGATTTTTATTTTGACTTGTACTAATGAACTAAATACTACTATTGAACTAAATACTAAATATATTGAACTAAATACTAAATATTTATAAACTAAGTACTAAATATTTATAAATATTGACTAAGGTAAATATTCTATAAAGATATCAATTATCGCATTATTAGGCTTAATATACTTGTGTGGAGTTAACTTTGAAGTTTATATTTTGTAAAAAAATAAAGATAAATTGTAATCTTTTAATTTGTTTATTTTATTTACAAAGTATTGAAAAAAGAGTTTACTTCTTATAAAATAGTATAATTTTATTTGGGGAAAATTGAAACTTATAAAGTAGATAAATATATTCGTATGCGTTGCGTACGAAAAAAAAAGAAAAAGTAACAAAAAGAAAATTTTTAAGAAAGTTGAAAAAGTAAAAATAAGAGTAAAAATGTAAAAAGTAAGATAATGTAAAAGTTATAGCCTTCTAATTATGCATATTCCAGTTCGCAGAAAGATCTTGCACCATGGGACTTGTTCAAAACTTTTCCTGCGCCTTCGAGAGATGGGTCTATGCAGAATAATCATTTTTTGGATAAGATCATTTGGACAATAAAAATATTTGTTTACGGCTTGCTATTCGCTATAGTTTTTTGTGGTGCTGTTG
This sequence comes from Harpegnathos saltator, assembly GCF_003227715.2. NCBI lineage: Eukaryota > Metazoa > Arthropoda > Insecta > Hymenoptera > Formicidae > Harpegnathos > Harpegnathos saltator. Next base: position 181,828 of record NW_020230300.1, read on the forward strand.
CAGCTAAATCAATTGTTCTATTTGCGACATCGCATTTGCAGAAGATTCGATTATTGCCTCATTGCGATTATAATCTAGGTAGAATTTTAATTATATGATTCAGAAATTATATAAATATTTGTAAAATATTTTTTTATACAATAGCTTTCAGATTTTCCAATGTAATAGAATCTTCTTTTGGTAATATAAAATTTGTAGAATCTTAAATTTTTGTATTTATGAAGTTCGAAATTCATGAAATTTCGATTAAATTATGAAATATCGAATGAAATACAACTTATGAAAATTAAAATTAACAAGAAAAGAAACTTAGTATTTTGATCTATTATTGAAAGAAATTATGTTATTGAACCTTATCTTATCGTTAGTTTGTAGTATTATGTTACAACTCTATCTTACATTTCATTATCATTCTATTTCGGTAAACATTCTTATCAGAGATATTTGTTCATATAAAACTACTGATTTTCTTAGAGATTGAAGGACATAGATATATAATGGAACATATTCAAGATGGCCGTATAGAATGGACTTGGTGTCTGATTTTGATATTTCTTGTGCCGGAATGCATCGGGCTATTAGACGCCTTATGGCATTATTTCTTTAAGAAGAAACCTGAAATGCCAACAATCCAAAGTATTCTACTTCTCATAATGATAGAAACAGGACATACGATCGGACTAGTGTTGTTGACTTTTGTTATTCTACCGGATATTGGCGCAGTGCAAGGTGCTGCTATTTTCTGTTGCCTCTGCTTCATACCAGCATTATTAAGTAAGTTTAATCGGTAAATATTTTGCTTCAATTTAATTTTACAAGACCAAAAGTATACGTTAATAATCTTAGTACAACTTAGAACGATGAAAAATGTTATTATTTCATTCCTATCTTCCACTCGCTGATTTAATTGTTAAATCTTAACATTATTAATATCTTCAACAGATTTACTTTCGCAAAACAGAAAGAATCGGAATTTAACGGCAAAGAAGTTTACATTGTTTATCATTTGCGATGTGCTGTCATTGATTGCACAACTCAGTGGAATGTTTTTATGGCCCTTGATTGAGCATGACGTTCATAAAACTTCTACATGGGTCTTTCCCATTGCATTGCTGCTATGCTCGAGTCGTTGGTGGGGTAATTTTGTATCGTCCTACAGCAATATCGGTACGTTTGAATTATTTAGAGATATTCAATTGTTATGAATTAAATAACTCTATCTTTTTAAAAATTTATTTCCATAAATTTTCATAAAAGAATCTTTTAGTTTATGAAGACAATGATTATGAAGATCAAGAAAGAGCTTTGCATTATCTTAAACCAGAGCTCGGCAAAATGTGCACGCGACGGCCGATTTTCGACTATCTCCGCCCACCGCTTTCCTTTACATCGTCGCTCCGCGTGCTGCCTACAAGCCGCTCGAGTCTCAGGAGCGTGTTTCCAATAGTTTTCCACGTCACCCATGAAGTACTATTGTAAACGCGTTTTTTTTTTTAAGTGGTATCCCCAGTAAGCCTAATCCACTGATGACTGTAACAACCCGTAACTAACTGAACAGAAGCGAAATAAAATATGTTAAATGAAGAATATTCAGTTCGATTTTCGACGTCTTTTATTGGTAAGAGTGGAAACGTTAATTTGGATATTGCATGTAGCGAGCCGCATAAGACGTGGTAAGGAATCGTCGCTTAAAGAAGAACACTTCTCATTTTTTATAAATTTCATTTTTGAAAAATGAAGAGGCCTACTGGGGATACCACTTAAAAAAAAACGCGTCAACAATAATACCTTATGGGTGACGTGAAAACTATTGGGAACACGCTCTTGAGGCTCGAGCGACTTGTGGGCAGCGCGCGGAGCGGCGAGGTAAAGGGAATAGCGGTGGGCGGAGATAGTCGAAAATCGGCCGTCGCGTGCACATTTTGCCGAGCTCTGTCTTAAACCGACGAATCAACAATACATATGTCAAATAATGATAATGTATCTCTCATAATATACAAAATCTACTTTTTATCATGTATTTTTATACTTATTTTTCCATGAAACGGATTTAATTTATCGTAGTCAATCGAGATCTTTGCGGCGTAATTATCGTAAATAGCAAAGTAGGATATCTTGTCCGAAATATTTTATTTTTAATTATTGGAATAGGTCTAGTGCGTTACTTGTCATCTGTGAAAAAGAATCTTGAAGCAGGCCAACACATTATACAAGGAGGAGTATCCATTTGGAGAACGTTTATTTTCATCGCAGGCGCTCTTACCGTCAGTATGTGTAATGGGATAAACGCTCAAGACTTCTTCTCACCTAAATTTCACGAAATATGTAAGATTAAGCTAATTCCAGTTATGAAAAACGGCTTTCAGGATCATATCATTCTCACTTACTTTATCAATATCATATTGCAAGAAAATTCTTATTTTCTAGTTACAAACAGCTCTATACCTCTTTATGTTTTGGTGATTCAATCTATCTGTGCCATAATTGTGTACCAGGCTTGTAAGTACTTGTTTACATAGACGAGTCTACTGAAATTACATTATAAGAGAACTTTACATCAATCCAAATAATAGAAGAGAAGGTGATATTATGGGTCTTCATTCACATTTTGTACGATAACTTTGTCAATAATCAATATTTTAAAGTGAGAACTGAATGATTACATTTGTCACATATATGTTATTTAATCAATTATAGACTCACAAGGAGAGTGTCACAACTGTCCCTCACCGATTTGAATGGGCTTCGGATATGTTGTAGAGCATAAAAAACTAAGGGATATATATTTTTTTATATCGACTTCGGAGCATGTTTAGGGGGTGAAACCACCCCTTGAAAAAATAGCCGTTATCATTTTTATCAAATATTTTCTAAATTATGAGTCATATGAAAAAAAGTTTCAGACAAAAGTTTTACAATATTTTATGCTCTTTGCAACCATGTATTTTTAGTATGTAGTTTTTTAAAATTTCAAATGTTGAACTACTCCCCCCCTTCTCGTTCTACTCTGGCAAAATTTTTAAGTTTTTGTAAGGACAAAAATTGTAGAGCATTAAATACCAAATCCATCCATATATAATATTAGAAAATGGTATTTAATATTTTGGACAAAACGCAATGAGAAAACTTCATGGTATATGTGCCGCTCTGCCCGAGTAGATAGATACTATAGGTATAGATAGTTACGCTGTGATATTTCTCTACAATTGCACTACGCTTCACGACTGCTTGTGCATATTTCTTATGCTACAATTAATCGTAATTATATGATATACAATATTACACGAAATAAAAATGCTTGATGAAAACGTGAACAATAGAATAATTTGCATATATAACAGTAGTAAATGTGTGTGCAGCATCGCTATTTGTACAAAAGCTCCAAATGTATATTTTCTTCATTTAATGTGTAAAATTTATGTTCATTACAATCTGAAAGGTAAGGGTCGATTAAGGATAATTAAAATGATTAAAAAAGTATTTCATGCAATGCACGTGAAATAATGAAACACATTATCATCAGCCTAATTAGAAAACCTCCTAACTTCAATTTTTGACAAAATTAAGATACTTATTTTGTTCGATTTATCTCGTCGACTTTGGTCGAATAAAATGAGTCTTAATTTTGTCAAAAATTGGAATTAAGAGGTTTTTTAATTAGGCCGACGTTATGTTACCTCTGCAAGCGTGTAGTGTGACAATACAATATATTTTATTAATTGCTGAATGAAACATAACGAAGGGCTTAACAAAAATTATGGAGTAATAATTTATAGGATAGAGAGGAACAATACAATAAATTATAGAACAATAACACGTTATTATATATATTTCACAATAGTAATAAACAAATCAATATAGTATTTGCATATAAACGAAAAATAAATGTTACGTTTGTGGCACATATTCGTTGTAAAGGTGGTGATTATGGAAAAAATGTGTGATACAAAGTGATTTTTTGCACCAAGAGCAAATAATTATGGCAGTTTTGCCACAAATATCGCATTTTATTTTAGAATCATTTTGGAAACAAAACTCAACCGGTGTTTCGAATTCGCCTGGCCTACTCTGTAAATATCCACTTTTAAACCACGCATATTTAAATAAATTGTGAAACCTGGGTGACGAGAATTGATGGTGCGTTAATGACTGCAGTTTTAAAATATTGTTTCTAACATGAAGATCAATTGCAAGGTCTAATAGCATTACAATATCAGAAAAATGTTTAATAAAATTTTTCCATAATCGAAAGCCATATACATCTAATGGTTGTATTTTTCCCGTTGTACCGGCCGGAATAGTTAGGAAAACAATATCTGATGCAAAATCCGATCTAGTTTCCTGATTTATATTGGGACAATGTCCACTCCATGAATTTAATAATAATACGGATTGTGGTCCGACATTCGGAAAAAATATTTCTCTCAATCAGGTTTTCATATAATCTGATGTCATTTTACCTGATTTGGAAGCCATTACAAAAATATTAGGAGCATTGAATAAATTTTCCTGTACTCGTGGACCGAACGTTCCTGTTGATTCTTTTAATACAATTAACAGAAGCGACAATAATCTACCATCAACGGAAATAGTTGGCTGTATAGTATAACTATGCGTGGTTGCTGATACAGATTGCACTACGGATTCCATTTTCTTTGTACCTTTTTGTGCTAAGGTACGACCGGTATGAAGTTCTAATTGGAACCTACTTTGATCTGAATTGTAAATATTTTCCACCCCGTATCGATCAATATAATATTTGACATTTGTAATAAATGTATCGCATTTATTTTCTAACTCTGATTTGGATAACAGGATTTTTTCGTGACAAATTTGGTTATTTTCCTAGACACAATATTATGTTTCTTTTTGAATCTTTGTACCCAGCTAGGTGATGCTATGAATCCAGGCATATTTTTCTCTTCTTGTGCTCCATTACCCCACCAAGCAATGTTAATATCATGAATAATGACTCCTTTTTCAAGTACTTCAGCGAAACGGTTTAGTCTATATTCAGAAATTGCTTTTAATTTTTCATTTCTGCTACCACCTGCATTGATATAGTCCTCCCATCGTCGTAATTGTCGAATTGATGTAACTTTTTTGTACCTTCGTCTAACTCCTTCAATCGTTCTTGGTCTTATTTTACCGCTCTTTTAGAATTCCACAGCCTTCCTTTTATAGTCACTTGATATTTCTGCTTCAACATCAGTACAAATAACTTCTTCTGAAAGATAATCCTCATCTTCATCATGCTCCAACAAATCAACTCTTTCCGCCTGTGAGATCTCATTTGTATCATAGAAATCAAGTGTTTTCTCCTCTTCTATTAGAATGTCCATTTTATTTTTCATGTCTGTGAGCATATTTATAATCTTCTCCTTCACTTCCATTTCTTCCGAAGTTACCGGAGTTTGTAGAAGGTTACGAGCAGTGAATGTTGCATATAGCAACAGTATAACATTCCATGGGTTAAATGGAATCATTCTACAAAATATTAAAATTTAACTATTGTTTAATGCTGCTCCGGTCTTCTGTATATTATAATATTAATAACTCCACAAAGTGTATAATAATTTAAATAATATAAATATGAAGAATGACAAGCGTAAGACAATAATACAATACAATAAATACTTACATAATTTCACAAAATTATAGTGTATAACACACTTCTTTACACTATGAACTCATGAAATGAACTGCCCATTTCCAAATATTACAGACATTTTTATAGTCTGCATAGTGCGCAATACGATCAGATGAGCTAATTATAGTGCGCATGACGATCACATGATACCGTTTCATGCGAAACGAAAACAAAATTTATTTATAGAAGTAAAGTATAAATAAATTGTTTTTGATGTACTGCAACACAGTTGACTTTGCTTTGTATATACGGCATTATAAATGCTCAGAAATAAATGTTTAACTTATAATTATATATAATTTATAATTATATATAATTATATATAAAATATGTTCGCATATTATTATATATAAAGATATAAAATTATATATAAATTGTTATATATAATTACATATATTTATATATGAGATTATATATATAACCATATATAATTATGTCAAATTAAATATTATTTTATTTAATTATATTTAAACAATTTCCCGAATGAACACGTTAACGAAACAAAAGAAAGTGTAAAATCTATCTGTCGACAAAATCCGCAATCACTTAGTTGTCAACCCAATATATAAGTTTGTGTTATTCGAAACTTGTCTGTGTAGAGTCCTTATTTGTAACAATGAAGGATTTATAAAATATTCCGTCCGAATCCGGTCAACGAAAGTTGAGTGTTTTCATGACTAGATAAACGTTACTCACCAACAGTAAACGCCGAAGCCCCGCTATTTGCAAGTATTATGTGTGAAAAGTCAAAACCCTACAGCGCCCAATGGCTTCGATAACAAACGTGGTTCACCTGTAGGTTAAACAAAAATAAGGAGCAACGCAGATTCGCCAAGAAAAACAACTTCAACAAAGTAATCGTTCACCAACTGAATCAAACACAGACAGTCGCAATGAAATCGAGCACATGGTTCAATAATAAACAATAACCATTATTAGCGTGCGATAAGAGATATAATAAACATTGACTATTATTGGCGTGCGACCACGTTCAAAAATCAAGGACGAGTGACGAGTACCAGATGGCAGAAAGACTTAAAATATATTTCGAAAACTCTGTTTGTAAACAGGATGGTACATTATAATCTATCGAGTATTTTGATTATGGATAGATAATTCAGAAAATATACATTTGAAATTTCTGTACAAATAGCGCGCCCCACACGCATTTGCTACGTTGTTATATATGCGATTTATCTCTGTTCACAAGTTTATTTTGTGTAAAGGACTGGTCTCACGATTGTGTTAATAATTTTCTATACGCTAACTTTTATGAAGTTGCATATGGAACATTATATGATAACGTTCATGATTTTGAATTGTTAGTGTTATTGTTTCTGTCGAAATCATGAAGGTTGCCATGCAGAACTCCGTGCACAACTTCATAAGTTAACATATAGAAAATCATTAACACAATCGAGCATCGTGAGATTAATATCATATCATTACGATTAATTATAGCATAAGAAAATATGCACAAGCAGTTGTGAAGCATAGTGCAATTGCAGAGAAATATCACAGCGTAACTATCTATACCTATAATATCTATCTACTCGGGCAGAGCGGCACATATACCATGAAGTTTTCTCATTGCGTTTTGTCTAAAATATTAAATGCCATTTTCTAATATTATATATGGATGGATTTGGTATTTAATACTCTACAATTTTTGTCCTTACAAAAACTTAAAAATTTTGCCAGAGTAGAACGAGAAGGGGGGGAGTAGTTCAACATTTGAAATTTTAAAAAACTACATACTAAAAATACATGGTTGCAAAGAGCATAAAATATTGTAAAACTTTTGTCTGAAACTTTTTTTCATATGACTCATAATTTAGAAAATATTTGATAAAAACGATAACAGCTATTTTTTTCAAGGGGTGGTTTCATCCCTCAAACATGTTCCGAAGCCGATATAAAAAAATATGTATCCCTTAGTTTTTGATGCTCTACAACATATCCGAAGCCCATTCAAATCAGTGAGGGACAGTTGTGACACTCTCCTTGTCAATGATGCCAGGAACGCAATCCGGTAGCACAGCACAACGCGTGAGGGGTAGCGCACTATATAACGCACTATAGCGCAATATATAACATCTTAAAAAACATTTCGAAATAATTGAAAATAAAAATACGTTATAAAAATTGCTAGCTGTTGTGTACTGATCTACTGATATATTAGTATTACTGCACTAACAGCATACTATTAAACAAATCATTCTATAAATAACTGAAATTACTACTTAATAACGGGTACATTGAGAATGGCCATAATATCTACAAGGGCCATAATATTATCTTCTCCGCTACTAGAACCCAAAAATGTTTAAAGAATATCCGAGAGAAATAAAATCCTTAGATTTCAATGGTTTCAGGTAAATTCGCCTACAGAAGTCAAATGCATCAATTTGGTTTCGCATTTCCAACGAGTTTAGTCAGTCTTGGAACAATGTGTTTGATCGTAGCAATATGCATTGCCAGGAATAAAGACACTTGTGCCTTTTATAATCTTGTACCGGATTATCTTTTCTTCGGAGATACTACGTTTAAAGATTGGACCGAGTTCTTCTCCAGCTGGTATGTTTGGTGCTGGCCAATATGGCTGTTATCACAAATATGGATCACGATGCATTTGTGGACCACCGAAAATGAAAGATTAGCGCAAGTAGAGAAAATATTCTCCACGATCATTTACGATTCACTTATGATTGATCAATGTTTAGCTTTGAATAGAAGAACACAGTATGAAAATATTAATGAAGATGATAAGAGGATCAACGATAATACTAAATTTTCAGTAAGAAGTTAAAGAAATCATTATTTAATAACTTATTTTTAAAAATTTCATGTACTTATTGACATTATTCTATTTGTTACCAACTAATTAAAATTTCAGAACGGTGTCCTGAAAAGTGAAACTATTGATATAAGTTTAAGTGATGGAATAATTGAACAGGACCTGGGCAATATTGATCTGGACATAACAGGTAGTAAGCGCAAGGACCGAGTCACGAGAATTTATGCATGTGCCACAATGTGGCACGAAGAGAAAAATGAGATGAATCAGTTGGTAAACAGCATCTTGCGATTAGACAAAGATCAGTGCGCAATGCGCGTTACGCAGAAACATTATAAGGTTTACATCAAGGATTATTACGAACTGGAAAGTAAGCCACTAATTATAAGCAATTACAATTACAATTAAAAGACATAATAGAAATTACAATTTTACCTCTAATAATAGATATTACATATACAAGCAGTAAGATAATTTGTGTTTGAAAGAAATATAATGAGTCTTACTATTATATCAATTATATGAATTTATTATTATATTAATATATATATTGATATATATATATTATGTTATATTGCATATACAGGGTGATCCGAAATTCGCGCATACGGAGTATGGGACATGATACTTTATACTAAAATAAACAACTTTTTCCTTTAGCAAAATTGCGTCCGACAAGTAGTTTTTGCAGGAGAACGTGTTAAAGTTAATGAATAAGCGCTCTTGTCTATGTAGCGCTTAGGACCGGCGCGCGCGCCTTACTCACGTGTACCTAGTCAGTAACTAGTATTCATAAGTAATGTCTTTTAAGACGCTCATACGGCTCTATTGTGATTAGTTTACATCTTAAAACTGTACTTAAGACAATCTTAAATAATAAGAATCAATTATGGACAATATCGGAATTTGACTTTCTTCCGTATTGTATTGCTTAAATAATGCAAAATTAATAAAATAATTACTTTATTTATTACGTAATAAATAAATAAAAAATTATCTGATTGCACAATATCATCTGAAAATAAAAATAAATGTAACTAATAATATGCTTTGCGAATTGTGAAATCCCGGTATTATTTAGTTTATAGTTGATTCTTATTATTTAAGATTGTCTTAAGTACAGTCTTAAGATGTCGTAAACTAATTACAACAGAGCCGTATGAGCATATTAAAAGACTACTTATGAATACTAGTCACTGATTAGGTACACGCGAATAAGGCATACACGCCGATCCTGAGCGCTATACACAGTCTGTCCCAGATCCAATGAGACTGGTCTAAAAAAAATACAAAGCGTTTATTATTTTGATTTTTTATTCTTATTTATTCAAAATAGTCTCCTTCTGAGTCAATACAGCGCTGGAAACATTCAACAAATTTTTCGAAACATTTTTTATACTCATCGGCTGGAATGGCCTTTAGTATGGCGGTCGAAGTCTTTTGGATGACCGGGATGGTATCGAAACGATTTCCTTTCATCGCCAATTTCAGTTTGGGAAATAGCCAGAAGTCGCAAGGAGCCAAATCAGGTGAATACGGTGGATGATCGATAACAATGATGCCTTTTTTGGTCAAGAATTCACGTATCATGATGGCTTTGTGCGATAGTGCATTATCGTGCAACAAAAACCAACTGCCTAGCTCTCGATATTCCGGTCGAACTCGTCGAATTCTGGCCCACAATCGTTGTAGGAGTCCCAGATAATATCTGGGCAGACACACAGCGGTCGCTTCGAAGAATTTCTTCGACTTTCTCGATGTTTTCTTCATTGCGAGTGGTTTTTGGCGGCGGTGCTCGGTCATCGTCTGCAAGGTCCTCACGACCGTCACGGAATCGACCAAACCAACGGAAAACCTGTGCACCGGACATGCTCATCCCCGTACACATTTTTTAGCGTTTCGTACGTTTCTGCACCACTTTTACCCAATTTAAAACATGTTCCATGTTGGTTTTTCGACCGACGTACACAAAGTAACTTTACATAAAATGTCAAACCACAGTGAAATATCAACCGAATTCGCTCAAATTTTGAGGTTAAGTAGATGAAGGGTAGAACAGTCACCTACCATCATTCACTCATAGATATCGCTGCGCTAAGAACTTTGATGGAACCAGTCTCATCGTATCTGGGACAGACTGTGTATAGACAAGAGCGCTTATTCGTTAACTTTAACATGCTCTTCTGCAAAAACTACTTGTCGGACGCAATTTTGCTACAGGAAAAAGTTGTTTATTTTAGTATAAAGTATCATGTCCCATACTCCGCATGCGCGAATTTCGGATCACCCTGTATACAGGGTGTTTGATAGCTCATCATGCAGACGAAAGTTGGAGATAGATTGGGTGTAGCCGAGAAGAAAAGTCATGTACCATAATGTCAAATTGGCAATAGTTATCGAGTTATTAATTAAAACATGTGAGCCAACGAGCGCGTAAAGAGCGGAGGGCGACCGCAGTAAACACATAGACATTTGATACAGGCGGAGTCAGCGAGTGGCGATAGGCGAGCGCGCGCGGCGAGGGGCAACGTAAACAACAAGAGGCGAACGCGCGCGACGAGGAGCGAGCGAGCACAAGCGACAAGAGGCGAGCGAGCGCGACGAAGAGCGAGCGAGCGCGAACGATGAGGAGTGAGCGAGCTATAAGGAAAAACCTATAAAGAAAAAGCTCGCTCGCTCCTCGTCGCGCGCGATCACCTTTTGTCGCTTACGTTGCCCCTCGCCGCGCGCGCTTGCCTACCGACACTCTCTGACTCCGCCTGTATCAAATGTCTACGTGCTTACTGCGGCCGCCCTCCGCTCTCTACGCGCTCGTTGGCTCACATGTTTTAATTAATAACTCGATAACTATTACCAATTTGACATTATGGTACATGACTTTTCTTCTCGACTACACCCAATCTATCTCCAACTTTCGTCTGCATGATCAGCTATCAAACACCCTGTATATATATATATATTTTTTTTTTTTTAATATAATAATAAACTCATAATATACAGGGTGTTTGATAGCTGATCATGCAGACGAAAGTTGGAGATAGATTGGGTGTAGTCGAGAAGAAAAGTCATGTACCATAATGTCAAATTGGTAATAGTTATCGAGTTATTAATTAAAACATGTGAGCCAACGAGCGCGTAGAGAGCGGAGGGCGGCCGCAGTAAGCACGTAGACATTTGATACAGGCGGAGTCAGAGAGTGTCGGGAGGCAAGCGCGCGCGGCGAGGGGCAACGTAAACAACAAGAGGCGAACGCGCGCGACGAGGAGCGAGCGAGCGCGAACGACGAGGAGCGAGCGAGCGCAAGCGACAAGAGGCGAGCGAGCGCGACGAAGAGCGAGCGAGCGCGAACGACGAGGAGCGAGCGAGCTATAAGGAAAAAGCTATAAAGAAAAAGCTAATTAATAACTCGGTAACTATTGCCAATTTGACATTATGATACGTGACTTTTCTTCTCGGCTACACCTAATCTATCTCCATCTTTCGTCTGCATGATCAGCTATCAAACACCCTGTATATACAGTCTGTAAAGTAAGAGCGTGTACATAAATGGCAGTTGGTTTCAAATATCGTCCTAGTTCTTTTGTGAGCCGATAGATGAAATCTTTGTCGTGAATGCTTTGTCACAAAAGATTCAGTTGGCGTCGAACTCTAACCTGAGAAACACGTTAACCGTCATGAGTTCCGCATACGCATCGCGCTACGAGGTTGTGTTCCTTTGTTCCAACCCCAAAGGACCAAAAATGTCATATGCAGTGGCTGCTAAATACATGGGAAAGTCAAAATCGTTCGTCGCTAAGTGGGTTCAGCAATATAAGAAGATAAAAAATGTCGATGACTTGCCAGAACGTGGCTTGATAGGCAAAGTGACACCGAATATGGAAAAAAAAATTGTGAATTTGTTTAAGCGGAACCCGACCTTAACATTGCGACAAAGAGCAGCAAAATTAAAACAGAAGGATATAGAAGTATCACATACAACTATTCAAATCCACCTCCTTGCGCATAACCTCAAATATCGAAGCACAATGAAGAAATCACTGTTAGACGAAAAACATGTGACGAAAAGATTTGCTTGGGCAAAAGAGAAGTTGGACCGAGATTGGAGCAACGTGATCTTTACGGACGAAGCTTCTGTTTGGGGATATATTGCCATCCGACGTTCCTGGTCAACCTTGACCAATAGATTAATACAACGGACTGTTAAACACTCTATAAAAGTTCATCTGTGGGGCTGCTTTTCGAAACAGGGTTTTGGAGCGTTACATCTGTTTACATACAATTTAAATGCTCCGAAAATGCTTAAAATTTATGAGAAGTATTTGTTGCCGACTGCTGAACGATGCTTCATCAAAAAAACGAGGACTGGATCTTACAGGAAGACAACGACCCAAAACACCAGAGCAAGCTTTGCACCGAATGAAAAGAGCAGTCTGGCATCGTCACACTTGATTAGCCATCGCAGTCGCCAGATGCAAATCCCATTGAAAATGTGTGGGCATATATCAAGCACAAGCTTTGAGGAAAAAAAGTGTGCACTTTGAAGCAACTGACACGACAAATTCATCTCATTTGGAGGTCTTTATCGAACGAATGCGCAGTCAACTAAGTGGAAAGTATGCCTCGGAGATGCCAGGCAATTATCAATGCCGGTGGTGACTGGACTCATTATTAATGGTATAGCATTTTTCTTCTCATGGAGTACAACAAATCCATGTACTTAAAAATCATTAAAAATAAATTTTTCTATACATTAACCCGTACACGCTCTTACTTTATAGACTGTATATATACAGGATGTCCCAAAAGTAACTGACCACTCTAATAACTCTTCAGTATTGAAGTTTCAAGGAAAATGATCTGAGTAAAAGTTGTAGAGATTTAAGTAAGCTACCTTATAATGACCTTGACCTCTATTTTCAAAGTCATTTGAAGGTCAACTTGTGTTTTTTAAATGGGAATCCTTATTTTTATACTGTTTTTTTCTACTAGTTAATTTGAACAACTTTTGTCTAAAATATTTTTTTATTTGTCTAATATTTTTTGAGATATTTGAGGAAAACTTGATAACTTTTTCAATATTTAACTTACGATAACTCGCTAACTATTTGTCGGAAGAAAGTGGTACTAGACTTTCTTGCTTTATTTAGTCTCAAGAATATATTGTTACAATAGCGCCCTGATTTTTGTTAATTTGGTGATTTTGAAATTTCTAAAAGTCAGTAAGTTAACAAAAGTCAGGGCGCTATTGTAATAATATATTCTTAAGACTAAATAAAGCAAGAAAGTCTAGTACTACTTTCTTCCGACAAATAGTTAGCGAGATATCGTAAGTTAAATATTGAAAAAGTTATCAAGTTTTTCTCAAATATCTCAAAAAATATTAGACAAATAAAAAAATATTTTAGACAAAAGTTGTTCAAATTAACTAGTAGAAAAAAACAGTGCAATAAAAAATAAGGGTTCCTGTTTAAAAAACGCAAGTTGATCTTCAATTGATCTTAAAATAGAGGTCAAGGTCAAAGTCAAAGTCATCATATGGTAGCTCACTTAAATCCCTACAACTTTTATTTAGATCATTTTCCTTGAAATTTTAATACTGCAGAGTTATTAGGGTAGTCCTCTACTTTTGGGACACCCTATATATTCAATTATTTTTATTTTTATATTTAATAATTTTTATATTTAATAATTTAATAATTTTGAAATTTCCAGAAGTCGATAAGTTAACGATTAAGTTAACAAAAATTAGGGTACTATTATAGTAATATATTCTTGATAGTAAATAAAGTCTAATACTATTTTTTCTTTCGACGAATAGTTAGCGAGATATCGTAAGTTAAATGTTGAAAAAGTTACCAAGTTTTCCTTAAATATTTCAAAAAATATTAGGCGAATAAAGAAATGTTTCAAACAAAAGTTGTTAAAATTAATTGGTATAAAAAGATGATATAATAAAAAAATTGGGTTTTCTATTTAAAAAAATTACGTAGACCTTCAACTGACCTTGAAAATGCCCTCTAAATAAAAAACTAATACTACCATTCTCTTTACCCTTCGAAATCATGGAACAGGTGTTTTAGCTTTTTTTAATAGCTTTCATAGTTTTCGAGATTTTTTACCTATTACGTTTGAAATTGAGTACGCAGTATATATTATATGAGTTTATTATTATATTAATATAAGAGAGTTAATATAATGAGTTTTATTATTATATTAATTTAATCTTTTAATTAAAATTTCTGATTTTCCCTTTATTTTAGCTAAGAATCTATATTTTCGAATCTACAATTATAAAATTGATCGAATGTTTGTCGAATACAAAATATTCTGCATTTTTTTTCATCAGCGCATATTTTCTTCGACGACGCGTTTTGTTGCATGCATGGCTGTATTGGTTTATGTGACCACGATGAGAATGAGACACAAGTCAATCAATATGTAGTAATGCTGGTGGAGACGGTTCAAAGAAATGTGGAGAACATGTATATGCGTTCTTCGCCTCCCAACAAATACCCAACACCTTATGGTGGTCGTCTCATGTGGACATTACCAGGAAAAACTCAACTGATAGTTCATCTAAAGGATAGTAATAAGATTAGACAAAGAAAACGATGGAGCCAGGTATGGGAATAGAGATAAAAATATATAGATGCATAAGAAACATATAAAATGAATAAATAGATATTTTATCAAGTTCTTATTAAGATCATATAATTATAAATTCTTAAAATCGTTATTGTTGTATCATCTAGGTCATGTACATGTATTATCTTCTGGGCTATCGTTTGATGGCATTGCCAATCGACGTAAATCGGAAAGAGATCATCGCTGAGAACACATACATTCTTACGCTAGATGGGGACATTGACTTTCAACCATCGGCTGTTAAAGTTCTGGTAGATTTAATGAAAAAAGATAAAGATCTCGGTGCTGCATGTGGTCGGATACATCCAATCGGATCAGGTATAGTCTACAGGATTGGATAAATTGATGTTAAATATTTTAATCTAAATGAGATAGGATCTTAAAATTTTATGTAACATTTATTGTTAGGATCTTTTAGATTTTTACGTTTTCTTATGTATAGGTCCAATAGTTTGGATACAAAAGTTCGAGTATGCTATCGGTCATTGGCTACAGAAATCTACGGAGCACACGATCGGTTGTGTTCTGTGTAGTCCTGGTTGTTTCTCCTTGTTTAGAGCGAATGCATTGATGCAAAATAATGTGATGGCAAAATACGCCACCAAGTCAACCGAGGCCAGACACTACATTCAGTACGATCAAGGTGAGGATCGATGGCTCTGCACATTGTTGCTCCAAGTGGGTTCACGAGTAAGTAATCAACTTGAAGAATACTAAAGAATGAAAAAGACATAAAGCAATAAATAAATAACCATAATCTATTGTTACAATTTGATTTTATCAGGTCGAGTATTCAGCAGCTAGTGATGCGTATACTCATGCACCGGAAGTTTTTACAGACGTATTCGTACAACGTCGCAGGTGGATTCCTTCTACTCTCGCGAATATATTTGATTTACTGATGACAGCCAGACTAACGAGAAAAAAAAACAATGATATCTCGTGGTTATATATCGCTTATCAATGGGTTCTGATGGGTATGTATTTCACACATGTTACTAACGCAAGTCTCTACTATTAAGTCTCATGTTAATAAATATCCGTACAAACTAACCTTTTAAAAAAAAAAAGGTAAAAAGGCGCCAAGTTCACGCACTTCATGTGGAATTATTTTACATTTACAAAAGCAAATGCTCTTATAAAAAATATTAGGAATACAAATAAGTTTCCGCCGTTTTCTATCAAAAATTAGGAATTTATTGTGAAAGAACGGTACATTACGTTTTATTCAAAGTATTGTCCATCACTAGCCACTACTTTTTCCCATTTTTCTGGCAGCATTCGGATACCACGTCGGAAGAACTCTTCATCTTTTGAGGCTATCCACGAATCGACCCAATTTTTAGTATCTTTATATGATGTAAAGTGCTGCTTAGACAGGCCATGTGCCATCGACCGGAACAAATGATAATCGGAAGGGACAATGTCTGGTGAATTCGGCGGGTGGGGTAGGACTTCCCAATTAAGTGTTTCCAAATAGGTTATGACCGATTTTGCAATATGTGGCCGAGCGTTGTCATGTAGGAGAATAATTTTGTCATGTCTGGAGTAGTAATGGGTGCGTTTTTCCTTGAGTGCTCGGCTCAATCTCATTAATTGTGTTCGGTAGAGAGTTCCAGTAATGGTTTCGCTTGGTTTGAGCAACTCATAATACATGACACCAAGCTGATCCCACCAAATACACAGCATGAGTTTTTTCCATGAATATTCAGTTTGGCTGTCGAGCTGTTGAAGCATGGCCAGGTGGTCCCCATGATTTTCTCTTCTTTCTTCTTCTCTTCTTTCTTCTTCTCTTTTTTCTTTGGTTATCGTAGTGGATCCATTTTTCATCACCAGTGACTATACGATGCAAAAAACCCTTTCTTTTATGCCTGGCAAGCAGCATTTCACACGTGAAAAATCGGCGTTCAACGTCTCTCAGCTTCAGTTCATATGGAACCTAATTTCCTTGTTTTTGAATCATTCCCAACGATTTTAAACGATGTGAAATTGCTTGTTGAGTTACTTCTAATGTAAGTGCAAGTTCTTGCGTTTGGCACGAATCTTCCTCCAATAATGCTTCCAATTCCGTGTCTTCGTACACTTTGGGCCTTCCACTACGTTCTTTGTCTTCCACGTCAAACTCACCGTTTTTAAACTTTTGAAACCACTCACGACAACTTCTCTCACTTAAAGCAATCTCACCATATGCTTCTACAAGCAATCGATGCGCCTCAGCTGCAGATTTCTTCAAATTAAAGAAGTAAATCAAAAGTTCCCGCAAATGACGCTTATTCGGCACAAAACTTGACATATTCGCACGAAATAAATTATGTGTTGCTGATACGGAGTCACTAATACTTCAAGGTTATGTTCTTACCAGATGTCCAAACTTACGATATTACGTTTTACATCTGACAATTTCAACATAACCTTCTAGTGGGGCCATCTTTTGTCAAACGGCGGAAACTTATTTATACTCCTATTTTATTTAATATTTTATTTATAAAATAACAAATCTAAAAATGTTACAAAAATAGAAAATATTATTAAAACCATTTTCAATAAAAAAAAGTATCAGATAGATCAAATAAAAATAAATTATACAAAATATGACAAAAAATGAGATAAAGAAAATTAATTTGAAACGAAGATAGCCCAATCTAAAAAGAAAATTGGATATATTAAGTATAATGTTATTATAAACCAAACTGAAATAATTTTTATATTAAGTAAAATGTTATAATAAATTATAATAAAAAGTAGTGAAAGTGAAATTGAAAATTGCAACTGATAACGAGAAAATATATAAAAAATAGTTAACTTTAAAACAAAGAAGTAATTTGGAGCAAAAAATATTAAATTTTTTATATAATATGAATGTTTCCTTTTTATATATATATATATATATATTTATATATATTAAGTACAATGTTATGATAAATATAAAACATAGTTAACATTAAAACAAAGAAATAATTTGGAGCAAAGATGTTAAATTCTTGATGTTTCCTCTTGACACGAATAATAACAAAAATTTTATTCTGTAACCAAGAATAAAAAAATTATATTACACAAAAAATTGGTTACAAAAAAATTAGTACAAAAAAAACAAAATTTAAATTTATACAAAAAACACTTGGCGTGCCCATGTCACATAAAAATAAAAGTGCAATAGATTGTACATTTTAATTTGCCAATAATTGCGTTGATATATTTTATAGATTTATAATGACAGTGAATATTTCTGGAAAGTTAATATCGAAACAAAATTACTTAAAAAAAAAAAAGAAAAAAAAGCGCCAAGTACACGCGTTTCAGGGTTTGTTCTGCAAATATAAATTTAAAAAAATGTTATAAAAGAATAAGGACCAAGAAAATAATATGGGATGTTATGTTTTAAATTAATGTTCTAAACTTCTCAAAAATGATTTCATTGCATGGAAAAAAATATTCAGGAAAAATTATTGGGAACTTGAATAAGTTCTCGCTGTTTTTTCGTGAAAATGAATATTTTATTTTAAAAAATTAGTAAAGAACATGTCATTGGAAGTATTGTCCATCGCTAGCCACTACTTTCTCCCATGTTTCTGGCAGCATACGAATACCATGTCGAAAGAACGACTCATCTTTTGAGGTTATCCACGAATCGATCCATTTTTTGGCATCTTCATAAGAATGGAAGTGCTGCTCAGCCAAGCCATGAGTCATCGATCGGAACAAGTGGTAATCGGAAGAAACAATGTCCGGTGAATACGGCGGGTGAGGTAGGACTTCCCATTTGAGCGTTTCCAAGTAGGTTTTGACCGGTTTTGCAACATGTGGCCGAGCGTTGATATGCTGCAAAATTACTTTGTCGTATCTCTCCTCATACTGCGGCTGTTTTTCCTTCAATGCTCGACTCAAACGCATCAATTGTAGTCGATAGCGATCTCCCGTGATGGTTTCGTTGGGTTTGAGAAGCTCATAATATACTACACCCAGCTGATCCCACCAAATACAGAGCATGAGCTTGGAACCATGGATATTCAGCTTTGCCGTCGATGTTGATGCATGGCCGGGCTTACCTCACGATTTTCTACGCTTCGGGTTATCGTAGTGTATCCACTTTTCATCGCCAATCACGACACGATGCAAAAAACCTTTCCTTTTTTGCCGTTGGAGCAGCTGTTCGTACGTGAAAAAACGCCGTTCAATATCTCTCAGCTTCAATTCGTACGGCACCCAATTTTCTTGCTTTTGAATAATTCCTAATCCTTTTAAACGTTTGGCAACTGTTGTGTGATCAACTCCTAATGATTCTGCAAGTCCATTTTACGTCTGATATGGGTCTTCATCGAATAATGCTTCCAATTCTTCGTCTTCAAACTTTTTCGGTGCGCCAGAGCATTCTTTATCTTCAACATCAAAATCATTATTTTTAAAGCGTCTAAACTAATCTCTACATGTTGTTTCCGACAGAGCATGGTCGCCATAAGTCTCCACAAGAATTCTATGTGCTTCAGCTGCAGATTTTTTTTGAAAAAAGTAATGCAGTAAAATTCCCCGCAAATACTCTTTTTTTGGCACGAAATTCGACACATTTAACGCTATGAAAAAATATGTTATTTACGTTTCGGCGAAATAACATATACTATCACTTCGAGCCTAATGGTGGAGCTTTACGATGAAGTTGGCTATAGTATTGCCTGATGCAAAAAGGCTAAGATAACACCATCTGTCGGGAAACAGCGAGAACTTATTCAAGTCCCCAATATTAATGCAAGTTTGTACAAAAAATGTTACTTTTTAACTTTTTAAAAAAAAAGTAATGAAATCAAAAGTTACGTCAACTGATAATGCGAAAATATATTATACAAGACATGAAAAACGAAGCAACGAAAGTAAATAAAATTAAAAATAATAAAACAATGAAAAATAAAATTAAGATTTAGACAAAAACACTTGGCGTACCCAGATATTATAACATATTATAAACTGTCAAATATATAAATAGTGTTAACACATTCAATATTAACTTTCAGAAATATAGATTGTCATTATATAATTATAAAATGTATCAATGATTAGAAGATTGAAATGTATAATCTATTACAACTTTTGTTAATGCATCCTGGGTACGCCAAATATTTTTGTCTAAATCTTAATCTAATTTTATTTTTCATTGTTTTATTATTTTTAATTTTATTTGTTTTCGTTGCTTCGTTTTTCATGTTTTGTACAATATATTTTTACATTATCAGTTGGCGTAACTTTTTGATTTCATTACTTTTTTTAAAAAGATTAAAAAGTAACATTTTGTACAAATTTGCATTAGTAATTTTTCCTGAATATTTTTTTCCATGCAATGAAATCATTTTTGGGAAGTTAATTTAAAACATAACATCCCATATTATTTTCTTGGTCCTTATTTTTTATAACATTTTTTTAAATCTATATTTGCGGAACAAACGCTAGAACGCATGTACTTGGCGCTTTTTTCTTTTTTTTTTAAGTAATTTTGTTTGGATTTCACATTTCTTTTTACACACATTTAAATTATTATTAATAGTACTATGTTGGTAACATTTTCATCAAATATTGAAGATCCTTTTCTTAACAGTTCGATGTCGCTTATCTCATGCACATGTATTCTATATGTTAGAGTATATTTTCAAGTCCAACACAAAAGATTCAGTTATATTTATTACTTTTAATCAAGAAATATAACTCTGTTATTGTTATCGTTACATTTAAAGTGATTAATATCTGCACTAAAAAATTACAGACAAATAGTTACTTATCTTCTAACATAAGCAGCACTAACTATGCAGTGGTCACTCATTGTTTATTGAAAAATTTGCTATTAACATTACTAATTTTACAAAAACTATTCGTTATATATTTACAAAAACTACTCTGATAATTTAAAGAGTAATGAATTGTTATAGAAAGCACTGAGTTGGCATGGACCTGTCAAGATAATGATCTTCAAAACTTGATAAAAACAATACCAACTCAGTACTTTCTATAATAATTCATTACTCTTTAAATTATCAGAGTAATAATGAGTAATTTTTGTAGAATTAGTAGTGGTAATAGCAAGTTTTTCAATAAACAATGAGTGACTACTTTGTAGCGCTGTTAGAAGGTTAAAAGTAATTTTTTGTCTGTAATTTTTTAATACAAATATTAATCACTTTAATTGCAACGATAACAGTAACAGAGTTATATTTCTTGGATAATAGTAATAAATATAACTTTTTTTTTTGGTCACGTAGAGGAAATCCATCATGGATGCCCCCGATCCTTGGGGGGGGGGGGGTCGGATGTTATGTCGAACTCTTACCGACTAAAACCCCCGCGGGGTGTCTACCTTTCGGACCGTGGTGGGGGGAGTCAGGGGAACTACTCCCGTATTCCCTCCTCGACACTCTGGCCCCAGGGCTCTCTATAAGAGCCCCCCGCCCTTTGCACCGCACCCTCTCCCACAAAGGGAGTCGGGGGTGCGGACCCCGACTGGTTATCCAGCCGGGTTGGCCTTCTGGTTCACCTTCTGGAGGGAGGGGACACTCCCCCCGCGCCCCCTTGTTTGTCAAGGGGGACGGAGGAGTGGAGCCCGGCCCCAACCAGGCTTCCACTTCCCTACCCCTACCGGCGCACAGGGGAGACGGGCGGGCTTACTCACCCATCCCCCTTCCCGCGCGTCCGAAGTCGTGCCCGGGGCGGCCGAGGGGGCGGCTTCCGGTTAACCGGTGGCCGCTCCTCCTCGGCCGGTACCGCCTCGGGTCCACTGTCTACTCCCGGGGAGCGTCGCCTTCCCCCCCACCGCACTTTGCGGCGGGGTTTAGGGCGACGCTCCCACTCGACGGTCTCCTTGGACATCACGTCCCTATAGAAGGAGGTCGCCGCTCCCCAAGTTTCTTCGCTCCCGCACATGGCTTTTACCATGCGCGGGAGCGAAGTTCCCCCACGCGGCACCCCACCGCGCGGGCGAGGACACGGCGCTGCTGACTCCATGCAGGGCATGTCATCAGTGTATGATGCACCGTGTCCTCTTGTCCCGCACAATGGTGGCATCGGGTGGTGGGCTCCCTCCTGATCCGGCGCAGGTACCGACCGAAGCACCCATGCCCGGTCAGCACCTGCACTGGATGGGAGGTTAGTCCGCATCCCACCCTGCCTACCACCTCAGGTAGGCAGGAGCGGACAGCCTCGGCCGTTTGGAGCCCGGGTTCTCGGGGGTCGAACAACGTGTCCGACCACCTTTCCAGTACCCGGGTTCTGGCCTGGGACTTCAGGGCCATCAGGCCCCTGGCCGTTAGCTCCTCCTCCTCGCGGAGCTCTCACACCCTCCAATAGAGAATACTCTGCTCCTCAGCGAGGAGCTCCACGGGAGGGGAGCCGGGTAGTCGCTGCCATGTACGATACAGTGCGGTACCCTCTAATTGTCCTCACGACCATCGGCCGCAGCGCCTGGCGCACCAAGCGCTTGCTGCAGCCAGCGGCCATGAGTTGTGGCGCTCATATGGGCGCCCCGTATAGGGCTAGCGAGAGCACCGCACCGACGTACAGGCGGCGAGCCCTCCATCCTGGACCCCCTGGGCGCGCATCAGGCTGGCTACTGCCAGTCCCGCCTTGCGCACCCGGGGGACCAGCTGGCTAAAATGTGGCCCAAAGTCCCACCGGCTGTCCAGCGTCAGGCCCAGATATTTAATCGTAGGCCCGACGCGGATGCGGACACCATCTACCAGGACCCGAGTCTCCGGCAGCGCCCCACGACTGCTGTCGTGAAAAAACACGGCTTCAGTCTTGTGGGGCGCCAC
Organism: Harpegnathos saltator; assembly: GCF_003227715.2. NCBI lineage: Eukaryota > Metazoa > Arthropoda > Insecta > Hymenoptera > Formicidae > Harpegnathos > Harpegnathos saltator. The sequence continues at coordinate 204,704 of NW_020230300.1, forward strand.
CTTGAGATCCAGGTCCCTGATGGTACCCACCACCGATATTAGTGCCGCCTCCGCTCGGAGGCGGGCTCCCTCCAGTTCTCCCCTCCGGCCACCACTAACGTGTCGTCCGCATAGCAGACGACGTGGCAGCCAGGGGGAAGAAGAGTGCGCAACACCCGGTCGAACGCGATGTCCCATAGCAGGGGGCCGAGAACCGACCCCTGCGGGACACCGCGCTCCATTGCGCGCCGGCCTTGGACTCCGCCCTCCTTCAGGAAGGCGAGGTCCCTACCCCCGAAGTAGGCCGATGGAATGCGCCGGAGATAGGCGGACACCCCGTGATACTCGAGGGTCTGTCCTATCTCCAGCCAGGGCAGGGTGTTAAATGCGTTTGTTATGTCCAATGACACCGCTAGTAACACCCCGCCCCCTCCTCCACGACCGTCCGGGTCAGGTCCCGAAGCCACTGGATTGCATTCAGCGTTGAGCGTCCGGGTCTGAACCCATATTGACGGTCGTGGAGGGATGGCCTTCAATACTTTCTTCGATTCGGCTTTTATCTCCTCAATCGAGTCGAAACGGTGTCCCTGGAGCGGTCTTTTGAGTTTGTTGAACAGCCAGAAGTCGCACGGTGCTAAATCAGGCGAATACGGTGGTTGTGGAACGATATGGGTCAAATTTTTGGCGAAATGTTCTCGAAGAACCAATGCAGTGTGGGACGATACATTATCGTGGTGCAAAAATCAAGAATTGTCTGCCAATAATTCTGGCCTCTTGAGGCGAATAGCTTCATGCAAACGGCGCATAACACTCAAATAATATTCCTTGTTAACAGTTTGGCTTGGCGGAAGAAATTCATGATGCATAACACCACGATAATCGAAGAAAACTGTCAACATGACCTTGATTTTTGAGCGACTTTGACGCGGTTTTTTCGGTCTTGGTTCACCTTTTGCACGATATTCGCTCGATTGGTCGGTTGTTTCCGGATCGTATGCATAGATCCAAGTCTCATCTCCCGTAATGATGCGTTTTATGACGTCCTGATAGTCAGAAATCATTGTTTCACAGATGTCAACACGACGCTTTTTTTCCAAAAAATTGAGTGTTTTTGGAACCAATCGAGATTTGACGTGGTTGAGGCACAAAACATCTTTTAAAATGGTTTGGGTTGATCCAAATGAAATGCCCGTAGCATTAGCAAGGTCTCTAATTGTCAATCGACGATTTTCGAACAGCAAATCTTTGATTTCCTTGATGTGGCTTTCATCAGTAGATGTTGATGGTCGTCCGGGGCACTGTTCGTCTTGAACTCGTTCTCGGCCTTCTTTGAAGTCTTTGTACCACTTGTAAACATTTTTTTGCGACATAGCCTTATCACCAAAGGCCTTCTGCAACATCCTCAACGTTGCCGCGGCAGAATATTCATTCCGCAAACAAAATTTAATGCAAATTCTTTGCTCAACAAAATCAGACATAGTAAAAATCGGAAAACTCACTCTTGTATGTTTACAAAAATACGTATAGTTCTGCAGCAATTGAATATATTGACATGAAACTCTGCATAGATGTCAAAGACAGTGCTACCAACTCACCAAAAAATAATTTCATGCTTTTATTGTACTCGCGAAGTTTAAATGAAAAATTCACCTTATTTTTTTATCACAGTAGTATATTTGTATTCTACATGCATTTATAACCATAAAAGTTTTAATTATATTATACTATTAACTAAGAAATATAATATAATTAAAACTTGTGATTACCTTGTAAATGCACATAGAATACATGTGTACAAAGTAAGCGACATCAATCTGTCAAGAACAGGATCTTCAAAATTTGATAAAAATCTCATCGGTATCAACTCAATAGTTCCTATAATACTCCCCAAATTATCAGAGTGGTGACAAGTATTTTTTGTAGAATTAATAGTGGTGATAGCAAGTTTTGAAGATCTTGTTCTTGACAGGTCGATATCGCTTACCTCATATATTTGTATTCTACATGCATTTATAAACATAAAAGTTTTTATTATATTATACTATTAATTATATATTATACTATTAAGAAATATAATTAAGTTATTGTTATAGTTGCATTTAAAGTGACTAATGTTTTTACTAAATAATTATAGGCAAAAAATAATTTTCAACCTCCTATAATATATAATAACAACACTACACAGTGGTTACTCACTATCACTAATGGTACAAACTCACTACTTCCTATAAAAGCTCATTCACTTTTTAAATTACTAGAGTGGTAACAAGTAGTTTTTATAGAACTAGTAGTGGTAATAGCAAGTTTATTAATAAACAATGAGTTTACCAACCACTGTGTAGCGCTGTTACGTTAGAAGGTTAAAAGTAATTTTCTGTCTGTATATTTTTAGTACACATATTTAATCGCTTTAAACGCTGTAACAATAACTGTAACAATAACAGAATAATATTTCTTGGATAATAAATATAACTCATAGTTTTTGCGATTAACGATGAATACATGTAGAATACACTTGCATAAGATAAGCGACATCCAATTATCAAGAAAAGTTAGATTAGATTAAGCGTCGATTGACACGTTCGCGGGCTCAGCACTGAGCAACAAGCGTGTTCACAGTCGCCACCTATACAGGTCTGATGGGACTGCACATTTTGACGACGAATTTTCGGACGTGATAGTTTTTCACGATTTCGTACTTTGAACTAAAATATTTCGACTTACAGTACACGCAGGACAAAAATAAAGATAGTTTTGTTATGTGTAAGTCGACCCCAAGGAATCCATTGAGCGCACTTAGAACTCGATCAGATTAGCCGTTTGGGTGGTACAATAATCTTGCCACCCATCAACTAAGTGCTTCGTGTAAAGAGACCCAACCAGTTTCACGGCCCGTGCGCGTCACGTCGCTCTCGCGTGCACTTGGCGCGAGACACTACCGTGTCTCTTGAACTGAAACTTTATAATATACAGGCGCACTATTATATTATTATAAATATTATTTAAGCAAAGGGCACGCCAAGTGTTTTTTATATAAATTTTAATTTTATTTTTTTGGTACTAATTCTTTTTGCAACTAATTTTTTGTGTGATATAATTTTTTTATTGTTGGTTACAGAATAAAAAGACCCCGCACAGATCTTATGGGAATGTGCCCTCGGTTAAATTGGATAGAATTGAAGTATGTTATGGTCCTCGATATCTCGAACGAAAGTCTCAATAGGCACGACTCTCTAAATTCAATCATTTTCCGTTCAGAGAAGTTTAAAGTAGTAACCTCTCAATGAAAACCTACAGTTGTAGCATGCTTTTTCATGAAACAAATATATGAATATCTCTCTCTCTTTCTATATATACAGGGTGTTTGAAAGCTTATCATGCAGACGAATGTTGGAGATAGATTGGGTGTAGCCGAAAGAAAAAGTCATGTACCATAATGTCAAATTGGTAATAGTTACTAAGTTATTAATTAAAACATGTAAGCCAACAAGCGCGTAGAGAGCGGAGGGCGGCTGCAGTAAGCACGTAGACATTTGATATAGGCGGAGTCAGCGAGTGACGGTAGGCGAGCGCGCGCGGCGAGGAACGAGCGATCGCAAGCGACAAGAGGCGAGCGAGCGCGACGAGGAGCGAGCTGCATAGGGACATAGAGCTAAGTGAGAGGAACAAAAAAGTTCTGTGCCATAATGTGAAAATCTTAATAGTTTTTTAATTATAACAGCGCAAAGTTTGGCGTTTTCCACGCCTATCGCGGCTTTTAAACGCTCCGCGGCAAGCTGTGTGCGTAGGGGCTGAGCGATAACACGTCTCATGCTGATTGTCGCGATGGCGTCTTGGCGCTTTGACGCCGCGCAACGGTCAGCGCGAGCCGCGTTACCGCTCAGCCCCCACGCTTACAGCTTGCCGCGGAGCGTCTATAGGCCGCGCTGGGCGTGGAAAACGCCAAACTTTACGTTGTTATAATTAAAAAAATATTACGATTTTCACATTATGGTACAGGATTTTTCTGTTCCTCTCACTTAGCTCTATATCCCTACGGAGCCCTTGTGCCAAAGTTCTGAGACACCCTGTATATAGGGTGGGAGGTTATAAGTTGACAACCCGAAATGTGAAGGTAGATTGGGTTAAGACAAACATAAAAGTCTACCGTTTTGCGAGACTCGCAATAATTATCGAGTTATTAATGACAAAAATCTTGAGGAGTGGGAGCGCGCCGGCATAGATGATTGGAGAAACGTTGCAACTACTCAGACTACGGCGCAGCGCACTCGACCAAGCAACTGTTGCCGGTGCGCGGCGAGGGGAAAGACAATACGCTGCTATTCGTTGTTTTATCTCCCGGACCTACGTCTCGCCGCACGCCGCCAACAGTGCTGGGTCGAGTGGGCCGCGCTGTGGCCTGAGTAGCTACAACACTTCTCCAATTATCTATGCCGGCGCGCTCCCATTCTTCAGATTTCTGTCATTAATAACTCGATAATTATTACGAATCTCGCCAAACAGTATGAGACTTTTGTTTATCTTAACACAATCTACCTTCACATTTCGGGTTGGCAACTTATAATCAACCACCCTGTATATAAGGGTGTCCCATTTTAATGTCCCACCCCAAATAACTTTTCAGTATTGAAGTTTCAAGGAAAATGATCTCTATAAAAGTTGTAGGGATTTAAGTAAGCTACCTTATGATGACCTTGACTTTGACCTTGACATCTATTTTTAAGGCCATTTGAAGGTCAACTTGCGTTTTATAAATAAGAACACTTATTTTTTATTACACTGCTTTTTCCACCAGTTAATTTGAATAACTTTTGTTTAAAACAGTTTTTTATCTGTCTAATATTTTTTTAAATATTTGAGGAAACCTTGATAACATTTTCAATATTTAACTTACGATATCTCGCTAACTATTTGTCGCAAGAAAAAGTGGTACTAGACTTTCTTGTTTTATTTAGTCTCAAGAATATATTGTTACAATAGCGCCCTGATTTTTGTTAATTTGATGATTTTGGAATTTCCAAAAGTCAGTAAGTTAACAAAAGTCAGGGCGCTATTGTAACAATATATTCTTGAGATTAAATAAAGCTTGAAAGTCTAGTACCACTTTTTCTTCTGACAAATAGTTAGCGAGATATCGTAAGTTAAATATTTAAAAAGTTATCAAGTTTTTCTCAAATATCTCAAAAAATATTAGACAAATAAAAAATGTTTTAGACAAAAGTTGTTCAAATTAACTAGTAGAAAAAAACAGTGTAATAAAAAATAAGGGTTTCTGTTTAAAAAACGCAAGTTGATCTTCAATTGATTTTAAAAATAGAGGTCAAAGTCAAGGTCATCATAAGGTAGCTTACTTAAATCTACAATTTTTATTCAGATCATTTTCCTTGAAACTTCAATATTGAAGAGTTATTAGGATAATTCATTACTTTTAGGACATCCTATATATATATATATATACAGGGTGTTTGATAGCTGATCATGCAGACGAAAGTTGGAGATAGATTGGGTATAGCCGAGAAGAAAAGTCATGTACCATAATGTCAAATTGGCAATAGTTACCGAGTTATTAATTAAAACATGTGAGCCAACAAGCACGTAGAGAGCGGAGGGCGGCCGCAGTAAGCACGTAACATTTGATACAGGCGAAGTCAGTGAGTGACGATAGGCAAGCACGCGCGGCGAGGGGCAACGTAAACGACAAGAGGCGATCGCGCGCGACGAGGAGCGAGCGAGCTTTTTCTTTATAGCTTTTTCCTTATAGCTCGCTCGCTCCTCGTCGTTCGCGCTCGCTCGCTCTTCATCGCGCTCGCTCGCCTCTTGTCGCTTGCGCTCGCTCGCTCCTCGTCGCGCGCGCGCTCGCCTCTTGTCGTTTACGTTGCCCCTCGCCGCGCGCGCTTGCCTACCGACACTCGCTGACTCCGCCTGTATCAAATGTCTACGTGCTTACTGCGGTCGCCCTCCGCTCTCTACGCGCTCGTTGGCTCACATGTTTTAATTAATAACTCGATAACTATTGCCAATTTGACATTATGGCACATGACTTTTCTTCTCGGCTACACCTAATCTATCTCCAACATTCGTCTGCATGATCAGCTATCAAACACCCTGTATCTGTGTCTATATACATATAGAAATCGTATCGCTGGTATTGGCATTAGCCAAGATGTATCACGTGAAAGTTAACCAGTCGGATTTACATCTCTTTTGTCGTGTGCGTGCGCGTACGTACGTGTGCGTGTGCGTGTGTGTGTCTGTGTATGTGTGTGTGTGTGTGTATAGAGAAAGAGAGAGAGAGAGAGAGATATTTATATATTTGTTTCGTGAAAAAGCGTACGTAGTACAGCTGTGTAGGTTTCTATTGAGAAGTTACTACTTTAAACCTCTCTAGACGACAAATTATTGAATTTAGAGAGTCGTGCCTATTGAGACTTTCGTTCGAGATGTCGAGAACCATAACATACTTCAATTCCATCCAATTTAACCGAGGGCACATTCCTATAAGATCTGTGCGGGGTCCTCTTTGTCATTATTCGTGTCAAAAAGAAACATCAAAAATTAAATATCTTTGCTCCAAATTATTTCTTTGTTTTAATGTTAACTATGTTTTATAGTTATCATAACATTGTACTTAATATGTAAAAAGGAAATATCAAAAATTTAATATTTTTGCTCCAATTATTTCTTCGTTTTAAAGTTAACTATTTTTTATATATTTTCTCGTTATCAGTTTTGGTGCAGTTTTTCGATTTCACTACTTTTCATTATAATTTATTACAACATTTTACTTAATATAAAAATTATTTTAGTTTGGTTTATAATTTATGCTTAATATATCCAATTTTTTTAAGGTTGGGATATCTTTTTATTTCAAATTAATTTTCTTTATCTCATTTTTTGTCATACTTTGTATAATTTGTTTTTACTTGGTCTAACTATCTGATACTTTTTTTTTATAGAAAATAGTTTTAATAATATTTTTTATTTTTTGTAACATTTTTAGATTTATTTTATAAATAAAATATGTTTTGTAAGACCATTTACTTTTATAAATGTAAAATAGTTCCACATGAAGCGCGTGAACTTCCCATATGGCACAGACAATTGCAGCAATATTGCTGTAATGTTGCAACATTGCACATTGCAGCGCAATATTGCAGAGACATTACAAAAACAATATTTTGCATTATTATATCTGCAATGTTGTAGCAACATTTCAAATTGCGGTTATTATTAAAAAATTATACGAGATATCGCTAAATGGAAGAGGACTTTTTCGTTCCTCTCGCTTAGCTCTACACTCCTATGGAGTTAGTATGTTACAATTATGGGACACTTTGTATATTGCTCTAATTATCATATTTAATCACTACGATTTGGTTTTACAATGATTTAATTTCATATCCCAAACTTAAACGTCTTATTAATTCAAGAATAGTTACCGCAAATCTTTATGACCAGTATTATTTCAAATAGCAAGGTGGCATCTTATTGACATTCTATTGAGTCAATAAAGCGGCGTCTTTTTAAGATATCATTTTACTCTTTGAAATATTACAGATCTTGGGAACTTTCTATGACTATTCTTGTTTGATGTCAGAAATGAAAACAATGATATAGTAATCCTTTTTTTTTTCATGTACGTTAAAATAAAAGAAATTTCTACAAAACGACACTTATGATCAATTTTACAAATTTGTAAAATGTTCCGAACACTTTTCTTTTGCTGTATGATAATCATTCACTGTAAATAATTAGTAAAATTTATACAAATGTTGAGTTGAACATATTATCTCTCATGATTATTGTTACAGAATTTTTATGGAAAATTATTGATTGTCATAACAAGAGGAAAGTGTGTCCAGAACATTTTATAAATTCGTTAGAACAATCACAAATATTATCCTCTGGAATGTATCTATATAACTGAAACAATTTTTGGCATACGATCTTTCGCTTCTGCCGTCATTAAATAAAGACTCACAGTTTCCAGGAGAGACTCCCAATATATATATAGTGTTTAACAGCATCCTTACCAAAGCTAGTATATAGCTAGAATAGAATCAACCATGTGAAATTTTGAGATATTAATGATAAAAAATTTCTACCAAGAGAAAAAGTTCTACCAATTTCTATTCTTCATAAAAATTTTTTATCATTAATATCTCAAAATTTCACGTGGTAGATTAAAAAAGAAATCGATTTCATTACTAACCACAATCTATTCTAACTATCTACAGTGCCTACCAAAAGTTCGGGGCCCCCTAAATAATTGTTGAACGGTTTGAAATATAGGATTGAAATTTATAAGAATTCAATGGGATCACAAAGTCTATTATTTAACTACAAAAACATCCACCTCCACACCCCCGGGGGCCGGGGGAAGGGGGAGCCAAAAAATCTCAAATGGTATGTTGGGTTGAGTGAGGGCTCGTTCGAAAGGGCTTTCCGAGACGAAAACAACGCGAGGTCGCCGAGGTCTCTACGACTTTTTTTCGCAGAGTTATGATCATTTGAACATTGAGATTTTGCGAGGGCACAGAAGGCGACAACAGAAGAAAGGTCAGGCTTCACACGGGCACGCGCATTCCTGTGCGTGCGTGTGTGTGTGTGTGTGCGTGTTCGGCCAACTAAGGCAAGACCGCTAGCGTGTCCGGCCAACTAAGGTAAGACCAAGATAGGAACACTGGCGTATATGAAGGAATAAAAACACTAATTATTTAATCAAATGTTCAAATTGATGTCCTTCGACACTTGGCAGTGTCTTAAACGAACGTAAAACGTTTCAATTACGTCAGTTAAAAAGTCGGGTGTGATTGAATTTGAAACGTTCACTATTTTTTCCCGCAGCTCTTCTAAATTTTCGGACCTAGTCTCATAGACCTTTGTTTTCAAATATACCCAGTAAAAGAAGTCTAATGGGGTCAGATCTAGTGATGTCGGTGGCCATTCTATTGTGCCTCTTCTACCAATCCATCGATCAGTGAAAACATCGTTTAGAATATTTCGAGCTTGCAGAGAAAAATGAGCTAGAGCCCCATCCTGCTGAAACCAAACATTGTGGAAAGCTTCTCCAGCAATACCTTGAATAGCCGGTGTCACTTGGTTTCTTAGCAAATTGCAATAATTTTGAAAACAAAGGTCTATGAGACTAGGTCCCAAAATTTAGAAGAGCTGCGGGAAAAATAGTGAACGTTTCAAATTCAATCACACCCGATTTTTTAACTGACGTAATTGAAACGTTTTACGTTCGTTTAAGACACTGCCAAGTTGTCGAAGGACATCAATTTGAACATTTTATTAAATAATTAGTGTTTTTATTCCTTCACATACACCAGTGTTCCTATCTTGGTCTTGCCTTAGTTGGCCGGACACGCTAGCGGTCTTGCCTTAGTTGGCCGAACATGCACGCACACACACACACACACACACACACACACACACACACACACACACACACACACACACGCACGCACGCACGCACGCACGCACGCACAGGAATGCGCATGCCCGTGTGAAGCCTGACCTTTCTTCTGTTGTCGCCTTCTGTGCCCTCGCAAAATCTCAATGTTCAAATGATGATAACTCTGCGAAAAAAAGACGTAGAGACCTCGGCGACCTCGCGTTGTTTTCGTCTCGGAAAGCCCTTTCGAACGAGCCCTCACTCAACCCAATATGCCGTTTGAAATTTTTTGGCTCCCCCTTCCCCCGGCCCCCGGGGATGTGGAGGTGGGTGTTTTTGTAGTTAAATAATAGACTTTTTGATCCCATTGAATCCTTATAAATTTCAATCCTATATTTCAAACCGTTCAAAAATTATTTAGGGGGCCCCGAACTTTTGGTAGGCACTGTATATTAGCTTTGATAAGGATGCTGTTAAATACCCTGTATATGTATACAGGGTGTCCCATTTTTATGTCCCACCCCAAATAACTCTTCAGTATTGAAGTTTCAAGGAAAATCATCTGAATAAAAGTTGCAGGGATTTAAGTGAGATACCTTACGATGACCTTGACTTTGACCTTGACCTTTATTTTCACGGTCATTTGAAGATCAACTTGTGATTTTTAAATAGAAACTCTTATTTTTTATTACATTGTTTTTTTTCTACTAGTTAATTTGAACAACTTTTATCTAAAACATTTTTTTATATGTCTAATATCTTTTGAGATATTTGAGAAAAACTTGATAACTTTTTTAATATTTAACTTACGATATCTCACTAACTAGTTGTCGGAAGAAAAAGTGGTACTAGACTTTCTTACTTTATTTGGTCTCAAAAATGTATTGTTACAATAGCGCCTTGACTTTTGTTAACTTACTGATTTTTGCAAATTTCAAAATCATCAAATTAACAAAAACCAGGGCGCTATTGTAACAATATATTCTTGAGACTAAATAAAACAACAAATTCTAGTACTATTTTTTCTTCCGACAATTAATTAGCGAGATAACATAAGTTAAATATTGAAAAAGTTATCAAGTTTTCCTCAAATATCTCAAAAAATATTAGACAAATAAAAAAATGTTTCAGGCAAAACTTGTTAAAATTAACTGGTAGAAAAAGCAGTGTAATAAAAAATAAGGATTCCCATTTAAAAAACACAAGTTGACCTTCAAATGACCTTGAAAATAGAGGTTAAAGTCAAAGTCAAGGTCATCATAAGATAGTTCACTTAAATCCCTACAACTTTTATTGATATCATTTTCCTTGAAACTTCAATACTGAAGAGTTATTTGGGGTGAGACATTAAAATGGGACACTCTGTATACTGGGTGTTTCAGACCATCCAGGTCAGCCGGTTTTTTCGTTAATGCAACATTTTAGGGAAAAATATTTCAAACAAAAATTGTAAGGCTTCAAAGGATCTATTTACTGACGCTATGAATTTGACCTTAGGATAACCTTAAAAAGTGCAGTCAAGATCAACATAAAAATCTTACAAGGAGATGACGCAACCTGTTTCATCGATTTCAACACGAGTCATAGCACATACGATAGCTATGATGCCGTGTATAAACGCCCTAACATAATATGCGTGAATGCGTCTTTGTTTACGAGTAATTTGTAGTTAAAGTTTGGCTCGCGGAGCCGTGCCACACATAGGGCGCAAGTTACGACACTCTTTCACGAAGCCGGCGTGGCTGAGCAGACAGAGGCACCCGCGCCGCGAATACTTTTACGCCGACGACGGCGTTCGAGTCCCGCCGACGACTGGTTCGTTTTTTTTTCGTATGTAAAGACATGTAATAAATATTTTTATATTGTTCTTATATATAATTCCTTTTTTTGTTTCTACGCTATTAATCAAGGCTAATTAGGAAAGTCAGGTCTTTCAAATATGAACACAACTTTTTTATTAATTACAATAAAATGTTTTTTTCGTGTAAATCTATTTCGCATAAATATTTCGTATGGTATGGAAAAGAAATGGCCAGACAGTGATTATTTTGTGTGAGAGAAACCCGAGAGCCGTTAGAACCGTTACAAGTGGAAAGGAACCCTCTTCCCTTTCCCCTTCTCGCAGAGGAATTCTCATGTTTTGTGACGTGCTCGCTTCATTCTCTGGGCAGTCTTCGCAACATGAACAGTGAAAAACTCGTGTTAAAAATGAAAACCACGTTTGTAGATGAAGCAACGATCAGCTATGTGCAAAATCTAGCAAAATGTGATATTACGAAAGAAAAGTTGACGAACGCAATAGAATATCTTCGAGGTAAATATATTGAATGTGTGAGCAATGGAAAGATATATTTGTACGTATTGTTATTGGCCTTGTATACAATATCAATTATATTGAATTCATATTTGCAGATGTCCTGATACAATTTCCGTCCAGTCTTGTTGACAGTCGCGAAGTATTTTATAACGTCAATCAAATATGTTTTCCACCAACTATACATAGTCAAAAGTGTATTTGTGCAAAAAATTATGCGTTTATTACGTGCAGTTGGTGCAAAAAACTATTATGTTTTACATGCTTTTATACGGCATTCCATCCACAGAGTTGCGACAGCATGACCACATTTTATAATACGTAACTTTGATACGTGTGCCTTATATTTGTCTTATGTGTGTGTGTGTATGTGTTTTGATACGGACAAAAACATTTTATTGTAATTAATAAAAAAGTTGTGTTCATATTTGAAAGACTCTCCTAATTAGCCTTGATTAATAGCGTAGAAACAAAAAAAGGAATTATACATAAGAACAATATAAAAATATTTATTACATGTCTTTACATACGAAAAAAAAACGAACCAGTCATTGGCGGGACTCGAACGCCGTCGTCGGCGCAAAAGTGTCCGCGGCGCGGGAGCCTCTGTCTGCTCAGCCACCCCGGCTTCGTGAAAGAGTGTCGTAACTTGCGCCCTATGTGTGGCACAGCTCCGCGAGCCAAACTTTAACTGCAAATTACACGTAAAGAAAGACGCATTCACGCATATTATGTTAGGGCGTTTATACACGGCATCATAGCTATCGAGTGTGCTATGACTCGTGTTGAAATCGATGAAACAGGTTGCGTCATCTTCTTATTAAATGGATACCCCAACTTTTTGTTACATCATTTTTTTCTAGTAATTAATTTTAACAATTTTTGTCTGAAACATTTTTATAATTACCTAATATTTTTTGAGATATTTAAGGAAAACTTATAATAATTTTTTTAATATTTAACTCACAATATCTTGCTAACTATTTGTCAGAAGAAAAAGTGGTACTAGACTTTTTTACTCTATGTAGTCTCAAGAATATATTTTTACAATAGCGCCCTGACTTTTGTTAACTTACTGACTTTTCGAAATTTCAAAATCATCAAATTAACAAAAATCAGGGCGCTATTCTAACAATATATTCTTGAGACTAAATAAAGCAAGAAAGTGTAGTACCACTTTTCCTTCCGACAAATAGTTAGCGAGATATCGTAAGTTAAATATTGAAAATGTTATCAAGTTTTCCTAAAATATCTCAAAAAATATTAGACAAATAAAAAATATTTTAGACAAAAGTTGTTCAAATTAATTGGTAGAAAAATACAGTGTAATAAAAAATAAGGATTCCCGTTTAAAAAACGCAAGTTGACCTCTAAATGACCTTGAAGGTCATAGCCAAAGTCAAATTTAAGGTCACCGTCAAGTCCGTTACTCGATTTTCTACAACTTTTGTATTTTAAGTTTTTCATGAAAACTTGATCCTGCAAAGTTATCCGATATTTTTAGGACATCCTGTATACAGGGTTTGTCAAAAGTATAGAAACCCTTAAATAATTTTTGTAAAAATGAAAATATCAAAAAACGTTAAAACACGTATTTTGATTTTTGAAAAAAGCTGTCCTACGACATGGATACCGATCATTACTCACCCCCTGGTACGCGGGGGTAAAAAGGGGGTTGAAAATTTTTAATTGGACTAAGGGTCGAGTGAAAGCTTATTTGAAAGGTCTTTTCATAACAAACACACCCTTAAAATTTTAAGTCGCTAAGACCTCCCATTAAAAATGGCGGCCGTTCAAATTTCGCACATGTCGTATGCGTGTGCGTGTGCGTGTGCGTGTGCGTGTGCGTGTGCGTGTGCGTGGGCGTGTGCGTGTGCGTGTGCGTGCGTGCGTGCTTGTGGCTAAACAAGTGTGAATGTGTTGTATATATAGTCGTGATAGGTTGCAAAACAGACGATTGAAAACTGTCATCTCTCTTTAATAATTCAAAACCTTTTACTCCGTGTTTTAAAATAAATTTTACTCATTGTGTTAAAGTAAATGCTTAAAGTGGCTGCCATTTATAATACTTCCTGACAATATGCCAATCTTTGATAGAATGCAGAAATGGCTCTACGATTCGTCTCAAAAGATACAAATCTATTTGATCCCTTACTCGCTGTATCAATTCTTGGATGCTTTCAGGTTTTGTTTTGTAAACCTTACTCTTCAGGCGTCCCCATAGATAATAATCAAGAGAAGTTAGATCTGGTGACCGAGGTGGCCAATCCTCTCCTCCCTCATTTCTATTCCTTCTTCCTATCCATCGTAATGGAAAAGTCTCATTTAAAATTTGACGTGGCCCTAAACCAAAATGAACAGGAGCTCCATCATGCTGAAACCATATTTTTACCATATATTATATACCATATATTTCTTCGAAACTATTTGGAAAAATATTTCGTATGGCTGGAATTATTTGATTTACAAGTAATCTGTCATACCTTTGAGCGTTCAGATTTTCTTAAAAAAAAAACGGTCCTATTAAGTAGCCATCTATTATTCCACACCATATATTTATTTTTTGTGGGTATTGTGTGTGAGCATCCCGCACCCAATTCGGATCCTCATCTGACCAGAAACGAAAATTTTGATTATTAACTTCTCCCGTTAACGTGAAAGTTGCCTCGTCTGTAAAAACAATTTGATAAGGGAACATAGGCCGGACATCTATTAGTGCCATCATTCTTTCACAGAAACCTATACGACGTTCCACATCTCCGTCTTGCAATTCTTGAACATATTGTAATTTGTATGGATGGAACTTGCTTTTCTTTAAAATTCTCCAAACGGACTTGGGAACAATATCGTGAGTTTGAGCGGCTCTGTTAATAGTAGAATTGGGACCTTCAATAAATGTCTGCAGAACATCAAGTTGTCTTTTTTTTCTTCGTTAATGGCAGGTCTCTTTGATTTAGGGCGATTGTTTACGTTACCAGTTTCTCTGAAACGTTCTATTGTTTTGAAGATAGTGGATTTATTAATTCGACGATTCGGATACGTCTCATTAAATAATTGAGCGTACGACCGCTCGTTATCACCCCATCTACCCATCATGAGGATAGTGATTCTTTCACGTTCCGACAATTCGCCAGCCATTTTTAAAACGTTTAATTTTTAATCTGCCTAAGATCTGTGAGAACTGATTTTAAGTCGTGAGAACAACTGATTTTAAGTAGCAGTGAGAACATCTGATTTTAAGTAGCCGTGAGAACAACTGATTTTAAGTAGCAATGAGAACAACTGATTTTAAGTAACCGTGAGAACAACTGATTTTAAGTAGCAGTGAGAACAACTGATTTTAAGTAGCTGGTTGATCCTGGATAACACTAAGTGCATGAAATTTCGAAATTTGAACGGCCGCCATTTTTAATGGGGGGCTCGTAGCGATTTAAAATTTTAAGAGTGTGTTTGTTATGAAAAGACCTTTCAAATGAGCCCCCACTCGACCCTTAGTCCAATTTAAAATTTTCAACTCCCCTTTACCCCCGCATACCAGGGGGTGGGGAATGATCGGTATCCATGTCATAGGGTAACTTTTTTGAAAAATCAAAATACATGTTTTACCGTCTTTTTATATTTTCATTTTTACAAAAATTATTTAAGGGTTTCCACACTTTTAACAAATCTTGTATATAAAGCATTATTGCATACAAATTATACTACAGATGTTGCTGCAATGTTACACTGCAATTTTATTACAATATTTCATTGCAATATTGTAAGCGGACATTTTAATGTTTTGCTGCAATCTTGCAACAATATTTCGCATCGTTTTTGCAATGTTGCAATCTTGCAAAACAACGTTCCTGTAATGTTGCTGCAACGGTGCTGTGGTGTATGGGTTGGCGTCTTTTTTTTACCTCTTTTTGAAAAAAAGATTAGTTCGGATATCACATCTTTTTCACAAAAATATTATACGTATTATCAAGTAATCTTTTATATCAATAATAATTTAATAACGAAATGTCAATTGACTGGCGCTCGACGAGCAGTTTTTGTCTGCGTCGGACGCGCACGAGTCCAGCACGCGTTTCTTTCGATGATTTTACGCGCCCGTGGCCGTCTTCTATTGGCGCGACCGACGACGAAGAACTATCGACGGCGCATATTGTTTGGTCTACCGAGAGCACGCGTAGTTCACGTGCCCGGCCGAGTCGAAAACAATCTCGCCCTTGCGCGAACAGAATAGTCTATGAATATGTATTTATATGATGTACTTTTAACGTTTTGTAGCTTTGTAACTCCCTCTAGTGAAAGTAAATGTCAGTCAGACATTTGTTGAACGATTTTCGTAAATTTCACGATTTCGTACTTTGAGAATAAATTTCTAAGCTCACAGGACATATAGAGCAAAAATGAAGATAGTTTTCTTATATAATTAGACCTTGCGGAATCGATTGAGCTTATGCAGGACCTAATCGGTTTAGCCGTTATAGTGGTACGAAAATAGATCCTATGATTAACTAGCCAGATAGCCAAACCTGTGCGAGCAGATTTCGAGCAAAGCCTGCTATCATAGTTTGATGGAAAATAGGCAACAAATTTAATTTGTTATATCAAATTATGCCACCAATCTACGGTCAAATATGCCAGATCTTGCTGTCGGATATTTGACGGCAGATTTGTAGCAAAAACCGCGCAAGACTTGTAGTAATTTGACGGCAGATTGGCGGCAGAAACCGAGCAAATTCTGCGCGCAGACTCTGCGCGTAGTTTGGCAGCAGGACCTGCGCGGTTTCTGGCACCAATCTGCTCGCACGGCCTGCACGCAGGTCCTGTCGACAAAACACGAGCCTAATGAGGACACAGATGGCTATGGTTTTGATGTGGGGATCTGATCGAAATTGGCGTCAATCTGCGCGCATTCTGCTAGCATGTTGCTTACTGGGTAGAGATTTCGCGTAATAATACACAGTTCGGTTTCGTCACCTCGCTCGCGCGTTCACTTGGCGCGAGACACTACCGTGTCTCTTGATACTCATCCGTAAAAAAAGCAGACCACTAAATTTTAGCACAATTTCTAACATCTTTTAGCACAATTTTCTAACATCTTTCAATAGCGATAACTTAATCATAAATCATCATATTGAGATGAAACAAAGCTCAAATTAAAGCTTTTTTTTCTTTTTGGGTAACGGTGGGGAAATCCATCATGGATACCCCCGCCCCTTGGGGAGGACGGGGGTTATGCCGGACTCCTACCGGCTAAAATCCCACCGGGGTGCCTACCGCTCGGACTGAAGTAGGGGGAGTCAGGGGAACTACATCTGCATTTCCTCCCCGACATCCCGGTCCCAGAGCTCTCAGGGAGCCCCACACCTAAGTACCGTGCCCTTCCTACGGAGGGAGTCAAGGGTGCGGTGCCCCGGCCGGGCAACCGGCCGGGTTGGCCTTTCGTTCTAAATTTTGGAGGGAGGGGACACCCGCCCTTCCTCCTCGCCCCCGCCTTCCCCCTTTCCTACTGGGTAGGTAGGGGGCAGGGAAGTGAGGCCTGGTCCCAACCAAGTCCCACTTCTTCTCCCTTCCATCCCCTTCTTCCTGCCACCGACGCGCTGTGGGTGGGCGCGTTTAACTCCCTTCTCCCATTTCCACCGCTTTGTCGAAGGCGGGCCCGAGGCGGCCGAAGACGCCTCTGAGGGATCGGCGGCTGCTCCTCGGCCGGCGCCACCTCGGGCCCGCTCCCCATCCCTGGGGAGCACCGCCCCCCCCCATGCGACGGGGTCTGAGTCGGCGCTCCTATTCGCCGGCCTCCTTGCGGGACCTCCCGGCAAAAGGAGGCCGCCGCACCCCACTACCCGGGCGAAGACACGGTGCTGCGGTTCCCACGCCTGGCATTCCGCCAGGGTGTGCTGCACCGTGTCCTCCCACACCGGGCAGTGGTGGCATTCCGCGGTGGGTTCCCTTCCAATCCGGCGCAGGTACCGACCGAAGCAACCGTGCCCGGTCAGCACCTGTACCAGATGAAAGGTGAGTCCGCGTCCCCTCCTGTCCGCCATTTCTGGCAGACAGGGGCGGACGGTCTCGGCCGTCCGGAGCCCAAATCCCTGGGGGTCTGCCAGTATGGCCGACCACCGTTCCAGGACTCAGGCTCTGGCCTGGGATCTCAGGGCCCCCAGGTCCCTGGCCGATAAACCCTCCCCCTCCTCGCGGAGCTCCTTCACCCTCCAATAAAGGATATGCCTTTCATTGGTTAGGAGCTCCACAGGGGGAGAGCCGGCCAGGGTCGTCGCCGCCCTATACGAAATGGTGAGGTATCCCCGGATCGCCGACCGGATCACGACCACCGACCGCATGGCTCCGCGCAAAAGCATCTTGTTGCAGTCGGAGGCCATAAGCCGGGGTGCCCATATGGGCACCCCGTAGAGGGCGATCGAAAGTACCACACCGATATAGAGGCGGCGAGCGTGCCATCCGGGGCCTCCCGCAGCCTGGCGTTGGCAGGTCTTCATCAGGCCTGCCAACGCCAGGCCTGCTTTCCGGACCCGGGGGGCCAGGAGCTCAAATTAAAGCTTGGACATTTCTTGTCAATAATCAAAAACCTAAAAGTAAATTATAATAAATGTTTTACAAAATGGCGGATGTTAAAGACTTTGATTAATAGGAAAAAAAATTTGTTTTTTAACTGTTGCATTGCTCAGGGGAATCGGTTCTCTGATATAAAAATGTATGCGGTTTAAAGTTCATTTATTTTTTAACAGATCCATATTTTAATTTTTCTACGACCTTTTTTGATAAAGTTATGCCGTTTTGAAAAAAATATTGAGTCCGGATATGAATCTTATCGATCATTATAGACAGCATGCTGAAACGAAGAGTAAAAAAATATAATATTCAAACGTTAGCAACACTTCGCATTTTGCAAGAATGAAACAATGTGAAACAAGAAGAAATTAGAAATTTGATTTACAATATGTCCCAACGAATAGAAGAATTACTAATTGCGAAAGAAGGCAATACGCACTATTAAACTTAAATATACACACATATACATATACATACACGCGCACACACGCATGCACGCACGCACACGCATGCACGCACGCACATATAATATATGGAATCAGATTCCTGCCACGTCCACGCCGTTGACACATCCTGAGCGTAACGTTAAGAGCAGGACACATACACGTATGTACACTTACACGAGATTTAAATCCGATCATCTACCACCACGTGGAGCATCTTGATCAAATTACATATTAATTTCCTTTTTGAAAAAATTGTCCATGATAATTTTTATTCTGAACTGTAGATTTTACAAGAAAAGATTGTCCATTTTATAACGTTTTCTCCAAAACGGTATAACTTCATCAAAAAAGGTCGTAGAAAAATGATTAAAATATGGATTGTTAGAATATTGTTAGTGGATATTGTTAGAAAATAAATGAGCTTTAAACCGCAAACATTTTTGTACTAGAGAACCGATTCCCTTGAGCAATGCAACAATTAAAAAACAAATTTTTTTCCCATTAATCGAAGTCTATCTTTAACATCCGCTATTTTGTAAAACATTTTTTATAATTTACTTTTAGGTTTTTGGTTGTTGACAAGAAATGTCTAAGCTTTAATGTGAGCTTTGTTTCATCTCAATACGATGATTTTTGGCTGAATTATCCCTATTAAAAGATGTTAGAAAACTTAAAATTTAGTGGCCCGTTTTTTTGCGGGTAATGATTATCGATATCTTTTGAAGGGAGTACAATCCTAGGACCTGGTACGATATTCTTGATGTTGGTCGGTGCATTTGTTGCCGCTTTTCATATCGATAATTGGACCAGTTTTTGGTATAATCTAATTCCAATTGGTGTATTCGTTGGAGTTTGTTTTACTTGCAAGGAGCGCATACAGGTACAGAACTCGAATAATTTTATAAATGCAGAAAATGTAAATAAGCATAATGTTGATTGTTACCATCTAGCATTTATTGTTATTAGATCGTTATATTTTTCACGAATTATAATTATTGAGCTGAGAACACAAGAACATCTAATGCGCATTTACTGATATGAATTTGTGCAGTTATTAGTGGCCGAGATCATCAGCGTTATTTACGGACTGGTGATGATAATCGTTCTGGTAGGAATCATGTTGCAAATTGCGGAAGATGGATGGCTTGCACCTAGCAGTCTTCTCTTTTTCATTGTTGCGATGCAACTAATAGTGGCTGGTCTATTACACCCTCAAGAATGGACATGCCTATTGTGTGGCGTTATTTATTACATTACTGTACCGTCCATGTACATGTTGCTGATCATTTTCTCCATTTTCAATGTGCATAACGTCACATGGGGTACGAGAGAAAAGAAGAAAAATATTGTAAGTATTCAACTTTTCGTTAAGTTCGATTAATTTGGAAATACTTGCACGTCCCACTGCGGGAAATAATTAGAAAAGGCCATTTCCAATTATAAATGAAAAATTATCATGTAATAAAATAAAAAATTATCATAAACTTAAAATAGTCTCAAGAAGAACAAAAGTCACCGAAAATTGGCAATTCGGAAAATATGATAGGAAAATGGAACAATCAAAATAGGAATCAAAAAGATGGTTCATTCGATTTTTCCTTGGGAAATCTCTTCAGATGTGTCTGTTGCATTAATACGAGGATCAGTCATGAAGAGAGGCGGCTAAATGAAATTAACGACTCCTTGCAGCAAATAGACAAACGTTTGAAGTTATTGGATAGGTTTGATAAAGCCGTTATGTTTAATCACGTTTAAAACAAATCATCTTTAATTTTTATTAAGCCAATTACCTCATTTAATTCCAATTTAATTATTGATACATACAGATTAGTGCATATGGAGACTAGCGGCATTATCCAATCGTCCTCTCATCCTAATAAATACATAAGATCGTATTCACCGATAGAAGATACAATGGAAGCGAAATTATGTCAGGACATTGAGCTTCAACATATAAAAGACGATAATAAGAGCGAGAATGGGGACGTTGACGAAGACAGCGACGTTTTGACGCAAATGTCAATGACTTCGAGTCATGAACCCTCCAGTTTCCTCATCAGTCCTTACTGGCTCCAAGACGAAAGAATGCGAAAGGGTGAGGTAGATTTTTTGTCGAATCGTGAAGAGGAATTCTGGAAAGAATTGATAGAAAAATATTTGCGACCTATTGAAACCGATGAAAAAAGTCAGGTAAAAATTTTATCTCATAAGAAAAAGATGTGAGGACTATAGAAGAAAACACTTACGTGGTAGTGAGTTATTTTTCTGTGTATTTATTGTGTAATATGCTTTCTTTAGAAAAAGATAGCTCAGGAATTAATGAACTGTCGAAACGCATATTTGCTGAGGTTCTTCATGTTAAATGCCTTATTTGTGCTAATCGTGTTCCTTATGCAGTTGAATAAAGAGATACTGCATCTGCAATGGCCATTGAGTATGAAATATAATGTTACATACGATGAAAAAAGAAATGAGGTGAGCATTCCAGTGATAATTATACTATACATTCTGCGAAAAGGTATATTCATATGAATATTAAATTCAATATAAATATAAGATTAAATCCATAATTGTCTGAATTCATAATTTTATTTACATAGTCTGCTTTATATACCAAGTTTTCCAAAAGTAACGGACCCTTCCTGTCTCAGAATCTATGCATTATAGGGAAAAATGACCCGAACAAAAGTTTTAGGGTTCATAAAGTTAGTTCTGTTTTTTTGTGACCTCAAATTTGATTTTGACCTCGATCTTAAAGATCATTTGAAGGTCAACTTTTTTTAAAGCATTTTCAAAGCGTTTTTTAAATGGGAACCCCTATTTTTTATGTTCACTGTTTTTTTCTACCAATTAATTTGAATAACTGTTATCTAACACATTTTTTTTATTTACCTAATATTTTTTGACATATTTGAGGAAAACTTGATAACTTTTCCAATATTTAACTTATGATATCTGGCTAACTACACTGCACAAAAGAATTATGGCATAGATAATTTATTGCCGAAAATTGGCCAACTTTGACTGGCGATTACTTCGCAAAAAATTATTGTAGACTAATAATTTTTTTTCAAAGTGAAGCTTGAAGTCTCTACTTTAAAAATGTATCTCCATTTTTCGCATGCGATGCACCTCTACCCTTGTAACCCCTGACATCTGAAGGCATGTTTGGTTATACTGAAAATTGCAAAGTTTGACGGAATTCACGGACGTGGACAATTTTTTTTCGGGGACGCCGTTTACATCATCATAAAGTTCAAATGTTCCCCTTCAACTTGAAAGAAAAATGGAGTCAATTTTCTTTTGCTACAAATTTTTTCGCAAAGTTACAGCCCTTCAGAAATCATACGGAGCTGTGGAGAATACGGAGAGAGTTTGTTTGCCGATGCTAGGAATGTTGGCTGTGGTCAAAACACGAGCCAGGAGCTGAAAAACATGCGCGCGTGCTTGCGTACGTATATCAACAAATACTTTTGCCGTTGCAAAAAATGGAGATATATTCTTAAAGTAGAGACTTCAAGCTTCATTTTGAAACAAAATCATTAGTCTACATTGTCTACAATAATTTTCCGCGAATCGCCAGTCAAAGTTAGCCAATTTTCGGCAATAAATTATCTATGCCATAATTCTTTTGAGCAGTGTATTTGTCGGAAGAAAAAGAAAAAACTAGACTTTCTTTTTTTATTTAGTCTCAAGAATATGTTGTTACAATAGCGCTCTGACTTTTGTTAACTTACTGACTTTTGGAAATTTCAAAATCATCAAATTAACAAAAATCAGGGCACTATTGCAACAATATATTCTTGAGACTAAATAAAGCAAGTAAGTCCAGTACTACTTTTTCTTCCGACAAATAGTTAACGAGATATCGTAAGTTAAATATTGAAAATGTTATCAAGTTTTCCTCAAATATTTAAAAAAATATTAGACGAATAAAAAAATGTTTTAGACAAAAGTTGTTCAAATTAATTTATAGAAAAAATAGTGTAATAAAAAATAAGGGATTCCATTTAAAAAACGCAAGTTGACTTTCAAACGACTTTCAAGGTCGAGGTTAAGGTCAAAGTTGAGGTCACAAAAACATAGAACTTTATGACCCTAAACCCTAAACCCTAAAACTTTTGTTCGAGTCATTTTTCCCTATAATGCATAGATTCTGAGATAGGGGGGGAGTCCGTTTTTAGAAAACTTTTAGAAAACTTGGTATATCAAAATACAAAATCTTTTCTCAAACATAAAATTTACAAATCATAAAGAGCAATGAATAAAAAGGGCCGATTTTGGCCCATCGTGGGGAACGGACATATCATTTCCAGAGAATTTTGATCTGCAGAACACGATACCGTCGTTAGTTTTCGTCTAAAATCCGGGAAATATATTCTAATCCGAAGATCTATCACCCAATGATCGAATGGCCCGGGAAGCCTTTACATAAACTTTGAAGCTATTGCAAACTTGTGTATTAGCTGAAGATAATTTAGATTTTCGATTTAATAGTTGAAGATGTTCATTTTTTATACAAAATTTGCTGTAACAAATATACGTAAGCAGTCTGAAAAGTTCTCGACCTGACACATACATGGCATTAGAAACTGTCAAACTATAATTATATTGGAAAGTGGCATCCTTGATATAAATCCATGTAAAATTTTATTCGATCTGTCAAATCATTCGAGTAGTAGCACCAGTTGAAAAAGCTTTGTGCAAGATGGGTGCCGCATTGTGGAGAAGTAATAAGGAACTATTTCCTCCTAAACCCCAACTCTGAGACTTGATGAAAGACACTTCGATAGGGTTTTTAGCCGGTAGGAGTCCGGCATAACCACATGGCTCCCTCTAGGGCCGGTGGTATCCATGATGGATTTTCCCTACCGTTATAAAAAAAAAAAGATGGGTGCCGCATTTGCTAACAATTGATCAAAAACGCGTTCGAATGCGTATTTCTCAAGCGTGTTTGGATCGTTTTAAGCAAAATAAAATAGATTTCAAGCGTCATTTCATAACTGTTGATGAAACTTGGATCCACCACTATACACCAAAGTGAAAAGAACCTTCCGGAATCACACTTTCATGATGGTATTGAATTATTGGAAAAACGTTGTGTTCGGAGTTCATAGCGAACGATAGTTTTCTGAAAGAATCTAAAGATTCTTCTATCTTCAATATCACGAAGCTCACGCGTGATCGATGCGTGCTCAGCGCTAGCGGAAATTTCGTCACCGAACGTTGGACCACAAAATCCCCAGCGAGGAACACTCCTCAAAACAATGTTTATTCCCGTGTTAGCCATGTATGCCGGGCAGACCCCAAACATGCGATTATGGCGTGAACGAGTTACAGCCAATCATTATCTGCCAGCTAGAGCTGCAAAAAGATACAAGTGAGACTGAAGATTCTCTTCGCACTCTGGTTTATTTGTCTTCTCTTCCGAGCGGTCTTTTTCTTCCGATCTCAACGGGCGGGCGAGAGCTTCATTCATGTTCGCGCGATCAGTGTTTTATTTCGTCGTGGCTGCATCGTTGCACTCGGTTACGATTGCATGAAGTTGCGCTCTGTTCTACGCGCCTGGGTCGCACGCCACTCTCCGACGCTTGATCGCGTGCCCATCGGTACATCGAGCACTCAACGCGTTTAACTTGCATTACTTTTGTGTTTTGTATTATATGATTTAAAATCATATCCATTTTCCGTGCGCCGTCGGCGAACGTCGCGTCCGCGAGCACTGCTTGTCGCGAAACACCTTACGTCCGCCGGTCTACAGCGAAGATTTCCGTCGATCGGGCGTCCAGTCAGACGTTTCCCAAGATCTCCGTCCGCGTTTTACAAGCTGAAAAAGGTGCCTCAAGATTTCCGCTCGATCGCAAAATGTTCGCCGCCGGATATGGCTGTTGTTGTACATAAGAATAAATTCAGTTTAAGCTTAATCTTACTTGATCGGTTTCTCTGTCCTCCTGCACTTATAGCGATAAAAGATCGCGTACTTGCATCCTCCACGCACAGCGCTGTGCGATACCGCGCCATCGTCGTCGGCGGAACCCGACGGGAACACGTTGGAATAAATGTATTGAAGTTTCAGGAGATTATATTGAAAAATAAAACATATTTCACGGCAAAAAATTTTTCTTTCATTGTTAGGCCGAGAACTTTTCAGACTGCCCTCGTATATACGGTGTCACAGACCATCCGTACCACCCGATTTTTTTGTAAACACATTTTAGAAAAAAATGTTTCAGACAAAAGTTGTATGGTTTCAAAGGGGACATACAACAACTATATCATTTTGTTTATAGATGGCACCACTTTTGAGATATTCACTGATCATTACTTTTCTTAAATGGAAACTGCAATTTTTTAATATATCATATTTTTCTATCAATTAATTTGAACAACTTTGGTTTGAAACATTTTTCTATTTGCCTAATATTTTTCGAGATATTTAAGAAAAACTTGGTAACTTTTTCAACATTTAACTTACGATATCTCGCTAATTATTTGTTGGAAGAAAAAATAGTATTAGATTTTTTTACTCTATCTGATTTGAAAAATATATTGTTAGAATATATTGCATTTTTATTAACTTTTGTTAACTTATCGACCTTTGGAAATTTCAAAATCGTCAAATTAACAAGTCAGGACGCTATTGTAACAATGGGTCTGTTCTTTATAGCTGCACTGCTGAACCAATGCAATAAGTTAAAATGAGACTATATTTTTTCTCACTTTAACTTATTGCACTAGTTCAACAGTGTAGCTATAAAAAACAGAGCCAATATATTCTTGAGAATAGAGTAAAAACGTCTAGTACCATTTTTTCAATAAAGTTTGCAATAGCTTCAAAGTTTACGCAGGGGCTTGCTAGACCATTCGATTATGGGATAATAGATCCTCGGATTAGAACATGTTTCCAGAGTTTTAGACGAAAACTAACGACGACATCATGTTTAGCGGGTCAAAATCCTCTAAAGATGTTTTGTCCGTTCCCCACGATGGGCCAAAATCGGTCCTTTTTACCCATTGTTCTTTATTTCTTTATGGACTAAATTATTTTATAACAATCAAATTAATTAACTTTTAAGCTTTAGATATATATTACAATATACAATATCAATTTTCTACAGGTGCATGTGACAAAACAATATTTGAGGCTCGAACCCATTGGTTGTTTATTTATTATCGGATTTGTCAGCATATTAGGCATTCAATTTGTTTCTATGCTGATTCATCGATTTGACACATTTACCCATGTGCTTGCTAACATGAAGATCAAACTTTGTTGTACTAAAGTAATATCGTTAAAATTTTTAACCATTTTCAATATTTCTTTCGCTATTTTCTTTAAATAAATGTACTGAGTGAAATATATACAAATAAAAAATTGATTTATTGTAAAGAAAAGATTAGACAGATAAATCTAAAAATATATTTCTTTTATGTATGATTTAGTGATTCATTATATAGCTTCTATTTTCGCAGATGACTTCTGAAGACAGTACTGTTGAGAAGGATGCTAATGTTATAGCACAAGGACTTCAACGTATGGCAGAGGATGAAATAACCGATGAATATAGACGAACTACCATGACTGCTTCTAATAGAAGAAGAACTGTGCACGAATTAACAGAGAATTCACAATCACCGTTGAGGAAAGTCGGAAATTTTGAAAGATTGTTTCGACGAAAACTCCGTAACCCAAATTTATCAGGTATTTGACGAGTAAAGATGGCATTAATCACCAAGCTTATAATTCAGATTATCTTTAAATTAAGCTTTCTTGATATTTGCAAATATATCGAATAATATATATTAAGCACTCTATTTGCCAAGATATTTATATGTAAATGCTATAATATATTTGTCACATTTTTGCATGTATTTTTTAAATATTTTTACTAAATATTTTTATATTTTATATAAATGTATATTTTTCAGGTTTATCAGAACATGTTTCCTCACGAATGTCCAAGGGCGCATTCAGCGCTTTCGAACGAAGACGATCAACAATTTTAGCAAAAAGAAAAAAGATACAACCTCAAAAATCGTATGATATTTATGATGATACTAATAGTTTAAGGAGACCATCAGATACTCAGCTTCCAACAATATTGGATGCGAATCAATTTCAATATGATAACCCTGCATTCAGACACGATGAGAATCTATGAGAATTTCTAATTATATTGAGGTATATTAAAGATATTTGTAATATTTTATTTTTTAATTTTAAATTTACATTGATATTATAAATCAGATAAAATATAAACAATTTGCTAAAATCTTTATAATTAAATAATACCTTATTTATATTAAATTTACCACTGAGAAAAACTCCAATATAATTCTCTTACTTGGTATTTTCTGAATTATTTTTGTAATTGATAGTCAAAACATTGCATTAGTATTTTTATTTGCATGTCGACAAAAATTTTTAATAGTGAATCTTCCCTCCTTTATTAAACAAGAATACGAGTTTGGACAATTAGAAATTTTTCAAATTTAGATATTTAATAACATTAATAATATCAATAATAATATTTACGGTAGCATCAATGTTTCTTGTGGCCTTTATGTCCTCGAGATCCTGATGATTTTCCACTGCTAGGACTTGGAGGAACGACAATACGACCAGCGGCAATTTCGTCGCGATCGACAGACTTCTCAATCTGATTTTGTGCATCGAGGAAAAACATGAGATCCCGAACTTGTTCCTTTAAGTCGGCGATTTCCGTTTCTTTCGCAGTTTTTAATTCGGACAGTTCATTCTCCAATGTCTTGTATTTCATTTGCCACGAAGTTTGATTTAGTTGCAAGGCCTTCCTTAGCTCTTCTTCTTCCGTTAATTCCGCTTGTATTTGCGTTAATTTATTGGTGGATTGTTGTAGACGTTTTTCCAATGTCTGTTTATCCCGATTTAGCATCGAAAACTGTTTCTGACATAATATAAAAAATATTTTGTAGAAAGTTGAACCAATAAAAAAACAGGAAAGAAAAAAGAAAAGAAACTGAAAAAGAAAAACAAAAAGATATAAGATAACAAAGAGAATTGTCTACCTTGAACTGCGAATTCTCCTCAAGCACTTCTCCTAGTTTGTCCCTCAACTCGGTAATCTCAGTTTTAGAACGTTGTTCCAAACGACTAAGCTTCTCTTCAAAGTATTGACGTTGTGTTTCCAATTGTGATGTTAATAAATACGTGAATTCCAATTGCACTGAGTCAACTTTTTCTTCCACAGCGGCGCCTTCATTCTTGGCCTCGGTACGACCACCTTCCACCATTTTGCCATCTTTGTCCTGTAGCAATCGATGTACGAAATTATCACCGACATAATCCCAAACACGATTGTTGCCCAGTTGCATTGCATAGCAGTGATGTGTATCTCGGTAATGTTCGAACGCGTGGCCCTGATGATAACGCGAACAACCCACATGACCGCAAATCAAGCAGATCCACAAAGCATCATTGCTGGCATCTGCAACTAAAAAGTTCCAAATATATAAAAAGAATTTTTAGTTTGAAATCATTCCTTCAATTTCTGAAAGAATGTGGGATATCAAACTTAAAAAAGTAATTTGTAAAATGTGATTTTCTAATTATTCAAAACATGAAAAATATTTTAAAATGAATATTGAATTTTCAAAGACGATTTTAATATTTTTGTAAAGAGTATAAAATATAATAAAAGAATTATTAAATTCAAAGAGAGAAAAGTAACTAAGATGGTAACATTCAATTTTGAACAATTCAAAGGAATCAGACAAATACCTACCACATTCCATGCAACGGCTATCAGCTAATGGTTCTGGTGTTTGGGCATATCGACAGATGGGGCAGGATGTATCACCCCACTTTACAAGACAACTAGAATGGAACGTATGATTACATAATATCGTCAGGATCCCATCCACACTTTCGTCCATCCTTTCCAAACAGACAGGACATGATGGTAATTCTGTATGCCTACTTAAAGGCATCCCATTGTCTCCTATTTCAACTTTGGACACAAATACCATGTGACAAACTACATCAGGTTCCAGAGAGTTATAGGGAGCACCATTGAAAGTTTCATAAAACTCACTGGCTGCATTCTAGAATGCAAAAAAAGCTAAATTTTATGATTTTGATTATTATAATTAAATCTGAAGATAGGCGGAATGATTCTTAAATTCTCAAGTGTTCTGTGTTTAAGATTATTTTTTTGTGAGCAAATTCAATTTTAAATATCAGAAGTGATTTGTTCAAATATTGATAAACTTACCGATGATCTAAAAGTGATCAAAGCCATGTACTGATTAGGACTACCATCTCTGAGTATCCTAAAATGTTGTATGTCCTGATGACAAGCTGCTGTGAAAGTTAAAAGATCATGGCAAGTCATTGTTGCTGGTACTGACAGCATACAAATAGTATGACTGCGATCTGCAGCACAATGCATTTCAGTCAATTCACTTCAACAAATAAAAATGATAATTAGTATTATACTAATATTAAGTTTGGTAAAAACCTATTAACACATAATCGATATGCACGATATATCAATAATACTTGACACAATCTAATAACTTACTCTTCCTTGAAAAGATGAAGAATGCCTTTTGTGACTTCAACAAATGGATTTCCCGAAAAAAAATTGATTTGATCTGGCGATGTACAAGCAGCTGCACCAGTTATCTCTCCAGAACCAGAACTTACAACATGGTTAGAGTTTGCGCATGATGTTTCATCAGAATTAGCTCTTGAGGATGAATGTGATTTACTTGTGCTTTGACTTGATAACAGTGGAGATGTACCTTCTGAGATTGAATTTGTATAAGTTTCTACATTGATATCTCTTGGTTCTCTACGGCCTCTCATCTTCATAGCCATTGTACCTGTATGTTTATATTTTTACATTTTTAAAAGAAAGTTTGGTACATATTCTTATGTAAATGCTGAATAAAAAATATATAAAATATTGCATTCTTTCTAAATACAATAAAAAAATAATTGTACGATATTTATAAAATAAACTGATATTTTCAGTTAATTTCCAATCGTAAAAGTTATATTATTAAACCATTAATGTCCTGTATCATGATTAACATAAGCAGTAAAATATTTTTACTCACTGATTGATTCTTCTAATTCTAAATCACAGATCTCGATACGAATAACGCATAGGGATACCAGAACAGCGGACGAACTCATGCCACATAATTAAATTATAGCATATCATGTTAAACATTTCCCATTGTTTATTTTATTGTGTTACCACCATTAGAGAGAAGGAGAAGAGGTGTCATGGGACATGGGTTATGGGCCGCTTTTAGCCGAGTCCAGTGTGAGGTGCCCTCTGTACAACCGTGCACATGAACTACGATGCCAATGTCCACGACTCTTTCCTGATTTTCCCCACCACGCACGTACGGTCGCGGACATAAAGGTTGTCACTTTTTTTTTAATGACTTTCGGGACGTATCCTAACTCGAGAAAGATGAGAGCTGCTGCTCCGCCTGCGGAGCACACCTGCGTAGTAACTCACAACGAAAGGCGAGAAATGAAACATACGTGGTATGACATAAGTATGTCAACAATTATTGCGTTCAGCGGAGAAAACCGCTCAATGAGCGATTAGTGACTATTGGTCCTTACTGTTAGATCCTTACATTCAGACCAATAACGTTGACAAATTATTCAACAGTTGTTCAACCGTTGAGTGTCGTGAACGCACCCAATTCTTACATTTTGAAAAATCAGCAGCGGAGGGATAGATACAGGCGGCGTTCCGTTTCACGCATATGCGCGCATTTATATATAGTTCATGTTACATATACTGTAGGAAATGCGCGCATAATGCGTGAAACGGAACGCAGTCATAGTGTAAATCATTCAAATGGGAATGCGTCTTTTGCAAGGTATTGAACAGGTATATATATTAAATTTTAAGTGAAATCGTATTTATTTAGTCACTAATCGCTCACTGAGCGGTTTTCTCCGCTGAACGCAATGATTGTTGACATACTTATGTCATACCACGTATATTTCATTTCTCGCCTTTCGTTGTGAATTAAGCCAGCGGCACACGGTGCTTGTTTTCGTGCTGGATTGCTTGTTGGATGAAAATACTGCGTTCTGATTGGTGCATTTCCATCCATCTTCGGAAATGTACCAATCACAACGCAATATTTTCGTCCAACAAGCAATCCAGCACGAAAACAAGCACCGTGTGCCGCTGGTTTAATTCTTTCCGGGCTATAATCTGACAAGGGCTGCTGCCAAACTTGGAGTCACTGATTTAACGAGCTTTGGCAGAAATGTAGTATAGGTCCAGCAAGAGCTACTATTAACCAGAGACGATGCAACATTCAAGCATTTGGGGGAAATTACAAATTGAAATTTCGCGATTTTAAGTATGCGCTGTTATTCTAACATTTGCAGAATTATTTCCAAATGGCGATGTAGCGCAGCAGACTAGCCACGGTGCTGATACTCGCCAGATTGCGTATTCGCGCTTAGCTAGGCTTATTATTTTTTTTTAATTTATATTTTTTTTACTCTTACGAATAAAAATATATATTACAGAAGAATATATATTACAGAAGAATAGGAAGATAAATTCATTATACAAACAGCCTTTCCTATGTTTTATGAAGGAGAATGCACACACAATTCAAAAAGAAGTATATATTATATATAATTAGTATTTATTGCATGTATTTTTAATTAATAGATTGGTATGTATGTTGTTTGTATGTATGTAATACATTTGTATGTATATATATATAATTTATATATATACAAGGTGTCCCATTTTAAAAGACCCACTCAAATCAAGAGGCACGGTAGTAGTGCCTATTATTACGCGAAATTGCGAGTTGAAACGAGGTGAGATATTCATATCTCAGGAATAGCTGAACCGATCGACGTTTTTTTAATCCCAATCGATTCAGCCTTTAAAAATAGGAAGAAAAGTGTTCTTGTGCTTTTTGTGTACGTCTCTAAGTGGAGATATTTTAAGATTAAAGTCTGAATCACAGAAATTACGATTCAGTAAAGCCAGCGGCACACGGTGCTTGTTTTCGTGCTGGATTGCTTGCTGGATGAAAATATTGCGTTGTGATTGGTACATTTCCGAAGATGGATGGAAATGCACCAATCAGAACGCAATATTTTCATCCAGCAAGCAATCTAGCACGAAAACAAGCACCGTGTGCCGCTGGCTTAAGAAAGTAAGAAAGAAACGCTAGATCGCCGAGGAGAGGGGATTTGTGCTTCTCGTTTTTCCGACACCAAAGGCGTTACGAGCGCGCTGAAGATGCAAAGAGCAGCGAGTGTGAGTGAGCAAGTGATAGAGAATAAAGCCAGCGGCACACGGTGCTTGTTTTTGTGCTGGATTGCTTGCTGGATGAAAATACTGCGATCTGATTGGTGCATTTCCATCCATCTTCGGAAATGCATCAATCAGAACGCAGTATTTTCATCCAGCAAGCAATCCAGCACGAAAACAAACACCGTGTGCCGCTAGCTTAAGAGAGAGAAGAATAGACCGCCGAGGAGAAGGGATTTGTACTTCTCGTTTTTCCGACACCAGAGACGTTACGAGCGCGCTGAAGAAGTAAAGAGCAGCGAGTGCGAGTGAGCAAGCGATAGGGAATAAGATGGTCTGTTCTTTTCAGCTGCACTGCGGAACTAGTGCAATAAGTTAGAATGAGACAACTATATTTTTTCTCACTTTAACTTATTGCACTAGTTCAGTAGTGCAGCTAAAAAGAACAGACCAAGAGAGAGAAGAATATCGGGTTGGTAGAACAGGAGGTGAAATAAAAATAAAATATTGCTAGTTTATTTATTTTATATATATTGTATTATACAGCACGTGAATTCGAGTCGAACACGAGCAACGTGATCGCAACGTTGGTAGTTTACGTCGAGCAATGAGCGACAGCAAAGGTTTGACAATTGCGCATTTCGGTTTTGAAGCTTCCTAACCTCAAAGATATCACAATGCTGCGCTCACATTTTCGACTGAAAGTTGACTTGTCCAAGTTTTTTCACGATGTGCGTCGGATCTGCTAAATTTTTATTGATTGATCACTAAGATATTTGGCATAAGAGAACCATTTCATTTGTTGTTGAACGATGCCGAATATCTGCCACCGATGGAGAATATTCGCATTCTCATCGAAAACGAGATGATCAAGTAAGTATAATTCTTTTAATATAAAGTTTTAAACTTAACTTTTCATATATTTTTAGTTCAAATAGGTTTTATGTGTTTATTCATTAATATTATTTGTATGTCATTAATAGATAGAGTAATCCCTGGATCTGGCATATAGAACGAAGTTTTAAGTGCATTAGTTACTGTATCTCAGATCCCTGGATTTAGCATATAGAACGAAGTTTTAAATGCATTAGTTATTGTATATCAGATAATTACAAAAATTTCTCTAAGGTTAAAGCATGTCACAATATTTCACACGATAATGTTGTCGAAACAACAAATGTTATGACTGAGAAAATAAGAATAAATGCAAGTAATGGATTGGATATATCTGACGATCCTTTGAATGATACAGATTCAGCTTTGATATGTTAGTATATTTTATTTATATTGCACTAAAACAAGTATAATAATCTTTACAATATAATTAATGAATTATATTTATTTTTAGATAATAATACAAGAAATGTTATGTTTACTACTGCAATTGATTGTACAGAAGCAGATGCAGATTCAAAGGTTATGGATTAAAGTAATATAAATGAAAGTTGTAATACATTCAAATTACAACAAACTAATTATATGAAAGAATATTAAAAATAAATAAAAGATCAAAAAAAATATATTTCGATAAGGTCGTCGGCCCCTTCTTCCTCTTCATGCGCTATATCTGGGCAATTTTTCAATTGCTTGTATAACAGATAATATAGTTTGTATCTGTGATATCTGTCACCGATGGAGGATATTCACATTCTCACCGAAAACAAGACGATCAAGTAAGTATAATTTTTTTTTAATATAAAGTTTTATATTTAACTTTTAATATATTTTTAGTCAAAATAGGTTTTATGCGTTTATTCATTAATATTATTTGTATGTAATTAACTTACAATCTTATTCTTATAGAGTAATTCCTGGATCTGGCATACAGAACAAAGTTTTAAATGCATTAGTTACTGTATATCAGATACTAATAATTACAAAAATTTCTCTAAGGCTAAAGCATGTTACAATATTTCACACGATAAGGTTGTCGAAATAATAGATGTTATGACTGAGAAAATAGGAATAAATGTAAGTAATGGATTGGACATATCTGATCTTTTGAATGATACAGATTCAGCTTTGATGTTAGTATATTTTATTTATATTACACTAAAACTAATTGAATCTTTATAATATAATTAATGAATTGTATTTATTTTTAGATAATAATAAACAAATGTAATGTTTACTACTGCAATTGATTATACAGAAGCAGATGCAGATTCAAAGGTTACGGATTATAATATTTATTTATATATTATATATTATTATTATATAGTATTTACTGTTTTTTGCAGACTTTGAAACTTGTCAATGACTATATATACCTCAGATATCCAATTTTATTACAGGCGAGGTATTAACTTCCTGTACAAGATAATAAATATTGGAAACGTGTTAATATATTATACGCGTATAAATTATTATATATACAGAGTGATTCAGATCACTCGTACAGCCCTTTTATTTCGGAAATAGAACATTTTAGAAATAAATATTTCAGACAAAAGTTGTAGGGCTTCAAAGGATCTATTTACTGACGTTATGAATTTAACCTTGGTCTTAAATGGATAACCCAATTTTTTATTATATCGTCTTTTTCTAGCAATTAATTTGAACAACTTTTATCTGAAACATTTTTTAATTTTATTTAAGGAAAATTTAATAACTTTTTCAATATTTAACTCACGATATCTCGCTAACTATTTGTCAGAAGAAAAAGTGGTACTAGAATTTTTTGCTATATTTAGTCTCAAGAATATATTGTTACAATAGCGCTTGACTTTTGTTTGTTGATTTTTTGAAATTTCAAAATCATCAAATTAACCAAATTCATGGCACTATGGAACAATATATTCTTTGGAAGAATATATACAGGGTGTTTGATAGCTGATCATGCAGACGAAAGTTGAAGATAGGTTGGATGTAGCCGAGAAGAAAAGTCATGTACCATAATATCAAATTGCCAATAGTTATCGAGTTATTAATTAAAACATGTGAGCCAACGAGCGCGTAGAGAGCGGAGGGCGACCGCAGTAAGCACGTAGACATGATACAGGCGGAGTCAGCGAGTGACGGTAGGCGAGCGCGCGTGGCGAGGGGCAACGTAAACAACAAGAGGCGAACGCGCGCGACGAGGAGCGAGCGAGCGCGAACGACGAGGAGCGAGCGAGCGCAAGCGACAAGAGGCGAGCGAGCGCGACGAAGAGCGAGCGAACGCGAACGACGAGAAGCGAGCGAGCTATAAGGAAAAAGCTATAAAGAAAAAGCTCTCGCTCGCTCCTCGTCGCGCGCGATCGCCTCTTGTCGCTTACGTTGCCCCTCGCCGCGCGCGCTCGCCTACCGTCACTCGCTGACTCCGCCTGTATCAAATGTCTACGTGCTTACTGCGGCCGTCCTCCGCTCTCTACGCGCTCGTTGGCTCACATGTTTTAATTAATAACTCGGTAACTATTGGCAATTTGACATTATGGTACATGACTATTCTTCTCGGCTACACCCAATCTATCTCCAACATTCGTCTGCATGATCAGCTATCAAACACCTTGTATATTGGAACAATATATTCTTGAGACTAAATAGAGGAAGAAAATCTAGTGCCATTTTTTTCTTCTGACAAATAATTAGCGAAATATCGTGAGTTAAATATTGAAAAAGTTATTCAGTTTTCCTTAAATATGTCACAAAATATTAGTTAAATAAAATAATGTTTCAGACAAAAGTTGTTTAAATTAATTGGTAGGAAAAGACGTTGTAATAAAAAATTCGGGTATCCATTTATTATAATAACCTTCTTAAACAAAAAGGTAAAAAATGGTGCCAAGTACAAGCGCAACGCGTATTGTGCTATTTTTAGAAATTTCAAATTCAAATTTTTTTTTCAGTATGTATGTGTACATAACATAAGTTTTTAGAAGTAAAACTTATACAAAAAAAGTGATATATTACATGTTTATTAGTAGTGTCCAATATTTAATTTATCATTATTTATTATAACACTGATCAGTGTTATAATAAATAATGATAAATTAAATATTGGACACTACTAATAAGCGTGTAAAATTGTTATAACATGATATCATTTGTACTTGTAAAAACTTATGTTATGTACATAATATATATCTTAAAAAAAGGAAATAATTTGAATTTGAGATTTCTAAAAATATTAAGTATACAATTTCTCAGTTGGCGCTACTGTTTTAATATATCACTTTTTTTGTATAAGTTTTACTTCTAAAAACTTATATTATGTACACTCAGAGGCAGGTATGATGTCCCTCGGCGATGTCGTATACGCCTGTAAAACAATCGAAAGCGATGACAGGCATATACGCATATGCATATGGGCGTACTGTACAGCGCGAGAGAAGCGAAGAGGGAGAAGTGGTAGGAGACGTTCCGATGTTGCATCCTTATCGCACGTCGCACGATCGAGAGAGAAAGCATTACCAGACGTGGTACGGTTAATGGTGTCTCCAATAGCTGTCTCACTCTCTCTACGTTTGAATGCAAGCAATATGAGTGAAACAGCTATAGAGACACCGCGCTGTCTCTATAGGTGTCTCGCTCGCTCTAATAGCGATATATCGTGCTTTCCTCTTTTCTCCTTAGCAGAAATGCCGATTAAAGAGGCAATCCTGTCTGTAGGTCAGAAAAATAAGCTATTTTCGCGAATTCTTTTTCGGAAACTAAGCAGATGATTGATTTCAAACTTGATAGAAATAATAATATATATTTTATTGATAAGAATGAATTTTTATAGCGTTATATGAATAATAATGTAGCAAATATACAGAAAATAACGTGACGTGTTTAGGCGCGCGCCGTTTCATGGTTCCTATAAAATCTCGAAATACGGTAGACTGGGACAAAAACGCAAGTAAAATAATTAATCTATGAACTTGCCGCTAACTCGTTTGAATTAAGGAAATAAAAAACGAACTACTTTTTTAATATTTTAAGGCATTTAAAAATTATATTTGAAAAATCATCATAAATATCGATGATTTTACGTTAAGAATATTTTATTTGCAAGAAAATGATATTTCATGAAATTTACGAAAAAAACTTATTTTATGCCGTAAGATATGTCAAATTGTGCAATTTTTTTTTAGACACAGCGTATCTTTACTTTTGAAAAGACTACGAGAAGGAGGGAGAATAAATGCAACATCTTCCTTAAAATGCTACTTACAATATAGGTTCCGCTCTTGAAAATATAAAAAAAAATTTGGAGACATTTAATAATAATAAAAATTACAATAATAATAACGAGATGCTATATAGCATCTTCTGAAATCAGAGAAAAAACTTTTTTTTTATATAAAAAAGTCGATCGATTGACTTCAGCATCTAATTACATATTCGAAACATGTCTATCTATCGTGTGAACTAGCGAAATAAAAAAATATTAATTTTTTATATGCACCGCGCTATCTCTATAGGTGTCTCACTCGCTGTAATAGCCATGTATCGCGCTTTTCTCTTTTATAACGCCATAAAAATTCATTCTCATCAATAAAATATATATTATTATTTTTATCAAGTTTGAAATCAATCGTCTGCTTAGTTTCCAAAAAAAAAATTCGCGAAAATAGCTTATTTTTCTGGCCTACAGACAGGATTGCCTCCTTAATCGGCATTACTGCTAAGGAGAAAAGAGGAAAGCGCGATACATGATTATTAGAGCGAGCGAGACACCTATAGAGACAGCGCGGTGTCTCTATAGCTGTCTCACTCATATTGCCTGCATTCAAGCGTAGAGAGAGTGAGACAGCTATTGGGGACACCATTAACCGTACCACGTCTGGTAATGCTTTCTCTCTCGATCGTGCGACGTGCGATAAGGATGCAACATCGGAACGCCTCCCACCACTTCTCCTTCTTCGCTTCTCTCGCGCTGTACAGTACGCCCATATGCATATGCGTATATGCCTGTCATCGCTTTCGATTGTTTTACAGGCGTATACGACATCGCCGAGGGACACCATACCTGCCTCTGAGTGTACACATACATACTTAAAATAATTTGAATTTGAAATTTCTAAAAATAGCACAATACGCGTTGCGCTTGTACTTCGCGCCTTTTTTACCTTTTTGTTTAAAAAGGTTATTATAATAAATGGATACCCGAATTTTTTATTACAACGTCTTTTCCTACCAATTAATTTAAACAACTTTTGTCTGAAACATTATTTTATTTAACTAATATTTTGTGACATATTTAAGGAAAACTGAATAACTTTTTCAATATTTAAGTCACGATATTTCACTAATTATTTGTCAGAAGAAGAAATGGTACTAGATTTTTGTCCTCTATTTAGTCTCAAGAATATATTGTCCCAATAGCGCCATGAATTTGGTTAATTTGATGATTTTGAAATTTCAAAAAATCAACAAACAAAAGTCAAGCGCTATTGTAACAATATATTCTTGAGACTAAATAAAGCAAAAAATTCTAGTACCACTTTTTCTTCTGACAAATAGTTAACGAGATATCGTGAGTTAAATATTAAAAAAGTTATTAAATTTTCCTTAAATAAAATTAAAAAATGTTTCAGACAAAAGTTGTTCAAATTAATTGCTAGAAAAAGACGATATAATAAAAAATTGGGATATCCATTTAAGACCAAGGTTAAATTCATAACGTCAGTAAATAGATCCTTTGAAGCCCTGCAACTTTTGTCTGATATACGATACGTATAATTGCTAAACTGTTATAGCATCTTCCTTGAACTATCCCTTACACAGCCAGATTATGCAATCCGGCCGTCCAAAATTTATAATATATATAAATAAAGCATCAGCCATACCAGGAGTTGCAGCGAGTCAGGTGGAATACATTTTACAAGAAGCAATATTTTGCCTTGTTGACGTAATATATGACCATGAACTTGTTTTAGCATCTTCCTACAACTATTCCCGAGTTCTCTACAGAGTTAGATTTTACAAACAGGCCGTCAACAATTTATTATACATAATTAAAGCGTCAGCTGTACCAAATATCGCAGCGAATCAGGCGGAATACAATTTTACAAGAACAAATATATTGCCTCGTTGACAATATATATAACCGCCAAATTATTATGGTATCTTCCTTGAACTATCCCTGAGAACCCTACAGAGCTAGATCTTGCAATCCGGCGGTCAAAAATTTATCATACATTAATTTATCATACAATAAAGCGTGCGCTGTACCAAGAGTCGCTGCGAGTCACTCGAAATATCATTTTAGGAGATGCAATATTTCGTCTCTTTGACGATACTCTCCTTGACGGTATTATTACCAAATTGTTGCAGCATCTTCTTCGTACTATTCCCGAGATCGGTACAAAGCCGGATTTTGCAATCCGGTCGTCAAAAATTTATAATATATAAATAAAGTGTTCGTCATACCAGGCGTTGGAGCGAATCAGTCGAAAAATTATTGTAGGAGATGCAAAATTTCACCTCGTTGACGATATGTTTCACCGCCAAATTGTTATAGCATGTTCTTTGAATTATCCCCGAGAAACCTACAGAACCAGATTTTGCAGTTAGGCCATGAAAAATGTATCATAAATAAATAAAGATGTATGAAGCGTCGGAGTGGATCGCGTACAATACCATATTACAAAATGAGATATATTACTTCACTGATGTAATACTGATGTAATCATCATCATATTGTTATAGGATATCTCTAAAACTATTCCCAAGCCTCACAAAGCCAGATTTTGCAATCGGGCTGTCTAACTTTTATTATAAATAAATAAAGATGCATCAAGCATCAAGGTGGATCACGCGAATACAATTTCACAAGAAGAGATATTCCGCTTCGTTGGCGATATATATAACCGCTAAATTGATATGGAATATTCCTTGAACTATTATCCAGCTCCCTACAGAGCCAAATTTTGCATTCCGGCCGTCAAAAATTTATCATATATTAATAAAGTGTGCGTCGTACGAAACATTGCAGCGAGTCCTGCGAAATATCATATTACAAGAAAAAATATTTTTCCTCGTTGCTGTCATATATCAGCACCAAATTGTTATAACATATTCCTCGATCTATTTCCGAGGTCTCTACAATGCCAGATTTCGTAATTAGGCCGTCTAACATTTATCGTATATAAAAGACTGTACCAAGCATTGCAGCATGTCACGTACAATTTTGGAACATGAGAAATATATTCATACATCTTTATTTATTTATGATACATTTTTCATGGCCTGACTGCAAAATCTGGTTCTGTAGGTTTCTCGGGGATAATTCAAAGAACATGCTATAACAATTTGGCGGTGAAACATATCGTCAACGAGGTGAAATTTTGCATCTCCTACAATAATTTTTCGACTGATTCGCTCCAACGCCTGGTATGACGAACACTTTATTTATATATTATAAATTTTTGACGACCGGATTGCAAAATCCGGCTTTGTACCGATCTCGGGAATAGTACGAAGAAGATGCTGCAACAATTTGGTAATAATACCGTCAAGGAGAGTATCGTCAAAGAGACGAAATATTGCATCTCCTAAAATGATATTTCGAGTGACTCGCAGCGACTCTTGGTACAGCGCACGCTTTATTGTATGATAAATTAATGTATGATAAATTTTTGACCGCCGAATTGCAAGATCTAGCTCTGTAGGGTTCTCAGGGATAGTTCAAGGAAGATACCATAATAATTTGGCGGTTATATATATTGTCAACGAGGCAATATATTTGTTCTTGTAAAATTGTATTCCGCCTGATTCGCTGCGATATTTGGTACAGCTGACGCTTTAATTATGTATAATAAATTGTTGACGGCCTGTTTGTAAAATCTAACTCTGTAGAGAACTCGGGAATAGTTGTAGGAAGATGCTAAAACAAGTTCATGGTCATATATTACGTCAACAAGGCAAAATATTGCTTCTTGTAAAATGTATTCCACCTGACTCGCTGCAACTCCTGGTATGGCTGATGCTTTATTTATATATATTATAAATTTTGGACGGCCGGATTGCATAATCTGGCTGTGTAAGGGATAGTTCAAGGAAGATGCTATAACAGTTTAGCAATTATACATATCGTTAACGAGACGAAATTTTGCATCTCGTAAAATAATTTTTGGAGTGATTCGCTGCGATGCTTGGTACGGCGGACTCATTTATTTTTCATAAACTTTGGACGGCCAGATTGCAAAATCTAGCCCTGTATAGGGACCTCGATAATAGTTCACGGATTATTCCATATCAATTTGGCAGATACATACATCGTCAACGAGGCGGAATATCTCTTCTTGTGAAAATGTATTCGCGTCATCCGCCTTGACGCTTGGTGCATCTTTATTTATTTATGATAAAAGTTAGACGGTCTGATTGCGAAATCTGGCATTATAGAGACCTCGGAAATAGATCGAGAAATATGTTGTAACAATTTGGTGGTAATATATGAATGCAACGAGGCAAAATATCTTTTCTTGTATAGTATTTCGCGGGAGTCGCTGCGATGTTTCGTACGATGCTCGCTTTATTAAAATATTATAAATTTTTAACGGCTGGATTGCAAAATCTGGCTCTGTTGGGACTTCGATAATAGTTCAAAGAATATTCCATATAAA
Organism: Harpegnathos saltator; assembly: GCF_003227715.2. Classification (NCBI taxonomy): domain Eukaryota; kingdom Metazoa; phylum Arthropoda; class Insecta; order Hymenoptera; family Formicidae; genus Harpegnathos; species Harpegnathos saltator. Next base: position 246,241 of record NW_020230300.1, read on the forward strand.
TCTGGCGGTTACATATATCGCCAACGAAGCGGATCTCTTCTTGTAAAATGGTATTGTACGTGATCCCCTCCGACGCTTCATACATCTTTATTTATTTATGATATATTTTTCACCGGATTGCAAAATCTGGCTTTGTATCGATCTCGGAAATAGTACGAAGAATTTGATAATAATATGTATCGTCAAAGAGACGAAATATTGCATCTCGTAAAATGATATTTCGAGTGACTCGCAGCGATGCTTGATACGGCGGATGCTTTATTAATATATGATAAATTATTGACGGCCGGATTGCAAAATTTGGCTCTGTAGGAACCTCGATAATAGTTCAAGGAATATTCCATATCAATTTGGTGGTTACATATATCGTCAACGTGGCAAAATATCTTCTTATGTTTTAAAGTGGAAGCTGGAAAGTATTCATATACATACACACGGCAATACTTATGCACTGCTCATATATACGCTAATACTAATGCATTGCTCGCACGAACGCAAGGCAGGAAGGTTAGGTCATATAGACTGCACTATAGTGCAACTGGGCTACACTTTCCGTGTTTACACTTACAAATTTTGCCACGCATACATCATATTTGCTTATCAGACATACGGTCGCGAGCATAAAAATTTATGACCGTTTTTTGCAACTTTCGGAACGCATCCCGACTCGAGAAGAATGAGAGTCACTGCTCCGCCTGTGGAGCACGCCTGCGCAGTGACTCACGACGAAAGGCGAGAAATGAAATATACGCGGTGGGACATATTATAATAATATAGACTCAGATGAAATGAATACTCCAGTATTAAATGGAAATGAGGGAACACGGAACAGACAAGAATCATCCGATGTAAGTCTTATACTCCGGAGGACATCCGAAAAAGGTAAAATACGAACTTAATTAAGAGAATTAAGCTGCATTACGATAGTTACGATTCTGTTATACATTTATATATGATTTATTGTTCCAGCAACAGCCATCTTCTATAGCAGAAGCAATGATATTAGATACAGAAGCAGCTGTTATAACGAATTTTGAATTTTTGGGACATACAGACATGGACATGGAAGAAGAAGAAGGAGATGGAGACGATGAAATTTATGATGCAAATACAGATACCAACATATATGTTAACAAATAGCGTAAACAATATCATTAAAACGCAACATGATAGTAAGCGTTATTTGGTTTGGTATCTGTATTTGCATCATAAATTTCATCGTCTCCATCTCCTTCTTCCTCTTCCATGTCCATGTCTGTATGTCCCAAAAATTCAAAATTCGCTATAACAGCTGCTTCTGTATCTAATATCATTGCTTCTGCTATAGAAGATGGCTGTTGCTGGAACAATAAATCATATATAAATGTATAACAGAATCGTAACTATCGTAATGCAGCTTAATTCTCTTAATTAAGTTCGTATTTTACCTTTTTCGGATGTTCTCCGGAGTATAAGACTTACATCGGATGATTCTTGTCTGTTCCGTGTTCCCTCATTTCCATTTAATACTGGAGTATTCATTTCATCTGAGTTTGTATTATTATAATATGTCCCACCGCGTATATTTCATTTCTCGCCTTTCGTCGTGAGTCACTGCGCAGGTGTGCTTCACAGGCGGAGCAGTAACTCTCATTCTTCTCGAGTCGCGATGCGTTCCGAAAGTTGCAAAAAAACGGTCACAAACCTTTATGCTCGCGATCGTACATGGACATCTTCCTTATATTAATATCTAAGGTCGTACAGAGCCCGATTTTGCATTTAAGTTCTTGAAAATTTGTAATAAATGAAAATATAGGTTCGTGCACCGCGAGATGAACGTTCATTCAAGTTATTTAATCGATTTTTATTTCGACTTTTTTCCAAAAAAGCGCTCTGTACGACCCTGCCGACATTTCTCCTGATTGCAAATATCGTACATATAAGGTGATTCTCTTCGTATTTTGTTCATAATTTGCAATATAATTTTGCCTAGTTCGCAGGTCTCCGCGAGAGGTCTCTAGTATGGCTCCTGTAGACCTTTAATATATCGTATGCTCCGAGGCTGTCTGCTAAGTCCAAAAAGCTGGAGAATGGCATGTGGACGTACCTTAATTTGTCCGGAGCCATATATTGAACTGAACTGCCCTTAACGCAGCTGGTGAATAACGTATGGGTATGCCTTACTATCAAGGCATATATCGAACGAACAAACGAACTGAATTGAACTGAACTGACTGTCTGATAAGTTTTGTATACCAGCGAATACTTCACCTAACCTTAAAATTACGACGTTGACAGCGTTTTGCAAGATTAAGAATATTCGATCGTGTTTTGATCATAATATAATGTTGAGAATTAAATATTGAGATATTGGAACAATGTCAGATTCATCGGATGAAAATTATGTGACATTCGGCGTGGCTCTTGATCCTCTGGACGAAGGTATGCAGACAATACGAACTGTCATGTAGTCATACAACGTTTTATCATTATTTGCTACATCGGAGTTTATATTTTCCAGAAAACATACCACGAAAGAAACCTGTTACAGTCGAAGATCAGTACGCCTATGATGCTCAAGGTAGGCGCAGGTTTCATGGCGCCTTTACAGGTGGCTTTTCCGCTGGATACTTCAATACCGTTGGTACTCGCGATGGCTGGAGACCACAACAATTCAAGTCTTCCAGGAGCAGCAAGGCAGATAGCATTACTCAACGGCCAGAAGATTTTATGGATGAGGAAGATACAAGTCTTTTTGGGATCGCTCCAAAAGGAATCCGAGCTACCAGTGATTATGCTGATCGTGGAGAGAAAGGAAAGAAGAGGGAAAGGATAAGCCAAGATAATAGTGGGCCCATTCCTGGCACTCCGGTCTTGAAAGATCTTCTTAAACCTGTCAAGTTAGTATCTACGAGATTTAATGTAATGATATATCTTTATCTCATCATTTTTTTTAAGTGTCAATCTCCAGCATTATGTTTATGGCTAAGATGGAAATAATTAGGTGGAAATGTCTAGACTTAAAGCTATGTTAATATTTTGCACTCAAAAAACAGAGAAACAGTTGGCATTGTCCTGCTGAAAAAGATGGGCTGGAAACTTGGTCAAGGTGTGGGTTCCAGGCTAACCAAGAGAGAGAAGCACAGGATGAAACAGCGTAACAAGAGCTTAAAGCAAACACAGGAGAACCGTGAAATAATAGTGAGCAATTCTGAGGATTCGGACGATGATTTCACCGATGTTACCTTCGCTCCCGACGATTACGAGCCGTTCAGGTGCAAACCGAAGGACAATTATTTCGGCATTGGCTACTCGGGCTTGGATAGACGGAAAGTTCTTTCTAGCCACATCGATCTGTTTGATACTCCAGCGTTCTGCGTTCAAGATAAAAACAAGAAACTGTCGATACACGGCCAGGCGTTTGGAGTCGGCGCGTTCGAGGCTGATGACGATGACATATATGAACGAGAAGACATGTCGCGGTACGATTTCGCTCTGGGTCCTGAACACAAGACGAAGACGAGATGGTCTGAAGACGGCCCGAGTAGCTCTCAAACCGACTGCCTAGAGGGTTTTGTCTCTGCAAAGGAAAGACTCGAGAGCAAGAAACTCTTTAAGCCACCGGAATTGTCGAAGAACTTCGCGCCGGTGCATGCCGTCAGGAAGAGTAGATTTTACCCGCCGATCGCGACTCCGTCGTGCACTTTGGAAAATGGCAAACGCAGAGAGTTGAATGCCGTGGACAGAGCGCGGATTTTAGAAGACCCGGACGATCGCTCGAAAAAGCCACCGAGCACGTCCGTCGCCTCGAACATGATCTCGAGAACGTTGAATTTACAAGGTAAGCAACAGACAGAGGAGAAGCAAAAGCTGGAGACCCAACAAACGATGAAGACAAGCAGTTCATGGTTGGACAAATTGAATGTACAAATCTTCGTAAAGGGCGGTGTTGTTGGGTCCGGAGAGAATGACACGGACAACTTGAAGAAGCTGGAAGACTTCACGGACGCTACCGCGTCTACGTCATCGAGTACGAATAAGTCGAACGAAGATGACGTTCCGGACAAAAGCGAAACGAAAAAATTGTTTTTGTCTGACCCGGACAAACAGAGACGATTTGAACAGTATCTTACTTTCTTGAAGAATGATGAGCTGAACAAACTGGAGAGCATTCAACCGTTCTCCATGACAGCTTGGGAAAGAGAGCAGGAACGCACGGAATTTGAGCAAGCGGCCAAACTCGAACAATCGAGTAATTATATGGCGAACAAGTTTGCACCAAGCGTTAATCATACGGTGGACGAGCTGGATCCAGACAAAGATAAGAAAGAAGCGGTCAAGCTGAAGATGTTTGGCAAACTCACTCGAGAACGGAAGAAATGGAAGCCAGCGAGTGCCGTTTGCAAGCGATTCAACATTCCCGAACCGAAAGTCGACTGCGCTGAAGTCACGACGGACCGAAAGACAGCCAAGTTCTCCATCTTCGATTCGTTAGACTGGTGCAGCTCGTCTAAATTTACGAAAGCTACTGACACCGTGTCCAAAGCGCAAACTGAAGAACCAATTCCTCAGTCGTCGAGGAAGACTGAAGAGGTACACGAAACAGCCGTCAGCCCCAAGAATATCCCATCTAATATCTATCAACCTTCAGAAGTCGTCTCTGAGAAATTTAGGATCTTTGAAGCTTCATATGAAAAAGTCTTCGGCAAAGGCATTCAGAGCGCACCTTCGACTACGCCGAAAGACACCGGCCAGGAGCATGTAGCCGATAATTCCAACAAGGACAAGAATACACATGACCAAGAAACGGAAGACAAGCGGGTAGTTGCCGGACCGGCGAACACGTTCAAGAATCAGTCAGAGGAGAAGAAAGATTTGTTCAAGGCGATTTTCCTCAGCAGCAGCGAGGATTCCTCCGACAGTGAGTCGGAGGAGAACGTCGACAGTGAAGCGGTCAAGTCGATCTTGATCGGGAAAGACTCGAAAGAGATAAATACGCAACGAAATACGTCCCCGCCACGGGGTATTTTTGCAAAGCTGGATCTCGATAGTCTATTGGTACAACCGAAAACATGTGCCAAGGACGATCGGTCCAACGAAAGTACGGCTTCCAAGGTTGAAGAGACCAGCTCGCTCGCAGCTCATGGGTCGCAGAGTGATCACCGTACCGCAGACCGTAACAACATGAGCGACACGACGGAAGCTGCGATACCACAGGACATGTATGGGCCGGTGCTGCCGCAGAGGTTGCTAAAGCAAGAGAGCAGCGCAACGAATGCGAACAAAGCCGACGATGACATGACGCACTTGCCGAAGTCGCTGTTCCGCAGCGTCGTCGTGTCGACAAGCAAGACTGACGACTCCAAGTTCGCCGGCAAGTGGGTGGAGCGCAGCAAGACGAAAAAGTCGAAGAAGGAGAAGAAAAAACATAAGCACAAAGAGCATAAGAGTCCTAAGCACAAGAAGAAGTCGAAGAAGGAGAAACGCTCGAGGCATTGAGTTTTGATTATTGCTTTTTACCTGGTGCTTCGAAAATATGTGAAGTAATGTAATTGTACATATAGACATGTCCGACTCTTTCTCTTTTTCTCTCTTTTTCTCTTTTTCTCTTTCTCTATGCGCTTGCAATCACAAATTGATCCCTTCAGTTTGTATATATGTTACGCTCGGACGAATCCACCAGCGAGTCTCTGGTAGATTTGAACTTCAACAGCAGAGTCTACCGATCTCCAATATTGTTCTGATACTTACTATTAAGTAGTTAATAGAGTTTTAGATCGTTGAATTGTCTCGATTGTCGAATAAACGAGGCCTTTACCATGCGTTAGATTGTTGATGTTTTAAATAAACAAACAATTTGCGGATAGTCCGTGCAACTTCGATATTATATTTTCCAAAATATTGTGAGTATTGCACATTGTAGTCTGCACACATTCACACACGATCATCATGATCATCATACACGAGTCGTTTTCGGTTCGGGCATTGGCGCGCGGATCCCCGCGGCGAGAAAACCATCGCGTTAAGACTCACACCCGCGTAAAAAATAACGCAAAGCGAATACATCAACACGAGATCTACTTCCTATTGGACATTATGGCGCCGCAGATACTCTGTTTTAAGGATTACTCGATTACGCGCTATCGATATACAAGAACACACACGCACATGTACGTATCGCTTCTATACTCTTCGTGAAAATTGAAATTGGTGTGTCGTAGTAGTGTCTAAATACGAATTTGAGTCTGCCTCTTCGTCGCAACGTCGTCGAATGCAATGCTACAATCTTGGAAAATAGTAGCCGTGAGGTCTTCAGTTGAGGTGTGTCCAGTCCTCGAGGGAAATTACGCAAGTCCTTGAGGGAAATTACGTAAGTGATACGGGATTGTTTTAGCTCGATGTCATGGAGTTCCTCGAAGCAGGCCTGCTGGAATTTCCGGATCCAGTGTTTTTATCTACGCTGAAAAGTCATTACATCATTGATGAATAATATCATTTATTACCGGTGAGTATTCTACACTATTGTACATTTATGAATAATTTAAGATAGTTTGATACGTTATTTAACTTTTTAAATAACATTTGTGTGACAGTAGTAGGTATACTTACTATTCTTTTCTCTTTCATTTTTATAATATATTGTTTACAGTTTAATAAAAACAAGTATGATTTCACATTTTTCTGATATATTAATACATCAAGTATTTATATTTTATAACTATTTATAAACAAATAAAATTGAAAGGAACGATTTGAAAAAATATAATTTCTGGGAAAGTAAGATTAAGGGCTAAAAATTTTACTAAATATTCTTAACATGTATTAAAATATAATATATATTTTTTCATAAATTTTTCGCACATTAAGTCTTTTTTATAAATAAATTATTTGAATGGATTACGTAAACCTGACATGAAATTCGTAATTAACGATTTGAAAAGCTTTTATATCGTGTATCTGATATTTACATCTATTCAAGCTTACGTTAATCAAAAGGCACACCGTGCCTATATTACGCGAAATTGCGAGTTGAAACGAGGTGAGATATTCATATCCCAGCAATGGCTAAACCAATCGACGTTTTCTAGTCCCAGTCGATTCAGCCTTAAAAAATAGGAAGAAAAGTATCCTAGTGTTTTTTGTGTACATTGTCACCAAATATATGGGGCATTCCATATGAAGTGATACACCCAAATTTTCAAAGTTGTACGATTACGCTGAAATTTGCACAAATTGTAGTCCTATCACAACTAAGATTTTTGGCCAAATTGTTTGACTCACGACCAACGGATTGTCTAGTAACAGAGGCTTGAAGTTTTAGCATTTGGTCCGTTGTGTCCAACTTCAAACGCCAGTAAGTTCCAGTAGACTATTCTGATTTTCAAAAACAAGGAGTGATTTCTAAAGGTCTTTTTGCGCCCTTTAATCCTATGAAATCAGTTTTGTTTTTAAGTCAAAATTTATTTAAAATTTTTGAAGGATAAGAAAGAAATTGTTTTTTCTCAAATTCAGACATCTTTGATTTTCTTCGAAAATATCTTTAAAAAAAGTAGAATTCTTGCCCTTTAAAATGATTCCAAGATCAAAATAGGCAGACTTTTAGTTTTCAAGATACAGCTTGTTTTAGGACCGAGCGCATCACGCACGGTGCAGCTCGGCCGCTGTTGCAAGTGCCACAGATAATCCGATCAGTTCTATTGCTTGTGGCCAGACGTGATGTGATCTGTGTCATATATCATATACATGTACTGTGTTGTCATGTTTATGCTATTACTTATTTAATGAAAATATATCAAAATGAAAAGCAAAACCAAAATCCGAGGAAACATCGAAATAAAAGCCAAACCCAATCTAAGTCGAAACTCAAAATACGGGATAAAGTCAAAAGTCAATGTCAAAATCAAAAGAAACTAATCAAAGTCACTAAGAGTCACGCGATTTTCTACTAATTTGCATTCATCTGTGGCGTTCAGAGGTGCCACACGGAGGACGCGGGTCCTTGGACGTATGCGCTCGCCGAGCAATCACCGATCTTGGCGAACGTACATGTACGCAAGCACGGCATTGGCCATCCCCTCCATCATCTACTAGCGGTCTCGATATGTCATCTTTGATCCCTTAGTACAAGGGATAACGCACACAATCGAGAGCCGCATATATGTGAGCTCCATACTTCGACTAGCTTCGGATAGTAAAAGAGGACAGATGTACTTTTTTCGGTCTCCTTCTAATGTTGGCGCATGATAAAAAGCGAGTAATGCCGCCTTCAATGCCGGCTCGGTTAGGAGAAGATAGACAGCGGCCGAGCTGCACCGTGCGTGACGCGCTCGGTCCTAAAACAAGCTGTATCTTGAAAACTAAAAGTCTGCCCATTTTGATCTTGGAATCATTTTAAAGGGCAAGAATTCTACTTTTTTTAAAGATATTTTCGAAGAAAATCAAAGATGTCTGAATTTGAGAAAAAACAATTTCTTTCTTATCCTTCAAAAATTTTAAATAAATTTTGACTTAAAAACAAAACTGATTTCATAGGATTAAAGGGCGTAAAAAGACCTTTAGAAATCACTCCTTGTTTTTGAAAATCGGAATCTACTGGAACTTACCGGCGTTTGAAGTTGGACCCACAACGGCCCAAATGCTAAAACTTCAAGCCTCTGTTACTAGACAACCCGTTGGTCGTGAGTCAAACAATTTGGCCAAAAATCTTAGTTGTGATAGGACTACAATTTGTGCAAATTTCAGCATAATCGTATAACTTTGAAAATTTGGGTGTATCGCTTCATACGGAATGCCCCATATATATTTTAAGACAAAGTCCAAATTACGGAAAATTACGATTCAGTAAGAAAGTAATAAGAAAGAAACGCTAGACCGCTGAGAAGAGGGGATTTGTGCATCTCATTTTTCCGGCACCAGAGGCGTTACGAGCGCGCTGAAGAAGCAAAGAGCAGCGAGTGCGAATGAGCAAGTGATAGAGAGTAAGAGAGAGAAGAATATTGTTAGAATACAGGAGGTAAAAGTGTGTAACAGAGGGAAAGAGAGCGAGAGAGAGACAGAGAGAGAGAGGGAGAGAGAGAGAGAGAGAGAGAGAGAGAGAGAGAGAGAGAGGAGGGGGAGAGAGAGAGAGGAGTAAGAGAGGAGTGAGAGTGAGAGAGAAAGAGAGACCATAATAAATCGATATTCATGACTTACAAGAATCGAAACTGAAAAAAGAAATGTCAAAATAGATAGTGCCCTACTGCAATTATTAACATATAATATTCATATCGTTAGATATCATTTATTGCACACAACAAAGAGAGAGGAGAGAGAGAGAGAGAGAGAGAGAGAGAGAGAGAGAGAGAAAGAGAGAGAGAGAGAGAGAGAGAGAGAACGGGAGAGAGAGTTGTGTGTATGCATGTGTACATACACATATATATATATATATACATATACATATATATGTATATACAGGGTGCACGATTTATCTGAAGACATTGAAATATCTCAAGAACTATGCATTGGATAAAAAAAAGTGGTTAATGAAAGTTGTTAGTCTCGAAGGGGGACATCCAACGATACCAAACTCGACCTCCCACTCCACCCCCTGGGGGTGAGGGTTGGGGGCAACTTTGAAATCTTAAATGGAAACCCCAATTTTTTATTGCAGATACGGATTCTACGCCACAAAATACGTAAATTTTGTCCGAAACTTTTTTTTTGATTCGTGATAGATGGCGCTGTAATCGCAAAAAATTATATTTTCCGCAATTCTCCAGAAATGATCATTGGATTGAGAAATAAAAAATACCTGTTCAATATTTTTAAAGAACATAATAAAAGTTATTCCCCCCCATCCTCTCGGGATAGGGTGGGTGATAACGTTCAAATCTCAAATGGGGAGCCACATTTTTCATTGCAGAATTAGATTGTACGTGAAACTTTTATTGAAACAATTTTTTTCATTCGTGATAGATAGCGTTGAATTTTTCCGAGAACTACTTTTAGCGTTACACAGGAACAACGACGAGGACGTAGTAGTTTTATGTTCCCTTCGGGTGCTTTTTTAATGTGAGTCCCCTTACCTCTCACAGATCGGGGTGCTTTTTTAATGTGAGTCCCCTTGCCTCTCACTGTTTAATTAATTAGAGTAAGTGTTCGAAATTTTTACCTTCAACTTCAATACACTTATTGATCCTTTTTTCAAATGACTACACAGGATAGAAGCATATCTGCGGGAGTTTCAGCGCAAGCGTTTCTTATGCGTTCTACCATGTTTTCACGAGTTGTTGGCACTTGTTGATAAATCTTATCTTTTAGGTTAGGTTGATAAACCTTATCTTTTTAATAACTTTTATTATGTTCTTTAAAAATATTGAACAGGTATTTTTTATTTCTCAATCCAATGATCATTTCTGGAGAATTGCGGAAAATTAATTTTTTGCGATTACAGCGCCATCTATCACGAATAAAAAAAAAAGTTTCGGACAAAATTTACGTATTTTGTGGCGTAGAATCCGTATCTGCAATAAAAAATTGGGGTTTTCATTTAAGATTTCAAAGTTGCCCCCAACCCCCACCCCCAGGGGGTGGGGTGGTCGAGTTTGGTATCATTGGATGTCCCCCTTCGAGACTAACAACTTTCATTAACCACTTTTTTTTATCCAATGCATAGTTCTCGAAATATTTCAATGTCTTCAGATAAATCGTGCACCCTGTATATATATATATATATATATATATATGTATGTATGTATGTATATATATATTATTTTATTATTATATACTTTATTATTTCATTGTATATGTTATATATATATGTATGTACATACCCTGTCATTTAACTGTTTCATAAAACATGTTATGTATATATAAAATATTATTTGCTATAGTTATATGAGAATCGTTTCAAATTATATCTTATTTGTATAACATACATACATACACACATATATATATATATGTGTGTGTGTAGATATATATGAGAATACTGTTGGTATGCGTCATGGTATGTTATGACGCACGTCATTTGATTGCCGATCAGCTGATGCTGAGCAGACGATGTGATGAGATGTGCCACCGAAAAATCAATACCGGTACTTATTGACGCGTTGTCCAGGGAGATTGCTCTTCAATATTAAGGTCTACTTGATACAATTTATAACGCAAATAGTGCAGGTAATACGCGAATTAGGTGAAGATAATTTACAAGTATAAATTAATGACATTTACATATTAATGGTGTATGTACGTGACGTATATACAATTTTTACAAGTAAAATTTATATTAAACTTACCTTTTTAAATAAAAAGGTAAAAAAAAGGTGCCAAGTACAAGCGCAACACGTACTGTGTTATTTTTAGAATTTTTAAACTCAAATTATTTTTTTAAGACATATATGTGTACATAGCATAAGTGTTTACAAGTAAAACTTATAACTATAATAAAGCTCTACAACACTATTCTACTGTACAAAAGAAATGATATATTAGAACAGTAGCGCCAACTGAGAAACCTAACATACAGGATCATCGAAAAGTATCGGACCCCCCTAATATCTTCAGTTAGAATGCATTTTGGAGAAAATGTCCAATAGCAAAGTTATATGGTTTCAAGCGGGGAGTAAGATGATGACCTTGACTTTGACTTTGACCATGTCCTTCAAGGTCATTTCAAGGTCAACCTTATTTTTTTAAATGGAACTCCTAACATTTTATTGCATATTCTTATAGCTTATCTCGAGAGCTTTTCAAAACACTATAATAAACCATTTTTTCACTAAGTACTTTTTGAGTTATAAAGGTTTGAAGTTAACAATTTTTTGACACAAAATATAAAATATCTTGTAAAATATTATTTAGTTTTCAGTAATCATAACCTTAATACTTTTGTGCGCGAAATAATGAGATCAATTAATTGGTTTAAAGAAAATACATTAATCGAAAAGTATCGGCTCCCCCTAATATTTTCAATAAGAATGCATTTTGGAAAAATGTCCAATAGCAAAGTTGTATGGCTTCAAGCGGTTATGCTAGTAGGCTATGGCGGAAAACTGCCCGAAGATGATCGCGAGAAGCTGCTCGAATGCATGATGTCCGAAGGTGTTAGCGGGAATCTGCCCGAAAGTGTTGGCGGAGCCGATCTTTATTGTCTCACTCTCGCAGGCACCAATAGTAATACAAGCTCTTGAGCAAACAATGCGGATCACTGATTTGAATCTTTGATGTAGTGCTGTCTTCTTCTTAGCGAGCAGCAGTCACCTCGTGGACGAAAACGAACAGCCCCAAAAATTGTTTTTATAACAAAAGAAGCCATTGCGCTTCAATTGATTGTCCCAAACATCTTCATTTTGTTTCCAATAGTCCAGAATTTTTTCGTAAATATTATTAATTGATCTATTAGATTTTCAGTTGCTCAACGAGCTTTTTGCTAGTGCTGGTTGAAATAAACAAATCGATAGTTGGACCAATACTTAATAATTAGTATTTTTCTCTACTTAATTATTTAGATCAATTTCCTATCACTTACCTGATTAATTCTTCTTTGCTCTAATTAAGAATGGCGGAGCTTTCTGAAAGAGATCGAATAACACTGTTAATGATGCGAGGATGGAGAGATCAACAAAGAAGATATAAAACAGTAACGCGATTATTTAATGAACATTTTCGGAATGAAAATAATATGATCTCCAAAAGTACTGTAATCCGTACTATTCAACGTTTCGAGGACATTGGTAGCGTTAAAAGCCGCCCAAGATCTGGTAGACGTAAAACAGCAACAAATAATGATAAGGCATTAGATGTTTTACAGTCTTTCGTTGAAAGTCCCCACATTTCCATCAATCGCGTTGCACAAGAACACGAAATCGGTCATGCATTTGTCAGTAAAATTCTGAAATTGAATAAATGGCATCCATACAAACTCCATTTGGCCCAAGAGTTGTCCGAAGACGATTTTGATAGACGCATCGAATTTTGTGGTCTTATGATGGAGATGATTGTCGACGATCCTCTATTACTTAATAATATTGTTTTCTCTGATGAGGCAACATTTGAACTGACTGGAAATGTAAATAGACACAATTGTAGATACTGGAGTGACGTTAATCCTCACTGGAAAAGAGACAATCATACCCAATATACACAAAAAGTTAACGTATGAGCTGGTATTCTTAATGGTAGACCAGATGGCCCTTTCTTCATTGAAGGCAATTTGACAGCACAAGTATACACAGTCATGCTTTGCGAACAAATTGTTCCAGCTATTCGAGACATAGCTGGTGGAAATATGGATGAAATTTATTTCCAACAGGATGGAGCTCCATCTCATTGGACAATGGTGTCATTGTCCGTCAATATTTGAATGAGGTCTTTCAGGACAGGTGGATAGGGCGAAGGGGTCATATTGAGTGGCCACCTCAGTCTCCGGACTTGACCCCACTTGACTTTTTTTGTGGAGTTACTTGAAAATTAAAGTTTATGCCACCAAGCCTCAAGATTTAGATTATTTAAGAGGGAGAATAATTCGAGAGATAGAACTAATACCGCCAGAAACGTTGCAGAATATGGTTTCAACTGTTTATAACAGATTGGCACATTGCCAGGCTGTTGAAGGGCAACAATTTGAACATTTGTTGTGAATTATTTGATACAATTGAATATTTTGCCCAAGCTGACCAATTGGAATGAAATTCGCTTAACTGGTCGGAATCACACACCACTCTTGCCTTAAATGGTCGGAATCACACATCACTCTTGCCTTAACTGGTCGGAATCACACACCATTCCTGCCTTAACTGGCCGGAATCACACACCACTCTTGCCTTAACTGGTCGGAATCACACACCACTCTTGCCTTAACTGGTCGAAATCACACACTACTCTTGCCTTAACTGGTCGGAATCACACACCACTCTTGCCTTAATTGGCCGGAATCACACACCACTTAACAAATTGTTAACTTCAAACCTTTATAACTCAAAAAGTACTTAATGAAAAAATGTTTTATTATAGTGTTTTGGAAAGCTCTTGAGCTAAGCTATAAGAATATGCAATAAAATGTTGAGGGTTCTATTAAAAAAAATAAGGTTGACCTTGAAATGACCTTGAAGGACATGGTCAAGGTCAAAGTCAAGGTCATCATCTTACTCCCCGCTTGAAACCATACAACTTTGCTATTGAACATTTTCTTCAAAATGCATTCTAACTGAAGATATTAGGAGGGTTCGATACTTTTCGATGATCCTGTATATACAGGGTGGACCATTTTAACCTTTAATGGAGAATAACTCGACCGGTGAGCGAAATAATGAAAAAAGTTTCATACAAAAGTTGTTGGACAAGGAGGGGGACGTATGACCATATCCTTGAATTTGACCTTGACTTTGACCTTAGGGGTTATTTGAAGGTCAAATAACATTTTTTAAATGGAATTGCCTATTTTCGACCCCGGATTTGGAAAGAGCGGGACATTTTAGAATAGGATATGGTATGATCGATAAGATCAAATGTCATGTTTTGAGGTCATTTCAAAGTCAAAAGGAACTTGTACGTGTATTCATGCGAAAATCGTATCTGTATACGGGGATTTCTAAATTATCTTCTACACTTAGCATTACCCAGAGACAACGACGTGGACGTGGTAGAATTCTGCCTCTTTCGGGGTGCTTGTTTAGAGTGAGTCCCCTTGCCTCTCACTATGCATACTTTGCTATTGTTAATCTAGCTATTCAAAAGGTTTTCGAAAGTTGCACCGTTAGCATTTATGCAATAATTGAGCCTTCTTTGGAAATGGGCCACTGTGCTGAGCAAGACATTTCGTGGAATCGCTTCACAAGTTCGTCTTATGCGATTTTCCATATCTCCTCTTGTTGTTGGTTCTTCTTTGAAAACAACTTCTTCCAAATAGCCCCAGAGATAAAAATCGAGTGACGTCAAATTAGGAGAACGAGGAGGCCATGCAATTGGACCCTCTCGACCAATCCATCGGTTCGGGTACCTTTCATCTAAAAACCTCCTGACTATACGTGCAAAGTGCGGTGGTGCACCATCCTGTTGGAAGAACATCCTTCGCCTGGTTTCCAAGTCTACGTTCTCCAACAAATGAGGCAATTGGTCTGTGAGCAAATCGAGGTACGTATTTGCATTCATAGTACGTTCGAAAAAGAATGGACTGACCAAGTATCCATTAACAATCAACACCGCTGGAGCCTCAATGTCTGGTGCGGGATTGTTAATGGATACTTGGTCGGTCCATTCTTTTTCGAACGTACTGTGAATGCAAATACGTACCTCGATTTGCTCACAGACCAATTGCCTCATTTGTTGGAGAACGTAGACTTGGAAACCAGGCGAAGGATGTTCTTCCAACAGGATGGTGCACCACCGCACTTTGCACGTATAGTCAGGAGGTTTTTAGATGAAAGGTACCCGAACCGATGGATTGGTCGAGAGGGTCCGATTGCATGGCCTCCTCGTTCTCCTAATTTGACGTCACTCGATTTTTATCTCTGGGGCTATTTGAAAGAAGTTGTTTTCAAAGAAGAACCAACAACAAGAGAAGATATGGAAAATCGCATAAGACGAAGCGATTCCACGAAATGTCTTGCTCAGCACAGTGGCCCATTTCCAAAGAAGGCTCAATTATTGCATAAATGCTAACGGTGCAACTTTCGAAAACCTTTTGAATAGCTAGATTAACAATAGCAAAGTATGCATAGTGAGAGGCAAGGGGACTCACTCTAAACAAGCACCCCGAAAGAGGCAGAATTCTACCACGTCCACGTCGTTGTCTCTGGGTAATGCTAAGTGTAGAAGATAATTTAGAAATCCCCGTATACAGATACGATTTTCGCATGAATACACGTACAAGTTCCTTTTGACTTTGAAATGACCTCAAAACATGACATTTGATCTTATCGATCATACCATGTCCTATTCTAAAATTTCCCGCTCTTTCCAAATCCGGGGTCGAAAATAGGCAATTCCATTTAAAAAATGTTATTTGACTTTCAAATAACCCCTAAGGTCAAAGTCAAGATCAAATTCGAGGATATGGTCATACGTCCCCCTCCTTGTCCAACAACTTTTATATGAAACTTTTTTCATTATTTCGCTCACCGGTCGAGTTATTCTCCATTAAAGGTTAAAATGGTCCACCCTGTATATGATTATTGTATACTTAATATTTTTAGAAATCTCAAATTCAAATTATTTCCTTTTTTAAGATATATATTATATACATAACATAAGTTTTTACAAATAAAACTTATCAAATTATTTTTCTTTCAAGATATATATGTACATAAGCTTTTAAAAATAAAAATTATATCATATTATAAAAATTTAACACGTTATTAATAGTGTCCAATATTAAAAAAAAATATCTTTTTAAAGGTTATTGTTATTCAAGGAAAACCTAGCTACAAAAAATGTCCATGGCATACATTTTTATAAGTAAAATTTGTCATTATTTATTAGAACACTGAGTTATATGGTTATGTTACTTGTTATTATAACAAATTAATTATTATAATAATGCAATAAAAAATATTTAATACAAATAATCTTGGCGCGGCTGCACCAAAAACTATATCGAAGATGTATGTACATAAAAGTCAAATTAGATATCATTGACATTTCGTCAATTATAATAAGAATAACATCTTTGAATAAAAAAATATCGAAATATGTAGAATATATACACCTTTCGATATCTATATTCTATAGTGAAGGTTTATAATTTAATATAATACTATATAAACTTAAATAAAACATTACACCGTATATGTGTAGAGAGAATTTATAAGTTACATTTTATTATAATAAAAATGCTGTCATGTATGTATTAAACAAGTTTTAGTTCGATATAATTTTTGGTGCAGCTGCGCCAAATTATTTGTATTAAATTTTTTTATTGCATTGTTATAATAATTAACTTGTTATAATAACAAGTAAAATAACCATATAACTCAGTGTGCTAATAAATAATGATCAATTTTACTTGTAAAAATATATGCCATGGACATTTTTTGTAGCTAGGTTTTCCTTGAATAACAATAACCTTTAAAAATATATTTTTTTTAATATTGGACACTATTAATAAACGTGTTAAATTTTTATAATACGATATAATTTTTACTTTTAAAAGCTTATGTACATATATATCTTGAAAGAAAAATAATTTGATAAGTTTTATTTGTAGAAACTTATGTTATATACACATATATGCCTTAAAAAAATAATTTGAGTTTAAAATTTCTAAAAATAACACAATACGCTTGTACTTGGCGCCTTTTTTTACCTTTTTGTCTAAAAAGGTAAGTTTTATATAAATTTTATTTGTATTTATTCTTATATGGCAGCCATATCGGATCTATTTTGAATTTTTGAAATCTAACTTCAGATTTATAATCAGTGATTCAAAAAAATATAGAAATGCAAGATTTCACAGAAATTCGTCAGGTGGAAAAAACGTACCACACTAAATATTAAATTTAAATTAGATTGTTATTTATTTCGGGATACCTGTTGCTTCTCGAACCTCTCTTGAACATGGCCGTTAATTTCTTCTTTAGATTTTTCTTCTCCAATTTGACAGTTTCGTTGATGCTGGTCTCAGAACCGGACGTCTGTACAAGCATTTAGCCACATTAATATAAATGAACATTTTGTGTAGAAATATTAAATATTTAGATTTTCTCTTGCCTGAAGGGAATAGTCAGTCATGTTTGGGTCATCAACACTTGACGATTTCGTCAATTTGTGCGTTAATTTCCGTATTATTCCCTTCCCGTACTTCTTATCGCGTTCCAACATCTCGCTCTTTGTCGACCCTCCGGAAAGTCGGCTGAATATAGAGAAATTATTAATTTTACCGTAAATTTGAGATATCGCCTATATCATGAATACCATACCTGTCTACGCTGGAATCCCTTTGTCGATTGACTACGTGAGACCCTGTTTCCGATCCTTCCAACGACTGCATGCTCGACATGTTGCTGTCCGTACCCCAAATAGCTGGAGACTGAATTGCATGATCGCAAAGATCGCGATTATTATCATAAGTGTAGGAATTTGAATCTCAGAAATTAATTGACTTCAACATAAAATTACAACAAACAAAATGTATTACGAAATGTTCTACGAAATGTATACGATGCAATCTGTATTCACCTCTTGGCGCCCAGAGGTTTGTTCCAAGGACAGACTCTTCCTCTTCAAACGCGGTTTATTGCGATTCAAAAGTACTCCTTTTCCTGGGTCACTCTCAACTGACGTCGATCTAAAATTACAACAATGTGACACTTTCTGGATTGTTAGAGAGTAATCAAGCCGCATAAATTGTGAAGAGCTCACCTTTTTCCTAGCTTCTTCAATCGTGTTGCATTCGCTTCGTCCGCTGCTTTCTTTGACTCCTTAAGTTCCTTTGCAACGTCCATTAATTTTTTAATAGTATATTCTAATTTTTCTGTTCTTTCTCCGAGTATCGGAGTAACTGTAAATACGAATACATGTTTGTAAAGTGAATCATCTATGCGATAAATCTAAGCTGATTTATTTTTAAACAAATACCTTTTACATCGCTTTTTGGTTCCAACATTTCCAACATTGGCGACGACTCTCTTGACTTTGGTCCCTACAGAGATTATATTAAGATTGTTATACAGGGTGTCTCGTTTTAATTGCACCAGGCAAATATTTTGAAAAATATGGAAGACATGGAAAAAGTTTCAGACAAAAGTTATAGAATATCAAGGGTATCATATTTGTCTGACTTTGCAATCACTTTGAAAACATCCGTCAAGGTTAACCTTGAATTTTTAAACAGCAACCTACATTTTTTATTGCATATTCTCATAGATGACGTCAAAACATTTTCAAAACACTTTTTAAAGTAACCGCAAAGTCAAACAAATGTCAGTATTATACGTCTCCCCTTCTTGATATCCTTACAACTCTTGTCTGAAACGTTTTCCCGTATCTTCCATATTTTTTAAGATATGAAGGTAGCCTCAGAAGTACCTGACCTGACATATAGATAGCGGTTGTTGTTTGAAAAGAATGACTATGGTAGAAAGTACCAACCTTATAAAGCTTAAGTTTGAAGTTTGACGACGTTACGTTGTTTAGTATTTGTTTGGCAGCCATCAATAGTGAACGCTCTCAGTGAATTTGTAAACATGGAAAAAATTGGTCATCGTTATGTGATACAATACTTTCATTTGAAAGGCCTCAGTCCAACCAATATCAAAGCGGAGCTAGATTCTACTCTGGGGGAGTCTGCTCCTTCGTTTACAACAGTAAAATATTGGGTGGCAGAGTTTAAACGACGCCATACAAGCTGCCAAGACGAACATCGCAGTGGTCGATCAAATGAGGTGACCACGCCAGAAATGGTGAAGAAAATCCACAAAATGGTATTGGATGACCGTCGACTGAAAGTGCGCGAGTTAGCAGACATGGTAGGCATTTCAAAAAGTGTTGTACATCGCATATTGATTGAAAATTTGGACATGAGAAAGCTGTGCGCAAGATGGGTGCCGCGATTGGAATAAAAACAGCGTCGTGAGGATGTTTCAATCGAATGTTTGGCGAAGTTTCGCAGCAATAAAGCCGAGTTTTTGTGTCGATTCATAACCATGGGTCCATCACTTCACACCTGAGACGAAGGAACAGTCAAAACAATGGACCAAGGTGGCTTGATGGCTATTTTGAGGAGCTCGACGATTCCCACTATAAACAGGGTATCGAAGCTATTGAACATCGCTGGGAAAAATGTATTGAGCGAAAAGGAGACTATGTAGAGAAATAAAGATATTTTTTCCCAAATTTTTTGTTTTCTTTGTTAGGTCAGGTATTTCTGAGACTACCCTCGTATTTATCTGGGGTAATTAAAATGGGATATCTTGTATATCGTAATTATTAGAATACGGGAAACATTCTACTTTTCGTACCCTCAATCGTCTCGGTGGGGTTGGCGTATAAGCATCGGGCGTTCCGTTCTCCGCTACAGTATTCAATTCAGGGAAAAGCTGCAACAGATCCTGAACTTGTTGCATAAGAATGTTGATGTTTCGCAGCTCGGTCTGCTCTAGTTTGCATTTGTTCAATATCACGTCTTTAAGTTCCTGCCTCTCTTTCTCATGTCGCTCCTTTTCGCGTCTCATCTTCTCGTTGCTTGTTCTTAATTTCGCATGCGCGTCTCTCAGCTCAAGTAAATCACATTGCAACTAGAGTTGATCGCAAGTGAAAAAGTGGGTATTATATATTGTTATTCTCTTAAGTTTATTCAACTTAGCGTTATATGTAATCTCAATCACCTCCGTTAATTTCTTCTTATTTTCATCTTTCTCTTCATCGAATACCTTCTTCAACTGATCCTGTCTTCTTTTATTTTCCAGCCGTTCTTTGCTACGCTCTCTTTCTATCTGTAAGAATAACGTTCGTGGAATTATAAAGAATTTCAGTCAATTATATCTTTTCATTTAACGAATGTTAGATTATTGGTCAATACCCAGACAGCACACGGATGTCCACTGGACGTCCGTTATATATCCATTTTTTTACAAAAGACGTCCAGAGGACGTACGTTTGTCACAACTTCGGACATAGGACATCCAATGGACGTACATCGGACGTCCTACAAGTCCGATGTCTAATAAGGACAGCCTTGTTACGTCCAATTTATGTCCACGGACGTAAATCAGACATACGGACATAAATTGGATATGAAATGTACATCCATTGGATGTCCGGTGCTGTCTGGGTACCTCGAATAATGTTTGCCGTAAATCCCTCGCTAACGTTGCCGTTTCCTGTAGCAATCTTTGATGTTCTTCTCTCTCTTTTTGCCAAGCTAATTCCATTCGCACTTTTAATCCTGGAATTTTCGAACGACCACTGGTGAGCAATCGTTCTTCCTCCAGCTACAAACATAAAGAATATAAAGTAGGGAAAATATTTTTGGAAGTTTACGGTCTTCGTCATTACCTCATTGATTCGTGATTGCAACTCGGACACCTTAACGTGACTAGCTGACTTTTCCGAAACCAATTCGGCTTTCAGTCTGGAAGCTTCGAGCCTTGTTTCGGAAAGCTCATCTTCCATAGAACTGATCTGTTTTTCTAATATTAATATATTGGTACTCGACGATTCTTCATCCTAATAACAGAGCATCTTTTTATTAGAGATATCATCTTCTTCTTAAAGATTGAATAAATAGTAGATTTATGATACGATTGATGCTAGCAATATTATTTGTTTAAATATGTACGATTGATGCTAGCAATATTATTTATTTAAATATGTCAGTGTAATTATATAATTTTATTCAAAATGACCAGTGCAAAATTCTGTCATTCTTTACGAACCTCGTCCGACTTCCCAGAAGATGCACTGGATAGTCTGCCTTGTCTTGCAGATTTTAGTTCGCCTATCGTTTTTTGTGCACCCTCCAACATATGCTTGTAAGTGTCACGTTCTTTTTTGTAACGTGACAACTGGTTCTGAATCGCTTGAATTTCGTCGTTGATTGCCGTGATTCTGTGTTCGTAGCGCATTTTACATTGTGCCAAGTCTGCCTTTTTGGCCTTTTCCGTATTCGTCAAGGCGTTCTTTAATTTCCGAATTTCTGATTCCAGCGCTGTCGTGTCGGGTATCAACACTTGATGAATTTTAGAAACCGCTTCGTAGTCTTTCAGTTTTGCAGACAGATCGTCATTCTGTGAATTTATGACTATATTTTCTTCTTTTCTTAATAAGGAAATTCTTTCCAAGTTCATAATTATTCTTGCAAATCTCAAAATAAACTATGAAAGAATCAACAAAATATTGTATTGTGTGCTTACTATTTTCCTCATATCTTCCAATCGTTCCAGTAGAGTAGAATTCTCCTTCTTTAATGCATTGATTTCATTGTTCAGTTCAGTTATAATAAGTTTATTTGGTGATTGATTCTCGCGAATCTGGCTCTGGGATTGTAAGTTGAAAAAATATAGTATGTGAAAATATAGTATGTGAAAATTAATTATAATAACCATTGTGTGAAATTGACGCACCTCAAGAGAATTTTTTTCTGATCGCCATTCGCTCTCTTTCATTCTCATCGATTTACGCAGTTCTTCGAGCTCCGCTTGAATATTACTTAAATCCTCTTTATGCTTTGCACACTCACTATAATGAAACGTAAGATAAAATGAAATAGATCACATGAGATATTTAATATTGTTGGTAGTGAATTCTTACTCCTCACACTGTTAGTGTTGAATTGCTGTTTACCTATTCAGAAATACATTTTCCCTTTCAAGTTGTAGCTTTGAGCTGCTAAGCTCTTGATACTTTTCTTGTAAAGTCTGTTGTTCTTGTTCGTGTTTCTTCATCTCATTCTCAAGATCTGAAATTATTTTATCACATTATAATAAAATTAAATGTGACAAAATGCACAATATAGCACAAGTATGTTGTTTATCTTAGATTAATATTATTCTTCCAAATAATGATACTTCACTCAAAATTTTTTCATTGTACATCTGTTTCATCTCATTCATGCGCTTTGTATTCTGTCCTGACTTTTCCAAGGTAGATATCTTCTTATTGAGAGCCACTATTTCAGCTTCTATTGCTTCTTTTTCATTGTCGAATTGTGTTGTTAATTTTTCACTTTCTTGCTTAAACTTCATAAGCTCGGTAGTTAGATCCGTGATCTTTGTTGATGTAGAGGATTTCGTATTTTCCAATTCCTTCTTTAAACGTTTCACCTCAGCATCGAGCTTGGCTTTGGTTTGTTCTACCTGTTTCAAAAGATAATAACACGATTGAGCAGATACTAAAAGTAAAATACGCTCTAGGATTATAAAATATATATTTACTTACAGATGTAATTGATTGCGAGAGTTTCGATTCTCTCTCGGTATATGCTGATAAATCACCCTGCATCTTCTTACATTTTTCTTCTTCTTGAGATAGCTTTTCCTTTAATTCTTTTATTGTTGCTTCCATTTTATCTTTTTCCGATGTCTTATTTGTTTCTGTATTTGAACAAAAATTGTGTTACATATAATCGCTATTGTGTGTGTTTCGTACGTTGAGTAGAGGAAAGTCACCGATATTGTACCAGTTTTTAAATTATAGTATCTTTATGTTTCATCCGAATCCGGAAGCCTAGCGCCATCTGCGTATTATGCGAGGTTCATCTATCGACATAAAAGGTTTGGTTTTTTATTGCTGAACTGGCTGCACTAACTTGCACTTATTCTCTTCTCCTCTCCCTTTCACTAACTCCTAGATGTATATCTATTTCTTTTTATGTTCCCTGAATGTACACTAGTTCAGTAATAAAAAACAGACCTAAAGTTAATAGAAGAAAGTGGATGTTTACGCGCGAAAGCATCTTGTTAAAAGAAGCAAGTAAAGGTTCTTTTTGGTTTTAGAAGTAAGCTTTATCCACTTTTACATAAGGTATTTGGAAAGTTTCAAAAAGTGTATTAATTTAGCTGCTTATCATTTTTACATTAAAATAAACATATTTACATGACATAGGTTGGACATAACCTTTCTTCTATGTATGCTTTACTGCCATAATTTGAAAAATATAACTAGTCTCTTAAATCGTACCACTTATTGATTGCCTGTATTGTACTGGTATAATTTAAGAATTTTCAAGGAAAACTACATTTGTGACTGTTGTTCTTAAAGGCTATAGAAAGTAATTTACTTTTTTTTGTGTTATCTATATTTATTTTTGTTTTAATTGAAAAACTAATTTTTGTTTAATAGTTGTTTATTTTTTAATTCTCGTCGAAGTCTTTAAAAACAAAAATATTTTATTTCTATAATTTTAAGTTGAAGATATAATAAATATATATATATATATATAAATTCCGCAATTTTTAACTATATAGTCAAAGAATATTATTATGAATATAAATTCAACTTTTTCATATAAAATTTTCATATAAAATAAATTTCATATAAAAATGAATATAATTTTAATAATTACTTTAATAAGTAATTTTAATATTTATTTTTAAAAATATTTGTTTTAATTTTTCATACAATCTGTAATTTTAATTAATTTCGTAACTAAATTTCTAAAAACAAAAATATTTTATCTTTGTAATCTTCATGTTTACTCAATTGGAAAAATATTTTTTTAGTCTTTTATACCAACTGTAATTTCAATTAAACAATTAAACAATTATTAATAGCAACTAATTGCCAAAATTGTACCACTTGCAGAGATTTTAAAAGACATATCTACGAAAGATGTTATACAAAAAATCTCAAAAAATTATAGAATGCCACAAACAAATCAAGAGTAACTTCTAATTAGTCTTTATCTCATTTTTATTAAGTATTTGTAAAGTATAAAAGAAAATTGAAAGCTGATCCAATAGACGACTTTCCCCTACATATAAAATGAAAATGTCGAAAAAATTTTTTTTATCAAGACATTATAAAGTTGAATAATTGCACGAATAGATTAAGAATGAAGCTCAAATTTTACCGAGATCTTTCTTTAGTTGTACAACCTCATTGTAAACTCTCAATTTTTCGGCAGATAGCGAAAGAAGTTTAGATTTCAATTTATCCTTCTCGTCTGAAAGCGCCAGTTTTTCTTTCTCCCATGCTTTCCTCTCGCTTTCCCGTAAAGTAAGTGCTTCCTCTAGCTTTCCTTTCACTATAACAAAATTTCGAGATTTTCCACACATTCTATCGTCTTTCTCTGTAAATTTTAGATTGTAAAGTGAGTGTTAGTTTACTATTTTGCAAATCCACGCTTTTTGTATCTTCCCTCTTTACATTTGATTGTGCTTTCTTCTTTTCTTTCTCATTAGACAATTCCTTTACAGCAGTCTCGAATTTTTCTTTAAGCAGCTCGTGTTCTTTCAGGAGCATATCATATTTCAAGTTATTTTCCTTCATCACATCTGGTATGTCCACGTTATGTCCATTTTTTATATTAGTAAAGACACCGAGCATGTCCTCTGAAATATTAATAATCTAGTAATGTATCCAACCTTTTTGCGAGATTAACGAGAAAGCAAAGTAACGAACAAACCTATTTCTTTCTCCACTTCGTCGACCATCTTTTTAAGTTGCACTTTGGTCATGAGCTCCGTTGGCTTCTTCTGCGTTCTGTTCTGGAATGCACTGCTCACTTTCTGCAGAATTTCTTCCGTTTTCTTCACCTAAGATATACAAACGCCACACATAAAAATAATATGTAGGTAGAAAAAATAATTCAGTATTGCAAATTTACCTCCTCGTACTTCTTTTCTAGAGCGGACCGCTCGCCTTCCAATTCTTCAGATTTGCGCTCTAATTTTCTCAGTTTGAACGACAATATCCGGCAGTTTTTGTTAGATTGCTCCAAACTTTTTCGCAAACGCGTATACTCGTCCGCTTGTTCGTCCCTTACGTGCGAAAATGATATTTATGTGATAAACGATACACGTATAGGGTATGCTGCGATGTAGTGTATCCAAATGCGTAGTATTCGATTCGTCTTTTAAGTATCTCTGTTCTTCATAGAGACGCATAAAGAAATTTGTACAAAGCCTACGATGATGAGGGTGATCCCTCGTAAAAATTTCTTAATTATTGCGAAATCTTAACATAGAACTCTTTCTGTCTCGCTACTCCCTTCAATTGAAATGTTTGCAAAAAAGTGGATGTGATCCCAGAAAAGTGACGTAAAACACGACAAAAAATTCACAGATTTCGTAAGCTTGATTACCAAACAAAGGTACCCCAATGGTTTCCGTGTTTGGCGAAAAGCGAGGGTACCGTCATGTATTGGGATCACATATACATTTCCCGTCCAAATCGTTGTCCCGCAACAATCCATATAGCTCATTTTGCAAGAAATTTTGATCTCTTCGTTTGAGACGCGTCGTCGCCGGTATATAGATTCTCAATTTTGTAGTGTTCCAAATCAAAGTTCCGGGCGCAGAGAGAGATATCTTTTACTCAAAGATCGAAATGTAGCATCTATTAAAAGGAACAGAGATACTGATCTCGATGTGCGAACACATGACGTGCACGTGATATATTAAAGTGACATCTAACTTTGAATAATTTAATTACAAAAAGTCTCACAGAGCAGTGAGTCGCACTTCGCAGTTAGACGAATCCAAATAAATTGCAGATTATCTAAAAAACTATAAAGTGTGAATATATGGCATGCGTATTAACCCATTAACGCCGAAAAGTCTAAAATTTTTTGTTCATTTTCAAGCTTTGTGCTTACTAAGTAAAACGTGATCGATTTATATGTAACTCTATTTCCTAGTGTTTTTTGGTGTGTTCTTTCGAATGGCGGCGTCAAAATTGAACTATCTCTACTAGAAAAATAAATATGACGGTTTAGACAAAAAAAACACGGAAAATATAACACTTTTTTTTAACGATTTTTTTTCACATCGAAATAATATAGGTAACTGAAGACCAAATGTACCAAAGGGGGACAAAATAGTTGTATTTTGAAAATCCAACCCGCAAAATTGTCATATACAGTCTGTAAAGTAAGAGTGTGTACGAGTTAATGTGTAGAAAAATTTATTTTTAATGATTTTTAAGTATACGGATTTGTTGTACTCCATGAGAAGAAAAACGCTATACCATTAATAATGAGTCCAGTCACCACCGGCATTGATAATTGCCTAGCATCTCCGAGACTATTTTCCACTACAGTCTGTAAAGTAAGAGTGTGTACGGGTTAATGTGTAGAAACATTTATTTTTAATGATTTTTAAGTACATGGATTTGTTGTACTCCATGAGAAGAAAAATGCTATACCATTAATAATGAGTCCAGTCACCACCGGTATTGATAATTGCCTGGCATCTCCGAGGCATACTTTCCACTAAGTTGACTGCGTATTCGTTCGATAAAGACCTTTAAATGAGACGAATTTGTCGTGTCAGCTGCTTCAAAATGCACACTCTTTTTCCTCGAAGCTTGTGCTTGAGATATGCCTCACAATACGGCTAAAAAAAAAACTAGGACGATATTTGAAACCAACTACCATTTATGTACACGCTCTTACTTTACAGACTGTACAACATGGCGGCATTAAAAATGGCGGCTGAAGCGAAAAAACCTAATATTTCACTTTTTTCATAGAAATTGAATAAGATTCGATTGATAAATATTGTTTTTCATCCCAAAATGGTAAATTAAGTAGTTCTATTTTAGATTTACGAAGATATGGAGTTTTTAAAATGTCGGATTCAATATGGCGGTTAATAAATTGAAAAAAATCATAAATGTTTTAATATTTCTGAATTTTTCTTTATTTCTACTAGAAAATTTTTATTATGAAAATACAAAAAGAACACATAGAAAAATAAAAATAAGCCAAATAATATTTTCGTCCCTTAGCCAAGGTTTGACGTTGCCCAACTCTTACCACGTGGAGGTAGACGAAAAAAAGGGTCTTGTTTTTTTTAGTTTTCTTGTTGGTTTTTTATATTTTTTATATTCTCTATTTTTTTTGTTTGGTTTTTTATATTTTTTATATTTTCTATTTTTTTATTTGTTTTACTTTTCATTTTAATCTGAAAAGGAAGTGTAATACGGAAACATTTTAAAAACGTATAAGTTCTGCAATGATTGCATTTTATACTTTTGTAAATCATGTTTTATCAGACACTCCATGTCATAAAGTTTTTATAAAACTTAAAATTTGCAGAACAAATACAAAAAAATTTAAGTAAATATTTAATTTTATAAATCTAAAAAAACTAAAAAAATAAAGCAAAAAGAATAAAAAGTAAAAAAATAAAAAAATAGAAAATATAAAAAATATAAAAAACCAAACAAAGAAAACAAAAAAAACAAGACCTTTTTTTGGTCTACCTCCACGTGGTAAGAGTAGGGCAACGTCAAACTTTGGCTAGGGGACGAAAATATTGTTTGGCTTATTTTTATTTTTCTGCTTGTCCTTTTTGTATTTTCATAATAAAAATTTTCCAGTAGAAATAAAGAAAAATTCAGAAATTAAAATATTAATGATTTTTTTCAATTTATTAACTGCCATATTGAATCCGACATTTTGAAAACTCCATATTTTTGTAAATCTAAAATAGAACTACTTAATTTACCATCTTGGGATGAAAAATAATATATATCAGTCGAATCCAATTTCTATGAAAAAAGTGAAATATTAAGTTTTTTCGCTTCAGCTGCCATTTTTAATGTCGCCATGTTGTATATGATAATCTTGCGGGTTGGATTTTCAAAGTACAACTATTTTGTCCCCCTTTAGTACACTTGGTCTTCAGTTACCTATATTATTTCGATGTGAAAAAAAAATCGTTAAAAAAAAAGTGTATTTTCCGTGTTTTTTTTTTGTTTAAACCGTCATATTTATTTTTCTAGTAGAGATAGCTCAATTTTGACGCCGCCATTCGAAAGAGCACACCAAAAAACACTAGGAAATAGAGTTACATATAAATCGCTCACGTTTTACTTAGTAAGCACAAAGCTTGAAAATGAACAAAAAATTTTGGACTTTTCGGTGTTAATGGGTTAAGTAAGGAAGCTCTGTGTGTTCATGGTATACCTTGTTCCGCGCGAAAGAAGATACATTACCTGAAATTATCCTGCAGCTCATAGATCTCCTCTTCTAGTTGTCTGATCTCCTTCTTCATGTCCTCGTTCTCGTCCATCAAGCTCTCGCAGAGATTTTCCGCGGCCTTCAGCTTCGACCGCAATTCATCGTGCGCTTTGTCCCTTTCGCCTCTGTACGGTTTAATATTCGCTTCTTTTTCCAGACCCTTTATCTTCGCCAACAGCACATTCTTCTCTTGCACAAGCGCTGGAACACGCGCCGACGTTGTTACATATCATGTGACATCTCGCCGAGTAGAAAGAAATATTCAAGAAACGGCAATATTTCTTAGATCGAGACGAATACCTTCGTTCTTCTTCTGCAGCTTCGCCACCTCGCTCGATGACGTTTTATTCGACATCGTTTCCATAGTCGTCAGACGACGCATCAGTATTTCGCTCTTTTCTTTCTCCGCCTTCTCGCATCTCGCTTTCATATCGTTCAACTGAGACTGCAATTTCTGTATCTCGTTCTGCGGGGAGCAAGTGTCACCGTTAATCGTTTGAGATTACGTTACTTATGTGCTTAATCGTACTTAATCCCCTCAGCCTCACACAATGTTTGAAAGTAATTCGTAAACATGTATACGGCGTAATTATGAAAATTGCGCTGCGCTCGTATCGCGGTAGTTGAATTCATATCTTTATGAGCGTGTCAATGTGTGGACGCGAATCTCTCTTCCATTATACGCAAGCAGATCAGACCTGAGAGACAAGGTGGAATATATATCAAGCGATAAACAATAAATAAATAAATAATTAAATATATACACTGGGTGTTTTAGACTACTCATCCACTATTTTTAAAGTGGAGGAAAATGGTTTTTAGCAAAAATCCTGAAAATTTTCATAACTAAATCGGGCACGTTCTATCCAGTGATGATATCTTCAACTTTCGATACTGACCGGAAACTAGCTACATAGACCGAAAATTGAGTTTTTTAAATGGAACATAGCATTTTTTATTATGTTAGATGGTAAACTTAATTCCTGCCGCCTTTTCGTCTCCAAAATTGATTTGTTTCGAAGGGAAGATGAATCAATCTTAATCAAAGTAATTTCCTCCATTTTCTACTACTTTTTCCCATCTCTTCAGCAGCAGGGCAACCCCATGATGGTAGAACGCGGTGTCTTTCGAGGCGATCCATTCATCCACCGATTTTTGGACTTCTTCGTAACTGGAGAAATGTGTGTCCGTAAATGCGTGTTGCATCGACCGAAAGAGATGGTAATCCGACGATGCCAAGTCTAGAGAATACGCTAGATGCGAGAGGACTTCCCATTCAAGTTCTAGAAGTGTCTGCTTCATGCTTTTCGCAATATATAGTCGAGCGTTATCATGCAAAAGAATGACTTTGCATTTATTGTTGGCTACGGATGGTCTTTTTTGCATCAACTTGTCACTCAATCGGCATAATTGTTGTTAGTAGCGATCAGCTGTAACGGTTTCATTGAACGTAATAGCACGTAATACAGCATACAAATGCAGAGCAAGATCTTATGCCCGTGAATATTCCTCTTCGGCGTTGAAGTGGATGGTCTACCTATGATTTCCTCCGCTTGGGATTATCAAAATAAATCTATTTTTCATCGCCAGTCACGATACGCTACAATAAACTCTTTTTTCTTTGCCTGGCAAGTAAGGAAGTCGCGATAGACAAACGATTCAAAATGGCATTTTTTGACAACTCATGATAGCTATATCCCTTATGAATTTTTCCCATGGCATGCAAGCGTTTTGAGACGATCATTGGAGTAACATTTGACGTTTTCGATAACTTTAAAAGCATTTGAGCTGAATTCTCATCGAGCAATTCTTGCAGCTCAACATCTTCATCAAATTTTTTCGGCTGGGACGTTTTTTGTCTCTTATGTCAAAATCACCGTTTCAAAAGCGTTCAGATCAAATTCTACATGTTTCCTACTTGTTCTTTCATGATAGAGTTTCACTACCATACGTTTCAGATAATAAGCGATATGTTTCAGCTACAGTTTTCTTGAGGTTGAAGTAGTAAAGAAGCACATGTCAGAAAAACAGCTTATCGCAGTTCATTTTCAATCGATTAGAAAATCTGGCGTCGAGAAATCTAACCTGTGAGGATTGAATCATTTTCAGTAATGTCTTTTTTTTCAATAAACGGCTCTGGGCATGATAGGGTACTGCTTCAACGCCACTCTCACGGTGTAGATAGATGAAATTCTGTAAGGCTATTTTCCAGTAGTATGGAGGTAAAAGAAAAACAGGGATAACGCGTACGCAGTCCCCACGGTCAAAAAATATGCGTAGTTACAGGAACCACATCCAACCGCCACGGAGGCGAACAACCTCTTTTCAGTAATGTTTGAACTACAATAAACATGCGACTTCACCGTCGAAACTCGCCAGCGTTGGAGCCGGCACTCTCTAGTAGCGAGCGGCAGGAATTAAATTTACTACCTAATATATTTCCAGCAAACACAATATTATATGTAACGTGCATATTAGTTTTAATTTCTTACTCAACAATATAACTGTTATATAACACATGTAACATATGTGTAATATAACAGTTATATTGTTGAGTAGGAAATTACAACTGACATGCATGTTACATGTAATATTGTGTTTGCTGGGTTCTGATTACATACAAAAAAAGATAAGAAACTTTAATCCTAAAAATTTTTTTTTAAATATCTCCAATGAGCTTGAAATGATGTTGAATCTCTTAAAATGGGTTCAGACTTGTGTCGTATCACCGTATCGTATCATAATTGCATATCATGATCGGCCAAATCTGAACGGGATCCCGTAAACCACGTCCAGACTTGTGTCATATATCCGTATCGTATCATAATCGCGTATCATGATCGGCAAGTGTGGACGGGACACTGTATCGTTTTTGCGTATTGTATCTGCTCTCAAGGTGATACGCAGGCACGATACGACTATGACCGACTTGAAGTCTTTCGCCGAAACATCAAAGAAATGAAACGTAGACACGCTATGACTGTAATCGACTTGGTCGGTATTTCGGCGAACATTAAAGAAATGATACGTGATACGGATACGTGATACGGATACAATGAGCGTAGACATAACTTATCCTGTCCAGATCTTGTATCAATTTGCCAGCATGGGATCTCTCGTTTTATTCAGTCGTATCACTTCGTATCTGGCAGTCATAGCTGATGCTATGGAGTGGTCACGAGAGAAAGTTGTGTTAGAATTAATAGATTTTTATAAACAAAAAGTACTCTTTGGAATTCAGCGGATCCCCATCATTTTAATAAATTAAAAAGAAATGATACATGGGAAGAAATTGCACGTGACACCGGAAGATCAGAAGAAGATAGAATATCTTCATCATCATTATCGCCATAAGTATTTTCGGTTAATAGGTGTTTCCGCTGCAACGGAGCACCTACCCAACAATACCGACTCCATCATCGACGACCAAGTCGATCATAGTCGTATCGTTCTTGCGTATCATCTAGATACGCAAATACGATATAGTGTCTCGTCCATACTTGGCCGATTACGATCATGATACGATACGGTGATACGACACAAGTCTGGACCTACCTTTAGGAGGTTGCATTGAAAGTTGCTGGTTTTGTGTTTTTTGAGCATTTATTTTAATAACAAAATATATGAATATATGATCAAAATATTTGCCTTCAGAAACTGACTTTTTTCCACTTTTATGGCAGAAGTTGAATCCTGCGACGAAAAAACGGTTTGTCTTTTGAGCCAATCCATTCAGCAATCTAATTTTCGACTTCTCCGTAATTATGGAAATGTTTTCCAAAGCGTGTTGCATTGATCGAAACAGATGGTAATCACTTGGGACCAGGTCCGGAGAATACGTTGAGTGCGGGAGAAGCTCCCATTCGAATTCCATCAGTGTTTGTTTCACGGCTATCGCAACATGGGGCTGAGCGTTGTCATGGAGAAGAATCATTTTTCGACGATTTGATATAATTGATAGTCGTTTTTGCATCAAATTATCATTCAAACGCTTCAATTGTTGTCGATAACGTTCGGTGGTGACTGTTCCGTTCGGTTTCAATAACTCATAATACATGATATTCTCCATATCCCATCAAATAGAGAGCATTGCTTTGTGACCGTGGATGTTTCGTTTTGGTGATGACGTTTTGATGATGACGTCGTTTTGATGATGATTGGCTAAGATCAATCCATGGTTTCTTACGTTTCGGGTTGTCGAAATAGATCCATTTTTCATCGCCGGTCACGCCACAAGAAATTCTTCTTTTTGCAAGCAAAGAAATCGAGATGTTTAAACGATTAGCAATGACATTTTCGATCAATTCATGTGGCTGCCATCTCCCTTCTTTCTGAATCTTTCCCATGGCTTGTAAATGTCGTGAAATGGTTGATTTATCGATTTTGAGTTGCTAAGCCAATTCTTTGAGTGTTTGAGCAAGGTTTTCTTCCAATAGAGCTTGCAGTTGTTCACCTTCGAATTTTTTCGATTGATTTGGTCGTTGTTTGTCGTAAATGTCATAATCACCACTTTTGAATTGTCGAAACCAATCTCTATTTATTGTTTTCGATGGAGCAGATTCACTATAAGTTTTCGCAAGCAATCGATGAGCTTCAGCTGCACTTTTTCTTAAATCAAAGTAATGTAGAAGTACATATCGGAAAAACAATTATCCATTTTAATTCAGTTATAAAAAAGCACTTGTGTAAACAAAGGATGGCGTCTAATAACTGAATTTTAGTGGGAAATGTTCACACTTCAAAATCAGATAAGAGATATCTATCACTGCCCACAGCATATGCAGCGTAAATAGCGGCTTTCAATGCAACCTAATATGATGATGAAAAAATAAACTTTTACTGCATTTATTGCGTTTCTGAGTTTATTAACTGCGTTTATTTAAGCTAAGTATTCAAACTGAGCACTGTCCTGTGCGATGCAAACATCTATTCTGCTTTGGAAAGAATTAGTTTGAAGAATTTCATTAGCACCTAACGATCGAATTGTTTCATTTATCTTACAAATGATATTGTTATTTGTAATCAGATGTTCACAGTAGATGTTCACACCAAATTTTTTATCTTTCACAAATAATAACATAGGACCACAAAATAAAAAAAGTATTTTATACCAGAAGGAAGATCAACTGTATCTTACATGTTTTGACTGAAACAAAATCCAAAACCAACCAAACCAAGTCCTTTGAACCCTCAACCCATAAACTCCAAACCTATACAAAATCATATACTCTTGAAGGCAACATCTCGAAATGATCCGGCCAGTGAAGATAAGGTCCGGAATTAATCCGGTCAGTGAAGATAAGATACAGATAAACCAATAACTTCACTAATCCCTCTGTTTTTTTTATTTTTGTGCGATCGTACCTTTTTTTCTTCAAATGATTTTGGGATTGCTTTCTTTTTATGTATCACTTTCTTTTTAGTGTCTCTTTTCAGTAACCAATAGTAATCCGTCATCATATTTTCGTTCCATTTACCTTAGTAACTTCTCTCAATTTCTTTCAGGTCTTGGTGAAACCGCTCGCTTTGTTTTTCATTATAGTGTTCTACATTTTTGGAAAAGTAGTTGAGATGAAAATGGAGAAAATGCAATGTTAAATTCATAAGACATCCTAATTTGTTATAATTTGATAACATGATTTCGACGATTCTTTTATGATTTTACAGTTTATCTGTTTCTTGCTTTCACATTGAATTAATTCCAGATTTTGCCATCTAGCTAAGTCTAGCTAGCTAGGTCATTTCGAGATTTTACCTTCAATGGCCGGATTAATTCCAGATTTTGTTTTCACTGACCAGATCATTTCGAGATCTTGCCTTCAAATATATATGAGTTTGGGATGTATGGGTTTGGGGTTTATGGGTTGAGCAAGGAACCCCTTAGTGTAAATTAACAAAATCTAGTTTATAGTTTATGATTATGATTCTACGCAGATAGGAATTTATAATCTATTTTATTAGAAGTGTGATTTAGTTTTGAGGACTCTACAAGAGATGGCATGGCACTAAGGTCAGTTTTGTCGAAGACATTCCAATCATAGCTATTGTTTCTAATGCTTTAATATTAATCCATGATGTGTAATCATTTACTAACAACAGACGCAGTAAAAATGGTATTGATACCATCTTAAAAATAGAATTTCTTAAAGAGTATTTTTGACATGCGTTGCTTTTGTTTTTTAATCAAAAGAAAACAGCGGTTGAAGGACATAGAATTCTGATAGAAACTTATGGTAATATTGTTCCATTAACACATTGCATGCGGGTATATTTCGCCGCGGACTTACGCGTGTAGCGGGTGTTTTTTCGTGAATTTCACGGGAGTTTGGTCATTCAGTAAAATCGCAATAAATCGATAACTATTATGTTTTTCTTAACGAAACTTTTTTTATTTTACTTAAAGAAACAATGGAAATCGTTGCCTAACAACACAAATACCATACACACTTACAATGTCTATCGTATTTATACGATACTCGCTCTCCGCACAAATCTACTAAATATGTACTTTTACGTGACCCGCGTTCTAGTGACAGACAGCAAAAAACGTAAAAGTACGTTTCCTGCATGCAATGTGTTAATTAAGACATGTAAATATTATTTTATTAAATGATTCAAAAGTGGTAATTTCAATGTTAACAACAAAGATTGCTCAGGGGAACCTAAAAAACTTGAAGATGCAGATTCGCAAACATTATTGGACGAAAATTCAGCACAATCCATTTCAGAACTTGCCAGAGCATTAAATGTTAATCGGACTAAACAGTTACTAAATGTTTACATGATGTGGGAAAGATTCACAAAAAAAGAAAATGGATTCCATATTAATTATCGGAAAATACCATTGCGAACCGGTTGAATATTTGCTATTCATCGATTGCTTGACAAAAAATGAAGAGTGTTTTATATTGAATTGTTACTGGGGAAGAAAAATGGATCTATTTCGATAATCCCAAACGAAAAAAATCATGGGTTGATCCAGGCCAATCAGCAATATTCACTTCAAAATACAATATGCACGGTCAAAGGAACCGCTGTATATTTAGTGGGATCAAGAAAATATTGTGTACTATGAACTGTTAAATCCGAATAAAACTGTCACCGCTGATCGTTATCGACAACAATTATACCAATTGAAGCAAGCATTGGACCAAAAACGATTACCAATTACGAATAAACGAAGTGATTCTTCTTCACGACAATACTCGACCTCATATTGCATTATCAGTGAAGTAAACGCTATTAGAGCTGGAATGGGAACTCTTATCGTTAACCTAACCCCGCGTCTTCTCCAGACATTACTCCATCCGATTATCACTTATTCCGGTCGATGCAACATGTCTCTAGAGGATATACTTTCATAACTTCGAACAAATACGAAAATTTGTTGAAAATTGAATCAACATCTCGTCGCGGAATTCATCTCAGAAAAATAGGAAAAAATACTAGAAAACGAAGGAAAATATTTTGATTAAGGCATTCGTTTATTATCTTGTTTAAATAAATCAGTTTTCGAAAAATACCCTTAAAACTAAATCACACTCCTAATAATTTGCAATTTGATTTTGAATCCTCTTACCACGTGTATCTTATAAATGTGACGTAATACGAATTTTTGGGAAACAAATTCTGTTTCAGCACGTCAAAATATGCAGGAAACAGTTGGTCTTCCTTCCGAAACAAAACACTTTTTTTATTCTATAGTCCTGTAATCAAGGACGGTGAGACCCGGTAAACGGGGTGGATAATTTATCAAACAATATTTGCTTATCCACTTATTGAGATAGCAGGCCCGACTTATGCCGCTTCGCAGCGGCTGCGTGAAAACATTGTCATATCATACTTCTATGAGGGTTGAATTAACGTCGATTCAACGGTTTATCGACTATTTCCAATAAACGTCAAATCATCATCGAATCAACATTATAGTTCTGACTGGATATCATTTCAAGATCATTGGAGGCATTTTAGAAAAAAAATGTTTGAAACAAAAGTTTCTTATTTTTATTTTGTATGTAATTCGAATATGCAATAAAAAGTGTTTCATTTAGAAAACTCAACTTCCGGTCTGCATAGTCAATTTTCAGTACTGGAAGTTGAAAATATCACCACTCGATAGAGTGTACCCGATTTAGTCATAAAAATTTTCGGTATTTTTGCTGAAAAACATTTCTCTTCATTTAAAAACAAGTAAAGTCAAAAATAATCCATATCTATAGAAGGGCTGTATGCTAATCCAGGAATTTCTTCAGAGAGAAATATATATTTGGATTATATAAAAGATAGACATAATGTTGCACGATCATACAGTTAGTTAATAGTCGAACGAGTTAATTAATAACACGTAAATGAAGATAGCGCATTTAAAGTCCTGATGGGGCTGTCGCGAGTGTTTCACAATTCACGATATGTAATATTATTAGATTGGTTTATGTACAAGGTTTGCTTTATGTATATGACGATACATATGTTTGATTATGATCGATCCTAGAAGTTTCCGTGTACGTCATTAATAAAAACGTTTCGTATTAACAAAAAAGTGTCTCGGCGGTCTCACCTCCTCAGTTTCCTGTCCTTTTACCGTCACATTATCCAGTCCGTCGTGGACCACCTGTTTCGGCGGTGCCGGCCGTGATTTCCTTACCTAAAGTGGTGTGACAAAAATGAGAGCGCAAAATGGAATTTTACATTCGCACGACTGTTGTTATCAACGAATGTCGCTACTCTACCGTCTGTGGTACAACTAAATTGTATCAAAACCTGTCTGAACCCTTGGACGTCTCTTACGAGGAAGATGTTTGCATGCGTGTGTTTGTGCTGTTTATGGCAATAACAGAAAGAAGAGCATTCCATGCATTAGTGAGTTAAACAGCTAGGAGATACCTGAATTATAAATTCCACGTCGTTGCCCGATGTGCCCCCATTGCTGTTGCTTATCACGTTCTTTATCTGGAGCTTCGCCGGTCTCCTGATATCTATACGCGTTGGCACGCGTAAATAATCAGGAATTATATATCATATATTATATATCATTATAAATATCATATGCAAAATGGGATTATCGGAAAAAGAGATATTCTTGAACTTGATGTTAATTGATTTATAGATCTTGCCTTGATTACCTTCTAATTTGTGACTATCGTCTGAATCCTTATCTATGGTAGAGAGATCCATCAAGGATGTCCAACCAGCCGTTGCTGCCGGCTGTGAATAATTATTCTTGGTTTCATCTTTCGCCAAGTTCGTAGCAGAAGACCACGTCCTTTTGCTCTCGGAGCCACTTCAAAATAATTCAATTGCGAGACAACAATCAATTTTTCTATGATATTCGAAAACGTAGCTTCCCATATTGCGCCACATCGAATTGACTCTACCATCGATACCATTGAAAATAAAAGGGTCAGCTCAGTCGCTGTTGACTCGTACTTAAAATGAATCCTAACTTGCGGTTGAATCATAGCTGTCTCGAGTCGTCGTTAGAAATGGCAGCGGCTTGTAGCTCTAACTGGTTTGTATCTCAACTACGTTTCATTCGAGTCTTTGCCAAGAAATGTTGGAATCTTCACTAAGTGACACCATCATCAATTTCAAAGTTTCTGTGTCACGAAACCGCACCGTTTCTACCGACAACCGAGAGTCGTTCTATTGTTCACAGAAGAAAGACCTCGCGTTGATTTAATCGAATAGAAATATTGAAGATGCATCTGCAAGCTTACATAAAAAGCTATACGAGTAACCAAGTATTTATCAAATAACACGTTCACTGAACCAGGGACATCCATCTTCAAAGATTTCGACAAAAGAAAATCCGTAACACCGAAAATTCATAGAAATGGCGACACGCGGGCTCAAAAACGTAGTCCACAGAAATCATTGTCGATTTGCAAATGATTCCGGCAAAAATATTACTATACAATTATTCTTGCAAGTTTTTTTCATTTATATACCCTCCGACTGAAAAGAAAATGATAATTAAATTTAGCTTTAGTTTTAATTTGTTGAGTTCAAATAAATCTAATTAAATTTAAATTTAATTTTAATTAAGAAAAATGTCATTCAACATGTAATGTATTTCGAATGTTTATCGTAGAACATAGAAATGAACATGAATAGCGATCAATCTTGATCTTGAGGAGTGCGCCGGCAACAAACACATGTTATGTAACAATGGACAATTTTGTAATGTACAACAACGAAACCTACCGCGTCGAGTCCGACGAGAGACTAGGAGACGAGGCCGTGATGTCTCCGAGGCTGTTTCTCCTGCCGCCATGCTCTTTGTAGTCCCTGAAGATCGTAATCGTTCATTCGAACCGCGCGTTTTTATTATACCGATATTATCATACCGATTGTCATCCTATCTAATGATCCTTCAGTCTCGTCTAATTGCGGATTCATTACCTGAAGCAGCGTTTGCAACGTGTCGGCCACCGAACTTGCGGGTGAAAACCCAAGGGGCAAAGAGGGTCGCCTTTCTTCGATGAATACATGGAGTGCATCCTGCGCGCGAAGGTCACATCTTTTAGTCACAACTTATGCTACCTGCGCCAAGATAGTGATACATATCGCGAAACGGAATGACGACGGACGAGCGTTTTCTCAGACGAATCTTGAGCGTATCGTAATTTACTTATTTAATTGCGACGTGTTGCTGTGATCTACGCTTAAGAATGTCACGACATTGTTTACCGGTGCACGTAGCCGAGGTAAGACGATCGGGATGTGCAGTTGGCAGAGAAAATCATGGAAAAAACGAGCAGAACGGTTTCAGCTCTTCGCTGAGGCGATCATGTCGCTCCGCTCGTCGCGCATATTTCGGACAATGTGGGCACACGCGTGCACGACAACCGTGACACTTGGAGAACCATGCGCCAAGCACACACCGGCGGTTTATTTATAAAATTTCAATGCCACGTAGCGTGCGCCTTTTTTCCCCAATGTTCCACGTACGTAAGAGATCCGAGGTCCGCGCAAGACGGACCGCCGGATGATACGGACGAACGTCTATCAGAGCAAAGCAGAGCTGTTCGATCGCGATATCCACCGATGAAGCGTCGACTGAAGTGGAGAGCTCTTACGCAATATCGCAAGGCGCGTTGCAACGCTCTACTCACTCAATCAGCACTCGATATCAACCCAAATTCAGCGGCTCGGCGTGAATTAAATTTATCCTAGACGCCGGTCGGTCAGAAACGGCCGCTCGTCGCGGCGCACAGAGTCTCCTCCATCCTCGGCAGACACGGTCGCATCTCGTAATCTTCCAATCAAACGTGACTCACACTCGCGCACTTGAACGGGGGTGGCTTTACATGCCCTCGGCGAAAGGAGAGTCCGCGAGAAAGAGAGTTCGACAGGAAGTTGACACGTCTCTCCTACTCGCGCCTACTCTCCTGCTGCATTTTTTCTTCCCTGTTCACGCGTCCGTAATCCGCTCCTCCGGCGATTCCTACCTACGTCGCACGCGACGTCACTAATAGCACTGACACAGCTGCTATTACGGAGTTTGTCCGTTTCCCGTAGCCGAACTGCGTGTAGATATATGGGCGATTGGACCTGCGCCAAGATGTATATTTATCTTTAGCTATAAATATAGAGGAAGCGCACGCGAGAGAGAGAGAGGGGGGGGAGAGAGGGAGAGGGGAGAGAGAGAGAGGGGGGAGAGAGAGAGAGAGAGAGAGAGAGAGAGGGTGCGTACGACGCGCGTATTCGCGCTGGCGGACCCGGCGAGTCTATCCTAGAGATTCGTCGACATGGAGCGCATGTCGATGATGCACCATCACGGTCGATCTTCCTCGGAGGAGAGCGTTCTTGGGGACGACTCGGCCTGTGGCGATGGTACGCATAGCTCCGGGCAAATCGGCGAAGCTGTCGCGGAAGACAAGTCTCGAATTCGACTCAGGTCCGAGGGAAGTTGATAGTTCTCAGGAAGAATTCGTAAGAAACGAACTAGAAATTATTAGGTTATTAAGTATAAAATGTTCGATTTCGAATCAAAAGTTTGGTTCATTATATCTCAAACTAGAAATAGTACCATTAGTCAAAGTATACGTCCAACCATCGACACAGTTCTGCTATCTTAACGGTAGCTTATTCATGTCAGTAGCGAAGAAGCCTGAAGAGCGGGTGACGATGAAATCGCAGAAAGCATTTTCCACAGCTTGTTGAAAATTGAATATTTTTCCTTGCAAGATATGGTGCGGTGCCTGGAAGAAGTGGTAGTCAGTTGGTGCAAGGTCTGGTGAATACAGTGGGTGACGGAGAGCTTCCAAGTCCAGCTCTTGTAGTTTGAACAACGTTGTTTGTGCGACATGTGGTCGAGCAATGTTTTGCAAGAGGATTGGCCTGTCTCTATTGACCAGTCTCGGTTGCTTAATCGCAAGCATCCTTATCATTTCGTCCAGTTGGTTACAGTAGACATTTGCTGTAATCGATTAACCAGGTTTCATGAAGTTGAAGTAGATAATACCACCAAACTGACACCAATAGCTTTTTTTGGTGAATATTTGGTTTTGGACTGTGTTTCGGTACTTCATCTTTATCCAACCATTGTGCCGAACGCTTGCAATTGTCGAAAAGAATCCATTTTTCATCACACGTAACAATATAATGTAAAAATAGTTCGCCTTTACGCTGTGATAATCAAGAAAGGCAAATTTCGAGACGATTTTTCTTCTAACGCTCGTTTAATTCACGCGGAACCACCCACTTATCCAGCTTCTTTACTTTACCGATTTGTTTCAAATGCTCTAATAGTAACGTTAAACCTTGCTGCTAATTCTCGCGTAGTTTGAGGTGTATCCGCTTCCACTACAGCTTTCAGTTCATTATTATCCACTTTGGTCTCGGGTCGTCCACGTGGATCATTTTCAATATTAAAATCGCCAGAACGAAACTTCTCAAACCATCGACGTACTGTGCGTTTATTAGCCACGTTTTCACCAAATACTTCGTTGATATTTCGAGTTGTCTGTGCTGTATTGGTTCCATGACGGGACCCACCCGAAAATAACACGAATTTTTTACTTACCTATGGTTACACAAAAATTGCTGTAATAAAGACTGTTCGAAAGATAACGTCAAACCAAAACATGCGTTTGAAAGAGTAATAGTATATCTTTACAAAAAAAATTAAAAAAACCAAGAACTGTAAAAGTGAAATGTCAAAGATATCGACTGTCGAACTTTAGTATTTAAGAAAATCGGACATTTCATATTTAACGACTTAATAGATGGTGGAGCAGATTGACTGAAAAGATTGATTGAGTAAAGAGTGAAGAGTGCGGATTCCTCAGGAGGAATTTATAAGAGATAGATTTGAAATTAGACGGGGAGGGGAGATCGACTCGAAAGCGGCTTTAATTGCTTTTAGAAGACTTTTATTAATATACACCAGTTAAAACATTACACCGGTCCCCTTCACACGATATAAAAATGTAAACATAGTATATAATAGATGGAAAAATGCATGTATCTAGCATTCGCAATTCGTTGTGTAAACAGCAATTGTCTCCGCCGAAACGAACGTTAGAAGTTCCGTCTCTTGCTGAGACGAGAGAGCGAGGAGACAGTAAGCTTCGGTAATTAATACGGAGATATGACGCAGCGATACCTCAGTATTTTCACGTATAGAGATCGGGTCGTCTGTCTCTACTAATCGTCTTAATATAGTTGAAGAGAATTGCAATGAAATTTGCCTTCCGCTAAATGCTTCACTAGAATGCTTCGAAGATTTTTCGCGAAGATGTTCTTTATCTGTAATTGCGTAACGTGGAATTCACGCCTTCGCGCATATAAAAATATAAAACTAGATTTTATATATTTATCTCTATAACTCACCTTTAATATGTTATATGTGCAAAGTCTCATGGTTTCTAGCTATAAAAAGAGATTACTCCGTATTTTTTTGCAATTATAACAAGTACAAGTAGTAACAATTCTTAACAAAGTAACAATGTAGTTGAAAATCGAAATTTTAGCAGTACAATGCACAGAAGAAAAGTAACAACACTTTCTCTTTTATCACAGATTTACAAAAAGATAAAACTATAATTTATATATCGTATATTGAGAAAAACATTGTGCATGTATTAGGTGTACAAATGAATAATCCAATTTTTTCAGCTACATTCAAGGTTTATTTTAAAAGAAAGTAAATTAAATTGTTCAATCAAAGTATTCGCCGTTGCTTCCTATAACTTTAAGCCATCTTTCAGGCAGCTGATGAATTCCATCTCGGAAAAATGTTACGTCTTTAGACACGATAAAGTCGTCAAGCCATTTTCAGATTTCATCCACTGATTGGAAGTGCATATCGGACAAGGCGTGTTGCATCGACCGGAACAAGTGATAATCGGATGGAGCAATGTCTGGTGAATACGCCGGGTGCTGCAAGACGTCCCAGCCAAGACTCATTATGGTGTCTTTTGTATTGGAAGCAATGTGTGGCCTGGCGTTGTCATGCAACAATTTCACTGGACGTTCTCCTTTGCCAGTATACGGTCGTTTTCGTTCCAATTCTTGACTCAAGCAGATTAATTGAC
Organism: Harpegnathos saltator; assembly: GCF_003227715.2. Taxonomy (NCBI): domain Eukaryota; kingdom Metazoa; phylum Arthropoda; class Insecta; order Hymenoptera; family Formicidae; genus Harpegnathos; species Harpegnathos saltator. The sequence continues at coordinate 289,360 of NW_020230300.1, forward strand.
GTTGGTAGCAGTCCGCAGTAATTGTTTCACCCGGTTCCAACAACTCATAATAAAGCACGCCCTTGATATCCCACCAAATGCAGAGAAGAACCTTCTTTCCGAAGCGATTGGGTTTTGCGATCGATTTTGATGATTCGCCGGGATTTACCCATGACTTTCTGCGTTTCGGATTGTCATAGAATATCCATTTCTCATCGCCCGTAACGATTTTCCACAAGAAAGATTTTCGACGCTGCTTATTGAGAAGGGAAAGACACGCTGCCACTCGTTGATTTTTGTTGGTTTCAGTGAGTTCATGCGGAACCAATTTTCCTTCTTTCTGGATCTTTCCCATCTCATGCGTTTAGAAATCGTTTACTGCGTTATTCCCAACTGTTCTGCAAGCTCTTTTTGTGTTTGTGCCGAATTCTCAGCAAGTAGTTGTTCCAAATCATTATCGCTCTTCGGAGGGCCTCCAGGGCGTTGTTTGTCGATTAGACTGAAATTACCGCTTTTAAACCGCTTAAACCAAAATGCACACACAAATCGTACGATACAACACCTTCGCCGAGAAAAGAACAAATCGATTCGCATGCTCTTGCAGCATTTTTCCTTGTTGGAATTCGTAAAGAATGCAGTGTCGGATATGCACCTTATCTATTGCCATTTTCGACTGTACTGAACTGAATACTTTTGAAGGTTATGTTGGGCCTTTCGCCAAACTATATGTTCTTTTTAATAGCTATATGTCAACATTGTATAATCATAAAAGAGCGGGAAAATCTATTCAATTTCAAATTGATTTCATAGCTGCTTAAAATAATTTGGATTATTCATTTGTACATATAATATTATATCTCTTGACGGGATCAACATCCGAGCCTTAAAATTTATTTAAGTGTAATTTCCTTAGTTGTCTCAAATTTCAGCTGATTTGACGCTTTACTTTAATTTTGTACAGATATATTTTGGAATCAACTTTGAGCGAAATGTCTAGCTAATCAATAAAAATAATGAAAACACACTCAAAATTTCACTTTTCACATGCAGTCCCCTCCAAGAGGTTATCCTGTTGTGTTAAGGTAACTGATGATAAGTGAAACATGATCCATTTGATGAATTTACCATTCACAATCAACTTATATAACTGCGTTTGCAATACGGCAATATATGTATAATTATATCTCAAGGAGCAATCGCGCGATTATACTGTCATTCACAGTGATATATGGCTGGCTCAAGAATCGTGTTATAAAAAAGTGAGTGACGTATAGTAATTTGTAAAATGCGCTTAGTGACAAACGTATCTTCGTTCTGATTGTTTAAACGTGTTGAACACCGTTTAAAAGAAAAATATATCGATTACGCACAATTTAATTTAATTTTTTACAATTCTTACGTAACTGAGATGAGAATAGTTTCTTTTTTGTTGCAACACTGACTGCAAGCAAACTGTTGATAGGTGGAATCACTGTCTTACATTCAGTGCTGTTTGCACGATAGACCACTGAATATTTATGATTCGCCTATCTCAATTTGTCTACAAAGATTTTCTGCGTAATTATGTTAATGGAATACTTGTATATTGTAAAAAGCATTTTTGTTATCCGTTTTCATGTCCGTGATAAATAATTTTTAGTTCAACGATTGTCGACAAGAATATAGAAACAATTCGTGCGAACTGCGACGCGACATATTAGTTCTATGATTTTACAGAAGTATTCAAGCGATGTATATTCCTAGAATATACATCGCTTGATGATACAAAATAAAAAGGTTCATCGGAACATCAGATTGTTCGACTCTATACGCCTGCATATCGAATATTATTTGTATATATGTGACGTCGAGTTTTAGATACTGTACATGCAAATACAGCATACTGATACCGTTATATGCGAGCATCGTGTACATACAGACGTTATTGCGATTATCACATGTAGATCGTCTCATTTTCATTAATATATGTATATTAGTTTGTAGAACGGTATTTTAAGGCTTCATTTTTGGCGCACTTCAAGACATATCTAATGTTTAACGAAAGATCTTATGGGAATATATATCAAGTTTTTAAAAACAAGTTCTCCTATTAGATGATAGTCGTGCTCCAAAGTTAAAAGAAAATGTAGTCAAGCCATTTCTACAAACGCAGATACGTATATTCGATGTAATAATTTGGATTTACTGACAATAATTAAACAATACCGTTCATTAATTAGAAAAATTCTGATAAGTGTCTAGAAAGCTTTAATGTTATATCGGCCTTTATCGAATAATCGCGTTTATTTACTCCGATTTAAAACTTTATCAGGAATTTGATATCTTAAAATATGAAGCCAGATTGCACAAATATATATAACAGATGATTGTGCGTTTTTGATAATCTGATATTGGAAAAATATAGCACGCCAGAGATAGAGCTATGTTTTATCTATCCTTATACTCGAAATATTTTCGCAGTTATGTGAAATATCTTGTATGATTTTCACGAATTATGTTACAACACGCTTGTGACCTTGTGTTATAGCCCTTCGGCAAAAAATATTCAACTTGGCATATCTTACAATCTTGAGCGCAGCAATTCGATTTTTTTGGCAGCGCGTCGCTGCAGGTCCGGCAGTTTCATGGCGAGCCCCATGTTTCCTTGGATTTTCACTTTCCCTTGGAAAAAGGCCTTTTGTGGGTGCAATTTTCCAGAAATGAAATCTACAATGTCGGTATCGCTGATTGTGAACGTCACGTCGGGCTTGGTTTTTCCGTTATACTCGACTTTCCCTTTGCCGTTCTTAGCATCCACGACCCAGAAGCCTTCGACGCCTCCCGGACCGTTTGTGACCTTGAAACCGTAAACGCCTCGTACTGTGTCAATCAGATTATCCTCATCTTCTTGCATTGCGATCTCCAGCATTTTGAATAGCACGTTCGCTTGGAATACCTCCGGATCCGCGTGCACGCTCACGTTGTTCATCTTTATTCTTTGTTCCGGGAAACCCAAACGATAGAGAGCGACCACTACGGCGCCACCTAAACCTATATTGTGCTGCAACGCCAATTTCGCACTGGACACCTGCCTCTGGCCGGCTTGTCCGCGAAGTTGCCAGCAAAGTTCGGCGCATTGTGCCAGTCCAGTGGCGCCCAAAGGATGTCCTTTCGAGATGAGACCGCCGCTGGGGTTCACGACGTACTTACCACCGTACGTGTTGTTTCCAGAGTCCACTAGTTTCCCACCGTGTCCAGGTGGACAGAGCCCCAAGGCCTCATAAGTGATCAGCTCGTTCACGGAGAAGCAGTCGTGCAGTTCCACTACGTCCACGTCGATCGGTCTGTATCTGCTATTTGTGAAGACTTTCTCGGCCGCGTTCCTCGTCATATCATATCTACAAGATATCAAATTGAATCAATGTGAACCATCGATTGGTTTGTTCAAGTATATTCAAGATAAACTTCTGTTTATCTTTTTCTGTTTATCTTGTTTATCTTTATCTTTATTTTTCATACCCAACGATATTCATGCTTGAGCGACTGTTGAATGTCGAGGGCAGATCAGTGGACATCTCCATTGCTAGAATCGCGACAGCTTGCGACTCCAACTGATGTTTTTGAACAAACTGTTTATTAGCCAAAATGATCGCTGCTGCGCCATCGGAGGTTGGGCAACACTGGAGTTTTGTCAGTGGCCCATATACTTTTGGAGAATTCAGGATTTGTTCCAAGGAGTACTTCTGTTGAAACTGGGAATAAGGGTTGTTCGTGGAGTGTAAATGATTTTTGTATGCGATTTTTGCAAAGTGTTCGGGTTTAGTGCCATATCTTTTCATATGCTCAATACCAGCATTACCAAACAGTTGAGCAGTGATAGGGCTTTGAGTAATACCTGTAATCAAATAAAAAGTAAGAAATCAGATAAAAGAATCATATAATCAAGTAAAGAATAATTAAGTACATATAACTTATGTAAAATCCCCAAAGTTGATTACTGATTTGAGAAATTTACAATTTCCTCACAAGTAAGGTATACTTAAAATTCTTTTTATAGATTATACTCTAGAGAATCTTAGAAATTCAATATAATAGCTGACTTTCGCCATCTGACTATTTACCTGCAATTTCTGCCATCAGCTCAACATGTTTATCCATAGGATTAGTACGATCCATGAATTTTGATGTCAAAGAACCACGCTCCATCTTCTCAAAGCCCAATGCCAATACGCAATCTGCATTTTCACTTTCAATAATCTGCTTGGCGAGATACAAAGCAGTAGATCCAGTGGAGCAGTTGTTGTTGACGTTATAAATGGGACATCCACTGAGTCCGACCTCGTAGATCGCCCTTTGACCGCAGGTAGAATCACCGTAGACATATCCGACGCAAGCGGCCTGCACCTTGGTATAAGGAATCCGGGCATCCTGGAGGGCCTTGGTCACCGCCTCCTTAGCCATTTGCGGATAATCGAAATTATCTCGCGAGCCAGGCTTTTCAAACTTTGTCATTCCGACGCCGATTACATACACGTCAGCATTCTGTCTCATCTTCATGGTTTTGAGGTTCGTTGAAACGTAAGGTCTTGTCAAATATAATTGAAATATATGCACCGACCGGTCGTAACCACTCGTTTATACGTTGCAGGTGGAAATCACTAAAATGTTACGAGAGAAATGCGGAAAAGACGATGTAGCGATGCAGCTATGAGCCAGCGACTGCCGGGACACTTGCGAAATTCGCTGGAAAGTTAAGCAAGATTATGTGCGGACTTTACTCCTCTGTGTAACACGATAACAACAAATCGAAAGATCGCAGAATGACAAAGCTGTTTTTAACTACTGAACGGTTGCAGAGAGAAGCCTGAGAGCGGGCACGGCTGCATTTACAGCGTTATGGAAAAGTTGGCTGATTCGCAGCGCCAACTGGCTCCATTTTTCATGGACATGAACTACTAAGCCAATATGCACGATTTGTTGGTATTCCGTGCTATGTCCATAATTATTTGGTTCTGTTCTGTGCTATGTTCACGAGCGAGCTAGATTAGTTAGATAAAAACGAAGGATCGGTCTCCGTCTCACCACCAGCGAATAGACAATCGCGACGAAGCGAGCCAGTGCTGCGATTCTGTAACTCGTTATTGGAGTTAACGACAGTTTCGTTATTGTTGCGCAGCTTTTCTACGGTATACAAAAGCTGCGCAACGATAACGAAAGTGTCGTTAACTCCAATAATGAGTTACAGAATCGCAGTAGAGCAGCGATGTTATCGTAAGGCAGACGTCGCCGTCCCCGCTTTCACCTCCTTGTTTTCCTTTCCACATTGTTTTATATTCATAATTCGGGAAGAAAATAATTTCGAGAGTTCGGACGATTTCTAGCAATGACGCGACAGAGATAACGCGCGGCCACATTAATTTGTCATGATTTTTATATTACTTATAATTACATAAACGCCCATATGTGCAAATTATAGATAATTATTGTGCATATGTTTTAATATTGTACAATATGGCATATAATAACAACAACTTCATTTCTTGCAGTATTTTTTTAAGATCTTCGTTGAGGTCGTGAATTAATTATTTTCTTCATCAATCAGTTTTCTGCAAAAATTAAGATTTTTTAAATAAAATATAAAATGTTTCTCTTCTCTTCTCTCCGAAGAGTTAATTAAAAAATATGTACTCCACAGAGTCAACTAACAAATGTGTAGTCAGAAGAGTCAATTTAAAAGTGTACTCCGAAAAGTCAATTTAATAGCGTATTCCGAAGAGTCAATTTTAAAGCGTACTCTGAAAAATCTAATTAATATTATAATCCGAAAAGTCAATTTATAATAGAATATTTACTTCGATGATTCAGCTAAAGAAAAAAACATTTACTTATTATTATATTCAGAGAATAATATTTAATTTATTATTTATACTTATCTTACTTATATTTACCCTACATATGCTTCTTTGAATGAAAAATTTAATTTGTTGACTGATTCAGATTCAGATTTGTTAAAATATCTCTTATGCGCAACTCTTTAACAGGTAGGTAGTAAAATAATTTTTTTTCTTTACGAAATTTATAAACTTTTCACGAATATAAAAATTGAAAGATTCTCAGAGAATAAATAACTTTTCTTGAACATTTAAATCAAAGGAAAATCTTTTCCCATTAATAAAGAATGAATAATTAATATCTCACACGAGAGGAATCTTCATCCTTGAAATAACCGCGTGATTTTGCTTTTAGAAAAGTATAATATTGATGTAATAGTAACAAATGCTACCCAATAACGGTGCAAATCTTAAACGTTTTTGAGAAATGCAGTTTGAAGTTTAGTCTTTTCTGTTAATGTCGTTATAGCAGAAGAATTACCAATTTGCTTCAGTAGCGCAGTGGATCAGGCTTTGTGATATGAGCGTAGAGGTTGTTCAAGTGTGTTATTTTTACTATCACAGGGAGAACTATGTAGAATGTATAATAATACGCAGACAAATTCTTTACATAATCATATTTATTTCTTTTAGCATGAATAAAAATGATCAATGCTAACGTGATAAGTGTATATCGCAATTATACGTGTACACATACACACACACACGTACACACGTATACCAATGATGTCAAAACCGAACAATTCGTGAAAATTTTGTATTGATCGCAATTGTACGCAAAGACGAAAGAGAAGTACACGGGTCTCCGCGGGTATCTCGTCATATTAATTGTCTATGAGCTGATAAACAATTGATCTCCGGTATTTACAAGTTATGCTTGTCCGCAGCTTGTTCGGTTTTGACATCATTGGTATCAGTGATGCGAATTTGGTGACGGGCTTGCACGAGGATTCTCCTCCCCCCCTCCATATATGTACACAGTCAGCTCGGTCAATCCGTGTGAGCCACGCGATCGGCAATTGTCGACGCGCCGAGCGAGCGAGAGAGAGAGTGAGAATATCATTCCCTCCTTGTCGCTCTCGAGCCCTCGTTCTCGCTCAGCGAGCTTGTGCCTTCTTGGGCCATTGAGAGCAATCCTGCCGAAACCAGCTGCCTGTCCTTGACACAGAACTTGAGGCATCTATCCTCACAGAGACGCAGCAACCACGCCTTTCATTGTCTACTAAGATCAGAGAAGTCCAGCAGTAAGTTATTTATATTTTCTTTTACCTGAGTGACCTCTTTCGTTTCATTTTTTATCTTTCTTCTCTTTCTTTTCTTTTTCTTTCGTTTTACTTCCGTTTTCTATCCCCCTTGCCATTCCTCCTTAATAATAAAATCCGGTGTCAGTGGTCCAATCCTTTCGATCACAGTCGGACATAACGAACACGGAATATTGTTCTGAGTAATCGAGAATCATTGTTCTGAGCGCGATTGTTAACCACATATGTATACGGACATATTATAAAATCTTACAAATTTTATTTCATTGTGTCCGTCTAATCACTAATAAAACAAGTTGTTTGTAATTGTACGTGATTTGGAAAACGTGATTGATACCAATCACGTTTTCCAAATAATTATTCTCAACCAAAAATTCTCCCTTCCCTCAACTGTCGCTCACGGTCCTATCCTAGGTAAAAGGATTCAGTTTCTTGACCTAAATAAAGGACCACCGACGTACATCTGCGCCAGATAAAGGGGTCATTCCGATCCTTGATCTGTTCCGCAGATTTACGAGTACGTCGGAGCTTGCGAAAGCAAGCGTCAAGTTGCGTTCCTCCTCCAGGACGTAATAAAGAAATTACAATTAACAGATATGTTACACATATATGTTATGATTTGCTTTCCTGGTTAATATTAAACATTTTGTAAATGTATAAATATCCGGGAAATTCATATATCAAAAAGATTATGATAAATATTAAAAATGTGTATTAAAAATATATTTTATGATTATTTTTTAAATATTTATTATAATCTTTTTCATATTTGAAACTCCCAAATATTTAAATATTCACAAAATATTTAATATTTACATTCCTAAAATATTTTATAAGTACTACGTGTTTGGGATATTCTTATGTAAATATGTTTTTCTTCTTCCCTTTGTCTTTATATACTTTAATAAACTATATCGAACTAACTAAGAAAGAAAATAATTTGAATTTGAGATTTCTAAAAATATTAAGTTAAGTATACAATAATCATATATATATATTAGGTTTCTCAGTTGGCGCTACTATTCTAATATATTGCTTCTTTTGTACAGTAGAATAGTGTTGCAGAGTTTTATTATAGTTATAAGTTTTACTTGTAAAACTTATGTACACATATATACATTACAAAAATAATTTGAGTTTGATACTTCTAAAAATAACACAATACGTGTTGCGCTTGTACTTGGCGCCTTTTTTTACTTCTTTGTTTAAAAAGGTAAGTTTTATATAAGTTTTACTTGTAAAATCGTATGTATTATCTTTAAGTTTTACTTGTAAAAACCTGTTATGTACATATATATACCTTTAAAAAAAAATTTGAATTTGAAATTTCTAAAAATAACACAATACATGTTGCGCTTGTACTTGGCGCCTTTTTTACCTTTTTGTTTAAAAAGGTAAGTTTTATAATAAATTTTACAATTGTAAAAACTTATGTTATGTACATTTTTTGTCGTTAGGTTTTTCTTGAATAATAATAACTTTTAAAAAGATATTTTTTTGAAATATTGGATACTGTTTAGGATTCGATTATAATTTGAACGGGGAGTCGTTCGGTTTAGTTCGACAATACCGGGAACGACCTGCCTTTGTCTCGTGTAATGAGTTCTGTTATTATACTTGAACTGTTCTATCATAAACTCGTGCCATTAGGTCATTGGCGGTCATCTCCCCACTCGATAAAGAAAAACGAAGATATATTTCACACGCGGCGTGGAACGCTCTCGATCTTTTTCGATCGTTATCCGTATTTCGTTGGTTACGTTTTGGAGTCCGTCTCTCACCTGTGTTCTCGTCACCGCTTATGGGAAAGATCTATAGGCTTCCTATCCATCTATAGGATATACATCTCGATGTCGATCTCGGCGGACTATTCCCAGGCTCATCCAGTGGGCACTGACCTCGTCTAAACTCTTTCTGGAGGCTCGCTAATCAGGAACGAATGTCTTAGAGTTGCGTACGCTCGTAACCACCATCGGAGGCCTGGTTACCCATCTGCCTGCGGAGATCCACGTCCCCGACTACGGAAAGTAACGTAATACTTAATTTCATCGATCTTGGATAACCATACTGCAAGGCGAGACTTCCCTGGCCGTACGTCTAGCCGGGCAATTGCATCGCGTGCAATTCGAACGATTCGCATCTGTTAAGAGTTCATTATTGTTATATTTGCGTCCGTTTTGAAGACTCAGAACCGTTGAGTAGCGATTCGAACATTATGTTTGTTTAATATATCTCTGTGTTTAGTATATTTCTTTTGCTACTCGACTTCCTTTCCCGGCTCCATTCGATCATATAATCTCAGCGATATAAGCGCGGTTATCCTTCCGGTGACAAAGAAACGACAATACTCTAGTTTGGTCTGTTATTTAATTCCTAGATCGACTTTCTGACTCTCTTTGAGTCATACCGGCATCTCGCGTTTACCTGACGATCATTCGGTCGCTCGTAAACAGATACTATTAATAAACGTGTTAAATTTTTGCCATGAAAAGAATACAAACATTTGTAGCGCCTCTGGGCCAGTGTTTTTTATTTGCATATCATCAGCTTCAATCCAATCAGATTTACATTCTGTACATATTCTTGTGTAATGACCGCTTGCTATGCACGATCCATGGTGAAATATGGCATTCATTACTTTATACAACTGTCCTGCTACTGATACTTTAGTTGTTGGGACAGCACGCAGAGTAAGTTTGTTTATACATATATGTATACAGGGTATTAGAAAAGTCTAAAAACGGTCAAATATTTCGAAAATGGAATGTTTCTGAGAAAAATGTTTCCAACCAAAGTTGTAGGGTTTTAAAAGTTCTATTGAATGATGATATCCGTTTGACCTTGCATAAAGGGATCAAGGCGAGGTCAAGGCCAATATAATTTTCTTAAATAGAATACCCAATTTTTTATCACACAGTGTTAAAGTTGACAGCGAGACGTTTCCAAAACATTACTTGATGACCTATTTTTCTTAAGAATTGTCTGAGTTATGAGCTTTAGAATTTACGGTGCCGCCAATATTAGTATTATCCAGGATGTACCACGTGGAGGTCGCATGATCGAACTTTACATCTCCCCCCTGTGTATGTGTGTGTGTGTGCGTGTGTATGTGTCAGCAAAAATAAGGTTCGTCCCTCCGCGGTTCGTCATTACCGCAGTATTTAATGACTCCAAACCCTCCCTGCTATGTGTGTGTGTGTGCGCGCGCGCGCGTGTGTATGTAGACGGGTTTTTATTGAATTAAGTGTTCAAATTGTCTTCCGTCTGCTGCTTGACAATAACCTTATCGTAGATGAAATTCATTTAAAACGTATCGTCTCATTTCTGGTGAAATAAGATTTACTTGGTGCAGTATGTGTTCCCTAAGATCTGCCAAGTTAGCGGGTTTCGTTCCGTACACATTGTTTTTAATATATCCCTATAAGAAGTAGTCCAATGGAGAAAGATCTGGTGATCTAGAGGGCCACTCTATTTCTCCACATCTTGTTATCCATCGGTTTGGGAAAGTATCAGTTAAAAATTGACGCACTACTACTGCATAGTCCTTATCTCTGCTGCACACACACACACACACACACACACACACACACAGGGGGGTGTAAAGTCCGACCATGCAACCTCTACGCGGTACATCCTGAATAATACTAATGCTGGCGGCATCGTAAATTCTAAAGCTCATAACTCAGACAATTCTCAACAAAAATAGATCATCAAGTAGTATTTCGGAAACGTCTCGCTGTCATCTTTAACACTGTGTGATAAAAAGTGGGATATTCCACTTAAAAAAATCATGTTGGCATTGACCTCGCCTTGACTCCTCCACTCAAGGTCAACCGGATATGATCATTCAATAGAACTTTTAAAACCTTACAACTTTAGTTGGAAATATTTTTCTTAAAAATGTTTCGTTTTCGAGGTATTTGACCGTTTCCAGACTTTTCTAACTAAAGTGACATGGTCCATTATCGATGATTTTATTAAAAAATTTTTCGAACGAAAGTTGCATGGCTTGAAGGACGACACCTAACGGAAATGTGGACTTGACCTTGAGTGAAGTGACCTTGTCAAAATCAGGCCAAGGTCATTAATGTTTTTTTAAATAGAAACTACGATTTTTTATTACATATTCTTGTAGCTTATCTCGAGAGCATTCCAAAACACTCTAACAAAGTTACATTTCATCGAGTACTTTCCGAGTTATGAGGCTTGGAACTTAAGGCAAGACCGATCACTGATCCGACCAATTAAGGCAAGATCAATTCGAATATGTCTTTAGCCGTTAATAAGTCTTGGCCTTAGAAGTACGAAATAAAATCTCCTTGCTTTTATTACAATATCCTGTAAGTTAGCAAATATTCTTCACACATACAAACATAGTATTATTATATTTTTATTGAGTAGTGCATTGAACAACTATAACATTGTTCTGAGAGTTTTCTCATTTAGGGCAACGAAACAAATATATTTTATGAATTTTTTTTGCGCAGATAGAAAATTTCACGGTATTCACGGTTCATGTAATTGTTTTTGGAGATTATTTAATACTGTATGAAAAATATTTATTAACTTACAGGATATTGTAATAAAAGCAAAGAGGTTTCATTTCGTATTTCTTGATTCTGTTACAATATTCTTTTATATTTCATACTACATCCTTGTATAACTTAAAATTATTCTTAAAATATTATTAAACAATTCAATAATCAAACCTGTGAACCTGCCCGACTCCGCAAAATAATTAATAAAATATATTTCATTTTCTTGGCGCCGAATATTATTAATACTATTACAAATAATATTACGAATGATATAAATTTTTACAAATAAAATTTGTAAAAATTTGTATTGTTTGTAACCTTATTATACAATTACAAATAAAATTACAAATAATAATATTACAAATAATATATATTACAAATAATAATATTATTAATAATAAAATATTATTTGTAATAATTTCAGTGCGCCGAGTAGACAAAACTTTTCAGTATTGTCATAGAGAGGAAAGGAGAGAGAGACAGTCGCGCTCGCGATTCGGTTATGGGTAAGAAAGAATTAGGCTCACTCGCTGAGCGAGAACGAGGGCTCGAGAGCGACAAGGAGGGAATGATATTCTCACTCTCTCTCTCGCTCGCTCGGCGCGTCGACAATTGCCGATCGCGTGGCTCACACGGATTGACCGAGCTGACTGTGTACATATATGGAGGGGGGGAGGAGAATCCTCGTGCAAGCCCGTCACCAAATTCGCATCACTGATACCAATGATGTCAAAACCGAACAAGCTGCGGACAAGCATAACTTGTAAATACCGGAGATCAATTGTTTATCAGCTCATAGACAATTAATATGACGAGATACCCGCGGAGACCCGTGTACTTCTCTTTCGTCTTTGCGTACAATTGCGATCAATACAAAATTTTCACGAATTGTTCGGTTTTGACATCATTGGTATACGTGTGTACGTGTGTGTGTGTATGTGTACACGTATAATTGCGATATACACTTATCACGTTAGCATTGATCATTTTTATTCATGCTAAAAGAAATAAATATGATTATGTAAAGAATTTGTCTGCGTATTATTATACATTCTACATAGTTCTCCCTGTGATAGTAAAAATAACACACTTGAACAACCTCTACGCTCATATCACAAAGCCTGATCCACTGCGCTACTGAAGCAAATTGGTAATTCTTCTGCTATAACGACATTAACAGAAAAGACTAAACTTCAAACTGCATTTCTCAAAAACGTTTAAGATTTGCACCGTTATTGGGTAGCATTTGTTACTATTACATCAATATTATACTTTTCTAAAAGCAAAATCACGCGGTTATTTCAAGGATGAAGATTCCTCTCGTGTGAGATATTAATTATTCATTCTTTATTAATGGGAAAAGATTTTCCTTTGATTTAAATGTTCAAGAAAAGTTATTTATTCTCTGAGAATCTTTCAATTTTTATATTCGTGAAAAGTTTATAAATTTCGTAAAGAAAAAAAATTATTTTACTACCTACCTGTTAAAGAGTTGCGCATAAGAGATATTTTAACAAATCTGAATCTGAATCAGTCAACAAATTAAATTTTTCATTCAAAGAAGCATATGTAGGGTAAATATAAGTAAGATAAGTATAAATAATAAATTAAATATTATTCTCTGAATATAATAATAAGTAAATGTTTTTTTCTTTAGCTGAATCATCGAAGTAAATATTCTATTATAAATTGACTTTCCGGATTATAATATTAATTAGATTTTTCAGAGTACGCTTTAAAATTGACTCTTCGGAATACGCTATTAAATTGACTTTTCGGAGTACACTTTTAAATTGACTCTTCTGACTACACATTTGTTAGTTGACTCTGTGGAGTACATATTTTTTAATTAACTCTTCGGAGAGAAGAGAAGAGAAACATTTTATATTTTATTTAAAAAATCTTAATTTTTGCAGAAAACTGATTGATGAAGAAAATAATTAATTCACGACCTCAACGAAGATCTTAAAAAAATACTGCAAGAAATGAAGTTGTTGTTATTATATGCCATATTGTACAATATTAAAACATATGCACAATAATTATCTATAATTTGCACATATGGGCGTTTATGTAATTATAAGTAATATAAAAATCATGACAAATTAATGTGGCCGCGCGTTATCTCTGTCGCGTCATTGCTAGAAATCGTCCGAACTCTCGAAATTATTTTCTTCCCGAATTATGAATATAAAACAATGTGGAAAGGAAAACAAGGGGGTGAAAGCGGGGACGGCGACGTCTGCCTTACGATAACATCGCTACTGACTCGCTTCGTCGCGATTGTCTATTCGCTGGTGGTGAGACGAAGATCGATTCTTCGTTTTTATCTAACTAATCTAGCTCGCTCGTGAACATAGCATAGAACAGAACCAAATAATTATGGACATAGCACGGAATAGTACCGACAAATCGTGGACATTGGCTTAGTAGTTTATGTCCATGAGAAATGGACCCAGTTGGCGCTGCGAATCAGCCAACTTTTCCATAACGCTGAAAATGCAGCCATGCCCGCTCTCAGGCTTCTCTCTGACGGCTGTCAGCTTTGATCATACAAGTTCAGTTCAATTCAATTCAATTCAATTCAATTCAATAGATGGCTCTGGGCGTGTACCGCTCCAACGCCACTCTCTGGCACAAGTTCAGTTCGGTATATTCGGCTTTAGGTAGAAGGGTATATCCATACGCCGTTCTCCTTGATCGTACACTCGTGAACTAAAAGGTATTTGCACCGATTTTTTGTTGACTTCGGAACGCGCTCCAACTTGAGGAGAAAGGCAACCACTGCTTCATACGTCAGCGCTGTCACTTATTAGGAGAGCAGAAGGATGGCATATACGAGTGTCAAATAAGTAGTGATTGTGGCGTAGACACAAATGTCTTGGAGACTTTGAGTTATAATTGAAGAAATGAAGAAAACAAATAGTGATTGTGAAGAAAAGTGGCAAAAAAGGCTTCATAAAATTTGTAAAACAGCATATTAAAAGAGAGTATTAATTGTCTAATAATATTTTAAGTGAAAAATATTTTTAAATTTGAGTGTAAGTTAAAAAAGTTATAAACCATAACTTCTTTAATGTTAATAATTTTATAGCTATAAATTTGCCATCGACGTTAAATGAATATGTATGTAATGCTATCATTTATATAGGTGGAAAATTATGTTATTGCGCTCTTAAAAAATAAGCAGCAGACCAAGTTGAGTGATATTTTTTTAACAAGATACTCATATCACTCAACTTGGTCTGCTGCTTACTTCTGCTGAATAGCATAATATAATTCCTCACCTATAGAAATAATAGCATTATATATATATTCATTCAACGTGACAAATTTATTAACATTAAAGAAATTATGGTTTATAACTTTTTTAACTTACACTCAAATTTAAAAATATTTTTCACTTAAAATATTATTAGACAATTAATACTCTCCTTTAATATGCTGTTTTACAAATTTTATGAAGCCTTTTTTGCCACTTTTCTTCACAATCACTATTTGTTTTCTTCATTTCTTCAATTATAACTCAAAGTCTCCAAGACATTTGTGTCTACGCCACAATCACTACTTATTTGACACTCGTATATGCCATCCTTCTGCTCTCGTAATAAGTGACAGCGCTGACGTATGAAGCAGTGGTTGTCTTTCTCTTCAAGTTGGAGCGCGTTCCGAAGTCAACAAAAAATCGGTGCACATACCTTTTAGTTCACGAATGTACAAGGTCTGTTTGTTTGACCTGAACTAGGGCTGGTATTCATGGTCGGATCTTAAGCCAGCGGCACACGGTGCTTGTTTTCGTGCTAGATTGATGAAAAGATTCCGAAGATGGATGGAAATGCACCAATCAGAACGCAGTATTTTCATCCAGCAAGCAATTCAGCACAAAAACATGCACCGTGTGCCGCTGGCTTATTGTCACGTCCTGGACAAGCATAGAACATGCAATGTCTAGATTCGTTTGGTTTACTTCGGACTGTCCGTAGTGATGTCAGTTTCAGGACCCAAACGGCAAAGCTACATGCGTGCAGCGGCGCGCACACAAGCAAACTACCATGTACCTGACCTCCATATAGACTACGTTTACACAGCCCAATTTACGCCAAAGTTATAACATCGATGTTATAACTACTGACGTTAGATGCCGTGTAAACACTCTTTTACGACGAAGTTATTACATTGATGTAGTAACTCGAAGTCATTTGGTGAAGAGGCTCAGAGTTTCTACATCGACGTAAGGAAGACGTGTAAACGGACGCAGTGTAAATATGACAATAATACCAATATAAAAATTAAACATCTTAACTTGATTGTAAAACTTATTTATGTCGTGAAAATTGTAATACGGGTCCGAGATCAAGCAAATGATTTGGTGGTGTTAAATTCAACAAATGTTGTAATATAATTTCTTTCTGACGCTTTCGCCGTTTAATCAAAATATTTCGTACATATAGTACATATATATTGCATCGTCATATTTTCTACTATTTTCAAATATATAACAACAAACGAGCGTACGCTTTCCATATTTTCCATGATTAATTTTTTCCAAAATTGATAACCTAAAATTTTAATTTCATTTTTAGTTAAATATTATATTTTATTATATCAATTTTATTATATAGATATATACATATTTTATAATTTTCAAATTCATAATATAACCTAAAAGTTCACTTTATTTGTTGATTTATTTACATACTATTCTTTTCATATTCCAATTCTTTTATATTCAGACTACATCACAATCATTTCATTTTTTGGCCTTTTATATTGGTACTAATGGAAATCCTTGACTCACTCGAAAGTTGTTAAGTTATTTCAAATAGATAAGCGTAAATGTGTAAACGCAACTCACCTTAAGTAGGAATTATAACATTAGCGTTACTAAGTTGAAGTTAGAAACCGTGTAAACGTAGTCTGTGTCGGCGCGCTGTCACTCTTCAGATTTCTGTCATTAATAACTCGATAATTATTGCGAATCTTGCAAAACGGTATAAGACTTTTATGTTTGTCTTAACCTAATCTACCTTTATACTTCAGGTTGGCAGCTAATTACTGGATATCCTGTATACTCATAATTCTAGGTTTGCGCATGCGTTATTATTAAAAATAAATAAGAATATTGAGTTTTAGTATAGTTGGTGAAAAATTTTGTCAATTTAGTGAAATTGTTACCATAAGTAGGGAAATTTGAAGAATTTTTGCATAAAGATTGGTGAAAAAACATAATTTTGATCTCACAACACTGCTCTACAATCAAGTTGGCCTGCATGCCAGAGCAGTAGAAGAAATGAATTCTTATGTATCGGTGGATGCTTTTGATTAAATAAAAGACAATGATATTATAAAATTAAAAAAATTGATAAAGACAAAGGGAAGAAGAAAAACATATTTACATAAGAATATCCCAAACACGTAGTACTTATAAAATATTTTAGGAATGTAAATATTAAATATTTTGTGAATATTTAAATATTTGGGAGTTTCAAATATGAAAAAGATTATAATAAATATTTAAAAAATAATCATAAAATATATTTTTAATACACATTTTTAATATTTATCATAATCTTTTTGATATATGAATTTCCCGGATATTTATACATTTACAAAATGTTTAATATTAACCAGGAAAGCAAATCATAATATATATGTGTAACATATCTGTTAATTGTAATTTCTTTATTACGTCCTGGAGGAGGAACGCAACTTGACGCTTGCTTTCGCAAGCTCCGACGTACTCGTAAATCTGCGGAACAGATCAAGGATCGGAATGACCCCTTTATCTGGCGCAGATGTACGTCGGTGGTCCTTTATTTAGGTCAAGAAACTGAATCCTTTTACCTAGGATAGGACCGTGAGCGACAGTTGAGGGAAGGGAGAATTTTTGGTTGAGAATAATTATTTGGAAAACGTGATTGGTATCAATCACGTTTTCCAAATCACGTACAATTACAAACAACTTGTTTTATTAGTGATTAGACGGACACAATGAAATAAAATTTGTAAGATTTTATAATATGTCCGTATACATATGTGGTTAACAATCGCGCTCAGAACAATGATTCTCGATTATTCAGAACAATATTCCGTGTTCGTTATGTCCGACTGTGATCGAAAGGATTGGACCACTGACACCGGATTTTATTATTAAGGAGGAATGGCAAGGGGGATAGAAAACGGAAGTAAAACGAAAGAAAAAGAAAAGAAAGAGAAGAAAGATAAAAAATGAAACGAAAGAGGTCACTCAGGTAAAAGAAAATATAAATAACTTACTGCTGGACTTCTCTGATCTTAGTAGACAATGAAAGGCGTGGTTGCTGCGTCTCTGTGAGGATAGATGCCTCAAGTTCTGTGTCAAGGACAGGCAGCTGGTTTCGGCAGGATTGCTCTCAATAGCCCAAGAAGGCACAAGATCGTTGCACCGAATAATTAACAAGTGAAGAATACTGGTCGGTCTAAGCCACAAGTTGGCTTGATTGTTAAGAAACCCTGAAGGGGTGCTGGAGAGAAGCGTCTGTCCTGGGTGCTGGATCGGCGAGAAGTGAGTGAGGCTTTTGACTTTTCTCAAAAAGTCAACTCGGTTGAGAGAGTGGGGTTTTGGGGAGAATGTTCCAGAAGATTATTTTATAGGAGATAAGATGCATGTGGCAATAAAAGGACTTCGAAAGTCTTTTGTAAATAAAAAAAATGTGGCAGCTATCTTAAGAAGTAAATATCGATATTTCTAAGAACGATGTAGTGGTACTGTTATCAATGATTAAGCGCGTGGGAAACAGGATAGGAGTTGGTTCAAGATTGTTAGTATTTTCGGGGTATCGAAAATTCCAGAGATATCGTCGTGTGGTATCATACCTGAGCGCATTCGGCCATATGATAAGTAATAAATTCGATTTCCCTTATTTATAAAAGAAGCCTAGGGTCCGCTGAGTCAGCAGGACGTAACATCTTATTCAACAATGTAACTGTTATACCAAGTTTTTCAAAAGTAACTGACCTCCCTTATCTCAGAATTTATGCATTATAGGGAAAAATGATCCGAACAAAAGTTTTAGGGTTCATAAAGTTCTGTTTTTTTGTGACCTTAAATTTGACCTTGATCTTGATCTTGAAGGTTATTTGAAGGTGAAGTTGCATTTTTTAAATGGGAATCCCTATTTTTTATTACACTGATTTTTCTACCAATTAATTTGAACAATTGTTGTCTAAAACATTATTTTATTTGCCTAATATTTTTTTAGATATTTGAGGAAAACTTGATAACTTTTTCAATATTTAACTTACAATATCACGCTAACTATTTATCGGAAGAAAAAGTGGCACTAGACTTTCTTGCTTTATTTAGTCTCAAAAATATATTATTACAATAGCGTCCTGACTTTTGTTAACTTACTGACTTTTGGAAATTTCAAAATCATCAAATTAACAAAAATCAGGACATTATTGTAACTAATACCACTTTTTCTTCCGACATAATAAATAAGTAGTTAGCGAGATATCGTAAGTTAAATATTGAAAAAGTTATCAAGTTTTCTTTAAATATCTTAAAAAATATTCGGCAAATAAAAAAACGTTTTAGACAAAAGTTGTTCAAATTAATTGATAGAAAAAAACAGTATAATAAAAAATAGGGGTTCCCATTTAAAAAACGCAAGTTGACCTTCAAATGACCTTCAAGGTCAAATTTGAGGTCACAAAAAAAATAGAACTTTATAAACCCTAAAACTTTTGTTCGGGTCATTTTTCTCTATAATGCATAGATTCTGAGAAAGGGGCAAGGTCCGTTACTTTTAGAAAACTTGGTATAACGCGTGTGTTATGTACTTACATTTTTGAGTAGCAAATTACAATTTACAGTTATGTTACATGTTACGTTATGTTTTCTGGGTTTGTTTCTAAAATATTTTAAAAGTATTGTGTTCTTGTGCCTGGGATGAAGAAAGAAATGATAAATGTAACGAAATATAAAGTCATAATTTTATTATAAAATATACAGCTTTAAGTTTTACAGTATTTTGATATTTTTTTAAAGTGTTGGTTATTTTTTCCATTGTTATTTATTTGTCGACAATATTGTGAATTCGTGTTGTAAATAATAATGGACAATATAAGAAATTACATTAATTTTATTCACAAGGAAAGATCAATATATCTAATGTAATAATATCGTTTAAAACTATTTCAACAACATTGAGCTTATGGCAATGTTTTGTAAAGAGATGTTCCAAATTTTTTATAGAATTGTATCCCACATTAGGATGGACAAACGATTGAAGAAATTCTTTAACTACAGTCACTTTTCGATCATATATATCAGAATTTGTGATAAGTGCTTTTTTACATATAGAACATTTCGTGAATTTTAATAATTATTGGCAAACCCGTCCAGTTACATCCCAGACAGCACATATGTCCAAAACTGGGACATAAGACGTCTTTAAAGGTTCGTCTACATTAGCTGTAAGAGTAAGGCTGTAAAGTTGTAAAACACGAAATGAAATATTTTCATTCGCTGACAGCTTACTCTTACGTTACAGCCTTACTTTTACAACTAATGTAGACGAGCCTTAAGACATCTTTAAGTCGTCTTTAAGATGTCTGAAAGTAAGACATCTTTAAGTCGTCTTAAAGACGTCTTAAAGACATTTTATGTCCTAGTTTTGGACATTGTGCTGTCTGGGATAATATGCAATATAGGTATCCCACGGGAAGGTGCTGAAACTAAACGATTGGTTCTCCCCTCTATGACTTCAGAAAGAGTCTTACGGTTAACGGTCGTCCATCTGAGGGTCTGCAGTTTTATTCTGGCTGGTAAAAGCAAGTCCGTGCACGTCAAAATGAATAATCTGACGACGGAAGAAGAAATCTACGAGTGCTTCTTTTCCAGAGGAAAAGTGTTTAGCAGTGCTTATAGGGGGTTTTATACTAAATACGGAACATATAAAATTAAGAGCATTTTTTAGCAATAAATCTGCATTAAAATAATATTTTGTGTTATTTTTAATAGAATTATCGATAATTTTATGCAATATGGAACTATCCAAGACCGTTGACATGATATGCCAGGTCCTTCTGTGTCTGTAGCTGCAGAAGAAAATATTGAAGACATTAAGAATTATTTTGAAGAGAATCCAAATACTTCAATTCGGAAAGTTGCTTAAGCCCTTGAAATATCAAAAACAACGTTACACAGAATTTTAAAATATTTCCTGAAAATGCATCCGTATAAAATAACATCTCATCAATTGCTAACCAAACGCGCTATGACGAAACGTGTAGAATTTTGCAAGACGATAAATGGAATGTTTGAAAATGGAGAAATTGATGAAAAAATGATAATTTACATGGACGAAGCACATTTCTAGTTAAACGGTTATGTTAATAATCAAAATTATAGATTTTGGAGGTCGGAAAATCCCAACTTTTCCCTAGCTATACCTTTACATCCACAAAAAATAACGGTATGGGCTGCAATCTCAGTAAAAAGAATTTATTTGCAATTTTTCGAATTAACAGTCACTGGTGAAAGTTACAAGTAGCTTCTCCAAACACAGTTCTTCCCTCATGCAAAGAAAGAGGCCTGGTCAGAGAGTTTCATTTCATGTAAGATGGAGTGGCACCATATCGAACCAGTCCATAAAGTCTTCGAAACAGTCCATAAAGTTTGGCAAGTTATGACATTCGAGTCTGGGATACTACAAATTTGCCCAGGGAGAGGAACTGGAATGGTCACCGTACTCACCGGATTTAAATCCATGTGATTTCTTTTTTTGGGGCTACAGTCTGTAAAGTAAGAGCGTGTACGGCATAAATGGTAGTTGGCTTCAAATATCGTCCTAGTTTTTTTGTGAGCCGAAAGATGAAATCTTTGTCGTGAATGCTTTGTCACAAAAGATTCAGTTGGCGTCGAACTCTAACCTAAGAAACACGTTAACCGCCATGAGTGCCGCATACGCATCGCGTTACGAGGCTGTGTTCCTTTGTTCCCACCCCAAAGGACCAAAAATGTCAATTGCAGTCGTCAGATGCAAATTCCATTGAAACAATTGAAAATGTGTGGGCATATCTCAAGCACAAGCTTCGAGGAAAAAGAGTGTGCACTTTGAAGCAGCTGACACGACAAATTCGTCTCATTTGGAGGCCTTTACCGAACGAATACGCAGTCAACTTAGTGGAAAATATGCTTCGGAGATGCCAGGGAATTATCAATGCCGGTGGTGACTGGACTCATTACACAGCCACACACAAAAAAAAAGTGTCTTGATCTGGGGACGAGACATGTGTATTCCTATGTATTTTGACGCGCTGAATCCAAATCCGCTATCAGAAATGGCCCAACAGATCTTGGTTCAACCCTAACCTCAAAAAACACCTAAAAATCACAGAAATATGCGATAAAATTGTGATATACTCCCTGACAGGCAAATTTTCACCTAAAAACCAATGTCTGCAGAGCCTTAACCTTACAATTAATCTGACCTGACCTAACCTAACTTAACCTAGCCTAATCTAATCTAACCTCACCTCACGTAACCCAATCGAACCGATTGTACTCTACTGCCGGGCAAGCCAATTTTGACACGAAACCATTGTCTGCGAAGCCTTAACCTACAAAAAAATCTAACTTAACCTAACCTTTCTCGGTTGAAGTTGACATGACCGTCCATATGGTCAGCACATTCCTATACGTTTTCGGGGTATTCGAGTTCAATTTTACGGTTTTGTGAAACTTACTTGTATCCCCAACCTCATGACCATTGAATCTTACTTTAAAAAATACCTCTGATTTCTCAAAATTGCTCATTTTGCAATTAAAAGAAGGACATGTGCTCAAAATATGTATATATATGAGCATGACATTTCAAATTTTTCTTGCGTCGCAGTTTATGAACTCGGAGTCACAATTTATATTCTTTTTCATGTTCAAATGAAATCTAACTTGTCATTCATATCAAATTAATTAACAAATTGTCTTCAATCTATTTTCTTTCTACTATACCGTGTTCTTTTTTCTTCGAAGGATTTATGCAAAAGGTTTCGCTTACGTTTCTTCCCTTTTACATTCGTTTCTCTTTTCAGCATCCAGCAAAAATTTTTGCTGGATGCTGAAACAGAATAATGGTTAATTGTAAGGTTAAGGCTCTGCAGACATTGGTTTTTAGGTGAAAATTTGCCTGTCAGGCAGTATATCACAATTTTATCGCATATTTATGTGATTTTTAGGTGTTTTTTGAGGTTAGGGTTGAACCAAGACCCGTTGGGCCAATTCTGATAGCGGATTTGGATTCAGCGCGTCAAAATACATAGGAATACACATGTCTCGTCCCCAGATCAAGACACTTTTTTTTTGTGTGGCTGTGTTATTAATGGTATAGCATTTTTCTTCTCATGGAGTACAACAAATCCATATATTTAAAAATAATTAAAAATAAACTTTTCTACACATTAACCCGTACATGCTCTTACTTTACAGACTGTGCATCAAAGACCATTGTTATGCTGGAAATCCAAAAACAGTGCCGGATTTAGTAGTAGCTATTAAAAAAGCCATCAGCAACATTAAAAACGACATGTTAGAAAAAGTTTTCACAAGTTTTTGTAAAAGAATTGAGTTTTATATTAATTCAGATGGTGCACACTTTGAAAATATTTATCATTAGCTTATTTAACTTTTAATATTATTTTCATCAATAAAATAAACTGATATACAAACATTTTACTAAATTTTATTTATTAAATATTAAAACTTTTATTTATTGGGGACTTGAATAAGTTCTTACTGTTTCCCGATAGATGGTGTTATCTTAGCCTCTTTGCACCGGGCAATACTACAGCCAGCTTCATCGTAAAACTCCACTATTAGGCTCGAAGTGACAGTATATGTTATTCCGTCGAAGCGTAAACAACATATTTTTTCATAACGTTAAACATGTCGAATTTCGTGCCAAAAAAAGAATATTTGCGGGGAATTTTACTGCATTACTTTTTTCAAAAAAAAATCTGCAACTGAAGCACATAGAATTCTTGTGGAGACTTACGGCGACCATATTCTGTCGGAAACAACATGCAGAGATCGGTTTAGACGCTTTAAAAATAATGATTTTGATGTTGAAGATAAAGAACGCTCTGGCGCACCGAAAAAGTTTGAAGATGAAGAATTGGAAGCATTACTCGATGAAGACCCATGTCAGACGCAAAATGAATTTGCAGAATCATTAGGAGTTGATCATACAACAGTTGCCAAATGTTTAAAAACAAGGAAAAACGGCCGCAATATGAGGAGAGATACGACAAAGTAATTTTGCAGCATGACAACGCTCGGCCATATGTTGCAAAACCGGTCAAAACCTACTTGGAAACGCTCAAATGAGAAGTCCTACCTCACCCGCTGTATTCACCGGACATTGCTCCTTCCGATTACCACTTGTTCCGATCGATGACTCATGGCCTGGCTGAGCAGCACTTCCATTCTTATGAAGATGCCAAAAAATGGGTCGATTCGTGGATAACCTCAAAAGATGAGTCGTTCTTTCGACATGGTATTCGTACGCCGCCAGAAAGATGGGAGAAAGTAATGGCTAGCGATGGACAATATTTTCAATGACATGTTCTTTACTAAGTTTTTTAAATAAAGCATTCATTTTCACGAAAAAATAGCGAGAACTTATTCAAGTCCCCAATAAAATTCAATTTTATAATAAATAATTGAATAAAATTGAATTTTATAATAAATAATTAAAACGTTTATTCTTGTTATTTTTATATAATAAGACAGATATTATTGTATATGTGTGCATTATATTTTTGTCCTATAAAAATAATAAAAATATTTATTATATTCAGGGCATATATTATAATATTATATTCTTGAGATCAAATAGAACAGAAAAGTCTAGTGCCACTTTTTTTCCGACAAATAGCGAGATATCGTGAGTTAAATATGAAAAAAGTTATCAAGTCTTCCTTAAATATCTCAAAAAATATTAGGCAAATAAAAAAATGTTTCAGACAAAAGTTATTTAAATTAATTGGTAGAAAAAGATAGTGTAATAAAAAATTGGGTTTCCATTTAAGAAAAGTAATGATCAGTGAATATCTCGAAAGTCGTGCCATTTGTAAACAAAATAGTGTAGTTGTTTTATGTGCCCCTTGAAATCATACAACTTTTGTTCGAAACATTTTTGCTGAAAATGCTTCATTGAAGAATTATTGAGGTGCGTATTTTTAAATGGGACATCCTGTATAGTACATTGCAATGTTGCTGCAACATTGCCCTGATAGCACAGATGTCCAGAGGACGTCCAGAGTACGTCTTGAGGACATCCTGAGAATGTTTCTTCATCCTCAGGACGTCCTTAGGTCGTCCCCAGGAGAATATGTGCTATCAGGATATGTACCAATATTTCGGAAAGCGAACATTTTACCGTTACTGTAATGTTGCAGCAATCTTGCAGCAATATTTCACAATACTTATGTAATGTTGTAATCTTGTGATAAAATATTGCCTCAATGTTGCTGCAATCTTTTTGTGTCGTTGTGAGTTGTAACATATTTCAAAATGAAAAAAATCGGTGAAGTGTACCTTTTTCTATATATTTATCATTTTTAAATATACAATTAAGTTTTTAATTTTGTACTTGATAACTTACCGAAAATGCATTTTAAACTTTACATCAGAATATATTGATACAATATTTTCCACATAATTTCTGCATTTTACTCATGGTACTCGAGATTATGTAACTATAGTTGTTTTACTATTTCTATACCTAAATTGCTTTCGCTTAATTCCTCATCTATATTTTGTCTTATTATAGTTGCGATAAATGCAATTATAGTCATATTGGTGTTTGGAATTTTATTCATGTTTGTAAACAAGTGTACGAACGCACAAACCGTAAATACAATCCAGCAAACACAATATTACATGTAACGTGCATGTTAGTTGTAATTTCCTACTCAACAATATAAAGCTAGCGGCACACGGTGCTTGTTTTCGTGCTGGATTGCTTATTGCATGAAAATACTGCGTTCTGATTGGTGTATTTCCATCCATCTTCGGAAATGTACCAATCAGAACAGTATTTTCATCCAGCAAGCAATCCAGCATGAAAACAAGCACCGTGTGCCGCTGGCTTAACTGTTATATAACATATGTGTTATATGACAGAGACAGAGTGAGAACATTGCACGGCATCAAAGCTTTCTCACTCTATCTTATAGACTGTCAAAAGCAATATGGCGCGGTACGAATCACGTAAGTTATGTGAACATTGAGTGCAAAGATATACATCTACATTGAGTAGTTTTCGCTATTGCATTATTCTGATACTTATTTTTCTAATATATATTTCATGTACTTCATGTTTATACGATTTAATGTAAATGTACACATTCGCATTCAACATTCACATGATTCATATCGTTTGTAAGCGTTTGACAGCTGTAGAACAGAGTGAGAAAGTACTAATCACGTAAGTTTGATAATAAACAACTTTTGGAAAATAGTATATATAACATATCAAAATATTCATCAGAAAAATATATCCCACGCAGCACACTTTATTTCAGGGACGTCCGACACCAATATCCTGAGGATATATAAGTCTGTTGTTTTATGGTCTGTTCTTTGTAGCTGCACTGCTGAACTGGTGCAATAAGCTAGAGTGAGAAAACCTATATTTGTCTCACTTTAACTTATTGTACCAGTTCAACAGTGCAGCTATAAAGAACAGACCCTTAGATTCTACAGATATCTTACGGATATCTCTTTTAGTACTAGTTTTTAAAAAGTGAAAGTTTCTAAAAAGGAACTGAAAGTTACTTTTTAGTTAATTAAAAGGGATATCCGTAGGATATCTGTAGGATCTAAAATAGCGGACATTTATATATCCTCAGGATATTGCCAGAGAATGATAGGTATCCCAGAATGATTTCTGTCGGATGTCCTTGAGATAAAGTGTGCTGTGTGAGATGTTATCGGTAACTCTACATATTATGTAATTATTAATTATTTATGCTTATAATATATATTTAACTTGCTAATGTAGATATATATTTGCATTCATCGTTCACATGATTGACGTATCATACGCCATATTACTTTTGACAGTCTATAGGATAGAGTGAGAGAGGTTTAATGCCGTACAACGTTGTCACTCTGTTGTAAACTGCCAACTTCCGGTTTCACTCCCCTCGAGGGAATGCTTGGTCTAGTTATATACGTCATTGTTCATGACACCATAGAGTCAGTATTGCAGTAAATAAAGGAACGCACCCTCCGTGGAAAACGATCGATTGCGCGCAAGTTCTGTGCGCGTGCAGCAGTGCGCAGCGTGCAAGAGGCAACGGTAAGCGAATTGCGCGTGCCCAGGTTCCGGATCAATGCCATACGAAGACGAAGAAGGAAGCAGCGCCGCCGAACCAATAGGACGCTTCCGTCTCACCGCGGAAGCTTCTTCGTCAGCCATTTCAGCTCCGTTCGCCGGTTCCTGTGGGTTGAGTCTGTGGATCTACCGTGCTGTCGAGTCGAGCGCGTTGTTCGCTGGCGAGTCCCGTCGCTCGCGCGGCAGCGTTCGTAGTTTGCACGAGGGCCAAGTCCACTAGCTCGACCACCGCTGCCGCCGACATCGCCGCCACCACCGCCACTGTCGCTGTCGACACTGTTGTTGCTGCCACCGCCAGCCGACACCAATCGTAATATATCTTAACATCGTGCAACTTCAGAGCTCAACGGAATTCTGTCGTCGACTGACGCGAGTCTCGACGCCTTCTGACATCAGGATGTATACCAACGGATACTCCGCGCACAGCAGGTATGTCTTTCGGTGCTCTTCGCGACCAGCGTCCAAAATCAATTGTCATTGAGAGACGCTCGGAGAATGCTTTTTTGCGATGGCCGTCGGGCTTCTCGGACCCGTTGCTTCATTGCGGCCGCCATTTTGCTCAGTGAGCCTTTAGTCACTTGCTCCATTTTCTAACTGAGAGAGAAAATCATTACTATTATCCGGCGGATTTAAGAATCTAGTGCCCGGCGGATTTAACGCGACAGAATGGCGACAGATTTATGTGATAATTAAAGAATACGTATTATAGATTTGACTAAAGATGACAAAAGAATCTTTTATGAAAATTTTTTTATTAAAAAAACACTAAATTTTAATAATAAATAAAAGTTGCTAATTAGCAAAAAATCTCGTAGAGAATGATTCGGAACCATTTGCTGTTCTTGAAATGGCATGTTCTTGAACGAATTCTAACATGATGATTCCTCTTGCAAAATGTTATCCGAAGTTTAGTTTTTGAGTTATACAGATAAGTAGTTTACTTATTTACGAGTCGGGTATAACTAAGCAGGGACGACACAACTCACCGTCAGACGTAGACGCTTACGTTGAACGCCTAATAAAATGAGCTTATCAATTCACAGGCATTTTTATAACTTTCATTAGATTGCGATCGACGGAATGTTAACATCCGTTCTCGTTAATTTTGCTCGCCGCGCAGAAAAAGGAAAATTATGATCACAACTTATGATCGAACCGAATGAAAAATTGAAAATAAAACTCTTTAATATTACAGGAACGAATGTGCACTAACATGTGATAAAAGCTGTCATTTTCAAGATAAATCTTTACAAAAGAATACAAATTTTCTTAAAAGTAAAAATATCTTATGCTTTTTAAATCGAGATTAATACCCTTTGTTTTTATTTTCCGTTTTTTGTTTGTATTTTCAAAGCTTATTTTCGGGAACGTTCACGTAATCAAATATTTTATTCTTAAACGTTAAAACATCTTATTGTGATTTAATTATAATGAATTTAGTTTTATAAAATTTTATATAATTTTATATAATTTTGGTGTGATAATTCATTTAAAATACTTCACTATTACGATCGCATTAATCCTTGCTACTTGGAAATCACATTAATTTGTTCATGTTGGACAAAATTGCCGTCAACTATTATATTTTGTTGTGCAATCATATGCTGTGCATCATGTGCGTTGTGAAGAAAAGAAATATCGGTTTCACAGATCCCCTTGCAGCACTCGATAGATCATTAACGGAATTTATAAAAATGATATGTTATTACAATATTATTACGTGCAATATTATTACGTGCATCGATAAATTCATCGCATTATACACTCAATGTAAGTGCCTGCGTCTGACGGCGAGTTCTGCCATCATTCCTGCCTAACTTCTGTATCCGACTTGTAACCTATTTATACAGGGTGTTTCAACAATTGTTACAGAGCTCGTAGAGACATAGAGCGGGTTAAGACAAACATAAAACTCTCATACTGTAATTTTGCGATATTTACGATAATTATCGAATTGTTAATTACAGGAATCTGACGAGTGAGCGCGCGCCGAAATGGATGATTGGAGAAGCGTCGCAGTCTCTCGGGCCACAATGTGGTCCAGTCGATCTAACAACTGTTGACGGCGATATAAAACACGAATAGCGACACGTTTTGTTCTTCCTCTCGCCAGGCACCGGCAACAGTTGCTAGATCGAGTGGGTCGCGCTGTGGTTCGAGCGGCTGCAACGCTTCTCCAATCATCTGTCGGCGCACGCCTGCTCTTCAGATTTGTCATTAATAATTTGATAATTATTGTGAATATCGCAAAACGATATGGGACTTTTATGTTTATCTTAACTCGCTTTATGTCTCTACAAACTCTGTAACAATTGTTATGAGACACTGTATTTATAACTCAGAAACTAAGTTTTAGTTAATATTTTGCAAAAGAAAAAAATCATCTTAGAATTCGTTAAAGAATATGTCATTTCAAGAACAATAAGTCGTTCTAAATCATCTTATATTACATATCACCCTTTTGGTTATATAAGGGTGAGGTTTTTATCAGTTATAGGCCGAGGGGGAATCGAGATTATGGCAACCGCAATGGTGGAAGTGGAGGAACTTATTGGAACAGTCAACAGCAGAACCAGAAAGATTATGGCACAAAGAAACAGAATCACAGGAAGACTCCAGGGGATTTGCTCAAAAAACCTAACTGGGACCTGGCTGCACTGCCCTCAATAAAGAAGAACTTGTATGCTCCCCATATCAATGTCTTGAATAGAACACCTGATGAGATCAACAAGTATCATGCAGGCAAGGAGATCACTGTTAAGGGCAACAACACACCTTCTCCGATCCAGGCCTTTGAGGAGAGCAACTTTCCAGACTATGTGATGGAAGAGATTAGGAAGCAGGGATTCGCTGAACCTACTGCCATACAAGCTCAAGGTTGGCCAATTGCACTTAGTGGACGAGATCTTGTTGGAATAGCTCAAACTGGATCTGGAAAGACCTTAGCAGTAAGTATAATACATTATTTAATTGACTTAATCTGTGGCATATCAATAAATAGAAATTGAGTTGCCAGAATTGACAAAAAGAATCACATATTAACCAAAAATAATATTAATCCTGCACAACTCAAGTTTTTTTCGTGAGTATAAAAAATATTATGTAATGTGAAACCAGTGAATATTAACCTATAGATATAAATTAACAATTTACAAATTTCCAAATATTTTATCTTAGAAAACAGTTTTTAATCTTGGAGTTATAATGAGATACAATATATATATGTACATATATGATTTAAGTTATGAATATCAATATATCAATATATTTAAAGTTACATGGTGTTATAGAGAGGTAAATATTTATATGGTATAAGAGTATTCAATTTTCAATCTAGCATTCAATTTTTAATTTGAAGTTTTTCATCTCTTTACAATTATTGCTGTTTAAATATCTGAGGAACGTATTAGTTCTTGTACGAAAGTTTTACATCTCAATTTTTCAAGAGAAGAATTTATTATCTTATTAAAGAAAGGTGCACTCAACTAATACATATTCGATATAACTCTACATACTCTACAATAATAACATTTACATTAACTCTACATTAACAACTGTACATTAATAACAGATGAAAAATAAAAGTACATATTACATATGGTAAAGACTGAATCGGGAATCGAACCTGGAACCTTCCGTTAATCGGACTAATGCTCTTCCAATTGAATTATCTACACAAGACCACATTTAAATATATTATCTTCCTCTTATTAAAAAGAAGAAAAATTTATTATCATTGATATGTTTTCTTTACATTTATTTTAGTATATCCTTCCGGCGACTGTACACATCAACCATCAACCTCGCCTTAGCCGCGGCGATGGTCCGATCGTTTTGATTCTTGCTCCCACACGTGAACTGGCTCAACAGATCCAGACAGTCGCACGTGACTTTGGTTCATCGTCTTGCATCCGTAACACCTGCATCTTTGGCGGTTCGCCGAAAGGGCCTCAGGCTCGCGATCTTGAGCGCGGAGTGGAAATCTGCATCGCGACGCCTGGTAGACTGATCGATTTCCTCGAAAAAGGCACTACGAACTTGCGCAGATGCACATACCTGGTACTAGACGAGGCCGATCGCATGTTGGACATGGGCTTCGAACCGCAGATTCGCAAGATCATCGAACAAATCAGACCTGACCGGCAAGTGCTCATGTGGTCTGCCACTTGGCCCAAAGAGGTGCAGGCTCTTGCCGAGGACTTTCTCACTGATTACATCCAGATCAACATCGGTTCTTTGACCTTGGCAGCCAACCACAACATCCGGCAAATCGTCGAGATATGTCAGGAACATGAAAAGGAGACCAAACTGTCGCAGCTGTTGCGCGAGATTGGGACAGAACGTGGCAGTAAAATGATCATCTTCGTAGAGACGAAGAAAAAAGTGGACGACATCACGAAGGCGATTAAGCGCGAAGGTTGGTCCGCCATTTCGATCCACGGTGATAAGTCGCAGCCGGAGCGCGATTACGTGCTGTCGGAATTCCGCAACGGCAAAACCATGATCTTGGTCGCAACCGATGTGGCGGCACGCGGTTTAGACGTCGAGGACGTGAAATATGTCATCAATTTCGACTATCCCAACAGCTCCGAGGACTACATCCACAGGATCGGCAGAACTGGCCGCTGCCAAAGCGCAGGCACCGCCTATGCTTACTTCACGCCAAACAACGCGAGACAGGCAAAGGAGCTGATCGCAGTGCTGGAAGAAGCTGGTCAAGCTATTAATCCGCAGCTAGCAGACATGGCGAATTCCATCAGGAACCAGTACGGCAAAGGGCGGCAACGATGGAGCCATGGACGCGGCAACAAAGATAACAATTCCCACGGAAGTCCCAGAAATAACATCAGTCCGACTATAAGCAACTGGCAGAGCCAGCATATACCGCAACAAATGAATCAACACCTACATCACAGTCAACAGGCTAATCAGGAGAAGGCTATAGCGCGTCATCAACGCAACGGTGGTGGTGGTGGTGGCAGCAGCGGCGGCGGCGGTGGCAGTGGCGGCGGTGGTTACCAAACCAATCGCCAAAACAACTATCAACCGCAGCATTCTTATCAACAGCAACATCAGCAACGACAGCCCACTTCCGGTTACCAGAACGGCTATCAGACTGCTAGCAATGCGTGTCAGCCTACTCATCAGACCAACAACAGCGCACCTAGATATCAAGGCAGGACCGGATACCAGGGTAATCGCTTCCACAATCGACAGAATGGCTTCAGCGGCGGCCAGAACGGACCCAATGTATATTCTATGCCGCCGCCCTTCATGATGCCATCCGGCGGCCCTACTGACTCTGGAATTCAGAACCTCGTGAGCAACAAGTTCTTCCAGACGAACCGACCGCCCCCAAACGCCGGCGCCTGCGCTTATCAATCGATGGGCTATGGCCAGTTTCAAGCCATGCCGCCGTACGGATATCCGTACCCTCCTACTCCGGTGCAGCAGTGACGCCTCCCGCGATGCAAGATCGCCGGTGTACGAGATAAATAAGTAAGTAAGTCAGTCCCGCCTATCGGGCATCATTGGGTCCCTATTGGTGTGACAGCGGGCCCAATTCGGCTATGGTAGACTGTCGGTAATAATTAACCAGCTCGTAGAATTTACGGAAGTTTCATTTTGGAGTTTGAGAATTCTCTGGAAGAGTTCAGCGCTTCAATCATTTCGAGAGAAACGACTGTGGGAATTTCAACAGCGTGTCTAGAGAAATCAATATTGCGTTTTTATGGGGAAAAAAAGAATGAGGGAAACGAGAAAAAATTGTGCTATTTCTTCCGAGATTTCCAAGAGAAATAGAAGGATCGTAGAAAATTTGTTTTCCGTTCGAAGTCGTGATCGAATGTCTTGCCTCCATAGAAATTTCCGATCAACATTGAAATTTTAGAGAATCGACAGTCTACTGTTAATCATCGACATACAGAATGAACTGCTGATTTCAGTGCTCAGGATAGAAAAGCGAGTAAAGTGAGATGTGGACAATATGAGAACATCTTCCATTTCTTTTTCAAGCAGAAATATAACATACCAAAAAAAAGACAAATTCGGACAACACTGTATCATTATGACTGGAGTTCTGTTACGGTATGTTACACTCCTGCTTGGAGAAGAGACAGAAAATGTCCTCATATCGTTTGTATCTCATTCTACTCGCCTTTCTATTCCCAACATTGCAATTAGCAGTCCATTTTACATGTCGATGCTACTAATATCTTGTAACGTTCTTACTTTTTCGTTTATTCTTTTTCTGGAATTGTGCCGGTTCGACATCCTCTAGGGGAATTTTATTTCGAGACGATTAATGTAATCGTTATTTGAGGAGTCGTGTCGCAGATGGGAAAGTTTGATTTTTGTTTATCGCTGTCACGGTTCAGAGAGGATGATGCTTTAACAATTTAAGTCTGGTTTACAATACGATAATAATGCATACAATGATTTAATTTTCACCTTATAACATGATAATCGGTTTTTCAGCATTATTATTAAAGCTGTACGAATAATTTTGCAAAAATTACAATATATTTAATTTAGATAATAATTGATAATTAGATATTATTGTTGATGAGTCTCGTACATGCTATTTACATTACAAATACTTACAAATTTTATAACTTTTTGAAATATTTAATTTATAACAAAATATAAAATATAATCTTCCCGTAGTATAATACGGGAGATTTAAAGATAATTGCTGCTGGTCGAAGCATCAAATCCGCGATTGTACCTTATATAGCCGAGGAAACAAATGCGCCGTATCATTGTTATGCGTGTGTATTAATCATTTTATTGAATTATTAATTATACATAATAAATAAATTATATATATAATTTTACATACAATTATATATAAAATATATATAATTTTATATATAATTATGTATAAAATTGTATATTACGTACACATACATATACAAACACACACACACACACA
Source organism: Harpegnathos saltator (assembly GCF_003227715.2). Taxonomy (NCBI): domain Eukaryota; kingdom Metazoa; phylum Arthropoda; class Insecta; order Hymenoptera; family Formicidae; genus Harpegnathos; species Harpegnathos saltator. The sequence goes on from NW_020230300.1 coordinate 323,329, forward strand.
CACACACACACACACACACACAAAGAATGTTTTACAGAACTATAATAGTCAATATCTGTTTAGACACTTTGGATAGAAAAATATGGTGTAAAGAAAATTTGAATGACTTAATAAGCATTATTTTCTTGTGAATTCAATTTTTTTGTTAGTGCAATGATGTACCCCAAAAATGCAATTGTATTTTTATTTTAAATAGGACCACTCTGAACTTTTGTATAAGTTGATCCCTTAAAATATTTTGTAAAAAGAATAATAGGGTAAGATGATCATATAAAATGAGTAGTGAATACGTTCCGCGTCAAGCCGTTTTTGCGCGACCTTTCACTCAGGTCATTTGTTATTTTGCACAAAGGCAGACATGTTATCATAAAATATTTCATTATATTCATTAATTGACAAGTAACTAATTTATATAAAGTAGTTATTATACCACATACCACTAGTAGTAATAACGTGACCCGAATAGAAAGTTTAACGTGTACCATCGGTGGTACACGTGACGTGCAACGTATTAATGAAATATTTCAAATTTATTAAAATAAATGTTCGAACGTTTCACTATCACACAACAAATATTTGGCATCGAGTGTCTAGAAAGATATTACGAATACTGTGTAGTCTACGCCTAATAGTAAGATTCGTATACAAGTGAAGACATACAAGTGAATCGTAGTTCAATGAAGAGCATATCGTTGTAGAATTTTCAAACACTGAAAATAGTAGATATGTTCAGCATCTTTGTGTTTTGCGATAAGAATGCTATAAATGCTGCAATTATGTATCGTTATCCGTAATACTGCCAAATGTCATATGATGGGACGTTCGGACATTTACTTCAATAAACCTGAAATATCTCATTAACTACTTATTTTTTGGTCATCTTACTCTATTACTTTCTTTGCAGAATATTTTTAGGAATTAACTTATACAAAATATTCATTATAACAAAAAATTCATTTTCTTATACCATTTTTTTCTACTGTGCAAAGTGCAATAGATATTAACTGTTACAGTATTGTGAAATAATCTGTATGTATATACGTCTATATATATGTGTGTGTGTATATGTGTGTATGTGTGTGTGTGTAATAAGGAGAGATATACAAAGCACATTATACACGAATACTTTTGAATATTTTTAACATAGCATATTCTGATATATCTCTCTCATACCATAGCAATTAAACGATACAATAACTAAATGCTGTGCATATCTAATAAAATATAAAATAATAATTATATGAAAAATGAGGATATATAAAAGTCGGGAACTTATTTAAAAAAGTATTGCAATTTGAAATGTATAAATGTTTTTTTATGTTGTAAAGTTTATATTGTTTGTTAAAGCCGCAATCTTATATGTTTGACATTTACATTATTGAGCAACTTTTCCTAAAATGAGTAAATTAATCTTGAGTCGAATGTATTATACGGTCTTATGATTGATTTCACAAGCACAAAACTACAACGTGTCTTCAATATATCATATATGACATGTGAAATACGTAATTTATGCGCATGCAAGGGTATGACGAAAATATATATTATTTGTCTTATGTTCTCGTCTCTCTCGAATAAGTTTGACGAGATTGGGTGGACTTAAATTGTTAAATCAGCAAATAGAACCGAGACTGCGTACCGATCAATGGAGGCACATTCCAGTTTTCGGATACTTGATGTAGCATTTAGCGTTAGCGATGAACTTATGATATCGATTGTAGATGTTGACCGTCACGTTGGCGGTCCATGAAGCCTTCTAATGGCATAATTGAAAATAAATAGTAATCCTCTTGCGCGAGTAAACTATTGTAACTACATTATAAATGCTTTCTCCGAAATGCACGAAACATATAGAAGGGGGTGGGTTAAGACTATATATCCGATGTAATAATTTATAATTTATTTATATAGTTCGCGTGATTACACATACACAGAAAATGAAACCTGCAAACAAAACGTGCGATACGCTCTATGGGAAGAAAATTTGTAAGGCCTTTTGCATAAAAATTAAGCCATTTTTTATGCGCTCCGGCATGATGAATAAATTGTCGTGCCCTCTGTTCCGCGAGCAAGGAAAAAAAAAGAGAAATAGAAAACGAAGTATATAAAGTAACAAACACGAAGGAAAAGAGAAAGACAGATTGGAACAGCTGAGAATGCTCGGAACAGCTTCGCCGACGAAACTAAACTAATTTCGGGCACTCCGATGCAACTAATCGTAGCGTTAAAAAAAAGTAAGCATCTCGTGCTTCGAGGATCTTGCAAAGTTTCAAACGCCTTCGAGATTCCTGGATCAATTCCTGGATCAATGGAAATCCTGGTCTACAGTTTCAGGACACTTGGAACTCGCACTCATAGGAATCTCTAAGTCTTTGAAAATTTAGTACACACACTCAAGCATTCTTGAGATCTTGAATTCTGAATCCCTATCCTTATTTCTTCTTCAGATGCTCCAACATTCCTCGACGATCTTTGAACATATCCTTTAATCTTTGGATTCTCTTTCCTTTGTCTTGCAATTTCTAAATTTTAGACATAACGTGAAAACGTTCGTGCTGTACTTATTGGAGCTTCAAACGCTTAACTTCTTGGACTTCCTGATTCTCTTGATGTTACGGATCCAGGGACGCTATAGCGGAGTTTGATTCTTGATGGCGGTTGATTCTTGGAGAGACGGGGATGACTTTTAGGGGTAAATTAAGCACGTAGTCACAATGGCTGTGTACCTCGACGCAAAGTTTGATATCTTATTTTTATATATATATCGAAAGTGATTTGTTGTTGAACCAACGAATGATTAAACGATACATTGTTGTTTGATGTTTATGCAATTGGCCACTGAGTGGTCTTGTCTCTGCGCACCGTGCGCGCAGGCTGGCCGCCATTGAAACTAATCTAACTTTCAGTTGTACCTGTTCTTTTAGTTACAAGCAACGGTCCAAATTACTACGCCATTTCTCACTCCGGTGAACAGTAACGATTATATGCTACTTTTTGCTGAAGTCTCACTCTTCTACTGGTAATTTACTTCGTTCCCTGCGCTACTCGTCCTTCAGGACTCACAAATTCTTCAAGTGTTGTGGGACCTCGAATCTCTCTTCCATATTGAATCTTTGGATTTTCTGAACATTCCACTGTCTCAGAACTTTAATAATTTAGAGCAATTTTTGGAATGTAAAATCCCTCGCGAACATGGAAAGGATAAATGAATTAAAAAAAAGAGTAAGATTTTAGGACTTTAAATATTCGGATCGTCAAGGATTAAGATTATGAGATATTTAATATTTATATATTTCTTTGGATTTCTGTTTTGAAACGTTTGGTAATTGCAAAGCTTTAATTCTGGAAACTATGAAGCTTACTAGAAACAAAATGCTATATTTCCTTCTATGTCTGAGATATTTGCGACCTTTGAATCTTTGAAACGACAAATCAAATTTTGAAATTTTGCAAGTTACGGCAACATGCATCCTTGAAGGACTTTTGTGCTCAGTGAACGTGGGAGATACCAGTTGAAGGGCGGACGCGCCGCAAACCGTCTTGCGCATGGTAAACTAAGGATATAACATATTGTTGTATTCTGAAGCAGCCCTTTGCGGTACCGGAGGACGTTTTCTAATCAACATGCCCGGTTAATTATTAAACCAATTAATTGGCGCACGCTGCTAGGGCATATGACGCATCTCGTAAGCAGCGTGTAGCAATTTTGCGAGCCTCCAGATTACTCTGCACATACCACCGTATATCATGTAATTATCGAGAAAGAAATAGGAAGAGACAATGATAGAGGAAAAAGAAAGAGAGATATATATATATTTAATTCTCTGGTCTCAGGAAAACAGAAGCAACTACGTGAAAAGCAATCTCGATTTTTAAGGATCGCGTTTTTTCCCCGACTTCATCGTTTAGAATCGAACAAACTAGTTGAGTACAATATTTTACAATAGCTTAATCTTATATTTAAGATCATCTTAAATTCATCTTAAAAGAGTCGTTATGTGGCCAATGAATCTTAAAATAAACTCGAGATGATTTTAAATATACGATCGGACCTAAATGCCATCCTAAGTGTAGTTTTATGACTGTTCCTCAAATACTTTCTTTTTTGAGTTTTACAGTATTCCTCTTTGAAAATGTATTGCTTTTAATAATTATATATGATAGTAGTAAAATTGATAGTCTTCTCTTCTTCTATCTTTTCATTGGGAGGCCAGAGAATTAATACAAGCTAACAAATGCAGGGATGCATTCGCGCAGGGACGCTATTAATTAATGATTGTTGATTATCGCCGCGTGGCGGTTATTTACTCGCGACTCGCTTTTGTGAAGTAATTAGCCACTCGTTACGCACACAACGTAAGAATTGCAGAGATGCAGCAATCCCTTTCGCAGAAAAGTCCCATTTGGCTCGGTTAGATTCGCGTACTCGAGATCGGGCATGATACGTGGATTGGTTTTGGACGCCGTTAATCGTCGTGGAGAGCCTCCAGTGTTTTTTACGGGAAAACGATAGTCAATAATATTCAACGAAGTGGGACATATGTGGTATCTCCTGGATCGGGATCCTGTGTCCTTGGATGCTTGCATCTTCGAAGGTTCGTATTTCGAAGTTGCTGTTATCCGTAGCTTTTTTGTTATCGCTGTTGATTGCTGTCCAATTGATTCTGATCTAGATTTTCAGGTTCCATTACATCTTGGAATTTTCAAAGCTCCGGATTGTGCAATTCTAGTTTCTTTGGATCCTCTAAATCCACGCAGGGTTCACTTGGAGGTATCAACGCCTCGGCATCTGAAAATTTTGTCAGTGTGGTATTTTCGAATTTTAAGATTTTGGCAGTTTGGAATTTCAGAACTTAGGTATCTTGAACTTTGCTTCAAATTGCAACACGTACTTGAAGATCTTAGCACTTAGACAGCTTTGATACCTTGGGATATTCCTTCAGTTCTTCAGATCTTGAATTTTGAGAAAAATACCACATATGGTTTGTGAATTTCATGGTTGGATTTTTCTTCAGTCTCTAATTTTCGAACCTTCGAATTGAAGGATCCTTCGATTGTAGGATTTTTGATCGGCGAATATTGATCTTGACACGCCTACTTTGTCAATCTGATTGCATACGTTATGTCGATGAATAGTGATATAATAATAGGAAACGTATGTGTTGCGAGCATGATAAAGTCCTGAATACTCTCGCACATTGTGTACACCCGCTATCAAATCGTAACAATTCTGTTTAAATTTAAATTGAAAAAGAGACTCACACTGAATATTCATTATGATATAGACTGATTTATTAGTTAATCACCCACATTAATTATTCTATCCCTTGAAGTGAAAAGCAATTATATTATTGAAATAATCATTATTAACGCTGTTTGTGCATTTCATCTCACTTTCCTAAAAGGTTTATATTATTTTGTCATATTAGTCTTACGATGAAATATTTTTTGAAGATCTTTGTATTTCGCAACTTTGTTTCTGTTTTTTTATTGCTCTCTTTCTTCTTATTTCTTGGCATAAAGCAGTTGGATAGCGGGTGTACACGTAGTTCTGTGATATGTAAAACGTAGCATATTTCTAGATCTACTTATCGTGCATCATGATTAAAATAAGGAACGTATCTCATCAGTTTTATACGCGGTATATCAGTCATCTGACCTTAATGATGCTTAATGCAGGGTCGTCGATATCCATTTAGCTAACGGGAAACGGGAGAACAACACCAAACATACTTTTCTCTCACTTTACTGGGGTAAACAGTATAACGATGGATTATAATTTTCATTACTTTATAAATTATCACTTTATTTAGCAGTATATATTGGGTGAATGCAAAAGTTTTTCAAAGATGTGGTTGATTCAGTTTTGTGGCAACACTTATCTGTATATATCTGTAGATTTATAATATACCAAAGATAACAGAAAACAATGGTGAATTGTATTTGATAGAGAATAAGAATACATATATTTTTTTTAATAAATTAATTAGTCCATAAAATTTTTCTGTTACGAAATTCATCAAAACTTTACGCTCACCTAATATTTGTATATTGGATATATTTGCATATTTTCTTTGAATCTGTTATCATTCATGTAGTAACGGACGTGTCATTGTATTAGAATTTCCTTTTTTTTTTCTTTATTTGGTTGCTTATGCAAGAAACATTGGGCAAATTATGTTCTAAAATTTAAAAGCTCTTTTTACGCAATCTAACAATCAGCTATTATTGAACAGTAGTTAATTACTGAGTTATTCTTTATATTTTTATTAATAAATGTTACATGCCGAATAAAAAATTTCTGCAGAGACAGAGAGAGAGAAGTAAGGTTAATAAATTTTTATAACTTAAAATCATAGAGCGAGATGGCCACACTATCTTTAGGATCTAATATGTGTGCTTTGAAGTATAATGTGATGGAATATCAAATAATAATTGGCCTTTATTACAATACAGGGGCCAAGAATTCTTTTCTGCGAAAAGAAAAAATCTTTTCAAGGCAGTCTCGTAATTATATCTTCATGTAGCCACGATTCTGTGGGTGTTGGTGTCTGCGACTATAGTGTTTACCCTGCATCACACACACACATAGTGGATGATACGAATTGAACTGATGTTATATCCTGAAAGTGTATAATTTCAGTTGTGTATTAGTAAAGTGCATGAGAAAGAGAGTAAGAGAAAGAGAGTTTATATTTTGGTACTGAGATTGTATTTCGTAATCTCATCAAGATATATTCCATGATGATCTTGGGATTGAAAGGATAATCTCGTACATTGCGTTAATATAAAATTATAGTTCAAGCTGCGTTTCTCGCTCATTGACCTTGCCATGAATTTTCATTCATAGAGCACTTAGGATTTTCGCAATATGTCGATTCTTTACGCACCATTCGTAAAGGAATCGGAATACTTCGAGTTAGTAGTACTGGGACGTTGCAGGGTCGCAGGTTGGTTTCATCGCCACCCTTTGGTTTGAAGTTTCGTTGTGAATTGTTTTCGCGCTATTCACGATTGTCCTACTGAGTCAGTGTAAAATTGATGATCATCGACGTGCCCTTATAGTGGCGATTGAGTCGAGATTCGATGATCGCGATCGCGATTCTGTGATGATGATGAAACAGAGCCGGTAATAGCAATTCGGGGGAGTACTTTTTCTTCTATCTTCTTGTTCTTCTCTTCTTCATGATGAACGCTGATGAGCACTGTGATATCGCGTACATAAACATTTTTTAATTAATTATAAACATAAATATCATAATATTATAGGGACTATTCTTTTTTACACACGAAGACTGAACTTTGCCAACTTATATACGAATTTAGCAGATTCCATCTCCCGCTCCCCACCATCCGACACGTGTACACGTGCACCGTATACAACCAAATGTGTATACTGCTAATCGTTTATTTAATGTCTCATATGATTTCGCGCCGTCGCGGACGGCCGTGGTCTTACTGTTATTAATAATTTCGATTGTTTGTATTATTAACTTTGTTGAAGGAACGTTCATGATCTTCGGTTACTTTGTAGTTATGGTTCTTCGTAGTCCGTCTCTTTTTACTCTTCGGTAAAATAACTGTTCGGTTACTCGTAGTCATGTCTTTGTGGTCATGAATGTTGCAGACCATAGAATTCATTTCGGATTCTTCCCCTTTTTCTTCGAAACTAACCTCGTATCTTCTGTTAGGAATCTTCTTCGCGATATGGAACCCTGATCTGTGTCTAGGGTGTTCTGTGGGGGAAAAGGGGTATAAATATAGTTCGATTTTCCTGAGATTTTTCATTACAACAAGAAAGGAAATATCCTAAGTTTATACAATAGGAATGCTGATTAATATTTAATGTATTTATGAAGATATGATATAAACTAAGTTATCGAATATTGTTCAATTGTTTTAATGGTACAATGTAAAGTTTAAAGGGGAATTTTATTTTTAATATTTGAGAGAAATGTATTGTCTCTGTATGAAATTCGCAATTGTGACATGTACTCTACTTTTTTTTTCCCTGGAGCACCTTATGCGTATAGGGACACGCAATATGTGTTCGATGCCTCCAATTATTGTATAACTATATACGTTAATCTCGATTAATTCTAAGTCATCTTTTAATGAATTCCTTATTCATAGATTCGTCCTTTAACCGCGTTAATTTTCATTGGCATATCGGTATTAAAGTCTAAGGTATTCAGCAATTTCACGCATACGCATAGTGACTAATTAAAATGCGCATTAAATTAAATTCATTGTGTCAAGTATCGCGATAACAAAATCTATTTATCATAAAAACGAAACGAATTTGTGTCGAACACGAGAAAAATTACATATTATTACGAAGATATTATTATTATTATTATGTTTAGTTGATGAAAAGTAAAAGAAAAAAGCCCTGGAAGAGGCTTAACGATATAACATTTTTTTTCTTTCTTTTTTGTTTATTTTATTTAAACTTATTCTTAATCCAAGAAAAACTGTCTGTTAACTTTACACATGAAATCGCTTAAGTTATAGGGCATTCGTAAGCTTATAATGGCGATCGGCCATTTTGATGAAACAAATCGTTGTTATATGAAATTTATTCCGAAAGACAAACAATATCCAGTTAGCGTTTTGACTGATTTTCGTTCTTTATAACTCGCGTCCCGTTTGAACTTGCAATATTATTCTAGTAACTAGCGCGCAATTAAGACGTAAAGGCCACCGAATAAAGAAAATAAAACGAGCTACTAAAAAAATAAATAACGAATCGAACCGCCGCGAGATAAGCAAGATGGCGAAAAGTATGTGCTAAAGATGTAACCTGTTGCTCTCAAAACAAAGTATTGCGATTATTATCCTCGTTACTGACGCACTTCGGGACAGGCGTTACAAAACCTGCCCTGCCTCAGTTTTTATAGTCCTTCGATGGGTGAATCCTTCAACAACAGTATGGTATAGCGCGCCAATTAAAGCCCGCGTTTCCGATGCGCTTTCAGCGTTAAGCACGGCCACCCGATTGTCGTTGAATTATGAACATTTTTGGAATGCAACTTGTCTCACGAGCGCAGATTCAATCGCGCAGCAGTCGTATTTAGCGCCGAATGTGTGCCGGGAATGCGCGCGTGTATTTCGTCCTAATTCGAGCGTTCGATGAACGACGAATTCGATACAGAAAGTGTGATCTGTAGCGATCTTTCTTTATTTTACTTTCGAATTTGTTGACTCGTACGCGTGTATGTATGTCTGTGTGCGTGAGAATGTTTGTGAGTGCTCTATCGAACGGTGAATTAAAGGCAGAACTTTTCTTTCTTCCGCTACGATCATCTCGATCATTTGCGTCAGAAAGCGAGGAAATACGTACTAAAAATTCTTGCGAAATACGTTGAGCTATAAATATATGTGTTCATAAAGAAACACTTGAAAACAATCGAGCAGATTTGTGAAATATTCCAAGGACACTTTCTTTCTTGAAACAAGTTTGTTTTTTCGATTTGAAAGCGCTGATAATGTTTATGGAATATTTGACAGAATCGCTCGATTGACTATAAGTGTTTATTTTATGGGTATGTGTTTTTACATTTCAACTACATACTTTTCGTAGAAACTTGTTATTTTATGGACGTGTATCTTTATAATCAACTTCACAGGTATTTTGTGTGTATTTGCTTATTTCTGACGTCACTAATTAAGATGATTATGGCGAGGAATCAAAAATTTTAAGTAAAGATGCCTCTACTAATTCCTAGATCGCTAACTTGAGACTTTGACGTTTGGAAAGGCTGAGGTCGGCCGGATCTCTGGTTTCGGTCATGACACTTTCATGAAACAAAGTAGCAGCGGTGCATGTGAAAGGCGTATGTGATGTTTATGATGAATTACAGTTTCTCATTAATTTAAAATTTCCTCCGATGTTATTGATCCACATTTTTTAAATAGTCGATTCAAAGGAAACACAATTCAAAGGAAAATTCCAAGGAATTCACAATTTTTAATTGAAATATAATCTTCAAATATTACAAAAGTCGAATATTTATTACAAATAAATGCATTTAACTTACCTGAATAAATGAAAATCATTTTTTCTTGTATTTTTACATCTCAAAATGTTCAAGATAACATTGTCTTTACAATTATAAATATCACCGCGCTAGATATCACATACATACTAATATATTATGTTCACATATGCATTACACATGCACCGCCGCCATTTTGTTGTAAGGTCATGGTCGAATCTGGAGATCCGGCCAGTCTCAGTTCTTTTAATGAACTTAGCCATCTAGGAGTAGTGTAGATATTTATGGCTTTAAGTCGCCAGATTACTGATTATTGTGATTCTAATAAAAATGTATTCACATGGGAGTATGAAAGAGGGAGCTTTTGCATAAGTTCCGAAATCACCTTGATTAGTGTTAACAATTTAAAGTTCAAGATATTGTCACGCGTGTTGCGTGTCATCGTTACGCATATTCCGAGGCAGTTTGCGAAAGTCACTTGATCGCGCCGAAAGTTATGCGCTAAACTCGCAAAAATTATATTACGGCGCATAGATATAGGAAATAAAAGAAATTTCCACTTCATTATTAATCTTTTAAGCGTCAAATACAATGTTGAAGTTACACGATGTCATGATAGTGGAAACTAAAGCGAACGGTATAGAATAGGATTTACAAAGTTTCCGTTCTTTAAAATGAAGGTGGAACAATACGGTGTTATTAAACGTTTTATTTATAAATTATCCCGAATGACTACGACAAAATATATAAGTAGAGAACGAAAGTTGTCAGTAAATTAATTGTAGATCATAGTAATTGATTTATATAATTACTTTGCGCAAGTGTGATGACTTAAAATGGAAAAGAAATGAATTGAACACAAATGATACCCGTATTTATGTATAGATTATATTTATGTAATTTTTAAAGGCCACTCTTTGGTCGTCGTTGGTTAAATTTTCATCGTTGCTGATATAAATTTATTTAGGCTACAATTCGGAAAATACAAAATCCACGAAATCGTAATACCGTAGAATTTAAAAAGTATTAAATTTCATCTTTAAACTTGGTCTTTGATTTTTTTCAATTTTCCTATGATTTTAATTTTTTTCCTAAAATTTCTTGTTTTCTTCTCACTCTTTTTTCTTATTTGTATGAAGTATTTATCACAATTTCGTTCATTTTTTTGAGTTTTGTATACAAATGTGAAAAAAGTCCTTATATTTTCGGATTACTAGATTCTTAGATATATGTGTGTAAATGGTATTCTAATAATTTAATCCATAAAATGGGAAATATTCTGTTAACGCCTATGTCTAATCAGAATTGTTGTTTCATAATTAATTATACAAAGTTTTAAACGTCTCACCAGTGTTAGAATTTATCGTTTTATGACGGAGAAACATAAGAGTCACGGTGGCATCAGTTAGCATTACAACGTTAATTTGTAACGTTTTGCGACAGTTATCGCAAAACTGACAATTGGCTCATAACAAAAGAAAAAAAACGTGAGTTATTAGCGGTCTTGCCGATTGTAAATTCACTTTTTCTCTCTGTCTTTGGATGATTCTTCTACTTTATATGGTACAATGAAACTTTTGTTATAAAAATGATGTTATTATTAAACACACATATACCATGCGAATCTTAACAATTCTACCGTGCATAATCTTATCATGTTTTATATTTTTATATTTCTTTTTATAACACCTGGTGATGTATATAAAACAAGAGCAGTATAAAAATAAGATGAGAATTGAGTGGTAAAATTGATTGATGATGAATCATTTTAATTGCAATAATCCTTAGTCTCAACGACCAAAGAGAGGTAACTTGAAAGAGTGGTTTGTTTACTTTTCCACCATGACATATTTCAGAGTAACAAAATATGGTAATATTGATATTTAAGTGTGTGGGTGTGTGGGTGTGGGTGTGTGTGTGTGTGTGTGTGTGTGTGTGTGTGTGTGTGTGTGTGTGTGTGTGGGCGCGGGCGCGTACGTATGTGCGAGAAAGATTGTATGTACCATGTATGAACGTTGGAAAGTAAGAGAGGATGAATCGGTTGTCGTCGTACGAATCGCTTGTATCGATCGAAAAAAAACAGTTGGTCATGTTATATAATGGAAATACGTTTGTGTTTATCGCTGAGCAAAGGAAGAAAAAGCACACATTTGTTATATGTATTAAGACACAAAAAGCGGAAAAACAGCGCGAAGCGATGTTAAGTGACAGACTCTATATTCAGATTCTCTTCTGTAGGTTTCATTAAAGTGCATTTCTTGTATGTTATTACAGTATTATGGTAGTATCTAAGAGAATAAACGAATGCAATAGTAAGATGTGTCTATATATGATTTATTTCCTCATATTGTTATATTTTTTAGTTTTTCCTCGATATCATACAATGTATGGAATGTATCAGGTAAAATAAATATTAATATTATTGTTAAAAATGTGTAGTTTAGAAGTTTAAATGGAAAGGTGGAGACGAGTATGTGAGACTTGATGACAAGAAGTATGATTAAATAGTTTTTGAAACTTGAAAATTGAAGTAAAAATTTAAATCTGTATGTATTTGTTTTGCATAGCGCATAGAAATCGCTAGCATTGACTTATATGGTATGGGGTGTTATATCACAAGCCTCCTGGGCATATTATTAAGCATTGTACATATCTTCCACATACTTTATCCACACCTTACGAGGGTAGTCCCAGAAGTATCTGACCTGACGTATAGATGGCGGATGTTGTTTGAAAAGAATGACTATGGTAGAAAGTACCAACCTTATAAAGCTTAAGTTTGAAGTTTGACGACGCTACGTTGCAGTGTTGCCAACTTGGCTTATTTTCCGTCATTTCTAACTTTTTTAAATAACGCTTAGCATGCAAAAATTGCGGTTTAGCTGTTGACGTATTTTCTGAATTTTTTAAAAATTGAAACGGCGGATTTTTTCTCCAAAATAAGTTAACTTTTTTTATTAAATTAGAATGAGGCGTTATTAAGTGTGATTTGTTGTTATTGAAGAGTTAATTATAATTAAATAATATATATTATTTTAACATTACATGATTAAATTTGTGTATGCTTGCACTAGACAGATTTGAAAACAATTTTATTTCTTACTAGATGTGCCATTTTTTATTACTTACATCTTTTTTGCTTATTTTTTAAAGATTATACTTGTCAATGAATATTCTAAGGACCAATATTCCAGCAAGAGTGTTTTCCAACAAGAACATGTTACATTTGTGCTACTATACTATACTGTATAAAGTAATAATTGGAACGCAGTTTCGAGGTACCTCCTGACAGATAGAACATTGGCGGAAAAAAGTACACAATCAACTATGCGAAAATTCGAGTGAATTCCTTGCAGCATTCCAAGAACTTTTTGTCTTCCGCAATTTCCCCCCAAACCCCACCATTCTCGAGTAAAAAATTCAGAAAGTTTGAAAATTTCAATTTTGGAGGCTGAATAAGTGAAATTAGTTTGCGTTATAAAAAAAAATGTTTCAGACAAAAGTTTCATTTTCTTTTACGTAGAATCGATTGCTGATGTGAAAAATAGGAGTTCCCATTTAAGAAAAAAAGTTGACCTTGAATGACCTTGAACCCTTCACCCGAGGTCAAAATTGTTGATGGCATCGAATGTCCCCCTTAGAACTGAGCAATATTTGTCTGACATTTTTTTCTAGAAAATATTCTCGAATTTTATTTAGCCGGCCAGATTAAAATAGGACACCCTGTATAATACTGCTTATAATAAAATGAAATATGAAAAAAAATATATATATATAAATATATATATATAAAAGCGATATTGTATCAATAATATAATATAATTATATCATTATGAATAAAATTAATCAACAATAAAACTAATTATGTATTTATTTTAATTCCTTTCTTAAAAACATATGCACACGTATACATAGCGCGCATATACATAGTGCACACATACACACACACACATTTATTAATTTTAGCTTATTTCTGGGGTTTTTTGGAGAAGCATTTGACGGATTTTAAAATTCAGAGTTGGCAATACTGCTACGTTGTTTAGTATTTGTTTGGCAGCCATTAATAGTGAACGCTCTCAGTGAATTTGTAAACATGGAAAAAATTGGTCATCGTTATATGATATAATACTTTCATTTGAAAGGCCTCAGTCCAACCAATATCAAAGCGGAGCTAGATTCTACTCTGGGGGAGTCTGCTCCTTAGTTTACAACAGTAAAATATTGGGTGGCAGAGTTTAAACGACGCCGTACAAGCTGCCAAGACAAACATCGCAGTGGTCGATCAAATGAGGTGACCACGCCAGAAATGGTGAAAAAAATCCACAAAATGGTATTGGATGACCGTCGACTGAAAGTGCGCGAGTTAGCAGACATGGTAGGCATTTCAAAAAGTGTTGTACATCGCATATTGATTGAAAATTTGGACATGAGAAAGCTGTGCGCAAGATGGGTGCGATTAATCACAATGGTACAAAAACAGCGTCGTGAAGATGTTTCAATCGAGTGTTTGGCGAAGTTTCACAGCAATAAAGCCGAGTTTTTGCGTCGATTCATAACCATGGATGAAACATGGGTCCATTACTTCACACCTGAGACAAAGAAACAGTCAAAACAATGGACTGAAAGGGGAGAAGCGGCTCCAAAGAAAGCGAAGACAGTTCCATCTGCAGACAAGGTTATGGCGTCAGTTTTTTGGGATGCGCGTTGGATAATTTTCATTGATTATCTTCAGAAAGGAAAAATAATCAACGGGGAGTATTATGCGAACTTATTGCAGCGTTTGAGTGATAAAAACAAAAAAAAATGGCTGCATTTGGCGAAAAAGAAAGTTTTGTTTCATCAAGACAATGCACCAGTTCACACATCCGTTATCGTGATTGCCAAAATCAATGAGTTAAAGTTCGAATTGCTTCCTTACGTACCCTATTCGCTAGATTTAGCCCCCTCGGATTATTTTCTGTTTCCAAATTTGAAAAAATGGTTCGGTGGTAAAAGATTTGCCAACAATGAAGAGGTGGAGTCTGCGGTTGATGGCTATTTTGAAAAGCTCGACGATTCCCACTATAAACAGGGTATCGAAGCTATGAACATCGCTGGGAAAAGTGTATTGAAAGGAGACTATGTAGAGAAATAAAGATATTTTTTCCCAAATTTTTTGTGTTTTCTTTGTAAGGTCAGGTACTTCTGGGACTACCTCGTATTTGATAGACTTCTATATACAGAATGTTTTAGACCACCTGTCTACTCCTTTTATTTTCAAAAGGTATATTGTTAGGAAATTTGGGAAACAACCACAAAAGCTTATCTGAAGTTTTTAATGGTGAAATTTTCACTTCTGGGAAATTTCTAGAAATAACGGAAATCGAAGTAAAAAATTATAAGTAGGAACATGGAATAATATCGATATTGTTGAATAGAGTTTTTAAAAAGAAACAACTTTTGTTTGAAAAAAAATTTAATACCATTCGGAAATGAAAAGACAGTTATAGATGTTTAAAATGTTTGCTACCTTAACAAAAATATCTTTTCACCCTGTATCTTACGCAATCAATAGCCTTTAGGATTTTTGTAGAATTTAGAAAATGGCAAGCTTTTTAAATCCGTCGTATTATGTCAAACGTTATTCAGGTCAAACACATAACATAATAAGTCAGATTTGTGATATGGATTATAAGCTATAAACATAAATTCGGATAATTTGTCTCGGCGGAGAGCCGTTAATAGTGTCAAACAAAAGATGGAAAGATGTCTTCGTCAAGGTGGTAGGCACTTTAAATATCTGTAACTATCTTTTTGTTTTCGAATGGTACCAGGTTTTTTTTTAAGCAAAAGTTTCTTTTTAAGGTCCTTGGAAGTGTTTACCGTGGCCATATTAGAATTGTGATGTCATAGGCGAGGAATGACATAGGCTGAAAATTTTTGCGTGCCATTTTAAGATAAAAAGATATTCCTCAAAAACGACACTCGAAATGGTTTCAGTACACTTGTAAAAAGTTTGGAGTTCTCCCCTTTTTCTTGAACAATTAATACAGAGTCGTAAAATAGGCCGTGAAAAGAAGGCTATTCCACGCGAGAAAACGCGTGGTCTAACGTTGATCGAATAAGTAGAAATAATGTTCCCACACATTGTATTCCACAAAAAGTCGAGAACTCGGAATTTTTTGTTTTCTGAATATGTCACACATCACAGAAGTTCATTAGAGCGAATAATAAAATGGGACGCAAGAATAAATTAGGCTATCAACATCTCACTTTTTCACGCCCTTTAATTCAGCGTTTTGCGGCGAGAGAGCACTGCATGTAATATGTCGGTATTCTTGGGTTCTTTTCTCTGCTGTATCCGCAGCAGAGAGAAACCTGAGAGCGGCCATCGGCCCGGTTATGCCGGGACGCTTTTTCCGACGCGTCCCCTGAGAAAATATATGCACATTACGCCTGTCCGATAACGGCAAAGCGTGTACGGTTCTTGTTCACTCTACTTCCTTAAGGAAGATGGTAAGTTAGACAAGCACAGACGATCAATCGCTCTTCGTCTTTGTCTCATCAGACCCCTTGTACAATGCCAGACAACAAGCAATAAGAATAAAAATAGGTCAATCACAATCGACTATTACAAGAATAATCTATTGTGATTGGTCTATTTTTATTCTTATAGCCTGTTGCCTGACATTGTACAAGGGGCTTTACCGATGAGCGGACCGCGCGGCAAAAGTAACCATCAGGAGAGTCAGCGGTGATCTTATCGCTAAGCTAGAATCTCCCTCGTCTTGCCCCTTTGCCTTCTCATCTTTCACGCAACGCGCTGCCTGCAATTCGGGAAGAAACATTTCGAAATCGCGCGGACAACTTCTAGCAATGACACAGAATGACGTTAATAGGGATGGCCATTTTTATAATTTTTATTGTCAATTTTATGATTTTTTTATAATCAGTTATGAACATATACATGCATATGCGTTGTAAATGTTAATATGTAATGATTATATTTTATTTATTATTAATATTAAATAATTTTATTAACGCTAATAATTTAATTATATCAGTAATTTGAGATACTCATCTTCTTGTAAGGAAATTGACATATCCATCTGTCGAAAAAATTTCTTTGAGATTTTTACGAGTCAGCGAGCAAAATTATACAATGAATTGTTGAGTGTTTGCAGGAGAAAAGTTAACAGTCTAATACATAGATATTGTTCTCATTCCCCCCTCTCTTGGACCGGAGTGGATCGGGAGAGGGGGGGAAGAGGAGCCGTGGCCCGGGTGGGGGCCTGGGTTATGGCTCCTAACCCCACCTCGAACACCAGAGATGGGGTTGAGGGAGGGGGGTGGGTGCCCCCTCCCTCTCCGGCCCCGCAGCACGGCCAGTTTGGGGTTGGGTGTCTTTCCCTCCACGTTGGGGGAAAGAGAAACAACACCTGACCCCGGCTACTCTGCGCACCCTCCGATAGGACGGCGCTCCCTGGCCTGGGAACGGTGGTAGATTGTACGGCTTTGACCGATAACGCACTCCCCCTTCCTGGGCTGGGGGGGACTTTCGGGAGCAGTTGGTTGAGCACTAGGCGGCACACAGCAGTTACGCTATGTGTCTAGCTGCGGATCCCCTCTCCCCGTCCCCCCATAAGTCCTGTGGTGCGCGGGGGCTAAGGCGGACGAGGGCCCCGTAACTGGGGCCAAAGGGGGTGGCGGTTTGGGAAGGGAGTAAGGTAATGAGTTCTCCCGGCCGCCAATCGCCTCCCCCCAAAGACAGGCACCCCCCTGGAGTTTTAGTCGGTGCGAGTCCGACATAACCCACGGCCCAGGGTCCGTGGGTGGACTCATAAGGGGTTTCTCCAGGGTCACAAAAAAAAAGATATTGTACTCATAGAGAGTCCTCGATAGGGTCGGGGATTTGGTACGACGGTGCCATCCCCGATCCGTCATAGTTGCCAGGGATTTCAATGTCCACTCAACAGGGTGGGGTTGCGATTCCCGGCAAGGGGACTCTCGGGGCAGAGCCGTGGTCGACTGGGTGGCGGAACTCGGCCTCCTGTTGATGAACAGGGGGTCGGCCAACTGCCCGGAGCCGTAGGACACGGCGGAGCACACCCTGGCCGTGTGCCAGGCTTGGGCTCCGCAACGCCGTGTCCTCGCCCGGGCAGTAGGTGTCAAGAGGGGGCTCTCTCGCTCCCGCACTTGCTCAAAACAATGTGCGGGAGCGAGGAGATATGGGGAGCAGCGGCCTCCTTTTGCCGGGACGTAATGTCCCGCAAGGAGGCCGCCGAGTGGGAGCGTCGCCCACCCCATCGCAATTCGCGACGGAAGAGGCGGCGCTCCCCAGGGGGGAAAGCGGGCCCGAGGTAGCGCCAGCCGAGGAGGAGAGGCCGCCGGCTCGCCGGAGGCCGCCTCGGACTCGACTTCGACGCAGCGGTGGGGGGTGGGTGAAAGGGAATAAACCCTTTCACACACCAGTGGCGTCGGTAATGGTAAGGTGAAGTGGAGTCTGGTTGGGGCTGGGCCTCACTCCCCTGCTTCCCCCCTACATACCAGTAGGGAAGGAGGAGGAAAGGGGGCGAGGAGAGAGGGCGGATGTCCCCTCTCTCCTAAACTAAACCGGAAGGCCAACCCGGTTGGTTAACCGGCCGGGGCACCGCGCCCATTACTCCCAATGGGGAGGGGCGTGGGCCCCGGCCCTAGGGCTCCGTGAGAGCCCTAGGGCCGGGGTGTCGGGGAGGGAATACAGGCGTAGTTCCCCTGATTCCCCCCACCACGGTCCGAAGGCACCCCCCAGTTTTAGCCGGTAAAAGTCCGACATAACCCCCGACCCCTCCAAGGGTTGGGGATATCCTTGAGGATTTCCCCTGCGTGACCAAAAAAAGGGGATTGACCAGCACCTGCGTTCGGCTGAGGGGGGAGTCGGTCATAGACTTGACATGGGCTTCCCCCTCGGCCGCCCGAATATTCGGGGAGTGGGTGGTGGAGACGGAGAGTGAGACGTTGTCTGATCATAGATATTGTTGTGTCCGAGCCACAAGGTTTGTGGCAGCGTCTGTTGTCCGTGAGCCTTAGGCATCTGATGCTAATTTTGACAACTGAACGAAGGACGACGGAAAATCGATGAGAAGAAAATAACAACAGCTGACAGAGAGTCTCCGGCAAGCTGTCATCGTAGACAGATGCGAGAATTCAGAATTATTAATTAGAGAATTATTCTTGTTTGAAGCTTGAGAAAGCTGCGCTGTATATAGTAAAGCTTGTTATTCTTACGCGAGTGTTTTCATTTACCTGAGTGCAAACGCGAGTGTGAGAGAGCGCAACAATATATAACGTGGTCTCTCCATATCCCCATCCCTCAACAACGGGTGCTGGACCGCTGTTGAGGCTGGCCAGGGGAGGGGAACATTCCCCTCCCCAAGAGATGGGCCCTCGGTCGGCTTGACGCAGACAAGTTCCAGGCGGCCGTCCTTGTGGCCATCTGGCATCTCGTAGAGAGGCTAGGTGAGTGGGACCTTAGCCCCCTGGAGGGGGCTAAGGAGATAGTGGGCATCGTGGCATCGGTATACGACGCTGCGATGGCCAAGTCCCATTCCCGTTGGCACCGGGCCGCATACTGGTGGGCGGAGGCCATAGCCGAGTTACGGCAGGCCTCCGTCCAAGCCAGGCGGGCTTATACCCAGGCCCAGCGACGAGACGAGGATGCCGCAAGGGCGAGGGAGGGCTATCTACAAGCGAAGGAAGTCCTCAAGGCCGCCATTGCCGAGGCGAAAAAGAGCCTGGGAACAATTGGAGGACTCCTTGGACGAAGATCCGTGGGGCCGCCCTTATAAACGGACAGTCGGTAAGATTCGTCCATGGGCGTCCTCACCAACGGAGTCGATGGACCACTGGGCCCTCGAGGGGCTCCTAGACGCCCTCTTCCCGAGGGTGGATGGCCCCCCCCCCACGGATCCCTGTCCCTGAGAGGGAAGACGGGGACTGGAACGAGGGCCTGAAGGTCACTCCGGAGGAGTTCACCAAGGCCAGGAAGAAGTTCGGGGCCAAGGGCAAAGCACCTGGTCCGATGGTATTCCTAGTCGTGCCTGGGTTCTCGCCCTTGGCGAAAAGAACTTGTTCGCGGCCACACGGGATGCTCAATGGGTGCCTTAGGGAGGGGGTCTTCCCCCCGAAAGTGGGGGAGGGCCAAATTGGTCCTTCTCCTGAAGGAGAGCAAAACACCCGGTGGTGCACCGGCCTATAAGCCGATATGTCTGCTGGACGAGGCGGGCAAGATGCTGAAACGCATCGTTGCCGACCATCTCGCCCAGCATTTGTCCTCGGAGGAGCCGAATCTCCACGATCGGCAATATGGGTTCAGGCCCGAACGTTCCACTCTGGATGCAATCCAATATGTCTGGGACCTGACCCGCATGGTGGTGGACGAGGGGGGGGGGCGGGGTGTTGCTCACGGTGTCTTTAGACATCATGAACGCGTTCAACACGCTGCCCTGGCCGGAGATTGGACGGGCCCTCGAATACCACAGGGTGCCCGTCTTTTTTTTGGTCACGCAAGGGAAATCCTCATGGATACCCCCACCCCTTGGGGAGGGCGGGTGTTATGTCGGACTTCTACCGACTAAAACCTCTGCGGGGTGCCTACCAGTCGGATCGTGGTGGGGGGAGTCAGGAGAACTACGCCTGCATTCCTTCCCCAACCGGGGTAACCGTCTATCTCCAGCGTATTCTCGCGGCTTATTTCGAGGACAGGAACCTCGCCTACTCGGGGAGAGGCGGGGTCTAGGGCCGGCGCATGATGGAACGCGGTGTCCCGCAGGGGTCGGTTCTCGGCCTCCTGCTATGGGACATTGCGTTCGACAGGGTGCTTCGCTCTTACCTTCCCCCTGGCTGCCACGTCATCTGCTACGCAGATGACACTCTAGTGGTGGTCGGGGGAGATGGCTGAGGGGAGGGCCGCCTCCTAGCGAAGGCGGCACTTCAATCGGTGGTGGGCGCCATTAAGGATCTGGGACTGAAGGTGACGCCCCAGAAGACGGAGGCCGTCTATTTCCATGACGGCAGCCGTAGGGCGCCACCGAAGTCACAGGTCCTGGTGGATGGAGTCCTCCTCCATGTCGGGCCGACGATTAAATATCTCGGCCTGATGTTGGACGGCCGTTGGGACTTCGGACCGTACTTCAGGCATCTGGCCCCCCGGGTCCGCAAAACAGGTTTGGCCCTTGCCAACCTGTTTTGCCTAATGAGGACCCAGAGGGTCCAGGATGGAGGGCTCACCGCCTGTACGTGGGTGACGCGCTCTCGATCGCCCTCTATGGGGCGCCCATATGGGCGCCCCAGCTCCTAGCCAGCCGCAGCAGCAAATGTCTGCTGCGACAGGCTATGCGAGCCGTAGTAGTGAGGGCGAATCGGGGGTACGGCACCGTGTCGTACATGGCGGCGACCACCCTGGCCGCCCCCCCTCCGTGGAGCTCCTGGCTCAAGAAAGGTACACCCTCTACTGGAGAGTCAAGGAGCTCCGCCAGGGAGGGGAAGGATCAACAGTCAGGGGCCTGGCGGCCCTGAAGTTACAGGCTAGAGTCCGGGTACTGGAATGGTGGTCGACCATGTTGGTCGACCTCCGGGAAGCCGGGCTCCGAACGGCCGAGACCGTCCACCCCTGTCTGCCAGAAGTGGCGGACAGGAGGGGACAGGAAATCACCTTCCATCTGGCGCAGGTGCTAACCGGGCACAGGTGCTTCGGGAAGTACCTGCGCCAGATAGGGAAGGAGCCCACCACCGGTTGCCATCACTGCCCGGAGCCTGTGGACACGGCGCACCATACGCTGGTGACATGCACTGCATGGAGCTAGCAGTGCCGTGTCCTTGCACGGGCGGTGAAGTGCCGCGTGGAGAACCTCTCGCTCCCGCGCATGGTTCGTGCCATGTGCGGGAGCGAAGAGGCAATGGGGGCGGCGGCCTCCTTCTGCCGCGACGTAATGTCGCGGAAGTAAGCCGCCGAGTGGGAGCGCCGCCTGCAGGAAGCGGCGGTGGCAAAGGCGGCGCTCCCACGGTTTGGGCAGCGGGCCTGAGGTGGTGCCGGCCGAGAAGGAACGGCCACCGGCTCGCCGGAGACCGCCTCGGGCCCGCTTTCGGACGCGCGGGGGAGGGGGTGACGGGTGAGTGAAGCCCACACACCCGCCTCTCCCTGGCGTCGATAGAGGTCTGGCGAAGAGGAAGTGGAAACCTGATTGGGGCCGGGCTCCACTCCCCCACCCCCCTTAACAAACAAGGGGGCGCGGAGGGAGGATGGGTATCCTCTCCCTCCAGTAAGTGAAACCAGAAGGCCAACCCGGCCGGGCAACCGGCTGTGGACCCCGCCCCCGACTTCCTTTGTGGGAGGGGGCACGGTACACAGGCGGGGGCTCTTAGCGTGAGCCCTGGGGCCGGGGTGTTGGGGAGGGAATACGGAAGTAGTTCCCCCAACTCCCCCCACGGTCCGAAAGGTAGGCACCTCGCAGAAGTTTTAGCCGGTAGGAGTCCGGCATAACCCCCGACCCCCCAAGGGTCGGAGATATCCATGATGGATTTCCCCTGCGTGATAAAAAAAGATATTGTACTCATATGGAAGATTCACACTGCGTCCGACGTTCGACGTACAACATTCGACATCCAATAGGAGAACAGCTTTCTAATGGAGAATTGAATTCTCCATTATTGGTTCACGGTCAGGATGTGGCATTGAATAAATCCGCTATTTCTCGATAGGACCTTATTCTGTCGCCATATCCTCTCATCATCAATACAGTGATCCGTACCGTATCAGTTAAATACATTTTCAAAAATGTACTCAATGCCACATATCCTGACCGTGAACCAATTTCAAAGTCAACTATTGAAAGAATTGTTGGTCGTTTCCAAAGAACCGGTATAATTAAAGATGCACCTAGATCTGGAAGACCCAAAAATGCTAGTAATGACGAAAAAACTTTAGATGTTCTGCTAACTGTATACGATAATCCCCATACATCAGTCTTGAGAGCAACTCAAGAAAATAATATTAGCACATCAGTCCATCGAATTTTGAAGAAACATCACTATCATCCTTACAAAATACATCTAGTCCAGGAGCTATCTAAAGACGATTATGACAGAAGAGTGGAATTTTGTGACACGGTGATGATACGACTTGCTGATAATCGTCAGTTTTTTTAACTGGATCTGTTTTTTTGACGAAGCATTTGAATTTAACGGTTCTGTAAATCGACAGAATATGAGGTATTGGGCAGATGAAAATCCGCATTGGTTGAGAGACAGTCATACGCAGTATCCTCAGAAGGTTAACGTTTAGGCCGGAATAATGTTTAATCGTATTATAGGACCGTTTTTTATTGAAGGAACCATTAATTCTCAAAATTAATGCAATTTGTAAAGAAACCAAGTGATACCGGCTGTTCAGGATATTGCTGGAGAAGCTTTCCACAATGTTTGGTTTCAGCAGGATGAGGCTCCGGCTCATTTTTCTCTAGAAGCTCGAAATATTCTTAATGATGTTTTTACTGATCGATGGATTGGTAGAAGAGTCACAATAGAATATCCGCCGAGATCACCAGATCTGACCCCATTAGACTTCATTAGACTTTTTTTACTAGGGGTATTTGAAAACAAAGGTCTATGAGACTAGGTCCGAACATTTAGAAGAGCTGTGGGAAGAAATAGTGAACGTTTCAAATTCAATCACACCCGATTTTTTAACTAACGTAATTGAAACGTTTTACGTTCGTTTAAGACATTGCCAAGTTGTCGAAGGACATTAATTTGAATATTTGATTAAATAATTAGTGTTTTTATTCCTTCACATACGCCAGTGTTCCTATCTCGGTCTTGCCTTAGTTGGCCGGACACGCTAGCGGTCTTGCCTTAGTTAGCTGAACACACACACGCACGCACGCCGCACGCACGCACGCATGCACGCACGCATGCACGCACACACAGGAACGCGTGTGCCCGCGTGAAGCCTGACCTTTCTTCTGTTGTCGCTGTGGGCCCTCGCAAAATCTCAATATTCAAATGATCATAACTCTGCGAAAAAAAAATCGTAGAGACCTCAGCGACCTCGCATTGTTTTCGTCTCGGAAAGCCCTTTCGAACGAGCACTCACTCAACCCAACATGCCATTTGAGATTTTTTGGCTCCCCCCTCCCCCCGGCCCCCCGGGGGTGTGGAAGTGGATGTTTTTGTGGTTAAATAATAGACTTTGTGATCCCATTGAATCCTTATAAATTTCAATCCTATATTTCAAATCGTTCCAAAATTATTTAGGTGGCCTCGAACTTTTGGTGGGCACTGTGTATACAACAGGAAACCTATACATACAACAGAAAACGGAACATCAAAGAAAAAAAATTATATTTTTTGAAGTGGTAATCATACTTTCGATCAGTTTTCTGATATATTGGAGAGGCTGCACGCGCTTGTGCGATAAATCTCTATTCGAAAGAGAGACAGAGAATCTTTGTCTCTCTCTTTCGAATAGAGATTGTCGCGCATGCGCGTGCAGCCTCTCCAACATCGGAACAGTGCTTTCAATGATTAACCCTTAACTGCCGATATATTAAATGACCAGTAGACTCTCTTTGCTGAGTTATTTTTATAATTATAAAATATTTTATAATGATAAGAGATGGTACTATATACCTGTTCAATTCAAATGCTTTCTACAAACTAAATTAAATGGGTATTACACATTGAAAATCCAAATCGAGTAAACTCGATCGTAGCAAGGCTATCATTCTTCAAATTTCCACCTGGTACAGATGCTGACCGGGCACGGTTGCTTCGGTCGGTATCTGCACCGGATCAGAAAGGAGCCCACCATTCGATGCTACCACTGTCCCATTCTCGAGGACACGGCGCATCACACCTTGTCCGCATGCTCGGCATGGGACGGGGAGCGCCGTGTCCTCGAAGGGGTGGTGGGGTGCCAAAGGGAGGAGCTCTCGCTCCCGCGCATGGTTGCGGCCATGTGCGGGAGCGAGGAGGCGTGGGATGTAGCGGCCTCCTTCTGTAGAGAGGTCCTCTCGCAGAAGGAGGCCGCGGAGTGGGGACGTCGACTGGGAGTGCGTCGCCGGAGACGACGCACCGGTCGACGATCCCCCGGAGGAGGAGTCGGCAGCGGACCCGAGGTGGCGTCGGCCGAGGAGGACCCGCCCGTCGGCAGCGACGGATCGGGGACTCCTCGAGCCCGCCACCGTCCGCGCGGAGGGGGGCTAGAGTCCCCCTGGCCCCTCCCGCGCGGTCGGATAGTTAGGGCAAAGGGGGAGCGGTGTCCCGGTTGGGGCCGGGCCTGCTCCCCCAAAACCCTCCCCCTTGATAAAAATCAAGGAGGGAGGGTAAAGGAGGAGGGGTGGATGTCCCCTTCCTCTTAACAGGTGTGACCAGAAGGCCAACCGGTGGGGCAACCCACCGGGGACCGCGCCCTGGACTCCCTTGGTGGGACAGGGCGCGGTACGTTGATGGCGTGGGGCTCCCGGAGAGCCCTGGGGCCGGGGGGTTGGGGAGGGAATGCGGGAGCAGTTCCCCTAACTCCCCACCCAACGGTCCGACAGGTAAGACATCCCGCAGAGGTTTTAGTCGATAAGAGTCCGACATACCTCCCCCCTAAGGGGAGGGGGTATCCGTGATGAATTTCCCCTGCGTTACCAAAAAAAAAAGAAGGCTATCATTCTTTTCCACACTCGAGTTATCTCGACCGTAGCAGTTAAAGGGTTAATTGACAACCTCATGTAGACATTTTGACTTATGATGTTAGAAATTGAACATTTGAATGCACTTATTTATAGTTTCCTGTTGTATATGTAAGTCCTATTCTAAACACCATCTAAAGTATGATGATTATTGAGTCTTGACAGTTTGTCTGTCATCAATTACAATTACAAAAAGACACGTGCTAAGTGCATATGAGAGCGAAGTGATTTTATATATGAGATACTTCGATACATTTTTTGATTTAGGTACGCATCAGTTAATATTTGTCATCTGAAACTTGTCTAATTATTTATATGGAAAAAAATACTCAGGAAAAATTATCTACATATAAACGTAAATATATGCATACATATACATACATATATAAAATAGATATGAAATCCAAACAAAATTACTTTTTAAAAAAAAAAGGAAGGAAAAGGCGCCAAGTACACGAGCCCAGCATTTATTCCGAAAAAAAATCTGCACAAAAAACTGATTTTTAAAAAATTGTTTTTAATTGTTATTACAAAGAAATAAAGACGAAGATAATAGTTCTCGGATATATATTAGGTGCGCAACTAAGTTCTCGCTGTTTTTTTGATGAAAATGCAACTTTATTGTGAAAAAATGGTTACAAATGAATCATTCAAAATATTGTCCATCGCTAGCGACAACTTTTTCCCATCTTTCTGGCAGAGCTCGAATACCGTCACGGTAGAAGTGTTCGTCTTTTGAGGCTATCCACGAATCAAGCCATTTTGAGATGTCTTCATATGAGCGAAACTGCCGATTAGCCAGACCATGTGCCATCGAGCGGAACAAGTAATAATCGGACGGCGCAATATCTGGGGAATATGGCGGGTGGGGTAGGACTTCCCATTTGAGCGTTTCTAAGTAGGTTTTAACGGGTTTGGCAACGTGAGGCCGAGCGTTGTCATGCTGTAGAATCACTTTTTCATGCCTCTGCTCGTATTGTGGCCGCTTTTCGCGCAGTGCTCGGCTCAATCGCATCAATTGAGTTCGATACCGTTCCCCAGTGATGGTTTCGTTCGGTTTCAACAGCTCATAATAATAACACCGCCCTGGTCCCACCAAATACACAGCAAAACCTTCGCAGCGTGAATATTCGGCCGAGCCGACGACGTAGAAGCATGACCGGGCAGTCCCCATGATTTTGTTCTCTTTGGGTTGTTGTAATGAATCCATTTTTCATCACCCGTAACGATGCGATGAAGAAAACCCTTTCTTTTTTGCCGCTGGAGCAGTTGTTCACAGGCGAAAAAACGACGCTCAACGTCTCTTGGCTTCAAATCATAAGGAACCCAAGTTCCTTGTTTTTGAATCATTCCCAACGCATGCAATCGCTTGGAAATGGCTTGGCGGGTAACTCCTAATGCTGAAGCAAGCTCTTTTTGCGTTTGGCACGGATCCTCATCGAGCAATGCCTCCAATTCAGCGTCTTCGAAGGTTTTTGGCCTTCCTTCACGCGAACGGTCGTCAACATCGAAATCACCGTCTTTGAAGCGACGGAACCAATCACGGCACGTTGTTTCACTTAGAGCAGCATCTCCGTAAACTTTTTGGAGTTCTCGATGCGCTTCAGCCGCCGTTTTCTTCGAATGAAAGAAGAAAAGCAACACTTCCCGCAAATGACGATTATTTGGCACAAAATCAGACATTTTCACACAACCAAAAGTATATGACGCAAAAACAAAATCACTAATGTGTCAAAGCGGTTTGTTTACCATATGTCTAAGCTTGGTTCATGACGTTTTGGTTATGTCACAATCGACCAGCACTTACTACTGGAGCCATCTCTTGAAAAACAGCGGGAACTTAGTTGCGCACCTAATATTATGTGCGCAACTAAGTTCCCGCTGTTTTTCAAGAGATGGCTCCAGTAGTAAGTGCTAGTCGATTGTGACATAACCAAAACGTCATGAACCAAGCTTAGACATATGGTAAACAAACCGCTTTGACACATTAGTGATTTTGTTTTTGCGTCATATACTTTTGGTTGTGTGAAAATGTCTGATTTTGTGCCAAATAATCGTCATTTGCGGGAAGTGTTGCTTTTCTTCTTTCATTCGAAGAAAACGGCGGCTGAAGCGCATCGAGAACTCCAAAAAGTTTACGGAGATGCTGCTCTAAGTGAAACAACGTGCCGTGATTGGTTCCGTCGCTTCAAAGACGGTGATTTCGATGTTGACGACCGTTCGCGTGAAGGAAGGCCAAAAACCTTCGAAGACGCTGAATTGGAGGCATTGCTCGATGAGGATCCGTGCCAAACGCAAAAAGAGCTTGCTTCAGCATTAGGAGTTACCCGCCAAGCCATTTCCAAGCGATTGCATGCGTTGGGAATGATTCAAAAACAAGGAACTTGGGTTCCTTATGATTTGAAGCCAAGAGACGTTGAGCGTCGTTTTTTCGCCTGTGAACAACTGCTCCAGCGGCAAAAAAGGAAGGGTTTTCTTCATCGCATCGTTACGGGTGATGAAAAATGGATTCATTACAACAACCCAAAGAGAACAAAATCATGGGGACTGCCCGGTCATGCTTCTACGTCGTCGGCTCGGCCGAATATTCACGCTGCGAAGGTTTTGCTGTGTATTTGGTGGGACCAGGGCGGTGTTATTATTATGAGCTGTTGAAACCGAACGAAACCATCACTGGGGAACGGTATCGAACTCAATTGATGCGATTGAGCCGAGCACTGCGCGAAAAGCGGCCACAATACGAGCAGAGGCATGAAAAAGTGATTCTACAGCATGACAACGCTCGGCCTCACGTTGCCAAACCCGTTAAAACCTACTTAGAAACGCTCAAATGGGAAGTCCTACCCCACCCGCCATATTCCCCAGATATTGCGCCGTCCGATTATTACTTGTTCCGCTCGATGGCACATGGTCTGGCTAATCGGCAGTTTCGCTCATATGAAGACATCTCAAAATGGCTTGATTCGTGGATAGCCTCAAAAGACGAACACTTCTACCGTGACGGTATTCGAGCTCTGCCAGAAAGATGGGAAAAAGTTGTCGCTAGCGATGGACAATATTTTGAATGATTCATTTGTAACCATTTTTTCACAATAAAGTTGCATTTTCATCAAAAAAACAGCGAGAACTTAGTTGCGCACCTAATATAATCTATTACAACTTTTGTTTTAATGCATCCTGAGTACGCCAAGTGTTTTTGTCTAAATCTTAATTTTATTTTTCATTGTTTTATTATTTTTAATTTTATTTGCTTTCGTTGCTTCGTTTTTCATGTCTTGTACAACATATTTTCGCATTATCAATTAGCGTAACTTTTTTATTTCATTACTTTTTTTCAAAAAGATTTTTTCAAAAAGTAACATTTTTTATACAAACGTGCATTAATAATTTTTCCTGAATATTTTTTGCCATGCAATTATAATATATGTTCTTTTTAATAGCTATATGTCAACATTGCCTAATCACAAAAGAGCGGGAAAATCAATTTAAAATTAATTTCGTAACTGCTTAAAATAATTTGGTATTGCTCTACAGATCTGTTGGTTTGTAACGAATATATAAAATAGTCTGACTCTCTGTTCAGTATTCTTTGTTAATGTGTATTTGTATATGTAGATTATATATATATATGTATACATATTTTTTTTTATACATATCTCTCTTTCTTTATAACATAGTCCGATTATTCATTTGTACACCTAATATTACGTGTCCTTATATAACATTACATATATATATATATAAATTTTATATATATACATACAAATGTATTACATACATACAAATAATATACATACAAATGTATTAATTAAAAAATGCATGCAATGAATAGTAATTATAAACAGGGTGTCCCATTTTAAGTGTCCACCCCAAATATCTCTCTTATTTTTGAATTTAGAGAAAAATGGTTCAGACACATTTTGTATGGTTTCGAGGGGGCCATAAGATGGTATCATTGATTTGACCTTGAAGAATCATTTGAAGATCACGTGAAGGTTACCTCAATTTTTTTAGATGGCACTCCCTATTTTTTATTACATATTCTTATAGCTGACCTCGAGTGCTTCCCAAAACACTATAATCAAATGTTTTTTGGTGAAGTACTTTTCGAGTTATAAAGCTCCAAATTTACAAAATTTTGATAAAAATACAAAATATTTCGTAAAACATTCACTTTCCGATAGTCTTATCTTACATGATCCAACCAGTCAAGGCAAGATTCGAGCATGATCCAACCAGTCAAGGCAAGATCCGAGCATGATCCAGCTAGTCAAGGCAAGATCCGAGCATGATCCAGCCAGTCAAGACGAGATCCTGTATTGCCTGATAATCAATGAACTGTAACAATTGTGAAAGTGCAATTGTCAATTCTTTTAATGAAACAAATATCAAGAGGCTTGTATCAAATTTCTTACTTGGGCAACTGTCGGTATTTTGATGAAGTCTCAGACAGACGCATATTATTATCCATTGACTTTTTTTTGATAAGACAGGAATTTTTGGTTTTCTAGCGCTTTTTTCTTTGTAATTATGGCTGCTTATCCACCAAATGAAATTGTGGACATGATTCGCATTTTGGGTGAGGCCAGGAATAATTACTCGGCAGCAGAAAGGCTTTATGCTGAAAGATTTCCAGACAGACGTCATCCTGAT
Source organism: Harpegnathos saltator (assembly GCF_003227715.2). Classification (NCBI taxonomy): domain Eukaryota; kingdom Metazoa; phylum Arthropoda; class Insecta; order Hymenoptera; family Formicidae; genus Harpegnathos; species Harpegnathos saltator. Next base: position 353,675 of record NW_020230300.1, read on the forward strand.
AGGAAAGTAATAAAAAGACTCTGCGACAGAGCTGAACAGGGTTTTCTTAGAAGAAACTCGGCGAAAATCGGGCCTTGATGAAGTCACATCATTGACTGTTATAGATGCCGTTGCTTTGAATCCTCAAATCTCTACGAGACAAATTGAGAGGCAATACGGTATATCTAAATCAACAGCCAATCGTGTGCTCAAGCTCAACAAGTTTCACCCATATCACATTCATCTAACTCAGCAATTGGAAGAGAGGGACTACCAACGCCGTGTACGTTTTTGTAACTGGGCTCGAGATCAAATCCAACAAAATCCCCGGTTCATTGCTGATACGCTTTTTTCTGATGAAGCCACGTTTTGTAATAGAGGAAGCGTTAATAGACATAACTGCCATTATTATTCAGATGCTAATCCACATTGGCAGAGAAGCCAAGAGTTCAAACGGCAGTGGTCCATTAACGTTTGGGCAGGCATCATGGGAGATGTTATTGTTGATCCATATTTTTTTGAAGAAAATCTCAATGTGGCAATCTATCTAAGATTTCTTCAAGATGACCTGCCCAACCTCTTGAGACATGTCGACTTACTCGTCGATTTACTCAGACGAATTCCAACAAGATGGAGCACCGGCTAATAGATTTCGAGCTGTTACACAATATTTAAACAATAGATTCCCGAATAGGTGGATTGGTATGGGCAGCCGAGTTCAAGAATGGCCCCCAAGATCACCCGACTTGACACCCCTAGATTTTTATTTCTGGGGCTACATTAGAGATATAGTTTATTCGCAAAAGCCTACAACCGTTGAACATATGAAAAACCGGATCAGACAGGCTTGCAGAAATATTAATGTAGGTGTTCTTGAAAAAGTTAGGGACGACTTTCACCATAGACTAGAGCTATGCATACAAGTAAATGGCCAAGTTTTTGAATACTTTAAGTAATTGTACACAAAAGAAGATCTTGCCTTGACTGGCTGGATCATGCTCGGATCTTGCTTTGACTAGCTGGATCATGCTCGGATCTTGCCTTGACTGGTTGGATCATGCTCGGATCTTGCCTTGACTGGTTGGATCATGTAAGATAAGACTATCGGAAAGTGAATGTTTTACGAAATATTTTGTATTTTTATCAAAATTTTGTAAATTTGGAGCTTTATAACTCGAAAAGTACTTCACCAAAAAACATTTGATTATAGTGTTTTGGGAAGTTCTCGAGGTCAGCTATAAGAATATGTAATAAAAAATAGGAAGTGCCATCTAAAAAAATTGAGGTAACCTTCACGTGACCTTCAAATGACTCTTCAAGGTCAAATCAATGATACCATCTTATGGCCCCCTCGAAACCATACAAAACGTGTCTGAACCATTTTTCTCTAAAATCAAAAATAAGAGAGATATTTAGGGTGGACACTTAAAATGAGACACCCTGTTTATGAGAATAGCGGAAGTTGTTCTCAATATGGCGGAGCCAATCAGCGCAGCTGATGCACATCTGCCACACTCTCCTTTGACCCTCTCTAGGCTCGGCTAAAAGCGACCCATGACACCTCTCCTCCTTCTTCTCTCTGTCGATACCCTGAACGAATAGTGTATGTACTGGTACATGCATAGGGCCAGAGCACAGACTTCTGCATACGAGGGCGGTCCGATAAGTACTTAGCCTCACCGCCCGATGGCGCCACTATCGCAAGAGAAATTTACTATCGTGTAGTACATTCTCGTAGACGGCTACTGTCGAAATTTCAGCCGAATCGGACTCGTAGTTTTGTTTTTACCGCGTGTGGAAGCGGGCTTGTCCGCGGATTTTAGAGAAATGGAAAAAGAGCAATATCGGTCGGTGATTCGATTCTTGTTTTTAGAAGGAAAATTGCGCAGCGAAATCAAAGAGCTTGGATGCTGTGTACGGTGACTCTTCTCCTTCGATGGCGACCGTCAAAAATTGGTTTAACGAGTTTCAACGTGGTCGCACGTCGGTTTTTGATGAGCCACGCCCAGGTACAGCTACCACGGAAGATAACATGACAAAAATCCACGATCTCGTATTGGCAGACCGCCGATTGAAGGTGCGCGAGATAGCTGAGACAGTAGGCATCTCAAAAGACCGCGTGGGTCATGTCCTGCATGAAATTTTGGGCATGAGAAAGCTGTCGGCGCGATGGGTGCCGCGTTTGCTCACTCCGGACAACAAGCGCAACCGTGAGACCACTTCAGAGCAGTGTTTGACGCTGTTTAAGCGCAATCCGAAGGAGTTTCTGCGTCGTTTCGTGACCGTCGACGAAACATGGATCCACTGGTACACACCAGAGACCAAGGAACAGTCGAAACAGTGGACTTCACCTGGCGAACGTGCTCCGAAGAAGGCGAAGACTGTCCTATCGGCCGGAAAGGTGATGGCCACCGTTTTCTGGGATTCACAAGGTGTGATCTACATCGACTACCTGGAGAAGGGCAAAACGGTCACAGGGCTGTACTATGCCGAATTATTGGGCCGATTCGACGCCGAATTGCAGAAAAAACGGCCCCATTTGGCGAAGAAAAAAGTGCTCTTCCACCATGACAACGCACCGGCTCACACCTCCGCCCTCGCCACGGTCAAATTGGTCGAATTGGGCTACGAACTGCTGCCCCATCCACCGTATTCTCCAGATTTGGCCCCGTACGACTTCTTTTTGTTTCCAAACTTGAAAAAGTCACTCGCCGGGCAGAAATTTGAGTCGAATGAGGAGGTCATCGCCGCCACGGAGGCCTACTTTGCAGACCTCGAGAAAACGTATTTTTCAGACGGGTTAAAGAAGTTGGAGCATCGCTGGGTCAAGTGTATCGAGCTAAAAGGAGACTATGTTGAGAAATATATCGCCACTTTTCCAAAATTTTCGTTTTTCTTTTGTAGGCTAAGTACTTATCGGACCACCCTCGTAGGTATGTCAAATCAGATTTTGTATATTTGTAAGCATACTGAAGCATTTTGCACAGGGTTGTAGGCACGTTGTTGGCACTATACAGGGTGTTAAATTTCAAACGTAACAGGTAAAAATCTAAACTATGAAAAGTCGAAAACTATGAAAGTCGAAAACTATGAAAGATATTAAAAAACGCTAAATCATGTGTTCCATGATTTCGAAAGGGAAAGAGAATGACATTATCAGTTTTTTATTTGGAAGGCATTTTCAAGGTCAGTTGAAGGTCAACTTAACTTTTTTAAATAGAAAGGCCAATTTTTCATTATATCTTTTTTTCTACCAATTAATTTTAACAACTTTTGTCTGAATTATTCTTTTCTTTCCTTAATATTTTTTTAGATATTTAAGGACAACTTGGCAACTTTTTTAATTTACGATATCTCGGTAACAATTCGTCAAAAGAGAAAATAGTATTAGACTTTTTTACTTTATTTATTATCTTTACTTTTTTTACTATATACTATATTTACTTTACTTACTATATAAAAATATATTACTATAATAGTGCCCTAACTTTTGTTAACTTATCGACCTTTGGAAATTTCAAAATTATTAAATTAATAAAAGTTAGGGCACTATTATAGTAATATATTCTTAATAGTAAATAAAGTAAAAAGTCTAATACTATTTTTGCTTTCGACGAATAGTTAGCGAGATATCGTAAGTTAACCCATACAGCACAGACAATTGCAGCAATATTGCTGCAATGTTGCAACATTGCACATTGCAATGCAATATTGCAGAGATATTGCAAAAACAATATTTTGTATTATTATATCTGCAATGTTGTAGCAACATTTCCAATTGCGGTTATTAAAAAATTATACGAGATATCACTAAATGGAAGGTGACTTTTTTGTTCCTCTCGCTTAGTTCTACGCCCCTATGGAGTTGGTATGTTACAATTATGGGACACTTTGTATATTGCTCTAATTCTCATATTTAATCACCAATTATGTTTAATCACTACGATTTTTGGTTTTACAATGATTTCATATCCCAAACTTAGACGTCTTATTAATTCAAGAATAGTTACCACAAGTATTTAAGATCTGTATTATTTCAAATAGCAAGATGGTATCTTATTGACATTCTATTGAGTCAATAAAACGGCGTCTTTTTAAGATATCATTTTACTCATTGAAATATTATAGATCTTGGAAACTTTCTGTGACTATTCTTGTTTGATGTCAGAAATGAAAACAATGGTATATTAATCTTTTTCATATACGTTAAAATAAAAGAGATTTCCATAAAACGACACTTACGATCGATTTCACAAATTTGTAAAATGTTCCGAACACTTTTTTTTTACTGTATGATAATCATTCACTGTAAATAATTAGTGAAATTTATACAAATGTTGAGTTGAAGATATTTTCTCTCATGATTATTGTTACAGAATTTTTATGGAAAATTATTGATTGTCACAACAAGAGGAAAGTGTGTTCAAAACACTATAAATTTTTAGATCGATCACTGTTCGGAAATGTGCAAGCAATGACATAGCGTCACGTTGCCACAATCTGCATCATTATTGTCATCGATTCGGGGCTGCGTGGCGGACGGCCTGGCTCCCGTTGGCTTCTCGCAGGCGAGCACACGGTGCTCACGCCGACGCTCCACGCGTAGCCACTAGTGCCGTTCGCGGCCGCTACATGACGCGCTCACTGATTCCGCTGCTCGCAGCTAAGAATCGGCCGCCCGGGTGATATAACCGAGCGCGATCACGAGCAGCGTGCCTTTGCACGGCCCAACGCCGATTGTGGCAATCCCTGGTGTCTGGTCTGTGCGACTTGTAGCGCCCGTCTTTACCGACGTTCTCTCTAGGCTTTCCTAGATCAGTTTTCGTGCATAGTCGAGATTCAAACCAACGCACTCTACACTCTGCTGAGTTGACTGCGGTGCTCAATATATCCTTCTGGGTTGAGGCTTTATGGTTGGAATCTACTGTGTTCAGCTGTGAGTTCTCTGCATTGCCACGATTCAGGAGCGGACTTTGGTCGCCTCCGTGTGGGACAGGTGAACTCTTTCAGTTTCCAAGCGTCCGTCGAGGAACTTGGTTTTCAGGAGCGGCGGTACCGTCTCCTTCGGAGTTTGCGAACTCTCTCTCTCTCTCTCTCTCTCTCTCTTCCAAGTATCCGTCAAGGATCTTGACGAATTGACCAGCGACGCGATCGCGTCTTTGAGCACGCTGAGCTCTCGTTTCAAGCGTCCACAGGACATCGGCGTTTCGCCGCAGGAACGACTCAGTCGCCTCTAGCGTGACAGAGCTCAGCATTTTCGGTTGCTTGGTCACAATTTCCTTTTTTACCGTGGCATCTTGCTGGCCGTTAAGTCCGAAAGGGCAGGCTTTTTGAAACGACGGAGGTCGTTTCACATTAGCGCTCATTGATCTATTTCGTACGAGCGTTGCTCGGGTTTCTCGGTTCGGATTTACGACCTGAAAAGGCCGCACGAGATCCGAGTCTACTAGCATCTCTAACTCCGATCCTTCTGACAAGGGTGTTCTGGCATCCCTGCTACACGGCCGTTCAATCACCTGACGCGGCTACAATCACAAATATCATCTGGAATGTATCTATACAGGGTGCTAAATTTCATACGTAACAAGTAAGAAATCTCGGAAATTATGAAAGATATTAAAAAAAGCTAAACACGTGTTCCATGATTTCGAAAAGGAAGAGAATGGCATTGTCAGTTTTTTATTTGGAGGGCATTTTCAAGGTCTGTTGAAGGTCAACTTAACTTTTTTAAATAGAAAGGCCAATTTTTCATTATATCTTTTTCTTCTACCAATTAATTTTAACAACTTTTGTCTGAATTATTTTTTTATTTCCTTAATATTTTTTGAGATATTTAAGGACAACTTGGTAACTTTTTCAACATTTAATTTACGATATCTCGGTAACAATTCGTCGAAAGAAGAAATAGTATTATATAAAAATATAAAAATAGTATATAAAACATGTTTTATGGAAAATTGTTTCCATAAAAACTTCACGTAAAATCAAATTCTGCAATGAAAAATGTGGGTACTCATTTGAGATTTGAGCGTTACCATCCACCCTACCTCAAGGAGATGGAGGGGAATAACTGTTATTATGCTTTTTAAAAATATTTTTAAAAATATTGGACAGGTATTTTTTTATTTTTCAATCCAATGATCATTTCTGGAGAATTGCAGAAAATCTAATTTTTTGTGATTACAGCGCCATCCATCAGGAATAAAAAGAAATGTTTCGGACGAAACTTACGTATTTTGTGGCGTAGAATCCGAATCTGCAATAAAAAATGGGGGTTCCCATTTAAGATTTCAAAGTTACCCCTCACCCCCACCCCCCGGGAGTGGGTTGGGAGGTCGAGTTTGATATCATTGGATGTCCCTCTTCGAGACGAATAAATTTTATTACCCACTTTTTTTGATCCGACATGTAGTTTTCCAGATATTACGATTTGTCAGGTTAAATGGGACACCCCGTATATTATTGCCAGTATTATTCTTCCACAATTTATTATATTATTCCTCTCTATCCTGTTCTTCTACATTATTATTCCGTAATTAGTATTAAGCTCTTCGTTATATATTGTTTAGCAATTGTTAATGCTGTGTTATATTTTCATATTGCACGCTTGCTCTTTCTTGCAGAGGTAATAGAATCTGTGTTTCCTTATTTCATGCATTACGACTTTATTTTAATTCGTCTTGATCGTGTGTCGACTTGCCATTACAATAAACATACTTATTTCAAGAAATATACAAATATACATTGGAAATTTCTGTACAAATAGCGACGCTGCACACGCATTTGCTACTGTTGCCACATATGCACATTTATCTGTACTCACTGTTTTTTTTGTATAATACATGGCATATTATTGGGTGAGTGCAAAAGTTCGTGCGGAGTTTGTGAGTAAAAGTCACACAGTGATTAGGCAAACAAAAATCTTTATTCAATCAATGATATATTCTCCATCGTTTTCTATAATCTTTTCCCAACGTTCTGGCAGCATACGGATGCCTCGATCATAAAAACTGCGCGGTTTAGATTCGAAGAACGAAGAGACGCCGTTTTTTAAGGTCTCCAAAGAGTCAAAGTTTTTTCCATTTAAATAATTTTGCAATGACCGGAACAAGTGATAGTCAGATGGTGCGATATCAGGAGAATACGGTGGATGCGTTAAGACATCCCATTTCAGGCTCTTCAGTTTGCGCAGCGTCTTTTTCGAAACGTGTGGTCTGGCGTTGTCGTGATGAAAGACGACTCCCTTGCGATTTGACAAAATCGGACGTTTCTCTTTTATTTCTCGATTCAGATTGGTTAATTGGCGACAGTACTTGTCCGAATCAATCGTTTCGCCAGCGGGGAGAAGCTCGAAATAGATTATGCCCTTGCAATCCCACCAAACAGAGAGCATCACCTTCATCGGGTGCAAACTGGCCTTTGGCATTGCATCACCATGCTCACCTGATTGTTTCCATGTCCGTTTGCGCTGAACATTGTTGTAGAGGACCCATTTCTCATCGCCCGTCACTAATCGATCCAAAAACGACTCGTTATTGAGCCGCCCGAGTAAAGAAACGGCTGCAGAAATTCGCTTGATTTTGTTCTTCTCGGTCAGCAAATGGGGCACCCATATATCGAGCTTCAAATCGAATCCCATCTTTTTTAAACGCCGAAAAGCGGTTGATCGGTCAACGTTTAGTGCTGTAGCAACTACTTCTGTTGAAATTCGCGGATTATTGAGCACTAAAGTACGCAAAACATCGTCATCAATGTCAGAAGGTCGACCAGAGCGTGGCTCGTCTTCAAGGTTAAATTTTCCGCGCCGAAATTTAGCAAACCATTTTTCCACAGTTCGTTTAGCTGGTGCTTCATCCTGATAAACATCCTGAATGTTTTTTACGGCTGCGGCAACGTTTATTCCCTTCCGAAACTCGTAAAGCATAACATGCCGTAAATGCACCTTATCGATACTCATTTTTAAAGTGATATTTCTCGAAGCAGTTTGTATGAAAACAAATGATTTTTTTTTTAATAACAGCTGAAGACGTCACCTTTCCAACCTTATATAATATGTAGATGGAAGTATTAATGACAACACTTTACGACGCTTATAACTCCATCTATTGAAACTCCGCACGAACTTTTGCACTCACCCAATACAATTAATTCGTTTTCATCTTGAGTAGGATAAATTATGCACAGATAGTTATTAAGCATAGCGCAACTGAAGAGAAAGAACGCCACGTAACAGTACCTACCTACCTACTCGCACAGTGCAACGCCTACCACGATGTCATCGTACTGTTTTTCTAAAAATTGAATCGAGGAATCATACTATTATTATATATGGATGGATTCGGAATTCAATGCTCTTCAATTTTTGTTCTTACAAAATTTTTGAAATTTGCGAAAATAATGAGTGGAGGGGGGAGCGGGGAGTGTAAATTTGATATTTTGAAAAATTTGAATTGACAGGTGCAAAGAGCATCAAATACTGTAAAACTTTTACATTTACTATGTTTTCATATCTCTCATATTTTAGAAGATATTTGATATAAACGAAAAAATCCGTTTTCTTCAAGGGGCGATTTCAACCCCTAAACCTCGAGATGAGCACATATAAAGAAATACGTGTCTAATATTTTTTGATCCTCTACAACATATCCAATGCCTATTCAAATCGGTAAGGGACGCCCCCGACCGTTCCCTTGTAAGAGGATGCGAGTTGGGTTGCGCACCATGTACAACGTGGGAACATTCGAGTCAGCGATCAAGATAATGAGAAACACGTCTTCAGGAATTCTCCTTGATTTAAATACGTAGCAGAAATTTAAAGACATTATAGCTTCTGCAAATTCTTATTTGTGCGGGGAAAATAAGAATATGCCAACCCCTATCATCATTAACAACATCGCCATCAGCTTTACCTCTGTGTACGGTGCACGGGCTATAATGGTGAATCAGCGAGGGAAAATGGAGAACGAAAGCGGGTCTGTGAAAAAGGCATCGGAGGACTTTACACGTTTGAAGCAGCCGCCGTTGAAGAAGCGTAAACTATACACAGAGAATATTGTAATGCAGAAGACTTCTTTCGATGGTTTGGAAACTATCGCGAAATGTATCGACGTTAGATACGAACACTTACAATCGGTTGCAGCTCTTGTAAATAATTGTAAGTGTATTTTAATATCCGAGATAAAGCTTAATTTCACGAAGAAAGGTATAAACGAAGATTTCGTGAAACAGACGCTCGCTGCTAAATATCGAGAAATCGAAGAAAATGTACGTCAAATAAATTTACCACTTTTAGACTCGTACTTTAATATTGTATTCTATGAATTAACCACGATTCATTTAAATGAAATTATACGCGAAATTGTAACGGATGCAGAATGCTACGAATGTTTGCAAAACTACGAATGTAACTTCAAAAGTAAAATGTGAATTTATTTTATAAAAATGTTGTATATTCCTTTCCTCCACCTCTTTTCTCTTCCCTGCGATCTCCAATTCGTTGTAACAAAACCCATTGTTAACTTTTCGAGTTCGAAAGCGAGGGGACACACAGGTAAAAATATTCGGGTAGACATAGACTGGAAGCATCGTCTTCCAACAATAGTTTTTATCTTCGGAATTGTCCTTATCTGCTCGAACATGTGCACACACGCTCACGCAACTCAAGAGCAGGGGCCCCAGAGATTCGAGTCCGTAGGACCTAGAATTTTCAAAATTTTTCACGCGTGATGTCAATACTCTACGTAAGTATACAATATAGCTAGTTTCCATCAGAGTATAGCAATAGCGTAGCGTATAAGACATTTGACTCAAGAACCAACAGACCCTGGTTCGAATCCAAGGAGGAAAGATCTGCAGGATTTTTCCAGAGACACACATGTGGAGATGACCACACACACACACACGTACATCTCCCGTTATACGACTACGTCATAAAGACAGTTTCTATCAGAGAGCAGCAGTAGTACGGTGATAAGACGGTTTAACTCAAGAGCCAGAGGACCCCGGTTCGAATCCGAGCAGGACCACCAGAGTTTCTCCAAAACTTGTGACGTCGTTACTTTCCGTATGTAAGCAATATAACTAGTTTCCATCAGGGTATAGCAGTAGCGTAGTGGTAAGACGCGTGACTCAAGAACAGAGATCTCCTGGCTCGAATTCAACAGGATCTACAGAGTTTTTCCAAAACCTGTGACGTCGATACTTTCCATATATAAGCTATTATATAACTAGTTTCCATCAGAGTATAGTAGTAGCGTAGTGGTAAGATGCGTGATTCAAAGGCCAGAGGTCCCAGGTTCGAATCCAGCAGGGTGTCTATATAGAGCTTTTCCAAAACCTGTAACGTTGATACTTTCCGTATGTAGGCTATATAACCAGTTTCCATTAGGGTATATAGCACTAGCGTAGTGGTAAGACACCGTGACTCAAGAGCCAGAAGGTCCCAGGTTCGAATCCAGCAGAGCTTACAGAGTTTTTCCGCAAATGCAATATACAAATTAAGTAGCTGATCAAGAGCCAGAATTGCCAACTCCCTAATAATGTCGGCCATAATTTGCTTATTTCAAAAGGCGATTAGTTTTTGCCTGTGGGGAGGTATGGCCCGTCAAAACATTCCCCCTCCACTCGACCCGCCAACGTCGGTGGGCGTGGTTTAGTGGCGCCGGCGAGTCGAGTGGAGGGGGAATGTTTTGACGGGCTATACCTTCCTACATACTACTTTCGTGAGTTAGTTTATGTGATTTCTTTCCACGACCAGAAGGTGCCGCGACATTGAAAATATTAATTTTGAAATGTTATAAAATATCATGACCTCCGGCACTCTGCGCTAATGAATTCACGAGATTCCAAATCTCGTAGGTCAAATCCCGAGCGGGACGAAGCGATAAACCCGTAGGCCCCCGCGTTAAGTCCGAAGAAGCAAGCGTCAACCCCACGTAGTTGTTCGTGCCACCCGAATTTACCGCGTAATTGTGGATTTCCCGAAAAGCATTTTCTAAATATTCAGTAATGTTGGCTCCTTCTGGAGGTGGGAGAATTCGAATATTCGACTCCCTCCCGAAAATATTAAATTTTCTATAATTACGCGACTTTTCCCTGAGTATTTCAATACATTTATACAAGGACTCATGATTGTTGACCATATCGGCTTTTGCTGTCGCTTCGTACACTCTTTGATCTTCGCTTTTGTCCCTTCGATGTTCTTTCGACTGTTCATGTCCACTACCCTGTTGTACTGTAAATATGAATTGAAAATGTTATACAGGTATAAATTTTACACACAATTAGAATAAAAATACAACTAAGAGTATAAGATATTTTCTTTTACCTTTTCTTACCTTCGACTAGTGTAGCCTGCATAGATTCGGAAGTCCTGGGTCTCACCAGCTTCCCTTGCGTCTTGCGTCGTTTCATCGACTCCATTGTCATCGTACTCGATGATATCCGTGACGTGAACAGCGTCGTCATAACTAATATCAATGCCGTTTTCATTTATATTGCAAGCGAAATTTTTGTCAGTTCTCGCTATTTTATTACGACTTGTTAAAATTTAACTCGATATTAAACACGAGGCTCTACAAGAGAATAATCTTATACTTATTTTTCCTTATACTCACGGGCAGATTTCGTTGACGAGGAAACCTTATACTCGAGCGAGAGCGGCTCTTTGGATTTCCGCTTCGTACAGTATTGGTGAGAACTGAGAAAATGAAGAACACAAGAACGTATTCGTGAACACCAGCATTTATTAGACTTATTATTTTATGTCACATCACAGCGAAAGGAAATTACTTACAATGCGGAAAGGAGCATGTCCTGTATAGGGTCACCGATATCTTCTGCATTCTCTCCGAATAATCTTCTCGCTTCTACAATCTCGGCTGCGATCCCATGCAAGCGAGGATTGTTTTTAATTGCCCGTAAGCGCCAGTAACATCGCCAGTAGGCCACTACTGCGCATGGCCGCGAATTTATAAAACACTTCATATGTCTTCTCATCATTATCACTCGCGAGTTCGTACAGATATTTCCCACGTTTGATTATTGGATTTGTTACCGACGCTGCGATTATACAGTCACGTACAATTTTGGAAAGCTGCGACATCTTATACTTTCACGAATATCACAGAATAGGAATGTTGGTCGAAGCGATGAAAACAGTAAAATACGTCGCAGCAGTTTTGAACACTCTTATATAACATGGATCTTCCAAAATTTTGGGAAACCTCCACGAATGCCTGTGTAAATAAGGCGGGACTAACTATACCAACGCTTTTCGGCAATATACTCGTCTAGATTTATCGCAGAATTTGGTATTTGTTAAAGGATCACATTATTCCTGTTATAAAAGAATAAACCTTTTTCTTCTCATATCTATATCTCGCATTCTCAGACGTGAAAAATGCGAGTTCCGTGCGGTTCCCTTAGGCCCTACACGAAAAACGTTTTGTAGAACTGTTTATCTAAATTTAGATGCGTGGAAGGAAATATAAGCAGTTTTGACTAGGATAGGACTCCGGTTCACAAAAGAGATGTAAAGGGCATTTTCTCATCCGCTGATTCGGCAAATATAATGCCTATTCCCGTGATAATATAAAACCGTCGGAGCAGGGTCTGCAGGGTTCGTGCATTCCGTTCAGTCACAAAAGAATAAATCTTATCGCGGCCACAAAAGAATAAACCTTCTTTCTTCTCGTTTTTATAAATTCTCAGATGTGAAAGAATGTGCGCCATTCCTTTGCGGCCTACACAAACGATTTGTAGAAATATGTTTATCTAAACATAAATTTAGATGTAAGGATGGACGATATAATCGGTTTTGACTACAATAGAGTCCGATTGGAAACTTTCGCAAAAGACCATAAAATGTATTTTCTTATCCACTGCTTCGACAAATATAACGCCTGTTCCCACGACATCATGAAACCTGTAGGAACACGTATGCTCCGTCATGAGAAATTCTAGAACGTTCTAGGCTGAATCATTTAATAAATATTAAGAAATAAATTTATTTGTCGTATGCACACGGAACTACTCCTCCACTTTTCTCTTTCCTATAAGAAGCCCATTGGGCTGGGCCCAAACCATTTGAGCTTCTTCAGTCTTACAAGGGGAGGACGCATCGACCGGGAAACGGTTTGGAACGAAACTTACGGAGTTAATAGTACTTGACTACTAACAACTTATGGTAATAGCATACGACGCAATACCTCTTCGTTTTCAAGAAAAAACGGTCTAAAGAAAAGAGCCAACAAAGTATACGAGTTAGTAAGAAGGGTATTTAATGAAGCGGCGTAGTGCAGCAGCGAAGATAACGAACTACCGAGCTGACGACTGAGGTTCGATCCCTGCTGTATGGTTTTTTTTTTATTCTGTAAGCATAAAAATGAAACAGAAAACAATAAGTAATAAAACTGCGTTTCTTAAATATATTAGTGTTTGTTAAATATACTATTAATTGTTAAATATACTATTAATAATCTAAATTGCAAAAAAACCGTAAATCTTATCTATAAAATATATAGTGTATGAGAAAATTTTTATATAATAATTGCAATGGAAATAGGAGTAAAAATATATTATATTTTCGTTGTAGGATTTTTCGATAATAATTCATTATTCTCGTAAATAGAATTCGCATATACGAGAGCATTAGTGAATTCACCTTTAAAATCTTCATTTTTAAAAGATCTTTCTTCTAGCGATTCTACATCAACTATTTTGTTTGTTGAAGGATTCTCTGATATTGTTATGATATATATAATTTAAATATGATCACCGAATTGCTCTGTATCACTAGTAAACGCACACTGCTGCTTGCTCTACTGACGACTGTTCCGATGCTCGAATCATTTCGTCATTCTTAACGATCGTTTAGAATGACACAAAGGAAGTTTCTGGAGGGGGATTGCCAGAAGAGATAAAGACACAACACGACTTCTACACAATATAGAGAGTTGTAACAGAAATAAATATTTTATATATACGATATAAGATTACGAAAAATTATCTCATACTAGTTTAACTCTTTGCGATCGGCCGATTTCGAAGAGATCGATAAACATGGATATCTGTAAGTTGATCTAAACATTTGAATCTAACATCGGGAGGATAGTTTTCTTTCATTATCGCTAGCCTCATTTGCCGTGCCGCACGCCAGGCGATCATGAATGCCAACCTGGCGGCATCGACTTCTACGACGACTTGCGAATGCCGCCACTATGGCGGCATTGACCGCAAAGGGTTAATAGTACTCCTATATATTTCATAAGAATATTTTTATTCCTATTTCCATTGCAATTATTATATAAAAATTTTCTCATACACTATATATTTTATAGATAAGATTTACGGTTTTTTTGCAATTTAAATCATTAATAATATATTTAACAAACATTAATACATTTAAGAAACGCAGTTTTATTATTTATTAATGTTTTCTGTTTCATTTTTATGCTTACAGAGTAAAAAAAACCATACAGCAGGGATCGAACCTCAGCCGTCAGCTCGGTAGTCCGTTACCTTCGCTCTTGCGCTACGCCGCTTCGTTGAATACCTCTCTTACTAACTCGTACACTTTGTTGGCTCTTTTCTTTAGACCGTTTTTTCTCGAAAACGAAGAGGTATTGCGTCGTATGCTATTACCATGAGTTATTGATAGTCAAGTACTATTAACTCCTTAAGTTTCGTTCCAAACCGTTTCCCGGTCGACGCGTCCTTCTCTTGTTAATACTCGTTTCGTGCGACGAAGTATTAGTTCTTGTGTTTTCACCTGTGGGATAATAAGTTCTTGTGAGAAACATAATGGCGAATACTAACGCAAACGCAGAATTTAAGAAGATCGCGTATGGTGACTCTGGGAAAGCTCGCTATGAGAGCTACGAGGGTGGTCCGATAAGTACTTAGCCTACAAAAGAAAAACGAAAATTTTGGAAAAGTGGCGATATATTTCTCAACATAGTCTCCTTTTAGCTCGATACACTTGACCCAGCGATGCTCCAACTTCTTTAACCCGTCTGAAAAATACGTTTTCTCGAGGTCTGCAAAGTAGGCCTCCGTGGCGGCGATGACCTCCTCATTCGACTCAAATTTCTGCCCGGCGAGTGACTTTTTCAAGTTTGGAAACAAAAAGAAGTCGCACGGGGCCAAATCTGGAGAATACGGTGGATGGGGCAGCAGTTCGTAGCCCAATTCGACCAATTTGACCGTGGCGAGGGCGGAGGTGTGAGCCGGTGCGTTGTCATGGTGGAAGAGCACTTTTTTCTTCGCCAAATGGGGCCGTTTTTTCTGCAATTCGGCGTCGAATCGGCCCAATAATTCGGCATAGTACAGCCCTGTGACCGTTTTGCCCTTCTCCAGGTAGTCGATGTAGATCACACCTTGTGAATCCCAGAAAACGGTGGCCATCACCTTTCCGGCCGATAGGACAGTCTTCGCCTTCTTCGGAGCACGTTCGCCAGGTGAAGTCCACTGTTTCGACTGTTCCTTGGTCTCTGGTGTGTACCAGTGGATCCATGTTTCGTCGACGGTCACGAAACGACGCAGAAACTCCTTCGGATTGCGCTTAAACAGCGTCAAACACTGCTCTGAAGTGGTCTCACGGTTGCGCTTGTTGTCCGGAGTGAGCAAACGCGGCACCCATCGCGCCGACAGCTTTCTCATGCCCAAAATTTCATGCAGGACATGACCCACGCGGTCTTTTGAGATGCCTACTGTCTCAGCTATCTCGCGCACCTTCAATCGGCGGTCTGCCAATACGAGATCGTGGATTTTTGTCATGTTATCTTCCGTGGTAGCTGTACCTGGGCGTGGCTCATCAAAAACCGACGTGCGACCACGTTGAAACTCGTTAAACCAATTTTTGACGGTCGCCATCGAAGGAGAAGAGTCACCGTACACAGCATCCAAGCTCTTTGATTTCGCTGCGCAATTTTCCTTCCAAAAACAAGAATCGAATCACCGACCGATATTGCTCTTTTTCCATTTCTCTAAAATCCGCGGACAAGCCCGCTTCCACACGCGGTAAAAACAAAACTACGAGTCCGATTCGGCTGAAATTTCGACAGTAGCCGTCTACGAGAATGTACTATACACAATATAGCTAGTTTCCATCAGGGTATAGCAGTAGCGTAGTGCATAAGATGCTTGACTCGAAAGCCAGCGGGACCCAGGTTCGAATCCGACCAAGGCCTACAGGATTTTTCCAGAGACTTCGCATTAATCACACACACACACACACGCACATACACACACACACACACACACACCTCTCTCCGTTCTACGTGTACGGCGTGAAACCAGTTTCTACCGCAGAGTAGCAGTAGAGCAGTGGTGTAAGATGTTTGACTCCAAGAGCCTGAGGGTCCCGGGTTCGAGCCTCGCAGAGTGTCTAGAAGATTTTTCCAAAAGGAATATGCAAATTAACCAGCTGACCAAGAGCTAGAATCACAACAACGCCTAATATGAATAATAAAAATTTAATATTTAGATTACGCTAATTTTATTCCGATGATTCAAATTTCCGCCATTTTCAGCCTTGGGGGTAGGTATGGCTAGTCAAAACATTCCCCCTTCGGTCGACCCTCCGGCGTCGGTGGGCGTGGTCCAGTGGCGCCGGAGAGTGAAGTAGAGGGGAAATGTTTTGACTGGCCATACCTACCTCCATACTACTCGTATTCTTCAAAGAGAAATAAAATTTAATTTAATTTTTATCTCTTTCGTCGAAGATTTAGACTCGCTTTGCAAGCTTGCTCTAGTCACTGACATGACAAACCATTTAAATATTTTAAATTTAAAGCTGCAAAAGACCAACTAAACTATTTCGCAGGTATAGTTAGTCATGTCGATTCCTTTCGCAGGAAACTAGTGCTTTTTAAATAATCTTCCACCAAATAATGTTCTTCACTTTTTTCCTTCTTGCCAGATTCTCTTTGAAAAATACAGTACAAATTGTAATTTCGTTAAACAATGTAATGTTATTGATTCTTTAATAAATCAATTTGATACGCGTTTCAGTGATCTCGAAATGTTAAGAAAAGATTTAATACTCTTTGAGAATTCTCTCACTGTGCAAATCGAGGAACAATGCCTACATCTTCAGGCAGAATTGTGCGATTTGCAATATGATCTTTCACTAGAAACATGGCAGAAAAAGGGCAGAAAAAAGGCAGAAAAATCGAATTCTTCAAAATTTTAGACGCATCGTGTTATCCACATCTTAGAAATTTCGGTTTTCGAATTTTCTCTATGTTTGGGTCCACATATATATGCGAATGTTCTTTTTCCAAAATGAGAATCATAAAAACAGACAAATGTTCATCTTTAAGCGATGCATCACTATCTTCGTTGATGTGTACTACCTCTTCCAAAATCTCTGTGGATACATCATCCTTAGAATCGACATATAAACGAACAAGAAAATTCAATCAATATTTCTATAAAAATTGGCCATTTTGCGCTCTGTACTTATTCTTCCTCTTTCATTTTTATATTTCTCACGATGTATCATTTCACTTTCCTGTTGAGCCATATATTTCATTTTCATTAATTTTTAGTAGAATAGGCCTACTGGGGAAATCACTTAAAAAAACCCATCAACAATAGTACCTCATGGGTAATGTGGACATCTATTGGCAAAACTTTAATAATTATATTCTTAATTATTGTCATCACTATATTATTATTAAAAAGAACTTATTATATTAGAAATAAAAGCGTAATATTTCATCACCAATAAGAGTAAGAATTATTTTTTAGGATAAATAAATATTTTAATTTTGATTTGACGGAGGGTGCGATCCCATCTTATATCGTATCAGGTCTGTAAATATGAAACCGGAATTTGTCCACAGATGGCCCTAGCTGTCAATGTAGTTACCGTCAAACCGCGTCATTGGCACCATTTCCATTTGTTGACATCTGACAAAGATTTTCAACTCACAACAATACAAGTTTCATACAACAGCATAGTTTGTAATAGCGTTGAACATGTCGAATTTTGTGCCTGGAAGCTACGATTTGCGGACAGCATTGATTTTCTGTTACCATTTGAAGAAAACTGCTGCAGAATCGCATCAAATGCTCGTCGAAGCTTACGATGAGCATGCTCTTGGTAAATCACAATGCTTTGAGTGGTTTAAAAAATTCAAACGTGGCGATTTTGATGTGAGAAACGAAGAACGTAGTAGACCACCGAAAAAGTTTGAAGACAGCGAATTGCAAGCATTGTTGAATGAGGATGACGCTCAAACGCAACAACAACTCGCGGATCAATTAAATATGACACGAGAAGCCGTCTCCATACGTTTGAAAACCATGGGAAAGATCCAGAAGATGGGAAAATGGGTTCCACATGAACTGAATGAAAGACAGCAGGAAAACCGAAAAACCACTTGCGAAATGCTGCTCACCAGGTACAAAAGAAAGTCATTTCTCTATCGAATTGTGACTGGCGATGAAAAGTGGATATATTTTGAGAATCCTAAGCGTAAAAGATCATAGGTAACTCCAGGCGAACCTCCAGGTTCGACATCGACTGCAAGGCCAAATCGCTATGGACGGAAGACAATGCTCTGTGTTTGGTGGGATCAGAAGGATGTGATCTATTATGAACTGCTAAAATCTGACGAAACCGTTCATACTGAACGCTACCGACAACAAATGATCGATTTGAATCAAGCTTTGCGTGAAAAACGACCAGAATATCAAAAAAGGCAACACAAAGTGATTTTACTTCATGATAATGCACCATCACACACAGCAAAACTGGTCAAGGAAACGATTGAGGCGTTTAGTTGGGAAATTCTTTCGCATGCGGCTTACTCACCAGGCTTGGCTCCGTCCGATTATTACTTATTTGCATCGATGGGACTTGCTTGCTGAGCAGCGCTTCACTTCTTACGAAAATGTACGAAAATGGCTCGATGACTGGTTTGCCTCAAAAGAGCAACAGCTTTTTTGGCGTGGCATTCACAAATTGTCAGACAGGTGGGAAAAATATATAGCGATGGGCAATACTTCGAATAAAATATATTTTATCATTTTCATACAATAAACGTGTATTTTCTATACAAAAATTCCGGTTTCATACTTACATACCTGGTATATGAGACCGTTCCTGAGGTAGAGCGTCTCACGCGTGATCGGCGGCTCGGCCGCCGCGCTTCGTGAGGTAGTGGGGGAAGTGCGGGCGTTGCCTCTGAAATCGGCTCGTGCTGCACACTTAATTCCTAGCACTGATGTAAATACATAATATACTATATAACACATGATATTATGTAGCATTTACATGATTGAGAGTTCATTCTAACAGAGAGCACGTTCTAACATAGATGGTATGTAAATGATACTTGTCGTTTATTGGGTTAACTCGCACATATGGGATATGTAAATAATAACAAAACCCAAAACTATATATGGAATGGGAGAATGAAATCTTCACAAACAAACTTTGGTAAATACATATCAGGATATTTTAAATTTGTCTAGACGACCTTATTTGCGTCATTTATTCCTAGTTCAGTCTTCTAGAGCAACCTCATGCAAAGCAGCACTCACATTTTAACACAGATTGTATCCTATACCCGAAAGTATTTTGCACATCCCATATGTGCGAATTAACCCAATAAAGAACAAGTATCATTTACATACCATATATGTTAGAACGTGCTCTCTATTAGAATGAACTCTCAATCATGTAAATGCTACATAATACCATGTGTTATATAGTGTGTATGTATGATTTATTGGTTCCCCTTGCCGGAGTTACAAACTCCAAAACTCTCTTCTTTATTTCTTAATTCGTTCGCAACCTTCCCCTCACACCCACACACACACACATCCCCCTCCCCCTTCATGCCGCCTTATCCTAACTTATAACTACCTTACATCTACCTTACTACTACTCGCTCCTTATCTTCTAATTCTCTTAAATCTATCTACGACTTCCCTTTCCTCTCCATTCCTTCTCATTCATTCCACTCCTCCTCAATCGCTCCCCCTACCACCCGTTCCCCCTCCCTCTCCACTCCTCCATCCCCTCATCCACCCCTCCCCCTCCTCCATCTTTCCCAGTATCCTTTCCACTATGTCCCTCCAGCCCTCCCCCTCTCCCTCCCCCATCTTGTGCATTCCTCCCATACGTGTTCCCACGTTTCCTCTCTCCTCCCACACATCCTACAACTCTTTCTCTCTTTCTCTTCCCAGTGATCTATCTATCTATCTCCCTTCCCTCATCTCATTACCCATCCTGAACCTTATTACCCTTTTCCATCTTTTTCCTTTCCATCCTTTGTCTAAATAAACCGGTATCCCCTCACTCCTCATATACCTATACCACCTATTATACTTTGATACTTTGCTTTATTTAAAAAAATTAGTAAAGAACATGTCATTGAAAGTATTGTCCATCGCTAGCCACTACTTTCTCCCATCTTTCTGGCAGCATACGAATACCATGTCGAAAGAACGACTCATCTTTTGAGGTTATTCACGAATCGACCTATTTTTTGGCATCTTCATAAGGATGGAAGTGCTGCTCAGCCAGGCCATGAGTCATCGATCGGAACAAGTGGCAATCAGAAGGAGCAATGTCCAGCGAATACGGCGGGTGGGGTAGGACTTTCCATTTGAGCGTTTCCAAGTAGGTTTTGACCGGTTTTGCAACATGTGGCCGAGCGTTGTCATGCTGCAAAATTACTTTGTCGTGTCTCTCCTCGTATTGCGGCCGTTTTTCCTTCAATGCTCGGCTCAAACGCATCAATTGTAGTCGATAGCGATCTCCCGTGATGGTTTCGTTAGGTTTCGTTAGGAGCTCATAATATAATATACTACACCCAGCTGATCCCACCAAATACAGAGCATGAGCTTGGAACCATGGATATTCGACTTTGCCGTCGATGTTGATGCATGGCCAGGCTTACTCCACGATTTTTTACACTTCGGGTTATCGTAGTGTATCCACTTTTCATCGCCAGTCATGATACGATGCAAAAAACCTTTCCTTTTCTGCCGTTGGAGCAGCTGTTCATATGAAAAAACGCCGTTCGACGTCTCTCGGCTTCAATTCGTGCGGCACCCAATTTCCTTGCCTTTGAATCATTCCTAATGCTTTTAAACGTTTGGCAACTGTTGTGTAATCAACTCCTAATGATTCTGCAAGTTCATTTTGCGTCTGACATGGGTCTTCATCGAGTAATGCTTCCAATTCTTCGTCTTCAAACTGTTTCGGTGCGCCAGAGCGTTCTTTATCTTCAACAACAAAATCATTATTTTTAAAATGTCTAAACCAATCTCTGAATGTTGTTTCCAACAAAGCATGGTCGCCGTAAGTCTCCGCAAGAATTTTATGTGCTTCAGCTGCAGATTTCTTTTGAAAAAAGTAATTGTTCAAATCTGGGCCCGGTGTACGCAAACACTACGGGAACCGGGGCTTCGAAAGAATGCCGGTGGTCGCTCCGAAGCAACCGATGGAGCGCGTGCTGTCTCTATCACGCCGATATTTTGCGACCAAGAAAAGACGGGTGAGGCACCAAGATGCACGTCAACAAGCTTTGTCTTTAATATCCTTTAATTCGCTCGCCAAATACACGGATTCCGCACGCAGAGGCACACACAAAGTTAATATATTTCTCGCTCAAATGCGCAGCACAAACGAACGCAATAACCGACGTTAAGGCGCAATCAAAATTATGTGATTTGAATGGAAATTGAATGCAGCAAGCGGGCAGCACGACATGCGGCAGGCTTGTGCTACTAAGAAGACGCCGAGAAAAGCGCGAATATCTATGCGCCTAACGCTCAATGCAACTCGAACGAAGAGAGAGAGACACGATCAGCCGATCGCCGTTTTAAAAGGCGACGAAAACCCGACAAAAAGTCCCACCAAGACACTCGGGCGATTTTCGGCGGACAGGTAAACACATGTATGTGCCGGATTGGCTGCTCCAGCCTCGTATGATTTACTGCTCACGTGAACCCAGCATGAAACACCGAAAGCGATCGGAAACTAAGCTAGCACAAAAGCAGAGCACACGTGAACAGCAGATGACAAAATATTTGTAAACGTTTGAAATCTCAGCGATACCGGCATCTCGACCGAGTGAAACGCGAACAGTAATGTAGTAAAATTCTCCGCAAATACTCTTTTTTTTTTTTTTTTTTTTTGGCACGAAATTCGACATGTTTAACGCCATGAAAAATATGTTGTTTACGCTTCGGCGGAATAACATATACTGTCACTTCGAGCCTAATGGTGGAGCTTCATGATGAAGTTGGTTGTAGTATTGCCCGATGTAAAAAGGCTAAGATAACACCATCTGTCGGGGAACAGCGAGAACTTATTCAAGTCCCCAATAATTGAACGAAATGCGCTATTGTATATTGCCGGCTATGTTGCACATATTGGGTGAAGTAAAAAGTTCTGAGCGTTTTTTCTCTTTATTTCGACAATGAAATTAACAAAGTTAGGATTATCGGATTTAGATCAAATGTGCGCCGTTTTGTTCGATAACTTTTGTCCATTTTGAAGGCAATTTCATAATTCCGCGATTGAAGAAGTCCTCGTCCCTATCGGTAAAAACCTTGACCAGCTCATTTTCACAAACCTCTCTTGAGGCCAGTTTTGTACCATCAAGAAAATTTTGCAAATGCTTGAAAAGGTGATAATCGCTTGGAGCCAGGTCTGGGCTATACGGCGAGTACGATATAACCTCCCATCCAAGCTCTCGGAGCTTCTGGCGCGTTGTCAAAGATGTGTGCGGCCTGGCATTGTCTTGATGGAACACAACACCCTTCCTATTGGCCAATTCTGGTCGCTTCTCGTCGATCGCCTGCTTCAATCTGGTCAGTTGTTGACAGTGTAGGCACAGTATAAGTATACACAGTAGCGACAGTGAGCCATCCGACCCGGTATCAAATTTTAGTGCGCATGCGCGAGTTCGTACATCTAACAATATGGCTGCGCTCAGAATGTCACATCAGGTAACTTTTAATTCTATAGCTTCATGTTTTTTGTGATTGGAATAATTTTTGTGTTTTTTTCAGAATGTCATATGCAAAATGAAGAAAGGAGGATATAGTTGTAGCATGAAAGGCTGCCAAAATATTTCTGGGCGTCAATCTAATCTCAGTTTTTTTCGATTCCCAAAAGATCCAGTTAGGTAAAAATAATTCTTATTAATGTGTTTATTGTTTATTAAATTATACTAAATATTTTTTATTAATATATTTTATATAAAATATTTTTTAGAGCAAAATTGTGGTCGGAAAAATGTGATCGCAAAATTGACGTGCCACTAAAAAAACTATATACAAATTATAAAGTTTGTAGTGATCATTTTACATCATCGATGTTTTTAAATGATTTAGAAAACAGATTACAAGCACATGCAATTCCTGTATCTAAAAATAATGAATGTGTGGAGTTATCAAGTGGAAACAAGACAATATTTAATTTAAATAATGATGAAAATATCTTATTAGGTATAAGTACTTTGAATTCTTTGGAAGAAAAAATATATAGAATATAATTATTATGTTTTAGTTGATTGCGCCATTATGAAATGTAATTATGAGAAGCAACATTTTAAAACCGAATGTTCAGACAAGATTGAATGTCAACCATCAGTATCAGGTAATAATTTTCAGTATAAAATTATTGTATAGTTTAATATAGAATTATCATGTTAGTAATATAAAATTTCAGTAAATCAATTACTAAAAAATTTACATGTTCGTATTCCTTCTTTTATAATAAAAAGAATATATAATAAACAATATTTTAAGTTTTGAAATTTAATATTTTTTTAATATTACAGTTAACAATCATCAAGTCATAATTAATGAGTAACATGAACAAGTAGAATCAGTGTTACAATTAAAAGATGAGTACACTGAAACAGAGCCAAGAATTTCCAATCATTCTCCACGCAAAAAAATTTTGAGAGGCAAAATTGTTGCGTTACATCGAGAAGTTCGGAAATTAAAACAACAACTAGAACGACAGAAAAATAAAATAGAAACTTCTGCGAGGGAAATATCCTCGAATGAATATTGCGAGGCTACAGATAAATTTCTACCACCAGAAATTGCAAATTTGGTGAAAATTCAAGTGCATCTTAATAACTGTAAGTCAGCCAAAGGACGAAAATATCCGCTTGCATTTAAAAAATTTTGCTTAGGCTTATTGTTTTGTGGGGGAATTAGAGTTTATAACTCCTTAGCACACAAATTTATCCTTCCTAATGTCAGAACTTTACAACGCATGATTGAACAATTGAAATTTGCTTCCGGTTTGCATGATTTTGTTTTTGATATCTTGAAGAAAAAGTTTGAGTCTTCTTCATCATCTCTCGATAAATTTTGTATTTTATGCATTGATGAAACATCAATTAAAGCAAATCTATATTATAATATAAGTCAGGATAAAGTCATTGGGTTTGAAGACTTGGGTGATGGCAAATCACATCTTTCTGCATGTAATGTTGCAGTTTTAATGATCAGAGAAATTTGCAATGATTGGAAACAACCTTTGGCTTACTACTTTCTTAATTCAACATTTTCCGCTCAGAAAGTAGAAACTATTATTCCTCAAGCTATTGCAAAATTGCAAAGTGCGGGATTAGAAGTACTCGCATTCATCTCTGATATGGGAGGGAATTTTAAACAAACTGCTAAATTTTTAAGTGTGACAGATGATCCATTTTTTTCTGTTAATGATAAGCGGATTTCACATTTTTTTTATTCACCTCATATAGCAAAAGCTGACAGAAATAATTTACATGATAATAATATTGAATACGATTCTGAGCCAATTTCTTGGGAATGCATTAATTATTTATATATTCAAGGTCAAATCAGGGAGTTTCGACTTGCACCTAAACTCACTGATAAACATATAAAATTTTCGAATTTCGAAAAAATGAAAGTATACTATGCTACGCAAATTTTGAGCTCTACAGTTGCTAATGGCTTGAGGAAAATGGTTATTTCTGGAGATTTTAAACCTGCAGATGCCGCAATTGCACTTAGAACAGCAGATTTTATGCACAATATGAATGATTTTTTCGATCTATTTAATTCATCTTGTGTTCAACATCCATCACAATTGAAACAAGCATTTCAGGGAGCGCAATATCAAATAGAATTTCTTTCACAAATTAAAGATTACTTATCTAAAATAACGATATTTAATAAAACAGGTGTTAATATTTCTAATAGAGTTAAAGTTTTCAAATGCATGATACACAATATAAATTCCCTTCTTCAAATGTGGGAATATTTGCAAAATATACATCCAGAAATCAAATTTTTATTATTGCGCCGTTTTTCTCAAGATAGTTTAGAACACTTTTTTTCAGATGTTCGAGGATTGAATGGCAATGTTTTTAATCCTACGCCAATTCAGTTTTTTTATTCATTTAGAAAATTCTTTTCTATTAAATATTGTACTGCTAATAAAACTGGGAATTGTGAAAGAGACAATGCTGATATATTAATAAATATTACAAATTTCAAAGAGAATTGTATGGATATTGAAGCAAACAATAACACAGATGATTTTATTGAACCAATACTTTTGGATGACCATGATTATCGTGAGCTGGATGTTAATGAACATGATGTGTTTCGATATGTTTGTGGATATGTAATACGTAAATGTCTTCAAAAACATTCATGTGAGATTTGTTTGCAATATGCACGCTCGTATACCGATTTAAATCAAACATCATATTTCTGCTTTTTTAAGGCTTATAATTCTATCGAAGATAACCCTTTTGGGAATTTATTAATGCCGAATGATAATTTCGTAGAATATATCAAAGCATTAGAACATTTATTTTTTTCTAAAATTGAGGAATTAATTCTACAAAAACATGTAATTTGTAATCTTATTACAATTTTTAAAGATTAAATTTATTCATCCGTGTCAGCAATTTCCTTATAATTATTTATTAAAATTATATGCTCGAGTACGACTATTTTACACGTTAAAATTCATTAATAAGCGCTTTAAATCGCAGCTTGGACATAGAAAAAGTATAATCTTATGTCACAATTAAAATTTAAGTCTATATTTTCTGTATAAATGCAAATTTTTATATTTATATATTTATAATTATATTAAAATTTTTTTGTTTATAATTATAATTATTTCATATTTTTATAGAAATGTCTGTGTTCTCATTAATTAAGTTTTGTATTAAGTTATTATTAAATCATTTAGTTTAATTATTAAGTTGTTTTCATAGTACCGACATTTAAATCGATCTCAACATTATTAAATTTATGATTCAAGTTACTTATTATTTTCAACAGTTTTTGGAACTGAATTAATGTAAAAAACTGTTGCTTGCTAAATAAATATTTATTTCTTATGTTAAATATATTGAATTATGTTGAATGAACCTGTTATGTACTGTGTTATTTACTGAAATAAATTTTTAACATATTCATTTATGTAAGTTTATTATACAGCATAATAATAGTGAATATTACATATTTTTCATTATATCAATTATTGTTTCAGTTGCCTGTAACATTGATGCCTAAAACATATTCTTTCTACTGGAATACTTGGAAGGACATTCAGAAGATAGCTGCAAAAAAAAATTGTTTAATTATTTATAATTTTTTAAATCATTTATACAATTTTTGAATTTTACATTAGCTTTTCAGTGGTCAATGTATTGTAGATTTTTTTTAGTTCACTTTTGCCTAATAATTAATATGTTATATATTCGTTTTTGCACTCACAATCAATGATCTATATATTGTATATTCTCTTTTGAGCCTATAATGATATATATATATATGTATATATGTATATATTGTATTTTCGCTTTTGCTCAATGATCTATACGTATTATATATTTGCTTTTACGTTCAATAATTTATACATATAATTTATAATTTTTTTTTATAATAAATTACAAAAAAAAACAAAATAAAAGTAAATAAAAACAAATAATTTTGAATATTTTATATTGTAACTAATTTTCAAAAAGAAATATATATATATGTATACATGCACAGAAATATTCTTTATATTTTTTTATTTCAATAAATTCTCTGAATTATAATCAAACAGAAATATTTTTTTATACAATATGTATATTTGAATCGTGGCGCGGCTGTACATCTAACAGCATGGCGGTATACCACGTGACTTGAGACCACCTACATCAAAGGTACCGACACTCACTGTCGCTACTGTGTATACTTATACTGTGGTGTAGGTCCGAATTGAGTGATTGGTCCAATGGGAGCAGCTCATAGTGGATGATTCCCTTCCAATCCTACCAAACGCACAGTAAAACCTTCTTGGCCGTTAATCTAGGCTTGGCGATCGTTTCTGACCGGCTCACCGCGCTTGGACCACGATCTCTTTTGCCCGTTGTTCTCGTATGTGACCCATTTTTCATCGCCAGTCACCATCCGCTTCAAAAAAGGGTCGATTTCATTACGCTTCAGCAAAGAATCGCAGGCATGAATTCGGTCCAAAAGGTTCTTTTGCGTCAATTCATGTGGCACCCATACATCGAGCTTCTTTTTGAGACCAGCCTTATGCAAATGGTTCCAAACGGTTTTCTGGCTAATCTTCAGTTCCTGGGCAATGGAATAAGTGCTCGCATGCCGGTCCGACTCGACGATTTCCATGATTTTATCGACATTTCCGACGATTGGCCTACCAGAGTGTGTCTCATCTTCGACGTTCATATTACCAGAACGGAATCGTTGGAACCACTGCCGCTTTGCTGTTACATTCGATACTGTATTGGGTTCATAAACAGCACAAATTTTTTTGGCCGCTTGCTCCGCTTTTTCCCTTTGGTCGTAGTGGTACTGAAGAATGTATCGAATTTTCTCTTTTTTTATCTTCATTTTGGAATGCTCTAACACACAACTGGCTTCACCAAACACAAAACTGTCAAAGAACTTTTTTTAAAGCGTTATGTCACCTTTAAGTCGCAGTATAGAATGACCAGATGCGACGTATACATCGTGAGATATGACCTCACTAAAGCCATCTAGCGGAAAACGCTCAAAACTTTTTACTTAACCCAATAGATATACAGGGTGTTATAAAAGTCCGGGAAGAGCAGAATAACTCGAAAAATATGAGTCCTAGAAAAATGCGAACTACTGGGTTTTTATGATTTTTTCCTGGCTATCTGACCTTGGATTTGATCTTGACAATGACATTGAAGGTCATTTCAAGGTCAGGTCAATTTTTTAAATGTGACCTCATACTTTTGACCTCAGAAATGAAAAGAGCGGAAAATTTTACGTTCTGATATGACCTTGAACACTGCCAAATCTGACCTCTGAAGGTTACATAAAGGTCTAAGCTTGTTTTAGGCTGAAAACGCGAATATCTTCGAAAATGCACCTGTTAGGGAGCAATGTTACGCATATGAATAAGAATGTAGAAGTCGGACGGTCAACGACGGACATATTCCGCCGTGACCTTGCCCTTATTCTCAAGGTCATGAGTTAATATTATTATTAAGGTCAAACCGGACTTTTTTAGGACTGAAAATCCATACTTTTGACCTAAAAGTCTCAAGATTGAAAAATTTTACGTTCGGATATGACGTTTTCAACCTTGACCTTGTTATTAAGGTTATGTGTCAGTCATATCAATTATTTTTTTTAGGCTGGAAACACATACTTTTACCCCCTCCATAATGTGAAGAGTGAGATTTTACGTTACGTACGAGGTCACACTCCGATTGTTGGTAATTCCTCAATATCGGGCGCCATTTTGGATCGGTCATCTTGAATTTGTAAAATCCGACGTCGGATTCGGTTCCCTCGTTGACCTCTACATCCTTATTCTTATGCGTAACATTGCTCCCTAGCAGGTGCATTTTCGAAGATATTCGCGTTTTCAGCCTAAAACAAGCTTAGACCTTTATGTGACCTTCAGAGGTCAAAGTTGGCAGTGTTCGAGGTCATATCCGAACGTAAAATTTTCCGCTCTTTTCATTTCTAGGGTCAAAAGTATGGTGTCCTATTTAAAAAAATTGACCTAACCTTAACATAACCTTCAAGGTCATTGTCAAGGTCAAATCCAAGGTCACCGTCAGATAGCCAGGAAAAAATCATAAAAATCCAGTACTTCGCATTTTTCTAGGACATATTTTTCGAGTTATTCAGCTCTTCCCGGACTTTTATAACACCCTGTAGAAACCAATTTACAGAGTTAGGGTGCTCTACAAAAACTCTTCCAAATGCACAATCCAATTTTTGAGTTTCCTTCATATCCAGGGGAAATTGTATTTATCCTTCAGAAGATTTTTAAGAAGCTTCTAATATTGTGGAACGAGAATTTCAATTATTTCATAGTGACACTTTTAATAAAGAAGCATTTATTTTGGACACATTAACGGACATTGTATGTGAAAAAACCAATAACAATTTTGCAAGAGAAGTTGCTTGTTTAGTGCGTACTAGGACATATATTCGTTTACGCAAAATAAATAAAGAAATTACAAACAAAAATATTCAAAGGAAAAATAGAAAATTATATAAAATATGTAATAAACAAAATAAATGGCATATTTATTAATAAAAAACTCCATACATATTGTAATTTTGTAATGTCTTTATACACCTTACACATTTTATCTTTCCCTTGTTACGTCCTGCGGACTTCGCGCATTCTAGACCTCTTTTATAAACAAGGAAAATTGAATTTATTATTATTATTATTATATGTTATCACACGACGCGATGACCCTAGAATCTTTGAAAATTCCAATCTCCAAACCAACTCCGATCTTGTTTCCACGCGCTCAGTCTACGTTAACAATACCGCGACATCCTACTTAAAAAATATCGACATTTCCTTCTTAAGATAGCTGCCACATTTTGTAAACTATTTAAATCCTCTTAATGCCACATGCTCCCTATCTCCTAAAAAAAAAAGTTTATCTTACGCTCTTGACTCAACCTCTAAAAACATTTGAAGCACAGTCCTATGACCATATTTGGGCATAACAATTTAGACCCCACTCCCTCAACCGAGCTGACTTTTTGAGAAAAGTCAAAAGTCTCAGCCACTTCTCGCCGAGCCAGCAGCCAAGAAAGAAGCTCCTCTTAAATCACTTAGTGTCTAGTGGATATACTAAGTTACATTTTTTACTCATTCGGTTCTCTATAAATTGGCTCGGTTGACTCATTATCATCACCAACGGTAACCAGTCTTCACACCAACCCCGAAAATACGGACGCTGTCCAGAACCTAAGGCTGTCATCATACGATATCCGGAGTCGAGGCTGACAACAGGCTGTTATCCTTTACCCAAAGGGAACCACCATACGGCAACAGTAAGCCTTTCTTTTTGTTTTGTTTTCTCATTTATTGTTTTTTTTCCTCACTACCTGCTCTCTTCTCTTATCTTTCTTCTCTCTCTCGTTTTTCTTTCCTTTTCCTCCCTTTCTCTATCCCCCTTGGCATGTCTGCTTAATCGTGGAATCCGATTGCAGTGGCTCAATGTTATCAAGTTCAAACGGACCCAACTACCTCAGAAAAGTACGAAAACCGCGAACATTTTGAAGTCACCTCATTAGAACTCGCATTACAAGATCGCCCGGACTACATTGTTCGCCATAACGAATCAGAAGTTTCAAGATTTGCACGTTCTCATCTGTTGTTCCTTCCCGATTCTCCCCCCGGAATTCCTCCTATATCTTACTCCCCAACATCCCTGAGTCCTACCGAAGACCGATCTCCTATAGGTTCTCCTTTATTTTGGAGCCCATCCCCGACACCTTCCCCTCCAACATCACCTCTACGAGGGGGTACGCGTGGCTTCCACGCGGCCTTACTCCGTGGCCTTATTCCTATTTATTCTCCCTCTCCCTCGGAGGCATCCTCGCGTCGATCTTCTCCCTCACCATGTGCTTCCCCAACACCTGATCTTCTCGTACCTGAATATCCCTCGGAATAATTAAAAGTAGCCTCTAGAACCGCGACATATACAGGGTGGTTGATAGCTGATCATGCAGACGAAAGTTGGAGATAGATTGAGTGTAGTCGAGAAGAAAAGTCATGTACCATAATGTCAAATTGGCAACAGTTACCGAGTTATTAATTAAAACATGTGAGCCAACGAGCGCGTAAAGAGCGGAGGGCGACCGCAGTAAGCACGTAGACATTTGATACAGGCGGAGTCAGCGAGTGTCGATAGGCGAGCGCGCGCGGCGAGGGGCAACGTAAACGACAAGAGGCGAGCGCGCACGACGAGGAGCGAGCGAGCGCGAACGACGAGGAGCGAGCGAGCGCAAGTAATAAGAGACGAGCGAGCACGACGAAGAGCGAGCGAGCGCGAACGACGAGGAGCGAGCGAGCTATAAGGAAAAAGCTATAAAGAAAAAGCTCGCTCGCTCCTCGTCGCGCGCGATCGCCTCTTGTCGCTTACGTTGCCCCTCGCCGCGCGCGCTCGCCTATCGACACTCGCTGACTCCGCCTGTATCAAATGTCTACGTGCTTACTGCGGTCGCCCTCCGCTCTCTACGCGCTCGTTGGCTCACATGTTTTAATTAATAACTCGGTAACTGTTGCCAATTTGACATTATGGTACATGACTTTTCTTCTCGGCTACACTCAATCTATCTCCAACTTTCGTCTGCATGATCAGCTATCAACCACCCTGTATATAAACACAAGCGCGTAAATTGTTTATATATCACAGTATTGTGCATAGGTACACAAATTTATTGCACTGAATCCGTTTCTTTAGGTTTCTGTCTTTGAATTCTTACCCCAGCTTGTGCCAACCATTTGGATACATATTCTGCAAATTCGTTTTCCGTCATGTCTTTAAATGACATACGAACAGCTTCTAAAATATATAAAAATAATATATTCAACATATAATTTTGACATATTAGTCAAAGAGAATATACATACAAAAAAAAATTTCAAAGAAAATGTCTGGATAAATTGTAAACAGTATGTGTTAGGAAACAATTGACAAAGTAATTGTTGTAAGAGATTTCAAGGACATTTGGTAATTAAATATGAGAATTAGAGCAATATACAAAGTGTTCCATAATTATAACACACCAACTCCATAGGGGCGTAGAGCTAAGCGAGAGGAACGATGAAATCCTTTTCCATTTAACGATATCTCGTATAGCTTTTTAGTAACCGCGTAAAGTTTGACGTTTGTCACGCCCATCGCGGTCTATAGACGCTCCGCAGTGAGCTGTTTGCGTCGAAGCTGAGCGATAACGCGTCTCGCACTGACTGTCGCGATGACGTTTTGGCGTCTTGACGCCGCGCGAGTCAATACGAGTCGCGTTACCGCTCAGTGTAGGGGGTCAGGGACTCTAGAAGGGTTGGGGAGCTGCAAGAAAGTCTAATAAAATTTTGGGCTATTCACTATAATTTTTTAGTTATTAAATAAAATGTCTAAACCAATGAACGGTGACAGCAAGTTGCGCTGCTAAAGCTAGCTTAGCTTAAGAGCTCCGTAGCATGGCTCATTACGCGTTTTTCGTTTTCCATAATAAACCGTTATCATGACAATCTATGCAGCGACTTCCTATCCTTCCTCTCGCGCATCGTTGTCATCGAGAAATGTATAATGAATGGCTTAAAAAATCAATGTTAAGAATAAAATGTACGATTTTATTTAAAAATAAAAGGTGACTTTCAGAAGTTTAAAATTTTAGTTTCAGCAATGTTTCCTTAGCACCTACTACTTACGAATTATCAATTTACTTTTTTCGGGGGTCATATCTTTATATATTATATATGTATATTTTGAAAAAATTGTTCGCTCCTTGGCGAAGCGAACAAGAGGCCGGGACGGCTCAGCAATGAGCGCGGGGTTGGTCGTGAAAGGAAGATGATCGTCGCTTTGGTTTCTCGTGGGATCGGTCCTCCGTTTCCTTCCGAATAAGCGTCGACGTTCGTCGAGGCGCTGGGAGGCCAATGCTCGCCAGTTCAAGCGCGAGCACCACTCGAACACGATCCCAGTTTTATTATATAAAATAATACAAAATAAACTTTGACAATTCTGGTCGATTGATCGTATGAAGCGCGTCCGCTCGAATCGCAATGCGTTGAGGCCGCACTCGTAGTTCGTCTGATGAGGTCCGACCGGAGCGGTCGGGCAGCGAATTCGATAACCGAACGAACAACGGAGCGGAACGAGTTGTAAAAATACTTGCGAGCGGTTTCGCTTGAAGAAAGATTCTGTTCGAAGCGAGGAGCCGAAAAACGTTCGTCACTTCGATCTTACATTGTTTTTAGTTTTTCCGTCGCTCGGAGAAGATTGATAACCGCTCTTGTCGAAAACGTGACCATATTTGGCGGTCACATGCGGACCAAACGTGACAATAACAACGCGGTGCTCGATAGCAAACATGCACGGCGTTCTCACGTGCGAGTCACGCAGGATGTCTCGTGATATCGAGAATCCTCGATTTTGTCGACACAAAGAGCGGCGCCTTGGACGGATCGCAAACATTCCGCCCACCTTGAAACGCTTGTTTCGAATTCGGTTGGTCCCTACTCGGTCTCGCAGTGGACCGGCAGCAGGCAAATCTTTACGATAGGCCTTTGAAGGGTGGAGTTGGCGGTGCGGACGGTAACCACCCGAGTGAGCCCGTCGGGACCGGGGTGACACTGCGTCACTCGCCCCAACTCCCACTTGCACGGCGGCAAGGTGGTATTGCGGATCAAGACCATTTTTCCGACCTGGATAGACGGCTGCACCTTCCTCCATTTTCCTCGTTGTTGTAGAGTGTTCACATAGTCGTGATACCACACCCGCCAAAAACGCTCGGTCAGCTGCCGCACGAGTTGCCACCGGGTCAACCGGTTCTCCGATATGTGGAGAGTCGACGGCGACGGAGGCAGACCGAGGTCGAACCCGACGAGCAGATGACCGGGCGTGAGCGGCTCGTAGTCATCGAGCGAGTCGGAAATCGGCGCGATCGGTCTTGAGTTAAGACACGCCTCAATCCGACAGAGCAGAGTAGCGTACTCCTCGAAGGTCAGAGTGTAGCTCCGCAGTACGCTACGCACGTGGTGCTTGACGCTCTTAATGCCGGCCTCCCACAACCCCCCGAAATGTGGCGCGGCTGGAGGGATGAATCTCCAGTTGACTCCGTCGAGCGCGGTGGAACTTAGAAAGTTCGGGTCGCGGAGCGCTGCCCGATAGGCCACGGTCAGCTCACGATCGGCTCCGACGAAATTGGTGCCGTTATCCGAGTAAACGGTGTTGGGTATTCCCCGACGAGCGGCGAACCGAGAAAACGCTTTCAAAAATGCCCGAGTCGAGTAATCGCATACGAGCTCCAGGTGCACGGCGCGAGAGGCTAAACATATGAATAGAGCGATGTATGCCTTCCGCGTCGCTATACCTCGTCCTGCAGAGGCACGCACGAGAACTGGCCCGGCATAATCGACGCCGCAATGTGCGAAACAGCGAGCCGGAGCTGAGACTCGGACACGTGGGAGGTCCGCCATAATCTGGGATGGCACGGCGGCGCGCTCGCGAGCGCACACCACGCAGCGGTGTATTTGCTCCCGCACAACGCCCCGACCCCGAATCACCCAAAAGTCGCGCCGAACGATGCTCAGGGTTAGCTGCACGCCGGCGTGTAGCCCACGTACGTGAGCATGATCGACGATCTGTTTCGTGATACGATGCGACGCGAGCAGAATCGGATGACGCCGAGTCCAAGGCAGGGGAGCGCGCGATATCCGACCGCCGACGCGGAGAAGACCCTCCTCATCGAGAAACGGTCGAAGCGCGAGAATCGAGCTCTTCGACGGTAATTCCAAGCGATTCGCGAGCCTGTGCAGTTCCTTTGGCAACAACGCAGCTTGGATCTGCTTCAATAATCGCGTACGCGCCCCCGAACACTCGCCCGCCGTGACGCCCGGGCCCGCCGGCTCACCGGATGAATCTCCCGTAAGACGGCGACGACATCGCGCGATAAAGCGCATGATGTACGCGGTAACGCGAACCAACTTTGGCCACGAAGAATAGCACTCGAGGAGCAGCGAGTTGAGCGATGCGGGTTCAGTGGCGAGGTGCGTCACGACCCTTTCCTCGCTCAGCGCCTCCGCAGCCGAGGCATCCCCGAAGGATGGCCAAGCGTTTGGCGGCGACGTCAACCACGACGGGCCTCGCCACCAGAGATCGTGCTTGAGAATTTCCAGGCCGAGCAACCCGCGCGACGCGCAATCAGCGGGATTGTCGGCCGTCGGAACATGCCGCCATTGAACGCGCGGGAGGCGCGCGTGCACCTCCGCCACCCGATTCGCGACGAAGGTCCTCCATCGTGATGGGTGCGCCGCCAGCCACGACAACACGACCGTCGAGTCAGACCAACAGCAGCATGTTGCATTGTCGTAACCTCCTGCCGTCCGCACGAATTCGACGAGACGCGAGAGGAGCACGGCGGCCGAAAGTTCGAGACGCGGGATGCTCATTGGCTGCAATGGAGCGACGCGTGATTTGCCGGTGAGCAATGTGATGATCACTTGACCTGAGTGCGTTGTTAGTCGCAAATAAACAACGGCAGAGTACGCGGAGTTAGACGCGTCCGCGAATCCATGCAGCTCCGTGCGTCGAATGTCGCGCCCGAATCCGGTCCATCGCGGAATGCGTAGTCCATCCAAGGCGGATAGATTCGAGAATATTGCCCGCCAGCGCGACGCCAGCATCTCGGGAATCGGGTCGTCCCATTCAAGTTGCCGTCGCCACAAGTGCTGCATAAAGATTTTGGCGCTGATCGTGATCGGAGTGACCCATCCGAGTGGATCGTACAGTTTGGCGATAGTCGATAAAATGGAGCGCTTGCTCTCGGGGACGCAAGCTGGCAACGACACGCTGATTTGAAAATTGTCTCCCGCGGGCGTCCAAGTGATCCCGAGAATCTTTACGCTCTCATCAATCGCGAGTGATCTGGTGCACGCGAGTCCATGATTCGCCTCATCGAGGTCTGCGAGAAGTGCGGCTGAATTCCCGGACCATTTACGAAGTTCGAAGCCGCCTCGCCGTAGCAATGCTGTGAGCTGATTCCGGATTTCGATCGTCTGCCCGACGTCGTCGCTCCCGAATAGTACATCGTCGACATAAATGTTGTTTTTCAAGAGCGGAGCGGCGAGAGGGAAATCGCCTCCGTCATCAATCCTCAATTGCTGAAGGACTCGCAACGCAAGAAACGGAGCACAGGACATGCCGTAAGTCACGGTCATTAATTGATATTCACGCGGCTCGTCATCCGGCGCCGGGTGCCACAAGATCCTCTGATAGTCGACATCGCGGAGATCGAGCTGAATTTGTCGATACATTTTTTCGATGTCGGCCGAACACGCGTATTTGAAATTACGCCATCGCAGCAGTACGGACGATAAGTCGGTCTGCAGCTTTGGCCCGGCGATCAAATGGTCGTTTAAACTCGAGCCGTTAGTCGTCGGACTCGATGCGTTAAAAACTACACGCAATTTTGTCGTGGCGCTATGAGAACGAAAGACTGGGTGATGCGGTATGTATGCGACTTGCGAAGACGCGTCTGAAATCTCCGGTGCGCGTCTCATGTGTCCGCTGAGTTCGTATTCGCGCAAAAACTCGTCATATGCTCGTCTTTGTTCCGGCTTTGTTTGTAAACGACGCGTAAGTGCGGCAAGGCATCGCACGGCGCGCGAGCGCGAGGATCCGATATCGATCGGCGGTCCGCTGCGAAACGGCAAGCGGACGACGTATCGACCTTCCACCGTTCGCGAATGCGTCGAGACGAAGTGTCTCTCGCACCGCTCGTCATCGGGCGTCCGCTCGACGGCTCGCGGAACCTCCTCGACTTCCCAAAATCTCCTCATTTCATCCTCGAGTGAAATCTCGGCCTTACAATGATGCGCCGAAATTACTACGCTCGACGCCTGAGTAGCGAGCGCGCACGCCCGCACCCTAGGCGCAGAAGCCCGGGTGATCGGACCTGATATAAACCACCCGAACACCGAGTTCTGCGCCATGAGTTGACCGTCGCCTCCTCGGCGAAGGCCCTCGCGAACAATATCGCTATAGAGATCCGCCCCGATGATCAAATCGATTGGATCCGAGCTGAGCGGATTCGGATCGGCCCAGCGCAGATCCGCGAGATGCGTCAAGCACGACGCATCCGCTTCGCAATGCGGAGCATACGTCGTGAACGATCGCAATATTAGCGCGGCGGTGAGCAACGCCGGAGTTTCCGCTCCTCGGGGCGAGACGATGATCTCGATCTCATGCCGGAAAGTCCCCGCGTTGACGCATCCCACAGCGGAGACGGCGACCGGACGACGGAGTCTTTTCGCGCGCAACGCTTTAGCAAGCTTCTCGGAAGCAAAAGTCATCTCGGATCCCTGATCGAGCAGAGCGCGAACGGTCACCGATCGACCGCACGACGCCCGGACCGTCACCCACGCAGTGGCCAAGAGAACGCGAGCGGACCGAGTCCGGTTGTTCGAAGCGAGCAACGCGTGAACCTCCGCTCGAGATCCGGCGGACGACTCACGCACCTCCGTCGCAGCGTGCGATTCGGCAGTGCCGCCACTGGAATCCGCAGCAGCGTGAAGCAGCGAATGATGTCGTTGCGAACATGTGCGGCACGAATATTTACTTTTGCACTCATGCGCGGCGTGATTAGCGCTGAGACAATTGAAGCATCGCCGGTGCATCTTTACTAGCTCTCGTCGCTGCTGCGAGCTCCCGCGGACAAAGATCGGACACGCACTGAAGTAATGACCAGCCTTACACAGCGGGCAGCGCGATTTCGCGGCCGGCGCATCGGTTGAACGCGCGATATCGGAACGGCTTTAGCGCTCGCTTGAGTTTTATCTCCGCTCGAGAATTCCTCGAGCGCCCGGATGCGCGAGGCGAGAAACCGTTCGAATTCGTCGAAGGTCGGCGAGTCAGAATTTTCGGTGGTTCGCAAGTTCCACGCCTTTCGCGTGACCGGATCCAAGCCTCGCGAGCCAATATGCACGAGAATTGCTCGTTCGATCGCTGCAGATTTCTCAGCGCGGCTACAGTCACGGTGATTTGTCCGCGAAGTGACTGGAGGTCAGAAACGGACTCGCGCGAGAGCGTCGGCAGACTCAACAAGGTTGACATGTGAACGGAAATCAACCGTCGCTTGTTGTCATAGCGTGCCTTTACTGCGTCCCAAGCAATTTTGAAGTTATCGGCGGCGATCGTGAGATTCGCTATGCAATCCGACGCGCGACCCCGCAAGCAAGACGACAGATAATGCATGCGCGAGAAATCATTTAATTCTTTATTTTCGATGATGATCGCGGAAAATCGATCGCGGAATGGTTCCCAGTCCGTCAGCGTCCCGTCGAACGGCGCGAGCTGAATCGGCGGCAGATGCGCTTGAGACAACGCAGACGGCGCGTGCCGAGCATACGATGCGTTAATAGATTGGTTCGGGCTTACAGGGGGTTCCAGCTCCTCCAATACCTCAGCCATGTAATCCAGCGTGATGTTGTACTTCTCCTCGGTAGCGTCAAATACGTCGTCGGTGAAGTAAACGATCTGCGCCCGGCGGTCCGGCGGGATCGTCTTTTCCAGGACGGCGTGCCCATCGAGGAACTGCAGCCAGATTTCCTTCAGTGTTTGGATCCTGGATCGTGTGACCGCAGGCGTCCATTTGTTGCGTCCTAGCTTCTTGAAGTTGTCGAGAGCGGCGTTTAATTGATGCTGTAATCGTCCTTGTCGTTCCATGGATGCAGACTGGCGGAACTCGGCTTCTCGATGTGCTCTCTTCCTCTATTCCCCGATCCGGCTCGAAGGACCAGCAATATTTTGTTCGCTCCTTGGCGAAGCGAACAAGAGGCCGGGACGGCTCAGCAATGAGCGCGGGGTTGGTCGTGAAAGGAAGATGATCGTCGCTTTGGTTTCTCGTGGGATCGGTCCTCCGTTTCCTTCCGAATAAGCGTCGACGTTCGTCGAGGCGCTGGGAGGCCAATGCTCGCCAGTTCAAGCGCGAGCACCACTCGAACACGATCCCAGTTTTATTATATAAAATAATACAAAATAAACTTTGACAATTCTGGTCGATTGATCGTATGAAGCGCGTCCGCTCGAATCGCAATGCGTTGAGGCCGCACTCGTAGTTCGTCTGATGAGGTCCGACCGGAGCGGTCGGGCAGCGAATTCGATAACCGAACGAACAACGGAGCGGAACGAGTTGTAAAAATACTTGCGAGCGGTTTCGCTTGAAGAAAGATTCTGTTCGAAGCGAGGAGCCGAAAAACGTTCGTCACTTCGATCTTACATTGTTTTTAGTTTTTCCGTCGCTCGGAGAAGATTGATAACCGCTCTTGTCGAAAACGTGACCATATTTGGCGGTCACATGCGGACCAAACGTGACAATAACAACGCGGTGCTCGATAGCAAACATGCACGGCGTTCTCACGTGCGAGTCACGCAGGATGTCTCGTGATATCGAGAATCCTCGATTTTGTCGACACAAAGAGCGGCGCCTTGGACGGATCGCAAACAAAAATCTTGTTACTTGAATTGAAAATTATGGAAATTTAAAAATACTTACGTATTATGACTTTTGACAGTCTTTAGTCTTTTTGACAGTCTTAAGTCCTTGAAACATCGTTTAGTTTTCTTTCCAGTCCAACTGAATTGTGTAGCTAAATTGTCAGTTATGGCTAATTTAAATATATTTCTCATCATGATATGTACATTATTTCCACTAACGAGTTGAAATGTGGCAAGCTGAAATAACATTCCCAAATTAACAAATAACTATATTATAATATAGACTATATACAGATTCAATATACTAAGATATTATGTACAATGACATTATAAATAAATTTTAATATAATCATACCATGTTTTCCTTGAATCTCATATCTTGCAATTGTTCTTCAAGCAATGTTATAGCAATAATTGCGCTAATGTAGAAATCGGAAAATGAATGTCACTGTTTTGTAGAACGTTAGGTTGATTCAAATGTTGTATTTTTTCTTGAAATATTTCGCATTTATCCTCAATAGCATGCAATTTGTATATTATTTTGTTCAATTTTCCTAACACTAATTTTTTAAATTCTACACATTATTATTTTATTTAGTTACTGGTTATGAAATATTACAACAATGTTTACTATTGTATATCATGCAATGCACACAAATACGTTTTTATAATGCATTACTTCTTTAGTATATAAAATATATATATATAACATTATAAATACCATGAGTATATTTTCCACATACCACATACCATGAGGGATTTTCATTTTCGGTATATGAGGTAGCAGCTTTTTTAAGAGGTATACTACTATTTATAGCAATTTCACTGCTATCATTAACATCTAAAACATAACTACGTATTAATATTCTTTCAGGAATATCATATAATGTTAATGAAATGTAGTTAGGACTTACCATTTCTGTTTATAGTATTAAATAATGTGTTTTCACATAATATATTTCTAGCACCCTGTGTAGATGTAATCAATAATTCTTTGTCATTCGACACAAAATTTTGTTTCTGAGGAAATGCAGGCAACGTTTTTTCTAGTGTAGCACAATTTTCTTTAAATGAACATAAATCTTCAGAAGAAGATGGCACATATTTTTTGGCCTTTTTACGTCTTCTCTTTTTTTCACGTTCTCTTAATTCGTCCTCCGATATATCTTCATCAATATTAGATGTATATTCCGCTAAACTTATTTTTTGTATTCCTTCTTCGTAGCTACCTAAATAAGATACAATAAAATTATTTATAATTTTGTTCTATGTAGAATAGCTTTTAAGCTATTGTACATAGAACAGATACAGAAGCTATTGTACATAGATTTCTATGTACAATAGCTTCTAAGCTATTGTACATAGAAATAATTAGTACATATGAGCCGTTTATTTTGAAAGTGGCCTAAGTCCATTTATACTTAAATTGAGATATTTAAGGGTTTGTGTTTCAATGCAATTAAA
This sequence comes from Harpegnathos saltator, assembly GCF_003227715.2. NCBI lineage: Eukaryota > Metazoa > Arthropoda > Insecta > Hymenoptera > Formicidae > Harpegnathos > Harpegnathos saltator. The sequence continues at coordinate 394,621 of NW_020230300.1, forward strand.
AATATACGTACAGGATACTAATACGTACAGGATACTAATGAATCATACTGCTTAAGTGTATCTAAAGGTGTTAAATTTATAGTTCCTATTAAAATAATGGCAATTATTAAGTGAATAATATGCGTTTTCTTACCAAGAATGGAGTGAGGCCACTTTCAAAATTAACAACCAGATTCGTTATAAAATTTGAAGGAGCCCAAGTCCATTCAACATAATTTAAGATGCTTCAAATTGAAAAAAACAATACTCATTTTATTTTACATATCTTTACAACACTTCAAAAACATAATTTATGCGATTCAAAACATTTTTTAACTACATAACGTACAAAATTACAAACATAAATTACAACATACAAACATAAATTACAAAACAATTTACTACTCATCTACATTTTGTGTGTGTGAAAGGGATTTGAAGAAATCATGATATTCCGGTGGTATACATATCGTAATAGGTCAATTATGTCCTTGAATTTTGCTGTTGTAATTTGTCTGATATTTTTATACAGTGGTGTCAATACAATATTTTCGAACTTTCTTGGTCTACCCCGACGTGGTAATAAATTCAGGACTTTAAAATTTTCGTTCTCATTCATTGATGTCTTATAGAAAATTTTATACGGTTCATTTCTGACAAAACGCATCCAACATATTTTTAACCAGTTTATTGATTCTCCGTTAGAATTCTTTACTCTTTTAAAAATTGCGTCTTCTAATAATTTTGTTGATACAAAATCTTCTTGTCTCATTTCATGTACAATAAAGTTATTACCTTTCCGACACTTTTTGATAATGTAATAATCTCGGGGGACAAACAGTAAATTATTTTTTTTTAATGCCATTTCTACCACGCCAAAATCTCTATCATTTGGTAAAAACGAATGTCCTGATATTAAAAATTTGTGATCTATGATTTCCACATTATTTTCAACAGTTTGGACAATTTTTAGCCACATTAAAGCTACTTTAATGTTTCTATTTTGCCCTGCACACATGTCACTGTAAGCTATAATGTGTCTTTCACTTCTTAAATTTTGGACATGTTTTAGGATGCATGAAGCTATTTCTTGAGCACCTCTTGATGCAATAGTTTCATCCCAAACGTACATGTGAACATTATCGTTATGAAACTTGTGAATACCCAAATTTAGAACGTACATATTGCGTTTATAATATGCTACTGAAGTAGTCAATTTTGGATAAGGTAATGCTTTTTGCAAGTCGAACGAAAAAGCGAAATAATAATCTGAATTGCGTGATATTTGTTCCTGATCTTGTTTTAGTGACTTCCTAGCTGATTATGCTAGTCTTAAATGGACATCGTGTTCTTCTGTAAGTTTATTCTTTTCTTCATCATCATTCGATGCTTTAATTTTGATGTTTAATAAGTCGCATTTTTGACATGTATCTTTGCGCGGTTGGTGGAAATGTAAATCAAAATCTTTTTTAAATATTTTTCTGTAAGTCCATTCATTAACGGCTTTTATTTTATTTTCCTTGCAATGAAGCTCGTATAAATTAAACATTTTCCTAAGAGTTAGATCAGGATGTAGATATCTTCTATTAGGATTATGAGATCTGGTATAATGGGATTCAAATTTAGGAAAACTTTTAATATGGTTTTGAACGTGCTTTTTCTCTTCCTCAGAAATTTTTCTTGATGATCCAACCATATGCCCACGTAAATCATTTCCTACATTTGCAGAGTTTAATACACGTTTTAAGCGTCCTTCACTTACTTTAAAGGTATCCAAAAAGAATTTTTTACAGACGGGAACTTTTCCGTTTTTAGAATGTAACAAATACCTAAAACTCTAATTTCTTGGCGAATCTTTTCCGTTTTTTTGACGTCTTCACAGTTTTGCGCTCGATAGCTTCGTAAAGCAATATATTTTGTTTATTAAAATCTCCCAAATACCAAAACTTCTCAAAAATATTTTTTCTTTCGTCTTCTTCGTAATTTTTTATGCAAGCTTTTCGACAACGGCAATTTTTGTTTTGGAAAACTTTTGAAGGTACAATATTTCCGGTTTGAGTACAATATCTTTTTCCTGAATTCCGTTTAATCTTTCGCACTTTTTGGATGTATGTTTCATCAATCTTTTCTCCATTGTTATCTGTATCTTCATCCCCTGAAGACAAATATTGTTCTATAATTCTCTTTCTTTTTCGATTTTCTTTGAAATCATTAGTTACTAATTCTTCTTCACTATCTGAACTAAATGGTCTTGTCGTTTTGTTCTTCCCCATGGGTGAAATAATTTCTAAAATTTAATATTAAATTTTAAGTTTTATATTTAATTGTAAGTACATAATATGTATATTGTATTATGTATATTGCGTAAATTTTGTTTAACTGCATTAATTAAACGTACTGATTATTCAACTAATGCAATTGTCCAAAAACTAAGGTTAACTTGTTAAATACTAATTAATTAAAATTACCTTCATCACTGCCTTCGGACATTATTAATAATAAATATCTTAATTTAAGTATAAATGGACTTAGGCCACTTTCAAAATAAACGGCTCAATTATTGAACTAACTCTGAAAACTTATGCGTCCAGAATTATCGTATTTACTCGGAATATAAGTAACCTTAAATGCTTTATTGATAGATAACTTGAAGTTGTACATGTAACCACGGGCAACCGGAAATAATTGACAAATGGACTTTCAAAATAAACGGCTCATATAATAAATATTAAGTATGTTATATTCCCAGTGAAAAATAATAATTGGATCTTCATCGATTATACATGCTATTTCTTACTGAATAATTTATTTACATGCAACGCCGAAAACTTTCTTTACTGGCAATTCTTCCCAATCTGCCTTTTCTCGTGGCATCTCTTTTGCCATTATGGCTTTATTAATACGAAGCTTTGTTTTGAAGTGACCAGGCCAAATACTTGATAATGTATCTGCGTTGAACCATGTTGCAGGTATCAACTGCAGACCATCATTAAATTCCGCAATGATATATTTTTCATTAGCCATTTCCCTGAGTCGTACAGCACACGTGTAGATATATGCATTATTTTTTATTACACAAATATGTATAATATAGACAGCACAAAATTATATTTTATGGTTAAGTGGGAAAATTGCAAATATGTTCGTATCGTTACTATAAGGAATTTTCCACGCCTTACATTGAACATCCGTAATTAGCCAATAATAAATATTATCATTGCATACTGCCATTACTTTGATATCAAAATCACTCGATAGACATGGTAATTTATATAAATCTTTTATATATTTTAATTTTTTACAGATAAGATAAATTTTTTTATTTGTTCTTTGTATAATATTCACAATCAGAGTATATTGTCCATTTTTTAATAAACAACAATTATTAGAAGTACTTTTACAATTAATGCTAAATTTTCCATTTGTTACCATGTGGTATTCGAATTCAGCATCTATGTTATCAGGTATTAGATCATTTTTGTGCGAATATTTACATGTATATATTTTATTATTAGTTCCATGTTCTACAAATGAGAACCTACAATTTTCAACTTCCTCCTGCCTTTTAATCAGTTATTGGAAAGGCCTTTCATGCTTTCGTAATTGTTTCTTTATAAATATCATATAATTTTCGAAGCGAAAAGCACTAAAAGTATCAAGTGGGCCTGACATCAGAACATATATGTAATAAATTATGTATATTATGCGATATATAGTTTTTTCCCATATAATATTTCAAATGAATGAACAAAATGATGAAGTAAAGCTTCAGCAAAATTTATTAGTTTTTTCTGACATAACTTTGGACGAATCAAAATTGTTACAGCTACATGTAATGTAAGGAAATGAATATATTTTTTCTTATAAAACATTCTTCAACGCAACAGGACCTGTATATAGTAGAAAATTTCGAAATTCTACAGCTTTCTATTGTTTAATATCCTTTATTGATCTAGGTCTTCTAACAAAATCAACTGGGGTGGTATTCCTAAGTATTGTAGTATGTCCTAAGTACAATAATATCAATAAATGAGAAATTTTATTTATAGATCTTGCACTTAAACGTATAGATAATGGGCCTTTCATCCAAAGTAATATCAATTTTTTCATAATTCCTAAGCATATCTTCAAAGTATGTCTTGAAAAGCATGTAATCTAAAGAAGTATTGGTTATAGGTAGAAATTTGGGAATAATATTAAGAACAGAAAAACTTATTTGAAAATCTTTATAAGCATTAATTGAAAATAATTCATCTGTTCTTAAAGGAGTTATTTTTTCATATGGAAAACAAATTCTACCATCTATATAGTGACCTTTGACTAAACATTTAGTGCAACTATAAAATCCGGTATGACCTTTAATACATAATACAAAAGATTTTGCAGGTGCATTACATATTAAGGCAAATAATGAAATTTGAATAACGTTTCCACTATAAATATAACCATTATTAATTAAATCAATTAAGTCACTGACTAAAGGTTGAAGAAAAACATTAGAATTATTAGGTTTCTTGTAACCGAAGTATGCACCAACAAGATATACTTTTTTTTTTTGGTAACGCAAAGGAAATCCATCATGGATACCTCCGACCCTTGGGGGGGTCGGGGGTTATGTCGGACTCTTACCGACTAAAACTCCTGCGGGATGTCTACCTATCGGACTGGCAATGTGGGAAGCCAAGGGAACTACTCCCGTATTCCCTCCCCGATACCCCGGCCCCAGGACTCCCTTTCTGGAATCCCTCGCCACCTATATACCGCTCCTTGTTCCGCAAAGGGAATCCAGGGCGCTGTCCCCGGTCGGTTTACCGATCAGTTGGCCTTCTGGTGTCACTTATGTAGGAGAGAGGGGGACATCCACCCTCCCTCCTTACCCCCTCCCTGACAAACAGGGAGGGGGTATTTTGGGGGAGTGGGCCCGTCCCCAAATGGGTTGCCACTCCCCCTTATCTTTCCCCGACGCGCAGAACCGAGATCCATCTACGTGGACTCTCCGGATCCCTCCTGCTGCCGGAGACGGACCCGAGGCGGCCGAGGAGGAGGACCTGTCCCCCTGTTATTCAGGGGTCCTTCTTCCCCCTCAACCGATGTCACCTCGAGCCCGCTACCCAGACCTCCCACCGGGGAGCGACGACCGCCACGCCTCCTCCGGCAGGTTCCCGGTCGTTGCTCCCTCTCGGTGGCCTCCTTCTTGGACATAACGTCCCTGCAGAAAGAGGCCGCCGCTTTCTATACATTCTCGCTCCCGCACATGGCTTCGACCAAGTGCGGGAGCGGGATTTCCCCCTCGCGACACCCCACCGCCCCGGCCAGGACACGGCGCTTCTCCACCCAGGCCGTACACGCAGTCAGGGTGTGGTGCACCGTGTCCATCAGCACGGGACAGTGGTGGCATCGGGTGGTGTGCTCTTTCCCTATCCGGTGCAGGTACTTCCCGAAGCTTCCGTGCCCGGTCAGCACCTGCACCAGATGGTAAGACAATCCGCACCCCCTTCTGCCCGCCAGCTCTGGCAGGCAGAGGCGGACAGCCTCAGCCGTGTGTCGCCCGTACCCCCGTGGGTCGGACAATTCGTCCTCTCACAACCCCAAGGTATGGGCCACGGCCTGGGACCTCAGAGCCTTCAGGCCCCTAGCCGTCAACTGCCCTCCTTCGCGGAGCTCTTTTATCCTCCAATAAAGGACTCGCCTCTCCTCGGCGAGGAGCTCCACGGGAGGGGAACCGGCCAGGGTGGTTGCCGCCATGTATGAAAGCGTCCTGTACCCTCAAATCGCTCTTATGTACATCGGTTTGAGGGCCTACCGCAAACGACGCTTTCCGTCGCGGCTTGCTCTCAGCTGCGGGGCCCATATGGGCGCCCCGTACAAGGCGATCGAGAGTACGGCGCTCACATACAGGCGACGAGCCCTCCATCCTGGACCCCCAAGGTTGCGCAGAAGACTGGCCACCGCCAGTCCGGCTCCGCGCCCCCTGAGGGCCAATTGCCTGAAGTGAGGCTCGAAGCCCCATCGGCTGTCCAACGTCAGGCCGAGATACTTGATCGTCGGCCCGATGCGGATGCGGACGCCATCGACCAGGACCTGTGTCTCCGTGGCGCCCCTCGACTGCCGTCGTGAAAAAACACGGCTTCAGTCTTCTGAAGGGGCGCACCTTGAGACCCAGGCTCGCGATGGTTCTCACCACCGATACCACCGCCGTCTCCACTTTGAGGCGGGCTTCCCCCCAATTCCCCGCCCCGGCCGCCATTAGGGTGTCGTCCGCGTAGCAGACGACGTGGCAGCCCGGGGGGAGCGGAGTGCGCAACACCCGGTTGAACGCGATTCCATAGCAGGGGGCTGAGAATCGACCCCTGCGGAACGCTGCGCTCCATGATGCGCCGGCCTTGGACCTCGCCCTCCTGCGAGAAGGCGAGGTCCCTGTCCCCGAAATAGGCCGACAGGACCCGCCGGAGATAGACGGGCACCCCGTAGTGTTCGAGGGCCCGCCCAATATCCGGCCAAGGCAGGGTATTGAAGGCATTCTTGATGTCCAGGGACACTGCCAGCAACACCCCGCCCCCCTCTCCACGACCGTCCCGGTCAGGTCCCGGAGGTACTGGATCGCGTCCAGTGTCGACCTTCCGGGCCTGAATCCGTATTGACGGTCGTGGAGGTCCGGCCCCTCCGAGGACAGATGCTGGACGAGGCGGTCGGCAATGATGCATTCGAGCATCTTGCCCGCCTCGTCCAGCAGACATATCGGCCTGTAGGCCGACGCACTCCCGGGTGTTTTGCCCTCCTTGGGGAGGACCAGTTTGGCTCTCCTCTACACTGGGGGGAACACCCCCTCTTTGAGGCACCCGCTGAAAACCCCACGTAAGGCCGCGGACAGGTTTCCCTCGCCGAGGGCCCAGGCGCGGCCAGGAATTCCATCGGGGCCAGGGGCTTTCCCCTTGGCCCCGAGCTTCTTCCTGACCCTAACGAGCTCTTCCGAACTCACCGCCAGGTCCTCATCCCAGGATCCCTGCCCCCATTTCAGGGGCAGGGATCCTGGAAGGGCCCCTTTCCACCCTTGGGAAGAGGGTATCCAGGAGCCCATCGAGGGCCCGACGGTCGAGCGTCTCCGTAGGTGGGGGCGCCCAAGGGCGGATCGTACCCATTGCCCTCTTGTACGAACGCTCCCACGGATCTTCGTCCAAGGAGTTCGTCAACTGCTTCCAGGCCGCTCGTTTGGCCTCGGCGATGGCGACTTTGAGGGCTTTCCTAGCAGCTAGGTAGCCCTCCTTCGCCCTCGCGTCATCCCCGCCTCGTCGCCGGATCCGGTAATAATACCGCCTGGCCTGGATGGAGAATTCACGGAGTTCCGCGCTCTCCTCTGTCCACCAGTAAGCGACCTGGCGCTGGCGGGAGTGGGCTTAGGGCATCGCGGCGTCGCACACCGACGCCACGATACCCACAGTTTTCTCAGCCCCTTCCAGAGGGCTGAGGGCCCCCTCACCCTCATCTAGGTGCCAGGTGGACACGAGGACGGCCGCCCGGAACCTGTCCGCGTCAAGTCGACTGAGAGCCCATCTTCTGGGGAGGGGAAACTCTCCCTCTCCGGGGCAGCGGAGGGCCCGCACCCGTGAAGGTTTGAGGAGGCGGAGGGCCCACACTATGTATCTACAATCCGATAGTGTTTCGCCCTCCACCTCCACCATCCACTCCTGGAATAACCAGGCGGCCGAGGAGGAAGCCCTTCAAATCAATGACCGACTCCCCTCCGGCCGCACACAGGTGCTGGCCGTCCCCTTGTTCATTAGCAAGAGGCCCAGCTTCGCTGCCCAATCGATCACCACCTCGCCCCGAGGGTCCCTCTGCCGGCGACTGCAACCCCACCCTTCTGAGTGGGCGTTGAAGTTCCCGGCTATGACGACGGGTCGGGGTTGGCACTTCCGCACCACATCCCCGATCCCGTCAAAGACCCTCTTGATACGGGCGAGGTCTCCAAAAGATGTGTGGTGGTTCCAATGGAACCCCCCCACCCCCCCCCTCGGTGAGGAACCGGAGGGGACCCTGCAGCACCTCCCCCCCGGGGGCAGGTCTTCCTTCTCCGGGGTTCCCTTCACCAGTGCATCATGCCATCAGCGGTGGGGGTCACACCTCAGGTCAGGGCTATTCCCCTCCTGGCGCGGGTGAGGGTGTTCCCCTAAGGGGTCGACCCACCCCTATCCGCTCCTGTCTGGCCGATGAGCCCCGGTGTGGGACCCTCTGCAGCCACTACCCCACCGGCAGGTCCCATCGGCCTGGGATGAGGGAATGTGTGGGGAGAGTTACCCTCACTCTATCCCCCCACTCATCCCACCCCGCCTCCGCCAGGAGGGCGGCCGAGGCCTCGACCTCCATAGTCTCCGCCTCGGAAACCCCCTCCGGCCTAACCGCCGGAGGTGGATCAGGCGCTTTTGGAGCGGCCGACGCTCCTTCCGCTACTGGGCCTACTCGATCCGTGGGTGCTGGGGGCTGTACTGTTCCAGCCTCCGACACCTCCTTCCCTACCTCTTTGGCCTTGGTCGTTAGTAGGACTACTGTCCCTTATACTGGGGGGGGCAGCGCCATCAACGGGCCGAGACTGCAGGGGAGCTGCACCTCCCCCCCAGTCCCCGCCCGACTGCACGCCATATTGCTCCCGTTCTTATATCTAACGCGACGCGGGAGGACTCCGCCTCTTGGTGCAGTCCGGGGGACTGCCTTGCATTTGTGACCATCCGTTCGGTGGCCCGCGTTCCTACCTTCTTTGTGGCACAGGGGCGCCGCACTTCCGCGGTGCACTCCCGTGCCACATGTCCGGCCCCTCCGCAACGGAAGCAGTGGCCTCTCAGTACTTCATTGGACTGGCAGGCCACTGCCATATGACCATACCGCAGGCAACGGAAACACTGGAGGGGCCGGTCCTCCAGAATTCTCACCCTCGCCCACGACCTATGGGCAGCCCTCCGGTTGCTGCTAACTTCTAGGCCGGTGCCACTGGGCACCGGACCCAGATCGCCCCCAGCCCTCCGGACGATCTCCTGATTTCACCCGTCTGGAGGTCGTCCGGAGGGCAGCCGGAATATTTTAATATCGCGGCCCTCACCATTGTCGGGGTGACGGAGTCATCCAGGCCGACGAGACGGAATTCACCGCCTCCCCGCACAAAACGTCCTGGAGGTCCCTGGCCAGGCGGTCGGCTTTATTCTTACCGTCCTTTCCAGGGACCTCCAGCAAGACCCTCCCGTTTCTGGCACGTTTGATCTTAAACTGGCCAGGCTCCAGGCCGACCTCCTTTAGGTCGACCCGTTGCCTGGCCTTCACCATCACCTCATTAATGGAATCCCCCAGCAAGGCGGTCACCGTACCGATCGGATTGCGCGGGAGGTTCCAATCTGTGGCCTTTTGGGTGGGGGAGTCCCTTCTTCGGGACCTCCCTCCCTAGCCTTCCCACCCTTGGGAGGAGGAGCGGCTACCTTCGCCGCACCTCCTTTCTTGGGAACAGGGGGTTTAGGTTTAACCTCAACCCCCTTCCCCTTACCCTTTCGGCTGGACACGACTGTCCAGCCGTCTCGGCCTTCCCCAGCGGCCGCCGGCTACCGCAGAGGAGGGTGAAGGGGGGCGGTCCTGCTGCCCGCAGATACCGGAGAGGGAAGAACTATCTCCAGTCCGCCCCATGCGGGCGATTTCCTCCTTGAGGCCCCGGACTTGTATCTCCAGAGCCCCAAGGCGTCCATCCGGACCACCCTCCTTCACCATCCTCCCGTAGTCCGCGAGTGCCTCCTCTATTTCCTCCAGGCACCCATGGACCATGTTGTTTAGACGAGGGACTTCTCGACGTAGCCCCCGCCGTCTTTCTCCCCGGTTCGACCCTGAGCTCACGGAGGTACCGAACGCCGTCGATCGCCTCCGCGGTCAGGGTCTCGCCCAGCCGTGAGGGCCTCCGCACCGGCGGAAGTTCCCACTGCTGACGCCGTTTCCCCTCGCCTTCAGCACTCCCCTCGCGCGCGTTCCGGAGAAGAGTTCCCCCGACCGAGGACTCTTCATCCTCGATCGGAGGAAACTCCTCCCCCAGGAAGTGTCGCTCCCACATCTGCGAGGCGGACAGATGGTCGGTTCCTACCCTGCGCCTACAGGGGGCTCACCCCCCCAACCGTGGAACATTACTGTCCCCGATCGGAGGGAAATGAACCTCCCTATCCCTCCATAATTGGGAAGCCGGCGTGTCCGACTTCCTCTTCCTCTTCTTAGGTGTTGGAGGCCATACCGGGGCCGGGCACAAGTCAAACCGACTCGTACTCGGTCTCAGCCTGTCCTCCAGCGCCTCCCTTCGGGCGGTAGCCAGTTTGGGTGATGTGCCCGCCTGGTACACACCACCCAGCCCGTCGTATGATGACGACGGGGAGGGTGCCGGGACAATACTCCCCCTCCCGCCGTTTCCCAGCTCCGAGTACTGGGGCTTTTCCTCCTTCCTTGACATACTACCATATTTTGTAGGGATTTTACATGCCCCTACAACACGGGTTTGATTTCGGGTTTTCCTTACCCTAGACCGATTGCCACCAGGCTAACGAGCCCGCTCTGCCCGCGCTGTAGGATCCTTTGGGCCGTACGAGTGTGATCCTCCAGCCCCTCGGTAAAACCTGAAGGCAGCTGCCCATCCAGGAGTGTTATGGACGCTCTTAGTCTGGCCCCTCCGTACAGACCACTCCGGTATGGTAGAACCTGCCAGGGGCCTAAGCCCCCGCCGGCACAGCTCTGTACATCATCAGGACACGCAAGCTCTCCCACCACTGCAAGGTGGCGTCCATGGGGGAGAAAAAAGGGGACACTATTTTGGTCCCCTTCTCCACCCGATGACCAGTAACCTGGCACAATCGACGGCTATCCCTTCCGAAAGGGCCCCAATGCCCGACGGCATTTGCTTCATGGATCAGGTCGCCCACCTGCGGGTTCCCCGTTACCGACTATCTCCAGCCGCCGAACGCCAAAGTACTCCCTCACGGATGGACCACCCTTGAGTGTGTGTTCTAGGCTTCCCGGACACCGGGTGTTGCGCCGATGATTACATGGGGGATGGATCCCGCATGCAACCCAAGCGCCGTCAAAGTCGCGCCATTAAGCACGTGTCAGCCGAACTGCTTACGAATGCGGTATCGTGTGTCCGTATACACCACTTACAGGACCGGTCGAGGCGCAGGGACGACCAGTTGCGAGAGTCTTCCAGTCCTGCAGTAGTGCATCCGTGAGGCTTCATCACCGCCGCTGCAACCACGCTACCCCTCCCTTCGGGCCGGCCATCCGGGCGCCCGGCCTGCCGGGCCAGCGGCCTGGCACCCGTTCGGCCATCCCTCAGAGCAAGTCGCCGTGGCATCGACTTCCAACGATAGCATGCCTCCACGACCCATACACCCGTAACAGCCGGCCGGTTCCACCTTCGTGAGGGTGAGACTGGGACACCGATGAGTGCATCCCCCAAGTTTCCTCAAGGAATGCCCACCCAGCACCCAGAAAAACCCTCCTTCAGAGGCGACCTAAGCTGGTTCATTCGACGCACATATCCTCTCCGGCACTGGGACGGGGACAGCCCCATCCGTCACTGCCACAGCCCCACTCCTTCGAGGACCTGCGCCGTCGTCAGCCCCCTCTGGAACCCCTCCCCCCACGCATACATTCATTCTGGATGACAAAACCATCCTATACCCAAGATGAGCCCGCCCCGTCCCCCGAAAGCACTTCTTTCCCCCCACCGCCGAGCGAACCCTCCGACCCCCAAGAGCATTGGCCTAACGGATCAGGGGGTGTACGACAGTGCTCGCTCCCCGTTGCTGACTATCCGCCGCCCCCGGAGATCAGAAGATTCAACCCGACGACGGGACCAGGACCCGCGGGGTCCACAACGCACTCCACCGGGTGTTGCCGTTCAGCAGCACTCGTGTAGAGGAATTAGACCACACGAGTTCTGCCTTGTGGACTTCAGACAATCGGCTGCCTCACTAGGCTTTTTTTTTTTTTGATAACGCAGGGGAAACCCATCATGGGTACCCTCCACCCCCTGGGAGGGTTATGTGAGACTCTTTCTCATTAAAACCTCTGCGGGGTGTCTACCAGTCGGACCGTGATGGGGGGAGTCAGGGGAACTGCGCCAACATTCCCTCCCTGACACCCCGGCCCCAGGGCTCATCATCGAGCCCCACGCCCAAGTGCCGCGCCCCTTCTCCTTGAGGAAAAGGTTCATGACGCGGCGCCCCAGTCGGCTAAGCCGACCGGGTTGGCCTTCCGGTGACTATTACGGGAGGGGGGAACACCCGCCCCCACATCCCCGCCCCTACCCCTAGAGTTCCCACCCTTCCCCAGAGGGCCTCGCTCCTCCCCTTTCCTAATCTAACCTACGCGCGAGGGAGCACGGGGGAGGTCATTCACCTCCGTCCCCGCGTCCCTCCCCGGCGCGACCGAAGTCGATCCCGAGGCGGCCGGGGGGGCCGCGGAGCCCGGACTGCCGGTTTTCGCCGCCTCCTTCCGGCCGGCGCCACCTCGGAGTCGCTCTCATCTCCCCCCGTGGAGCGCCGCCTTCAACCCCCCCGCACTCCGCGGTCCGCGTCGCGGGGTCGCGTCGGCGCCCCCACTCGGCGGCTTCCTTCCGGGACATTACGTTCTTGCAGATGGAGGTCGCCGCCCTCCATACCTCCTCGCTCCCGCACATGGCTTGCACCATGCGCAGGAGCGAGAGGTTCTCCATCCTGCACCCCACTGCCCGGACCAGGAGACGGCGCTGCTCGCACCACGCCTCGCACTCGGCGAGGGTGTGCTGCGCCGTGTCGTTCGGCTCCGGGCAGTAGTGGCACTCGGTGGTGTTTTCCTTGCCTATCCGGTGCAGGTACCTCCCGAAGCAACCATGCCCGGTCAGCACCTTCACCAGATGGAATGTTAGTCCGCGTCCCCTCCTACCCACCATTTCTGGCAGGCAGGGGCGGACAGCCTCGGCCGTCTGGCGACCGAATCCTCGCGGGTTGGCCAGCTCGGCTGACCACTTGTCGAGGACCCGGTCACTGGCCTGGTTCCTAAGGGCCCTCAGGTCCCTGGCCGATGGGCCCTCCCCCCTTTGGCGGAGCTCCTTTATTCGCCAGTAGAGGAGACTTCTCTCCTCGGCTAGGAGCTCCACCGGGGGGGGGAGCCGGCCAGGGAGGCCGCCGCCATGTGGGAGATAGTGCGGTACCCCCGTACCGCCCTTATCAGCACCGCCCACGTGGCCTGCCTGAGCAGGGCCTTATTACGGATAGTAGCTAGCAATCGGGGTGCCCCGTATAGGGCGACCGAGTGCACCACCCTCACAGAAAGGCGACGTGCCCGCCATCCAGGGCCTCCTGGGTCCGCATTAGGTCGGCCAGCGCCGTGCCTATCTTGCGGACCCGGGGGGCCAGGCTCCTGAAGTGGGGCCCAAAGTTCCATTGGCTGTCCAACGTCAAACCCAGATAATTCATCGTGGGCTTGACGCGGACGCGGACTCCGTCCACCTGGACCCGGGCTTTTCGCGGCCCACCCCGACCCCGTCCATGGAATAACATGGACTGGGTCTTCTGGGGGGCCACTCTGAGCCCGAGGTCCTTGATGGTGTTCACCACCGAGTGCAAAGCGGCTTCCACCTTGAGGTGAGCCTCCCCCCAATCCTCCCCCTCGGCCAAGACCAGAGTGTCGTCTGCGTAGCAGACCCAGCCGGGGGGGAGGGGAGTACGCAGTACCCGATCGAACGCGATGTTCCAGAGCAGGGGGCCCAGTACGGACCCCTGCGGAACACCGCGTTCCATTTGGCGCAGGCCTTGGACCCCGCCTCTTCCCGAGTAGGCGAGGTCCCTGTCCCTGAAGTAGTCGGCCATAATGCGCCGGAGATAGGCGGGAACACGGTGGTGTTCCAACGCTCGTCCTATCTCCGGCCAGGGCAGCAGGGTGTTGAAAGCGTTCGTTATATCCAACGAAACCGCCAACAGCACCCCGCCCTCGACCTCCACGACGGTACGGGACAGTTCCCGGACGTGCTGGAGCGCATCCAGCGTTGATCGTCCGGGCCTGAACCCGTACTGGTTTTCGTGGAGATCCGGCCCCTCCAGGGACAGATGCTGGACGAGGTGGTCCGCGATGATGCGTTCCAGCATCTTACCCGCCTCGTTCAGCAGGCAAATCGGCCTGTAGGCCGGCGGCCCACCGGGTACTTTGCTGTCCTTTGGGAGGAGGACCAATTTGGCCCTCCTCCACTCTTGGGGGAAGACTCCCTCTCTGACACCCCTCCATAACTTCCCGCGTGGCGGCGGAGAGGTCTCCGTCGCCAAGAGCGAGAGCCCACGCTCGGCTAGGAATCCCGTCGGGGCCTGGGGCTTTGCCCTTGGCCCCGAGTTTCTTCCTGGCCTTGGTGAACTCCTTGGATAAGATTCCCAGGTCCTCGTCCCAGTCCCCGTCCTGAACTTCAGGAACGGGAATCCTGGGCGGTCCCCCCTCGGTCCTCGGGAAGAGGGTGTCGAGGAGGTCCCTGAGGTCCCGGGGATCCATGGACTCGGTAGCCGGGAGCGCCCACGGACGTATGTTTCCGACAGTCCGCTTATATGGGCGCCCCCACGGGTCCTCATCCAAGGAGTCCACCAGGCGCTCCCACGCTCTCGCCTTGGCGTCGTCAATGGCGACCTTGAGGGCTTTCCGCGCGTTGCGGTAATCCTCTTATGTCCCCGCGGCGTCCCCGCTGTTTCGCCGGGCCCGGGTGTGCGCCCGTCTGGCCTGGACGCAGGAGTCGCGGAGTTCCGCGAGCTCCTGCGTCCACCAGTACGCAGCCCGGCGCCGGCGGGGGTGGGACCGGGGCATCGCGACATCGCAGGCCGACATCACGATGACTACCACCTCCTTGGCCCCCTCAAGGGGGCCGGGGTGTCCCTTACACCTGGCTCCTGTTCGAGGTGCCAGGTCGCCGCGAGGACGGTCGCCTGAAACATGTCCGCATCGAGTTGACCTAGGGCCCATCTTTTGGGGAGGGGATAGTCCCCCTCTCCTGGGCGGCGGTCCAGCCTCCGGAGGGGGGTGGGGAGTCGGAGAGTCCACGCCACATATCTGTGATCAGACAATGTCTCCCTCTCCTCCACCACCCACCTCCGGAATAACCTGGTGGCCGAGGGGGAGGCCCACGTCAAGTCAATGACCGACTCGCCCCTCCCGCCCGGCCGCACAAAGGTGCTGGTGGACCCCGTGTTGAGTAATACGAGGCTTAAGCCTGCCGCCCATTCGGCCACGGCGTCGCCCCGAGGATTCTTTTGCCGGGGACTGCAGCCCCACTCCTCGGAGTGGGCGTTAAATCCCCGGCGACAATCACGGGTCGGGGATGACACTGGCGCGCCACATCCCCGACCCTGTCCAGGACCCTCACAATGCGGGCGAGTTCGCCGAGGCCTGATCTGTTGGTTACAGGGGGTAAGTATACCCCCAAAACAGTGATGGGCCCAAGGTCAACCGCCACATACGAGCGTCCCCTCTCCTGACCTTGTAGGGGGGAACGCCCGTTGCGGGTCTCACCACCACAGCCACAGAGCCGCACGTACTGTCCAGCTAGTTTTTATTACCGGCCGGAACATAGTACGGCTCCGTGACCAGACCCAGGCCGGCGCCCATTTCCGCAAGTCTCTGACACCAGAGATCCTGCGCAAGGGCGCCGCGGCCTAGGTTGGCCTGTGATACCCGGAGGAGCGTGAAAGCCAGGCCTTCACGTCTCCTCCGGGCGATCCTCGTCGGTGCCCCTCAGAGAGACTTCGGGTGGCGGTGACGCCGTCCCTATCTCCTCTGAGGGGTCCTTGGCCGTGGTGGTGGCTTCCTCTTTGGGTGTCTCAGTGGTGTCTGCCACTTCCTCCACTGGTGCTATGGAGGTCCCTACCAGGGGGGTTCCTACCTCCACCTCCCCCTCCTCTCGGGAGTGCAAGGTGGGGAGGCTGTCAGGGAGAGCCGAGGATGGCGCGTCCTCCGGCTCTCCGTCTAAAGTTGTTGGGAGTGGGGTCTCAACGACCTCCACCCTCCTCACCTTATCGGTCCTCTCCGGTGACTCAGTTCCCTCATCCTCCTTCTCAGGTTCCTGGTGCACCGATGACGCCGCCGGGGGGACCGCTTCCATGGCGGTCCTCCTCCTTTTCCCCCTCTGCGGCTGCGGCTCCTCCTCCATCGGGGTGGTGGGGTCCAGGGTGCGGCTGGAAGCCGCCTCCACAATCATATCCTCCCGCGTACGGGAGGAAGCCGGTCTGGCCTCCTCCCTTTCCTCGCCCCTAGTCCCTTCCGAAGTGGGGGGCTGTTCCTGGTTCCGGGCTGCCGCTTCCTCTGAGCCTCCCTCTTCCTTTTCTGTCTGCCGGTCAGCGGTTTACACGCCGGACCGCCGGCCTTGTGGCCGGCAGGTTTCCCCGCTTTTGCGCACACAGGGCAGTGCGCCGCATCGCCCTACAATATTTGGCGCGGTAGCCGGGGGTACCGCAGCGATAACAATTATCGCTGCGGTCGACGGCGCTTTTGCACTGCTCGCGCACATGGCCCTGTTCCATACATCTGAAACAGAGCGCCGCGCGAGCAGGCAGCGCCGTCACCCCGGCTCCGGTCCATCCCACCAGGACCCGTCCCACAGCGGCGACCTTGGAGACCGCCGCCAACGGGCACCGCACCACAGCCGTGGCTGGCGGTTCCTCGCTGGGTGAATTGCAGCTCACTCCCGGACACGTCCGTGGGTGGGCAGCCCCCAGCGAGAGCCACAGCGGCCGTCACATCCTCGACCCCGACCGTTGCGTCCAGGCCGGTGAGCCGCAGTGCTGCGGTCTTCACCGGCCTTTGGACGCTGTAGCCGGGGCCCTTCTTCGCCGCCAGCTTGCCGAGTTCCTCGGCGAACCGGTCGGCGGAGGGCCCTGCGTTGAGGCCAGGCATCTCAATAAGTAAGGCCCCGGTACGGGCCGTTCTAATTTTCAAAGCACCCGGTATGCCAACTTCTTTAGGCTTTATCCGGCGCCTGGCCTCAACCATGAATTCTTTGTACAAATCCTTAGGGCAAGTGACTGTGACGGCCGCAGATCTAGGCGGCCGCAGCACCACTGCCACCGCTTTCGGTCCCCCCTACCTCGGGCCAGGGGCCTGTCGTTGGGGAGCCGCTGCACTCTTCTGCTCTTGCTTCGCCTTTCTCTTCTCCCCTCTCCCAATCACCCTACTCCAGGTTTCTTCCTTCTCTAGGACTTTTGTTGGCTAAGAGATGGTTGGGGGAGGGGGAGGGGGTACTTTACCAGTCTCCTGCTTCTGGCCTGATGTTCGGCCAGCTCCTCCCTTCCCTCCTCTACGCTTGTCCTGCGTAGGGCCTTTTGGTTCCCCTCTTTTAACAGGAGTCTCTTCCACTTTCCGGAAGGGGGAGGCCCTGTTTCCCCCTCCTTGTTGGACTATAGGTTTCCGTATCTCCTTCCTGAGCTGTTGCTCCTGCCGCAGCTTCTCTCTCCTTCGGGCTGCCTTTCTGCTCCTCTTCTCCCTCTTCCTCTCCGCCCTCCTGTTGATCTCCTTCAGGACTGGGGCTAGGTCCCTGTTCTTTCCAGCACTCCCTTCCCCGACCGGGTCATCACGCGCTTTTCCAGTCGTAGGGGCCGAGGCCGAGAGGGGACCGAGGACCTGAATTAGTTCTTCCACATCGGGAACCCATGATCCTCTATCCGCCTTTACTTTTTCTCGACATTGGAGGAAGTAGTCGATTCCTCTAGAGAGGACCTTATACGTCGCTTCCTCCTCAGGCTTGAGGTTGAGCTTGGCTAGATCATCATCTAGTTTCTTCCTCACCCCTCCGATAGAAGGCCTCATGACGGGAGGGGGGGCATCCATTGGCATAGTGTCGTCAAAAGACGGGACTACGCTTTTGGATCCCCTCTCCGCCGCCTCCCTGGAGGAGCTCAAGGAGCCGTCCACGGCCTTCATTTGTATCACCCTTTTCTTTTTCCTTGAGGGGCCTGGTCGAGTGTCCTCATTCATCGATGAGACTCCACTCTTTTTGGCGGCCTGCGCGTAAGTTAACGCCGCAATTTGCGGTACCGGTGCTGGTCCTGCATCGATCTCCTTGGCCGCCAATTTTTCTTCGGGGCTCCTGACCGTGATCCTCATGGTCCTAAGCTCCTCCCGGAGCTGTTCCGCCTCCTTGTTCGCCGAGGTTGGTCTCTCCTCCTCGCCGTGTGCAGCAACCCTCGCTATGAGGGTTGTCATTATGGCCTCGGAGGTGGCCACCGCTCAGTTCATCAGTGACACAAACGTACCTTCCAAGGACTTTGACCTCCGTGCCACTAATCTGATAGCCCGAGGGCTCGACCCACCTCTGAGGCCAACTCCGGCGTTCTCGCCTCCCTGAGTAGCGCTCTAGAGGCAGAGTCCCTGAAGACCTCCTCGACAGGGCGCGTGTCCTTTAGGGATCGAAGGATCCCCCTGCCGAGGAAGTCCGCGATCTCTGCCTCGAGACGGGCTTCCGCTTCCTCCTTTTTCCTTATTGCCGCCTCCTCCCTCTTCTGCCGAATTCCGACAAAGCGGCCGTGCGTGGGTTTACGGCCTGTGGGGTCCCTACCTGAAATCAGAACTGGAGAGGACTTCGGCTGCATCGGCTGAGTCACAACGACAAGAGACGCAGATGACTCTCCGCTCGTTGTCTCTCTCGTCCTCTTTACCGCGCCTCCGGCCTGGTTGGAGTTGGCCTCCTCTCTGCTGGTGGTAGACTCCGGATTATTGGCCCTAGCCACAAACTTGCCGGAGCTATCCCTCGCCACCGGAATTCGTGACCGTTGGGAGAGAATGACGTCCGACCTTATGGTGGGCTCCCCCGTAGTCATTCCCTTCCCACTACTCGCGCTCGCGTTTCGTCCCCTCGCCTGGACGCCCCCTTTACTAGAAAGGGGACCAGGCCTCGAATGACTCAGCGTCGGGGTTTGGATCTTAGACCCCATCCCCCTGGTCACTCGCCTTCCCTCGGTGGGTTGCTCCTCCTCCGTCGAGCTAACCTCACTGTCTCCCCGGTGGGAGGAGCGCTTCTCGTCACTAAACGAGGGATACGTATATGACGGCATTCTCTTCTTCACACGGGAGCTCGTCCGGCGAGTCCCCCGGTGGGAACCGCCCTTTCGGCTGCTGGACGCCGAGGTGTCTCCCACGTTGTGTAGCAGCCCCTTCTTCTTTTGACCCGGGGGCCCCACTTTACGTATTCCCCGGTGGGAGCGGTCTCTCCGAGCTTGCTCGGAGGGGGACCAGCTGTTGTGGTCCCAGTCAGAAAGCGGGCCACTATCGTGACTACCGCTGCTTATCCAACTCTTGCTCCTTTCGGAGCTATCATGAACGAGTGACCTGTCGTCTCTTGACGACACACCGGGGACCAGGTCGAGTTCCCCGCCGCGACGCTTCGCGGTAACCATGTCAGTACAGGGGCCTGCGGTAGGCCCTGTACCTGCCCGTCGCTCGATGACGACATGGGGAGGGCCGGGACACTACCCTCCCCACGCCGGTTCTCGGGTCCGAATACTGAGACGTTGTCAGCTGAGGTTGTCATAATTTCCATCCAAGTTGTAACGACGCAAAAATCTTTACGCCGTTACGCTGACTGCCGCCTAACAGCACGCGGCAGTCAGCTGAGCGCACACCCCCCGACCCGCGCTGACCCCGCGCCTAGACGTCGCGCTCAGCCGAACATGCCCGACCACCAGGCAACGACGCTCGGGCACGGTCCGCCGCCGAGCCGAGCTAGCGGCACCGCCGAAGTTATCTTCGCCAAACGCCGCATAATCACGATTTATTCCGATTAAAAAGCGGAATTAACTCCGATTAAGGGCGAAGAAAACCGAAGCCCCAAAATCTCGGGTATATAATCCTGGCAGATTTTGACGAAAGGGAAGTCTCCAGAGTTCCGTCTCCGCAGATAGTTCTTTCCGAGAGAGGATCAACCGAGAAGCTCCTGCCGAATTCGTAAGTTAGTTACCAGGCCGTCCACGGCGGCCATTACGATTACATCTTTTGCGATATAAAGATCGGACGGCGAGTTTGCCGTCGCTCCGGTGTATTCACCGGAACGCTCTTATTTTGTGCCGTCTTTGCGATATAAAGATCGGACGACGAGTTGCCGTCGCTCCGGTGTGTTCACCGGAACGATCTTATTTTGTGCCGTCTTTGCGATATAGAGATCGGACGGCGAGTTTGCCGTCGCTCCGGTGTGTTCACCGGAACGATCCTATTTTGTGCCGTCTTTGCGACATAAAGATCGGACGGCGAGTTTGCCGTCGCCCCGGTGTGTTCACCAGAACGATCCTATTTTGTGCCGTCTTTGCGATATAAAGATCGGACGGCGAGTTACCGTCGCTCCGGTGTGTTCACCGGAACGATCTTATTTTGTGCCATCTTTGCGATATAAAGATCGGACGGCGAGTTTGCCGTCGCTCCGGCGTGTTCACCGGAACGCTCTTATTTTGTGCCGTCTTTGCGATATGAAGATCGGACGACGAGTTGCCGTCGCTCCAGTGTGTTCACCGGAACGATCTTATTTTGTGCCGTCATTGCGATATAGAGATCGGACGGCGAGTTTGTCGTCGCTCCGGTGTGTTCACCGGAACGATCCTATTTTGTGCCGTCTTTGCGATATAAAGATCGAACGGCGAGTTTGCCGTCGCCCCGGTGTGTTCACCGGAACGATGCTATTTTGTGCCGTCTTTGCGATATAAATATCGGACGGCGAGTTTGCCGTCGCTCCGGTGTGTTCACCGGAACGATCTTATTTTGTGCCGTCTTTGCGATATAAAGATCGGACGGCGGGTTTGCCGTCGCTCCGGCGTGTTCACCGGAACGATCTTATTTTATGCCGTCTTTGCGATATAGAGATCGGACGGCGAGTTTGCCGTCGCTCCGGTGTGTTCACCGGAACGATTTTATTTTGTGCCGTCTTTGCGATATGAAGATCGGACGGCGAGTTTGCCGTCGCTCCGGCGTGTTCACCGGAACGATCTTATTTTGTGCCGTCTTTGCGATATAAAGATCGGACAGCGAGTTTGCCGCCTCTCCGGGCGTTCTCCGGAACGATCTCACATTATTTTTTTCCTCAATTTCATAAAATAGGGCCCCGGGAAGGCAAGAGCTGATTAGCTAGGATTTAACGCATCAACCCAGCGCGCAAGGAATACTCACGTCGCCCGCACCCCTCGACCACCAAGGCGGTCGATGGTACGGCCGAGGACAAAAACGAGCGCGACGTGTCGCAACGCGTTCTTGTATCGGTTTTTGCAACCCGTCGCCAAGTCGCGTGCCGAATAGCCCAAACGCGAGCTTTAAATCTCGGCGGAAACACCAGCGGCGCATATTTGGGGCTCGGGGCGCATCCCGCGCGATCATTAATCGGTGGGTCGACCCTCACCGTCTGTACGAATCAAGCGCCGTACGAGATAATTGCATAACTAAGCCTCAAGCAAATCGCTCACCTACCACTGTGACCCCGCGGGGCTCGTAGCGTCCGCGGAAACAATTCGCGCGATCACCAAACACCCAAACATTGGGACGTCGCGTCACGGCACGCGGTCGTGACGTGCAAATAAAGACGTATTGTGTTATACTTATTTGTCTTCTCTTATTGACAGGCACACACACACACACACCTTCACCTAAGAATCTTTCCTGTGGTCGGCTCGTAACCAACGATCTAATCCACAGGACCGGATCAACCCGAAGAAAACCGAGCCCGGAGGCGCGACTGTTACATAGTGCCGGATTGTTACGAGCCTGGCCCACTCGGGTGTGATTTCGGGGTTTTCCTTCCCCTAGACCGGCTGCCTTCACCAGGCTAACGAGCCCGCTCTGCTCGCGCTGTAGGGTCCTCTGGGCCCCACGAATGAGACCCTCCAGACCCTGGATAAAACCTGGAGGCAGCTGCCCATCCAGGAGTATTATGGACGCTCTTAGTCTGGTCTCTCTGTACAGGCCACCCCGGCATGGTAGAACCTGCCAAGGGTCGAAACCCCCACCGGTACAGCCCTGTACATCATTGGGACACGCAAGCTCCCCCACCACGACAAGGTGGCGCCCACGGGGGAGAAAAAAGGGGACTCTTTCTGGTCCCCTTCCCCACCCAATGCCCAGTATCCTGGCACAGTCGTCAGCCATCCACTCTGAAAGGGGCCCCAATGCCCGGCGGCTTTTGCCTGACGGATCAGGTCGCTCGCCAACTGCGGGTTCCCTGTTGCCGACTATCTCCAGCCGTCGAACACCAGGGTACTCCATTTCGGACGGATAACTCCCGACTGTGTGCTCCAGATTTCCCGGATACCGGTTGTTGTGCCCTTGGTTGCATGCTAAATGGTGAGTGGTGAACCTTATCCATCTCGCCTGCAATCCAGGCACCGTAATTGTCATGCCATTTCTGGCATGCGCTGGTCGAACTGCTTCCGGTCGCGGTATCGTGTGTCCGCATGCACCCCTTTTCAGGGCCGGTCGAGGCGCAGAGGACGCCAGCTGCGGGAGTCTCCCAACCCTGCAGTAGTGCATATAGGAGGTTTTGTCATCGTCATCGGCGCCACATTGCCGCCCCACACACGCCGGGCCAGCAGAGGCCAGACAGCCTGACCTGGAGGGTCGGCCGCCCTACCTCCGCCCGCCCAGCCCACGCGGGGCGACGCAGCAGCACCGTCTCTAACGGCGGCATACCTCCACGACCCATACGCCCGTAACAGTCGGCCAGCTCCTTTCCATGGGAGTAAGACTGGGACACCGATGAGTGCATCCCCCAAGTTTCCTCAAGGAATACCCATCCGGCACCCGAAAAAACCCCCCTTCAGAGGCGAGCTGGTTCATTTGTCACGCTTATTCTCTCCGGCACTGTGACGAAGGTGGCCCATCCACCGCCGTCACAGCCCCAACCCATCGAGGATAGGCGGCGTCTCCAGCCCCCTCCGGTCCCCACCCCCTCACACATTCATTCTGGATGGCTAGCCATTCTACACCCAGGAGGAGCCCGTCCCGTCTCCCGAGAGCACCCCCGCCCCCGCCGCCAAGCGAGCCCCCCAGGCGCCGCGGGACTTCGGCCTAACGGATCAGTGAGTGCAAGCCCACCGTTGCTGACTATCCTCCGCCCCCCGGCACCCAAAAGACCCCCGCCGACGACAGAACCGGAACCCGCGGGGTCCGCCACGCGCTCCACCGGGTGTTGCCATTCGGTAGCGCTCATGTAGAAGAATTAAACCACATGAACTCTGCCTTGTGGACTTCATACGCTCGGCAGTCTCACTAGACTAACGAGGCCGCCTCCCCGGGTTTGTTCTTTGAGGTTCTTCCTTCCTCCTCGGTGGACTGGGAAACCAGTCTCACGAGTCCGAGCGCCCGACCGGTTTATTCACGAAATTTTCCTCTTCGGTTTGGTCGCCCGAGGGCTAGCGAGTCCAAAACACCGCCCCGGGACTAATGAGTCCGAACCCCTGACCGGTTTTAAATCGGAATTTTCCTCTCCGGTTCGGTTGCCATGCTGCTAACGAGCCCAAACTCCCGGGTTTTTACTTTGGGTTTTCCTTCCCCTCGTTTGGTGTCTGATAAACCAGACTGACAGGCCCAATCGCCCGGGTTTATTATTCGGGGTTCTTCCTCCCCTAGTGTCGGATGTCTGGACTGCCAGACTCACGAGCCCGAACGCCCGGTTTTTGACAGGTTTTCTCTCTGTTGTGATCGCCTGAAGGCTAACGAGCTCACACGCCCGGGTTTTTGCATTGGGTTTTCCTTCTCCTGATTCGGTTGACAGGCACCGCCGGCCTAACAAGCCCGATGGGGCTTCTCGCGTCGTTCGTATGTTAGCTGTGATTGGCTACAATAGCTCCGTATATTCCGTTCCGTTGAGAATATCATTTTCCCCACCCTCCAAAGGCTGTTTCAATCCCGCCATGCCCCATTAGAAAGAGACAGACACTTACCGAACGCATGCTGTCTCTTTTTTCAGTTTTACTTCCCTTCTACCCGAATGCGGGGTCTACATTTTCTGTATGATTTGAAATGTTGCTACAACATTGCAGATATAATAATGCAAAATATTGTTTTTGCAATGTCTCTGCAATATTGGACTGCAATGTGCAATGTTGCAACATTGCAGCAATATTGCTGCAATTGTCTGTGCTGTATGGGCTGATTTAATCTTCAGAGATGAAATAATAAAGCAAAGTTCCTCCTTAGTAAACGGTCTTACCAAAGAGTCAATATCAAAGTCGGGAAATAAGCCATCCGAAAAGGAAGAATCAGCGGAAGAGGCGCCTTCCCATTCACAGGTGAGACCTTTCCGGTCCTAAAACACGGACGCCATGATTTTCCCCTCTGAAGATTGAACTTTGAATTTTTTGGAGGATAGAGAATGGGTATGGCGCTACTGCAGAGACTGTCTTTTTGACTCAGAAGTATAATGGCACACCCACGTTTCGTCCCCAGTCACAATTGAGTGAACGAATCTCACACCTGCTGTAGATAGAGTGAACGGAGGACGCACTGGTTGACGTATTAGGCTGTTGCGACGACATTTCGTAACTGAGTGAGGCGCTCGATGGCTTATTTTGACCGTTACGAACCCCTTTACACGTCACGGGTGCCAACTTTGCAACAAAAAAATCCCTACGTCTTACACAGCCCTTGTATTCTTATTTTCTGGATATACCTCGTACAACATATTTAGCCTCAACTTGTAATATAGAAGTAACTTTATATTTTTTAAAGGTATATATATGTACATAACAGGTTTTTACAAGTAAAATTTAAAGATAATACATAAGATTTTACAAGTAAGACTTATATAAAACTTACCTTTTTAAGCAAAAAAGTAAAAAAAGGCGCCAAGTACAAGCGCAATACGTATTGTGTTATTTTTAGAAGTATCAAACTTAAATTATTTCTTTTAATGTATATATGTGTACATAAGTTTTACAAATAAAATTTATAACTATAATAAAACTCTGCAACACTATTCTACTGTACAAAAGAAGTGGTATATTAGAACAGTAACGCCAACTGGGAAACCTAACATATATACCCACATAGCACCGCAATATTGCAGGAATATTACAGAAATGTTGCAGGAATATTGCTAAAATATTGCATAAATATGACAATAATATTGCAGAAATATTTAATATCCTAGTGTTGCGGATTCGCCGAGAATCAGCAACGCTGCGCGTGATGTTTACACGATCACGATCGCTGTGTCGCCGCTGACGTCAACGTACACGTGCGAGGCGACTCTCCGACATTCTAATGTCTCGTGCGATACTCGCTGCGCTCGGCGTGATTGTTCGGCCTCCCGACACGTGAAAAGAGATGCTGTTTCATCTCGATCTCTCGGCGATTGCAGAAGAATTCGGAGCAGTGCCGCGCTTACTGCGATTTCCTCCGCGAGTATGAGGCTCTCGGCCACATGAAACGCGTCGGCAAATCGACAAATTTGAACGATCGTGAAACAATCGTTTTCATTCCGCACCATCCGGTTTTTCGCGCTAACAGCCTAACGACGAACTTGCGGGTTGTGTTCAACGCGTCAAGTCCAACGTCAAACGGATCGAGCCTTAATGATCACTTACTCGCCGGACCCAAGCTGCAGACTGAATTGCCGGCCGTAATTCTCCGATGGCGCCATTTCAAATATGTATTGGGTGAGTGCAAAAGTTCGTGCGGAGTTTCAATAGATGGAGTTATAAGCGTCGTAAAGTGTTGTCATTAATACTTCCATCTACATATTATATAACGTTGGAAAGGTGACGTCTTCAGCTGTTATTAAAAAAAAATCATTTGTTTTCATACAAACTGCTTCGAGAATTATCACTTTAAAAATGAGTATCGATAAGGTGCATTTACGGCATGTTATGCTTTACGAGTTTCGGAAGGGAATAAACGTTGCCGCAGCCGTAAAAAACATTCAGGATGTTTATCAGGATGAAGCATCAGCTAAACGAACTGTGGAAAAATGGTTTGCTAAATTTCGGCGCGGAGAATTTAACCTTGAAGACGAGCCACGCTCTGGTCGACCTTCTGACATTGATGACGATGTTTTGCGTACTTTAGTGCTCAATAATCCGCGAATTTCAACAGAAAAAGTTGCTACAGCACTAAACATTGACCGATCAACCGCTTTTCGGCGTTTAAAAAAGATGGGATTCGATTTGAAGCTCGATATATGGGTGCCCCATTTGCTGATCGAGAAGAACAAAATCAAGCGAATTTCTGCAGCCGTTTCTTTACTCGGGCGGCTCAATAACGAGTCGTTTTTGGATCGACTAGTGACGGGCGATGAGAAATGGGTCCTCTACAACAATGTTCAGCGCAAACGGACATGGAAACAATCAGGTGAGCATGGTGACGCAATGCCAAAGGCCAGTTTGCACCCGATGAAGGTGATGCTCTCTGTTTGGTGGGATTGCAAGGGCATAATCTATTTCGAGCTTCTCCCCGTTGGCGAAACGATTGATTCGGACAAGTACTGTCGCCAATTAACCAATCTGAATCGAGAAATAAAAGAGAAACGTCCGATTTTGTCAAATCGCAAAGGAGTCGTCTTTCATCACGACAACGCCAGACCACACGTTTCGAAAAAGACGCTGCGCAAACTGAAGAGCCTGAAATGGGATGTCTTAACGCATCCACCGTATTCTCCTGATATCGCACCATCTGACTATCACTTGTTCCAGTCATTGCAAAATTATTTAAATGGAAAAAACTTTGACTCTTTGGAGGCCTTAAAAAAGGGCGTCTCTTCGTTCTTCGAATCTAAACCGCGCAGTTTTTATGATCGAGGCATCCGTATGCTGCCAGAACGTTGGGAAAAGATTATAGAAAACGATGGAGAATATATCATTGATTGAATAATGATTTTTGTTTGCCTAATCACTGTGTGACTTTTACTCACAAACTCCGCACGAACTTTTGCACTTACCCAATATATGCTGCTGATATCGCAAAAATGTATAGGCAGATCAAGATCGATTCACGTGATCTTAACTATCAACGCATTCTGTGGGCCGAGAATTCTCGCGATCCGCCGCTGGAATTTTAGTTATTAACCGTTACGTACGGTATGTCGTGTGCCCCGTTTCTCGCATTACGTGTACTCCAACAATTGACGCTCGACGAAGGGGATGAGTTCCCACTCGCCGGTGCCGTCCTGCAGGACAATGTTTATGTCGATGACGTTTTGTTCAGAGGTAATCACCTTCGCGACGTAATTCAGATCCGCGCTCAACTTATCTCACTGCTCCGTCGCGGCGGGTTTGAATTGCGTAAGTGGTCTAGCAACTCGCCAGAACTGCTCAGAGACATCGACGAGTCCAATCACGGATTAGCATGTTCAAAACCCCTCGCGGCCGACGAAACTATTAAAATTCTCAGGATTGTGTGGATTCCGTCGGTGGACGCGTTTCAGGTCTCCGTTTCGTTGTCTGATCCCATTGCAATCAGTAAACGTTCAATTTTGTCATCGCGAAGCTGTACGACCCTCTCGGATGGGTTACTCCGGTTACCATTACCGCCAAAATTCTAATGCAACAACTCTGGCGAAAAAATCTTAATTGGGACGACCCGATTCCCGACGCTCTTCTCGCGCGATGGCAACTGATTTATGCGGGTCGGGTGCTCGATGGTTTGCGAATCCCGCGCTGGACCGGATTCGACGATACCGTTCGGCGCGTTGAATTGCACGGCTTCGCGGACGCCTCCAATGCGGCCTATGCCGCAGTAGTTTACAGCAAAATTATTTCTCGAACAAGTCAAGTGACCGTCACTCTGCTCGCGGGCCGATCGAAAGTCGCCCCCCTCCAACCTCTCAGTGTCCCTCGGCTTGAGCTTTCGGCCGCCGTATTCCTCGCTCGTCTTATCGAGTTCGTTTGTTTCTCACTCAATCTCAAAGCCGTGCCATGTTATTGTTGGTCGGATTCGACGGTCGCGTTGACATGGCTCTCGCACCATTCGTCGCGCTGGAGGACGTTCGTTGCGAATCGTATCGCTGACGTGCAAACACGCATACCCACCGCGCAATGGCGTCACGTTTCAACGAGCGACAATCCCGCGGATTGGTGGGCCATGAAATACTGAATCATCCGTTATGGTGGCAGGGTCCGGCGTGGCTTTTGCAGTCGGTTGACGCTTGGCCACCTCATCTCGCTTCTTTAGCCGCCCAGGCGGTGCCCGAGGAAAAAATCATCGCGATGCATAACGTACAAACCTCCCCGTCGTGGGATCTCCTCGCGCGTTTTTCCTCATGGCCTAAATTAATCCGGGTGGTCGCCTACATCCTTTGTTTCGTATCCACATGTCGTCGTATCAGACCTCACAATGCGGATGTCGAATCTCGGGGTCGAGCTCTGACCGCTGCTGAGTGCTCACAGGCTCGACTATTCTTAATCAAGCGAATTCAAACGGAGCTGTTTTCGCCCGCCATTCGCACCCTCGCGAACCGAAGAGCGCTCCCTGCAAAGGACCCGCTTCTATCGCTCCGTCCGTTTTTGGATCATGACGGCATTGTTCGTGTTGGCGGGCAGATTTCTCGCGCTCCATTGCCTTTCGACACCCGACACCCGATTCTCCTGTCGTTATATCCTCTCACTAAACTCATAGTTGATCATGCGCACCTTCGCGCGCTGCACGCCGGAATGCAACTCACATTGAGTATCCTCCGTCGCGACTTTTGGATCATTCGAGCGCGAAGTATAATTCGACAGCGAATTCATAGTTGCATTCCGTGTGTTCGCGAGCGTGCCGCGGTCCCCCTTCAACTTATGAGCGATCTTCCGCGGGAACGAGTGACCGCTCCGACTCGAAGTTTTATTAATTGTGGCCTCGATTATGCGGGGCCAGTATTTATTCGCGCCTCCGCTGGCCGGGGCATCGTTTCACGAAAGGCGTATATCGCGCTGTTCGTGTGCTTGGCAACGCGCGCCGTGCATCTTGAGCTCGTTGCCGACTACTCCTCGCAAGCCTTTTTAAACGCGTTTTCTCGATTCTCCGCCCGGCGTGGGCTTCCAGCGAGGATGTACTCCGACAATGGTACAAATTTCGTTGGAGCCGATCGGGAACTCGCCACTGCATACCGTGCCGCGCTTCGGGATCCTAATTTTCAAAACCGTATGGCGACCGACGGTATCGAGTGGAAATTTATCCCCCCGTCGGCCCCTCATTTCGGCGGCATTTGGGAAGCCGGAATTAAGAGCGTCAAGCATCACGTGCGTCGATCACTTAAAACTCAGACTCTCACGTTCGAGCAGTTTACGACTCTTCTTTGCCGTATAGAAGCCTGTCTGAATTCGCAGCCGATCGCGCCCTTGTCGGATTCATTCGACGGTTATGAGTCCCTAACTCCGGGTCATTTTCTCATCGGATCTGCTCTTACGACGAGCCCCGAGCCATCCCTTCTTGATATTCGCGAGAATCGGCTCACCCGGTGGCAGCTAGTGCGACATTTAACGGAGCGATTTTGGCGGCTGTGGTATGCGGACTATGTAAACTCGCTTCAACAGCGGAGTAAATGGAACCAAATCCAACCCGCGATTAAAATTGGGCAGCTCGTCCTGCTTAAGAACTCGATGCTTCCTCCTTGTAAGTGGGAGTTGGCTCGAGTTACTCAGTGTCATCCCGGCGCCGACGGACTTGTGCGCGTTGTGAGCGTCCGGACGGCGAGCTCAGAGATGACGCGTCCAATCGGCAAATTGTGCATATTGCCGATCGATTGCGAAAAACCGGACCCGCTAGTGTCCGCCCGCATTGAAACCATCGTTTCAAGGCGGGCGGAATGTTGCGGATTCGCCGAGAATCAGCAACGCTGCGCGTGATGTTTACACGATCACGATCGCTGTGTCGCCGCTGACGTTAGCGTACACGTGCGAGGCGACTCTCCGACATTCTAATGTCTCGTGTGATACTCGCTGCGCTCGGCGTGATTGTTCGGCCTCCCGACACGTGAAAACACACTTCCAAACAAAACTTGGGATGTGTCGCGAGGCTGAACCAATCATTGAGTGCCAACTAATCCAATAAGACTTTTTTTTGTTCTAATTGAGAATCCGTTAGAAGCATCAATTTTGCATTCGAGAATTTTCCATCGCCGGAACGCACTCCGATTTTTCTCGTTGTCCCGGACGGACTCTCAGTTCTTGCTCGCTGTCCTGAACGGACTCGCAATTGATCATTCTTTTCTTATTGTTCCTTTTGTTTCGCAAATTTGTCTAAATTTAAAACTGTGTAACATCCTACGCCGATTATCGTTTCCGATAGCCGGGCGCGCCGATTATCAGCCGCTTACGAAAATCGTTACCGTCACGCGATCAACTGTTCAAAGCTCCGAGGCATTTCTTCCGGCGCTTCGATTCATTGTAACCCGGTCAAATACAGTTATTTAAGAGCATTTCGCCGCATCTACCGAGATTCATCTCGATTCTTTTGTTGGTGTAACCCGTCTTCTGCGATCCGATCCACACTCTCCCGCACTTCTTGCGAAGCGGTCCCGGCACGCGTTCGCTTCAGTTAACGCGCGAACACCTAGGCATAAGTCTCGCAGAAATATTGCGGGAATATTGTTATTATGTTGTAGGAATATTGTCACAATATCACAGGACTATTGGCACAATGTTGTTGAAATATCGCCACCATCTTGCAGAAATATCTATGAAATATAGCCACAATACTGCAGAAAAATTGCAAAATATTGCCGAAATATTGCTGCAATCGTGCAGGAATGTTGCTACAATATTTCTTAAATGTTGCCGCAATATTGCAGGAATATTGCATAAATGTCACAGCAATATTGCAAAAATACTTAATGTCCTAGGCATAAATTTCACAAATATATTGCGGGAATATTGCTATGATGTTGTAGGAATATTGTCGTAATATCACAAGAATATTGCCACGATATTTTTTAAATATCAGTACAATCTTGCAGGAATATCTCTGAAATATAGCCACAATACTGCAAAAAAATTGTAAAATATTGCCAAAATATTACTGCAATCGTGCGGGAATGTTGCTACAATATATCTT
The DNA here is from genome assembly GCF_003227715.2 of Harpegnathos saltator. Lineage (NCBI taxonomy): Eukaryota > Metazoa > Arthropoda > Insecta > Hymenoptera > Formicidae > Harpegnathos > Harpegnathos saltator. Next base: position 425,614 of record NW_020230300.1, read on the forward strand.
AAATATTGCCGCAATATTGCAGGAATACTACTGAAATATTTTTATATCACAAGAACATCGCAACGATGTTTTATACATATTGACACAATATTTGCAGGAATATTGCAGTAATATTTCTGAAACATTGCCACAATATTTGCAGGAATATTGCAGTAATATTTCTGAAACATTGCCACAATATTTCAGGAATATTACTTAAATATTTTTATGTTATCACAACAATATTGCTATAATATTCCCGAAATATTACAACAACATTATAGCAATACAACTGCAATTTTGTAAAAATATTGTCAGTATTACAGAAACATTATCACAATATTTCCGAAGTATTGCCTTAACTTTACAATAACAATATTACTGCATATATTATTGTAATATTGTTGAAACACTCCCGAAATATTGCTATATTATTCCAACAATATTACTATAATATAGAAATATTGCCACAGTATTTCTAAAATATTGTAGTAACATCATTCTAATATAATTGCAATATTACAGGACTTTTGCTACAATATTCCCATATTTCCATTTTCATAATGTAAGAATGTTACAAAAATAATTAATAAGCATAAAATTTTCAAATATTTATCTTTATATAATTTTAAATTACATAATTGCAACGCAGTAAACAATCAATATATAAAAATAATAAGTATTAATTATACATTCAAAAAATAATATGGTAATAATAAAAAATAATGAAGTAATAATAAATTTAAAAATTTATATGGATTTTTCATTTTCGTCCATTTTGTCATCAGGATTTTTCTGTTGAGTATCATTTTCCTTGTTCAATTTTTTAGTTTCTTTCAATCTAGAAAAAGTATAAATGTTGAAAAAAATTCATTTATTAAAACTTATAATATATAAAAGTAACATATTTACGTGTTTCTCGTTAATCTTGTTGGTGCATTGGCTAACCACGAACCTATTTTGATTGCTATGTCATGTTCCGTACTGTTCGGGAAAACGTGTCTCACAGCCTCTATAAAGTTTACATTATTTTTCAATTATAATATTATTTATATTTCAAATATATATTTAACAACCAGTTATCTTACATTCTATACATGTAAACATTAATGTAATCTAAAGATTTTTTTCGGCGACTTCTTTTTATTATTTATTTTGTTCATTTAAATTAATATAATTTGATTATTTTGTATAATTTGTTTTAATAGTGATTTTTTATGTTCTTCATTTGGAATATATTATTATTTTACTTTTAAATAAAGTATTACAATGTACATTCAAAAACTTTTGCTTTTTAAAGTTAAGTAATTCTAACATGTATAGTCTGTAATCTGTGTGTAGTTCTGATTGGGATAGTCTTTAAATTTGGAATATTTAAATATCATTTATAAATAGGTTTATATAAATATATCATATTATTGAAACGTTACTACAACATGAACTGTACTGTATAAAACATACATAAGATAACTGAAGGTTAAAAATTATAAAAAAAATACGTACCAATAACGCATGTATATAAACGACTTTCTTCAAACTTGAGTTTTTGTTGCCTTCCTTTTAAACTAAATTTTTTTGCAATACTGTTTTTCATTATTTTAAACATAATGTTGTTCGTCAAATAGTTATACTCCTTATCTTACTCCTTTTTCCAGTTCAGAAATCTGAAAGAAAATAATAGCTTTATATAAAGCTATTTCTTATAAAAAATAAAAAAAAATGTAGACACTTTTTAAATTAAAGGAGAGATTACATAGGAAGTAGAAAATTATAATTGTATTATTTTTTTATAATTTGAATTTTGGTACATGTTGTGAATATACTTTAAACAGAATTATTTTAAATTTTAAATATGTTTGATCTATATATTTCTAAAATTATAAAAATTCTTACAAAAATATGTACCAATTTTTTAATAAATTATTTGCGCAAAATATTTTATCCACCCTTTTAATAACTCCACCTTTTCGTTCGTTGTATAGGAGTAACACGTGGAGCATGTCGATTTAGATACAATAATTTAAACAAATTAGATCACAAGGAAATCATATTTTAAAGGTTTTGTTTTCATATAAATTATTAAATTATGTAATTTGTAGTTCTTAATTTGGTAAAAATTAAGAGCTAAATTTAAGAAGCTCAACGTCATTTTTCAGTAAATGATAATATCCATAATATATGATAATATTTACAATTAGAAAATAAGAATTTTTTCTTCAAAGACAAATAATTCGACAATGATTCTTATATGAAATTTTGAAGCTTAAGCATTTTTTAACCAAATTTCTATGCAGTCTCCTCTTAAAGTGTATCCGGATAGCGATATACAGTTTTTCACTTCTCTTATTCAGTTTTTAAGTTAATAGAAAAATTGAAGTGGTTGCATTCTTTAAGCCAGATATACTGTGGCTTAACTTGAAAACTCAATGAAAAAAGTATAAAACTGTCATATCGGTAGCTGTATATAAGATATAGAAGTCCGGGATGCCCTTAATAATAAAAAAAAATAAAAGGAAATTAAGACAAAATCGGACAATAAGGTGAAAGCAGCGCGTTCCACAAACGTTTTGCGGATTAGAAAGGACGTTAGTCTATATGTAATAAATCTCATGGAGATTATTTTAAAATTGATGAAAATAAATAATTTATAATCAAAATAGAAATTCTCGTAATTTTTTTATCACATTTTGTATATATACATAGATAAAACAAAAGTATAAATATATATATACAGGATCATCGAAAAGTATCGGACCCCCCTAATATCTTCAGTTAGAATGCATTTTGGAGATAATGTCCAATAGCAAAGTTGTATGGTTTCAAGCGGAGAGTAAAATGATGACCTTGACTTTGACCTTCAAGATAATAATATCCTTCAAGATCATTTCAAGGTCAGTCTTATTTTTTTAAATGGAACCCCAACATTTTATTGCATATTCTTATAGCTTATCCCGAGAGCTTTCTAAAACACTATAATAAAACATTTTTTCATTAAATACTTTTTGAGTTATAAAGGTTTGAAATTAACAATTTTTTGACACAAAATGTAAAATATCTTGTAAAATATTATTTAGTTTTCAGTAATCATAACCTTAATACTTTTGTGCGCGAAATAATGAGACCAATTAATTGGTTTAAAGAAAATACATTAATCGAAAAGTATTGGCTCCTCCTAATATTTTCAGTAAGAATGCATTTTGGAAAAATGTCCAATAGCAAAGTTGTACGGCTTCAAGCGGTTATGCTAGTAGGCTATGGTGGAAAACTGCCCGAAGGTGATCGCGAGAAGCTGCTCGAATACGTGATGTCCGAAGGCGTTAGCGGGAATCTGCCCGAAAGCGTTGGCGGGGCCGATCTTTATTGTGTCACTCTCGCAGGCACCAATAGTAATACAAGCTCTTGAGCAAATAATGCGGATCACTGATTTGAATCTTTGATGCAGTGCTGTCTTCTTCTTAGCGAGCAGCAGTCACCTCGTGGACGAAAACGAATAGCCCCAAAAATTGTTTCTGTAACAAAAGAAGCCATTGCGCTTCAATTGATTGACCCAAACATCTTCATTTTGTTTCCAATAGCCCAGAATTTTTTCGTAAATATTATTAATTGATCTATTAGATTTTCAGTTTATTGTAACCGCGTCCTAATTATTCCACCTTACGCTGCAGTTAGTTAGTAAGCACGCCTTACACAATTCAGTTAGAGTGCTGACACCATAAAGTTGTAATACATAAACTTGCAACTTTGCTGACTGAGATCACCAAAGTAGGTTATTGTGTCAGTCATACCAAAGGCACCAGGATATATAAGACTGGAGCCGAAAAAAAAGAGCAGATAGAAGATTGAACCGAGAACTGAGCGTCTCGTTAATTACGTCAAATCCAGGTCCGTCATTCCATGCTAGTACGTAAGCGCAAGTGTAAGGAAAACAAATAAACACCACCTTCTTTTGTACGACCGACTACTTCTATCTCGCCTGGACCAGCGAAGCTCGGGATTCCAATCCCTAAGATCACGAACGAACCCGAAACCTAACCGGTCTTAATGCATCAGGCGCGAAGGCCACGACAAATTTGGTGGCAGTGGTGGGATCGCTCAACAACCTGCATATTGGTCAGCATCGCGGAGATACAGGCATCATCCAGGTCATACCAATACCGTAAGGATTGGCAAAAGAAGAGGAACCTCAGGAGCCCGATAAGCTGCAGCCGAGGCTCCCACACCACGTCAGGTAGTACACGAGGGATCACCGGCATTCTCCGGGACAATCACGGAACCAGCAAGATCTGAAAAGGAGCGTACACCTCGAGTTGCTTCACCTCAACGGGTTGACAGATACGGACCGCACCGCTAGGGGAAGACAGCACCAAGCAGACATGTATATAACAGCAATATTGTAAGTCAGCTAAGGACTCCTATTGCGAATTTGAATGTCTGAGGGACGACTACCAAATATTAGACTAGCACCATTCCGGTTTTTCAGCTATCGCTCATTAAACACTCGCTTGAATTCGTTGCGTGTAATCGAGGCCGCGACCCGTGACATCGCTGATAATGTTCGTAGAACTTTAGAATCACGGTACGATGATAGCGATTCTTCTGAAACTCACGAGCATGTGGTAACGCAGCGCGAATTTCCCTTTAACGAATTAGATGATAGCTTATTCCCTGTCCGGCTAGATACGCGGATAGACAGGCGCGCATCCGGGGAAGATAGTCAAGCCTTAGTAGCTTATCCTCCTAATATCTCAGAACCATACAATATGGCATCTCCTCCGACTAATGTAACTGAGTCAGCTATCAATGATGAAATAAACCAACTCCGGTCGCAAGTAAACAATGCAGATGAGTAAATTCCTGCAGCAACCGTGGATAGAAATTACGACATCCAACGCGAACAAATACTCTTGGATATTATAACTCAGATGCGGCAACAAATGTGTCACATGAATGAACAAATCCATGCACTCGCGGAAAGTCACTATAATCACCGGATAAGTCACGGTCCTATGAACGTGACGTACGGACGAACAACCAACGATATACGAAACCGCCACTCGCGTACTTCTAATTATATGCAACTAAAGGAAGCACGAAATATAATACCCGAATTTGACGGTACTTCGCAGAGTCAACTACAAGAATTTCTAAATGCAAGTTCTTACGTTATGAATAATATTAATCTCGAGGAAGAACCTATGTTACTCGAAGCAATATTATGTACTAAATTGAAAGGCAAGGCTATGATAGATTTCGACACTAGGGATATTCAAAATTTCGAGCAATTGAGACAAGAATTAGAGACATGCTATTCTACCAGGAAAAGTACGACACATTTACAAATTGAATTTAATTCCTTGAAGCAACGAGTAGGCGAAAGTGCGCAAGGGTACGGATTACGTACCGACAAACTTGCAATGCAGCTTTACGAATCCATGATAAATGGACAAAGATACACTACGGAACAAAAACGTGTCATCTTAGAAACTATACAAAAATAGGCGCTACAGAACTATCAGATTGGTCTGAATAACAACATTAAGTTACTCGTTCGCTCACAAAACTATCGTACGTTGCACGAAGCCATAGCCGGAGCCAGTTCGGAAGAACGATTAATAGGATCGAGCCGACCATTCATAAAACATAAGCTGAATCAAGACATACGCAGCAACCGAACTCCGTATTGTTCGAAATGTGGCAAACTCGGTCATTATGAGCGTGATTGCAGGGTAAGCAGAAATCCGACTCGATATTCCTTACCTAAGCCGAGCAGCACACCTCGCATAAATATAATGCAAAAATATTGCAAACGTTGCAGAAAGTCGGGACATAACGACGAGGAATGTTGGTTCCAAAATAATGAACGCACTTATAAAAAGCATACAGCTGCTAATATCGTACCACGAGCGTGGAAACCAAGTAACATAAGAAATAATAATAACAACAAAGAAGACTTATTAGAAGTATCCATGACTAAACCTCCTCGCCCAGCGGATAAGTACCGAGTGTCCTATACCGATGGGACCACGAAAATCTGTACCGGTTTAAATTTAGTTACTATACCAGTAAAGGAAACTAAACGATCCTTGACAGATTTATTAGTGGATACCGGATCTGCTATTACGTTACTTAAATTACGAAATTTAAAAGGGGAAACCTTAATTTACGATAAGAAAATCACTGTTTCGAGAGTAACCGGGCATAAGACGGATACTTTAGGCGTAATTATAGCTACTATATTATTACCCGATCAGGAAATAAAACATTCAATCCACATAGTCCCTGACGACTTTCCTATCAGTTATGATGGCATCTTAGGCGCAGACTTATTGCAGAAATACGGAGCCACCTACGATTATAATATAAGACAGTTACACATTCGTAATGCCATTTTTACACTATATCCGTGTAATAAGATTATTTTACCACCACGGAGTGAAACAACTATACAAGCCTACACTAGCCATAATATCACAGGAATAGTACAGGCTCGAGAAGCATTACCAGGCGTATTTATTGGAAACTGCTTAGTAAAACCACATGTAAATACCTATCCTATCAGTGTCATCAACTTAACCGAAAAAGCAATGGAGATTCCGACACCGTGCGTAACCATAGAAAAAATAGAAGCATCTGATGTTATTACGACTCCTGAAAGTCGGCAACTATAGAATATATCTGTGAAGAATTTCGCGATATTTTCCACTTAGAAGGAGAATCTCTGACCTGCACGGACCGAGTAGAACATGAAATAACTACTCGTATTGATACTGCACCTGTTAACGTTCGACCTTACCGATTACCTGAAAAACACAAATTACAGGTAAATCGACAAATAAAAGAAATGCTGCATAACGGTATTATACATCCAAGTAACAGTCAATGGAATGCACCCTTATTAGTAGTGCCGAAGAAAAGTGGCGCTACCGCAGAACAGAAATTGCGAGTAGTCGTAGACTTCCGAAAACTGAACGACCTTACTATTGGAGATTCCTTTCCTCTACCTAATATAACGGATATATTGGATCAACTAGGCAACTCTAAATATTTTACGACATTGGACCTCGCATCGGGATATCATCAAATCCCCATGGCTGAGCAAGACAAGGGTAAGACAGCTTTCTCCACACCTTACGGGCATTATGAATTTACTCGAATGCCCTTCGGCTTGAAAAACGCACCCGCTACATTTCAGCGGCTAATGAATTCCGTCTTACATGGAATTCAAGGACTTCGGTGCTTAGTATATTTAGACGATATAGTTATATACGGAGCCAGCTTACAAGAGCACAATCAAAGGCTCAAGGAAGTAATGCAAACCTTAAGAGATTGCAACCTCAAACTATAACCCGAAAAATGCGAATTTCTCTGAAAGGAAGTAATATATCTAGGGCACATCATTACCAATGAAGGGATTAAGCCAGATCCTTCGAAATTGGAAGCCGTGCGTAATTTTCCTACTCCTATGAGAATAAAAGATGTTCAATCATTCATCGGGTTAGCAGGGTATTACCGTAAATTCATTGAAAACTTCTCGAATATAGCAAAACCTCTCACGAAACTAGTGAGAAAAGGTGAAAAGTTTATATGGACCACAGCGCAACAAAACGCTTTTGACACTTTAAAAGAAAAGCTTACAACAGTGCCCGTCCTTAAATATCCTGATTTTAGCCAGGAATTTGTCACCACCGATGCTTCCGATCATGCTATAGGAGCGATGTTGTCGCAAGGACCAATAGGGCGAGATCGTCCTATCTCATACGCCAGTCGAGTACTATCTCGGGCAGAACAGAACTATAATACTACCGAAAAGGAACTTTTAGCAATCGTGTGGGCTGTTAAACATTTCCAATCTTATTTATATGGGACCAAGTTTAAGATAGTTACCGACCACAAACCTTTGACATGGCTATTCAATGTTACCGATCCTGGATCAAGATTAGTACGATGGAGACTAAAACTAGAAGAATACAATTACGAAATCATCCATAAGCCAGGTAAAGTAAATTTGAATGCTGATGCTCTAAGCAGAAACGTCGCCCCACCTATCCTCAAAGTAAGTACCGAAAGTAAAGACGACACTATCCAAAACAAAGAAAAGGAAGAGCCTGATGCTGCACGAACCTATAGTAAAGAAGAAAAAAGGCAATTATTATATGAATACCACGATACCTCTTTAGGAGGACATCAAGGCGTACAACGCACATTGAATAGGCTTCGACTAAATCATAACTGGGAAAACATCACAACGGATATAAAAAATTACATTAACCAATGCACCTATTGCCAGAAGAATAAATTAGCGCCTTGCATCAAGTTACCTTTAGTGCTCACCGATACTCCTGATAAGCCATTTGAGAAATGCGCTCTAGACATTGTAGAACCGTTAACGGTAACTAATAATGGAAATAAATATTTACTAACTTTCCAAGACAATCTAACAAAATTCAGTAAAGCAATCGCAATTCCGAATCAAGAAGCATCTACTATTGCTAAGGAATTCACGACCAAAATTATACTCGAGTACGGAATACCCGACAAAGTATTAACCGACCAAGGAACAAACTTTTAAGCAATATATTCAAGAATGTTTGCAAGTTATTAAAAATCGAAAAGATTCAAACAAGTGCATACCATCCCCAGAGTAATGGCTCGCTAGAACGATCTCATAGAACACTAGCTGAATACCTGCGACATTATATTAACGCGGATGAAACTGACTGGGACGAATGGATACCTTATGCTATGTTCACCTATAACACTACACCACATACAAGTACGAATTTTACTCCATTTGAATTAATATATGGACATCAGGCCCTCCTACCATCCGCTATATTACAACCTCCCAAACCCACTTTTCTTTTTTTTTTTTGGTCACGCAGGGGAAACCCATCATGGATACCCCCACTCCTTGAGGGAGTGGGGGTTATGTCGGACTCTTACCGACTAAAACCCCTGCGGGATGTCTACCTGTCGGACCGTGAGGAGGGGAGTTAGGGGAACTGCTCCCGCATTCCCTCCCCAACCCCCCGGCCCCAGAGCTCCCTTTCGGGAGCCCCTCGCCACCTATGTACCGCGCCCTGCTCCACGGAGGGAATCCAGGGCGCGGTCCCCGGCGGGTTGCCCCGCCGGTTGGCCTTCTGGTGTCACCTGTCAAGGAGAGAGGGGACATCCACCTTCCCTCCTTACCCTCCTCCCCGCTAGTCAGGGAGGGGAAGATTTGTGGGGGAGTGGGCCCAGCCCCAACTGGGACACCACTCCGCCCTGTCCCTACTTGTCCGGTCGCTCGGGGGGAAAGGTAGGGAAGGTGATGCTCCACCCCCTACTCCCCCCTTGCGACCGGTGGCGGGCCCGAGGCGGCCGAGGGAGCTCCCGTCCCTCGCGGGTCGGTGAACTCTCCTCGGCCGGCGTTGCCCCGGGTCCGCTGTCGCGTCCCTCGACTCCCGGGAGGCTCCGGCCGCCCCGGCGCTGCTCCCCGCAGCCCCGGTACGGTCGTCGCCCCCACTCGGTGGTCTCCTTCCGGGACATTACTGTCTCGCAGAAGGAGACCGCCGTTGTCCACGCCTCTCGCTCCCGCACATGGCCTTGACCATGTGCGGGAGCGAGAGTTCCGCCTCTCGGCATTCCACCGCCCCGGCGAGGATACGGCGCTCCCCGGCCCATGCAGGGCACGCGGCCAGAGTGTGGTGCGCCGTGTCCTCCAACGCAGGGCAGTGGTGGCACCGAGTGGTGGGCTCCTTCCTGATCCGGCGCAAGTACCGACCGAAGCACCCATGCCCGGTCAGCACCTGCGCCAGACGGAAAGATAGTCCCCTCCTGCCTGTCAACTCGGGCAGGCAGGAGCGGACAGCCGTCGCTGGCCCGGGACCCAGGGGATCAGACAGTAAGTCCCTCCACTTCCCCTGGGTCCGGGCCTCGGCCTGGAGCCTCAGACCCCTCAGGACCCTGACCGACACGTTTCCCTCCCTGCGGAGCTCCTTCACCCTCCAATACAGGAAGTGCCGCTCCTCGGCAAGGAGCTCCACAGGGGGGACGCCGGCCAGGGTGGTCGCCGCCATGTACGACACGGTACGGTACCCCCGAATCGCCCTGATTAGCATGGGCCTCAGGGCCTGCCGCAGTGCGCGTTTACCGCCGCGGCAGACCTCCAGCTGTGGCGCCCTTATGGGCGCTCCGTACAGGGCGATTGAGAGCACCGCCGTGACATACAGGCGGCGAGCTTTCCAGTCTGGGCCCCCTTGGGTGCGCGTCAGACTGGCTGCAGCCAGTCCGGCTTTGCGCACCTTGGGGGCCAGTTCCCTGAAGTGGGGTTCGAAGCTCCATCGGCTGTCCAGCGTCAGGCCGAGATATCTCATCGTCGGCCCGACGCGGACGTGGATGCCATCTACGAGCACCCGGGTCTCCGGTGGCGCCCTCCGACCCTTGCCGTGAAAGAACATGGCTTGGGTCTTTTGAGGTGCCACCTTGAGACTCAGGTCTCTGATGGTTCCCACCACCGATGCCAATGCCGTCTCCGCTCGGAGGCGGCTTCCCCCCAGCTCTCCCCCCCGGCTACCACTAACGTGTCGTCTGCGTAGCAGACGACGTGGCAGCCCGAGGGGAGCGGAGTGCGCAGCACCCGGTCGAACGCGATGTTGCATAGCAGGGGGCCGAGAACCGACCCCTGCGGAACACCGCGCTCCATTGCGCGCCGGCCTTGGACCCCGCTCTCTACCGGGAAGGCGAGGTCCCTGCCCCCGAAGTAGGCCAATAGGATACGCCGGAGATAGACGGGCACCCCGTGGTATTCGAGGGCCCGTCCAATCTCCGGCCAGGGCAGGGTGTTAAAGGCGTTCGTTATATCCAACAAAACCGCCAGCAACACCCCACCCTCCTCCTCAACGACCGCCCGGGTCAGGTCCCGGAAGCACTGGATTGCATCCAGCGTGGATCTTCCGGGCCTGAACCCGTACTGGCGGTCGTGGAGGTTCGGCCCCTTCGAGGACAGATACTGGACGAGGCGGTCGGCAACGATGTGCTCCAGCATCTTATCCGCATCGTTCAGCAGACATATCGGCCTGTAGACCGACGCACTCCCGGGTGCCTTGCCCTCCTTGGGGAGGAAGACCAGTCTGGCCCTCCTCCACTTTGGGGGGAATAGCCTCTCCTTGAGACACCCGCTTAGAACCCTGCACGTTGCCGCGGACAGGTTTCCCTCGCCGAGGGCGAGAGCCCAGGCCCGGCCAGGAATTCCGTCGGGGCCAGAGGCCTTCCCCTTGGCCCCGAGTCTTCTCCTGGCCACGGTGAGCTCCTCTGGACTCACCGCCAGGCCCTCGTCCCAATCATCCTCCCCCAACGGGGGAGTCGGAATCTCGGGGGGGACCCTTCTGCCCTCGGGAAGAGGGCATCCAGGAGCCCCTCGAGGGCCTGGCGATCTAACGATTCGGTCGGTGGGGCACCCATGGGCGGATTTTCCCCATCACCGTCTTGTATGGGCGCCCCCACGGATCGTCGTCCAGGGAGCTCACCATCTGCTCCCAGGCCGCTCGCTTGGCCTCGACGATGGCGGCCTTGAGGGCTTCCCTAGCTCGTAGGTAGCCCTCTTTTGTCCCTGCGACATCCCCGCCTCGTCGCCGGGCCCGGTAGTACCTACGTCTGGCTTGGACGGAGGAGTTTCGGAGAATCTCCAACTCCTCCGTCCACCAGTACGTGGTCCGGCGCCGGCGCGGGTGGGATTGGGGCATCGCGGCGTCGCAAGCCGACGCCATGATACCCATAATTTCCCCAGCCCCCTCCGCGGGGCTGGGGTCCCACTCACCTGGCCCCACGTCTAGGTGCCAGGTAGCCGCAAGGACGGCCGCCTTTATCTTTTGGGGAGGGGAAAGTTCCCCTCCCCAGGGCAGCGGGCCAGCACCTGTGAGGGTTTGGGAAGGCGGAGGGCCCACGCTATATGTCTGTAATCAGACAGCGATTCGCCCTCCGCCTCCACCCTCCATTGCTGCAACATCCCCGCGGCCGAGGGGGTGGCCCAGGTCAAATCTATGACCGACTCCCCCCCGGCCGCACACAGATGCTGGCCGTCCCCTTGTTCATTAGCAAGAGGCCCAGCCCCGCTGCCCAGTCGATCACCACCTCGCCCCGAGGGTCCCTCTGCCAGCGACTGCAACCCCACCCTTCCGAGTGGGCGTTGAAGTCCCCGGCAATCACGACAGGTCGGGGATGGCACCTACGCACCAATTCCCCGATCCTGTCGAGGACCCTCTTCACTGGAGCGAGATCCCCGAGACCGGCCTTATTCCTGTGGTGGGGGAGATATCCCCACCACAGTGATGGGCCCCCAATCGACCGCCATGTACGAGGACCCGTTCTCCCTGAAGGTACAGGGAGGGGACCCCGCCGCAGGGTTCGCCACTATGGCCGCCGAGTCGTCCCGGCTGCCGAACCAGTTCGCACTGGGTACCGGCACCTGGTTCGGCTCGGCGACCACCCCCAGCCCAGCGCCCAGCTCAGTCATTCTCTCTAAACAGAGATCCTGAGCCCGGGCGCCGCGGCCGAGGTTGGCCTGTAGGGCCCGGAGTAGCGTGAAGGCTGGGCCTTTCACGCCTCCTCCGGGCTGCCTACTTCAACGCCCTCCTCTTGAGAGACCGACGGCGTTGCCGTCTCGGTCTCCCCGGAGGGGGTTTCGGCCATGGTGGTCTCCATAACGGGTGTCTCCGCGGATATATGGGGGGTCCCTACTTGCGTGGTCTCCTCCTCTGGGGGGTATGAGGGGGAGCCAACCTCTAGGGGAGTCGGGGGCAGCGCTCCCATCGATTCCCCTTTTCCTATTTCCGTTGGGGGTGGGCCCGAGGGTTCCACCCTCCTCACCTTGACCGCCTGGACTTCTGCTTCCTGCTTGTCCTCGGCCGTATCTTCCACCTCCTCCCCTCTCCTCTTCCTGCGAGGTAGTGGTCTTTCCGGTTGCGGCTCCCAGTCCAGGTTAATTAAATCCGCGACGACGGCGTCCTCTTTCTCCTCCAGGACTATCCCCATGAAATGGGCCGGGCTCGCTCCGGCTCCTTCTGCCATCGGCGGGGGGGAGGCCGGTCGGCTCCCCTCCCCTAGCTTGGTCGGGTCCGGTCCACCTCCGGCGGTGGGGGTTCGGGCCTCCCCCCCGCCAGTGGCTCCCTTCCCTTTCTCCTTTTCCCCTTCTTTTTTCTTCCCCTTCTTTCTCCCTCCGGGAGGGGGCTTGCAGGCAGGCCCTCCGATCTTGTGACCAGAGGGCCTGCCCGCCTCCGTGCATCCCTTGGCACGGTGGCCGGGGTTACCGCAGCGGTAGCAAATACCGCTGCTGTCGACGGCGCTAGTGCACCGCTCGCGCACGTGTCCCCGTTCCAAACAACGGAAACACAACGTTGCACGAGCGGGCAGCGCCGTCACCTCGGCGCGGGTCCATCCTACCGGGACCCGCTCCGCGGCGGCGACCTTGGCGGCCACCGCCAGCGGACACCGCACCACCATTGCACCTATTCCTCGCTGGGAGATGCTCATCTCACCGGAGGAAATATCCTCCGGCGAGCATCCCCCTGCAAGGGCTACGGCGGCCGTCACCTCCTCGACCCCGGTCGTCGCGTCCAGCCCGGCTATTCGCAACGCTGCGAACTTTGTCGGTCGCTGGACGCGATAACCGGGGCCTTTGTCCGCCGCCAGCTTGCGGAGCTCCTCCGCAAGCCGGTCGGCGGACGCCCCGAAATGGAGGCCAGGCACCTCGAGGAGCATAGCTCCATTTAGGGCACGGCGGACCCTCAGGGACGTATTTATCCCCAGGTCCGCCGGCCTGATCCGGCGCCTGGCCTCAATCATGAAGTCCTCGTACCGTCGGTGCACGTGATGGTGACAGCCACCGAGCGTGGCGGTCTCGGCCTGCCCTGTGCCACCGTTGCTGTCCCCCTCCCGGGTCCTTTTCGTTTTGGAGGGGGAGGAGTGGAGGATGGGGCATTCCCCTTCCTCTTTTCCTCCTCCCCCATTGGGGAATGCCTCCTCCCCCTTTCTCGCCTTCCTTCCCACCACCTGGGACTATGCCACTTCCTCAGCCTTACCCACTGGCGCCTGTTGTTGTTATCCAAGTGGCCGTCGTATCGCCTTCAGCAGCTCCTTGGCCGGCGTCCCGTTTCCTCCCTCTCGGGCCCTCTTCTCCTCCTCCTCCTTCATCCTTCTGGCCCTTTCTTTCTGTCTCTTTCTGTCTCTTCCTCTTCTCACTCTTTGTCCCATTCTTCTTTCCCATCGGCTCCTGTTCTGGCTTCCTCGGGGCCTGGGTCTGTTGGTCCGGAACCTCCTTCCCTCCTTCTTCCTTTCCCGCCGCCATAGCCGTCCGGCCCGTTCCGCCCGCAGCCATTAGGGAGTCGAGCTCCGCCCTCATACGGCGGAGCTCCTCCCCATGGCCGCAGGTATGGGCCGAGACAGCCATAGCGGCGTCCAACTCTGCCTCTGCCTTCTCCGTCCTCCACGTTGGAGAGGGTGGGTGCTCCGGCGGATTATCGTCATACGACAGGATTTCGACAAGCATCCCCACCTCCACTTCCTTTTCTCTTGAAGGGGGAGGGGGGAGGGGGTCAGTTACCCTTCTCCTCTTCTTGTTCTTCCTCCTTCTGTCTTCCCTTCTGCCCTTCTCTTCTTCCTCCTCCGTCGACATGGTTGTCGTCGTCGATCCCCCCGCTGCTTCCACGTAGGAGAGTTTCCTCCCCCTAGGTAACAAAGAGGGAGGGAGAACAGGGGCCGAGGAGGTAGAGGCCTTTATAGTCTCCAGTTCCTCTCCCAGCCTCCTGTTTTCCACCCTTAGTTTCCAGAGCTCCATCCGGAGCTCCTCCGTCTCTTTCCTCGTTTCCGAGGCTTCCTCCCCCCTATTGTCACGCTCCGCCATCCTTGCCAACAGTGTGGCCATGACGGCCTCGGAAGTGGCCACTGCATGGTTCAGCAGTCTCACGAAGGTCCCTTTTAATGTTCGGGACCTCCGTGAGACTAGCCGAACCGCTCCCAGTGCTCGGCCCACTTCCGAGGCCAGCTCGGCCACTTCAGCTTCCCTCAACAGGTTTATCGTGGCATTATCACGGAACACCTCCTCGACCGGGCGCTTATCCTCAAGTGAGCGAAGCATGCCCGTGTCGAGGAGGATCCTGATATCCTGTTCCAGCCTCCTGTTCTCCTCCTTCTTCTTCCTCTCTATCTTTGCCTCCTTCTTTTTCTTGTCGCTTACCTTAACGCCCAGGTAAGTCCGCCGGTTCCTTTTCTTTTCGATACCAGGGTTGGAGTCTCTCTTTCCGAGGAACTACCACTGGTACCGGTGACTTCCCGCGCTCTTTTCCGCCCTCCGCTGGTGTCCTTGCCTATACCGTTTCCGGTCCCATCTGTTGGTCCCGACATTGTCCTTGCAGGAGCCCGGACCTGCATCCTGCTGCTTGGTGGGAGCAGCACGTCGGAGCATACCACCACACCGGTGGCACGCCCCGACGCTGCCGCTATCCCGTCGGTCTCCTTTGTCCCCTTCTGCTCTTGCTTCGAGCAGATGGGTCCCGGTCTGCTGGTCCTCGTAGCTGGGGTTTTATCCCCGGACACCACTGCCCCGGTTATCCCGCGTTGGGTGGCCGCCCGCGTCAGCCTACCCGGCGGGCTCACCGCGCCATCCCCGCGGTCAGGGAGGCGCTGAGTCGAGGACGGTGGTCGGTCCTCTATGAGCGACCCTCCAGAGGCTAGCCCCCTGGAATCCGCATGCTCAACCTCCCCGGTGGGAGGGAAGGAGGCGTCCGCTTTGCGCATTCTCTCCACCTCTTTAACTCCCGTCCCTGCTTCTAAAAAATCACCCAAAATGGGTGGTCGGTCCATGGCTGCTACGCCCGTCCGTTAGAACCGTTGAGCCCGAAGGCTCGGAGTTTTTGTTTAAAATTTGAGAATCCTTCATGTTGTTCCCACGAGTACGGCGGGAAGTGGGCGTCAACCCCGAGTAGAGCCCCCGCATTACCCGGGGTAAAGCTAGCGTGTCCCCTGGGTTCGCCAGGTGCCCAGGGTGAGGAACCACTAGCGACAGGTCACGCACCTGCCATTCGTCCCATAAGCGTGGCATGCCTCAACCGTAGGATTACGTGGTGTTTTATAGAGGACCCGCCTCACGATCCGGCCGATTAAGGCAAGACCCCCAGCCCCAGAGACATGGCCTAGGGTTACGGTGTAGTAAGCTAGGGTCTGCCGGGGATGCCTGAGCCCCCTGTACCAGAATGCCGAAGCACCCTGGCCCCTCGCAATCGTGTCAGGTCATACGACCTGACAAGTACGGGTTTGCAGTCAGGGTTTTCCTTCTCCTAGAACGGTTGCCTTCACCCGGCTCACGAGCCCGTTCTGCCCGTGCTGTAGGGTTCTTTGGATCGTACAAGTACGGTCCTCCGGTCCCTGTATGAAACTCGGAGGCAGCTGCCCCTCCGAGAGTGAATAAGGACGCTCTTAGTCTGGCCTCTCAGTACAGATCTCTCCGGCATGGTAGAACCTGCCAGGGGTCAAACCCCCGCCGGCACAGCTCTGTACCTCATCAAGGCACACAAGCCCCCCCACCACGTCAAGGTGGCGCCCACGGGGGGGCCTCCCAAACCCTCTTACACCCTTGACGACTACGCTCAGGAAGTCAAAGAAAGATTGCGAGTTGCAAACCAAACAGCTAAGGAGCACCTTAAACTGGAAAAACAGAAAAGCGAGGCATATTACGACAAAAAAATTAAAGAAGTCAAGTTTAAAATTGGTGATTGGTGATAAGTATTATTATACGATGAAACCGTCCGAAGAGGAAAAACTAGATACGTTATGGATAGGACCGTATGAGATAATTGAGAAAAATTCTGACGTATATTATACGATAAAAAAGGGACGAAAAACAATACGCACCCATGTGAATAGATTAAAACTTTTCATTGATCACTAACACAAAACACGAGAGCAAAGGGAAATTCCGAAACACCTCTTTCTGTCCAACAATAGAGCATTAATCCTTGGGACGACAAAGCTAACTGCTACAGAACCCAACTTTGACCCAGCATACGAGATACAGGAATTTCAACATAATCCCGGAATCTACACTCAAACGCAAAAAACCCGGTACACTAAAAATTTGGGAAAAAATTACAAAATTTCAAATGATCATAACTTGGTAAATAATGAAGATACAAATATGCGCAGAAATGCAAAATGAAGCTTGAAACGTCCTCTTTAAGAATATCTGAATGGCAATTATGCTCGGCCATTTTTTTCAAAATGGCGGATGATAAAGTGAGAGGATGCAAAATTGATAATCAAAGGTCCGTGTTTGCGATGGTGCATCAGGTATCGCAGCGTAATGGGACCAAATGCACATGAAAGTATAGAGTGTTATCTTTAAAATGCTACTTTACCGAGCTCGACGTGATCATTTTTCACTGAGTTGTTCCAAATTTTGCTAAAAATGCGGTTTTCTTGTTAAATTTGCATAATTCAGTGAATAAGTATCGCATCAAGCTCTATAACGAAGTATTTTACAGAAAACATTCTATACTTTTAGGTACTTTTCGTCCCATTGAGCTGCGACACTTACTTTGCTCCATGCGCCGTCGCACGCTCGAACCTTTCTTTAGCAACTTTTCATGTTCTCCTTTTTATCACCCGCCATTTTGAAAAAATATCGTTGCGCACAATTTCGATAGATCTTTCGAAAAGTACGGTTTCAAAGCTTTCAAACCGTTTTTGAAATTTGCTGCTAGGATATTTAGGTGTCGAGATATTCAATTTCGAATTTGCAACAAATGTCGATTCAGCGAGGCTTAAGGGGTTAAGAGGCTCTGCGGTTCGTTTGGCTCTTTCATAATTTCAATAGATGTGTTCATGTTTCTCTATATAATAATTTACATAACCTGTACAATATATTCAATGATTTGCATTTATTATTTTGAAAACCAGGGAAATGAAAGTAAAATTCAATTTAGGTTCTTCATTTTGCGTAATCGGTATTACGTAATAAAGATGAATTGCGTTTTAAGATACCGCTGTCATTAGCTCAAATTATGGTTGTAAGTCTTCCCAATATAAACCGCATGGAGTTTTACTGGTAGGAAAAGTCCCATTGTATGTAGTGTGTGTATGTGTGTGTGTGTGTGTGTATACCACAAGGATAAGGACCCCGTGGTTCGTCAGCTCCACAGTATTTCAAGATTTCACACCCTCCTTGTGGTGTGTGTGTATGTGTGTGTGTGTGTGTGTGTGTGCATGTGTGTGTGGTGTAACAGCAGAGATAAGGACCCCGCAGTTCACTCCTGCAGTAATTAATGACTCCAAACCCTCTCTGCCGTGTGTGTGGTGTGTGTGTACTAATAGTGGGTATGACTGCCACGTGCGCGTATTACCTCATTCATACGATCAGGCATACTCCTTATTAGTCTTTTAATTTCATCCTGCGTAATTGTATTCCATTCGTTTTTGAGAATTATTCGCAGTTCTCGCAGTGACCGAGGAGCAGGTACGTGATTTCGTACTTTCCTGCCGAGGTTGTCCCATAAGTGTTCGATTGGATTTAAATCTGGACTATTTGCTGGCCAATCGAGTCGATTTATGCCAACTTCATCGAAGAAATCAAGCACTCTTCTCGCAGTGTGTCGAGCATTGTCTTGCATAAACAAGAAGTTCTCTCGGATGAAGGGTGCGTACGGAACAACATACGGAATGAGTATGTCTTCCACGTATACATCTGCGTTCATATTCTTGTCAAAAAAGTGCAGATCTGTATGAGCATTAGCTGAAATTCCTGCCCAAATCATTACAGAGCCTCCATTGTAGCTATGCCTCTCACTTACCGTACAGTCTGCAAATCGTTCTCCACCGCGACGATAAACTCGTTCTCGTCCATCTGGAGAATAGACACAAAAACGAGATTCATCGCTAAAGAGTACTTTGCTCCAGTCTGCGTAAGTCCAGTCTCTATGCTCAACTGCAAAATTGAGTCGAGCTACGCGATGGTGACATTTAAGCAAAGGTACAGCTGCTGGCCTGCGCGAAAGCAGATTTTGTTCCTTTAATCTTCTCCGAACGGTGTTAACGGATACATTAATGTTGCGGACATCCCTTAAATTGTTTCTAATTTGAACAGATGTTCGATGTCTGTCTCTTAACGAATTTGAAACAATAAATCGGTCATCATTGTGATTGGTACATCGAGGAGGTCCCGAACCAGGTCTTCTATGGAAAGAATTGGTTTGTAAGTACCTGGCATAAGCACGTTGCACAGTTGACACTGACAAATCAAGTGCCTGAGCAACGTACCTTCGACTTCTGCCATCTTCAATTAAAGCAATAACTTGAGCAGCCTTTTCAGGATTTATCGTCGCCATAATCGACGCAATAATTTCGATGCGAAACAATCAATTATGGTTTAAATTGATGAAGTTGCACGAAGCAACGCGCCTCGAAAGGAAAAGATCACGGAAAAAGAAAAGTCGCACGAGGCAGCGCTTATCGGAGTGAACACGTTCGGAAAAGGAAAATTGTTTGTTTTTGTTTATTGTCTTGGCACATACATTTAAGAAAAATCCAGTCAAGCCAGGCGTTAAAGCCCGGCGCACCGACAGAATCTCAGTCAAGCCAGAACGTAAGCCCGGCGTACTGACCAACTCGCGAAGTCCAGCGTACAAGAGATAGTGCCACTATCGGTGGTGGACCGTACGAAAGCCAAAAGCTGTACGAAGGCAATCTCTGATCGGCTCCGCGGGCACTCATATATGCCCTGGGCAGCTCAAACTCGCGTGCGAGCCGAGGGGCTCGCGCGCGCGACAACCCAGATCGCCGCGTCGCAGCGGCTCCGTGGACTAGGAGCGCCAGGGAATTTCGACGTTCAGGTGGCGTCCAGCGACTCGGCATCCCGCGCGCCGGGTCACCACGAACTCAGGCGCGATCCTGAACAGCATATTCAAGCTATGTACCATAATGGCCAATCGTACGGAGAAGGTAGAGAGCTAGGGACAGCTTCGCGAACTAAAGTGTATACCACAGTGATCATGCGTAACTGAAGGGTAAAGAATGATAACTTTTGATAAAAATTAAATTTCCAATTCGAAAAATTGTGTAAATTATTGTATAGAGATTAATGAACGCGGCTATTGAAATTATGAAAGAGCCAAACGAACCGCAGAGCCTCTTAGCCCCTTAAGCCTCGCTGAATCGACATTTGTTGCAAATTCGAAATTGAATATCTCGACACCTAAATATCCTAGCATCAAATTTCATAAACGGTTTGAAAGCTTTGAAACCGTACTTTTCGGAAGATCTATCGAAATTGTGCGCAACGATATTTTTTCAAAATGGCGGGTGATAAAAAGGAGAACATGAAAAGTTGCTAAAAAAAGGTTCGAGCGTGCGACGGCGCATGGAGCAAAGTAAGTGTCGCAGCTCAATGGGACGAAAAGTACCTAAAAGTATAGAATGTTTTCTGTAAAATACTTCGTTATAGAGCTTGATGCGATACTTATTCACTGAATTATGCAAATTTAACAAGAAAACCGCATTTTTAGCAAAATTTGGAACAACTCAGTGAAAAATGATCACATCGAGCTCGGTAAAGTAGCATTTTAAAGATAACACTCTATACTTTCATGTGAATTTGGTCCCATTACGCTGCGATACCTGATGCACACCATGCACCATCGCAAACACGGACCTTTGATTATCAATTTTGCATCCTCTCACTTTACCATCCGCCATTTTGAAAAAAATGGCCGAGCATAATTGCCATTCAGATATTCTTAAAGAGGACGTTTCAAGCTTCATTTTGCATTTCTGCGCATATTTGTATCTTCATTATTTACCAAGTTATGATCATTTGAAATTTTGTAATTTTTTCCCAAATTTTTAGTGTACCGGGTTTTTTGTGTTTGGGTGTATTTCGAAAAATTGGGCTTTTGTACAAAACCACATCAATATGGAAATTAGTGATCAAGTTGGAGATAGACTCTCTGAACACTAGAGTGAGCAGACTTCAAGAATACGCCAACCAGACAAGTAAAATATGCAGCAAGCCGAATATAGGAAATACTGTGAGAACCCTTTGCTACAATCTGTACATCGTTATAGGAAAAGACATCGAATGAGTAACGGACTTACTAAAAAGCATTGATCTAATATATAAACCACAGGTTAATCTGCGATGTCGAATGATACACAGAATAGGATCCATAGCAAAAATACTATTTGGAACAATGGATGCGAATGACGAAAAAATCATTACCGAACAGACGCATTTACTGAGTAACAACTAACAGATTCTACAACATTCTCAAAAACACCAAAACGAAATCTTGAACGCCACTATAGCTCACCTAGGAAATCTAGAGACTACCTTAAGTCATAATGAAGAAATTTTAATAAACCACATGCACAAAATTCAATTAGAACAGCGTCAAGAACTAGCACGAGACGAAATAGACGAACATTTCGCCGTCATAAATATGATTATTGCTGATTTAATGCGAGACGTAGAAAACGTAGAAAACATAGAATATTTACTACATTTAAGACATGGAGTATTGCACCCACACTTAACACCCGTTGCCGATGTAATAGCTAAACTTAAGGAAACTTCGCTTTAATTACCACAAGGGACATATTTTCCATTTGAAATAGATATAGGGAATTGGTTAGAAATGAAAAAACTGATAACTGTAAGCGTTTATTATAAGAACGGATACCTTTTTACTATTTTACGGATTCCACTAGTCACCTCCCCGCGTATGACATATTACATGTAACCCCTATACCTATACTCGACCATAGCAATATTTTCGCTTTAGCCGATATTAATTACTTCACGATAGCAATCGACAAGGACGAACATATATATATGATATTAACTGAACAAGATCTAGATAAATGTGCACAATCCCAAACCACATATGTAAGTGAACAAAATAATCCGGTATATCAAACAAATTCCGAATCACCGTACGAAATACAAATATACGCATGATCACGACCATTCGTACAAAATCATAGCACAAAATATATTAGTACTAATTGTACGATCATTATTCCTTTGAAATATTCACATTCATGGTTATACTCGACACCCTGCGAAAAAACAATTTCTATATCTTGTCCAAAATTCAAAAAATTAGCCAAACTTATAAGATCAGGATTGATAAAAACACACCAGGAATGTAAGTTCACAATTGACGACATAACTCTAACTGCTCCTAGTACGATAAAGGAAAACACAATTCCAGTATATTTACCTGATTACAATCTAACCTTTCTAGGAACCAAATCACTAGTAGAGGAATACAGGAACAAAATACCACAATTAAATCTAAATAAAATTCCACATCCTGACGAATTATTAAAATTAAGTACCAAATTAGAAGATATAAGTCTAAATTTAGAAAACAGACAAAGCTTATTATTTACGCACAGCTACATCATTTTCCCTACGATGAGCTGCATAATTATTTTAATAATAACAATCTCCACCATATGGGTCATTAACCAACTAAGAAAACGCAAACGCAATATCCCATCGACATGAAAAAAAAGGGGGACCTAGCATTAACATGACACGATTGTAAGAAAAAAGAACTGTCACCGGGAACCCATATAATTGTATCTATCTGTATAATTATTGTAGTTATTTAATGCGAAAACGTCGTGCCTCCGTTTTCTTTTCCCAATAGGGGGAGGGTGTTGTAACCGCGTCCTAATTATTCCACCTTACGCTGCAGTTAATTAGTAAGCACGCCTTACACAATTCGGTTAGAGTGCTGACACCATAAAGTTGTAATACATAAACTTGCAACTCTGCTGACTGAGATCACGAAAGTAGGTTATTGTGTCAGTCATGCCAAAGGCACCAGGATATATAAGACTGGAGCTGAAAAAGAAGAGCAGATAGAAGGTTGAACCGAGAACTGAGCGTCTTGTTAGTTACGTATAAATCCGGGTCCGTCATTCCACGCTAGTACGTAAGCGCAAGTGTAAAGAAGAACAAATAAACACCACCTTCTTTTGTACGACCGACTACTTCTATCTCGCCTGGACCAGCGAAGCTCGAGATTTCAATCCCTAAGACCACGAACGAACCCGAAACCTAACCGGTCTTATAGTGCATCAGGCGCGAAGGCCACGACAAATTGCTCAACGAGCTTTTTGCTAGTGCTGGTTGAAATAAACATCGATAGTTGGACCAACACTTAATAATTAATATTTTTCTCTACTTAATTATTTAGATCAATTTCCTATCACTTACCTGATTAATTCTTCTTTGCTCTAATTAAGAATGGTGGAGCTTTCTGAAAGAGATCGAATAACACTGTTAATGATACGAGGATGGGGAAATCAACAAAGAGGGTATAAAACAGTAATGCGATTATTTGATGAAAATTTTCAGAATGAAAATAATAGGATCTCCAAAAGTACTGTAATCCGTGCTATTCAATGTTTCGAGGACATTGGTAGCGTTAAAAGCCGCCTAAGTTCTGATAGACGTAAAACAGCAACAAATAATGATAAGGCATTAGATATTTTACAGTCTTTCGTTGAAAATCCCCACATTTCCATCAATCGCGTTGCACAAGAACACAAAATCGGTCATGCATCTGTCAGTAAAATTCTGAAATTGAATAAATGGCATCCATACAAACTCCATTTGGTCCAAGAGTTGTCCGAAGACGATTTTGATAGACGCATCGAATTTTGTGGTCTTATGATGGAGATGATTGTCGACGATCCTCTATTACTTAATAATATTGTTTTCTCTGATGAGGCAACATTTGAACTGACTGGAAATGTAAATAGATACAATTGTAGATACTAGAGTGACGTTAATCCTCACTGGAAAAGAGACAATCATACCCAATATACACAAAAAGTTAACATATGAGCTGGTATTCTTAATGGTAGACCAGATGGCCCTTTCTTCATTGAAGGCAATTTGACAGCACAAGTATTCACAGTCATGCTTTGCGAACAAATTGTTCCAGCTATTCGAGACATAGCTGGTGGAAACATGGATTAAATTTATTTCCAACAGGATGGAGCTCCACCTCATTGGACAATGGTGTCATTGTCCGTCAATATTTGAATGAGGTCTTTCAGGACAGGTGGATAGGGCGAAGGGGTCATATTGAGTGGCCACCTCGGTCTCCGGACTTGACCCCACTTGACTTTTTTTTGTGGGGTTACTTAAAAAGTAAAGTTTATGCCACCAAGTCTCAAGATTTAGATGATTTAAGAGGAAGAATAACTCGAGAGATAGAACTAATACCGCCGGAAACGTTCCGGAATGCGGTTTCAGCTGTTTATAACAGATTGGCACATTGCCAGGCTGTTGAAGGGCAACAATTTGAACATTTGTTGTGAATTGGTACAATTGAATATTTTGCCCAAGCTGACCAATTGGAATGAAATTCGCCTTAACTGGTCGGAATTACACACCACTCTTGCCTTAACTGACCGGAATCACACACCACTCTTGCCTTAACTGGTCGGAATCACACACCACTCTTGCCTTAACTGGTCAGAATCACACACCACTCTTGCCTTAACTGACCGGAATCACACACCACTCTTGCCTTAACTGGTCGGAATCACACACCACTCTTGCCTTAACTAGTCGGAATCACACACCACTCTTGCCTTAACCGGTCGGAATCACACACCACTCTTGCCTTAACTGGTCGGAATCACACACCACTTAACAAATTGTTAACTTCAAACCTTTATAACTCAAAAAGTACTTAATGAAAAAATGTTTTATTATAGTGCTTTGGAAAGCTCTCGAGATAAGCTATAAGAATATGCAATAAAATGTTGGCGGTTCCATTAAAAAAAATAAGGTTGACCTTGAAGACCTTGAAGGACATGGTCAAGGTCAAAGTCAAGGTCATCATTTTACTCCCCGCTTAAAGCCATACATTTTACTATTGGACATTTTCTCCAAAATGCATTCTAATTGAAGATATTAGGGGGGTCCGATACTTTTCAATGACCCTATATATGATAAAAATAACAAATTTTGTTTCATTGGTTATAGATATGTGATAAAAATAATATATTTTATTTCATTGGTTAAGTTAATTTAGTTCATTTATGAGAATTAAAATTATTTTGTAATGTTGAGGAACACAAAGAACTTTATTTTTCGTTATATTTCATAACTTAAAAACGGTTGCTATGTGATAGAGTAATCTTCATGGGAAAAAATATTCAAAGCTTGAGTGTTTACATTCAATTGTTCGAATTTATTCTCAAATGTGGGTATGTATACTCAAATTTGAGAGTATATACCCATATTTGAGAGTAAATTCGAACTGAGTGTAAATACTCTTACTTTGAATATTTTTTTCCGTAAGAGAATTATATCTATAATTGTAATATAGTCTATAATATAAAGACTAATTATTATAATAGCATTATCACATTAATAAAAATAACAAGTTTGTTACATTAGTTATTATATAAAGTTATTATATAAAAATAACAATTTTGTTACATTAGTTATTATATTAAGTTGATTACATTTCTTTAGTATACAGGGTGTCTCAGAACTTTGGGACACGGGCTCCGTAGGGATATAGAGCTAAGTGAGAGGAACAAAAAAGTCCTTTGCCATAATATGAAAATCGCAATAGTTTTTTTAGTATTAACTGTGTAAAGTTTGGCGTTTTCCACGCCCAGCGCGGCCTATAGATGTTCTGCGGCAAGTTGTGTGCGTAGGGGCTGAGCGATAACGCGGCTTGCACTGATCGTCGCGCGGCATCGAAGCGCCAAGGCGCCATCGCGACAGTCAGCGCGAGACGCGTTATCGCTCAGCCTCTACGCACACAGCTTGCCGCGGAGCGTCTATAGGCCGCGATGGGCGTAGAAAACGCCAAACTTTACGCGGTTATTACTAAAAAACTATTACGATTTTCACATTATGGTAGAGGACTTTTTTGTTCTTTTCACTTAGCTCTATATCCCTACGGAACCCATGTCCCAAAGTTCTGAGACACCCTGTATATTAGTTTTCACTGTTATGTTGAGTCACGGTAAGAACTTTCTTTTTAATTTTAGTTTAAATATTGTTATAATGAACAATATTGTAATATTATAAAGTTTATCATAAATTATTATAAATATTGTAATATTATAAAGAATGAGTATTTATAATTGTAGTCCATAACATAATATTGGGTTAAGTAAAAAGTTTTGAGCGTTTTCCGCTAGATGGCTTTAGTGAGGTCATATCTTTAGGGTCTTTGTTGTCCTCTTGCTCTCTCGTCGATTGCAAGTGGAGGGTAGGTTCCTAAATCAACCTAGGCGTGTTCTTTTCCTTTGGTCTCTTTATTGCGCACGTGCCTGCCAGTCGCAGAGCACGTGAATCACAGATGTGGCGTATGCGCCTCGAAGGTACAAAAACAATTTCTGCGCTCGCACAGCATACGAGTCACAGCGGGACTTGTATGTGTGTGTGGGCAAACCGGAGCCGATGCACCTGCCTGCCTGCTCTCGCACACACGCGACCGCGTGTAAAAATCGCGGTATCACACAAGACAATGGAAGAATAATCAAAACTATGAACTAGCGATTGTATATCCGTGCGCTCTGTGAGCGCTTCCAACGGTTACTAATTTCGTTGCTCTTTTTCCCCGCACGAGTGAGACTTGCGCGCGCTCTATAGCGCCGTACGGAAAACGGATGCGTGCGCCTTAGGGTACTCAAAGTCCCTACAGGTACTCCCCCCTCAGCGACTCTCTAGGCAGAGAGGAACGAAACTTTTTTTCCTTTTCGCGTATGTTTTGATTTGTGGCGCGGACGAAGTGGACGGATGCGAATCATTTGTTTGCGGCTGTTCGGAGCCGTTATCCTCCAGTATAGTGAACGCGGGTTTTAGCGACTCTGTTGACAAAGTTTTTTCGTCACCATTGATGTCCACGAGGAATACGCGGTCTGTTATGCGCCTGATTACTCGGTGAGAACCCGAATACGGCGGATCGAGCGGCCGGCGAACAGAGTCAATGCGACGGAAGACGTGCGAACAAGTGTATAAATCTCGGAAAACGAACGGTTTCGCGTTCGTGTGATGAACTGTTGCCGTTGGACGAATCTTACGAATATATTCGCGGAATTTTTCTAAAAATATAAATGGATCAGCCGGTGGATCCTCATGAACAAAAAATTCACCCGGTAACCGTAGTGTTATGCTGAAGAGAAGCTCTGCTGGAGACGCTTGCAGATCCTCCTTCACGCATGCTCTTAGGCCAAGAAGAACGGTTGGTAAGATGTCCGGCCATGGTGTTGGTGCATGGCATCTCAGCGCTGCCTTCAGGGTGCGATGCCAGCGTTCGATGAGTCCGTTCGCTTGTGGATGATACGGCGTAGTGCGAATCCGAGTTGCGTCAATTAGTCGCGCTAATGACTGGAAGAGTGCAGATTCAAATTGCGTTCCCTGATCTGTGGTGATCGTCAGTGGAGTTCCGAAGTTGCATATCCAGTGATTGAAGAGAGCGGATGTTACAGTGTCTGCTTCAATGTTCGGTAGTGGAAGTGCAACTGGCCACCTGGAAAAACGATCTATGATTGTGAGGCAATAGCGGTTACCTCGTACAGGCGGTAGCTCTATCAGGTCCAAATGGATATGATTGAATCGATTGTCCGCTGCTTCGATATATTCAGGCTGTGGTTTGTTGTGTCTGCTGACTTTTGATCGCTGGCATGGTACACTCGCGTGCCCAGCGAGAAACATCTTGGTTGATGCCTGGCCAGATGAATTTCTGTTTGATGCACTTCAGCGTTGAGCGAGCGCTCGGATGAGCCGGACCATGGATGACGTCGAATGACTTGCGTCGAAGTAGTTGTGGTAGGTACGGTCGTACGATGCCCATCGAGACATCACACCAGATGTCTTCTTCCTCGATCCGAAGGTGGTTCAGCTCGAGCGACGTGGATCTTACGATGTCTGCGAGTTCTGGATCTGCTTCCTGCGCGTTTGCAATGATTTCCGCTGAGAGCGTGCTTGGCATCTCAATTGCGCTGATCCTGGAGAGCGTGTCTGCAACCACGTTGTTTTCGCCTCTCACATGGACTATGTCCGCGGTGAACTGCGAGATGTAGTCCAGTTGTCTCAGTTGGCGTGGCGAGCTCTTTTCTGCCTTCCTGCTAAAAGTGTATGTTAGCGGTCGGTGGTCTGTCCGTACCTGGAATACTCTTCCTTCAAGTATGTGTCTGAAGAATTTGACGGCAGCGAACACAGCAAGAAACTCTCGGTCATATGTGGAGTACTTCTGCTCGGTCGGAGAGAGTTTCCGTGAGAAGAATCCAAGCGGCTGCCAGTGTCCGTCTATCTGCTGCTCGAGTGACGCGCCTATAGCGGAGTCAGCAACATCGGTCGTCAGTGTGAAAGGTGCATCCGGAGCGAGGAAGGCTGAGTGTGTGGCAGCTGTCAATGCGTCCTTGCATTTCTGGAACGCAGCTTCTGTCTCCGCTGTCCAGGGAATCTCTCGCTTGTCCCTCTTCTTCGCATCCTTCAGGTGTCCTTCAGGTGTTAGCGGAGCTTGCTGTTGAACGGCATTCGGCAATACTCGACGGTAATAGTTTACCATCCCCAAGAAGCGACGTAGATCTGCGATGGTCTTGGGTTTTGGGAACTGTTGAATGGCTGTTACCCTGTCGAGTGGTGGTTTAAGTCCAGTCTGTGAGACGGTGTAGCCGAGATAACGCACAGAATCCTGTCCAAAGAAGGTCGCATGGACTGGAAGGTTGTTCTCCTGGAGCACTCTGAGAACGGCATCGAGATGTTAAAGACTGTCTGAGAAGACGATGATGTCATCCACGTAGCATGCAGCAAAGTTGATCTCGCGCAGTATATTGTTCATGTGCCGTTGGAACGTTTGCGTGGCATTTCGGAGTCCAGGCGGCATGCCTAAGAATTCAAACAGGCCAAAAGGTATCGTGACAGCGGTTTTGGGGACGTCCTCCGGTGCAACAGGAATTTGGTGATACGCTCAGATTAAGTCTAGCGTGGAAAATACCTTTTTCCCGTGCAACTGTTGCAGGATGTCCTCTATTCGTGGAATCGGATATCTGCCTGGAACAGTTTGAGAATTTAGACGCCGATAATCACCTGTTGTGCGCCACCTTGGTTTCTCTGCACCATGTGTATCGGACTCGCCCATTGACTGCGTGAAGGTTGCACGACCCCGAGATGTAAGAGAAGGTCGAAGTCTGCCTTGGCGGCTGCCAATTTGTCACCTAGAAGTCGTCGTGGACGCTCGAACACTGGAGGTCCTGTGGTTTCTATGTGATGTGCGATCCCGTCAAAGCGGATCGCTGAAGGAGTTGGCCTTGGTGCGAAGACTGCAGCGTGCGAGTCCAGTAGTGTGGCATATGCCTCTCGGTGTGGTAAGTTCGGAAGATCGTGCTGGCTGGTTGCGGAGACACTAAAAATGGTTGTCTCACATACCTGACTCTGTGTGGCAAGGCTGGTTTTTGGATCCACAAGGCGTTGTCGAGAAAGATCGATGATTAGACCGTAGTGTGAGAGAAAATCAGCTCCGATGATCGCTGAGTTCACATCAGCAATGATGAACGACCATTTTAATGCGCAGCGAAGTCCGAGATCGAAGGTGAGCGGCTGCTGACCAAATGTGCAGATAGCTGATGAATTGGCGGCGAATAGTTGTAGCTCGATAGGAGTGAGCTTCCTGTGTACGCACTTCCGAGGAATCAGCGAAACAACGGATCCAGAGTCGACCAAGAACCTAATGTTCGTGGTCCTGTCAAAAACATGGAGTCTTTTCTCACTAGGCGCTGCTGTGCTGTCGCCGATTGCCTGTGTCGACGGCAGCGACGTCAGTTTCCCGCGCCATTTGCATTGGTAGCTTGGAGTGTAAAGCTGCACGGCTGCTGGCATCGTCTCGCAGCAGCACCGAAGCGGCGGTGGTAATAGCACCACTGACTGGTTAGTTGCTGAGTGTGGCTGTTACGAGAGCGCGACCTGGAACGTGTACGTTGACGCTGGGTGAGCTGTCCTTGGTGGACAACAGCAGGCAGCAGGCGCTCAAGCAGAGTCGTCAGGTGTGCGACGGACTGTTGCATGGTGGTCATTGCTTCTCCTAACCGTTGAATGGTTTGGGTGTCGGCAGAGGCTGCAGCTCCCAGTCTACCTGGTGACGGTGAATGTGGTGCAGCAACTGCAAGAACTTGAGATGTAGAAGAGCCTTCCATGAGCTCGTCTGCAACTGTTGAGAGGTCCTTTAAGCAGGTTGTCCGAAGGATCTTGAGGACTCGCTGTATCCTGGGTGGTAGAAGTGCCAGCCAGTGCACTCGCAGGATGTTCTGTGACACTCGGTCGCCTGCAAGCGTCCTCATGTGACGGAGGAGTTGCGAGGGCTTGCGATTGCCAAGCTCCAAGTCTGTGAGTAGATGGTGGAGCTGCTTGTCTGCAGAATCTGCGAAACGTGCAAGTAACTGCGTTTTTAAAGTGACATACTTGTCAATAACAGGTGGTGATGCCAGGATGTCCGCTATTTCCTGAATTGCTTCAGAGTCGAGTGCACCGATGACAAGGTGATATTTGCCGTCATCAGAGCAGATACGATGTATCTGAAATAGTGATTCTATTTGAGCGAACCACAGAGCTGGCTGTTGTTTCCAAAACGGTGGAATTTTACACGCTGTGATGGACTCGATGACATTGTCGCTGAACGGAGGCCCCATGTCAATGAGCGGCTCCAATTGGGATGCACTCCCGTGAGGTAGTTCGATGTGGCTTGGCCCTGCCGGTGTAACGGGTGGCTGCTCCGATCCCTTGGACGGAGGGGTGTGATGTAGCGACATGGTGTCTCTGTTCGGATTCACGGAGTGAATACGACTGTACGCAGTTTTTTTCTCGAGGCACTGATAAAAATTGCGTGTGCGGCTGTCGCGATGCAAACAGGCACGAAAAAGTGTGTAACACATGATCAAAATTTTTACCGTTGTGGAACTGCACGTGTCACACTCACGATGACTGCATGCGCAGAGCAGAGTCTCAGCCAATCAAAGTCCGTCACGCATGCGCCGATGGTCACCACGCGCACAGCACCGAGTCTCCGACCAATCACAACTCGATTCTGCCCTTCATCGAAGCGAAGCTGTCCGATGGTGGCGGAATCACCCGATGCGGACAAATGTTTCCAATTTTTGGGAAGTATGAATTTTCACCGGTCGGCAAGGTGATCTCAGCCAGAAGGTCCGTTGGAATAGGCATAATGTCTCTCTCTTCTTCCGTTACACTGCGAATCTTGTCCGGTTACCAATTTAGGTGTCGGGATCACCAATTTAGGGTCTTTGTTGTCCTCTTGCTCTCTCGTCGATTGCAAGTGGAGGGTAGGTTCCTAAATCAATCTAGGCGTGTTCTTTTCCTTCGGTCTCTTTATTGCCCATGTGCCTGCCAGTCGCAGAGCACGTGAATCACAGATGTGGCGTATGTGCCTCGAAGGTACAAAAACAATTTCTGCGCTCGCATGGCATACGAGTCACAGCGGGACTTGTATGTGTGTGTGGGCAGACTGGAGCCGATGCACCTGCCTGCCTGCTCTCGCACACACGCGACCGCGTGTAAAAATCGCGGTATCACACAAAACAATGGAAGAATAATCAAAGCTATGAACTAGCGATTGTATATCCGTGCGCTCTGTGAGCGCTTCCAACGGTTACTAATTTCGTTGCTCTTTTTCCCCCGCACGAGTGAGACTTGCGCGCGCTCTATAGCGCCACACGGAAAACGGATGCGTGCGTCTTGGGGAACTCAAAGTCCCCACATATCTCACGATGTATACGTCGCATCTGGTCATTCTATACTGCGACTTAAAGATGACATAACGCTTTAAAAAAAGTTCTTTGACAGTTTTGTATTTGGTGAAGCCAGTTGTGTGTTAGAGCGTTCCAAAAAGGAGGTAAAAAAAGAGAAAATTCGATACATTCTTCAGTACCACTACGACCAAAGGGAAAAAGCGGAGCAGGCGGCCAAAAAAATTTGTGCTGTTTATGAACCCAATACAGTATCGAATGCAACAGCAAAGCGGTGGTTCCAACGATTCCGTGCTGGTAATATGGACGTCAAAGATGAGACACGCTCTGGTAGGCCAATCGTCGAAAATGTCGATAAAATCATGGAAATCGTCGAGTTGGACCGGCATGCGAGCACTTATTCCATTGCCCAGGAACTGAAGATTAGCCAGAAAACCGTTTGGAACCATTTGTATAAGGCTGGTCTCAAGGAGAAGCTCGATGTATGAGTGTCACACGAATTGACGCAAAAGAACTTTTTGGACTGAATTCATGCCTGCGATTCTTTGCTGAAGCGTAACGAAATCGACCCATTTTTTAAGCGGATGGTGACTGGCGATGAAAAATGGGTCACATACGAGAACAACAGGCGAAAAAGATCATGGTCCAAGCGCGGTGAGCCGGTCAGAAACGATCGCCAAGCCCGGATTAACGGCCAAGAAGGTTTTACTGTGTGTTTGATGGGATTGGAAAGGAATCATCCACTATGAGCTGCTCCCATCGGGCCAATCACTCAATTCGGACCTACACTGTCAACTGACCAGATTGAAGCAGGCAATCGACGAGAAGCGGCCAGAATTGGCCAATAGGAAGGGTGTTATGTTCCATCAAGACAATGCCAGGCCGCACACATCTGTGACGACGCGCCAGAAGCTCCGAGAGCTTGGATGGGAGGTTATATCGCACTCGCCGTATAGCCGAGACCTGGCTCCAAGCGATTATCACCTTTTCAAGCATTGGCAAAATTTTCTTGATGGTACAAAACTGGCTTCAAAAGAGGCTTGTGAAAATGAGCTGGTCAAGTTTTTTACCAATAGGGACGAGGACTTCTTCAATCGCGGAATTATGTAATTGCCTTCAAAATAGACAAAAGTTATCGAACAAAACGGCGCATATTTGATCTAAATCCGATAATCCTAACTTTGTTAATTTCATCCTCGAAATAAAGAGAAAAAGCACTCAGAACTTTTTACTTCACCCAATATATGAAGACTGATTATTATAATCGCACTACTACATTTAAAAGTGATAATTTTTATGTATCTATGTTATGTTGTGCTTTATATTTATATTAAGAAGCAATAAGTTGTTCGAAATAATTTTATTTTTAAATACCTATTTGATACACAATACTTTTGTAAAACTTGGAAATAAAATAAAAGAAATAGCGCAGAAAAATTACAGATTTATTATTGACTAATAATTATATGCGTATTTGACTATAAAAGATACTTAAAATGTAGTAAGAAAATTAAACACAACTATTATGCTATAAGATGACAAAGGTAATCACGTTTTGCTAAACCAGCTGGATTATTCCTTGCATCACCAATATTGATTTCAATATTTTCTACAACTTCCACATTTGCTCCTTCCTCACAAGGAGATGACGCAACCTGTTTCATAGATTTCAACACGAGTCATAGCACACTCGATAGCTATGATGCCATGTATAAACGCCCTAACATAATATGCGTGAATGCGTCTTTGTTTACGAGTAATTTGCAGTTAAAGTTTGGCTCGCGGAGCTGTGCCCCACATAGGGCGCAAGTTACGACACTCTTTCACGAAGCGGCGTGGCTGAGCAGACAGAGGCTCCCCCGTCGCGAACACTTTTGCGCTGACGACGGCGTTCGAGTCCCGCCGACGACTGGTTCGTTTTTTTTCGTATGTAAAGACATGTAATAAATATTTTTATATTGTTCTTATGTATAATTCCTTTTTTTATTTCTACGCTATTAATCAAGGCTAATTAGGAGAGTCAGGTCTTTCAAATATGAACACAACTTTTTTATTAATTACAATAAAATGTTTTTGTCCGTATCAAAACACACACACACACACATAAGACAAATATAAGGCACACAAATGAAAGTTACGTATTATAAAATGTGGTCATGCTGTCGCAACTCTGCGGATGGAATGCCGTATAAAAACATGTAAAACATAATAGTTTTTTGCACCAACTACACGTAATGAACGCATAATTTTTTGCACAAATACACTTTTGACTATGTATAGTTGGTGGAAAATCTATTTGATTGACGTTGTAAAATACCTCGCGACTGTCAACAAGACTGGACGGAAATTGTATCAGGACATCTGCAAATATGAATTCAATATAATTGATATTATATACAAGGCCAATAACAATACGTACAAATATATCTTTCCCTTGCTCACACATTCAATATATTTACTTCGAAGATATTCTATTGCGTCCGTCAACTCTTCTTTCGTAATATCACATTTTGCTAGATTTTGCGCATAGCTGATCGTTGCTTCATCTACAAACGTGGTTTCCATTTTTAACACGAGTTTTTCACTGTTCACGTTACGAAGACTGCCCAGAGAATGAAGCGAGCACGTCACAAAACATGAGAATCCCTCTGCGAGAAGGGGAAAGGGAAGAGGGTTCCTTTCCACTTGTAACGGTTTTAACGGCTCTTGGGTTTCTCTCACACAAAATAATCACTGTCTGGCCATTTCTTTCCCATACCATACGAAATATTTATGCGAAATAGATTTACACGAAAAAAAACATTTTATTGTAATTAATAAAAAGTTGTGTTCATATTTGAAAGACCTGACTCTCCTAATTAGCCTTGATTAATAGCGTAGAAACAAAAAAAGGAATTATACATAAGAAAAATATAAAAATATTTATTACATGTCTTTACATACGAAAAAAAAACGAACCAGTCGTCGGCGGGACTTGAATGCCGTCGTCGGCGCAAAAGTGTTCGCGGCGAGGCAACCTCTGTCCGCTCAGCCATGCCGCTTCATGAAAGAGTGTCGTAACTTGCGCCCTATGTGTGGCACTATGTGTGGCTCCGCGAGCCAAACTTTAACTGCAAATTACTCGTAAACAAAGACGCATTCACGCATATTATGTTAGGGCGTTTATACACGGCATCATAGCTATCGAGTATGCTATGACTCGTGTTGAAATCGATGAAATAAGTTGCGTCATCTCCCTGTCAATGAAATCTCTATTATTCTCATCAGCTCCTTAAAGGCACACATTATGTAGAACACAACAACTCATAATAACATCAGGTATCAATTCAATTAAAGACATATCTAAATATTTTAACCAGCGAAATCTACCCTTTAATAATGCAAACGCACGTTCTATGACTTGTCTCATCTTTGATACATTTTTGTTAAATGATATTTGAATCTACAAATAAATGCATTTCAAATAAAATAAATATTTTGGCATATTTACTATAAAAATAAATAGTTAAAAATATTACCGCTGTCAGATTCCCACGATCAATATAAGGTGGAATACACCATTGTAAAACTGGATATGCTTTATCACCAATTATATACTCATTATGAGGAGAATATTCTTCTTGATTACGATGTATTTCTGACCATAAGTCAGACCTTGTAAATATTCTTTTATCATGAACAGATCCAGCAAATCCCACAAAACAATTTCTAAATACAAGTCCTGCATCACAAATAGCTTGTAATGTAATAGCAAATTCCTTTTTTCTAGTTATACAGGGTGGATTATAAGTTTACAATCTGAAGTGTACAGGTAGATTACATTAAGACAAACATAAAAGTCCCATACCGTTTACCGAGATTCGCAATAATTATCGAGTTATTAATGACAGAAATCTTGAAGAGTGGGAGCGCGCCGGCATAGATGATTGGAGAAACGTTGCAGCTGCTCAGGCTACGGCGCGGCCCACTCGGCCCAGCAACTGTGGGCGGCGTGCGGCGAGACGTAATTCCGACGAGATAAAACAACGAATAGCGGCGCGTTGTCCTTCCCCTCGTCTTCCCGCTATGTCGGCGCGCTTCTACTCCTCAGATTTCTGTCATTAATAACTCGATAATTATTGCGAATCTTGCAAC
The DNA here is from genome assembly GCF_003227715.2 of Harpegnathos saltator. Lineage (NCBI taxonomy): Eukaryota > Metazoa > Arthropoda > Insecta > Hymenoptera > Formicidae > Harpegnathos > Harpegnathos saltator. Next base: position 461,503 of record NW_020230300.1, read on the forward strand.
ACGGTATGGGACTTTTATGTTTATCTTAACCCAATCTACCTTCACACTTCGGGTTGGCAGCTTATAACCGGCCGCCCTATAAATGCGCGTTTTCGTCACGCGTTCTCCTCGCGGAGATGATTATCGGTGCTATCCTTTCCACACCACCTAGTGGTAGATAGCATGGCGCGTTTTTTTATAGTGGTATCCCCAGGAGACCTAATCCACTGTACATTAATGCATTAATGTAAAAACTGCTCGAAGTGCCGTCCTTCTTCTCGCATACAAAATTTGGCTCTTCGTTTAATATCGCGCGTTGCTCGGTGCGACATTTCCGGCGTGATAGTATTGAAGGCCGCGACAATTGCCTCACGTATTTTTTGTTCTGTACCATCACGCCGCTGTTCGATTAAATTCTTAACGTGACCCCATAAGAAATAATCGAGCACATTAAGGTCAGGAGATCGCGGCGGCCAGGTGATCGGACCACCTCGACCTATCCACCTTTCCGGGAAACGCGTATCTAATGTATCTCGCACTTGCCGGCTAAAGTGCGCAGGAGCTCCATCATGTTGAAAAATCAACTCCGCTCGTGCCTGTAAAGGGACGTCCTCGAGTAGCCCTGGGAGTTGATTTTTGATAAAATCCGCGTAAATCTCTCCATTAAGCCGAGGTGGCAAAAAGTACGAACCGATCTGAAAATTATGAAATATTAGAAAATCATTGCGAGAAAGAAATTTCTTCAATCGAATGATACTCACCACTCGGTCCGCAATTACTCCGGCCCAAACATTAATACTCCAGCGATACTGGAACGCGCCTTCTCGAACGGCGTGTGGATTTTCCTCTTGCCACAATAGGAAATTCCGCGAATTAAACACGCCGTTCGGTGTAAAGGTCGACTCGTCCGTCCACAGGATGCGGTCGGGGAATGAAATATCCCGCCGACACTGCATGAGTAAACCTATGCATTTCAACGGTGATTAATAAAATCAATAAACTGGCAGCAAAAGAAATAATTTGTAAAGCCAATACCTTCACAGAAAAAGACGCGCTTCTGCTCATCTGCTGGGAGAAGTTGCTGCACGCGTTGGAAATGATACGGGCGCAGATTGTTCTCTCGTAATGTGCGCCGCACCAAATTGCGCGAGACATCCAATGCAGTCGCTACCTTTCGCGTGCTGTTGCCGGGGTCTCTCTCAAATTCGTGCAAAATGCGCTCTTCAGTATTTACATTCTGCACTCTTTCACCTTCTTCTCGTGTATATCGCAGGACCGATCCCGTCGCCCTTAATCTCGCAATACACGAGACAATTGTGTATCGAGAGGGTTTGTCGCGCGCGGGAAATTTTTCTGCGTATAAACGTTCCGCGGCAAGTGCGTTCTCACCCGCCAAACCGTACGTTATAATCATATCGGCGTATTCACTCGCGGTGAACATCTTTACACGTTTCTTCCAATAGTTATTTCTTCAGGCTGTATCGTCCACTGAGGCCGTGTCCGCAGCCGCATTCCACGAGTTTGCCTAAAACAATTGACGATCGACGAAGACGGCGTAAAGAGATTCGCCGTTGAGATGAGAATGTCTTCGTCGATCGTCAATTGTTTTAGGCAAACTCGTGGAATGCGGCTGCGGACACGGCCTCAGTGGACGATACAGCCTGAAGAAATAACTATTGGAAGAAACGTGTAAAGATGTTCACCGCGAGTGAATACGCCGATATGATTATAACGTACGGTTTGGCGGGTGAGAACGCACTTGCCGCGGAACGTTTATACGCAGAAAAATTTCCCGCGCGCGACAAACCCTCTCGATACACAATTGTCTCGTGTATTGCGAGATTAAGGGCGACGGGATCGGTCCTGCGATATACACGAGAAGAAGGTGAAAGAGTGCAGAATGTAAATACTGAAGAGCGCATTTTGCACGAATTTGAGAGAGACCCCGGCAACAGCACGCGAAAGGTAGCGACTGCATTGGATGTCTCGCGCAATTTGGTGCGGCGCACATTACGAGAGAACAATCTGCGCCCGTATCATTTCCAACGCGTGCAGCAACTTCTCCCAGCAGATGAGCAGAAGCGCGTCTTTTTCTGTGAAGGTATTGGCTTTACAAATTATTTCTTTTGCTGCCAGTTTATTGATTTTATTAATCACCGTTGAAATGCATAGGTTTACTCATGCAGTGTCGGCGGGATATTTCATTCCCCGACCGCATCCTGTGGACGGACGAGTCGACCTTTACACCGAACGGCGTGTTTAATTCGCGGAATTTCCTATTGTGGCAAGAGGAAAATCCACACGCCGTTCGAGAAGGCGCGTTCCAGTATCGCTGGAGTATTAATGTTTGGGCCGGAGTAATTGCGGACCGAGTGGTGAGTATCATTCGATTGAAGAAATTTCTTTCTCGCAATGATTTTCTAATATTTCATAATTTTCAGATCGGTTCGTACTTTTTGCCACCTCGGCTTAATGGAGAGATTTACGCGGATTTTATCAAAAATCAACTCCCAGGGCTACTCGAGGACGTCCCTTTACAGGCACGAGCGGAGTTGATTTTTCAACATGATGGAGCTCCTGCGCACTTTAGCCGGCAAGTGCGAGATACATTAGATACGCGTTTCCCGGAAAGGTGGATAGGTCGAGGTGGTCCGATCACCTGGCCGCCGCGATCTCCTGACCTTAATGTGCTCGATTATTTCTTATGGGGTCACGTTAAGAATTTAATCGAACAGCGGCGTGATGGTACAGAACAAAAAATACGTGAGGCAATTGTCGCGGCCTTCAATACTATCACGCCGGAAATGTCGCACCGAGCAACGCGCGATATTAAACGAAGAGCCAAATTTTGTATGCGAGAAGAAGGACGGCACTTCGAGCAGTTTTTACATTAATGCATTAATGTACAGTGGATTAGGTCTCCTGGGGATACCACTATAAAAAAACGCGCCATGCTATCTACCACTAGGTGGTGTGGAAAGGATAGCACCGATAATCATCTCCGCGAGGAGAACGCGTGACGAAAACGCGCATTTATAGGGCGGCCGGTTATAAGCTGCCAACCCGAAGTGTGAAGGTAGATTGGGTTAAGATAAACATAAAAGTCCCATACCGTGTTGCAAGATTCGCAATAATTATCGAGTTATTAATGACAGAAATCTGAGGAGTAGAAGCGCGCCGACATAGCGGGAAGACGAGGGGAAGGACAACGCGCCGCTATTCGTTGTTTTATCTCGTCGGAATTACGTCTCGCCGCACGCCGCCCACAGTTGCTGGGCCGAGTGGGCCGCGCCGTAGCCTGAGCAGCTGCAACGTTTCTCCAATCATCTATGCCGGCGCGCTCTCACTCTTCAAGATTTCTGTCATTAATAACTCGATAATTATTGCGAATCTCGGTAAACGGTATGGGACTTTTATGTTTGTCTTAATGTAATCTACCTGTACACTTCAGATGGTAAACTTATAACCACCCACCCTGTATATGATGACGGATTATCCTAAAATATATTAAGTATAATATAAAGGTTACAACAAATTATTATAAAGTAGCTTTCTTATCTTTGGAGCTTTTTTGGAATATGTGTTCCAACAATCGCTCCAATAACATCAGGTAAAGAACCAAGTTGTGCAAATTGGTTTTTATAGCATGTATTTTATCCCTTGTTGACCATACTATCAAAGAATTTACTACATTATTTATTGCATTTACAATTCTTTTAAAAGAATCATGAAGAGGTGATTTTCCAAGACCAAATTTCTCTCCCACTGATCTGAAAAAAAGATATTTCTGAAATATAATATACTTGTATAACATATCATGTTTATTAGTTACACAATCTCTATTATTACGAATATAACATAAAGTATAATCTTACCGATATAAATCTGGTGTAGCCAATAATCACAGAACAGCTAATAATTGTGTACGAGGTGGAATGGCCTACCTTTGTTTCTAATATTACATAACATAGGTGCTAATTTATTCAATATAATTTCAAACGCAGTAGGTGTAAGGCAAAAATGTTGACGAAACTGTTGCGTATTATAATGAGGCACAACATTATTAATATAACCATTAAGTTTTATTACTTTGTTCCTTTTTTTACGTTTAACATATGTTTGATAAGCAAAAAATAAACTCTCATCTTCACTGTCATCTTCGCTATTTCTTTCTTTTATAGTATGTGCAGCGTCTGCAATAATTTTCATTAATAATATGATTATAGCGCGACGTTGTGTTGACATTTTTATTGCTTTACTTTCTTTTCCAATTTCATACAGCGCTAATAGTGTGCTCTTTAATGTATCCGCAATATCATGTTTAAAAATTGCCGCCACTGTGCCACTCTCTCTAGTCGTTCGAAAATGTAGTGTACAGGATATCACCTATATCTCCACTATTTCTCCCTTCACTCACCCAAGAGTATTTTCGAACGCAGCCTAGGTGTACAAATGAATAATCCAAATCATTTTAAGCAGTTATGAAATCAATTTTAAATTGAATAGATTTTCCCGCTCTTTTGTGATTATGCAATGTTGACATATACCTATTAAAAAGAACATATAGTTTGGCGAAAAGCCCAACATAACGTTCAAAAGTATTCTGTTCAATACAGTCGAAAATGGCAACAGATAAGGTGCATATCCGACACTGCATTCTTTACGAACTCCAACAACGAAAAAATACTGCAAGAGCGTGCGAATCGATTTGTTCCTTTCTCGGCGAAGGTGTTGTATCGTACGATGTATGCGCATTTTGGTTTAAGCGGTTTAAAAACGGTAATTTCAGTCTAATCGACAAACAACGCCCTGGAGGCCCTCCGAAGTGCGATAATGATGATTTGGAACAACTGCTCGCTGAGAATTCGGCACAAACACATAAAGAACTTGCAGAACAGTTGGGAGTAACGCAGGAAACGATTTCCAAACGCCTACATGAGATGGGAAAGGTCCAGAAAGAAGGAAAATAGGTTCTGCATGAACTCACTGAAACCAACAAAAATCAACGAGTAGCAGCATGACTTTCTCTTCTGAATAAGCAGCGTCGAAAGTCTTTCTTGTGGAAAATCGTTATGGGCGATGAGAAATGGATACTCTATGACAATCCAAAACGCAGAAAGTCATAGGTAAATCCCGGCGAAACATCAAAATCGATCGCAAAACCCAATCGCTCCGGAAAGAAGGTTCTTCTCTGCATTTGGTGGGATATCAAGGACGTGCTTTATTATGAGTTGTTGGAACCGGGTGTAACAGTTACTGCGGACTGCTACCAATGTCAGTTAATCTGCTTGAGTCAAGAATTGGAACGAAAACGCCCGTATACTGGCAAAGGAAAACGTTCAGTGAAATTGTTGCATGACAACGCCAGGCCACACATTGCTTCCAGTACAAAAGACACCATAATGAGTCTTGGATGGGACGTCTTGCAGTACCCGGAGTATTCACCAGACATTGCTCCATCCGATTATCACTTGTTCCGGTCGATGCAACACACCTTGTCCGATATGCACTTCCAATCAGTGGATGAGATCCGAAAATGGCTTGACGACTTTATCGTGTCCAAAGACGTAACATTTTTCCGAGATGGAATTCATCAGCTGTCTGAAAGATGGCTTAAAGTTATAGAAAGCAACGGCGAATACTTTGATTGAAAAATTTAATTTACTTTCTTTTAAAGTAAACCTTGAATATATCTGAAAAAATTGGATTATTCATTTGTACAGCTAATATTATAATAAAAATGTTGTCATGTATGTATTAATCAAGTTTTAGTTCGACATAGTTTTTGGTGCAGTCGCGCTAAGATTTTTTGTATTAAATATTTTTTATTGCATTGTTATAATAATTAATTTGTTACAATAACAAGTAAAATAACCATATAACTCAGTGTTCTAATAAATAATGATAAATTTTACTTGTAAAAATTTATGTTATGGACATTTTTTATAGCTAGGTTTTACTTGAATAACAATAACCTTTAAAAAGATATTTTTGTTAATATTGGACACTATTAACAAACGTGTTAAATTTTTATAACACGATATAACTTTTACTTTTAAAAGTTTATGTACATATATATCTTAAAAAAAATAATTTGATAAGTTTTACTTATAAAAACTTATGTTATGTGCATAATATATATCTTAAAAACGGAAATAATTTGAATTTGAGATTTCTAAAAATATTAAGTATACACCCAGACAACATCGGACATCCAATGGATGTACGTTTCACGTCCAATTTATATCCGTATGTCCGATTTACGTCCGTGGACATAAATTGGACGTAACAAGGATGTCCTTATTGGACATCGGACCTGTAGGACGTCCGATGTCAGAAGTTGTAACAAACATACGTCCTATGGACGTCTTTTGTAAAAAAATGGACATATAACGGACGTCCAATGGACATCCGTGTGCTGTCTGAGCAATAATCATATATATATGTTAGGTTTCTCAGTTGGCGCTTCTGTTCTAATATATCACTTCTTTCGTACAGTAGAATAGTGTTGTAGAGTTTTATTATAGTTATAAGTTTTACTTGTAAAAACTTCCCAATAAGCACAAGTATGTTTTATGTACGTACGACGAACGTACATGCTGGACATAGTGTACGTCCATCGGATGTCCATATCGAATACAGTAGATGTCTATAGGACGTCCATTGTATGTCCGTTTGCAACTCCAAAGGACATCCATAAGACGTCTTTTACTAGACGTTAATGGACGAACTATGGATCTAATGAACAAATGTTGGATCTTAAATGGACGAATTATGGACCAAATGGATGAATTTTGGATCATTTATGGACGAAATTCGAATCTTTATTGGACATACTTCGGGCAATTATTACGCGTGTATAATTCATAAATAATTAAATAATTGGTAATAATTAATAACAATTGTATAGAAAACTGAAAGAATTTTTATTTTTGATTTATATTGTTATTCTGTATGTACACTGACAAACACTGATCTGTTTCCTGAAATAAAAAGGTGAAAATTATTATTACATTATTATATGCAATAATTTATTCCCCCCTTTTATCTCAAAAAACGAATCAGTATCCGCCAGTAAACATTATTACACTTTATATGTTTTACACTATCACATGTATTAATTCATATATGTTTTGCATATCAACATTTTATCACAATAATACTTATATATACTTTCAACTTTACAAGTATTATATCACATTGTTTTACATATTACATATCACAATATTTTATTACGAAAACATCTATAAACTAAAAATCATAAACTAAACAAATTTATAAACTGAATGCATAAACTAATATATATACGTGTGTGTGTGCATGTAAACTATAAAGTGTATAAACTAAAAAAAAGAAATATTAAATTGGAAAGAATAGCAATATATAATAATTGAAAAAATAATAATATATTAAATTAAAAAATTAATTGTTATTGTTATTTTCTCCTTGGTTTTTATTGTTATTATTGCTGCGTTCCTTTGCTCTTTGTAACCACTTTTTAATTGCTTCTCCGCAATCTTTATTGGTGGAGTTTGGAATACTCTTTTTAGTAGAACCTGTAATATGTGAAAAACAAATTAACAATTAGAAAATTGTATATAGATAATATATTTATTTAAATTATTTATGTTTTATTTGTTATATATTTTTATTTATATTTATTTATTATATATTTTTTAATATTTATTTTTTTATTTTAATTGATATATAATTATCTTGACGTTTTGATCAGTCTAGTTCCTCATCAGTATGATTTTTATTCCTTGATATTATTATAATTAATGCAAATTTAGTTTTTAAATAAGTTATTAGTAAGAAACGTGATATTTCTAACAGTGGAATTTAAAGATTAAACAAAATCTTTTTCTTTTAATGATACATAGAAACTCTTTAATTTCTTACCAACTGATGAAATTTCGTTTTGGTCATTTGACATTGATGAGCAGCAGATCAAAAAAAGGAAGTAACTTATGAAATTATTCAGTAACGAATCATCGAAATCACACGATTCACTACGGACTTATATAATAATTTAAATTGAAATATAATAATTTAAATTGAAAATATTTAATAATTATAAAGCGCAGGAAATTTTGCACTAAGTTCAAAATATATCTAAATATACAAAGTATAATTTGATATATACACTATAGTATATATATCAAATAATACATAATATATTTAGTTATAATACCAAAAATCAAAATAACTAACAATGTCGTACATGTCCATGTACGAACATCCATTGGACGTACAGTATATATCCATATATTAATTATATAAAGTGGATTTCAAATGGATGTCCACTGGATGTACGTTTATTATTAGTCAATGTACGTACTTATATGGACGTACAATGGACAACTATTTTATGTCCATGGATATATGAACGTAAAATGGACGTAAAATGAACGTCCATAAGACGTACTGCGCTATTTGGGTTATGTTATATACGTATACCCATACAGCACAGAAGCTGCAGCAACATTGTTGTAACATTGCAAAATTGCATATTGCAGCTATATTGCAAAGATATTAATTTGCAGTAACAATTGAATATCCGTAAACGAATGTCCTATGCGACGCTAAACGATTTAACCTCCTCTCTTTACTTCCTCTTTTAACCTCTATTCGTTGATAGATGTTACAAAAAAACTTGACCGCGATTGTTCAATTTTTAAAGCTTACGACTTAAATAACCAAATGTTAGACTAGTTAGGGTTAAAATCGGTCTTAACTCTATGACTCATTGTAAAACCAGCTTGTCGTCATGTTATATCAATATTCTAATTGGTGAAGAAGACCTTGTGCCTCCATTGAATCAGCAGAGATCTGGTTACGTGATCAGTTTGCCACTCTCTCCCTTTGAGGCTTTCTAGCTGGAAGTTGAAATTTCCTTACAGTGTCTGTTACGTAGCTGGAGAAAAGAGGTATGTAAATACATTTGGTTATTGTAACAAAGACGTTACTGTAACGTCTTTCGATCAAACTGATCTAGATCGCAGTCATATTTTCATCTCAAACGAGAAAGAACGCTTATCGACATATAATGGCAATGTAAATATCGTTTTGCAACGCAATTCACTCCGTAAAATATTACAATTCGTCCCTTTATATTTTATTTAGTCAAGTTGCAGATGACACAAATGTGTGTGTTGAGAAACTGACGGAGCCTTATAACCTTTCTGAAAGGCCTCATTGGAACCACCGTACTCAGAAATTGTATTTTGTCGACCTATATAAGTATATACGTAGACTACATTCTGCAACAGGTGTTGTAAGCAATGCATACAAATAAGACTATATATCTCTTGGGTATTTATTTGGTTTCCCGGATTTCACTTTGAAAATTGATTAGACTATAAGCGACTAATTTCGATTCGCTTTTACACAAAATGAACGAATTTTAAAGAAAAAAGTGTTATTCTACTCCGTAAAGCAATATGATTTTGATCAATATTGCAAATAACGGTATTATTTAGATTCAAGTTGCTATTTAATTATTATTTAAAATTTTATAAAAGTAATAATAATATGGTAATGATATATATTTCAGAAGCTGTTCGTATATCCCACAGCGCAATGACAGACAACGACTGTGCGGAATATGTATCGAAATGGCTTGCACAAGCGACTGTACGAATTTCAAGGCAAAAAATTTGAGAAACGGTAGCTCATGATTAACAATGATATTATCATTTAATATAGTATTTTTATTAATAGTTTTATTAATAGTATTAATATAATATTTTTCATTTATATGTGTTCCTTTTACATATATATGTTCATAATTTTTGATAGTTCTTTGATGTTTTTCGTTTATCTTTTACTACCAAAGTAGATAAAACACTTTATTTATGTTTTATATACATATGTTTATATTTTGTTACGAATACCATTATGTATGTGCACCATTTAGTATATTAACCAAAAAAGCAAATTTTTATTTAATATTAATTGTTGTAACATACTTTTATAAATAAATATGGGGCATTCTTTACGAAACCGACCACTCTTTCTTGCCAAATTTGGTTTCAACCAAAAAATTTTTTCTGGGGCTGATTTATAATGTCTACTTCCATTAGCCGTGTGGCCTTTTCGGAAATTCTTAATTGCGGATTCAGAATGGCGCCAGCAAACGCGGAAGAAGGGGAAAAAATTAGAATTATTCCTTGTCTCCACGATTGGTTTTAACAAAAAAAATGTTTCCGGGATTCTAAATACTCTTTGTGATATAGACATTCATTAGCCGTGTAGCCTTTTTGAGAATTCAACATGGCGGATTCAATATGGCGGATGAAACATCAAAACTGAAAATTTTACGGTTGCAAAAATATGATCATATTCTATGTCAAATTTTGAATACGAATGCTCTCTTGCGATTTTTCGATTAAACGCATCGTTGTCGAAAGAAAAATTCATGAACATTGAAATGCTAGTTAAACCTAGAAAAGCTGAATTTCAAATGTCGTATCGAAGAGTGTAGAACCCATCAGATAAAAATTGCGGTCGTGATGAGAATATTTTGGAGTGGTTAATACAAATCCGGGATGAAAGTTGCTAAATTCAAAATTCAAAGAACTATCAAAAATTATGAACATATATATGTAAAAGGAACACATATAAATGAAAAATATTATATTAATACTATTAATAAAACTATTAATAAAAATACTATATTAAATGATAATATCATTGTTAATCATGAGCTACCGTTTCTCAAATTTTTTGCCTTGAAATTCGTACAGTCGCTTGTGCAAGCCATTTCGATACATATTCCGCACAGTCGTTGTCTGTCATTGCGCTGTGGGATATACGAACAGCTTCTGAAATATATATCATTACCATATTATTATTACTTTTATAAAATTTTAAATAATAATTAAATAGCAACTTGAATCTAAATAATACCGTTATTTGCAATATTGATCAAAATCATATTGCTTTACGGAGTAGAATAACACTTTTTTCTTTAAAATTCGTTCATTTTGTGTAAAAGCGAATCGAAATTAGTCGCTTATAGTCTAATCAATTTTCAAAGTGAAATCCGGGAAACCAAATAAATACCCAAGAGATATATAGTCTTATTTGTATGCATTGCTTACAACACCTGTTGCAGAATGTAGTCTACGTATATACTTATATAGGTCGACAAAATACAATTTCTGAGTACGGTGGTTCCAATGAGGCCTTTCAGAAAGGTTATAAGGCTCCGTCAGTTTCTCAACACACACATTTGTGTCATCTGCAACTTGACTAAATAAAATATAAAGGGACGAATTGTAATATTTTACGGAGTGAATTGCGTTGCAAAACGATATTTACATTGCCATTATATGTCGATAAGCGTTCTTTCTCGTTTGAGATGAAAATATGACTGCGATCTAGATCAGTTTGATCGAAAGACGTTACAGTAACGTCTTTGTTACAATAACCAAATGTATTTACATACCTCTTTTCTCCAGCTACGTAACAGACACTGTAAGGAAATTTCAACTTCCAGCTAGAAAGCCTCAAAGGGAGAGAGTGGCAAACTGATCACGTAACCAGATCTCTGCTGATTCAATGGAGGCACAAGGTCTTCTTCACCAATTAGAATATTGATATAACATGACGACAAGCTGGTTTTACAATGAGTCATAGAGTTAAGACCGATTTTAACCCTAACTAGTCTAACATTTGGTTATTTAAGTCGTAAGCTTTAAAAATTGAACAATCGCGGTCAAGTTTTTTTGTAACATCTATCAACGAATAGAGGTTAAAAGAGGAAGTAAAGAGAGGAGGTTAAATCGTTTAGCGTCGCATAGGACATTCGTTTACGGATATTCAATTGTTACTGCAAATTAATATCTTTGCAATATAGCTGCAATATGCAATTTTGCAATGTTACAACAATGTTGCTGCAGCTTCTGTGCTGTATGGGTATACGTATATAACATAACCCAAATAGCGCAGTACGTCTTATGGACGTTCATTTTACGTCCATTTTACGTTCATATATCCATGGACATAAAATAGTTGTCCATTGTACGTCCATATAAGTACGTACATTGACTAATAATAAACGTACATCCAGTGGACATCCATTTGAAATCCACTTTATATAATTAATATATGGATATATACTGTACGTCCAATGGATGTTCGTACATGGACATGTACGACATTGTTAGTTATTTTGATTTTTGGTATTATAACTAAATATATTATGTATTATTTGATATATATACTATAGTGTATATATCAAATTATACTTTGTATATTTAGATATATTTTGAACTTAGTGCAAAATTTCCTGCGCTTTATAATTATTAAATATTTTCAATTTAAATTATTATATTTCAATTTAAATTATTATATAAGTCCGTAGTGAATCGTGTGATTTCGATGATTCGTTACTGAATAATTTCATAAGTTACTTCCTTTTTTTGATCTGCTGCTCATCAATGTCAAATGACCAAAACGAAATTTCATCAGTTGGTAAGAAATTAAAGAGTTTCTATGTATCATTAAAAGAAAAAGATTTTGTTTAATCTTTAAATTCCACTGTTAGAAATATCACGTTTCTTACTAATAACTTATTTAAAAACTAAATTTGCATTAATTATAATAATATCAAGGAATAAAAATCATACTGATGAGGAACTAGACTGATCAAAACGTCAAGATAATTATATATCAATTAAAATAAAAAAATAAATATTAAAAAATATATAATAAATAAATATAAATAAAAATATATAACAAATAAAACATAAATAATTTAAATAAATATATTATCTATATACAATTTTCTAATTGTTAATTTGTTTTTCACATATTACAGGTTCTACTAAAAAGAGTATTCCAAACTCCACCAATAAAGATTGCGGAGAAGCAATTAAAAAGTGGTTACAAAGAGCAAAGGAACGCAGCAATAATAACAATAAAAACCAAGGAGAAAATAACAATAACAATTAATTTTTTAATTTAATATATTATTATTTTTTCAATTATTATATATTGCTATTCTTTCCAATTTAATATTTCTTTTTTTTAGTTTATACACTTTATAGTTTACATGCACACACACACGTATATATATTAGTTTATGCATTCAGTTTATAAATTTGTTTAGTTTATGATTTTTAGTTTATAGATGTTTTCGTAATAAAATATTGTGATATGTAATATGTAAAACAATGTGATATAATACTTGTAAAGTTGAAAGTATATATAAGTATTATTGTGATAAAATGTTGATATGCAAAACATATATGAATTAATACATGTGATAGTGTAAAACATATAAAGTGTAATAATGTTTACTGGCGGATACTGATTCGTTTTTTGAGATAAAAGGGGGGAATAAATTATTGCATATAATAATGTAATAATAATTTTCACCTTTTTATTTCAGGAAACAGATCAGTGTTTGTCAGTGTACATACAGAATAACAATATAAATCAAAAATAAAAATTCTTTCAGTTTTCTATACAATTGTTATTAATTATTACCAATTATTTAATTATTTATGAATTATACACGCGTAATAATTGCCCGAAGTATGTCCAATAAAGATTCGAATTTCGTCCATAAATGATCCAAAATTCATCCATTTGGTCCATAATTCGTCCATTTAAGATCCAACATTTGTTCATTAGATCCATAGTTCGTCCATTAACGTCTAGTAAAAGACGTCTTATGGATGTCCTTTGGAGTTGCAAACGGACATACAATGGACGTCCTATAGACATCTACTGTATTCGATATGGACATCCGATGGACGTACACTATGTCCAGCATGTACGTTCGTCGTACGTACATAAAACATACTTGTGCTTATTGGGAAGTTTTTACAAGTAAAACTTATAACTATAATAAAACTCTACAACACTATTCTACTGTACGAAAGAAGTGATATATTAGAACAGAAGCGCCAACTGAGAAACCTAACATATATATATGATTATTGCTCAGACAGCACACGGATGTCCATTGGACGTCCGTTATATGTCCATTTTTTTACAAAAGACGTCCATAGGACGTATGTTTGTTACAACTTCTGACATCGGACGTCCTACAGGTCCGATGTCCAATAAGGACATCCTTGTTACGTCCAATTTATGTCCACGGACGTAAATCGGACATACGGATATAAATTGGACGTGAAACGTACATCCATTGGATGTCCGATGTTGTCTGGGTGTATACTTAATATTTTTAGAAATCTCAAATTCAAATTATTTCCGTTTTTAAGATATATATTATGCACATAACATAAGTTTTTATAAGTAAAACTTATCAAATTATTTTTTTTAAGATATATATGTACATAAACTTTTAAAAGTAAAAGTTATATCGTGTTATAAAAATTTAACACGTTTGTTAATAGTGTCCAATATTAACAAAAATATCTTTTTAAAGGTTATTGTTATTCAAGTAAAACCTAGCTATAAAAAATGTCCATAACATAAATTTTTACAAGTAAAATTTATCATTATTTATTAGAACACTGAGTTATATGGTTATTTTACTTGTTATTGTAACAAATTAATTATTATAACAATGCAATAAAAAATATTTAATACAAAAAATCTTAGCGCGACTGCACCAAAAACTATGTCGAACTAAAACTTGATTAATACATACATGACAACATTTTTATTATAATATTAGCTGTACAAATGAATAATCCAATTTTTTCAGATATATTCAAGGTTTACTTTAAAAGAAAGTAAATTAAATTTTTCAATCAAAGTATTCGCCGTTGCTTTCTATAACTTTAAGCCATCTTTCAGACAGCTGATGAATTCCATCTCGGAAAAATGTTACATGATTTTTTCTTTCGACAACGATGCGTTTAATCGAAAAATCGCAAGAGAGCATTCGTATTCAAAATTTGACATAGAATATGATCATATTTTTGCAACTATAAAATTTTCAGTTTTGATGTTTCATCCGCCATATTGGATCCGCCATGTTGAATTCTCAAAAAGGCCACACGGCTAATGAATGTCTGTATCACAAAGAGTATTTAGAATCCCGGAAACATTTTTTTGTTAAAACCAATCGTGGAGAAAAGGAATAATTCTAAATTTTTCCCCTTGTTCCGCGTTTGCTGGCGCCATTCTGAGTCCGCCATTAAGAATTTCCGAAAAGGCTGCACGACTAATGAAAGTAGACATTATAAAGAGAATTTTCAGCCCCAGAAAAAATTTTTTGGTTGAAACCAAACTTGGCGAGAAAGAGTGGTCGGTTTCGCAAAGAATGCCCCATATATGAGGATGGTCCGATAAGTACTTAGCCTACAAAAGAAAAACGAAAATTTTGGAAAAGTGGCGATTTATTTCTCAACATAGTCTCCTTTTAGCTCGATACACTTGACCCAGCGATGCTCCAACTTCTTTAACCCGTCTGAAAAATACGTTTTCTCGAGGTCTGCAAAGTAGGTCTCCGTGGCGGCGATGACCTCCTCATTCGACTCAAATTTCTGCCCGGCGAGTGACTTTTTCAAGTTTGGAAACAAAAAGAAGTCGCACGGGGCCAAATCTGGAGAATACGGTGGATGGGGCAGCAGTTCGTAGCCCAATTCGACCAATTTGACCGTGGCGAGGGCGGAGGTGTGAGCCGATGCGTTGTCATGGTGGAAGAGCACTTTTTTCTTCGCCAAATGGGGCCGTTTTTTCTGCAATTCGGCGTCGAATCGGCCCAATAATTCGGCATAGTACAGCCCTGTGACCGTTTTGCCCTTCTCCAGGTAGTCGATGTAGATCACACCTTGTGAATCCCAGAAAACGGTGGCCATCACCTTTCCGGCCGATAGGACAGTCTTCGCCTTCTTCGGAGCACGTTCGCCGGGTGAAGTCCACTGTTTCGACTGTTCCTTGGTCTCTGGTGTGTACCAGTGGATCCATGTTTCGTCGACGGTCACGAAACGACGCAGAAACTCCTTCGGATTGCACTTAAACAGCGTCAAACACTGCTCTGAAGTGGTCTCACGGTTGCGCTTGTTGTCCGGAGTGAGCAAACGCGGCACCCATCGCGCCGACAGCTTTCTCATGCCCAAAATTTCATGCAGGATATGACCCACGCGGTCTTTTGAGATGCCTACTGTCTCAGCTATCTCGCGCACCTTCAATCGGCGGTCTGCCAGTACGAGATCGTGGATTTTTGTCATGTTATCCTCCGTGGTAGCCGTTTTCGGGGCACCTGGGCGTGGCTCATCAAAAACCGACGTGCGACCACGTTGAAACTCGTTAAACCAATTTTTGACGGTCGCTATCGAAGGAGAAGAGTCACCGTACACAGCATCCAAACGCTCTTTGATTTCGCTGCGCGATTTCCCTTCCAAAAACAAGAATCGAATCACCGACCGATATTGCTCTTTTTCCATTTTTCTAAAATCCGCGGACACGCCCGCTTCCACACGCGGTCAAAACAAAACTACGAGTCCGATTCGGCTGAAATTTCGACGGTAGCCGTCTACGAGAATGTACTACACGATAGTAAATTTCTCTTGCGATAGTGGCGCCATCGGGCGGTGGGGCTAAGTACTTATCGGATCGCCCTCATATGTGTTATAATTTTGACTTATTAATAGTTACAATACTACTGCGATTGCTGTTTAACATAATATCTATACTATAATATGTGAGTCTAACTAATAATTTGCAATTATGATATCTTACGTAATACAACTGTTTGCTAATTTCTACAGATATCTTGTGGATATCAAATGACAAAAATACTTCAATATATTATGACAATATTCAAATATACGCTCTTTATTATATTTTTATAACAAAATATAACATTGACGTAATTGTTACATTTCGTTTTAGATGTAATAAAAAGCGGACGGTTAAGATCGCAATAATGTTATACTGACAATTTTGCAATCTGCTGGTATCTGTGGAAAAAAGATTAACACATAATTATGTTATATGGAATTGTATAATTACAAAATGTTGAACACATGTTTTACAATGGTTTAGTTGCATATATTAAAGCTATAGTTAGAGCTATATAATATTATATTGTTTAATTTTGTATATTACAGCTATTACGCCACTCTATACACACACACACACATACACGCACACGCACGCACGCACGCACGCACGCACGCACGTATATATATAGGCATAATAGCTGTAACTTTATTGCATATACAGGGTGCACGATTTATCTGAAGACATTGAAATATCTCGAGAACTATGCATTGGATAAAAAAAAGTGGTTAATGAAAGTTGTTAGTCTCGAAGGGGGACATCCAATGATACCAAACTCGACCTCCCACCCCACCCCCTGGGGGTGAGGGTTGGGGGCAACTTTGAAATCTTAAATGGAAATCCCCATTTTTTATTGCAGATACAGATTCTACGCCACAAAATACGTAAATTTTGTCCGAAACTTTTTTTTTGATTCGTGATAGATGGCGCTGTAATCGCAAAAAATTATATTTTCCGCAATTCTCCAGAAATGATCATTGGATTGAGAAATAAAAAATACCTGTTCAATATTTTTAAAGAACATAATAAAAGTTATTCCCCCCCATCCTCTCGGGGTAGGGTGGGTGATAACGTTCAAATCTCAAATGAGGACCCACATTTTTCATTGCAGAATTAGATTGTACGTGAAATTTTTATTGAAACAATTTTTTTCATTCATGATAGATAGCGTTGAATTTTTCCGAAAAACTACTTTTAGCGTTACACAGGAACAACGACGAGGACGTAGTAGTTTTATGTTCCCTTCGGATGCTTTTTAAATGTGAGTCGCCTTGCCTCTCACAGATCGGGGTGCTTTTTTAATGTGAGTCCCCTTGCCTCTCACTGTTCAATTAATTAGAGTAAGTGTTCCAAATTTTTACCTTCCACTTCAATACACTTATTGATCCTTTTTTCAAATGACTGTACACAGGATAGGAGCATATCTGCGGGAGTTTCAGCGCAAGCGTTTCTTATGCGTTCTACCATGTTTTCATGAGTTGTTGGCACTTGTTGAAACCTTATCTTTTAGGTAATCCCACAGAAAGAAATCCGGCGTTCTTTAAAATGTTCTTTAAAAATGTTCTTTATGTATGTTCTTTAAAAATATTGAACAGATATTTTTTATTTCTCAATCCAATGATCATTTCTGGAGAATTGCGGAAAATATAATTTTTTGCGATTACAGCGCCATCTATCACGAATAAAAAAAAAGTTTCGGACAAAATTTACGTATTTTGTGGCGTAGAATCCGTATCTGCAATAAAAAATGGGGGTTTCCATTTAAGATTTCAAAGTTGCCCCCAACCCCCACCCCCAAGGGGTGGGGTGGGAGGTCGAGTTTGGTATCATTGGATGTCCCCCTTCGAGACTAACAACTTTCATTAACCACTTTTTTTTATCCAATGCATAGTTCTCGAGATATTTCAATGTCTTCAGATAAATCG
Source organism: Harpegnathos saltator (assembly GCF_003227715.2). Lineage (NCBI taxonomy): Eukaryota > Metazoa > Arthropoda > Insecta > Hymenoptera > Formicidae > Harpegnathos > Harpegnathos saltator. Next base: position 479,901 of record NW_020230300.1, read on the forward strand.
TGCACCCTGTATACTATATAACATTGTTATTGCAATATTACAACAGAATGTTGTTGTATGATTGCAGTATAATATTGCTGCAGTATTGCAGTACAATATTGCTGCGCTACTTTAATGAAATATTGCTGCATCATTGCAACGCAATATTACTGCAAGCGGACATTTTAATGTTGCTGCAATATTGCTGCACCATTGCAGCAACATTTTGCAATGATGTTGCAATGATACAATCTTGCAAAACAAGATTGCTGCAATGTTGCTGCAATATTTCTGTGCTGTATATACCTTAAAAAAATAATTTGAGTTTGAAATTTCTAAAAATAACACAATACGTGTTGCGCTTGTACTAGGCGCCCTTTTTTTACCTTTTTGTTTAAAAAGGTAAGTTTTATATATATTATATTAATAATAAAAGACGGCAGGGGTACTTGTTGATTGCAGAGGTGTTTGTAGGAGGCGCTGCAGTTGGATTAGATGATCGATGATAAGTAAGGATTTGATTGGATAGGAAAAGGTATGGTGAGTTTTGGTAAGAAGATAGGGAATTTTAATATGGAGGGACGTTGCACTTACTACACCTATTGTAGACTCGGCCTAAGCGTCCTGGGGTAGCTCAACAGCCGCTTTCAGGCTCCTTTCTGTTTAAATGAATACTTTTGGTCCAAGCAAAGTCCCGATTAAAAAGTTCTTGCAGTTTTCATGTTTGCGGTGTTAGTCAGCGATAATGAAATTTACTCCGCAAGAATATACTGATATGATTGTATCATACGGGATGGCGGGGGAAAATGCAAGTGCTGCGGCACGGATTTATGCCGAACGATTTCCTGGGCGCGCACAATATCCTTCGAGACGCGTAATTTTTCGTGTAGTGCAACAATTACGCGAAACGGGATGCCTCGTACACAACGAAAGGGCATCTGGTGCTGGTGCACCAATGCGTCTTCGTGTGCAAGACGAAGAGAAAATATTAAGAACATTTCACGAAAATCCTGGGATCAGCGTGCGGCGTATGGCACAGGAATTAGGAATCTCGCGGTACGCGGTGCATCACACTTTACGTGCGAACGACTTGCCTCCGACAGAGTTATCAGCGTGTGCAACAACTCCTACTGAAGAATCAATAACAACGGAACAAATAATAATCAAGTGTGAAGGTATTGATATCATCGAATTTTTATATTACGATAAGATAAATGTGAAGGAGACAGGATCCTCCCCTAATTTGTGTGAAACTTTGCAATATTGTGCATTTTAATCTGCAAAACATAAATCTGAAAATAAAAAGTGTCGCTTTTAAGTGAAAGAAAAATTATTAAGTGTTAAAAAGTGGTAGTTCTAAGGTTAAGAAATCTTTCGTACCGACGATATGCAGCAACATGATGATCTATATGCGCATGCTCCGTGATATACGCATGCGAGAAGCGCGAGTTTGAAACGCATGTCCGGATCCACTAGAGAAGGAAGCTCGGAGAAAGTGCGCAGTAGGAGGAGACCGCCGGAAGAGAAGTATTTCCCCTGACGCCGCACGGTATGATGCACCACAGTATATGTATTAAATCTCCTCCAGCGGCACACGGTGCTTGTTTTCGTGCTGGATTGCTTGCTGGATGAAAATACTGCGTTCTGATTGGTACATTTCCGAAGATGAATGGAAATGCACTAATCACAATGCAGTATTTTCATCCAGCAAGCAATCCAGCACGAAAACAAGCACCGTGTGCCGCTGGCTTTATATACAAAGGTTAAGGCTCCTAGTCACTGTGGCCAGAACTCCGCGTTGACAGTAGAGCCGCAATGTAAGCGGTAGGAATGAGAATTTTCTGCTGCGTATTCACCGCATGGTAAACGCGAGTAGGTTCTGTTCCATGCTACGAACGGTATAAGATAAACAAAGACGGACAGCGAGTCTATGTCTGTCCTTGTCTCACTACCGAATAGCTGACGATCGTAGCAGCTGGCAAGAGGCCAGCGCAATGATGCGAATTTGGTGACGGGCTTGCACGAGAACTTCCTCCACGCACACATAGCCGGCTTGATCTATCCGTGTGAGCCACGTGATCGGCAATCGTCGGTTCGCCGAACGAGAGAGAAAATATCATTCCCTCCTCGCTCAGCGAGCGAGCCTAAGAAAAAAAATAAAGCCCCTTGCACAATGTCAGACAACAGGCAATAAGAATAAAAATAGACCAATCACAATAGATTATTCTTGTAATAGTCGATTGTGATTAGTCTATTTTTATTCTTATTGCTTGTTGCCTGGCATTGTGCAAGGGACCTTAGGCTCGCTCGTTGAGCGAGAACGAGAGCGAGAAAGAAGGGATGATATTCTTTCTCTCATTCGGCGAGCCGACGATTGCCGATCGCGTGGCTTACACGGATAGACCGAGCCGGCTGTATGTGCGTGCATGGTGGGGGAAATTCTCGTGCAAGCCCGTCATCAAATTCGCATCATTGATCAGCAGGCACAAGCTGTCGGCGATCTTATATCTAATGATCTCTCTCCTGTTCCTTATTCGAGTGTTGTGGTTCTCGCAGGCAACGTGATACGCGACACGTTATCTGCAATATGCGTACAGCTTTTATAGAAAATGAGATGTCAATATTTTCAGTAATTTGCGTTGCTTAGGACCAATGATACGATTTTAAGCTTGTGCACGCGTTTTCTGTCCACTCTGACACACACAGAGATTCTCAGTCTAATAGTGTAACGGCACACTTACACAGATGCACGGATTGCTTTGTGTGCGTGGAAGTGGGAAAAGACGCTTGTATGCGCGAGCTTGAAATCGTATCTGTCCAAAGTACATAACGTTGGGCGTTATTTAAAAGATTAAAGCCCACGGCCAACAATATATATAAAGATGCGATAACTTAGGTAACGTTAGGATTTTCTTGGAGAGGTGGTGTGGTGGAGAGTCGAAGTCCCTTCTCTGCTCATATGTACTGTATCCTAAAGTAGCCTCTTACAAGTTGTAGGTGTGAAATGTCTTGAAAAATAAAATCGTTCGGTGATTGAAACTTATTTTGTTAATAACATTTAAACAAATGACGAGCGACGGCTTAAACATATTGAATGTTACTCAGGACTGCGTCATTATATTAACAAGGTGTATAATAAGTTCCGGGACCCCTTAACATCTCAGACGGGTTACGTTTTATAAAAAAATGTTAAATATAAATGTTGTAGAGTTTCAAGAGGTCTGTCTATTAATCTTATCAGTTTGACCTCGAGTGACGTTGCCAAGGTAAGACCAAGGTCAACCTAATTTTTTTAAATGGAAATCCTCATTTTTTATTACATCATCTTTTTCTACCAATTAATTTACCGATTATTTACCGATTAATTTCATAAAAGGAATAAAACAGGAATATTACAAGATTTTCTTTCGTGCACACATTTTTCTTAAATAATATATATAAATTATATAGACTATATGACACTTTAATACAAAGCTGGAGACGATCTGCACATTTCGGGCGAAATTAAAGAGGTGACACCCACCGTCTCCTTGCCTCCGCTCCGCGTTCAACGGCCGAGGCGACGATTGCGATGCATTCAGGTCCGTCGCTGTATAAGAAATCAGCTGGAGGGCACCCTCGCGTCATATTATCATTAAAACATTTTGACGACGGACCTGAATGCATCGCGATCGTCGACTCGGCCGTTAAACGTGGAGCGGTGGCAGAGAGAGGGTGTCACCTTTGGAATTTTGCCCGAAATGTGCAGATCATCTCCAGCTCTGTATTAAAGTATCATATAGTCTATATAATTTATATATATTATTTGTTTGGTGTACAAATGAATAATCCAAATTATTTTAAGCAGTTATGAAAACAATTTTAAATTGAATTGACACAAGCGTCTTTTCCCACTTTCCACGCACACAAAGCAATCCGTGCATCTGTGTAAGTGTGCCGTTACACTATTAGACTGAGAATCTCTGTGTGTGTCAGAGTGGACAGAAAACGCGTGCACAAGCTTAAAATCGTATCATTGGTCCTAAGCAACGCAAATTACTGAAAATATTGACATCTCATTTTCTATAAAAGCTGTACGCATATTGCAGATAACGTGTCGCGTATCACGTTGCCTGCGAGAGCCACAACACTCGAATAAGGAACAGGAGAGAGATCATTAGATATAAGATCGCCGACAGCTTGTGCCTGCTGATCAATGATGCGAATTTGATGACGGGCTTGCACGAGAATTTCCCCCACCATGCACGCACATACAGCCGGCTCGGTCTATCCGTGTAAGCCACGCGATCGGCAATCGTCGGCTCGCCGAATGAGAGAAAGAATATCATCCCTTCTTTCTCGCTCTCGTTCTCGCTCAACGAGCGAGCCTAAGGTCCCTTGCACAATGCCAGGCAACAAGCAATAAGAATAAAAATAGACTAATCACAATCGACTATTACAAGAATAATCTATTGTGATTGGTCTATTTTTATTCTTATTGCCTGTTGCCTGGCATTGTGCAAGAGGCTTTAGAGAAAGAATTATGCAGGATTCACACTGCGTCCGATGTCCGACGTACGACGTCCGACGTCTTTGCACTAAGGTGCATTAGTTTAGCATCAGTGCAGCTATAGAGAACAGATCATATATAACAGAGAAGTCAATATAATAGTGAAAGAGTTGTATTTTTGGTAGCAAAATAGATATGTTGACACTGTTGTGAAAGAAAAAAAAATTATTGAAGTTATTATTGATAATATGTATACATCAAAATGTTAAACTAAATAAAAAATATAAAAGAACATGGGTTAGAAAATCTATTCTTGCACGAGAAACCAGAGATGAAGGATCAACTTTAGTACAAGAAATACGTCTTGGAGACTTAATTTGATATTACAATTATATAAGAATGATTCCTGAACATTTTGATGTACTGCTTAACTTAGTTAAGCCTTAATACGAAAGCAAGAAACATATTTTAGGCAACCAATTTCACCAAATATTTGCTTGCTAATAACATTACGGTATAAACTATCCTAATTTTATTTAATATACTCTTATTGTATATATATATATATATATATATATATATATATAAATAAGCATATTTGTACAGCTATTTAGCATCTCTTGCTATGTCATTTCGTTTTGGTAAAAATACTTTATCTGGCATAATAAGAAATACATGTGAAGCTATTTGGAAAGTACTAAAAGATTGTATTTTATTCCAACCATCAGTACATAATTGGAAAAGAATAGCAGATGATTTCTTTAGACAGTGGAACTTCCCACATTGTATTGGAGCTATTGATGGAAAACATGTTGTGATACAAGTAAATTTATTAAATGTTCTTATATTTTACTCATATCAAATTATGACGATGCAAAGACAGCATAATGTAAAAGAACAAAATATTAATGAATATATTCACAGGCTCCAGGACATGCATTTCTAATGGTAGATATTGGTGCACAAGGTCGACATAATGATAGTGGGATCTTTAAAGGATCTATTATGAACTAACGGTTTGAAAATAAAGAAATTTACCACCGTCAAGTCCATTATCAAATTTTAGTAATAGATCTGTTCATGCATCTGTTCATCCATATATGCTTGTGGGAGATGCTGCATTCCAACTCAATGAATACACATTAAGACCATATCTGGCAAATCAATTAGATATAGGAAAAAGAAAGTTTAACTATAGACTAAGCCGAGCACGACGTGTTGTAGAAAACGCGTTTGGTATTATGAATAGTAAATGGAGAATTTACAGAAAACCAATAATTGTGTCACTTGAAACAGTAGAAAGCATTGTTAAAGCAACTGTTTGCATAACTTTTTGCTACCAATGACACATAACACAAATATATTGAATAATATGTGTGGAATTATTGAAAATGAAGGTGCCATAAGAAGTGTCAATCGTATGGGAAGCAATACATATTTGCGATCAGCAGCAAATATTAGAGACAAATTTTGTCGTTACTTTACAAATGAGGGTTTTATTATATAATTTATTTATTATATATTATATAATATATAATATTTATTATATATTATATAAGTTATTATTCTTTAAAGTCTATTAAATATATTGTTATATATTGATAGATGTTATTTTTCATTATACAATAAACGAACATAAAAAGGAATAAACATTCTGCTACAATTAGTATTTATTTCATATACCTGTCATATATTATTATAATTTTTTAAACTTACAAAAGATACAATAAAAAAATAAAATTTAATTTCTTAATAACTCCTAAAACAGTTATATATTAATAATGAAAAAATTAATTTAAATATATTTTTATATTTATATATGTAATAACTAATAATTTACTATAGTAATGGCTGCAAATTATGCATATCACAAACAAAATAAAGTTTCTATTAGTCTCAAACTAAACTTCACTTTCCATTTCTTGATGGAACTGGTTTCTTTCTCTCTCTTTCTCTCTCTTAAATTTGTAGAATATAAATATTTCTTAATTGTCTTGCAACTCAAATATAAGGGATAATATTTTTCTTTGAGATCTTATAAAATTATCGTTAGATAATTGCGTAGTTGTGTTGATAAATAATTTGTAAAAGCAATCACTGAATCAGATAATGCAACATTTAAAGATTCATCCGTTGCCTTTATTTCAGATAATATAGTATATTGAAGCAAGGATAGCGTATCATTCTCTTTGTTCTTACTATTTCCTACTTTCTTCCCTGCTTTATAATATAGATATAAAAATAAATATTATGAAATACACATATATGTATATATATATACATAAACATATGTTATATTGGAATATAAATAAGATGTTGCCAAATATTATTAAATAAACTACTCATACCTGCATTATTCTTTACGGATAAATTATTATTAAGGCTGTTTAAATGCATGTTTTTTGCTTTTCTCGATGTTTCTAAATTTATATTTGAATTAAAATGCATTCGTTTTTTTGAATTATTACAAATTACTGGTATTAAGTTATGTTGCTTGTAGTCATAACTTTTTTCTTCTGAACTCTCCGAAATTTCATTAGAACTTGGGGGGGAGTTAACCTTTGCTTTTCTATAAAAGTATTATTCCCGTTGGCACTGCAACTGTTTTTAGAAGTTGATGGTTGTTCCATGTCTGTGTCACAATTCATATTACTATTACAAGACTGTGGTTTTATATTACTAAATGTCCTGAAAATTAATTAATATTACAATATAATATATCTCTATTAAAATTCGAATAATACTATATGTATAATAATATTAACAAACTTTTTACGTCTCGTAGTAGTGTCGGATAAATCCCATTAATTCAAAATATGGCCATGAATCCACTGTAGGTTTGGCTTCAACTCCACTTCCACTTGGAATATATTTTTTTTGTTCATTTAGTTTTCTAACATAGATGTCACGTAAATTACGCCACTTGGCGTTTGCAACACCAGGATATAAATCTGAAAAGCATTATACATTTAATCTTCAATTTCATAAGACATAACATGCGCGCATACACACACACACACAATAATCATTAAAACACTTACTAAGTTTTTTATCAATCTCTAACCAGTGATATTTTATTATCGATGGTCCACGCTGTATATATTGCTGCGCCCGTGCCTTTGGGGGACATGTTATCCCCACGCTCCTGGGAGTGGACTGCAAAGGAATCGAGTAGAGATTGTTTGACAGCTGTTGTTGTCAAGGAGGTTGTTAAAAAAATAAAAGAAAGAAGAAGAGATGAGAGAGAGTCGCCCTAGTCTTGTCACGACGAACGGACGTATTAAAATGAAGCTTCTTTCGTTTTGTTAATTCCGTGTTATTTTTCTTGCGCAAGGGCGCAACAATATGGTAATGTACTATCCCATAACACTAGCCGTATGAAAACTTCATTAATAAGCTCCTCAATGTTTTCAACTGTTGTATGAAGTATTTCATTATCATTCTTTTCTATGCAGATATGAAATTCAGATACTGTATTGCCACAGTCTGCGCACAGCTATAATAAAAATATAACATGCTTATATATAATTTTATTATTTACTAATATGTAAATTATTTAATTAATAATATATAAATAAAATAAAACAAACATTAAACATAATCTAATCTAAATAATTATCTTTATATATTATATATTATAAGTTTAAAATGCACAATTTTAAACTAAAATTATGCTAAAATTATATTTTATATCATTTGCATAATTAATTATTATTTTATAATTATAATTTTGCATTAAAAAATATGTATATTTCGTCACTGTTATGAAAAAATCTCTTATGTACGTTTTTTTGGTTAATTAAAGATATATTTTTGTGATTATATATAGAATTGAATTCTAGATCATAATAAGTATCTTCAATTAACTAGAACATGCACATAGTAGGTTTTCCCATGATAGCAACAATATATTTTTACTTACTATATCATCCATTATATCCATTATGTCTATACTATTTTTTATATAATACGATATGATTTATCATATCCAAAAGTTGGATTCAGACGAACTTTTTCGTACGATGAAAATTATTGGTGTTATCACGTAAAGTAGAAGAGAGAAAACTCTCTCTATGTTTTCTCTATATTCATTGCCAGTGTAATCTATCTTCGTTCATCTTTTTATAAACAATAAGGACAGAATAATGTTGCTAATACTGGCAATATATTGAACGTCGGACGTCGTACGTCGGACATCGGACGTAGTGTGAATCCTCCATTAGGCTCGCTCGCTGAGCGAAAACGAAAGAGAGAAGGAGAGAATGATATTCTCTCTCTCGTTCGGCGAGCCGACGATTGTCGATCGCGTGGCTCACACGAATAGACCGAGCCGCCTGTGTGTGCGTGCATGGTTCTCGTGCAAGCCCGTCACTAAATTCGCATCACTCCTGCTAATGCCATGGTCAGCTGGCTAATAGTGAGACAGACAGACAGAGATTCGTTGTTGATCTTTGTCTAATTCATCTTACCTATGGATACAGCACGTAAAAAAACCCTAGATTACCGATATGTTACGTACAGTTAGGGTGACCATATCCCAGTCATAAAAAAGAGTAAAAGACGGGTAAAAAAAGTGTATAAAAGAGTACTAATTACGGTCCCGAAAGAGTAAGTAGTAACACAAAATCATATAAAAGTCAAGGTGACGTCGAATAATATAAAAATGATGTCATTTTGACGTCAATATAATTTTATGTTTTATCTGGGACAGTGATTAATGGATTACTAGGTATAATATTTAAAATAAAACATAGTGGGTACTAAATAAACCGATAAATATTAGTCGAACACATATATCTTATTATATTATTAAGATATTTTATAATTATATTTTGCACTCCGTACATCGTACAATTTCGGTTTTCACTGTGTCGTTACCAAAGAGCGGATATCAGCGCCGTTTTCCGCACTCACAACGCCAGAGCGCTACGCGCTAGTGTCGATCGTGCTGCACGATTTATACGAGGGCAGTTTGAAAAGTTCTCGGCCTAACAATGAAAGCAAATTTTTTTGCCGTGAAATGTTTCATTTTTCAATATAATCTCCTGAAATTTCAATACATTTATTCCAACGTTTTTCCAATAATTCAATATTAAAGTGTGATTTCGGAAGGTATTTTTCACTCTGGTGTGTAGTGATGGATCCAAGTTTCATCAACAGTTATGAAACGACGCTTGAAATCCATTTTATTTTGCTTAAAACGATCCAAACACGCTTGAAAAATACGCATTCGAAACCGTTTTTGGTCAATTGTTAGCAAATGCGGCACCCATCTTGCACAAAATTTTTTCTACTGGTATTTTTTCTACTACTCGAATGACTTGACAGATCGAATAAAATTTTACATAGGTTTATATCAGAGATGCCACTTTCCAATACAGTTATAGTTTGACAGTTTCTAATGCCATGTATGTGTCAGGTCAAGAACTTTTCAGACTGCCTATGTAGTAACTAGCGGGGCACCGTTGTGCAGAACCTCTAGGCATAATCGGTATTGGTGCTCGAAGCGCTCAAATGCTATGAGTGATGAAAACGTCACCGAAGTCTGCTCTCTGGTCATTATCAATAAAGTATAATTAACATTACGAAAAAAGAGTACATACAAGAGTACGATACGTAAAAAATAGAGAGGACTCTTTTTGCCACTTTAAAAAGAGTACATATACTCTTAAAAGAGTACATATACTCTTAAAAGAGTACATATGGTCACCCTACATACAGTGCCTCTCGCAGAACGCTGAACTAAAAAGCGTGAAAAAGTGACATGTTGACGGCACGATTTATTCTTGCGTGCCATTTTTTTATTATTCGCTGTAGTGAACTTCTGTGACGTGTGACATATTGAGGAAACCTGTAAGAAATTTCGAGTTCTTGGTTTTTTATGAAATACGATATGTGGGAGCATAATTTCTACTCGTTTGATCAGCTGTTCGACCACGCGTTTTCTCGCGTGAGTAGGCCTCTTTTCATAGCCCATTTTACGACTCTGTGTTAACTGTTGAAGCAAAAGGGGAGAATTCGGAATTTTTTACAAATGTGCTGAAACAATTTCGTGTCTTAGTTTGGAGGAATATCATTTTATTTTGAAATGGCACGCAAGAATTCTCAGCGTGGTATTTCTCGCCTATGACGTCACAATTCCAATTATGGCCGCGGTGACTACCCAGGGGCTTTAAGATTATTAGAATTAGATTGTGACAAAAACTGAATTTAGTATATATAATAACGTAAGATGTTTATCTTGCGCAGAGGCTTGGCTAATTTATTCAAGATGTTATTTTAGTATACTCCTAAGTAGCAATAGAGAAATTTTAACTATTGCTCATTGTTTATTAAAAAATTATTAAAAAAAGAAGTTTCATAAGTAGAGCCTATTTTTATAGATAGAACCTATTTTTCCACAATATGTATTATTGTTACTTTAGTATACTTCCTTAACATTCAATATATATGTAGTGTATATATATATAATAACTTCTGAATAAACAATGAGCAGTGGTTAAAACCTCTTGATTATTATTTAGGAATTATATTAAAATAATATTAATGTACATTGTGGAAAAATAGTCTCTATCTATGAAACTTCTTTTGACTGTAATACACAATATTGTCACGTGTTATATGTCATTTCACATAGTATTACTTTTTCGGTGAAATAATTATAGAATTAATAGGTATGTTCATAATATGTCCATCTTGCATAGAGGTCTTGCTAATTTTTCAGTATATTCTTTTTTTAGTTATTGTTTTAGTTAGTTACTGTAGACTCATCCGTTTAAGCGAAGATTTAATAAATATATTTATTTTCATACTTTCTCTTTTAGAATGTTTTTTGACTGACAGGGAAAGGGTTTGTTCTCTTACTCTCCTCCCCACTGGGGACTTCTTGAATTTATATAAATCTTATAGATCTATTACCCATACGACACAGAAGGTTGTAGCAACATAGCAGAAACATTGCAATATTGTACATTGCAGTGCAATGTTGCAAAGATATGGTATATATATGAGTTTGCAATATTGTTCGAACAATGTTACAGTAACATTTCAAAATATTGTAAAAATAATGGTCTATGCTTGTGTGTGTATGTGTGTGTTATTTGGAGTAAATAGACAATAAATGATAAATACTTAGTCATTATTATAACAAGGATTACTTCTATAATTCTCAACTTTACATGCATAAGGTCGAAAATAGTACAATCATTTGTGATTCGTCGTTCGAGCAGCGAAGTTGACGTAATCACGCATGTACAGGAAAGTGTCGTTGGTAGGAAACTTCGCGCCTTCTCGCAATATTGAGATAACACATGCCCGACGAAATATATAAAATTTCATCAAAATAAACAGTATTTAGTGAAAAATATTGAAAGGGAAAGGAAGCATAGAGAATGTAAATGTAATTATTATTCTTTTTACTTTGTGCTTATAAACATAAATTTAATGGAACTCAAACTCTTAATTACAATACGGCCATTTCTGCAATATTCTAATTACGTTTAATTATTTACAGGCTATGTGCCACTATTGCTACTCTCTATATTTCCCACCAGTACGAGCTAGCTCTGCCTTACGACTGACTTCTATGATTGTTCTCCATCGAGTCCCCCACTGATAGAAAAATATAGTTAAATTAACTATAATCTCACTATATTTTATAGTTCATTTTGGCATCAACCATATTTTTATAGTTCGTGAAACCTGCAAAATATAGTAGAATAAACACAAATATATAGTCAATGATTGTTTTAAATAATTGTTTAGTTACTTTTACCACAGATATGGTAATTTCTCATTCACAAATATAGTGAGATTTAATATTCATATAGTTACATCTGTCATCATTTAGCAGGTATTCTGGTAATATTGACTATATAAAAGAGTTACTTTTACCTATCATTTTATATTTGTATCCATACAATAATTTTAGTTTAACTTACTATAATTCTTAGTAAAAATATTATATGGTTGGTTATATTATGCCTATATCGTAATTATTACCGATATTATGGTAATACTTAGTATAAATATGATATTTCGGACTATAATTTAGTTACTATATCATTATAGTTCCAAATATCATATACTTTTCTCTCAGTGCCTATTCTCTCTCTTTGTGTCTTCCTCTTCCATCAATATTTGTGTTGCCAACTTTGCGTAATAGTTCCACTACTCTAAATTCCTTACAGTAAGATATCCACACTTATGTGTATGTTCGCTCACAAAATGGTTTGCACACTTTTTTCTTAATGAAACCGGTGTTCCAGATTATCATAATTGCGAGTCACTATTGACGAATTAGTTTATCGATTGGCTGTCTTTTGTTACTGCTAAATTATTGCGCAGTTATTGTAGAAATTCGTTAGTAGTTAATTACAATTGTGACAACTTGTAGCGCTGCAACTTCATTATATAAAAAGTGTGCAAACCATTTTGCAAACGAACGTACTATTACATATAGTGAAAAAAATGGCATTAGAGAATTTAGATTCTCTGCAACTTACGAAATGACGTATAAATGTATTAATATTGTTCATATTATTGTTTATATTTATTATTTATAATATTGTTTATATTTTTTATTGTTTATATTAGTAGCAGTCTTTCTGGCCTGATTTTCAATCATTCAATGGAAGTTGTGGTATATAGACAAACGTTTGGATGTCCAATTTAGCCAGAAACAAGAAGATAAGAATATGGATTCAAAGAGAAAAAATGAAAAAAATTCAGAAAAATAAGAATACAACATTTTATATCTTATTATTTATGTCTCCATGTTCTCCAAAATATGTGATTATAAACTAATAACTATTCGTTATTTATATACATTTCCTTATATAAATGTAAAGGCGTATGCGAATTCATATATTTATTTATATAGTTTTATATTTAGTTATATTTATATATTGGGTGTACAAATTAGTTCGGTTCGTTTTCAAAAGATGGCTCTGGATGTTATGAATGGTTCATAGTAACTGCCGATTTTGGCGGTTTCAGAAAGGTTAGACATCTGCCAATGATATTCAGTTTATATCGCTTTGAGTTTCATACAAAAACCTTGCTCTTTATAGTGTTGAAAATGTCGAATTTTGTGTTAACCAAGCAGCATTTGCGGGAGGTTTTAATTTTCTGCTTTAATTGGAAGAAAAGTGCAGCTAAAGCCCATCGAATGCTTGTTGAAGTTTATGGTGACGCTGTTCCAACTGATAAATCATGTAGGGAATGGTTTCGATGTTTCAAGGATGGATATTTCAGCGTTGAAGACAAGTCTCACTCTGGACAGCCAAAAAATTCGAGGACAAAGAATTAGAGGCATTACTCGAAGAAGATCAGAGTCAAATGCAAGAGGAGCTTGCAGAATCATTGGGAGTGACTCAACAAGCCGTTTCCGTACGATTGAGAGACATGGGAATTATTCAGAAACAAGGAAATTGGGTGCCTTATGAACTGAAACCGAGAGACGTTGAAAGGCGTTCTTCATGACAACGCTCGGCCTCATGTCGCAAAAGTCGTAAAAAAATATTTGGAAACGCTCAATTGGGGTGTTTTACCGCATCCGTCGTATTCTTCGGACATTGCTCCTTCTGATTACTAGTTGTTCCGAAGGATGCAGCACGATTTGGCAGATCACCGGTTCACTTCTTTCGCAGATATTGAAAATTGGCTCCAAACTTGGATCGCCTCAAAAGACGAGTTATTTTTTCGAGATGGAATTCGAAAATTGCCTGAGAAATAGGAGAAAATAGTAGCCAGCGGAAAATACTTTAATTGATCTGTTCATTCATTTTGTTTTGAAATAAATACATCTTTTAACACAAAAAACGGACCGAACTAATTTGTACTTCCAATATTTAATTATAGATTAATTCGTACTTCTGAGACTATGCATGTGATAATAGCCAAAGTTATATAATTGTTTTATATTTATAGCTAATACGCAGAATATACATAAAAAATGTGATTATTACATATAGGTATATTCGTTATTTATATACATTTTTGTTTATAAATATAAAGACGTGTGTGCATATATATATATAATTTTTTATAAATTAGTTTGACTTTCTGAGATTGCGCATATGATGATAACCAAAGATATATAATTGTTTTGTTTTATACTTATATATAGCTATATATTTAGGTATAACTATATGTATACAGGATGTCTCAGAACTTTGGCACACGGGCTCCGTAGGGACATAGAGCTAAGTGAGAGAAACAAAAAATCCTGTACCATAATGTGAAAATTGTAATAGTTTTTTAATTATAACAGCGCAAAGTTAGGTGTTTTCCACACCCAGCGCGACTTATAGACGCTCCGCGGCAAGCTGTGTGCGTAGGGGCTAAGCGATGACGCGTCTCGCGTTCACTATCGCGATGGCCGGTGTGAAGTTGGCACCTCATTTTTTAGCACCGCAAATTTTAATGATAGTTCTATTTGCATCCACAATAGTTCTATAGTTCCTAATAGGTTATATCAATAATATCGCCGAATTAGTTAATAAAAGGGCAGATTGAAAATATGAGATGCTAACTTGCTCTAAGTTTCCAAAATTATTTAAAAATAGTTAAAGATCGGCACCCGCGACGAAACCCACCTAAAGCGTTGGAACTATTGTAGAATTACTAAAAGAAACCAAGAAGTCGATTAGTACTGCCAGCAAACTCATACTTTACTCTTGTGATGCGATGCTGGCTCTAAGTTTCAAAAATTATTTAAAAATAGTTAAAGGCCTGCACCCGCGACGAAACCCATCTAAAGCGTTGGAACTATTGTAGAACTATTACTAAAAGAAACCCAGAAGTCGATTAGTACTGCCAGGAAACTCATACTTTACTCTTGTGATGCGATGCTGGCTCTAAGTTTAAAAAATTATTTAAAAATAATTGAAGGCCGGCACCCGCGACGAAACCCACCTAAAGCGTTAGAACTATTGTAGAACTATTAAAAGAAACCCAGAAGTCGACTGGTACTGCCAGCAAACTCATACTTTACTCTTGTGGTGCGGTGCTGGCGCTAAGTTTCAAAAATTATTTAAAAATAGTTAAAGGCCTGCACCCGCGACGAAACCCATCTAAAGCGTTGGAACTATTGTAGAACTACTAAAAGAAACCCAGAATTCGGCTGGTATTGCTAGCAAACTTATACTTAACTCTTGTGGTGCGGTGCTGGCGCTAAGTTTCAAAAATTATTTAAAATTGGTTAGAAGTCAGAACTTTTGCTAAAACATATCAGAGACTATAGAACTATTTTAGAACTATAAGATTTCGTGTTTGAAATGGCTTTTTTGGAAATTGCGGTGCTACGGGAAGTTAGCACCTCATATTTTCAATCTACCATTTTGTTAACTAATTCGTCGGTACTATTGATATAACCTATCAGGAACTGTAGAACTATTGTGGGTGCAAACAGAACTATCGTTAAAACTTGCGGTGCTAAAAAATAAGATGCCAACTTCACACCGGAGTCTTGGCGTTTTGACGCCGCGCGATGGTCAGCGCGAGTCGCATTGCCGCTCAGCCCTCACGCACATAACTTGCTGCGGAGCATCTACAGGCCGCGCTAGGCGTGGAAAACGCCTATCTTTGCGCTGTTATAATTAAAAAACTATTACGATTTTCACATTATAGCAACCAGACTTGTTTGTTCCTCTCACTTAGCTCTATATCCCTACGGAGCCCGTGTGCCAAAGTTCTGAGACACTCTGTATATTATATCTTAACTAATAATAATATATTATAATATAATAAATTAATATTATATTATATATTTTATTATATATTATATTATATATTAAATAATATATATATTTATAATGTATTGTATATATATAATATATATAATATGTATAATATATAGCATATATATATATATATTGTTTTTTATTGCTGTAAAACTTTAAGGTTAAAGTGAAATTATGTACTTTACACTATTATACACAAATTGTTGACATACTAGTCTTAACACATTAAATAGTACCATTGTGCAATTTTCCATGAAAAATATATGCGTTCTAGAATGGTTTTACTTCGTATGTTAAGACTATTATGCCGACTTGTGTAAAACTCAAAGTAATATTGCATATACACGGTGTCCCATTTTAATGTCCCACCCTAAATAACTCTTCAGTATTGAAGTTTCAAAGAAAATGATTTGAATAAAAGTTGTAGGGATTTAAGTGAGCTACCTTATGATGACCTTGACTTTAACCTTGACTTCTATTTTCTACCTATATTTATCGTACCGGACATTTTATCGTTGCTACAATGTTGCAGCAATCTTACAGCAACATTTCACAATGTTTATGCAATGTTGTAACCTTGCCATGAAAAAATATTGCCTCAATTTTGCTGCAATTTTTTTGTGCCGTATGGGTAATATCTATACAAAACCTCTATTAAGGTCATTTGAAGGTCAACTTGCGTTTTTTAAATGGGAATCCTTATTTTTTATTACACAGTTTTTTTCTACTAGTTAATTTGAACAACTTTCGTCTAAAACATTGTTTCATTTTACTAATATTTTTTGAGATATTTGAGGAAAATTTGATAACTTTTTTCAATATTTAACTCACAATGTCAGATCTCGCAAGCAAGAAAGTTTAGTACTACTTTTTCTTTCGACAAATAATTAGCGAGATATCGTAAATTCAATATTGAAAAAGTTATCAAGTTTTCCTCAAATATCTCAAAAAATATTAGACAAATTAAAAAATGTTTTAGACAAAAGTTGTTCAAATTAACTAGTAGAAAAGAACTGTGTAATAAAAAATAAGGATTCCCATTAAAAAAATGCAAGTTAACCTTCAAATGACCTTGAAAATAGAGGTCAAGGTCAAAGTTAAGGTCATCATAAGGTAGTTCACTTAAATCCCTATATCTTTTATTGAGATCATTTTCCTTGAAACTTCAATACTGAAGAGTTATTTGGAATGGGACATTAAAATGGGACACCCTATATAGTATATTGCAATGTTGCTGCAATATTATGTACCAATATTTCTGAAAGCGGACGTTTTACCGTTGCTACAATGTTGCAACAATCTTGCAGCAACATTTCACAATGTTTATGCAATGTTGTAATCTTGCCATGAAAAAATATTGCCTCAAATTTGCTGCAATTTTTTCGTGCCGTATGGGTAATATCTATACAAAATGTATAAATTAAAATAATTTTACAAATGAGTGATAAAGATCTAAAGAATAAATATATTTATTAAATCTTCACCTTACTAAATTAATGACTCTATAATACAGGGTGTCCCATTTAACCTGACAAATCGTATCTGGAAAACTACATGTCGGATCAAAAAAAGTGAATAATGAAATTTGTTCGTCTGAAAGGGGGACATCCAATGATATCAAACTCGACCTCCCACCCCACTCCCGGGGGGAGGGGGTGGGGGGCAACTTTGAAATCTTAAATGGGAACCCCCATTTTTTATTGCAGATTCGGATTCTACGTCACAAAATAGGTAAGTTTTGTTCGAAACTTTTTTTTTATTCGTGATAGATGGCGCTGTAATCGCAAAAAATTAGATTTTCTGCAATTCTCCAGAAATGATCATTGGATTGAAAAATAAAAAATACCTGTTCAATATTTTTAAAAATATTTTTAAAAAACAACAGTTATTCCTCCCCCATCCCCTCGGGGTAGGGTGGGTGGTAACGTTCAAATCTCAAATGAGAATCCACATTTTTCATTGCAGAATTAGATTTTACGTGAAGTTTTTATGGAAACAATTTTTCTCATTCGTGATAGATAGCGTTGAATTTTTCCGAGAAACTACTTTTAGCGTTACCCAGGAACAACGACGAGGACGTAGTAGCTTTCTGTTCCCTTCGGGGTGCTTGTTTTAGGTGAGTCCCCTCGCCTCTCAAGCACCCCAAGCCTGCCAAGCACCCCGAAGAGAACAGAAAACTACTACGTCCACGTCGTTGTTCCTGGGTAACGCTAAAAGTAGTTTCTCAGAAAAATTCAACGCTATCACAAATGAAAAAAATTGTTTCCATAAAAACTTCACATAAAATCTAATTCTGCAATGAAAAATGTGGGTTCTCATTTGAGATTTGAACGTTACCACCCACCCTACCCCGAGGGGATGGGGGGAATAACTGTTATTATGTTTTTTAAAAATATTTTTAAAAATATTGGACAGGTATTTTTTATTTTTCAATCCAATGATCATTTCTGGAGAATTGCAGAAAATCTAATTTTTTGTGATTACAGCGCCATCCATCAGGAATAAAAAGAAATGTTTCGGACGAAACTTACGTATTTTGTGGCGTAGAATCCGAATCTGCAATAAAAAATGGGGGTTCCCATTTAAGATTTCAAAGTTACCCCTCACCCCCACCCCCCGGGAGTGGGAGGTCGAGTTTGATATCATTGGATGTCCCTCTTTGAGACGAACAAATTTCATTATTCACTTTTTTTGATCCGACATGTAGTTTTCCAGATATTACGATTTGTCAGGTTAAATGGGACACCCTGTATACTAAAAAAGAATATACTGAAAAGATTAGCAAAGCCCCTACGCAAGGTGAAACATATCATAAATGGATTATCATAAAAGGATTATTAATAAAGGGTTTTTCAATAAGGGCGGGTCGATGTTGCAATGGAATAAAACAAGCTGTGTGTGAGGTATTAACGAAATTTTTTTTATTTGAAAGGCCCATGTATGCCATTATGTGTGGAACATAACATCGTTCAAATGTCCGCCGCGGCTCTCACGGTGGCACGGATCCGAGTGGTCCAATTTTCAATGATTCTGCCACATAGATCCGGTTGAATTTGAGCGATGGCCTGGGTTATGTTGACTTTAAGGACATCGTCGATTGCGGCTTATTGGCATAGACCTGCGACTTCAGAAAACCCCACAAGAAAAAGTCTAGCGCACGATCGCACGATCTTGGTGGCCAATTCACATCACCTCTGCGAGAGATAACCATACCCTCAAATCGTTCATGCAGAATGTCCATCGTGGCGTCCGCTGTGTGGCACGTAGCGCCGTCCTGCTGGAACCACATGTCGTCCACGTCCATAGCGTTCAATTTGGACCAAAAGAAATTGGTTATCATCGTTCTGTAGCGCTCGCCATTGACGGTGATGGCCTCACCAACGTCGTTTTCGAAAAAGTACGGACCAATGACACCGCTGGCCCAAAATCCGCACCAAACAGTAACATTTTGTGGATGCATTGCTACCTGTTGAACCTCGTGTGGGTTGGCGTCGTGCCATATATGGCAATTATGCTTGTTAACATAGCCATTCATCCAAAAATGCGCTTTGTCGCTAAAGATGATTTTTCGGCCAAAATTGGTGTCCTCTTCCAAATGCTCCGAAGCCCAGTCAGTGAACAAACGGCGTTGTCTATGGTCATTAACTTTGAGCTCCTGGGCCAGTTGGATCTTGTACAGGTGCAGCCCTAAGTCCCGACGCAAAATTCGCCAAGTTGAAGTCTGCGAAAGGCCGAGTTCTTGTGCACGGCGAGGAATTGACTGCCTCGGGTTCTCCTGCACACTTCCACTTACAGCGGCGATGTTCTCGGCCGATCTGGCGTTCCTTTGACGTATGGGTATTGGCTGATCGTTTACCGAACCGGTCGTCTCGAATTTGGCCACCAAACGTTGGAGAGTCGACTTTGAAGGGCCACCGCGTCTGCCGTAAAATGGGCGCAACGTGCGCAACGTTTGCACTAACGAATACTCATTTTGATAATAAAGTTTTATCATTTGGACGTGCTGCTCAATCGTGTAACTTGTCATGGTGATTTGGCATCAGTCACTGAATAATAAACAATAGGTTAGACAGACGCCGCCAAAACAATATGGCCACCACAGGCTACCAACATCGACCCGCACCAATTGAAAAACCCTGTATTATTATTAAGTAGATGTTCGATTTTTGAAGTTGATTTTCTACATAGATTTAACGTCGTTTACATAGATTTAATGTTTCATTACATAGAAATATTGATCGATGTAGAACTTTTTAAAGCACAATGAACAATGGTTAAAATCTCTCGAATGTTACTTAAGAAGTATACTAAAATAACCTCCTGAACAAATTAGCAAAACCTCTCTGCAAGGTAAACGTCTTACGTTATTATATGTATACAGGGTGTTAGAAAAGTCTGAAAACAGTCAAATATCTCGAAAACGAAACATTTCTGAGAAAAATGTTTCCACCCAAAATTGTAGGATTTTAAAAATTCTATTGAATGATCATATCCGTTTGACCTTGAGTGGAGACATCAAGGTAAGGTCAAGATCAATATGATTTTGTTAAATAGAATATCCCATTTTTTATCACACGGTGTTAAAGATGTTAGCGAGACGTTTCTAAAACATTACTTGATGACCTATTCTTGTTGAGAATTGTCTGACAAGGGGAGGACGCATCGACCGGAAAACGGTTTGGAACGAAACTTACGGAGTTAATAGTACTTGACTACTAATAACTCATGGTAATAGCATACGACGCAATACCTCTTCGTTTTCGAGAAAAAACGGTCTAAAGAAAAGAGTCAACAAAGTGTACGAATTAGTAAGAAGGATATTTAACGAAGCGGCGTAGCGCAACAGCGAAGGTAACGGACTACCGAGGTAACGGCTGAGGTTCGATCCCTGCTGTATAGTTTTTTTTCTATTCTGTAAGCATAAAAATGAAACAGAAAACATTAATAAGTAATAAAACTGCGTTTCTTAAATATATTAGTGTTTGTTAAATATACTATTAATGATTTAAATTGCAAAAAAAACCCTAAATCTTATCTATAAAATATATAGTGTATGAGAAAATTTTTATATAATAATTGCAATGGAAATAGGAGTAAAAATATATATTTTCGCTGGAGGATTTTTCGATAATAATTCATTATTCTCGTAAATAGAATTCGCATATACGAGAGCATTAGTGAATTCACCTTTAAAATCTTCATTTTCAAAAGATCTTTCTTCTAGCAATTCTACACCAACTATTTTGTTTGTTGAAAGATTCTCTGACATTGTTATGATATGTAATTTAAATATGATCACCGAATTACTCTATATCACTAGTAAACGCACACTGCTGCTTGCTTTACTGACGACTGTTCCGATGCTCGAATCATTTCGTCATTCTTAACGATCGTTTAGAATGACACAAAGGAAGTTTTTGGAGGGGGATTGCCAGAAGAGATAAAGACACAACATAACTTCAACACAACACGACTTCAATACAACATAGAGAATTGTAACAGAAATAAATATTTTATATATACGATATAAGATTACGAAAAATTATCTCATACTAGTTTTACTCTTTGCAATCGGCTGATTTCGAAGAGATCGATAGACATGGATATCTGTAAGTTGATCTAAACATTTGAATCTAGCATCGGGAGGATAGTTTTCTTTCATTATCGCTAGTCTCATTTGCCGTGCCGCACGCCAGGCGATCATGAATGCTAGCCTGGCGGCATCGACTTCTACGACGACTTACGAATGTCGCCACTGTGGCGGCATCGATCGCAAAGGGTTAGTAGCATTCCTATATATTTCATAACAATATTTTTATTCCTATTTCCATTGCAATTATTATATAAAAATTTTCTCATACACTATATATTTTATAGATAAGATTTACGGTCTTTCTGCAATTTAAATCATTAATAATATATTTAACAAACACTAATATATTTAAGAAACGCAGTTTTATTATTTATTAATGTTTTCTGTTTCATTTTTATGCTTACAGAATAAACAAAAAACCATACAGTAGGGATCGAACCTCAGCCGTCACCTCGTCTGTTACCTTCGCTGCTGCGCTACGCTGCTTCGTTAGATATCCTTCTTACTAACTCGTACACTCTATTGACTCTTTTCTTTAGACCGTTTTTTCTTGAAAACGAAGAGGTATTGCGTCGTATGCTATTACCATGAGTTATTAGTAGTCCAGTACTATTAACTCCGTAAGTTTCGTTCCAAACCGTTTCCCGGTCAATGCGTCCTCCCCTTGTGAGTTATGAGTTTTAGAATTTACAGTTCCACCAGCATTAGTATTATCCAGCATGTACCGTGTGGAAGTTGCATGCTCGGACTTTACACCCCTGTGTGTGCGTGTGTGTGTGTGCGTGTGCGTGCGTGCGTGCGTGCGTGCGTGCGTGCGTGCGTGCGTGCGTGCGTGCGTGCGTGCGTGCGTGCGTGCGTGCGTGCGTGCGTGCGTGTGTATGTGTGTGTGTGCGTGCGTGTGTGTGTGCATATGTGTGCGTGCGTGCGTGTGCGTGTGTGTGTGTGTGTGTATGAGCGCGCGCGCGTGCGCGCGCGTGTGTGTGTGTGTGTGTGTGTGTACGCGCGTGCGTGTATGCAGACGGGTTTTTACTGAATGAAGTGTTCAAATTGTCTTCCGTCTGCTGCTTGAAAATGACCTAATCGTAGATTAAATTCATTTAAAACGTTTCATCTCATTTCTGGTGAGATAAGATTTTCTTACAAGTTACTTGTTAGTGCAGTATGCGTTTCTAAAACAATAATCACACTAGCGATTGACGATTGGCGATTACTTTTCAACTAATCAGGGCAAAACAGGCACCGATTGAGATTGATGATTGCCGTATAGACAATGCTCTATTTTAATCACCAATCGCCAATCGCAATCGTAATCCAATCGGCAATCACTAGTGTTTACGGCTTTAAGAGGGTATCATACTCTGGAGACCCGAAAATGAGGATCAATTTCAGGATTTTTTTGTGACAAAGTGGTAGGCCAATCAGGTTCATGACATATACGATATTTAAATACATGTTTAGGTACATTTACTGTATTTTTTATATAAGGAAATATTGAGAAATATAAAAGTTATATGTAATTTCGCAGAAGCCGTTCGCGCGCGCACTCGACTACAGTGTACATAGTGCCTCCTGTACGGCATGCCTGAAAGCAAAAATACAAAAAGAATATTAAACTAGAATATATTCCCTACAAGTTGACGAAGGGAAATTGTAAAAAAGTTAAAAATTGTGAAAGTTATAGCACTTCGAAAAAAAGGTTCATTTTTTACGACGGTTTTTTTATTGTTATTAATACATGGTTCACCGGAGACAAAAAACTCTACGTCAACTTGAGCATTGTGTTGTTATATTGATGTAAACAAAAAGGTAAGACAGCCGGAATAAAAGTACGTTCGGAATCGTGTACACCGTTTCCGAAAAAGTCGTTTCGAGATAAACGTGTTTAAAGTTTCGGTGACTGTTTTCTACGAGATACAGTGATAATTATTTTATCTTACCATTATTCTGCTGTTCCTGCACCATATTGCAGCCCTTCTGCATCAGCTAAAATGTCCTCTGCAGCCAATCTTTCAAGCCTACGAGCTGATCGTGCCTCTCGCATGCTTTCATGCGCTCGACGGTCGGCAGCTTCGACGCGCTGTTCATCAACATACACGCACCACTGATGTGCTTTGTCGCCAATTTTCAGGTGCAACACCTGCATAATATCCAGATATGCCATTGCTCCCTCGTTGAATGAACTGTAGGCAATATTTGCTGCTATTTGGACGACCTCAGCACCTTCGGAGGATATTTTTGGCGCGATTTTCCGTATGACGGAGTTTACTCTTTCATTATTTTGATTGTAGCCTCCCAGGCACCGCGTTAGTAAATCGTCCGTATTGAGTGCTTCATACACTGGTGAAATTGCATCTCGAACATCTTGAGAAAGTGGTGGCTTATGACGATATTCCTTTAATTTTCGCTGATGTACTTGTACTGGTTGTCTCCTGCTCCTTCGCAGATGGCTTCAAAGAACGCATCCTTTTTTTCTGTCTAGAAGGTCTTCCTCCAGTACCTCTAGAACCTTTCTGACTTGCACTTGCTCGTCTCTTCAGCATTTTAGTTTCGTTAGACTCACGCGATGTATACTGTCGAACGGACTGTGAGATACTGGTTGAAATAACCGGTGCAGGAATTTAAATCTAACGGCTCTAGTTCCCCTCTGCGAAGTAAGGTTGGCATATATACGATAAATGGACAATATAACATAGGAAATACAATACGAACAAGAGAGGGGCCTGCGTCAGATATAATTCTCGTAAGCATCGAGCGGCGACGTCTCAGATCGGTTTAGCGGCCGGCGCTACTTCGCTTCAGCGGCTATAACTTCGTCAATTTTTGGAATTTTGCGATCAGCTAGGGCTTAAAATACGCGGAAAGGATAGTATTTTCAAAATATGCAATAAAAACAAATTTGATTTTTTGAAATTTCCAGAGTATGATACCCCCATAAGGGGATCCTGCACGCGATTGCGAACTTCAAAAGCATCGATAACGCAGATTGTTAGTATAGGGGCTGACGCTAGATGGCAGGTAATGTACTGTTGCGGCCTTGTCAGTGATACTGAATCCGACGCAAGCGAACAGTGATGCCAGATGTATCTATTGATGCGACGTTGCCGCGTCCGTTACCTGGCATCATTGCACACAGATTTCATCTCTGGGCCTCGCGCGTTTCACGCTTCGCCTTATAGATATAAATTACATTTACTGTCAATACTGACAATGCCATAATATGATATCGACCATGAATGTTGTCACGTGAATTCGACCTTATTTATCAATCATGTTTTTCTCAATGAATTTTTCTCCTTAGCAAGTAAAATTATAATGAATTGAATATTTTTTTAGTATTTGAAGGTGATCGTCGTGAATCTTTTTTTGTCCAATGTATATAAACTTGTCAAAAGTAAATATTTCCATATATTTTAAGTTAAATTTTTTACTTTTTACAAGTTTACAGTAAGAGAAAAAATTCATGATTGATCTTTTGAAGATTAAATTGAAAATAAGACGAAACTCATATCTCCATCTTTCTTTTCCTTTTTGATTCGCGCAATTCAACAAGAGAAAAAGATATATTTTTCAAAAAGATATATTTTTCATCTCCTGTCTTTTTATCTAAACTTTTCTGTTTGTACTTCAGCTTCTATACCAAAATATTAAACATATTCGGTCTACTCTATGTGAAGCTGGCCCCTCATTATTAAAATTTGAAAAAAATTATGAGAGTTCCAGTTGCCCCCCCAAGAGTTCTAGAGTTCTCAATCGGTTTTAGAAATAGTTCTGGCGTTTTAAGCAGTCAAAAAAGCAATTGAAGAAAGGGGGGGGCAACTTCACAAAACCGTCCACTTTAGCGAGCTAGAGCTCTTTCATTTCCGCTTGAATCGATTCAAGTCATAAGGAAAATCGATAGAACTCTTCGGGAGGCCACCAGAACTCTAAAGAAACTGACCGATTTTCGAAAAAAAAATTTTTCTCTTAATTGGACTTAGAAAACTCGACATCGACGATATTTTGATGAGCTAGAACTCTTTCATTTCCGCTCGAATCGATTCAAGTCATAAGGAAAATCGATAGAACTCTTCGGAGGGCCACCGGAACTCTGAAGAAACTGATCGATTTTCGAAAAAAATTTCTAAGTCCAATTAAAAGAAAATTTTTTTTCGGAAATGGGTCAGTTCCTTTAGAGTTCTGGTGGCTCCCCGAAGAGTTCTACCGATTTTCCTTATGACTTGAATCGATTCGAGCAGAAATGAAAGAGTTCTAACTCATCAAAGTATCGTCGATGTCGAATTTTCTAAGTCCAATTAAGAGAAAATTTTTTTTCGAAAATCGGTCAGTTTCTTTAGAGTTCTGGTGGCCTCCCGAAGAGTTCTATCGATTTTCCTTATGACTTGAATCGATTCAAGCGGAAATGAAAGAGTTCTAATTCGCCAAAGTGGACGGTTTTGTAAAGTTGGCCCCCCCTTTTTTCAATTGCCTTTTTGACTGTTTAAAACGCCAGAACTATTTCTAAAACCGATTGAGAACTCTAGAACTCTTCGGGAGGCAACTGGAACTCTCATCATCTTTTTCAAATTTTAATAATGAGGGGCCAGCTTCACATAGGTTATTCTATTTATGTCTATATTTCGATTAGAAATGCACGGCTTTCGATTGTGTACATTATCATATATCAGAATATGTATCAGATAGCCAAAATAGAAAAACAGATTTTGAACAGAATTTATTAGTAATATTTGTTGACAGGAAAGTTGCAGATTGCATGCAGTTTTTCATATGATATTGGCACATTGATGTCAGTAATGATACAGAGTCTATTGACAGAATCTGATTGAAGATTGCTAATAGAAAGCAGGCATCTGATTAATTACATCAAGAAGCGCGTATAGCTTGCTGACAGACTCTGTTAGTAGGATCTGTGTACTTTCTGTTACAATGTCTGTTAGTCAGATCTGTGTACTTTCTGTTACCAATCTACTGTCACATTCTGTCAGCAGACTTTGTCGACAGAATAACAGTAGATTGCGGACACAGATGATTTATTAACAAATTCTGCTCCATTAGACTACTAATCCAGCTCACGTAAAATCGCCTCTGGTTTAATTACTATTACTGTTATAGCTCACATCATACAGAGTTTCTGGTGCAATTATTACAATGTACCAGTCCACGTAAAAAATACCTGTGGGGCTTATACAAGTGAACACACGTAACGTCTCTGACATTACATAATAAAATATGAAACTAGTACACGTAAAAGCCTCTGGTATTAATTATTATTATTGTTAAAGCTCACGTTACAGAGAGAGCTTCTAGTACAATTATTATAATGTACCAGCCCACGTAAAAAGTATCTGTGGGATTTATTATACTAGTCAGCACACGTCACGCCTCTGACATTTGCGACGCGATTTTCGCTCGCCGTCGGCAAACGGCCGTCGGTCCATGCGTCTCGGCCGTTCACACTCTCACAAAGTGGTTGGGCGCCAGGTGCAGCGGACTGCACCGACCACCAACACGAAACGGAAGGCCACCAAAGGGCCGAGATACGCGGCTTCGACGGGACCGGTAACTCTTCGGTATTTTAAGTCGGTAGACGGGAGGGTTCGATCGGGAATTCGGGAAGTGACCGGGAAGACACAAGAATAGAGACGCGCGTTTTGCTTATCTCACTTTTATTCTGTCGGGAATCGGAACGGTCCGACCCCTCGATACGGTACACTCTGCTTTGCTCTCGCGAATTCGAGCCTTGCTCTTCGCCGACAACGATAATGAGACATGGTACGCACGGGACACCGAAACAATAAAGCAGGTGGAAGGTCTTACAGATTCGGGAACCTCCCGGCGGCGTGGTTCTTCGACTTCCTCCTTCTCCTCCGATATTCGCAATTTCGTCTCCTCGCTCCTCCGCAATTTCGCCACCCTCTGCAACGCCTGGGGCGCGTGGAACTCCACCAACTAAGAACGGTCCACCAAACTCTCTCTCTCGCCCGGTACACGTTATCCTTTTTGGTCTAACCCACGGTAAACGACACTCTTGTCTTCGGCGATAATCTATCCTCAGTACTCGGTAATCAGCTCACGAAGAAGAAGCTAAGAAGAAGGAGCGAAACGGGAGTTCGCTCTTTTATTATTTTTCCAAAAGAAGTCTCGAGTCGTTTTTCTTTGTTGTGTCGAGCAACCCGTCTCTCCCCGTTCCTCGGTGGATCTCCCCATCCGGGAATCCTTCCGCGGATCTTTGTTTTCGATCCGCGGGACGGGTGCTCGGTCTCTCTCTTGCGTGTTCTCCTTCTCGCTCGCGCTCCCGCGGTCTCCTCGCCTAGGCCGGCTCGGCCTCGCCTGCGATCATGCGGCTAGCACGGGAGCGACGATAGCTTCTGTTGGAGCTCCAACAGAATGGGACGATTTGATTGGTTAACGTGACGCAGACGGACGACGCGACGCATGACGCACTCAGTGGGAACGCAGCCGTATATGCTGCAAACGTGTTTTGAAACGCCTACAGTAAAACCATGATTGGCCTACACGACACTTAAAAGCATTTACAGTGCCTACTGCATCGCACTTTCCGTGTATGATGGGTGCAATCCATATTAGACGCTGCAAATGCTTTGAAACGCTCAAATAAGACCTATGATCCCATAATATATACATAAAAGTAATGTTTTTCTTGGAAAATTTTTTTTGTAATACCTTTAAACTTTATTATTACTTTAATCACATTTATGTGACAAATATATCCTACCGAATTAATCAATAAATGTACGTAATTTATTAAATAGATGAACGTCAATTTGGCAGCAACGTTTGTACATTTATAACAGTTGCATCATTGATGACTGGTTCATATGGCATATTTATTACGTATAATTTAATAGAAATACGAAAGTAGTATGATAGAAATGATCCAAATTTGCTCTCAATGATATGCCATATTAAATATAATATGAAACTTTACTGAATGCAACTGTCAGTATATCTGGCGTTGCATCGATACAACAAAATAATTCACATATTTGCAAGATGCAAGTTGCATTATTTATTCAATACAGTATATGTCTAAATAGCGATACGGTCAGCGATTCTATTTGAAACTCGCGCGGAGCCACGTCTCTTATTTTAATGTCGCAGCGCCCTTGCGATAGCGTAGCGACAGACTCGGAAACTCGTAATTCGCTTCATTTCACAAGGAGATGACGCAACCTGTTTCATCGATTTCAACACGAGTCATAGCACACTCGATAGCTATGATGCCGTGTATAAACGCCCTAACATAATATGCGTGAATGCGTCTTTGTTTACGAGTAATTTGCAGTTAAAGTTTGGCTCGCGGAGCCATGCCACACATATGGCGCAAGTTACAACACTTTTTCACGAAGTCGGTGTGGCTGAGCAGACAGAGGCTCCCGCGCCGCGAACACTTTTGCGCCGACGACGGCGTTCGAGTCCCGCCGACGACTGGTTCGTTTTTTTTTCGTATGTAAAGACATGTAATAAATATTTTTATATTGTTCTTATGTGTAATTCCTTTTTTTGTTTCTACGCTATTAATCAAGGCTAATTAGGAGAGTCTTTCTTTAGGAGGTCTTTCAAATATGAACACAACTTTTTATTAATTACAATAAAATGTTTTTTTCGTGTAAATCTATTTCGCATAAATATTTCGTATGGTATGGGAAATAAATGGCCAGACAGTGATTATTTTGTGTGAGAGAAACCCAAGAGCCATTAGAACCGTTACAAGTGGAAAAGAACCGTCTTCCCTTTCCTCTTCTCGCAGAGGGATTCTCATGTTTTGTGACGTGCTCACTTCATTCTCTGGGCAGTCTTCGTAACGTGAACAGTGAAAAACTCGTATTAAAAATGGAAACCACGTTTGTAGATGAAGTAACGATCAGCTATGCGCAAAATCTAGCAAAATGTGTTATTACGAAAGAAAAGTTGACGGACGCAATAGAATATCTTCGAGGTAAATATATTGAATGTGTGAGCAATGGAAAGATATACACTCAAACGCAAAAAACCCGGTACACTAAAAATTTGGGAAAAAATTATAAAATTTCAAATGATCATAACTTAGTAAATAATGAAGATACAAATATGCACAGAAATGCAAAATGAAGCTTGAAATGTCCTCTTTAAGAATATCTGAATGGCAATTATGCTCGGCCATTTTTTTCAAAATGGCGGATGATAAAGTGAGAGGATGCAAATTTGATAATCAAAGGTCCGTGTTTGCGATGGTGCATGGTATGCATCAGGTATCGCAGCGTAATGGGACCAAATGCACATGAAAGTATAGAGTGTTATCTTTAAAATGCTACTTTACCGAGCTCGATGTGATCATTTTTCACTGAGTTGTTCCAAATTTTGCTAAAAATGCGGTTTTCTTGTTAAATTTGCATAATTCAGTGAATAAGTATCGCATTAAGCTCTATAACGAAATATTTTAAAGAAAACATTCTATACTTTTAGGTACTTTTCGTCCCATTGAGCTGCGACACTTACTTTGCTCCATGCGCTGTCGCACGCTCGAACCTTTTTTTAGCAACTTTTCATGTTCTCCTTTTTATCACCCGCCATTTTGAAAAAATATCGTTGCGCACAATTTCGATAGATCTTTCGAAAAGTACGGTTTCAAAGCTTTCAAACCGTTTTTGAAATTTGCTGCTAGGATATTTAGGTGTCGAGATATTCAATTTCGAATTTGCAACAAATGTCGATTCAGCGAGGCTTAAGGGGCTAAGAGGCTCTGCGGTTCGTTTGGCTCTTTCATAATTTCAATAGCTGTGTTCATGTTTCTCTATATAATAATTTACATAACCTGTACAATATATTCAATGATTTGCATTTATTATTTTGAAAACCAGGGAAATGAAAGTAAAATTCAATTTAGGTTCTTCATTTTGCGTAATCGGTATTACGTAATAAAGATGAATTGCGTTTTAAGATACCGCTGTCATTAGCTCAAATTATGGTTGTAAGTCTTCCCAATATAAACCGCATGGAGTTTTACTGGTAGGAAAAGTTCCATTGTATGTAGTGTGTGTGTGTGTGTGTGTTTGTATACCACAAGGATAAGGACCCCGGACGTGGTTCGTCAGCTCCACAGTATTTCAAGATTTCACACCCTCCTTGTGGTGTGTGTGTGTGTGTGTGCATGTGTGTGTGGTGTTACAGCAGAGATAAGGACCCCGCAGTTCGTTACTCCTGCAGTAATTAATGACTCCAATCCCTCTCTGCTGTGTGTGTGGTGTGTATGTACTAATAGTGGGTATGACTGCCACGTGCAGTCAATTGATGAAGTTGCACGAAGCAACGCGCCTCGAAAGGAAAAGATCACGGAAAAAGAAAAGTCGCACGAGGCAGCGCTTATCGGAGTGAACACGTTCGGAAAAGGAAAATTGTTTGTTTTTGTTTATTGTCTTGGCACATACATTTAAGAAAAATCCAGTCAAGCCAGGCGTTAAAGCCCGGCGCACCGACAGAATCTCAGTCAAGCCAGAACGTAAGCCCGGCGTACTGACCAACTCGCGAAGTCCAGCGTACAAGAGATAGTGCCACTATCGGTGGTGGACCGTACGAAAGCCAAAAGCTGTACGAAGGCAATCTCTGATCGGCTCCGCGGGCACTCATATATGCCCTGGGCAGCTCAAACTCGCGTGCGAGCCGAGGGGCTCGCGCGCGCGACAACCCAGATCGCCGCGTCGCGGCGGCTCCGTGGACTAGGAGCGCCAGGGAATTTCGACGTTCAGGTGGCGTCCAGCGACTCGGCATCCCGCGCGCCGGGTCACCACGAACTCAGGCGCGATCCTGAACAGCATATTCAAGCTATGTACCATAATGGCCAATCGTACGGAGAAGGTAGAGAGCTAGGGACAGCTTCGCGAACTAAAGTGTATACCACAGTGATCATGCGTAACTGAAGGGTAAAGAATGATAACTTTTGATAAAAATTAAATTTCCAATTCGCAAAATTGTGTAAATTATTGTATAGAGATTAATGAACGCGGCTATTGAAATTATGAAAGAGCCAAACGAACCGCAGAGCCTCTTAGCCCCTTAAGCCTCGCTGAATCGACATTTGTTGCAAATTCGAAATTGAATATCTCGACACCTAAATATCCTAGCAGCAAATTTCATAAACGGTTTGAAAGCTTTGAAACCGTACTTTTCGGAAGATCTATCGAAATTGTGCGCAACGATATTTTTTCAAAATGGCGGGTGATAAAAAGGAGAACATGAAAAGTTGCTAAAAAAAGGTTCGAGCGTGCGACGGCGCATGGAGCAAAGTAAGTGTCGCAGCTCAATGGGACGAAAAGTACCTAAAAGTATAGAATGTTTTCTGTAAAATACTTCGTTATAGAGCTTGATGCGATACTTATTCACTGAATTATGCAAATTTAACAAGAAAACCGCATTTTTAGCAAAATTTGGAACAACTCAGTGAAAAATGATCACATCGAGCTCGGTAAAGTAGCATTTTAAAGATAACACTCTATACTTTCATGTGAATTTGGTCCCATTACGCTGCGATACCTGATGCACACCATGCACCATCGCAAACACGGACCTTTGATTATCAATTTTGCATCCTCTCACTTTATCATCCGCCATTTTGAAAAAAATGGCCGAGCATAATTGCCATTCAGATATTCTTAAAGAGGACGTTTCAAGCTTCATTTTGCATTTCTGCGCATATTTGTATCTTCATTATTTACCAAGTTATGATCATTTGAAATTTTGTAATTTTTTCCCAAATTTTTAGTGTACCGGGTTTTTTGCGTTTGAGTGTAGATAAGTGTTCGCATTAAAATTTCCTTCGATAAAGTAGAGCTCGATAATATCACGTTTGCAAAAACCCGCCCACACGTTCTGTTTTTGGGGATACTGTATGTGGAGATTACGCATCCAGTGAGGGTTAGTCACTCCAATAGCGGCAATTCTGACGATTTACCGTTCCATTTAATTCAAAAAAAGCTTCATAGGAAAAAATGATATTATCAAGAAAAGTGTTACCATTATCGCATCGATGCATCATTTCATTGTAAAACTCATTTCTTCTATCGAAATCACATTCCGCTAGCTCCTGAGTAAATTTTATTTTGAAATGATACCATTTTTCTTTCATCATAATTTTATGAATGGAAAATATACTAACTTCAGTCGCCTGTGCTGCCTTCCTTATCGAAGAATTAGGATTTTCTACAAATAATTGCATCATATCCAAACTTTTATCGAAATGTGTCGCTGATTTTGGTCTGTCACACCGCGAGCGGTCCTTGACAGATCCCGTTTCTTCGAATCGTCTGACAATTTTTTTAACTGTAGACTTTAAAATTGGTTCACGATTTGCATAAGTATCGTTAAACAAAGTCGCTACTTGTTCGAAGGACCTAACGCTGTCACCATATCCGCATCATCAATATTGTAATTCTTTCCTTTCAGTCAATACCATTTTGGCGATTACCGAAAGTATTAGGTGTACAAATGAATAATCCAAATTATTTTAAGCAGTTATGAAATCAATTTTAAATTGAATAGATTTTCCCGCTCTTTTGTAATTATGCAATGTATGCAATATAGCTATTAAAAAGAACATATAGTTTGGCGAAAGGCCCAACATAATCTTC
Source organism: Harpegnathos saltator (assembly GCF_003227715.2). Lineage (NCBI taxonomy): Eukaryota > Metazoa > Arthropoda > Insecta > Hymenoptera > Formicidae > Harpegnathos > Harpegnathos saltator. The sequence continues at coordinate 513,327 of NW_020230300.1, forward strand.
AAAAGTATTCAGTTCAGTACAGTCGAAAATGGCAACAGATAAGGTGCATATCCGACGCTGCATTCTTTACGAATTCCAATAAGGAAAAAATGCTGCAAGAGCGTGCGAATCGATTTGTTCCTTTCTTAGCGAAGGTGTTGTATCGTACGATGTGTGCGCATTTTGGTTTAAGCGGTTTATAAGCGGTAATTTCAGTCTAATCAACAAACAACGCCCTGGAGGCCCTCCGAAGTGCGATAATGATAATTTCGAACAACTGCTCGCTGAGAATTCGGCACAAACACAAAAAGAACTTGCAGAACAGTTGGGAGTAACGCAGCAAACGATTTCCAAACGCCTACATGAGATGGGAAAAATCCAAATAGAAGGAAACTGGGTTCCGCATGAACTCACTGAAACCAACAAAAATCAACGAGTGGCAGCATGACTTTTTCTTCTCAATAAGCAGCGTCGGCAGTCTTTCTTGTGGAAAATCGTTACGGGCGATGAGAAATGGATACTTTATGACAATTCGAAACGCAGAAAGTCATGGGTAAATCCCGGCGAATCATCAAAATCGGTCGCAAAACCAAATCGCTTCGGAAAGAAGGTTCTTCTCTGCATTTGGTGGGATATCAAGGGCGTGCATTATTATGAGTTGTTGGAACCGGGTGAGACAGTTACTGCGGACTGCTACCAACGTTAATTAATCTGCTTGAGTCAAGAATTGGAACGAAAACGCCCGTATACTGGCAAAGGAGAACGTTCAGTGAAATTGTTGCATGACAACGCCAGGCCACACATTGCTTCCAATACAAAAGACACCATAATGAGTCTTGGCTGGGACGTCTTGCAGCACCCAGCGTATTCACCAGACATTGCTCCATCCGATTATCACTTGTTCCGGTCGATGCAACACGCTTTGTCCGATATGCACTTCCAATCAGTGGATGAGATCCAAAAATGGCTTGACGACTTTATCGTGTCCAAAGACGTAACATTTTTCCGAGATGGAATTCATCAGCTGCCTGAAAGATGGCTTAAAGTTATAGGAAGCAACGGCGAATACTTTGATTGAATAATTTAATTTGCTTTCTTTTAAAATAAGCCTTGAACGTAGCTGAAAAATTTGGATTATTAATTTGTACACCTAATAATTTCTTACTTTGCAAAAGAAATTACTTTGACTTGATATACGAACAAGTAATTTGTTATTTTTTTGTTCACGCAGGGGAAATCCTCATGGATACCCCCGACCCTTGAGGGGTCGGGGGTTATGCCGGACTCTTACCGGCTAAAACCCCTGCGGGATATCTACCTGTCGGACCGATGTGGGGAGAGTCAGGGGAACTACTCCCGTATTCCCTCCCTGACACCCCGGCCCTAGGACTCTCCGGGAGCCCTTCGCCTCTAGTACCGCGCCCCCCTTTCTCTCACCGAGGAAAATTAGTGGGAGGCGCGGTCCCTGGCCAGTTTTCTGGCCAGTTGGCCTTCTGGTTTCACCTAAGGAGAAAAGGGACATCCACCTTTCCTCCGTACCCCCCTTCGTTTAATCAAAGAGGGATTTTGGGGAGTGGGCCCAGCTCCAACTGGGGTTATCACTCCCCCTTACCTTACCTGTCCGGCGGCTAGGGGGGAGCGGGGATTCAATCCCTACTCCCCCCCCGACGGAGGCGGGCCCGAGGCGGCTGAGGGAGCTCCCGACCCCTTCAGGTCTGGGACCTCTCCTCGGCCGAGGCTACCTCCGGCCCGCTGCCGTCCCCCCCCTACAGGGAGCGCCGACCCTGGCGTCTCCTAGTGCGATGCCTCCGCGGTCGGCGCTCCCACTCGGCGGCCTCAATCCGGAACATTACGTCTTCACAGAAGGAGACCGCCGCTGACCATGCCTCTTCGCTCCCGCACATGGCTTTCACCATATACGGGAGCGAAATCTCCCCCTCTCGGCACCCTACCGCTCTGGCGAGGACACAGTGCTCCCTGCTCCATGCTGGACATGCAGCCAGGGTGTGATGCACCGCGTCCATCAGCACAGGGCAGTGGTGGCATCGAGTGGTGGGTTCCTTCCTGATCCTTTGCAGGTACCGACGAAAGCAGCCGTGCCCGGTCAGCACTTGCACCAGACTGAAGGACATTCCACATCCCCTCCTGCCCGTCAATTCGGACAGGCAGGGGCGGACAGCCTCGGCCGTTTCGCGCCCGGGCCCCAGGGGGTCGAACAACATGTTCGCCCACCTCTTCAGGGTCCGGGCGCTGGCCTGGAGCTTCAGGGCCTTCAGACCCCTGGCCGTTAGCTCCCACGGAGCTCCTTCACCCTCCAATAGAGGATTCTCTTCTTCTCGGCAAGGAGCTCCACGGGGGGAGGACCGGCCAGGGTGGTCGCCGCCATGTACGATATTATGCGGTACCCCCGAATCGTCCTAATCATAACCGGCCGCAAGGCCTGCCGCAACACGCGTTTTCCGCCGCGGCAGACCAGCAGCTGGGACGCCCATATAGGCGCCCCGTACAGGGCGATCGAGAGCACCATACTCACGTACAGGCTGCGAGCTCTCCAACCTGGGTCCCTTCGGACGCGCATGAGACGGGCAAACGCCAGTCCAGCCTTGCGCACCCTGAAGGCCAACTGCCTTAAATGAGGCCCGAATCTCCACCGGCTGTCCAACGTCAGGCCGACATATTTTATCGTCGACTCGACGCTGATGTGGACGCCATCGACCAGGACCTGTCTCCGGCGACGCCCCTCGACTGCCATCGTGAAAAAACACGGCTTCAGTCTTCTGGGGCGCCACCTTGAGACCCAGGTTCCTGGTAGTTCCCACTACCGATGCCAACGCCGTCTCCGCGCAGAGGCGGGCTTCCCCCCACCTCTCCCCCCGGCCACCACTAACGTATTGTCCGCATAGCAGACGACGTGGCAGCCCAGGGGGAGCGGAGTGCGCAACACCCGGTCGAACGCGATGTCCCATAGCAGAGGACCGAGAACCGACTCCTGCCGGACACCGCGCTCCATAGCGCGTCGGCCTTGGACGCCGCCCTTCATAGTGAAGGCGAGGTCCCTGTCCCCGAAGTACGTCGAAAGAATCCACCGGAGATAGACGGGCATCCGGTGATGCACCAGCGCCCGCCCAATCTCCGGCTAGGGCAGGATGTTAAAGGCATTAGTGATGTCGAGAGACACCGCCAGTAACACCCTGCCCCCCCTCTCCACGACCGTCCGGGTCAGATCCCGGACACATTGGATCGCATCCAGCGTCGACCGTCCGGGCCTGAACCCATACTGACGGTCGTGGAGGTTCAGCCCCTCCGAGGACAGGTGCTGGATGAGGCGGTCGGCAACAATGCGCTCAAGCAACTTGCTCGCCTCGTCGAGCAGGCAAATCGGCCTGTAGACCGACGCACTCCCGGGCGTCTTGCCCTCCTTGGGGAGGAGGACCAGTATGACCCTCCTCCACCTCAGGGAGGATGAAACGCCCCCTCCATGAGGCACCCGCTCATTACCCTCCGCATGACCGCGGACAGGTTTCCCTCGCCGAGGGCGAGAGCCCAGGCGCGGCCAGGAATTCCATCGGGGCCGGGTTGCCTTTCCCTTGATCCCGATTTTCCTCTTGGTCCTGGCAAACTCCTCTGGACTCACCTCCAGGCCCTCGTGCCAGTCTCCCTCCCCTAACTCGGGGTCAGGGATCTTGGGAGGGCCCTCTTCCGCCCTCGGAAAGAGGGCATCCAGGAGCCCCTCGAAGGTCTGGTAGTTCAACGTCTCCGTCGGTGGGGGCGTCCAAGGGACCTTACCCATCATCCTCTTGTATAGGCGCCCCCACGGATCGTCGTCCAGGAAGCTCACCAGTTGCTCCTAGGCTATTCGCTTGGCCTCATCGATAGCGGTTTTGAGAGTCTCCTTCGCACGGAGATAGCCCTCTTTTGCCCCTGTGGTGTCCCCTCCTCGTCGCAGGGCCCGATAATATACCCGTCTGGCTTGGACAGAGGAGTCGCGGAGGTCCGCTATCTCTACCGTCCACTAGCACGCGGCCCTGCGCCGGCGGGGGTGGGATCGGGGCATCGCAGCGTCGCACGACGACGCCACGATACTCACTATCTCCCCAACCCCTTCGAGGGGCTGGGGTCCCACGCATCCCTCATCCAGGTACCAGGTGGCCACAAGGACGTCCGCCCGAAACCTGTCCGCGTTCAGTCGAATGAGAGCCCATCTCTTGGGGAGGGGAAAGCCCCTCCCCAGCGGCGGGCGGCCAGCACCCGTTCGGGTTCGGGGAGGCGGAGGGCCCACACTATGTGTCTGTGATCAGACAGTGACTCGTCCTCCGCCTCCACCCTCCATTCATAGAACATCCCGGCGGCCGAGGGGGATGTCCAGGTCAAATCAATGACCGACTCCCCCCTCGGCCGTACACAAGTGCTGGTTGACCCCCTATTGATTAACAAGAGGTCCAATCCCGCCGCCCAGCCGATCACGGCCTCGCCCCGGGGATCCCTCTGCCGGGGACTGCGGCTCCACACCTCGGAGTGGGCGTTGAAGTCCCCGGAAATTACGATGGGTCGGGGGTGGCACTTTCGCACCAACTCCCCGATCCCATCAAGGATCCCCGTTACGCGGTCGAGGTCGCCGAGACCGGCTCTGTTCCTGTGGTGGGGGATATATACCCCCACCACAGTGATGGGCCCCCAGTCGACCGCCACATACGAGGATCCCCTTTCCCTGATAACACAGGGGGTCCCCGCTGCGGGGTTTGCCACCATGGCCACCGACCGAGCCGTCCGGGCTGACGAACCAGCAATCGCTGCGTATCGGCACCCAATGCAGCTCGGTGGTCACCCCCAGCCCAGCACCCAGCTCTCGGATTCTGTGCACCCACAGATCCTGAGCCCGGGCGCCGCGGCCGAGGTTGGCCTGTAGGGCCCGGAGCAGTCTGAAGGCGAAGCCTTCTAGGCCTCCTCCGGGCCGCCTACATCCACCTCCCTGGGAGACCTCTGGCGGCACCGCCGCCTCAGTCTCCCAGGAGGGGGTTTCGGCCTTGGTAGCCTCATTCGCGGGTACCTTTTCGGAGTCAACGGAGTGGCGGGGGGTCCCTACCTGAGCGATGTCCTCCTCTCGGGAGTATGAGGAGGAATCGTCCTCCAGAGGAGTCGGGGGTAGCGCTCCCACCGACTCCCCTCCGTCTACATTTGTTGGGGGTATGCCCTCAGGTTACCCCTCAGAGAACCTGAGGGCATACCCTCCTCACCTTATCCGGCCTCCTGGAGTCCAAGTCCTCCTCCGACTGTCCCTCCTCCTGGTCCCTTTTCTCCGGGTCCTATTCCTCCGTTCCCCTTCTCTTCCTCCGGGACTTCGGCTCTTCCCTCTCTGGGGTCCAGGTGACGGTCCCTTCCTGCTCCGCCTCCCAGTCGATGGAAACGGACCCCTCTCCTTCTCCCCTCCATCCTCCGGGTCCTTTCCCTTGGGATCCCTCGTTGGGGGGGGGGCTGAGTCCGTCCTCTCCCTCAGCAACGTCTGGCCAGGTTGTTCCTCCGCGGGAGTTCGGGCCTTCCCCGCCTCAGAGCCTCCTTTCCCTGCCTGGGGAGTGACCTTTCCGATCCCCTTTCCTGCCTGCTTCTTCTCTCCTTCTCCTTCTGTCTTCCTCCCTGCTTTCTTCTTTTTTCTGTCTGCAGGTCCCCCGATCTTATAACCGGAGGGCCTGCCCTTATCCGTGCAGACAGGGCAGCGCGACGCCGCCTCGCACCCTTTGGCGCGGTAGCCGGGGTAACCGCAGTAGTAGCAGAGACCGCTGCGGTCGACGGCGCTCGTGCACCGCTCGCGCACGTGTCCCCGTTCCAAACAACGGAAACACAGCATTGCGCGAGCGGGTAGCGCCATCACATCCAAGCCGGAGAGTCGCAAAGCTGCGAACTTCTCCGACCTCTGGATGCGAAAACCGGGACCTTTTTCCGCCGCCAGCTTGCGGAGCTCCTCCGCAAGCCGGTCGGCGGACGCCCCCGCGCTGAGGCCAGGCACCTCCACTAGCATGGCCCCGTTCAAGGCCTTACGGACCCTCAGGGATGTAGTTATCCCGAGGTCCGCAGGCCTTATTCGACGCCTGGCCTCTACCATGAATTCATGGTACCGCTCGCGGAGGCACGCGATTGTGACGACCGTCGATCTCGGCGGCTTCGGCATGCCCTGCCTCGCCCCCTGTGTCCCCCTCCTGGGCCCTCACTTTTTGGAGATGAAGGTTTCGTCCTTCCTCTTCTTCTCCTCCTCCTGCAGCCTCTGCTTCTCTTTCCTCCTAATAACCTGGGACCAAGTTTCCGTCCCGGCCATATGTCGCCGACTTCCTTCCTGCGCATCCCTCTGTTCCCTTTGCGAGGGGTCCCGTCCAGGTTCCTTGGAACTCCTCGCAGGAATCCCCGTCCCCTGATCCCCCCAAAAGGGTCTTCCTTGGTCCAGGCTTCTCCCCTCCGATCTGCATCTGTTCCGATGCCTTCCGCAGCTTCTTCTTCGCCTTTTTCCTCTTCTTGCTCTCCTTCTTTCTCTCCTTCTTACCCTTCCCCTTAGTTCCTTCCTGCTCCGATGGTGGTAGGGCCTATGTCTTTAGCCCCACAGTTGGTATTGAGGCCTGGGCCTTCCAATCAGGGATCACCCGTCCCTTGGTCCTACCCTTATCCCGGATCGGATCCGTCACCGAGGACCTCCCCCCGGTCATCTGGATTTCCTCACCCCCGGGTACAAGGCGAGCCACCACGGCCGTTAAACGGTCGAGCTCCGCCATGCAGTCGCGGGTAGGGACCGTGGTGGCCATGGAGGCGTCTAGGTCCTCCTCGACCCCATCTGGTCTCTCCGTTGGGGGAGGGGAGTCATCCGGGAGGTTGTCGTCATACGACGGTGGCATTTCTCCGGGACGTCCCCCTTCCCCATTTACCATCCCCTTCTCCTTCCCTCTCCCATCAAAAGGAGAGAGAGAAGACGAGTGTACATTCTTCCTCCTTCTCTTCTTCTTCCTCCTCCTCTCGAACCACTCCATGGTCTTCTCCTCCTCCGTGGACGTCGTGCTCCCCACTGTCTCGGCGTACGTCCTGCGCCTATTCCTAAGAGGCCGGGAAGAGAGGTCGAGGGCGGGAATCATGGAGGCCTTGCTTACCCGCAATTCCTCCTCAAGCCTCCTGTTCTCGGTCCTCAACTCCCTCAGCTCTTCCCTGAGCTCCTCCACCTCTCTCGTGATCTTCAGGTCCTCATCCCCCCTCCCGTCTAGCTCCGCAGTCCTGGCCAGGAGGGTTGCCAGAACGGCCTCGGAGGTGGCCACGGCGCGGTTTAATAGTGACACAAAGGTCCCTTTGAGCGTTTTGAACCTTCGTGCCACTAGACGCACCGCGCCCAAGGCACGGCCCGCCTCCGAAGCTAGTTCTGACGACCTGGTCTCCCTCAGCAAGATTCTGGAGCAGGGGTCCCGAAAGACCTCCTCGACGGGGCGTTTGTCCTTAAGGGAACGAAACATCCCCTTGTCGAGGAGATCCCAGGCCTCTCTCTCCAGTCTCTCACTCTCCTCTTCCTTTCTCCTTACCAAATCTATGGCCTTCCTTTCTTTCAAACCCACCCCCAATCCCGTAGTCGCAAGTCTCCCCTGCTTCATTTTTTCGGGTATTAGGGCGGGAACCTCCGCTACCGAGGAGTCACTGTTAGTAATCGCCCTGATCCTCTTCATTCCACCAACGTCCTTGGCAGTCCTTCCTCCCTCGTTGCCGGTGTTGTTGGCAACCTTTGTTGCCCTCTGGGCCACCGTACTGGTGCCGGGAAGCTGTATCCTGGAGCCCTCTGACAGAATCACGTCGGACCTCTGGCGATCCGCTCCGACCTCCTTACCACTCCCCCAGACCCCCTACCTCCTTGTCCGAGTTAACCCTTTGCGCCCCCTGGTGTTCGGGGGGAGGCCCTCCTTGCTCCTTTAGAAAGGGGCCCCGGTCTGTTGGTCCCCGGTACCGGGATTTTACTCCCGGACCCCGAGGACTTTAGCATCCCACGTTGGGTGGCCGCCCTTGTCCTAACCGACGGACTGACCTTTCCACCCCCGCGGGGGGAAAAGCCGGCTGTTAGCCAGCGAGGACGATGGGCAGTCCTCAGATGTAGAGGACCCCCTGGATGACCCCCCTAATCTTCCGGGGTCCATCGCCGTACTCTCCCCGGGGGGTGGGGAGGAGGCACTCGCCTGGTGATTCCTTCCCATCCTTCTCACTCCTTCTTCCCCTTCGAAAAAATCACTCACCGAAGTGAGTGGTAAGTCCATGGACGGGTTGCTACACTCATCCGTATAGGACTTTGAGTCCGAAGGCTCGGAGTTTTGTTTTTTAAAATTGGAAATCATACTTGATCCCACGAGTTCGGCGGGAAGTGCACGTCAATCTATGATAGAGCCCCCGTATTACCATGGATAAGGCTAGCTTGTCCCCGTGGTACGCCAAGTTCCACGGATGAGGAACCACTCGCGACAGGTCTCGTACCTGCCATTCATCCTCTAGGCGTGGCATTCTTCAACCGTAGGATTACGTGGTGTTTTATAGAGGACCCGCCTCGCGGTCCGGCCAATTAAGGCAAGACCCCCGGCCCCAGAGACATGACCTAGGGTTACGGTATAGTAGGCTAGGGTACGCCGAGGTTCGCCTGAATCCCTCGTATCAGGATGCCGAAACACCCTGACCCCTAACGCCCACCCCGCTTCCCATCCCTATCCCCCCACCCCAAAACCCTCACTTCCCTGAACCCGAGCTGCTCTTAGCAAGTGATCCTCCCCACCCGGCCCTCCCTCCGATTGGACCGGAGGTACTGCCCAGGTGGATCAACAGATCGCTTGAGCCTCCCCACCACGACAAGGTAGCACCACATCGGGGAGGAAGTAATTTGTTACTTGTATGACAAATACAATCTGCATCTAGCATCCAGCATCTAATAAATTTTTTCCGATAAAGAAGAGTCCGATAACCAAAAACCCATCGATATGTTTTTTTGAGGATACTACATGTGGAGATTATGTCTGTGCTACCTTCCTTATCGAAGAATAAGGATGAGCTTCTACAATTGATTTGTAAATCTAATGACAATTTACAAATAATTTATTACAATGTGTACGCAACGAAACCTGCTAACTTGGCGGTCCTTAGGAAACGTATACTGCACCAAATAAATCTTATTTCACCAGAAATGAGACGAAACGTTTTCAATGAATTTCATCTACGATTAGATCATTGTCAAGCAGCAGACAGAAGACAATTTGAACACTTGATTCAATTTAACAATTAATTGAGTAAAAACCCGTCTACGTATACACGCACGCGCGTGCGTGCACGCACATACACGCACACACACATACACACAGCAGAGAGAGTTGGAGTCATTAAATACTGCGGGAGTGGCGAACCGCGGGGTCTTTATCTCTGCTGACACACACACAAACACACACACACACACACACACACACAGGGGTGTAAAGTCCGACCATGCAACCTCCACGCGGTACATCCTGGATAGTACTAATGCTGGCGACACCGTAAATTCTAAAGCTCATAACTCAGACAATTCTCAACAAAAATAGGTAAACAAGTAGTGTTTTGGAAACGTTTCTCTGTCATCTTTAACACTGTGTGGTAAAAAATGGGATATTCCATTTTAAAAAATCACAATGGCTTTGTGACCTCACCTTGACCTCTTCACTCAAGGTCAAACGGATATGATCGTTCAATAGATTTTAAAACCCTATAACTTTGGTTGGAAACGTCTTTCTCAGAAACGTTTTGTTTTCGAGACATTTGACCGTTTCCAGACTTTTCTAAAACTCTGTATACTAAATTTAGTTTCTGTCACGATTTAATTGTAATCTTAAACTTCGTATACAGGGTGTCCCATTTTAATGTTCCACCCCAAATAACTCTCCAGTATTGAAGTTTCAAAGAAAATGATTTCAATAAAAATTGTAGGGATTTAAGTGAGGTACCTTATGATGACTTTAACTTTGACCTCTATTTTCAAGGTCATTTGAAGATTAATTTGCGTTTTTTAAATGGGAACCCTTATTTTTTATTATACAGTTTTTTTTCTACTAATTAATTTGAACAACTTTTGTTTGAAATATATTTTTATTTGTCTAATATTTTTTGAGATATTTGAGGAAAACTTGATAACTTTTTTAATATTTAACTTACGACATCTCGCTAATTATTTGTCGGAAGAAAAAGTGGTACTAGACTTTCTTGCTTTATTTAATCTCAAGAATATATTATTACAATAGTGTCCTGATTTTTGTTTATTTGATGATTTTGAAATTTCCAAAAATCTGTAAGTTGACAAAAGTCAAGGCGCTATTGTAACAATATATCTTTGAGACTAAATAAAGTAAGAAAGTCTAGTACTACTTTTTCTTCCGACAAATAGTTAGCGAGATATCGTTAGTTAAATATTGAAAAAAGTTATCAAGTTTTCCTCAAATATCTCAAAAAATATTAGACAAATGAGAAAATATTTTAGACAAAAGTTGTTCAAATTAACAAGTAGAAAAAACTGTAATAAAAAATAAGGGTTCCCATTTAAAAAACACAAGTTGACCTTCAAATGACCTTGAAAATAGAAGTCAAGGTCAAAGTCAAGGTCATCATAAGATAGCTCACTTAAATCCCTACAATTTTATTCAGATCATTTTCCTTGAAACTTCAATACTGAAGTGTTATTTGGGGTGGGACATTAAAATGAGACACCCTGTATAAGGAGAAGATTTAATACATACATGTGTTTCAAACTTGCGCTTCTCGCATGCGCATGTCACCACGGAGCATGCGCATATGGCTACAGATCATCTTCAAGTTGTTGTATATCGTCGGTGATTATCGTCGTGACAGATTTCCTAACCGCTATCACTTCTTGACTTAATAACTTGACTTAATAACTCTTTTCTCACTTTAGAGCGACACTTTTTACTTTCAGATTTATGTTTTGCAGATTAAAATACATTATATTGTAAAGTTTCACGCAGATCAGAAGATGAACCCGTCTCCTTCACATTTAAAAGATTGTAACCCTCGTAAACTTTGTTTATTTTTTCCTGCAAACACTCAACAATCCATTGTTGAATTTTGCATGCTGGCTCATAAAAATCTCATACAAAGAAATTTTTTCGAAATCAAATGGATATATCAATTTCTTTGCGAGAAGATGAGTATCTCAAGTGACTGATATCATTTAAATTATTAGCGTTAATAAATTTAATATTAATAATAATTAAAATATAATAATTGTATATCAACACTTACAATGCATGTGTATGTTCATAATTGAGTATGAAAATTATAAAATTAAATATAAAAATTATAAAAATGGCCACTCATTAGCGTCATTTTGTGTCATTGCTAGAAGTTGTCCCCACGATCTCGAAATATTTCTTCCCGAATTGCAGATAACACGTGGGATGAAAGATGAAATGATGAAGAAACAAGACGGAGAGATTCTCGCTTAACGATAAGATTGCTGCTGACTCACCTCGTGCCTACTCCTGCCACACGGTCCGCTTATCGATGATGAGACAAAGATGGGGAATGATTGATCGTCTGCGCTTTTCTAACTTACTATCTTTGTCCTTATAAAATACTATTTCCTTAAGGATCTACAGAAGCCATACTAGAGACCTCTCGCGGAGACCCGCGAACTAGGCAAAATTATATTACAAATTATGAACAAAATACGAAGAGAATCACCTTATATGCATGATATTTGCAATCAGGAAAAATATCCGCAGGATCGTACAGAGCGCTTTTCTGGAAAAAAAGTCGAAATAAAAATCGATTAAATAATTTGCATGAACGTTCATCCCGCGGTGCAGCACAAGCCTATATTTTCATTTATTACAAATTTTCAAGAACCTAAATGCAAAATCAGACTCTGTACCGACCTAGATACTAATATAAGCAAGATGTCTATGTAAGTCTCATAAGCAAATATGATGTCTGCGTGGCAAAATATGCTTGGTGCAGATAACACGGAAAGTGTAGCCCAGCTGTACTATGGTGCAGTCTATATGACCTAACTGCCTTGCGTTCACGCGAGTAATACATTAGCATTAGCGTATATATGAGCAGTGCATAAATATTGCCGTGTGTATATGTATGAATACCTTCCAGCTTCCATTTTAAAACATAAGATATTTTGTCACGTTGATGTTATGTATTACCGCAAAGTTGTTATGATACATCTTTTGCATTATACCCGAGGCCCTTATAAAGGCAGATTTTTTAATGAAGCCGTAAATAATTTTTCATAAACAAATAAAATGTCAGCAGTACCAAGCGTCGCAGCAAGTCACGAGCGATACAATTTTACTAGAAAAGATATTCTACCTCGTTAACGATATATGTAACCACCAAATTAATATGGAACATTCCTTGAACTATTATCGAGATCCCTACAGAGCCAGATTTTGCAATCCGACCTTCCAAAACTTATAATATATTAATAAAACGTACGTCGTACGAAACATCGCAGCGAGTCCCGCGAAATACCATGTTACAAGAAAAAATATTTTGCCTCGTTGCTATCATATATCACCACCAAATTGTTATAACATATTCCTCGATCTATTCCCGAAGTTTCTACAAAGCCAGATTTCGCAATCAGGCCGTCTAACGTTTATCATAAATAAAAGATGCACCAAGCGTCAAGGCGGATCACGCGAATACAATTTCACAAGAAGAGATATTCTGTCTCGTTGACGATATATGTAACCACCAAATTGATATGGAACATTCCTTGAACTATTATCGAGATCCCTACAGAGCCAGATTTTGCAATCCGGCCGTCCAAAATTTATAATATATTAATAAAGCGTGCGTCGTACGAAACATCGCAGTGAGTCCCGCGAAATACCATGTTACAAGAAAAAATATTTTGCCTCGTTGCTGTCATATATCACCACCAAATTGTTATAACATATTCCTCGACCTATTCCCGAAGTTTCTACAAAGCCAGATTTCGCAATCAGGCCGTCTAACTTTTATTATAAATAAAAGATGCACCAAGCGTCAAGGCAGATCACGCGAATACAATTTCACAAGAAGAGATATTCTGCCTCGTTGACGATATATGTAACCACCAAATTGATATGGAATATTCCGTGAACTATTATCGAGGTCCCCAGAGCCAGATTTTGCAATCCGGCCGTCCAAAATTTATGAAAAATAAATGAAGCGTCCGTTGTACCAAGCAATCACTCGAAAAATTATTTTACGAGAAGCAAAATTTCGCCTTGTTGACGATATGTATAATTGCTAAACTGTTATAGCACCTTCCTTGAACTATCCCCGAGAACTCTACAGAGCCAGATTTTGCAATCCGGCCATAAAAAATTTATCATACGTTAATAAAGCGTCAGCCGTACCAAACGTCGCTGCGAGTCACTCGAAATATCATTTTACGAGATGTAATATTTTGTCTCTTTGACGATACGTATTATTACCAAGTTGATGCAGCATTTTCTTCATACTATTCCCGAGATCGCTATAAAGCCGGATTTTGCAATCCGGTCGTCAAAAATTTATAATATATAAATAAAGCGTCCGTCGTACCAGGCGTTGGAGTGAATTACTCGAAAAATCATTGTAGGAGATGCAAAATTTCACTTTGTTGACGATATGTTTCACCACCAAATTGTGTTAGCATCTTTTTTCAACTATCCCCGACAAACCTACAGAGCCAGATTTTACAATCAGGCCGTGAAAAATATATCGTAAGTAAATAAAGATGTATGAAGCGTCGGAGCAGATCACGTACAATATCATTTTACAAAATGAGATATATTAGTTCACTGATAAAATATATCATCATCGTATTGTTATAATATATCTCTAAAACTATTCCCAAGATCCTCACAAAGACAGATTTTGCAATCAGGCCGTCTAAATTTTATTATAAATAAATAAAGATGCATCAAGCATCAAGGCGGATCACGCGAATACAATTTCACAAGAAGAGATATTCCACCTCGTTGGCGATATACAGGGTCATCGAAAAGTATCGGACCCTCCTAATATCTTCAGTTAGAATGCATTTTGGAAAAAATGTCCAATAGCAAAGTTGTATGGTTTTAAACGGGGAGTAAGATTATGACCTTGACTTTGACCTTGACCATGTCCTTCAAGATCATTTCAAGGTCAACCTTATTTTTTTTAATGGAACTGCCAACATTTTATTACACATTCTTATAGCTTATCTCGAGAGCTTTCCAAAACACTATAATAAAATATTTTTTTATTAAGTACTTTTTGAGTTATAAAGGTTTGAAATTAACAATTTGTTAAGTGGTGTGTGATTCCGATCAGTTAAGGCGAATTTCATTCCAATTGGTCAGCTTGGGCAAAATATTCAATTGTACCAAACAATTCACAACAAATGTTCAAATTGTTGCCCTTCAACAGCCTGGCAATATGCCAATCTGTTATAAACAGCTGAAACCGCATTCCGGAACGTTTCCGGCGGTATTAGTTCTATCTCTCTAGTTATTCTCCCTCTTAAATCATCTAAATCTTGAGGCTTGGTGGTATAAACTTTACTTTTCAAGTAACCCCACAAAAAAAGTCAAGTGGGGTCAAGTCCGGAGACCGAGGTGGCCACTCAATATGACCCCTTCGCCCTATCCACCTGTCCTGAAAGACCTCATTCAAATATTGACGGACAATGACACCATAATGAGGTGGAGCTCCATCCTGTTGGAAATAAATTTCATCCATATTTCCACCAGCTATGTCTCGAATAGCTGGAACAATTTGTTCGCGAAGCATGACTGTGTATACTTGTGCTGTCAAATTGCCTTCAATGAAGAAAGGGCCAACTGGTCTACCATTAAGAATACCAGCCCATACGTTAACTTTTTGTAGATATTGGGTATGATTGTCTCTTTTCCAGTAAGGATTAACGTCACTCTAGTATCTACAATTGTGCCTATTTACATTTCCAGTCAGTTCAAATGTGGCTTCATCAGAGAAAACAATATTATTAAGTAATAGAGGATCGTCGACAATCATCTCCATCATAAGATCACAAAATTCGATGCGTCTATCAAAATCGTCTTCGGACAACTCTTGGACCAAATGGAGTTTGTATGGATGCCATTTATTCAATTTCAGAATTTTACTGACAGATGCATAACCGATTTCGTGTTCTTGTGCAACGCGATTGATGGAAATGTGGGGACTTTCAACGAAAGACTGTAAAACATCTAATGCCTTATCATTATTTGTTGCTGTTTTACGTCTACCAGATTTTGGGCGGCTTTTAACGCTACCAATGTCCTCGAAACGTTGAATAGTACGGATTACAGTACTTTTGGAGATCCTATTATTTTCATTCCGAAAATTTTCATCAAATAATCGCATTACTGTTTTATACCCTCTTTGTTAATTTCCCCATCATCGCATTATTAACAGTGTTATTCGAACTCTTTCAGAAAGCTTCGCCATTCTTAATTAGAGCAAAGAAGAATTAATCAGGTAAGTGATAGGAAATTGATCTAAATAATTAAGTAGAGAAAAATACTAATTATTAAATGTTGGTCCAACTATCGATTTGTTTATTTCAACCAGCACTAGCAAAAAGCTCGTTAAGCAACTGAAAATCTAATAGATCAATTAATAATATTTACGAAAAAATTCTGGGCTATTGGAAACAAAATGAAGATGTTTGGGACAATCAATTGAAGCGCAATGGCTTCTTTTGTTACAGAAACAATTTTTGAGGCTGTTCGTTTTCGTCCATGAGGTGACTGCTGCTCGCTAAGAAGAAGACAGCACTGCATCAAAGATTTAAATCAGTGATCCGCATTGTTTGCTCAAGAGCTTGTATTACTATTGGTGCCTGCGAGAGTGAGACAATAAAGATCGGCCCCGCCAACACTTTCGAGCAGATTCCCACTAACGCCTTCGGACATCACGCATTCGAGCAGCTTCTCGCGATCACCTTCGGGCAGTTTTCCGCCACAGCCTACTAGCATAACCGCTTGAAGCCGTACAACTGTGCTATTGGACATTTTTCCAAAATGCATTCTTACTGAAAATATTAGGGGGAGCCGATACTTTTCGATTAATGTATTTTCTTTAAACCAATTAATTGGTCTCATTATTTCACGCACAAAAATATTAAGGTTATGATTACTGAAAACTAAATAATATTTTACAAGATATTTTACATTTTGTGTCAAAAAATTGTTAACTTCAAACCTTTATAACTCAAAAAGTACTTAATGAAAAAATGTTTCATTATAGTGTTTTGGAAAGCTCTCGAGATAAGCTATAAGAATATGCAATAAAATGTTGGGTGTTCTATTTAAAAAATAAGGTTGACTTTGAAATAACCTTGAAGGACATGGTCAAGGTCAAAGTTAAGGTCATCATCTTACTCCCCGCTTGAAACCATATAACTTTGCTATTGGACATTTTTTCCAAAATGCATTCTAACTGAAGATATTAGGGGGATCCGATACTTTTCGATGACCCTGTATGTAATATATATATACTCTTGGTACGTCTCTAAAGATAATAAAAGAATTTCATATTATGGACATTATAAACTTATATATAAATTTATTTATATATATATATAACCATATGTATAAACTTCAATTACCATATATATTATATGGTTAAATATACGTAAATTGCGCACTTTGGGACGACGTTGAAGTTTGGAGCGTTCTTCGAGCGAAAAATGAAAATAGTCTTTACTTAAAAAAAACCACTTAATATAAATGTAAATACATATAAAAGACAAATTTGTGTTAAATATGACATGACATTATAAGAAAGTTGTTCTTCCCGAAAATTACGCATATAATCATTCATACAGATTATAATTTACTTCCGGCACTCACACCACTTTGTGCCAAAAACTGACAATACATTTTCACCCTCTGGCATGTGGGAAAAGAGAAAAAAATAGGTTAATAGCAATATCGTCCCGGAACACTTTCGTTCTCCCCGAAAATTATGTGCATACCACCGCACTCAGACAGATTATAATTACTTGCGGCACTCACAGCGCTCTGTGCCAAAAACTAACAATGCATTTTCACTCTCTAGCATGTGGGAAAATAGAAAAAAAATGGTTTAATAGCAATCGCGTCCCGGAACACTTTCGTTCTCGTCGTATCCCGGGACGAAAGTGTTCCGGGACGCGATTGCTATTAAACAATTTTTTTCTGTTTTCCCACATGCCAGAGATTGAAAGTGTCAGTTTTTGGCACAGAGCACTGTGACTGATGGAAGTAATTATAATCTGTCTGAGTGTGGTGGTATGCACACAATTTTCGGGGAGAACGAAAGTATTCCGGAACGAGATTGCTATTAAACTAATTTTTTTCTATTTTCCCACATGCCAGAAAGTGAAAATGCATTGTCAGTTTTTGGCACAGAGCGCTGTGACTGACGGAAGTAATTATAATCTGTATGAATGATTATATGTGCATAATTTTCGGGAAGAACAACTTTCTTATAATGTCATGTCATATTTAACACAAATTTATCTTTTATATGTATTTACATTAAGTATTGTATTTACATTATGTAAATTACACAAATTTATCTTTTATATGTATTTACATTAAGTATATATTTACATTAATTAATATATATTTATATTAAGTAGTTTTTTTTAAATAAAGGCTATTTTCATTTTTCGCTCGAAGAACACTCCAAACTTCAACGTCGTCACTTTGGACTCCTTTTCCTCGTCCTCCTCTTCCTCCTCTTCCTGCACCTCTTCCTCCTCTTCCTCTTCTTCCAATTATATCTCTTCGTCCTCCTGGTCCACCACTTCTGCCCTGCAGCAACAACTGCATTTGTTCATGTAGTTCTTTCTCGCTTTTCTTCCCTTCTTCTTTTCTTTGGCGGCGACGTTGCCGTTGCCGTCGCTCAGCAGATGGGGTCTAAAATGTAACAAATAACAACAATATTATATATAAACTTATAATATAGCAACATCTTTAATAATACATATAGTATTAAGGGTTACCTGTTCTTCTTCTGCATGACGTGGAACGAGTACTGGTACCGGTACCGGTACATGTACCGGTTCAGGTATTTTGTCTTGATGAGGCCATACTATACTGTGCCGGTACTATAAATGGTTTCACCGTATATTCTTGAATGCCCATTGGAATTGCTAAAAAAGAAAAGAATAGTAAAAAAAGAAACACGTATATATATATATATATAAAATATATATATAAATATATATATACACATCAATATATATATACATATGTATATATTATATACACATGTATATATATACATATAAATATATACATACATCAATAAAAATGTACATTACTAAAAATAAACAAAATATAACCTTACCATCTTGTATCTCCATTTTCGCGGGAATAAATGAGAGGTATTTGTCTATCATGCTCCACCCCCATATAGCGGAGGATATGTAACCATTGTAAACGGAAGACGTATGTATTGGGTTGGCAACTAAGTTCCCGCCGTTTTTTAAATTTTAACATTCCGCATGTCATTAAATGTTTTTGGCATAATGTTTTACATCATTCGAAAGAGGATGTTTTGTTCTACCGGAATCTATGTTTTGTTTTTTTGTTCGAGTTAATTTATGTTAATTAATCGGCAGCATGGAGTTCTTTTGCTATACGACAACGCCCGCCCTCATATCGCCAATATGACCAAAGAAGCCATTCAAACGCATGGGAAGTGCTGCCACACCCGCCGTACTCTCCCGATTTGGTAACGGATTTCCACCTTTTTCGATCTCTTTCAAATGCTATACGCGGAGTTTCGTTCAATACTGACGCAGAATTGAGAGCTTGGTTGGATGAATTTTTCGAGTCGAAACTGGGTGATTTCTACCAACGAGGTATTGAAAATCTTGTTGAACGTTGGGAAGAAGTTGTAAACAATAAGGGAGAATACATAATTGATTAATTAGTTGTTAATTTTTATTGAAAAGTAAACTTTTAAAAAATTTAAAAAAACGGCAAGAACTTAGTTGCCAACCCAATACATTCCATTTGGAGCTGTAATCGCTTTGGAGTGTGTAAATGAAGATAATAACTCGCTTCGAGGCATTTGTAGCATGAAAAGGATTGTGTAACTTTTTTCAATATTTAACTTACGATATCTCGCTAACTATTTATCAGAAGAAAAAGTGATATTAGACTTTCTTGCTTTATTTAGTCTCAAGGATATTTTGTTCCAATAGCGCCCCGATTTTGGTTAATTTAATGATTTTAAAATTTCCAAAAGTTAATAACTTAACAAAAGTCAGGGCGCTATTGTCAAAATATATTCTTGAGAGTAAATAGAGTAGAAAAGTAGTAGTTTGTACCACTTTTTCTTCTGACAAATAGTGAGATATTGTAAGTTAAATATTGAAAAAGTTATCAGATTCTCCTTAAATATCTCAAAAAATACTAGGCAAATAAAAAAATGTATTACACAAAAGTTGTTCAAATTAATTGATGGAAAAAGATAGTGTTATAAAAAATTTGGACTTTCATTTCAGATTTTTATGTTGATCTTTACTGGGTTTTTCAAGGTCATCCGAAAGTCTAATTGATAACGTCATGAAATAGATCCTTCGAAGCCATACAACTTTTATTTGAAACATTTTTCTCAGAAACGTTTCGTTTTCGAGATATTTGACCGTTTCCAGAGTTTTGGTATACTCTGTATATTCAGGGTATCTCAGAACTTTGGCACACGGGCTCCGTAGGGATATAGAACTAAGTAAGAGGAATAAAAAAGTCCTCTACCATAATGTGAAAATCGTAATAATTTTTTAATTATAACAGCGCAAAGTTAGGCGTTTTTCAAGCCCAGCGCGGCCTATAGACGCTCCGCGGCAAGCTGTAAGCGTAGGGGCTGAGCGATAACGCGGCTCGCGCTGACCGTCGCGCGACGTCAAAGCGCCAAGATGCCATCGCGACAGTGACCTAGTTTACATCGTACACTTGATACGCGTATTAAGTACTATATTCATACCAAATTCGTACTAAATATTTAGTACGCACGATGTAAACGCTGTCGAATCAACTTGATGCGAGCATATCAAGTAGGAATATCGTACTAGAGCTCCAAACAGGGTCTCTTTGATGACTCCTCCACACATGCTCTGAGGAAGATCCCTGGACTCGTGACAGAAAGTGCCGTAGACATAATTGCTATTAGCCTCATGCCGTCCTCGTGTCGTCGTGGCGGCGAACAGGAAAGGAAGCCTCGGCTGATCTTTTCGTGATGGGTGCGAGAGTATTGATCAAAGTAAAGTTATGTGTAGAGCGACGCATCCGCTTGAAGTATCGTACTAAATTGATACGCGTATCAATTGATATAAATGATCAATTGATATAAATAACGATGTAAATGCATAAAATGCAATTTGAAGGTAATTTAGCATTGAACATAACCTCAATTAAAACCAGTATTGTCATTAATTTTTGATTAAACGATATTACATTAAAATGTTTTGTAAAAAAGGACTAAATTGGAAAGAAGAAGAAACGCGGATATTTTTAGAATTATGCACGAAAAAGCAGATTACTGCATTAATGGATGGGAAAAACACAAACATGTTAATATTTTTCATTCATTAGTGGAAGATATGGAGAAAAAAGGCTATTTTAAAACGGCTCAACAAATGAAATTAAAACTGAAAACGTTAAAGCTTGCCTACTTTAAGTGTAAAAGAGAAAATAGTTAAGTGGTGCAGCAAAAACAACCTGTCCATTTTATGAACAATTAGATATTTTATATTGTACTCGGCCAAACGTGCAAGTTCTTCATGATGCATCAGGAATCTGCGATACTGCAAGTATCGAAAATGAATCATGTAAGTGTCATAATTCAATTTATATTCAAATGAAATTGGCTAATTCACTTTAAATGCTTTCTTGAATTTTTGATCTTCAAAATTGTACTCAAAGCCTAGGATAAACAGTCTGGGATTCTGAATGCATGTTACGGAGTACATCTTATGTGTATGTTTCAAAAACTAATTATGAACGAGGAAAAGCATACAACTTAGTTAACATCTACTCATAATCTTAGTCCCGAAACATTCAATGCTGTGCATAATTATTATTAATAAAAAAATAATTGAATATGATTTCAGCGAGTAGATACGAGGGTAGTTTGATAAGTCAGTGACTTTTTTAATAAAAGATATTTTTTTCGGCAAATAAGCGTTTTATTTCTCAACGTAGTCTCCTTTTAGCTCGATACATTTAGTCCACCGTTTTTCCAATTTTTTTATTCCTTCCAAATAATAGGTTTTCTCAAGGCCCTCAAAATAGGCGTTTGTTTCAGTGATGACCTCTTCATTCGACCCAAATCTCTTACCGCCCAGCCATTTCTTCAGGTTTGGAAACAGGAAATAGTCGCAGGGGGCTAAATCTGGTGAATATGCTGCATGGGGTAGCAGTTCGTAGCCCAATTTATGAATTTTTGCCATGGTGACTACACACGTGTGCACCTGTGCATTGTCCTGATGGAACAGCACTTTTTTCTTCGCCAAATGCGGTCGTTTTTGCTTGAAATCAATATCGAATCTGTCCAAAAGCTCTGAATAATATTCGCCGGTGATCGTTTTACCCTTTTCAAGGTAATCGATGTGAATGATACCGCGTGCATCCCAAAAAACTGTGGCCATGACCTTGTTGGCCGACAGACCCACCTTGGCCTTCTTTGGTGCACGTTCACCCGAAGAAATCCACTGTCTTGATTGTTCCTTGGTCTCTGGTGTGGTGTGATGGATCCATGTTTCGTCTACGGTAACGAAACGGCGCAAAAACTCGTTCGGATTGCGGCTGAACATCGCCAAACACTCCTTTGAAATGGTCACACGGTTGCGCTTATGGTCGAGTGTGAGCAATCGCGGCACCCATCGCGCGGATAGCTTTTTCATGTCCAAATATTCATGTAAAATGTGATGTACCCGCTCAGTTGAGATGCCTACAGCCTCAGCCACTTCACGCACTTTCATTCTCCGATCGTCCAATATCATTCCATGGATTTTATCGACGATTTCTGGCGTGACGACCTCTTTTGGGCGACCTGAACGTTCGGCGTCACTTGTGCTGGTACGACCACAACGGAACTCAGTAAACCACTTCTTAACCATTGAAATTGATGGTGCAGAGTCCCCATAGTATTTATCAAGCTTTGCCTTGGTTTCGGTGATGGTTTTTTTACGCAAAAAATAATGCTTAATCAGCACACGAAATTCACTTTTTTCCATTTTCGTTAAAATTCACGAGGTTGTCTGCTTTCAATGGCTGTTAAACACTAACTAAATGGCGCAGCTTGCCCAAACTTGTACAGTAGTCTATTAATAGATGGCAGTTGACGGGAGCAGTGCTGCATTTAAAGTTACTGCGCGAAAATTCAAAAAGTCACTGACTTATCAAACTGCCCTCGTATATAGAGGATTGTTCAATTATGAATGATAGTGAAGTCCCAGAAGAAAGCGAGTCTAGTTCAACCATCAGCAATGAACCTCCTAGAAAGAAAAACCGTGGATTTAACAAGCTTTCAGGTACGTATAGGTTCAGGTACGTTCAGGTACGTATAATTAAATAATATCAGATATTTCCATTTCTTTAGCCACAATTTAATGTAAGATCAACTTTAAATATATGTATAATGTAGAATTATTAACAGAATATATATATGTGCATTTATCTGCTGGTATCAGTATCACACAACATAGAATCTACATCAATGTTGTGTGATATGATACCAGCAGGTAAATGAGTATTGTTATAACAACATTACAGGTAGAAAAAGTTACGAAACTATTCTAAACAACTATATAAAGAATATAATACAAGCACAAGAACAAATTTTAACGGATATTATTATAAAATGACATGCATTATTACAGAATTACACGCAGAAAAAAATGATAAATGGTGAAATGGCAAACCAAAGATTGTGGGAGAAAGAAATAATAGAGAAGGAACGCATTTCAAAGAGAACAGATGCAATATTTTGTACAAGCGATACAAGCAATTGATTCTGAGGCCCCGCCGTCAAATTATGGAATATCACAAAATTTTTTTATGCCTCAAAATTATGGAATATCAACAAACTATAGGCTGCCACAAAATGTTAAAATTATTCCAGTATGTTTATAATAAAATTAATCTTATATGAAGTGAGATTTACATAAGCCACATTCGCAAACTTAACAAATTTAATTGTAGAGATTGAGAAGCGGATTAGTTAATTCCGTTAGATCTAACAACATTGACTATTTCTCTTTTGAATCCTTATGGTTCAATTCGTTAAATTTACGGATACGACTTATATAGATTCCGCTTTATATCACAATACATATATACTTATATAACATCTTGATTTAACAGATGAAAGAAAAAAATATCAATAGGTCAAGCCAAATAAATATAATAACATCAACGGCGTCAACATTCACATCTTCTACCATTACTGAGGAGAACAACGACAGTTCCAAAGCATGAAAATTTGTTGGAACGTACTGAAAATAATATTACAAACAATATTATACAATTACGTACAAGCAATATTACAACTATGTACTGAAATGTAATGAAATAAAATATATATAAGTATGTACATTATAAATCGGACCAAAGTATTATAAAATATATTAAGTTTAAAATTTTAACTAATATATTGAGACCAAAGTATTATTAAGGTTAATTAAAAATTTAAGTTTATTAAAGTATATTTAGATACGTATATTAGAAAATAAGATAACATATTATTAAAATATAAATATGTTAAAATATACTATGAAAAATAAAATATAAAAAATAAAATATAAAATGTTATACACAGTCTGTCCCAAATACGATGAGACTGGTTCCATCAAAGTTCTTAGCGCAGCGATATCTATGAGTGAATGATGGTAGGTGAATGTTCTACCCTTCATCTACTTAACCTCAAAATTTGAGCGAATTCGGTTGATATTTCACTGTGGTTTGACATTTTATGTAAAGTCACTTTGTGTACGTTGGTCGAAAAACCAACTTTTAAATTGGGTAAAAGTGGTGCAGAAACGTACGAAACGCTAAAAAATGTGTACGGGGATGAATGCATGTCCCGTGCACAGGTTTTCCGTTGGTTTGGCCGATTCCGTGACGGTCGTGAGGACCTTGCAGACGATGACCGAGCACCGCCGCCAAAAACCACTCGCAATGAAGAAAACATCGAAAAAGTCAAAGAAATTCTTCGAAGCGACCGCTGTGTGTCTGCCCAGATATTATCTGGGAGTTCTACAACGATTGTGGGCCAGAATTCGACGAGTTCGACCGGAATATCAAGAGCCAGGCAGCTGGTTTTTGTTGCACGATAATGCACCATCGCACAAAGCCATC
The DNA here is from genome assembly GCF_003227715.2 of Harpegnathos saltator. NCBI lineage: Eukaryota > Metazoa > Arthropoda > Insecta > Hymenoptera > Formicidae > Harpegnathos > Harpegnathos saltator. The sequence goes on from NW_020230300.1 coordinate 537,683, forward strand.
ATGGTACGTGAATTCTTGACCAAAAAAGGCATCATTGTTATCGATCATCCACCGATATTCACCTGATTTAGCTCCGTGCGACTTCTGGCTATTTCCCAAACTGAAATTGGCGATGAAAGGAAATCGTTTCGATACCATCCCGGTCATCCAAAAAACTTCGACCGCCATACTAAAGGCCATTCCAACCGATGAGTATAAAAAATGTTTCGAAAAATTTGTTGAACGTTTCCAGCGCTGTATTGACTCAGAAGGAGATTATTTTGAATAAACAAGAATAAAAAATCAAAATAATAAACGCTTTGTATTTTTTTTAGACCAGTCTCATTGGATCTGGGACAGACTGTGTATAAATAAATAGAAACATTTATTAATATTTATATTTATTGTACATATATTTATTTATTATACATTAATATATTTTAATATGAATAAAAATATAATAATAATATTTGTACCTATTTTTACAATTAAAACCTATATTATTTATAGCTATAGTATTTATTATATTTAAAATTATTATTATTTGCACAAAAAATCACTTTTCGAATCTTAAGTAGCGTCCCAAAAGACAAAATAATTCCATTTTACAATATCAAAGGAAATAATTTATCTTAATAGCGTTATTCGAAGAGGGAAGTTTGCAACTAAATAATCTTTTAGACATTCTCGTATATTAGTAGAACGTACATTGTCTCGTTCACGACTTATTTGTTGTCTTGGTTGCACAAATAATTCATCTAACTCAATAACAGGTTGCAACCACTCTTCAAGAAATTTGTCTTTATTGTGTTCACAAAAATTGTGCAGCACACAATACGCAACTATAACTTGAGGTACAAATTTATAATTACAATCCATTTTTTTTTGTAACATCCTCCATTTGGCTTTCAGCCTTCCAAATGCCATTTCCACTGAAACTCTTACGGAATTGAGATAGACATTAATTGATTCTTGTTCAGGTGAAACTGAACCAGGATAACTCTTTATTAGCCATGGCAGAAATGGATACGCTGGATCTCCAACTATCATAAAAGGTATTCCTTGACCGTTTATGTGTTTTTCCACCTAAAATAAAATAAATGTTTCTTTTATAGAAATATATGTGCTAAAATGCTAAAATGTATGTGTTTATATACATATATATATATATTCTATATATTATGCTGTTAATAGCGGATATAGATGAGGAGTTGAAGAAAGGAGGATGGGGGGGGGTAAGGTTAGGGGAAGAAAAAGTGTATACGTTAGCGTATGCAGACGACTTGGCGGTACTGGCAGAAAACGAGGAGGGGATGAAGGGGATGATAGGGAGGCTGGAGAGGTATGTAGAAAGGAAGGGTTTGGAAGTGAACATAGAGAAAACGAAAGTAATGAAGTGTAGAAGGAGTGAAGGGAGATGGAGGAAGGTGGATTGGAGGTGGAAGGGGAAGAGAATAGAGGAAGTGAAGAAGTATAAATATTTAGGATATGTGGTGATGAGGAATGGGGGGTAGGAGGTGCAGGTGAGAGACAGGGTAAGGAAGGGAGCGAAGGTGATGAGGCAAGTATGGGAGATAGGAAAAAGGAGGTTTGGAAAAGATTGGGGAAGGAGAATATGGTTATTTGACAAGCTGGTATGGCCGGTGATAAGTTACGGGGTAGAAGTGTGGGGATGGAGAGAGAGGACGAAAATAGAAGAGCTGCAAGAAAGATATTTGAGATGGATACTGGGGGTAGAAAGGTGGACGCCAGGGTATATGGTGCGAGAGGAGGTGCAGAGGGAGTTATTGAGGAGCAGAGCAGGAATGAGAGCGTGGTGGAGAGGGGTATGAGAAGAGATTGGGAGAGGGGAAGGGGGGAGATATAGCAAGAAGGTGCTAGAGGGAGATGAGAAATAGGACGGGGAGAGGAAAAGAAGCGGGGAAATGGGAAGAGGAGAGGAGAAGGTTCTTTGAGGATAGGGGGTAGAAAATAGACGAGATAGAGGAAAAGAGGGAAAAGGGAGAGGAGATAAGGGGAGAGGAAATAAAGAGTAGAGAAAGGAGAAGGCAGGAGGAGGAGAGATGGGAAAGGATAAGAGAGTCAAGATACAATGAGGGATACGGAAGGGTGAAAGGGAGGGGAATACTAGGATATCTGAAAATGGAGTGGGGAGAGAAAAGATGGAGGAGGATAGCGAGATTTAGGCTAGGGTGTGAGTTGAGAGGAGGAAGATACTGGGAGGAGGAGGAAAAGAGGAGGTGTAGGATGTGTGGGAGGAGAGAGGAAACTTGGAAACATATATGGAAGGAGTGGGGGGAGGAAAGGGGATGGAAGGAGGTGGAGGGGGAGGTGCTAGGAGAGAAGGGAAAGGGGGAGGGGTGGATGAGGGAAATGGAAAAATTGTGGGAAAGTGAGGGGGAGGAAGGAGAGGGAGAGGGAAATAGAAGGAACGGCGGAAACGGAGGTCATGGTGTGAGAGGAAAGGAATGGAAAGTGAGAGAGAGGGAGAGAATGGAAGAGTGAAGGAGTGTGGTGTGAATGAGGAGCGCTCTCTCTCTCTCTCGTGCGTAGTGTAAGAGGCGAAGAAGTAGAGTAGAATGTAAATGGCAGGTCAAAGAATTGTAACCCCAAGGGGAGTCAATAAAATATCTATCTATATATTCTATATATGTATTATAAACGCATTTACATACATTTTTTTGTATGAAATTAATGATAAATAAATTAATAAAGACCAATCAAAAAGAACCATACAGAGCAAAAAAGGCCAACAGGATCGAACAAGAAAAATATCAAATTCAATAAATATAATGACAAATAGTTCATTACTATTTCAATTAAATTATATATTATCTACTATTCGTCAGTTAAACACTGTACAGATAAGAAAAATTTCACATTCATTTCGATATGTTGAGAATACACTTGTCAAAATAGACATAATATAATCAGTTTAATTTAAAAGTTGATTCTATTGGCGAGAATCAAATAATAATTTATAATGTGTTTAAATTAATAAGAAAAATGAAAACCTGTGGTATTACTTCTTGTGAGTGTTTGTATAATGTACTATCTTTGAAAACCACGGCATCATGAACACTACCAGGATGTTTGGCGAAAACATTACGAAACCTATAAATAATATGTAACGGTCGCGCCTCCGGGCTCGGTTTTTCAGGTTGATCCGACCCTGTGGATTGGATCGTTGTTTGCGACCACAGGAGAGATTTTTAGGTGAAGGTGTGTGTGTATGTGCGTGTCAATAATAGAAGACAAATAAGTATAACACAATAAGTCTTTATTTGCACGTTACGACCGCGTGCCGTGACGCGACGTCCCAATGTTTGGGTGTTTGGTGATCGTGCGAGTTGTTTCCGCGGTCGCTACGGTCCACGCGGGGTCACAGTTGTGAGTAAGCGATTTGCTTGATGCTTAATTACGCAAGTATCTCGTATGGCGCTTGATTCATACAGACGGTGAGTGTGGAGCCACCGATTAGTGATCGCGCGGTGTGCGCGATCCTATAATATGCGCTGCTGGTGTTTCCGCCGTGATTTAAAGCTCGAGTTTGGGCGATTCGGCACGCGACTTGACGACGGGTCGCAAAAACTGGTACAAGAACGCATCGCGACACGTCGCGCTCGTTTTTGTCGGCCGCAGTGTCGACTGCCTTGGTGGTCGAAGGGTGCGAGTATTCCTTGCGCGCTGGGTTGATGTGCTAAATCCTAGCTGGTCAGCTCTTGCCTTCCCGGGGTCCTACTTTATGAAATAGAGAAAAAAATAATGTAAGATCGTTCCGGAGAACGCACCGGAGTGACGGCAAACTCGCCGCGCGATCTCACTATCGCAATAGAGACGGCACAATAACGGGTGATCATTCCGGAAAACTCACCGGAGTGACGGCAAACTCGCCGCGCGATCTCACTATCGCAATAGACGGCACAATAACGTGTGATCGTTCCGGAGAACTCACCGGAGTGACGGCAAACTCGCCGCGCGATCTCACTATCGCAATAGACGGCACAATAACGTGTGATCGTTCCGGAAAACTCACCGGAGAGACGGCAAACTCGCCGCACGATCACACGATCGCAAAGAGACAGCACAATAATGTGAGATCGTTCCGGAGAACGCACCGGAGTGACGGCAAACTCGCCGCGCGATCTCACTATCGCAATAGACGGCACAATAACGGGTGATCGTTCCGGAAAACTCACCGGAGGGACGGCAAACTCGCCGCACGATCACACGATCGCAAAGAGACAGCATAATAATGTGAGATCGTTCCGGAGAACGCACCGGAGTGACGGCAAACTCGCCGCGCGATCTCACTATCGCAATAGATGGCACAATAACGGGTGATCGTTCCGGAAAACTCACCGGAGAGACGGCAAACTCGCCGCAACGATCACACGATCGCAAAGAACAGGTACTAGTAATCACCGTCGTGGACGGCCTGGTAACTAACTTACGAATTCGGCAGGAGCTTCTCGGTTGATCCTCTCTCGGAAAAAACTATCTGCGGAGACGGAACTCTGGAGACTTCCCTTTCGTCAAAATCTGCCGGGATTATATACCCGAGATTTTGGAGCTTCGGTTTTCTTCGCCCTTAATCGGTGATAATTCCGCTTTTTAATCGGAATTAATCGTGATTATGCGGCGTTTGCCGAAGATGGCTTCGGCGGTGCCGCTAGCTCGGCTCAGCGGCCGTCTGTGCCCGAGCGTCGTTGCCTGGTGGTCGGGCATGTTCGGCTGAGCGCGACGTTTAGGCGCGGTGTCAGCGCAGGTCGGGGGGTATGCGCTCAGCTGACTGCCGCGTGCTGTTAGGCGGCAGTCAGCGTAACGGCGTAAAGATTTTTACGTCGTTACAAATATTATAAATAATACAATTATTTGTACTAGGTGCGCAACTAAGTTTCCGGGTTTCACACATGGATGGCGCTAACGACGATGTAGTCGACATACATGTCTGAAATTGTGTTTTTTTACAGCTTGGACATCTGTTAACAATAACCAGTCGTAATACCAACACATATCGCAACGCAAAAATATTTTTTCTAACAACGAAAATGTCGAGTTTTGTACCAAATAAACAGCATTTGCGGGGAGCTTTACTTTTCTGCTTTAACTTGAAAAAAAAGTGCAGCTGAAGCACGTCGTTTGCTTGAGGAGGCCTACGGCGAACATGCTCCATCAAAAACTACCTGTGAAGATTGGTTTAAACGCTTCAAAAGTGGCGATTTCGACACTGAGGATAAGGAGCGCTTCGGAAGACCAAAAACAATTGAGGATGCCGATCTGCAAGCGTTATTGGATGAAAATGATACGCAAACACAAGATTAACTTGCGGAGGCATTAAACATGACTCGCCAAGGTATTTCCAAACGTTTACCATTTGCCATGGGAAAAATTCAAAAGGAAGAAAAATGGGTGCCGCATGAGTTGACTGAGAGCCAGATGGAAAATCGAAGAGCCACTTCCGAAATTTTGCTTTTGCAACATGAAAGAAAGAGTTTCCTGCATCGAATTGTTACTGGCGATGAGAAGTGGACATATTTCGAGAATCCCAAACGCAAGAAATCGTGACTTTCACCTGGTGAAGCATCAACATCGACGGCACGGCCAAATCGTTCCGGAAAGAAAACAATGCTCTGCGTTTGGTGGGACCAGAAAGGAATCATGTACTATGAGCTGCTGAAACCGGGCGAAACTGTCAATGGGCATCGTTACCAACAACAACTGATCAATTTGAACCATGCATTGCTTGACAAACGGCCAGAATGGGACACGAGACACGAACGAGTGATATTGCAGCACGACAACGCTCCGTGCCATCGCACTTCCATCGTCCAGGATACCATCAAAATGCTGAAATGGGATCTGCTACTGCACCCGCCGCACAGTGTGCCGAAAGCCCCGAAAAGTGGCCAAAATTAATTATGGCTGAACCAGGAAGGTTAACCAAAAACTGATAATTGGAAATAGAACTGTAGCATGAGGAGTTATTTTTCTCGTAAAAAGGAAGTTGCAAAAATCAATGTTGCAATGAATTGTTATAAACAAATAACTAAATAATAAGTGTAGAACAAAACTGATTACGCTACTCGATTCTACGGGAAAAAATACGAAAGTAACATAATAGCGTAATAACAAAATAATATTGACATATTGTTTAAGTAAATAACACGTATATTTTTGTTTTTATATTTTTTTATTTTTGTTTATTTTATTTTTTTTTGTTTTTATATTTTTGTATTATTTTATGATATATAGTTATTCACCATGCAATAAAACTGTATCTTCCAAAGTTGGAGCTGCTAACAATTGAAGAACTTCTGTAGGAAAAGGATCAGCTTTTTTAACAGAAGTTTGTTTGAAGGACGAAATGATAGGGTCTGAGGAAAGCAAAAGTCTTTTAAATAAATCCTCGTTCATCGCGATTCTCGATATTTTTCGGGTATGATATTCTCTTATATCTCTGCAATCCTTATTCCTAGTTTCTTGAGCTTCCTCAGAAAGAAGACCAATCGGTAAAATAGATGCTGATATTATGCTAGCCCCATGTACAAGTAATTTATGTACAGAAGCGGGCATAAAGTACCAGCTATACAAACGGATGTATAGTTGAGCTGTCTCATAACAATAGGTACCAAATTTATATACCAAATTTATATACGCGCTATACCCATTACCCATAAGGATTCCCATTTCTACCTAGGAGGAGATTTCTGTCACGGTAATGTTATAAAATAGTTTATATATATAAAAACAAAGCAACAAAAAATGTTTATTTTATATAACCTTTAGCTTTTATATTTATAATTTTCATATTTATATTTTTTATTGTTATTTGTTTTTTATATTCATATTGTTTATGTTGTTTATCAATTTATGATTTGTTTATTTTACGTTAAAAACTACAATTTTCCCCGTAAATGTTCACGGTAAACATTTTTTGTCATATACGTAACATATATGTTAAATGTTATGTACAGAGATGGTTCTGCTACATATATAAGCTTTGTTGCGTTTCAGATATGTAACAAAAGTCAGATATATAGCAGAAACATCTCTGTGTATAACATTAAACATATATGTTACATATTCAACATAAAATGTTTACTAGGTTGCATTATTAAACAGTTGTTATCGCGTTCGAAATAAATAAAAGTTTAAAGTTTGTGGTTAATCGTTAGTTTGTTTGCCAACGTCATAAATTTAACTAGAGTAAATTATTTTGGTCGACAATTTAATTTTGATATGAATCGGTATTATCTACAACTGAGAGGATTTGACCGTAAGCGTATAAGTATGGACCGCTGCTTATAAAACTTATCGTATCTTTGTAACCGCTGGATACCGCTGTTTCTACTTCTGTATAAACATTAATAAACATCCTACCTTTGTTTTGACAAAAGTACAACGTTGTGGCAGATCGTGAATTTTTTGTATGCCACGAAATAAATGATAGACGGTATATAAAATATAACTTCTTTACATTTAATTGTTATGTAATATATGTAAGACTTTCTAATATTATTTTCTTTGTAAATGAAAGTAAACGGATCAGATATTAAACAGGAAAAGTCATTTTGATCATGGAAACTTTTTCGAAGCAAAATCAGATATATCATTCTGAGGATTATAATCGTGCTATTTCTTACATCTCAATATATATAACTTTCATTCTACATATCTTCGTTATACAGTCGAATTCCGACATACTTTAACTTATAATTGATTAATTTGGACCTTCTCGAAAATATACTGTAAAGGAGAACCAAAAATTACGATTTTCATTTTTTTATATTTTGGCCACGTTTAACGACTTTCGGCACACTGTGCGCCGTATTCGCCAGACCTGGCCCTTTCTGATTATCACTTGTTCCGGTCGATGGCGTATGGCTTGGCTGGGCAACTGTTGGCCAATTTCGAAGAAGTGCAAAATTGGTTGGGGTGAATGGTTTCGGTCCAAAGACGCGTCGTTTTATCGTCGCGGTATTCATGTATTGCTGGCAAAAGTGTGTAGCTAGCGAGGGACGATACTTTGAATAAACCATTTTTTGTATTTCTCTTGAAATCTTCCATTTTTCATTGATCAAAGAAATCCGGAAACTTAGTTGCGCACCTATTAGGTGTACAAATGAATAATCTAAATTATTTTAAGCAGTTATGAAATCAATTTTAAATCAAATAGATTTTCCCGCTCTTTTGTGATTATGCAATGTTGACATATAGCTATTAAAATAAACATATTGTTCCGAATAGGAAAAGCATATCTGCGGTTTCATGTGCTTATTAAAATCGTCCAGAGGATTCTCGCAGAAAGTATTCTGGGAGGCGGTAACATCGAGTCACCGCTCGAGCAAATCGCCCATATTTACAAGCGAATTATTTGCTCGATCTTTGTTTTGGCGTTTGGCATTGTCTCGGCGCGTTACAATGTATCATTTTCTCCGTGTATAACATTCTTGCCATTAGACGGAAAGTGCGAGAATCTAATATCTCGTGACTAACGGCAAAACAATGTTTATCGCCTAGATCTGTGTGTCAACTAAACAAAGATTTGTTCGAATCTGCCAATCGGCTCAAGCCGCGTCACATATATGATATGAGATTATAAATATCACGGTCGATTTTGTAGCGACAGATTTTGGATCAGATCTCAGATTCAACTCTCGAGGATCCATTCTGCTACTGCAGTGCAACGAAAACGCGTCGCTCGGGCGCCTGATCTCATTTCTCAGGTTTCTTTGATTATTTTCTCGCTGGGAAATTCCTATCGCACTTATCAAAGTTTCGTGACACGTGGAAAATTATAATCAGTGTCCGCGCTCACAAGGGCTATATAAACCCATGGGGAAACGGATTTCACCGTACTTACGCAGGTAAGTAGTATTCATGGAACAATGAAAAACGCTAAATAAATAGAGTGCGCTTCTCAAGCGTTTTCGACAAAAAACGCTTCGAAGTTTTGCGCGGTACATAAGTGCCGCTACAGTAGCTTTTTTTTTTTTTAACGAGGAGGAAACCATTATGGATACCCTCGGGGAAGGGCCAGGGTTATGCCGGACTCCTACCGGCTAAAACCTCCCCGGGTGGCGCTGCGAAGGGACTTGGATCGGGGCCCCGGAGCCATACAACTGTTAATCGGGGCCCCGAGTCCAAATAGACTATCGTCTTTCCCTCGAGGGTGGGGGGAGGGGGGAAGCAGGCCGAAATCTATCTTCTACCACCGCTCCCCCAGGGGAAGGGGGAAGCAATCCAGGGCTCGCTTCGACCGCCGTTCCCCCTTCCACTCTTCACGCCCCGCCTCTTTGGCTGGGAAGGGGGAAACCAGCAACGCCTGCGCTTCTACCACCATTCCCAGCCAGGCGGGGCGCCGCCAATGAATGTATTATGCGACCGACTGATCCACCTCCTCAGTCGGCCGCCCTGCATGGGGACGGACCAAACGACTCTAGTGCTCCCTGAAGCACCAGGTGCCGTCCAAGATGAGGCCCAGATACCTCATCTGGGCCTCTATGGGGACCCTGACCCTTCCCACGCGTATCTGGGCCTGGGATGGCTTCCTACCCTTGCTATACAAGAAGATAGCTTCTGTTTTCAGTTCTGCCACCACCAAACCCAGATCGCGGATGGAACGCACGACGCATGCCACCGCGAAGTTGGCCGTTTCAACAGCCTCCCCCTAGTCTCTTCCCCCGGCTAAGACGAGCGTATCGTCCACATAACAGGTCATGTTGCAGCCGGGGGGAGGGCAGTTTGGAAGACTGAGTTATAGCCGAGGTTCCACAGGAGAGGGCCCAGAACGGACCCCTGTGGAACCCCGCAACTCATCCCCCTCTCGCATACCTTGCCGTCGGCGTCCCTCCAGGATAGACGCCGACTCCGGAAGTAGTCCTCGATGACGGCCACGAGGTAGAGTGGGAAGTTGAAATAGCCACGTATGGCCTCCACCATCCTACCCCAGGGCAGGGTATTAAATACGTTGGCGATGTCGAGAGACACCGCCACTGCCACTCTGCCCTCCTGCACGATGGCCTCCGAGAGGGACCGTAGATGCAGAATCGCATCCACGGTTGAACGTCCCTCTCGGTAGCCGTATTGGCAGTCATCGAGGTTAGGACCTTCCCGGGACATATGCTCCACGAGGCAGGCAGCTATAACGTGCTCAAAGAGTTTGCCCGCCTCGTCCAGGAGACATATGGGCCGGCATGCGGAGGGGGTTTGCCCTCTTTTCGGAGGAGGACCACATAGGCCCTCCCCCAGACTGGGGGGAACCTTCCTTCCCGCAAGGCTCGCGAGAAGATTCTCGCAAACCTGCCGTTAGTGTACCCCGAGGTCAGGGTAAGGACGCGGCCGAGGATTCCGTCGGGTCCTGGCGCCTTGCGGCTCTTGACCCTTTTGACGGCCCCGGCCACCTCCTCCTCAGTGACCACCGGTACCACCTCTTGTTCTGGGGTGAGAGCAACATACGGGTCAATGGAGTCCCCCTCCCGTACTGGGAAGAGGGCCCTCATAACTCGCTCGAGAAACCGAGGGTCAAGCGTCTCCGTTAGCGAGGTCGGCCATGGTTTCAGCTTTTGCATCACCATTTTATATGGGCGTCCCCACGGGTCCGCACTTAATGAAAGGAGGAGGATGTCCCACCCTTTTCCTCTGGCCGCCCCAATTGCCTCCCTCAGGGACGTTGCCGCCAGGCAGAACTCCCTGCGGACGGCCAGAACGGCCTCGGGGTCTGAATCCGGGTCGTTTCGTATCCGTCTAAATGCCCGCCTGAGGTGGACCGACTTTTGCCTGAGATCGGCTATGGCGTCGGTCCACCACCAGGCGGATCTTTTTGGGCAGGACCTGACTCTGGACATGGCTTCATCGCACGCATTTGCGATCACTTCCATTGTTTGCATAACCTCAGAATCAAGGTCCTGCCCTTCCGTTTGTCGGGTGTTTGGCCAGGTGGCAACCTCGAGGGATAGCTCGAGGGCCTTCCTGTCTAACTGGTTGAGGGCCCATCGCTCTGGTCGGGGTCTCAAACTCGGGGGCTGGGACCGCAGGCCCTGGGAGGTGGCGGACAACCCATTCCTATAATGAAATGATCCGAGAGAGCTTCGAGCTCGTCCGCCACCCTCCAGCTCCGCACCCGCTTCAGGGCCGCGGGGGAAGCCCACGTGAGATCGATGATCGATTCCCCCCGCGACCCCACGAACGTTGATTTATTTCCCACGTTTAGCAGGTGCAGGTCTAGGCCCGCGGCCCAGTCCTCCACCTCCTCCCCCCGCCTGTCACCCCGCCGGGAACCCCACAGCTCCAACTTCGCATTGAAGTTCCCGGCGATGATGACAGGCTCAGGGAGGTACCGCTTACGGCCCTCCTTATTTCTCGCAGCCTGGACTTAAAACTCGGCAAGTCCAGGCTCTTAGTTGGAGGGGGGGTAGACCCCGATCACAATCAGGACCTCCTACCTGGCCACGACAAATCCTATCCCGCTACCCAACTGGGTAGCAGGAGGTGAGCTACCGCTCGCCTTCCATATTATTGCGACGAAGCCCCGATCGTCCCCGAACCATCTAGGATGATTTCTGGGGACTTTGTAGGGCTCCGCCGCAATTCCCAATCCTGCACCGCGCTCGATCATGGTATGCTCGAAAAGTGGCAATGCCTACCGAGCACGGTGCAGGTTGAATTGGAGCCTTGTATCCATTATTGGATGATTAGTTTCTCTGTAGGCTCCTCCTCCCCATCCTCACTCTCGCTCCTTATCCTCGGCCGAGGACGCTTTTCTCCCCTTCTCTCCACCTCCATCTCTTCACTTTCTTCCCGCGGTACATCCGCGGAGAGGGTTGGGTCTGCCGACTCCGATGAAAGGGGTATAGGGACTCCTCGACCCTTTTCTCCTCATTTGTTCCCTTGAGGAGGGAGGGAGGTGCAGGTGACGCCGGTGCGGATGCCCCCGTTTCCCGTCCCTCTTCCCTCCTCTTTTTTCTCCTTCTCTTAGGGAGGTGGCATGACGGTCCCCCCATACGGTGTCCCGCCGGTTGCCCCGCCTCAGCACATATCATACACCTCGCCGGGGCAGTGCATTCGCGGGCTAGATGACCTGCTTCACCGCATCTATAGCAGCTCAGCCTCCTATCATTTTCGCTGCTACAGTTACTTTGAACATGCCCTCTCTCTAGGCACCTATAACACTGTAAGGGCCTTGCTTCCAACATCTCCGCCCTCACTTGTGTCCACCCTATGGCCAGGGTCCCCTTCTCTGCAACCTTCTTTGCGGCCGCAAGGGGACACCTGACCCATAGAGTTCTAGGACCTGGTGGTGTGGCTCTTATTGTCCCCGTTTGGACATCGGAGACCTTATACCCACCAATCTCTGCTACTCGGTCCGCAGCCTCCTTCTCCGTGGAGGAGATCTCCAGGCCACGGAGTCGAATTTCCCCCATCTTTTGCGGACGGTTAATTTTGGCCTTGTCGGCCAGAACCTATCTCAGCTTAGATGCGAGAGTATCCGCCTGCGCGTTCCTGTTTTCCCCTGGGATCTCCAAGATCAGGGCTCCGGTGACACCTTACCTCGTCCTGATCTTGGAGATCCCTAGGCTATCTATATCTATCTTCCTCTTGGCCGATGTTAATATTTCTTTATATTCCCCCCTCTCCACGGTAATAGATATTGCTGCGGTATTGAGGACCTTCCTCTTGATCTTCCTCCCCGCATTCCCTTCCTTGGCTGTTACCTTCGGAGGCATCTCGTTTTTCTCCTCCTCCTTCCTTTTCTCTTTCCGTCCTACCACTTTCGCCCAGGATTCTTTGGGCTCAGGGTTGAACCTCGGTGTCCTCTGCGGTAAAGGCGGACTATCCTCTGTCAGGGGGAGTGGGGACTTGTCCTGATGTTGAGGCTCCTATTTTTCCGGCCTTTGCCGGTTGCCTGATGCCTCTTTTCCCCCCTTATTTTTTCCTTTTCCACTTTTGCCCTTAGGTTTTTGAGTTTGGGCTTTCCTGGTCTTCTCCTCTTCCCTACGACCCTGGTCTTTGGTCTTTTTCCGGTTCTCCCATAGCTCCATTGCATGGAAAACTATGGAGGTTACTTTTTCTTCCATAGTCTCTTCCTTTGCTACCATTGGTGGATCACATTTCTCGATCCTCACCTTAGTATTTAATGATATATTCTCCCTTACCCTCGGACCTGTGCCCTTTTTCCCATCAATCTCTCCTCTCCTTTTCCCTTGTTTGACAGGATGCACTATGCCCGTTTTTATTGATCCTGGTTGGACATCAATAGCCCCCACCACCAGGGGCTCCTCCTCATCGGTGTCTGCAGATGGAGGTAAGATCGTCCTCCCTGATCCTTTCCTCCTTCTTTCCTCTTCCTTTACGTATTCCGTAGGTGAGGGGGTCACTGCCACTGGCGGTAGCGCCCCCTTTACACTACGGGTTACGTATCCTTCGCGTGACTGAGGCGAGGAGGACATCGCCGTTGACGACGGTGCCTCCTTTACACTCTGTCTCGTTTCCTGCCTGTATGTCAAGGGCGAGGGGGATACCGCCCTCGATGGCGACGCCCTCTTTATACCTTGTAGCACACTCCTCAGTTCTTCTACCTCCTTCTTCATCTGTTCCTGAGAGGTTTGGAGCTGTCGATTTTCCTCCCTTAATTCCTCCAGGATTTCCAGGTTCTCCCCGTTTTGGCCCATAGCCATCCTCTTTTTCATAAGCGTCGTTCTTGCCGCAATGGCAGCCGACGCATCCCGCAGGATCTTCACATAAGTCCCCTTTAGGTTTTTGGAGCGTACTGAAAATCTAAGAATCTTCATAAATGTCTCCAGGACCGATGCGGCCACATCCCTAAATGGGGCCTCCTCCAGGTGCTCCGTGAGTCTACGCACCTCGGCCTTATATTTTTTGTTGTGCGAACAGTCTTTAAAGGCCTGTGAGGGGTTCTCCAGCCCCTTCAACAGGCCCTCCTCCTTCTTTTTTGCGAGAAAGCTTTTCTTTTTTGCCAGAAAAACCAGCTTTCTCCTATACTCGCCCGTGGTCTCGGACCTTCCCCTTGTCCGTGTTGCTTTTTCAGCAAACCGCTCCTCGTCCGTCTCCCCGTCGGATTTCCTGGGGATGCTCCACTTATCTTCGCTGGGGTCCACTCCATCCGAGGATGTGGTTTCGGACGAGGATTCGACCACCTTCCTGGGCGATCTCGACCTAGATCGTGACCGTTGGGGGTTCGCAGCTCGTCTGGTAGTGGAACTGCGGAGTCCTTCTCTTTTCATCAGCCGGCTGGTGCTCGGCTGATTTCCTAGGACTATGTCCCCTTCCTTCCTACTGGAGTCACGGGTAGGCTCCAGATTACTCGTGTCCATGTTTCTAGCCAGGGTCGTATCATCATTGTCCAGGTCCGATATTTCAATATAAGAGTCAGTCATTTTGGTATAAACCCCACAACTCTGCACGGCTCCGGTGCTCGGGCATGCCCGCATCCCCCCGGAGAGGGGGAGCCTCCGAGTTCCCCCAGAGGGGCACCATATGACGCGGGCCGACGGGATATAACATTGTCGGCATTAGCCTCCCGCCCTCTACACACGCCCTGACCACCATCACTGGTGGCCAGACCGTATTCGGGGGTCCCGTACCTCCGACAATACAGGCACCGTGCAAAGCGCCGCCACGTGGGGGGCCCCCACGTGGAAGAAGGTAGTTCACCGGTGTCGCACCTCACCGGGAACGCCTCCCCCATGGCAGCCAGCGTGCTCGCGCCGCCCGAGGATCCGCTTTAGGGTGATGCGATCGCATTCCCTCGGGCACAGCACACAGAGGTTCCGGCCCCGCCTCGGAATACGTACGAGCGGCCCGGAACACCCCTCCACCCCCCGGGTACCATGAGGGGTTCCAAACCCTCATGGTGTGCAGACCCGGGTGCGGGTTTCTCCCTTCACCCGGCCGTGGCCGGGACGGATGAGGGAGAGGACCCTCCCCTTCGGCTGCCGGAGCAGCGGCGTGCAATGCCTCCGGGGATGAGTCCTCTAGGTGGCGCTTGAGGGTGTCCCGACCCCGACCTCGGAATACGTCCGAGCGGCCCGGGATACCCCTCCACCCCCCGGGTACCATGGGGATAACCTCATGGTGTGCAGTCCCGGGTGTGGGATCCTCCATCTGCACGGCCGTGACTGTGACGGATGAGGTCCTCTCTCCTCGGCTGCCGGAGCACCGGCGTGCAATGCCTCAGAGAATGGGGTCTCCTTCCTAGAGAGAGTGCTGAGGAGGTCACCCCTTTTGGCTGCCGGAACACCGGCGTGCAATACCTTCAGGGGTGATAGTTTCCTCCCACCCGCTCTATGACCATACTGGTCCAGGACCAGGCTGGTCACTCAGTCTGGTCGGGTGTTCCTGGTCCAGTCCCTCAGTACAGACCACTCCGACATGGTAGAACCTGCCAGGGGTCGAAACCCCCGCCGGCACAGCTCTGTACATCATCGGGATCTTCAAGCCTCCCCACCATGACAAGGTGGCACCCACGGGGAGGAAAAAAGAGGATACTTCTTGGTCCCCTTTCCCACCCAGCGTTCAGTTGACCCGGCACAACCAACGGCCATCCCCTGCGATAGGGCACCAATGCTCGACAGCCTTTGCCTAACGGATCAGATCGCCCTTGCGGGTTCCCCGTTGCCGACTATCTCCAGCCGCCGAGCACCAGAGTACTCCCTCCCGGATGAAGGATAACCCCCGGGTGTACCTAAGCCCCCTGAACACCGGGTGTTGCGCAAAAGTCGCATTGGGAGTGGTGTCACCACCCTGCATGCAACCCATGCGCCGGATTCTGCGCCCTATGACGCGCCTAGACGAACTCTCTCCGGGTGCGGTATCGTGTGACCGTTTGCATCCCCACTGGACCATCAGAGGGGCGGTCCGGGCCAGAGGCACACCGGTCCACAACAGTCGTCAGGTCCAGCAAGGCGCAAACTAGAGACACCATCACCGCCATCGCAACCATGCTACCCCCTACCGCTCAGTCGGCCCGAGGGTCCACCATCCCGGTGGATGGCTGGACCTCAGCAATCCCGCAGGCCAACCTCCTGGGCGGGCCACAAAGTCTCCGACTTCCAACGGTGGCATGCCTCCACGACCCATATCCCCGAAGAGAGCCATCCGGTCCCTCGCAAGGGTGTTGCTAGGACACCGATGAGTGTATCCCCCAAGTTTCCTCAAGGGATACCCACCAGGCACCCAGCAAGACCCTTCTTCAGAGGCGACCTAAGCTGGCTCATTCGACGCACATATCCTCTCCGGCACTGTGGCGGAAGTGTCCGTCCACCACCACCACAGCCCCAACCCATTGAGGATCAGCGCCGTCCCCAGCCCCCCACCCCCCACACACACATTCATTCTAGATGGGAAGCCATCCTACACCCAAGAGGAGCCCGTCCCGATCCCCGAGAGCACTCCTGCCCCTACCGCTGAGCGAACCCCCCAGGCGCCGCAGGACTTCGGCCTAACGTATCAGTGAGTGTTAGCCCACCGTTGCCGACTATCCTCCGCTCCCCGGCGTGCAAAAGGCCCCCCCGACGACAGAACCAGGACCCACGGGGTCCGCCACACGCTCCACCGGGTGTTGCCATTCGGCAGCGCTCATGTAGAGGAATTAGACCACATAAGCACCGCCTTGTCGACTTCATACGCTCGGCTGCCTCACAAGACCAATGAGGTCGACTCCACGGGTTTGTTCTTTGAGGTTCTTCCTTCCTCCTCGGTGGACTGGGAAACCAGTCTCACGAGTCCGAGCACCCGACCGGTTTGTTCACGAAGTTGCCTCTCCGGTTTGGTCGCCCCGGGACTGGCAAGTCCCAAACACCGCCCCGGAACTAACGAGTCCAAACACCTGACCGGTTTTAATCGGAGTTTTCCTCTCCAGTTTGGTTGCCAACGAGCCCAAACTCCCGGGTTTTTACTTTGGGTTCTCCTTCCCCTCGTTTGGTGTCTGTTCAACAGACTAACAGGTCCAATCGCCCGGGTTTATTATTCGGGGTTCTTCCTCCCCTAGTATCGACTGCCTGGACTGCCAGACTCACAAGCCCGAACGCCCGGTTGTTGTCAGATTCGCTCTCTGTTGCAATCGCCCGAAGGCTGACGAGCCCGCACGCCCGGGTTTTTACATTGGGTTTCCTTCCCCTGGATCGGTTGGCTGGCACCACCAGCCTAACCCGATCCCTGGCCCGATCACCTGGATTTAGCATTGGGGTTCTTCCTCCCCTAATAATAGATTGCTTGCCCACGAAGTCAAGCTCTCGAGCTCTCTCCCGGGTTTGATATCGGAGTTTCCAATCTCCGGAATAGGTTGCACAAGGCTAACGAGCCCACTAGCCCGGGTTTTTACAGTGGGTGTCCTTTCCCTCGTCGGGTTGTTTGGCAACCTTCCAAACTAACGAGTCCGATACCGGGGTTTTCGTGGGTTTTCCATCTCTCCGTTTTTACATTGGGTTTTCCTTCCCCTTCTTCGGATGTCTTGGAAAAATAGACTCACAGGCCCGATCGCCCGGGTTTATTAGTCAGGGTTCTTCCTTCCCTCCAGTTCAGGTGCCTGGACTGCCAGACTCACGAGCCTGAACGCCCGGTTTGGTTCAAAGTTTTCTCTCCGTTTCGGATGTCTGGACCGCCAGACTCACGAGCCCGAACGCCCGGTTTGTGCGGAGTTTTCTCTCCGGTGCAGATGCCTTCAGGCTAACGAGCTGCACACCCGGGTTTGGTATTGGGGTTCTTCCTCCCCTAATAATAGGTTGCTTGCCCACGAAGTCAAGCCCTCGAGCCCTCGCCCGAGTTTGATAACGGAGTTGCCAATCTCCGGAATAGGTTGCTCAAGGCTGACGAGCCCACTAGCCCGGGTTTTTGCAGTGGGTTTCCTTCCCCTCGTCGGGTTGTCTGGAAACCTCCCAGACTAACGAGTCCGATACCCGGGTGTTTACAATGGGTTTTCCGTCCCCTCGTTGGGTGCCTGAAAAATAGGCTAACGGGCCCTCATCATCACGGGTTTTTATGGGTATCCTTCCCCTGTTTGGTTGCCTCCCAAAGGCGAGGCTAACGAGCCCAAACGCCCGCGCTGCAGGGTCCTTCGTGCCGCTCGAGAGCAGCCCTCTAGTCCCTTAATGCTTCAAGAGGCAGCTGCCCATCTCGAAGCATGTATTGGTCGCTCTTAGTAGCCACTCTCCTCGGTTCACCCTGGAACTTGGAATCTTGAGATTCCAAGTCGAGTCCATCCCCTTGGATCATTGTGGCCATCAAACTTCTGTACCACGACAAGGTGGCGACCATCCGCAGAAGCGCTACAGTAGCAGGGTGACCAAGCAACGGCAGTGGCGGAGCATACTAGGCGAAGTGCTACGGAGCTGCAGGTCGCCTGTTCGTGTCCAGCCTGATTTCCAATTTTTTTTTTTACTTTTTTTGCAGTAATAAAGTATTACAGTTAAATATATAATAATGCGCACGAAATAGGTGGCTTCGTCGGACATTTTGCTTGCAGTATGTTAATATAAAAAAATATATTTTTGCATGCATATAGGCGGTGCAATTAATTTATACGATATGTGCGTAATGTACTAATGTTTCTTTATTTTAAAAGTAAAAAATACATACAAACTTTAAAGAAATCAGTGAATTAGTCGTCTTCTGTAGGAGTACATGTTGTGGGGTGATAATTATCAAAAAAACAAGAAAAACATAATACTAATTTGCACCAGGAACAAATTATAAATCCAACTTTGTTACACGCACACTTTTTTTGTAATAAACTAACAGGAAAACATATTTCATTAACATTCAAAAAGATCGGCCGGTCATCTGTCAGTTTTGACGCAAACCATGCATATAATATCATCGGTTTGAATACTGGAGCACCTAATTAATGTAATATTAATGAATGCAATTTAATTGCATCTTCTCGAGCTGCGATTTCTCTCTGTTCTTGCAGCAATGTAGGAGAATTCTGTAAGCGCTTTAGGAAATTTTTAACTTGACGGTAGAAATACATGTCGCAAGGTTGACATATAGGCGTACATTTTGGAGGTATTACTTTAACTGTACACGTTGCCTCTCCATCTCCGTCGTCAAACATTTCGTCATATATAACTGTATTTGTTTGACCTCCCCGAGAATCAATAATAAATAAAATTTATTATCTTCTACATATGGTGCAATGATGCGTTCTAAAAACTGTTTGTACAACTCGGTGGTCAGTTTTCCAGATTTCGAACATATGACAACAACATTTTTGTATTTTTCGATGAAGGAATCTACTGTTTTTGTTACTTTAGGGCCAAACTTTATAAAAAAGAACTCACAGTTCTCACAGTTTACACGTTAGAGACAAGCGTCCTCGATGGAAGTCGACCGCAGACTAACAGTTTGTAATATCGAAAAAACTGTACCTGGTGCGCAACGGTCGACCCTTGGACAAAATTTGCCATAGGATCAAAGAAATTCTTTGTTCGCTTCGGCTATCCACATGCTTACAATAAGGGAACCGGCTTTCAAGGGTCGGCCGGCGCAGGTATAAAACGTTAAAATGTACACGTGAACTAGTTGCATTGACTGATTTCTTTAAAGTTTGTATGTATTTTTTTACTTTTAAAATAAAGAAACATTAATACATTACGTACATATCGTATAAATTAATTGCGCCGCTTATATACATGCAAAAATATATTTTTTTATATTAACATACTGCAAGCAAAATGTCCGACGAAGCCACCTATTTCGTGCGCATTATTACATATTTAACCCCTTGGGTACGGATTTATTTGAGAAAATATTTGCATGTGGAACGGTTTTATATTACAATTGTCATCATTTTC
The DNA here is from genome assembly GCF_003227715.2 of Harpegnathos saltator. NCBI lineage: Eukaryota > Metazoa > Arthropoda > Insecta > Hymenoptera > Formicidae > Harpegnathos > Harpegnathos saltator. The sequence goes on from NW_020230300.1 coordinate 557,476, forward strand.
TGGTTCACGAGAAGATTCACTATCACTGCTCGATAGACGTCTTGTGCGTCTTCGAAACCATGATATTATATTAAAATTGTCATCATTTTCTATTTCAATATCGTCTTCATCACCTTCGCTTTGTATTTCATTGTAATTGTCAATTTCAGGATCACTAAACAATTCTTCTTCAGATTTCTCAAAGTCACTTTCGCTATCACTATCATAAAATATATTCCTTGTTTTTGACATAATGGGGCAGTGTATCGCAAATAATGTTCACCGAAATACTGTAATTGCCTCTTCTATTATGACTGATACAAGCTACAATGAAATGAACAGAATTGTGCCTAACCTCAAATATCGTTTTAGACACGTCATCCGCTCCTAGGGAAAACAAGTGAATGACGTCTCTCAGACGTCAAATGTACCCAAGAGTTTAATTTTTGGTTTGACGTCTTAAACACGTCATCCGCTCCTAGGGGAAAAAAGTGAATGACGTGTCTCAGACGTCAAATGTACCCAAGGGGTTAACTGCAATACTTTATTACTGCAAAACAAAGTAAAAAAAGGTTGGAAATCAGGCTGGACACGAACAGGCGACCTGCAGCTCCGTAGCGCTTCGCCTATTATGCTCCGCCACCGCCGCTGCTTGGTCGCGCTACTGTAGCAGCACTTATGTACCGCGCAAAACTTTGAAGCGTTTTTTCTCGAAAACGCTTGAGAAGCGCACTCTATCTATTTAGCGTTTTTCATTGTTCCATGAGTACTACTTACCTGCGCAAGTACGGCGAAATCCGTTTCCCCATGGGTTTATATAGCCCTTATCAGGCAACGGTGCTTTCCGAGACGATTTGTATTCGATACTATTCGACTTGCGAATCGCTGTAACTGGTCATCAACAAAATAAACCGTATCTGAAACGGAATCAAGCAATTCATTAATAAGAGAAACGATCGGTCCTCTCCTTTGGCTGACTACATTTGGCTCGATCTGCAATCACTCTCGCGCCCAAGTTCTGGGTGATCCCGGCGTTCATATGTGGACCGATTCTCGGTTAACTCGCAACACATATATTGGGTCTGGGAAAAAGTTCGTGGCGTTTCTTTAGTAAAATTCAACTGGTTCTCTTATAGTGTGAAAATGAATTTATTTAAACCAAATATGCTCCATTATTATCGACAATGTTTCGCCATTTTTCGGGTAGAGCCATGATGCCATCGATGAAGAACTTCTGTGGTTTCTGGTTGAAAAACTGAATCAAGTGATTTTCACAGGCTTCTTTTGAAACCAGCTTAATTCCATTGAGAGAGTTCTGCAGTGATCGGAACAAGTGATAGTCAGAGGGTGCTACGTCTGGAATATACGGTGGATGCATCAAAACTTCCCAACCAAGCTCTCGCAATTTTTGACGGGTCATCAAAGAAGTGTGTGGTCGGGCATTGTCATGATGGAAGACAACACCGTTCTTATTATTCAATTCGGGCCGTTTTTTTTCAATTGCCTGGCGTAATCTCTCTAGTTGTCCACAGTAGAGTTGAGAATCAATCGTCTGACCAACTGGGAATAGCTCATGGTGGACGATTCCCTTCCAGTCCCACCACGCACACAGCATCACCTTTTTCGGCGTCAATCCTGGTTTCGCGGACGCTTGTGACGGCTCACCATCCCTTGTCCACGATCTTTGACGCTTCCGATTGTCGTACGTGATCCATTTTTCATTACAGGTTATGACACGTTTCAGAAATGGCTCGATTTCATTGCGTTTCAGCAGCGCATCGCAGATGTTAATTCGGTCTATCATGTTTTCCGCGCTCAACTCATGAGGAATTCATACATCGAGCTTCTTTTTGTAGCCAGCTTTGTTGGTTCAAAACAGTTTTGTGGTCAATGCCTAGCTCCATACCAATATCGACACTGCTGATATGCCTATCTTGCTTTTTCAAGAATTTCATCAGCTTTTTCCAGTGATTGGACGACCAGAGCGTGACTCATCTTTCACATCAAAATTACCAGAACGAAAGCGAGCGAACCATTTCCGCGCAGCAGATTTTGATAAAGTACCTTCACCGTACACAGCACAAATTTTTTCACAAGCCTGCGCAGCGTTCTTCCCTTTGTCGTAATAATATTGCAAAATATAGTGCAATTTTTCATTACTTTCCTCCATTTTCAAACGCAAACAACTTTCCAACCACTGCATCAATTTCGATGTTTATACTACTCAAAGTATTTATATTACTCAAAGTAACACTCGAAGTGTCACCTTTCCAACGAGCGTTTAGTGGTGGTCGCTGTGATCTGTGTTTCCTGAGTTATTTGCAATTGACGCCATCTATCAGGAAAAACGCCACGAACTTTTTCCCAGACCCAATATTTCATTTTCTCGGTGCGGTATATTATTATTAACATTATTATTATAAATAATATTATTATTAATAATAAAATAATGTTATTCATAATAATTTCGGTGCGCTGAATAGGAAAACTTATCAGTACTGTCATAGTCGCGCCCGCGATTCATAAGAGCTGCTTCCAAACATGCGGTTACTGATTTTGACGAGCTTTGGCAGAAATGTGGTATAGGTCCAGCAAAATCTACTATTAGCCGGAGACGGTGCAACATTCAAGCATTTTGGAGAAATTACAAATTGAAATTTCGCGATTTTAAGTATGCTTCGTTATTCTGACATTTGCAGAGTTATTTCGAAATGACGGCGTAAGGCAGCAGACTGTGCGTGATGCTGGTACTCGCCAGGTTGCGTGTTCCCGCCTAGTTATGTCTTGTTATTTTTTTCTAATTTATGTTTTTTTACTCTTACGAAAAAAAATATATATATTACAGAAGAATAGGAAGATAAATTCATTATACAAATAACTTTTTCTATGTTTTATAAAGGAGAATTCTCGCATTATATTTCTTATATATTATTGGGTGAGTGCAAAAGTTCGTGCGGAGTTTGTGAGTAAAAGTCACACAGTGATTAGGCAAACAAAAATCTTTATTCAATCAATGATATATTCTCCATCGTTTTCTATAATCTTTTCCCAACGTTCTGGCAACATACGGATGCCTCGATCATAAAAACTGCACGGTTTAGATTCGAAGAACGAAGAGACGCCGTTTTTTAAGGCCTCCAAAGAGTCAAAGTTTTTTCCATTTAAATAATTTTGCAATATATTTTCATACATTATGTTATATACTTCAATATCTATATATTAGGTGTATAAATAAATAATCCAATTTTTTCAGCTACATTCAAGGTTTATTTTAAAAGAAAGTAAATTAAATTGTTCAATCAAAATATTCGCCGTTGCTTTCTATAACTTTAAGCCATCTTTCAGGCAGCTGATGAATTCCATCTCAGAAAAATGTTACGTCTTTGGACACGATAAAGTCGTCAAGCCATTTTCGGATCTCATCCACTGATTGGAAGTGCATATCGGACAAGGCATGTGGCATCGACCGGAACAAGTGATAATCGGATGGAGCAATATCTAGTGAATACGCCGGGTGCTGCAAAACGTCCCAGCCAAGACTCATTATGGTATCTTTTGTATTGGAAGCAATGTGTGGCCTGGCGTTGTCATGCAACAATTTCACTGAACGTTCTCCTTTGCCAGTACACGGGCGTTTTCGTTCCAATTCTTGACTCAAGCAGATTAAGATTGACGTTGGTAGCAGTCCGCAGTAACTGTTTCACCCGATTCCAACAACTCATAATAAAGCACGTCCATGATATCCCACCAAATGCAGAGAAGAACCTTCTTTCCGAAGCGATTGGATTTTCCGACCGATTTTGATGTTTTGCCGGGATTTACCCATGACTTTCTGCGTTTCGGATTGTCATAGAGTATCCATTTCTCATCGCCCGTAACGATTTTCCACAAGAAAGATTTTCGAAGCTGCTTATTGAGAAGAGAAAGACACGCTGCCACTCGTTGTTTTTTGTTGGTTTCAGTGAGTTCATGCAGAACCTATTTTTCTTCTTTCTGGATCTTTCCCATCTCATGTAAGCCTTTGGAAATCGTTTGCTGCGTTACTCCCAACTGTTCTGCAAGTTCTTTTTGTGTTTGTGCCGAATTCTCAGCGAGCAGTTGTTCTAAATCATCATTATCGCACTTCGGAGGGCCTCCAGGGCGTTGTTTGTTGATTAGACTGAAATTACCGCTTTTACCAAAACTGCTTAAACCAAAATGCGCATACATCGTACGATACAACACCTTCGCCGAGAAAGGAACAAATCGATTCGCACGTTCTTGCAACATTTTTTCCTTGTTGGAATTCGTAAAGAATGCAGTGTCGGATATGCACCTTATCTGTTGCCATTTTCGACTGTGCTGAACTGAATACTTTTGAAGGTTATGTTGAATCTTTCGCCAAACGTCTTTCGCCATATGTTCTTTTTAATAGCTATATGAGTAGAATAGCTAGGCCGGTTCTAACCCAGGAGTGCTGAGGGGGGCGCGGGGAAGCGGGGAACTCAGAGCGCGGGGTATGACGCTGCGCGGGGAAGGGGAACTCATGGTGGGACGTCACGCAAGATAGCGACCGTGACGTCACGCATACGTCACGAGAAAAAAATGTGGTGGGACGTCACGCAAGATGGTGATCGTGACGTCATGCATACGTCACGAGAAAAAATGTCATATAATGTGTTTTAAATGTCCCTTCGTAATTATCAAACTGAAATAATATATAGCGAACTGAAATTATATACAGTGTTTATATAAAATAACTAGTATGTTTTGACCGAAGTAGTTACATATCGAACATCTCTCCAACGTCTCTCGAACGTCTATTGAACGTCTCACGAACGTCTCACAAACGTCTCACGAACGTCTATCGAACGTCTATCAAACACCTATAGATATTTTTATCAATGTAATTAACATAATTACCATATAAAATCCTAAGAAAGGGGATAAGGGGAAGTTGGAAGAAAGGATCTGGTCTAAAGTAAAAAAGATGTATCATAATATATAACAAGGTAATTTATTTCTCAGAATACCAAACAGCTCAGAATACCAAACAGTTCATAGCTTCGTGCAAGATATCTTTCGAAGCACATGCCAGCAGCTCGCAATCAATAAGTGACTCACTGTCAAAGGCAGTGCTTTCACGTATCGTTTTTACCACATTGCACATTTCGGTAATTTTTTTTCTCGAAGATCTTTTACAAAAGTTAGAATTCTTGATCTAACCAGATACGACTGTTCAGACAACTGCGTATATATATGATCAATGCAATATTCATAAGTAAATAACTTGTTCATTGTAGCAGGACTCAGATACAAACTCTTAGAAGATTGCATTAATTTTACAATTTTTGAACCATTTAGCTCGAACAATTTCACTCCTAAATTTCGAATCCGTAGCGGAAAGTACGATGGATTGCGCGCTTCCAGAAGTCGCCGTACAGCACCACGATTTTCCATCAGTTTTCCCCAAGTGTCTGTATGTAATATTAGTTCATTACCGCGATTGTCGCCGAGAACTATTTCCACAACGGGGTAGGGTCGATATTGTACATTGAGTCCAATTTCCAAATACTTATGAGACGTTGCAGTCAAAACATATCTGCGCCCCAGGATGCGAGTAGCATGACATGGTTCAGGAATGCTATAAAATTACAATGTAAATGTTATATACATTTAAAAATTCAGTCGGAAAAGTGCGCACAAAGTACCAACCAAATTCACATTGATACTCACTTCTTACGTTCCATTTTGCATGGTGGCTCCTCGAAACACTCGTCGTTTTGTTTCCACCTGGGGTGATCCTCATCCTCATCCACATGTTGAACAGGCGTGTAATAATTTGCTTGTACAGCGTTCACTTCGACATCGGACATTTTGGTTTACTGTATGTGGAAGTTACTATCGAACCTTGTCTTTTGACAGAGCGACTGTTGAATCGTGTCTTTGCAGAGCGACTGATGCTGAAGCTTCTTCAACACAGGCTAGTTTCCCTCCGAGTTTCCTCCGCCAATGTTACCATGCTATCCCCTCCACCGTTTTCTTCAGGGTTCTCAAAATTTCTAATGCACATATTAATATATCTTCTGAAACTAGATATTAATTCTCTGGCACAGCGTTGTAACCAGTCAATTAAACAGTCATACATCGATGAAATAATACCAGTCATAGCGCATCGCAATACAACAGAAAATAATGCGCAATACAGAAATGCACAATATTTATACTTTTATTACAATTCGTAAACGCTGCAATATAATGGTGCTATGTATTACAATATCACATTTTGACCAAAATATTTTTGTCAGTCGTTGACCTCCCAGACTGCCGATACCAAATCGTAGGTCTGCAAGTATTATTGTGGTATCAGATAAAGAAAGGTATGCATATCTTATCATAGGGTGCATCCTGTGAAGCACTTAGTGCTGCATCATGTAAAGATATGACTATTTTTGGCTAGGTTTTTCCGGGAGTTATCTATCGAAGATTGTTTAAAATGAGGGACTATAGAAGTGAACGAGCGAAGATGCTACCCACGCCCCTCCAGCATCAGTCGCTTATTATGTTCCGTGTTTGAGTAATATCGAAGAAAGTATTGAGAAGGTGTCGTCGCTGATTCTTCAAATAATAACGAGAAGAGTGGCAAAAGTGAAGCATATAGATTTAATTTTGTGTATATTTACCAGTCAGAGCTCTTTCAGTATGGATCGTGAAAACATAGAGCATGAAGAAATAGAAGACGAAGAAATAGAAAACGAAGAAATAGAAGACGAAGAAGATATAAATCATATACTCACGGATGATAGTAATTATGATAGTGACAATAGTAATCAATTAGTGAATGAAAAAGTGAAGAAATTGGAAGTTTCAGAAATTAATACTTTGAGCGGCCAAACAAAAGTGTGTTGCATTTATTTTTCATATAATTCTGGAGACAATTTACGGTTCTGCACATCATGTTTTGTTGATGGCGTTCGCGATACAGTTACAGAAATATTTGCAGTGCGCAAACACATCACCGAAAGACACGATGTGATTGATGGTGTATTTTGTTCAAACTGTAGAAACCCCGTCTACCAAATAAGACCATGCAATCTGTGTCCAATATGTATGCACTAATATGACATATTTAAAACAGAATTCTTATATACGGTACAAAAACTTCATCCAATATACTATACAAGATAAAAAGAAGCAGGAAGAATGTAATAACGATATGTGTGTGTGTGTGTGCGTGTGTGTGCGCATGTGGAAGACAGAAGAGCTATAAAAAAGTTCAAATCAGAACATTCTATAGTTTAGTCGAAGACAAACAGAGTGGACACCAGACTGCTGATACCAATCATAGGTCTATAAGTCTATTATTGTATCAGATAAAGAAAGGCATGCAATTAGGCAAAGTCCACAACGAGTTGATATGAGTTTAAGACTCAGAAATGTGTTTAATAGTTCGTCGAGGAAGTTTCCCGAATTTTGATAATGGCATGCATTTTTGAAAGAGTTAAGGGCTATAAAATGTTCAAAGCAGAATATTCTATAGTTTAGTCGAAGAAGAGCAGAGCGTGCAGTTACAGTGTGTTTACAACGTTTGCTAGAAAAATGGCAGAATCACCATTATCATCTTTATCATCATTATCAACCGTAAAACGTGAGCTGCAGAATCAGGCCGCTCGATTAGGCTCGCTAGACGAATACCTCGCATGGGAACAAAAGTGCGACGAGTGTCTCGAGTCGTTGGAACAGCATAGCCGAGCCAAACAACCGCGACTATCGGTTGGTTCAGCGCACTCGATGGTTGCTCGTATAGCGCAACTCGAGGGTTTAAAAAATACTTTGCGCAGACGTTTCGTATACGCAGGAGCCGGACATTCGACACTTGTTTGGCGAGAAATCGATACAGCGTTCAATAGTCGCATATCAACCGGGGCGATTGTAAATACAGACTATATCGACCCTCTTCGATTTCTCCAAGATGTGAAGAATATCGTGCTCGAGCATGTGCGAAGCGTTATGAAGAGACACGGTAGCATAAAAGTGAATACTGTGTTCAACGGTGAATTTGTGGCAGGTGATAAACGCGCGAACAAGAGCATTAATACGAGGAACGTTGAACTTTTTTCACATCCGATCTAGACAATTGGTTCGCGATGCGTATTATCGAACCCACCTTAGGGTCCATGGAAGAATTTCAGGAACGAGATAGCGGGTGGGCACTCTCGCGCATACTCGATCTGACTGTTAATGTTAACAAATACAATCCATTACATTGTCATATCGAGTTACCGCGCGAAATAAAAATGAAGCGGGCTATAATTAACGTGCAATCTATGGACAATGCATGTTTCGCATGGGCAGTGGTTACAGCGTTATGTCCAGCCGACAAACACGCAGATCGTCAATCTTCGTATCCACACTATACATCGGTTTTGAATATGCAGGACATTGGATTTCCAATGTGCATAAACCAAATTAAAAAGTTTGAACGGTTGAACGATATCTCGATCAACATTTATAGTGTGGAGAAGAGATATGACAACGCGACAAAGAAAGAAGGAAACGTGGTCGCACCCATATGTCTCACGGAACAGAAAATGGAGAAGCATGTCAACCTGCTGCATATCCCAGATCCGCTAGATGATGATAACGCTGGGCACTTCGCGTGGATCAAGAATTTGTCCCGATTCGTCAGTTCACAACTGAGCAAAAAGGAACACAAAAAACATATTTGCGACCGGTAAATATACACTAAGAACGCAATGTATAATGTGACATATACTAATAACAAATAATGTTTTTCCAGATGTCTACATTACTTCAGCTCGAGCGAGAAGCTGGAGAACCATACCGTCGACTGTCAAAATATGAATAACTGTGCCATCATCTTGCCAAACGATGACAACAAATGGCTCAGCTTCACCAACTACTGCAGGAAGGAGCGGATCCCGTTTATAGTTTACGCCGACTTGGAATGCATTCTGAAGAAGACACCGAGGGAAGAACAAACGAGTTCGTATGCGTATCAACATCATAGCGTATTTAGTATAGCATATTACGTTCGATGTTCCTACGACGAGTCATTATCCGCGTATCGATGTCGTCGCGATCGGGATTGCATCTCATGGTTTGTCAAAGAACTTGAAGAACTGGCACATCGTGTAAAGGATATTTTGTCCTCAAATGTCCCCATGGAAACTTTGTCGAAAGAACAGTGGGAGACATTTCAAAACGCTATGCTGTGTCATGTGTGCGAGAAATCATTCGCAAAGGATGATACACGCGTGCCCGATCATTGCCACCTGACTGGACGGTACAGAGGTCCCGCGCATTCGAATTGCAATCTAAATTATCAAGACAGTTATTGCATTCCCGTAGTCTTTTACAACTTATCCGGTTATGATTCATACTTTATCATCAAAGATATAGCAACCGCGTTCGAAGGTTCAATCGCTGTACTACCGATAACCAAAGAAAAATATATTTCGTTTACAAAGACTGTAGGAAACATGACGGATAGTAGGAATAAATGGAAAAATTATGTACAATTGCGGTTCATCGATTCGTACAAATTTCTTAGTACTAGTCTCGATAAATTGGCGTCTTTTCTCGACAACGACAAATTAAAAATTGTTCGGTCCGAATTTTCAAATTTGTCCGACAAGGATTTTGATTTATTGACGCGAAAGGGGGTCTTTCCGTACGAATACCTTGATTGCGCGGACAAGTTGCAGGATCGGTGTTTACCGCCGCACGAGTCATTTTACAGTTCTTGACGGGTGACACGGTATCTGAGAGCGATTACGCGCACGCCACGAACATCTGGCAACGGTTCGCCATTCAAACCTTAGGTGAATATAGCGACTTGTATCTGAAGATTGATGTCTTGTTGCTGGCCGATATTTTTGAAAATTTCCGCAATAGTTGTATCAAAAGTTATGGGTTAGATCCCGCGTATTATTACACTTTGCCTGGTTTTACGTGGGATGCTATGTTGAAATACAGGCGTTAATTTCGAACTGTTCACTGATATCGATATGGTCATGTTCATCGAGCGCAGTATTCGCGGTGGCCTCAGTCAATGTTCCGGTAGATATGCAAAAGCCAATAACAAGTACATGCAGTCTTACGATCCATTGCAACCATCATCATACTTGATGTACTTCGATGTAAATAACTTGTATGGTTGGGCAATGTGTCAACAGTTGCCATACGCCGAATTTCGATGGGTCGATGATGTATCGAATTTCGACATATCATCAATCGCACTAGATTCACCTATAGGTTACATTCTGGAGGTTGACTTAGAGCAGAGCTCGGCAAAATGTGCACGCGACGGCCGATTTTCGACTATCTCCGCCCACCGCTATTCCCTTTACCTCGCCGCTCCGCGCGCTGCCTATAAGCCGCTCGAGTCTCAGGAGCGTGTTTCCAGTAGTTTTCCACGTCACCCATGAAGTACTATTGTTGACGCGTTTTTTTTTAAGTGGTATCCCCAGTAAGCCGAATCCACTGATGACTGTAACAACCCGTAACTAATTGAACAGAAGCGAAATAAAATATGTTAAATGAAGAATATTCAATTCGATTTTCGGCGTCTTTTATTGGTAAGAATGGAAACGTCAATTTGGATATTGCATGTAGCGAGCCGCATAAGATGTGATAAGGAATCGTCGCTTAAAGAAGAACACTTTCCATTTTTTATAAACTTCATTTTTGAAAAATGAAGAGACCTACTGGGGATACCACTTAAAAAAAATGCGTCAATAATAGTACTTCATGGGTGACGTGAAAACTATTGGAAACACGCTCCTGAGGCTTGAGCGGCTTATGGGCAGCGCGCGGAGCGGCGAGGTAAAGGGAATAACAGTGGGCGGAGATAGTCGAAAATCGGCCGTCGCGTGCACATTTTGCCGAGCTCTGACTTAGAGTATCCGCAACGTCTGCACGACGCGCACACTGACCTACCGTTCTGTCCGACGCGGGGCAAACCGCCAAACAAAAAGCAGAACAAGCTTCTCGCAACCTTATGCGATAAGTAGCGTTATGTGATTCATTATCGCAACCTGCAACAGTGCACGCGTCACAGTCTTCGTATTGGAAAGATACACCGCATACTCAAATTTGCTCAATCTCCATGGCTCCGCGATTATACCGAACTTAATACGCAGTTTAGAACACGCGGGACAAACGATTTCGAGAAAAATTTGTACAAATTGATGAGCAACGCGGTGTTCGGTAAAACTATGGAAAACGTTCGCAATCACGTAGACGTAAAACTATTGACAAAATGGGACGGACGATACGGTGCTGAGGCAATGATTGCGAGACCAAATTTTCATAGCAGAAGTGTCTTCGGAAAATTTAATCGCCGTTGAGCTACATAAACTTGAGGTGAAATTCAATAAGCCGATCTATGTGGGTATGTGTATCCTTGACATATCCAAGATCTGCTTATACGAATTTTATCACGAGTACATGTCTCCTCTGTATCAGAACAAATGTAAAGTAATGTACACCGATACTGACAATTTAATCTACCATATCCAATGCGATGATATTTTCGAGCACATGAAACGTAATATTTCTAAGTTTGATACGAGTGATTATCCCGCTGATAACGAGTACGGTATACCGCTTGTCAACAAAAAGGTACCAGGTCTGATGAAAGATGAAAATAACGGAGCGATTATGACGGAATTCGTCGGGCTCAGAGCAAAGATGTACGCGCTAAAGGTAGACAGCAAAAATGACACGAAGAAGGCGAAAGGTGTGAAGACCAATGTCGTAGCGCGAACTATAACGTTTGATGATTATATGCAGTGTCTGAGAGATGAGGTCGAAAAGCAACGTCGTCAGTCATGCATACGATCCAAAATGCACAAAGTCTACACCGTGTCCGAACTGAAAACTGCTCTGAGTCCGTATGATGACAAGCGGTATATCGTACCGAACTCAACAGACATTTTACCATGGGGACATTACAGGATACAATTGTAAACTAAAAAGCGATCATTGTGCATACATGTATATTGTAAAATGAAAAGCGATCATTGTACATATATTTGTTTGTAAGAAATATTGTTAACTATAATAAAAGATGATTTATTACAAGCTGTTTATAATAGGATATTGTAATAAAAAAGTGTTTATAACAAAGAATTGGTTACAATACATTTTCTTGGTGTATCCAAGAGTTGTGCGAATCATCAAATCCCAACCATTTCACTAAAACCTTGTCGCCGCTTTTTCGCAACACCTTTTCCACGAGATAAACGTCAGGATTAGCAGCGCGATGCAGTTCGTATTCGTAAAATCCTCCGGCAATAGACTTTCCGCGAGAATCCTCAAGCAGATAGGTCGCTGGATTAGTTGTCTGCACTTTGACGATTTTAAATACTTCGGTTGTCCAATTCGGTGTATAGCCTTTTTCAAAGATGGTTTTGAATTTGCTCACGCGTACCAGATCACCCACTTTGAATCTCGCAGGCGCAGCGATCTTTACGTTGTTGTAGACTGTGTGTAGGAGCTTATTGGCGATTTCAGGTGTCACATCGATAGGACGCATGTCGATAGTTCGATGTTTCCGTGTGTTGTACTCTATGATAAGGCATGGTAACGAGTCGATCCATTTGTATGTTCCATTTAACGTAAACATTTTCCACATGTCGTTCTTTAACGTGCGGTTGAATCGTTCCACAACAGATGCCTTCATTACCGAGTACGTAGAATAATGATTGATACCGTGTTTTTTAAGGAGTTTCTGCAGATCCGCATTATAAAATTCTTTTCCCTGGTCCGTTTGCAAATTTTTCGGACATCTTCCAGATTCTTGAAATATCCTGGCGAACACTGCCACTGCTTCTTTACCGCTTTTGCTCTTCATCGGTATAGCCCACGCATATTTGCTCAACACATCGATAACAGTGAGTATATAGTGGTAGCCTCTATTGAATCGCGAGTAAGGACGCATCTCTACCAAGTCAATTTGCCAAAGATCATCGTATCCGCGCACTATGACGCGTCTACGGGGAAAGTATCTTCTCGCTGGAGCGTGCAACTCCTCCACCAACCGATGCTTTTCGTTACCGATGAACTGCTTCTCTGAACTTTTCTTCTTTTTGTTAAATTTTGATGATTGCTTCGCCATTGCAGTTTGTGATGATCCGTCTCTCTCTATGTTGATACTATATGTCAATTTAACTATAATATTCTACTTTTATATCAGGTGTAGTAAAAAGAAATCCATTATTTTTCCAATAGATGGCTTTAGTTATCTGTATCCCGCGTTCTATAAGTCCGATCGGGTTCCACTAGATGGCGTTAGAAAGATGAGATTTCGTACTAAAAAAACTTTACTGACAGTTTTGTGATTAGTTGACTCAGTTTTGTTTGAGCGCGCGTCAAAGATGGACACTAGCAAAGAGAAAATACGCTATTTTACAGTTTTTCTTCGATAAAAGCAAAAACGCAAGCCAGGCGGCTGAAAATATGAATAGTGTTTATGGTCCTGATACTGTAACAGCCAATCACGCGCAATTTTGGTTTCGTCGATTCCGTTCCGGTAATTTCGATGTCAAAGATGCACCACGCATTGGAAAGCCAATTGTCGAAAATATCGATAAAATCATGGACATTGTCGAGTCCGACCGTCATGTAAGCACTGTTTCGATTGCCCAAGAGCTAAAGATTGCACAAAAAACCGTTTGGAACCATTTGAATAAGGCTGGATACAAAAAGAAGCTCGATGTATGGGTGCCACACGAGTTAACGCAAAAAAACCTCATGGACCGAATTTCCATCTGCGAATCACTGCTGAATCGCAACAAAATCGACCCATTTCTGAAGCGGCTGGTCACTGGTGATGAAAAGTGGATCACTTATGACAACGTAAAGCGAAAACGGTCGTGGTCGAATCGCGGTGAGCCGGCGGAAACGGTGGCCAAGCCAGGATTGACGACCAGGAAGGTTTTGCTGTGTGTTTGGTGGGATTGGCAGGGAATTATCTACTATGAGCTGCTCCCCTACGGCAAAACTCTTAACTCGGAACTGTACTGTCAACAATTGGACCGTCTGAAGAAAGCAATCGCCCAGAAGCGGCCAGCTTTGGCCAATAGGAGAGGAATTGTGTTCCATCAGGACAACACCAGGCCACACACATCGATAGTGACTCGTTAGAAGCTCCGGGAGCTTGGTTGGGAGGTTCTTATGCATCCACCTTATAGTCCCAACCTGGCACCAAGTGATTACCATCTGTTCCTGTCCATGGTGAACAATTCTTCTGGTGAAAAATTCGCTTCAAGAGAGGCTTGTGAAAATCGACTGTCTCAATTTTTTGCCAATAGGGACGAGGGCTTCTATGAGAGAGGCATAATGAAATTACCTTCAAAATGGCAACAAGTTATCGAACAAAACGGCGCATATTTGACCTAAATCGGATCATTCTAACTATGATAATTAAAGCCTTCAATTTCATGCAAAAATAATGGATTTCTTTTTACTACACCTAATATTTCCCCTGATTTCTTTATCTCTGAGCATGTCTAGTCTAAAATTATGGTATTGATATAGTAGTCTATCTCTCCATTCTAAGTAAATATAAAAACTATATCTTATCATTTTGAAAAAGATAAGTAGTTGTAGACCTTTTACGTCTGCGCATCACCATCCTCACTACTTTTTCTATTCTCTACGGGGAAAGACATACGGTGTTGAGACTGGTGAAGCATTCGAGCTTCGTTGCTTTTACTCGCAGCATAGCTAGTTTTCGTTATTTACAAGTTTTTTACAAGTTATTTACAAGTTCTTGCAAGAAAAATGTCCGCCGCTAACGTGAACGTCGATCTTAAGAAGACGTCGAACAGCCTCTCTACAGAAGTGGGAAACGAGCGTAACATGCTTCTATGCACGACTTACGCTCTCAACAATTCGGACACTAAGAGGATGCAAGTTGGGTTGCGTACCATGTACGACATGGGACCATTTGAGCCATCGATCAGGATAATGGGAAACACGTCTTCAGGAATTCTCCTTGATTTGAATACGTGGGAGAAATTTAAAGACATTATACCCTCTGCAAATTCTTATTTGTGCGGGGAAAATAAGAATATGCCAGCCCCTATCATCATCAACAATATCGCCATCAGCTTTACCTCAACGTACGGTGCACGGGCTATAATGGTGAGCCAGCGAGGGAAAATGGCGGACGAAAGCGAGTCTGCGAAGAAGGCATCGGAGGACTCTACACATTTGAAGCAGTCGCCGTTGAAGAAGCGTAAGCTATACACGGAGAATGTTGTAATGCAGAAGACATCTTTCGATGGTCTGGAAACTGTCGCGAAATGTATCGATGCTAGATATGAACACTTACAAGCGGTTGCAGCTCTTGTGAGTAATTGTAAATATATTTTAATATCCGAAATAGAACTTAATCTTGCGAAGAAAGGTGTAAACGAAGATTTTGTGAAACAGACGCTCGCTGATAAATATCGAGAAATCGAGGAAAACGTACGGCGTCAAATAAAAAATTTACAATTTTTAGACGCGTATTTTAATATTGTATTCCGTGAATTAACCACGATTCATTTAAATGAAATTATACACGAAATTGTAACGAACGCAGAATGCTACGAGTGTTTGCAAAACTACGAATGTAACTTCAAAAATAAAATGTGAATTTATTTTATAAAAATGTTGTATATTCCTTTCTCCCCACCTCTTTTCTCTTCCCTGCGATCTCCGATTCGTTGTAACAAAACCCAACTTAACTTTTCGAGTTCGAAAGCGAAGGGGACACACAGGTAAAAATATATTCTACTTTTATATTTCCGCTGATTTCTTTATCTCTGAGCGTGTCCAGTCTAAAATTTGGTCTATGTTCTCATGAATGCTATTTATGCTCTGTATGTTTTTTTCCGGTAGTCTTCCAGCCAATCCTTCAATTTTTTAACATTCTCATCTACATGCTGCTTCATCTCAACGTTACTCTCATGCAGTAGAAGCTTTACAGCATTTATATTCTCATCGATATACTGTTTCTTCTCAACGTTACTTTCATGCAACATAAGTTTTACAGACTTTATACTCTCATCCACATAATATTTGTGCGCAGCGTCATTGAAGGCTTCCGGCTGCGGTACATTATGTATCGCATGCATTTTTGCATCGAAACATTTGCCATCACGACCTTTACTATTGGCGGTTAGACAAAGGGCATTTTCATGTACATATCGTTTGGTTGCAACGTTGTTTAAATGATATCTCACACCTGCAACATATTCTTCCACTTATTATTTGGTTGCAATGTCACTGTCGGCTTCAGGTTGCGCTACATGTTGTATCTTGCGCGACTTTGCGTCAAAAACTTTGGCAGCGTTTAAACAAAGAGCATTTTCATGTATGTAATTTTCAACATGTTCATTCCATTGATGCGCTTCGATCGGAGAACTATTGCTGTCTGGCAATACTCCAAACTTATGCGTCGACATTTCGGAGCAAGCTGTGTCGATGCTGTACCGACTGGCTGACGATTGACTGACTGACTGACTCGTGTCAGTGCAGCGCTGTTTAATTTATAATAAGACCAGCTTCGCGGAGATCGATTATCTTCGATAATCGATAAAATTTCGTTGTCATGAGCGTTGTTGCCGGCGCGAAGCGTCAAGCAATCGCAAACGATCCACCAGCTCGTTGGGATCATCCCAATGCACGTAATCGATATTGTTGTCATTTAAGGTCATCATAGCTTGAGATGCATATAAACCTTTTCCGGCCACTTTATCACTCGACGCATGTGATACTAGGGGCGCGATTATATGTTTATATTTGTGTCCCTTGTTACTGAGTATCGGATTTTGCGGGAGGTACCCGCGTCTGTGAGCATTCGTCACCAATAGTATACTTTTGTATTTTTGCATATCAGCCTCGGTGTACACAGAATCGTCGGGGATTCTTTTGAATATTAGCTCGTAAAGACCGGGTGTTCCAATGTATCCTGTTTCGCCTATGATTATATTATCGTCTCTGTCCACATCGACACGTTTATCACCGAGCATTGCTCCATCGTTACTAAGACGTACACCGTAAACATAATCTATAGTGTTATCTTTTCCACTACTTAGCACAGCCCTCATATATTTTTGACCCAACGAACCAAAATGATCACGTAAAGTTTGTTGTCCTTTGTACGTTCGCAACTGACGTCTAACGGATGTCATTACCGGTTTATCGGGGGTTTCGAAAACATTCTCATCATCATCATCATCAGTGAGTAGATTGTTGATCGGTGAAGGTTCATGTGGTTCCTCATATTGTAGAGCTCCCGTCGATGTAGAAACTATCGAAGGATCTTTGAATAGTTTCCGTTTCAGCGGAGTCAATGCGGCTGGTGAAAGTTTTGCCTTACGCTTTATCTTTTTTTCAGGTTTTAATATTACACTCTTTGTTTCTTCGCTTGTACTCATTGATAGTGGCGCAGTTTTAACATCAACGTTACTTTCCACATTGGCGCTGCTTCCCGCGATTTGCTTGAGAGGTTCAATAATAGGTTTAAAGTGTCTCTCCAATGCAGCATTCTCAATAATTCTACCGGTTTTCAAAGCGCGATACTTCTTGCGGATCGATTCGCTCGTTTTCGCAATCTCTTCCGCTACCTTTCCACGATTCTCAATCTTCATGCTACTATTCATCATTGATATATTTGTCTCGTGGACGTTGAAGATGTTACCACGTTGAGGTTGCAACGACGATTGAGCATCTCACAGCACAGCAAAGTCGTTAAATCCTTTCCTGTATCGCCCGTTGGTCATTGAGCTGTCCTTATCGATCACTGTGAAACCATATTTATCCTCCCAACATTTACGACACAATGCACTGAAATCCTCATATGACATGTCGGTATTCACATGATCGTTGTACACATGTTTCAAATTGGTACCATCCTGTTTAAAGAGAATCAGAAAATTTGCATTGTCTCGTATAAGATGCTTGGGTATTTTTGCGTACGTTTGACAGAGATAGAAACAGTCAACGTTCGAATGACGACCCATGGCAAAGTATTCTCTTATCGTATCTTGCTTGTCACATGCCACATCGTCAAAGATAAAAATAGAATTTTTGGACGCTTCGGTCGTTGGAATCACAAGTCCAGCGTACAAGAGATAGTGCCACTATCGGTGGTGGAGCGTACGAAAGCCAAAAGCTGTACGAAGGCAATCTCTGATCGTCTCCGCGGGCACTCTTATATGCCCTGGGCAGCTCGAACTCGCGTGCGAGCCGAGGGGCTCGCGCGCGCGACAATCCAGATCGCCGCGTCGCGGCGGCTCCGTGGACTAGGAGCGCCAGGGAATTTCGACGTTCAGGTGGCGTCCAGCGACTCGGCATCCCGCGCGCCAGGTCACCGCGAATTCAGGCGCGATCCTGAACAGCATATTCAAGCTGTGTACCATAATGGCCAATCGTACGGAGAAGGTAGAGAGCTAGGGACAGCTTCGCGAACTAAAGTGTATACCACAGTGATCATGCGTAACTGAAGGGTAAAGAATGATAACTTTTGATAAAAATTAAATTTCCAATTCGCAAAATTGTGTAAATTATTGTATAGAGAATAATGAACGCGGCTATTGAAATTATGAAAGAGCCAAACGAACCGCAGAGCCTCTTAGCCCCTTAAGCCTCGCTGAATCGACATTTGTTGCAAATTCGAAATTGAATATCTCGACACCTAAATATCCTAGCAGCAAATTTCAAAAACGGTTTGAAAGCTTTGAAACCGTACTTTTCAAAAGATCTATCGAAATTGTGCGCAACGATATTTTTTCAAAATGGCGGGTGATAAAAAGGAGAACATGAAAAATTGCTAAGAAAAGGTTCGAGCGTGCGACGGCGCATGGAGCAAAGTAAGTGTCGCAGCTCAATGGGACGAAAAGTACCTAAAAATATAGAATGTTTTCTTTAAAATACTTCGTTATAAAGCTTGATGCGATACTTATTCACTGAATTATGCAAATTTAACAAGAAAACCGCATTTTTAGCAAAATTTGGAACAACTCAGTGAAAAATGATCACGTCGAGCTCGGTAAAGTAGCATTTTAAAGATAACACTCTATACTTTCATGTGCATTTGGTCCCATTACGCTGCGATACCTGATGCACACCATGCACCATCGCAAACACGGACCTTTGATTATCAATTTTGCATCCTTTCACTTTATCATCCGCCATTTTGAAAAAAATGGCCGAGCATAATTGCCATTCAGATATTCTTAAAGAGGACGTTTCAAGCTTCATTTTGCATTTCTGCGCATATTTGTATCTTCATTATTTACCAAGTTATGATCATTTGAAATTTTGTAATTTTTTCCCAAATTTTTAGTGTACCGGGTTTTTTGCGTTTGAGTGTATCTTGCTCCGTACAAGCGCGGGAAAGGCGCTACAGAAAAAAGAAAAGAAAAACGTCAAAGAGGCACTAAAATTACCCATGGGTGCAATGACTAACGTACAGTTGGAAAGACTAGCGAGGCGTATGCGTATATCTTTCTTTCGAGGTGTTTTCATGCGTGACACCTTACCGATAGATGGAGTACGTCAAAACGAGAGTGGTATTGTAAATTTAGACAACATAGAGGGACCGGGTACACACTGGGTGGCATATGCGAAAAGAGGAAATCATGCAGTATATTTTGATAATCTTTGGTAATCTTCGACCGCCCAAGGAATTGATTCGATACCTTGAGAGAGATGTAGTGAAAATTGTATACAATCGCACGTCTTATCAACATTACAGTCAGAGCATATGCGGACAATTGTGTTTACAGTTTCTCCAAACGATAGAGGATCGATGTGGATTTAAATGACAACATTCCGCTCGCAGCAGTCAGTATTCGCTTGGCAGTTTGCGAACATGTCGCTAACGCTTACGTTAACTGGCAACAGTAGCACCCTTACGGTGAGCTTTCCCGCTATAGATTTGAGCGACGGTGATTACGAGCTTGATTTAACGGATTTCGAAACATACAATACGATACCAAATGTAAATTCGTCAAATAATAGATTTTACTATGGTGCTAACGACGAAGAAATTACGATTCCCGAAGGATCGTACGAATTGCGTGCTATATACGAATATTTAAAAAATGCAATTTCACATGCTCAAAAAACAGTACGTTCCAAAAATAATCCATATAAAGATGACACGAATGAATATCCTATAATAATTCGTGCCAATAATAATACGATGAAGAGTGAAATAAAATGTGCTTATAGAATAAATTTTAGCAAGCCGAACAACATTGGCTCGCTTTTAGGATTCTCGTCGAGTCGTGTATTAGAACCGCATCGATGGTACGAATCGGATGCATCGATTAAGATTGTCAATGTTAATATCATTCGTATAGAATGCAGCATTGTCAGTGGTGCGTACAGTAACAGTATGCGTGTACATACGATACATGAATTCTCGCCTAAGATGCCACCAGGATATAAGATATCGGAAACGCCGGCACATGTCATTTACCTTCCAATCATCGCACGGAGCATTACAGATTTAACGGTGCGTGTCGTTGATCAAGAAGGACAATCGCTCGATTTTCGAGGAGAAGAGATTACCATTAGATTGCATGTACGACAGCGACGATCATAAATGCAATCTATGAAATGCTTGTGGTGAATCAAGTAGAACAGGAGAAACAAGCTGGAAATATACCTTTTACGAGACACGCGATTAACGGTACAAAATCCCTCGTTCGAAAGAAACTCAGCGCGTTGAACGTTGAATTTTTGAAATCTCTGGGATTCATTGTACGAAACGATTGAGAAAGATGATTGACATTTTGAAAATTGAAAGTGAACCGGTCTTTGACGAGCGCGTCGTCAAGATTGAGACACATACGTACAACCCATACGCTAATACAACGTTTGGATATAGCGACGAGATACGAATACCCATACAGTAGCAGGATTTTTACATATTGTCATGCGAGAGTTATCTCTATGTCGAGGGGAAGATGACGAAACAAGTTGCAGTCGATGGTGCAACTGTAACGTTGGGATATAATTGCGTTGCATTCATGTTTGATGAGATTCGTTATGAACTGGATGGTGTGGAGATTGATCGTAACAGAAACGTGAGAATAACTTCAACGCTCAAAAACTATGTATCGATGTCTTCGGACGAAAATGTTGTCATGAAAAATGCTGCGTGGGATGCGACTGACACTATTTCGCCGGATGGATACTTCAACTTTTGCGTACTACTCAGCGTGTTGCTAGGATTCTGTGAAGACTACAAGCGTATGGTGATTAACGCGCATCACGAATTGATTCTATTACGATCGCGCAGCGACAACAACAGTCTATTAGGATCTTCAGCGCTGGATCCTAAGATTGAGCTATTCAAGATACAATGGCGAATGCCTCACGTAATCTTGAACGATATCAATAAACTTTCCATGCTGAAAACTTTGGGGAACGGGCGATACCTGAGTATGAGTTTCCGCTCGTGGGATCTGTATGAATTTCCTCTACTGCAAAGCACGACCAAACATCTGTGGACCATCAAAACTGCTACTAATCTGGAGAAGCCTCGATACGTTATCTTTGCGCTGCAGACTGGTCGGAAGAATGTAATGTCGGAAAATATAGCTCGTTTCGATGACTGCAAATTGATCAATGTGAAGCTCTATTTGAATTCAGAGTGTTATCCGTACGACGACATGAATTTAGACTTTGCAAAAAATAAATGCGCCATACTTTACGATATGTAGACGTTTTCGTAAATCGTATTATGGATGCAACAGTGCTGAGGTATGGTTAGCAATTACCGACTTTCGGCGGCTAGGTCCTTTCGTGGTTATCGATTGTTCGCATCAAAATGAGTCCATCAAGAGTGCCACTGTGGATGTGCGGATAGAATTTGAGTGTAAGGAGAATATACCGGTGAATACTACCGCATATTGTCTCATCCTGCATGATCGTGTAGTTGAATACAGCCCGCTAACCAACATAGTGCGCAAACTCAACTAACATCAGAAAGTATGTACGAGAAAAGTATAATACACGAAACAAAGTGCTATAAACGGCATTTCTCTCCTGGACGTGTCGAAGAATATTTCGCATTTCGCCATGGATGCTCCGACATTTGTCGACTTGCAAGGATTCATGGTTGGAGAGAGATTTATTGTAAAAGAAGCGGCGATACTGAAGAACGGAACTATTCTTTCGCACTACATCTTCACGAGTCCGATGCCATGGCATCTGCTCACAAGATCGGACAAATCGAGGGCCTACTGGTTAACTGCTAATCATCATGGATTACGATGGGAAGATGGAACCGTCAAATACTGCAGAGCTAAACATCTGGTTACTGCAGCTGTGGCGGGTGATATGTATGACGAGCTTGAAGACGATGCATCTCAATTTGTGTATGTGAAGGGACATGAGAAGCGGAAATGATTGTTACAACTTCTGGATGACAATGCGAGAAGCAGCGTGATCATTAAGACCATGGACATCAATTACGACGATATGCCTTCCCTGCAAAAATTGAATAATATTTTTCGATGTAATAATCATATGAAAAATTGTGCATTACAGAATGTACTAAATATTTTCAATTGGTGGTCTCGAAGAAAATTGTATGACGCTATATAATAAATCTAATAATCATTATTTCAAATGTACAGATGTTTCTTTCCCTTATCCCCTTTCTTAGAATTTTATTGGTAATTGCGTTGATAAAAATACTTCTTTATTTGCGGTATGATGCTTATTAGACGTTCGAGAGATGTTCGATTGACGTTCAATAGATGTTCGATAGACGTTCGATAGACGTTCGATAGATGTTCGATAGACGTTCGATAGACGTTCGATAGACGTTCGATAGACGTTCGATATGGCGCAGTAAACGAAGGGTTAGGGGGGTTTGAGTCTGACCTAGTTTCGACTTATTTTTTCTCTCATGACGTCATAATGCCCACTCTACGAACCTTCACTAGACATCTAATAGCAACAGGCGACGGTGGTCTAGGAGCTTTGGAGCATTGGGTAGTAACCGCGGGGACCTGGGTTCGAGTCTAGCAGTGTCTCGACAGTTTTTCTCTCGTGACGTCATCATGCCTACTTTAAGAACCTTTACTTAGACGTCTAATAGCAACAGGCGACGGTGGTCTAGGAGCTTTGGAGCATTAGGTAGTAACCGCGAGCGTCCGGATTCGATTCTACCTGCATCCCAATACATTTTTTTCTCGTGACGTATGCGTGACGTCACGGTCGCTATCTTGCGTGACGTCCCACCATGAGTTCCCTTTCCCCGCGCGACGTCACACCCCGCGCCCTGAGTTCCCCGCGCCCCCCTCAGCACTCCAGGGTTAGAACCGGCCTTACTATTCTACTTATATGTCAACATTGCATAATCACAAAAGAGCGGGAAAATCAATTTAAAATTAATTTCATAACTGCTTAAAATAATTTGGTATTGCTCTACAGATCTGTTGGTTTGCAACGAATATATAAAATAGTCTGACTCTCTGTTCAGTAGTCTTTGTTAATGTGTATTTGTATATGTAGATTATACAGGGTGCACGATTTATCTGAAGACATTGAAATATCTCGAGAACTATGCATTGGATAAAAAAAGTGGTTAATAAAAGTTGTTAGTCTCGAAGGGGGACATCCAATGATACCAAACTCGACCTCTTACCCCACCCCCTGGGGGTGGGGGTTGGGGGCAACTTTGAAATCTTAAATGGAAACCCGCATTTTTTATTGCAGATACGGATTCTACGCCACAAAATACATAAATTTTGTCCGAGACTTTTTTTTTGATTCGTGATAGATGGCGCTGTAATCGCAAAAAAATATATTTTCAGCAATTCTCCAGAAATGATCATTGAATTGAGAAATCAAAAATACTTGTTCAATATTTTTAAATCAACAAGTGCCAACAACTCGTGAAAACATGGTAGAACGCATAAGAAACGCTTGCGCTGAAACTCCCGCAGATATGCTTCTATCCTGTGTACAGTCATTTGAAAAAAGGATCAATAAGTGTATTGAAGTGGAAGGTAAAAATTTGGAACACTTACTCTAATTAATTGAACAGTGAGAGGCAAGGGGACTCACATTAAAAAAGCACCCCGATCTGTGAGAGGCAAGGGGATTCACATTAAAATAGCACCCGAAGGGAACATAAAACTACTACGTCCTCGTCGTTGTTCCTGTGTAACACTAAAAGTAGTTTCTCGGAAAAATTCAACGCTATCTATCACGAATGAAAAAAATTGTTTCAATAAAAATTTCACGTACAATCTAATTCTGCAATGAAAAATGTGGGTCCCCATTTGAGATTTGAACGTTATCACCCACCCTACCCCGAAAGGATGGGGGGGAATAACTTTTATTATGTTCTTTAAAAATATTGAACAGGTATTTTTTATTTCTCAATCCAATGATCATTTCTGGAGAATTGCGGAAAATATAATTTTTTGCGATTACAGCGCCATCTATTATGAATCAGAAAAAAAGTTTCGGACAAAATTTACGTATTTTGTGGCGCAGAATCCGTATCTGCAATAAAAAATGGGGGTTTCTATTTAAGATTTCAAAGTTGCCCCCAACCCCCAGCCCCAGGGGGTGAGGTGGGAGGTCGAGTTTGGTATCATTGGATGTCCCCCTTCGAGACTAACAACTTTCATTAACCACTTTTTTTTATCCAATGCATAATTCTCGAGATATTTCAATGTCTTCAGATAAATCGTGCACCCTGTATATATATATATATATATGTATATATATATTTTTTATACATATCTCTCTTTCTTTATAACATAATCCGATTATTTATTTGTACACCTAATATTACGTGTCCTTATATAATATTACATATATATATATATAAATTTTATATATATACATACAAATGTATTACATACATACAAATAATACATACAATACAAATAATACATACATACAAATGTATTAATTAAAAAATGCATGCAATGAATACTAATTATAAACAGGGTGTCCCATTTTAAGTGTCCACCCCAAATATCTCTCTTATTTTTGACTTTAGAGAAAAATGGTTCAGACACGTTTTGTATGGTTTCGAGGGGGTCATAAGATGGTACCATTGATTTGACCTTGAAGAGTCATTTGAACGTCACGTGAAGATTACCTCAATTTTTTTAGATGGCACTCCCTATTTTTTATTACATATTCTTGTAGCTGACCTCGAGAGCTTCCTAAAACACTATAATAAAATGTTTTTTGATGAAGTACTTTTCGAGTTATAAAGCTCCAAATTTACAAAATTTTGATAAAAATACAAAATATTTAGTAAAACATTCACTTTCCGATAGTCTTATCTTACATGATCCAATCAGTCAAGGCAAGATCTGAGCATGATCCAACCAGTCAAGACGAGATCCTATATTGCCTGATAATCAATGAACTGTAACAATTGTGAAAGTGCAATTGTCAATTCTTTTAATGAAACAAATATCAAGAGGCTTGTTTCAAATTTCTTACTTGGGCAATTGTCGGTATTTTGGCGAAGTCTCAGACAGACGCATATTATTATCCATTGACTTTTTTTTGATAAGACAGGAATTTTTGGTTTTCTAGCGCTTTTTTCTTTGTAATTATGGCTGCTTATCCACCAAATGAAATTGTGGACATGATTCGCATTTTGGATGAAGCTAGGAATAATTATTCGGCAGCAGAAAGGCTTTATGCTGAAAGATTTCCAGACAGACGCCATCCTGATAGGAAAGTAATAAAAAAACTCTGCGACAGAGCTGAACAGAGTTTTCTTAGAAGAAACGGGCGAAAATCGGGCCCTGATGAAGTCACATCATTGACTGTTATAGGTGCCGTTGCTTTGAATCCTCAAATCTCTACGAGACAAATTGAGAGGCAATACGGTATATCTAAATCAACAGCCAATCGTGTGCTCAAGCTCAACAAGTTTCACCCATATCACATTCATCTAACTCAGCAATTGGAAGAGAGGGACTACCAACGCCGTGTACGTTTTTGTAACTGGGCTCGAGATCAAATCCAACAAAATCCCCGGTTCATTGCTGATACGCTTTTTTCTGATGAAGCCACGTTTTGTAATAGAGGAGGCGTTAATAGACATAACTGCCATTATTATTCAGATGCTAATCCACATTGGCAGAGAAGCCAAGAGTTCAAACGGCAGTGGTCCATTAATGTTTGGGCAGGCATGGAAGATGTTATTGTTGATCCATATTTTTTTGAAGAAAATCTCAATGTGGCAATCTATCTAAGATTTCTTCAAGATGACTTGCCCAACCTTGAGACATGTCGACAATGATTTACTCAGACGAATTCCAACAAGATGGAGCACCGGCTAATAGATCTCGAGCTGTTACACAATATTTAAACAATAGATTCCCGAATAGGTGGATTGGTATGGGCAGCCGAGTTCAAGAATGGCCCCCAAGACACCCGACTTGACACCCCTAGATTTTTATTTCTGGGGCTACATTAGAGATATAGTTTATTCGCAAAAGCCTACAACCGTTGAACATATGAAAAACCGGATCAGACAGGCTTGCAGAAATATTAATGTAGGTGTTCTTAAAAAAGTTAGGGACGACTTTCACCATAGACTAGAGCTATGCATACAAGTAAATGGCCAAGTTTTGAACACTTTAAGTAATTGTACACAAAAGAAGATCTTGCCTTGACTGGTTGGATCATGCTCGGATCTTGCCTTGATTGGCTGGATCATGCTCGGATCTTGCCTTGACTGGCTGGATCATGCTCGGATCTTGCTTTGACCGGTTGGATCATGCTCGGATCTTGCCTTGACGGGCTGGATCATGCTCGGACCTTGCCTTGACTGACTGGATCATGCTCGGATCTTGCCTTGACTGGTTGGATCATGCTCGGATCTTGTCTTGACTGATTGGATCATGTAAGATAAGACTATCGGAAAGTGAATGTTTTACGAAATATTTTGTATTTTTATCAAAATTTTGTAAATTTGGAGCTTTATAACTCGAAAAGTACTTCACCAAAAAACATTTGATTATAGTGTTTTGGGAAGCTCTTGAGGTCAGCTACAAGAATATGTAATAAAAAATAGGGAGTGCCATCTAAAAAAATTGAGGTAACCTTCACGTGACCTTCAAATGACTCTTCAAGGTCAAATCAATGGTACCATCTTATGGCCCCCTCGAAACCATACAAAACGTGTCTGAATGTGTCAAAACGTGTCATTTTTCTCTAAAATTAAAAATAAGAGAGATATTTGGGGTGGACACTTAAAATGGGACACCCTGTTTATGAGAATAGCGGAAGTTGTTCTCAATATGACGGAGCCAATCAGCGCAGCTGACGCACATCTGCCACACTCTCCCTTGATCCTCTCTAGGCTCGGCTAAAAGCGACCCATGACCCCTCTCCTCCTTCTTCTCTCTGTCGATACCCTGAACGAATAGTGTATGTATTGGTACATGCATAGGGCCAGAGCACAGACTTCCGCATAACGCATAATACATAACGCATAAGAGAATCAACTAATCAGAGTTCTTCATTTCTGTCCTGAGGAAGGAAATTAAGAAAACTAATTGGTTTATTCTCTTATATGTTATGTATTATGTGTTATGCAAAAGCCTGTGCTCTTGCTCAAAGAGTCTTTTGTTCGCCTCCGTAGCGGTTGGATTTGGTTTCTGTAACTACGCATATTTTTCATCTTGGGGACTGTATACGCGTTGTCCCTGTTTCTCTTTTATTTCCAAAATCGTTGTGATTGGCGTAGGAGAAGAAGTGTAATAACTTTGCTTAGAGCCATATATTGAATGAATGAATGAAGTGTGCATGCATATTCTTAGGAGTCGCGTTGGAAAAAACATTCCGGGGTAACCGGGGTAAGTGGCCGCTCTCTGGGTCCTCTCTGCTTGAATGAATACTTTTCGTTCAAGCAAAGTTCCAATTAGAATGTTCAACTTCAAAGTTTCATTAACTTACTTTTTTCTCAGTATAGTAATCTCAGTACAATACTATGTAACCGAGCTATCAAAACGATGTATCATTGGTAAGATTGATATTCATTTTGGAATGTACAATAATGTAATAATGTAATGCAAACGAAAATATTGATTAACTACACAATTTACTTAAAAATTATAACTTTATCACAATACTCTTAGACGTGAGACATTCTATAGAACACAGAAAGTTGTAACAGCATTGCTGCAACGTTGCAACAATGTTGCAATGTTGCTGCAACTTTTGTTCTGTATGGGATACTCTCTAAATTTCTTGGAGTGAAATTTCACTCAAAAAATAGAGTGACAACCGAATTTGAATTATTTCTCATTTTTACAGAATTAATTATCTTATAGAGAATATTATATTATATCCATTTTGCATCGTTGAGCGAATATTTTCACTCGAAATTGAAGAATTAATCTGATGCATTCCATTGTCAGAGAAACATATCTGCCAGATGCTCCTTTAATAGTAGTGTTTATATTCTTGAAATTTGAATGCTGAGATACATTCCTCTTATATCTGTCATTCTTACCTCGTTAGTGCCTTTGTTTATTATCCATTGAAATAATACGTTGATATTGTTGTCATAGTTGATGCCCAATTTTTTAGAACTTTGTTATTAAGAGGAGTTGCTGATCCACATATGACAAGTGGGAAAACGATGTATAATTAAGTGAAAATATATTTTAAATTTCGATGTTTTGGCATATGGACAGTAGCTAAGGCCTAGTTATATATATATATATATATATATCTGTCTTTATTTATTTAATAAAAAAGATAAAGATAAACTTATATTTAAGTCTCACTTAAAACCAAAATAATGTTGGTGCAATTGGGCCTAAGATATTCAAGAGTCTTTGTAAAAAGGAAAGAAATAGTGTAACAAAGTTAGGAAGACTGAGAAGTTATATTTATAATATAAAAAATTATTTATATAGTATATGCATGTATATACTGTCCATATTTTCAACTCGTAAAGATTTCCTTCGTTTTCACGTGTCCTTTTTGTTTCCCGCGCAGCCTAAAAACAAACCTAAGGCAAAGTGAAAGAGCAATACATTGCTGACAGATGTGACTGTATAAAATATATTTACGAAATATATTTACTTTTGTAGCATAACATATAATTTAGATAAGTATACATATCTTGTGAGTGTTACATAATATGTATTATAAAAGTGTACACATATCGACCTTAATATCGTTACATTCACTAGCTCTGGGGTCACAAGTGTCCAATCGAATGCACCATCACGTACAAACAGAATGCGCACAGTTGGACTTAATTTTCAGTAGCCTTAGAGCTAGAGAGTGGGATGGCACTAATGCCGGTCTGTGTATAGCGAATATAAAAGATTACAGTTTACAATTGAATAAAAATATATACAAAGAATAAGAAGCTGGTCGATGTAACCTTAATGTTCCTCGTATCTTATCTATTGAGAACTCGGTCGCATTTGCGTCCGCGCACAAAGCGTTTCTCTCTACGATGTGTACACTCTACGTTTATAAACCACATTGACACAATTGTCAGAAAGAAAATATTATTGTTGTTTGTATTACGCACGGAGGATGTTGCTTCGTGTCGTGTTCTTGTTCAACAGCAACGCTACGAGAAATCTCTGGAGAATTTTCTTTTTTTTCACCTCCTTTCCAACGCGGTAAAAAAACGTTAAAAAAAAAAAGAAAAAGAGAAAATGATAATTCTGTCAATAAGAGCTTCACTAAAATAGATGTACGGACGTCTCTCACAGGATCGGATGTAAAAAGAAGCAGGCAAAAGTCTCTTGAAGAGAACGAACTCAAAGTTAATTTCAATTACGTACCGATAATAAATGCGCGAGACGAAAGAGATGATATTGCGAAATCCTGCAGATTCCTTTAGCTCCACCTTCCACGCGTTTCCCGTGCGACATAAATCCGATCCTGGCCTCATAGGATTAACTTAAAAATATAATAAAGCCGCAACACTGTCACACTGTGTCGACAGTATCGACGAAAAAATCTCGGCTCGATCGAGAGAGTGTATCCGTTAAAAAGAATTTACAACGATAAAAAGTTTTCCACGCTGGTTAATGCGCTATAAAACATGATACAAAATGATATATATATTTTTTTGTCCTTTAACTTGGGCCGTAAGCAGCAACGGAAATTACATCTCCGCACAGAACAAAAGTTCATACACACCGCATACACAACACACATATACGTGCGTGCCATCACATTTTCATGATATCGTTAGAACGTAAGAAGACTAATCGATTACTCTCGGTGAAGATCATCCCGGCGCTAGTCTTGTCCGTTACTACGTCTACGCTTTCTTAACAGTAATCCTTCTACATATATGTATGTATATATACGAATGTCCGTCAAGACACTACGCGAATGAACGCTTTTGTGGAAGCACCCTGAATCACTGTGAATAACAGTCGGAGGCCCGTGCTCTCGACTCCGTTCGGCGCCCGTTTAGCCCGAGACGCGGCTGTCTGCAGATCTGGCTTTCCGATTATACAACTCGGTACATGTATGGAAAGGAGCAGGCAGCCGCGTGAAGTGGACATTGAATTGCCGCGTTTTAGATGTCAAGAGCCAAAGAAAAGGACAATATGTGTGTGCCGGGAGAGCACGAGCCAAGGTTGATTTAACGTCGGTGGTCACGAGCGAACCCCGTGCCACGCGCGTAAACTCGTCGTACTCGCTCGTTGCTATAACGCTAATCCGCTAGTCCCTAATCGCTATCTCTAAGTTTGATCGGAAAAGATAAGTACTCCTCGCTCTTTACAGAAGAAAAAATCCGGAGGTCGCGCGCGCTCCGTCGACGGTGTCTCTTCTCTAAATTCTTCTCGCTTGCGATATACACGTGTGTTTGGACTAGGTTCGATCGTCGTGTTGTGGCGGGCCAGCACGACTTGGACACGGCCTCTGCTGTCGTCCGCCAACGTGAACGCATTCGCCTCTCTCAGACGTAGCTTTCGTCGTCGACGACGGATCTCCCGTGACCCAAGTGCCTCGTGGTGATGGGCGCACGAGGTTGTGGCGGCGGGCGATACGGTGGCGGCGGAGGCAGAGACCTGGACCTGCCTGCTACCTTGTGACGATCCTCCAGGTTCATGTGCACCGGCGGCAATTGCCTGAGCCGTGGCGGCAACGGCGGCGGCGGCTCCACCCACGTCCTCTGAACCTGTACTTGCATCTCCACCACCTCTTCTTCGTCGTCGTCGTCGTCGTCTTCGCTGGGCTCGTAGAGCGACAGGTCGATCGGCTCGGCCATCACGAACGGCCACGTGTCGATGCGCTCGTTGGAGCCGTACAGGTCACCCGTGCGATCTCGGTTAATCGTGGCGTACGTGTTGTTGTCGGACTCGTAACGCTCGCCGGCGGCACCGCGCGTCGTCGAATCCTTCTTCGCGTACAGCTCGCTGCTCTTCGGCTTCTTGTAGAACTCGCTGCTCTTCGAACGGTAATTGCCGCTGTTCTGCGACACCGACAAGTCTCCGGTGCTCGTGTACTTGTCTTCGGACTTGATCTTCTTCTTGAACTCGCTGAAGCGCTCCTTCTTCTTCAACTCGTAACGACTCACATTGCACAGGGGCGACGTGTCGCCCGACACGTCCTGCTTCGAGTTGTGGATCGGGCATCTTTTCACACCACCGCGGATATCCTGTTGCTGTGGGCTGCGGTAGAGGTCCTTGCAGTTCTCCACGTTCTCCTTCATCGAGTCTTGCCTAAGGTATTCTTGGCCGTACAGGTCCTTGTCGTCGTACCTCTCCTTCCTGTGCTCGTGCTCATCCAGCTTCGTCCTGGGCGTCCTCTTCAGTTGAGCTCGTAGCCAGTCCTGTCTCTGAAAGTTGGGATTCGGGCACGCGCCACCAGCGGTCTTCTCTTCTCTGAAGTTGTGCTCCACGCTGTTCGAATGGTGGCTACTGGATGCGTAGCTGTTCATGCGCTCCTCCCATCCGGCGTAAACCCGAGTGTAGGTTTTGCCGTTGGATTTGTCCTCCTTCGCGAGGGGCTTGTCGAAGGTCGACGATGGCGCGTTCATCGTTGAATCCTCCGAGCCTACTGGTGACTCCGGCAGAAACAGCTGACAATCCGATAATGTCAAGCCGGAATCTCTCGAAAGTGTCATGGGGTCCCTACGCGGGTGCTCCGTCAGATCGAGGCTGTCCAAGGAAAGCCCACCTGCTGCGAGAAAATCATTTTGTTTTAACGATGACAATGTAACCATTTTCTTTGTTCATCTTAAAGCAAAGCACATCTTTTTAATTTAGTCAAGTACTATTTTACTACAATTTTTTAGTGATTAACTTAAAATTAAATCTAGTCACTAAAAAATTGAATAAAACATTTAAACAATTAAAAATTAAAATTAGAAGGATTAAAAGAAAATTTAAAACAAATTAAAAATATCGAACAAAAATGGTAACAAAATTTTAAGAAATTAAATTTTTTAAATTAAAAAAATTAAAACAACAACATATTGTTTAGTTAAATATCGTTTTATTAAAATGAGTTAATTTCTTAAAACTGCATTAATAAAAAATGCATTAATAAAAAATTGAACAAAAAATTAAAAAAATTAAAAATTAGAATTAGAATTAAAAATTAAAATTAGAATTAAAATAAAAAAATAACAAAATTTAAATTTAAGTTTATAAAATTAAAAATATTAAACATAAATGATAGAATTTTAAAAAATTAAAAAATTAAAGAAAAATTAATGTACACAAAACTGTAGAAAACATACAAAACGTATTGTTTATATGAAGAAAACACGATATTCAAGGCTACTAAAGTGATCGGTGTGCAAACGTTAGTCGAAATGAATGCTTAGCACTTACAGTGAAGACTATCGGTACTTTCTTCGGCCCCGCTATCACTGCGTTCTTCTCCGAGAAGCTGCGTGACGCCGGCGCCGAACAGATCCTCGCAATGACGAATCAGCATCTCTGTGATCGTCGGGATCGCCCTGCTCTGGTTCACCGATGGATTTGCCGACCAGAGTAGACTCGGGCCGCAGCATACACCGAGATTGCTGGCGCACATGAGGTTACGCTTCGATCGCCTCGCTACGTGATGTAGCACGCAAACCAGGTGCGAGAGTAACGTATGGTTCGCCTTCGGCAGCCTGTCCAGGATACTGAAATTTGATGGTTGGTTGTAAATTCGTGACGAATCGGGCGAGTATACACGGCGAAAATGACTATTTCGTGACACAGTTCACACTACTATGACTAATTGATCGCTTACTTCTTCATGGTTTGCACGGGATGCTGCGAATCCAAGCTCTCCATCCAAAGGGGAAACAAATGGGAGGTCAAGAGAGGGTCTGGCAATGATCTCAGAAAGTCTTTCAGCAAGGCTGCCACCGCTATGATCGGCGCATCCTCGAGACAGCTGGGGTCACTGGTGGACTCTAGCTGGTCCCGCAGCTCCCTGACAATTCGGACGTTCGCAGACTTGCGGAAAATGCCCTGTGTGAAGGGACCCTTGGCGAACAGCTGCTGCAGCATCATCAATACCGGCTTAGGCAGGCCGTTCTCGTCCAGCTTGGATAAATTCACGCCGAATAGGCTCGGATTTAATGACAGGGATCGTCGCAACAGATCGGTGATCTTAGACCGACTGTTCTTCTTTACGGGCGATTTCATTATTGGCCTGAGGATGAAGTGACAAGTATCGTGGACACTTTTGTTGCAGTGTTCCAGATCGAAACCTTCCTCCGCCGACAGAATATGCCGCAGACTCGACATCTTCACGGCGAACGGTCGCTCGTGGCCTATCAGCGGATACGGCGCCTCGTCCGCGGCGGTCTTGGCCCATAGCTGGAAGTGCCCTTGAAGATCCAGCAACGGCATCGCCAGATTCAGGCAGGCCGCCGCCGTCATCTCGGAACCCACCATGATCGACTTGCACTGTGAAATGTGAAACTACATGTATTATACTCTCTCCTTCTTTCTCCCCCTTGCCCTCCCCCTGCCCCTTCTCGCCGCCGGGTCGCGTTACAAAAGACTGAGCGATAGGTCCGCGCGATTAGTCACCGGAGCCTGTTTACCGACAATAGAAAGCGTTTATCTAACGGAAATTGACTCGCGCGATCTTAGCGTTGTCACACGGCCGCACTGCCTATGCATGTCTATAACGTCGTGAATTATGAACGGTGACTGAAATAATGGCCGGGGTACAATGCGCGACGCTCGTCGCAGAACTAGGCGACGCAATTCTAACCCGACAGTCGTTCGCCATACAAAAGGATTTTCTCTTCCGGGAGACAGACAGACAGACAGACAGACAGACAGAGAGAGACAGAGAGAGGCAGAGAGAGACAGAGAGAGGCAGAGAGAGGCAGAGAGAGGCAGAGAGAGGCAGAGAGAGGCAGAGAGAGGCAGAGAGAGGCAGAGAGAGGCAGAGAGAGGCAGAGAGAGGCAGAGAGAGAGGCAGAGAGAGGCAGAGAGAGGCAGAGAGAGGCAGAGAGAGAGGCAGAGAGAGGCAGAGAGAGGCAGAGAGAGGCAGAGAGAGGCAGAGAGAGGCAGAGAGAGGCAGAGAGAGAGGAGAGGCAGAGAGAGGCAGAGAGAGGCAGAGAGAGGCAGAGAGAGGCAGAGAGAGGCAGAGAGAGGCAGAGAGAGGCAGAGAGAGGCAGAGAGAGGCAGAGAGAGGCAGAGAGAGGCAGAGAGAGGCAGAGAGAGGCAGAGAGAGGAGAGAGAGAGAGAGAGAGAGAGAGAGAGAGAGAGAGAGAGAGAGAGAGAGAGGGGGGGGGGGGGGGGAGGGGGAGAGAGAGGGGGGGAGAGCGAGAGAGGGGGAGAGGGGGAAGGAGAGGGGGAGGAGGGAGGGAGGGAGAGCGAGAGAGGGGGAGGGAGAGGGGGAAGGGGAGAGAGAGGGGGAGAGAGGGAGAGGGAGAGAGAGAGGAGGAGAGAGGGAGAGAGAGAGGGGGAGGGAGGGAGAGGGAGAGAGGGGGAGAGGGAGAGAGAGAGAGAGAGGGAGGGAGAGAGAGAGAGAGAGAGAGAAAGAGAGAGAGAGGGGGGGGGGGGAGAGGGGGAGAGAGAGAGAGAGAGAGAGAGAGAGAGAGAGAGAGAGAGAGAGAGAGAGAGAGAGAGAGAGAGAGAGAGAGAGAGAGAGAGAGAGAGAGAGAGAGAGAGAGAGAGAGAGAGAGAGAGAGAGAGAGAGAGAGGGCATGACCGAGCGTGTATGCCGAGCGGCGTACGAAAAATATGAGCGCGCGGTACTTACGTGTTCCGTGTTCGTGTCGCTGTCGTGATACAGGACTCGGATGCTCGTGTGCGGCGGCTCCTTCATGCTCTCCTCTCGCACGAGCTCAGTGAGCCGTCCCCACCAGAGGTCTCGTGCCGCTGCGGTCCTACCGAGAGGGAGAGAGAAAGAGGAAGGTAAATGGTAACGAAGATAATCAAGCCGCTATGAGACATCGAGTCTGTCATTCTGGTTCCCGATACTCGAGATTGGGGGAGATATATAGGGTGTTAAGAAAAAGTTCAAGGGCGAATAGTATTCACAATGTGGAAGAAAAGTTCTACACAGTTAAAAACGTTTCGTATTTTTGTTAAAATTTTGTGTGTGTAGAAAGTTGTGTTAAATTTTTTTACACAGTCGTGTGTTAATTTAACATATCGTTGTTGCGTTACTTAAACTTTCTTGTGTTAAATTAAGATTAACTATTTTCAAGTGTTAAAATAACATTTTCAAGTGTTAAAATAACACAATTTATATGTAAATGCATGAATTCTTGCTCTGACATATTTTATATGTTAAAGTCAACACGTAAAATGTGTTACTTTCCTCATTGTAACAGCTATTATGTGTTTAATTAACTATTTTCATCTTGGATTTTTAACGCATAGATTATGTCAATCTAACATTTTCATTTCATCAAATCATAGATCATTACTTTTCCCAAATGTTGAAGTAATATTCATTATATGTCAGTTTAACATAAACTGTGATTCTTAACGGCATACAAATGTTAGGTTAGGTTAAAATTTTTTGTTAACTTTTTACATATGCGTGCTTTTTAACATATTTGTTATATTATGTTAAATATGTTAAATTAATATATAATATGTTAAATTAACAATATGTTAAATTAACATATAAATGAGAGTGGATAATTTGAGACACATGAAATATGTTAAATTTAACACATCATTTCTTACAGTGTAATAAACATGGATGGAAAAATTAATACTGTCGGAGTTATGTAACGATTATTTATTTTAATTCAAGCAAGCGATTTAATCATTTTTGATGCTTTTGTACTCTCTGACATAACTTGTCTATGTTATTTCTCGGTGAAGAGAATACCATGCTTTAAAGGAGTCCTTAAAAAAAGTCTCTTCGCTCTTGCTCAGAATATAAACAAACATCTATTTTCTTCCAATTTACACACACACTTCAGCAAGCAATTGTGAGTCCTCGTGAACAGTGAATAATTGCAGAGAGCTGTCACAAAATTTTTACAGTACGGTAAGAATGACGTCGTATTACTCTAATCAAGATATGTCAGAAACGTATTTCATGTATGGCCATGCACCAGAAGCGACCAAGGCACTTGTTTGAATTAAAATAAATAATTGTTCGTAACTCCGGCAATATTAATTTTTCGATCTATGTTTAGTATAACTTTTCCCCTTCATTTTGTGAATATTATCTGCCCTTAAATTCCTGAACCCCTTTTTTGAAACATCCTATATATCTTACAGAAAAATCCACTTAATCCATCAGAGACCCGCGTGCGCCCCGTCTCCAGGACGATTCTTTTGCATTGAAGAAAAGCAATTGTGTGTGTAACGTTATTTTCACGTTTGCAGAACCCAATTCCCAGTTGTGTCTGCACTTTCGACAAAAGATCATTCTAAACTAATTGGAATTATTTTTATCGACAGCACAGATCCAGTTCTAGTCCTAATTGGAACGAAATCTGCGACATCGTGCGAATCTGCGAATAAAATCGAATTGATTCCAATGTTAATCTGAGAAATAAAAAAGACCGAAAGTCTTTGATTGAAGATACTTGAGAAATCATTGCGGTCTCTAATGAGATGAAGAAAAGCACAAGTGTCACTTGTATGATTCGACCCGGTTCTCACGCGAATAAGACGAAGGAGTCCATTCCTTACATGAAAGTCGCCACGACATTCGTAGTGGGCCATCCGAGGACAAAGCTGGTCTCCGAGGACTTGCTGGTCTCTGCCACGTCCTCTATGTGACCCGCAGTGAGCCAGAGCTCGCTCATCCTAACGGTCTGCTTTAGCTTGAAGTTTCCGCCACTTCGCGACTTCGCGATCAGCAGGAGATCGGTGAAGAGGAAGAGATGCCTCTCCTGAGATTGCATGCCCTGAAAAATTTACGCAGAGACCTTA
Organism: Harpegnathos saltator; assembly: GCF_003227715.2. NCBI lineage: Eukaryota > Metazoa > Arthropoda > Insecta > Hymenoptera > Formicidae > Harpegnathos > Harpegnathos saltator. Next base: position 594,822 of record NW_020230300.1, read on the forward strand.
GAACTGAGTCGCGAAATTCGGAGAAATTGACGTTTTATCAGACTTCTTTATTTCTTAAAAGAAAAAAAAATGCTGCCTGGCACATACCGTAGTGAACTGAACTGGCGTTTCCAAGAGGAAGGTCCTCGACGGCGATTTCGCTGGTGGACTATTATTCGCGTAGAGCATCGAGGAATTCAGGGACTTCTGAGACAACACTCTCGTTAGCTTGCCGGGATTGTTGCCGTTCCTCTTACGTAAGTTCAAGTTTTTCATCTTCTGAAAGTAACAAGCAGCTGGGTTAGATTAAGGTACTGAAGTACCGCCAGAGCGACAGCGGCAAGCATGTTCGCAACATGCTCTAACATGGGAAAAGGTAACGAAACGCGTGTGTGAAATGCGTGTAGAAAAGTGCAAGCGGGAACATGAAAAGACAAGGTAGCTTTCGAACGAGACGTGTACTTTGTCCGAATACTGAAATCTCAGTTTGCACGGCCTAGTCGCCGTCTTGGAAAATTTTTAAACCCCCCCTCCCCCGGTGTCGCAAATTGGGCCTCCCACGGTAGAGGAAACTCGAAGAGATCAATTTCACGAGTGCGTCAACTCGGCAATCCGCGACAATAATTTCGACCGCAACCAGTTTCCAGTTTTTTCTGGAACTAATAATGAGCGACCTCGAATCGATCTGCGGAAAATTAATCTTTTCCCTTAAAAAATCCGCATCAGTTCTTTCTGCACGATTTTCATATGAACCGATTCTTTTCAACAGAGAATCGAGTCTCGAGTTCTATGTACTTATTCATCAACGTTGTTTCGTTAAATGAAGAATTCAATTGCGGCCAACGTTCGTACAGAATCGATTTGTACGAAAATCGAACAGAAGAGGATCGATTTAAAAAATAATTTTTAGAGGAAAGGATCGATCTCCCGAAAATCAATCTTCTTCTGCAAACTGATTCTTTTCGATAAAAAATTGAATTTCGAGTTTTATATACTTATTCATCAATGCTGTTTCGTCTAATGAGGAATTTAATTGAGGTTAACGTTCGACAAAATCGATTTGTATAAAAATCGAACAGGAAAGAATTGACTTAAACATCAATTTTTGGAGAAAAAGACCGATTTATTGAAAATCAAATCTTTTCTGTTCGATTTTTGTGCAAACCGATTCTTTTCAACAGGGAATCAAATTTCGGGTTTCATATATCTATTTATCAATATTGTTTCATTTAATGAAATATTCAATTGCGGTGAACGTTCGACAGAATTAACTTGTACAAAATCGAACATCGAGAGGATTGATTTAAAAATCGGCTTCTGGAGGAAAAGATCGATTTCCGAAAATCGAATGAAGTTGGCCCAGCCTTAGCCCGCGTCTCGATCCGTTCGAATTTCGCTGTGTATACGTTCTCAATCTCATCATGTCCGCCAAATGTGCTGCCATGCTGCCAAAGGGAATTAACAGTTACGTCCGAAAAATATCACTGCCAAATTCGGCCGACTGAACGATCTCGTCGAGGGCGAAAGAGGAAGAGAGAAAGAGCACACCCATACGGATAGCTTCCTCGAGACGGATAAGGCGACTGATTTACATAGACCGAGGCTTATTAGATTCTTTCTAACGTGTCCCAACATCCTCTATTCTTCTCTCCGCTTCTTTCACATTACGAAATCACTCTTCTGGATGACGTCGCCGTCGGCGGAGTGTCCCACCTCCGTGCGTCTGTCTCTCATTGTGTCGCGGACAGGCGACGCACGCGTTGTTATAACGCATAATAAACCGCGGGACTATGACGTGTCGTGTTCCAAACGCGACAGATGGATTATCCGCTGTTACTCACGACGTTACATTGGAAAGTGCATCGCCCGCCGCTCGTGTGGACGTTTCTTTTTCCGGCCGACGTCGGCGCGTTCTATCGGATAAAAGTATCCATTCCTCCGCGTCGTGCTCGCGTACAACGCGTAAAATATCTCAACCGCGCGGAAGCGACGAGTAACGTTAGACGATAAACCATACCTTAACCCATTAATGCCGGCTGGGACAGAAATTTCGCGTTGATTTCAATGTTATGAATTTTTATGAAAATGCTCAAAAATTTTAATCCAAAGTACATTACTAGGGGTTTTCGAGGTCGCTCTTTCCAAATCCGCTGTGAGAATCATAAATAAATGAGTGTTTGTATTGATTTGTAACGGTTTCTTTTTTCAAAAAAATGCGATTTTTTCTCGTCAATTTTTTTTAAATCATTTAAATCAAACAATACGGAAATTTCGACTGAAGTTATCAGGACTCAGTCTGAATTATCAAGATTTCGGGTTTATTTAAACGAAATTCTGATATTTCCAATCAAAACTTCTGAATCGTTTATACTTTACCCGATGCAGTCATTTTTTAGCTTCAAATATTTTTAAGTTACTTACTGATTTGTTACTAACGAAAAATCGTTATCATGTTGAATATTTATTTTCAGTACTCCTCTACTTTAATGTTCTTTTTAGTTCTCTTTTCCTACAGTTATTATAATCTTAATGTTGTTTTATGAACTTTGAGAGTCATGATCATCTTCAGAAAAATCTATATTTTCGCGTCTTTAGTTGATACTTCGATAAATCGCTTCTAGCAAATACTTCTGTAATATCGCTAATTGCTTCATCACTGTTCATATTTCAACGGTTTAGAAAATTAATTCACGTTACAAAATAGTTTGCAACTGTTGCCACTTGTTACTGCATTACATAACCGGTCTTGATTAGTGCATAGGAAACGCGAGATATCTCATCATCCGCCCGTAAAGTGTTATGAGTTTTTATGCCATCTTATTACAGGTATGCCAAAGTTTCCATCGTTTTTAAAACAATATTTTTTATTAATATGATTATAAATGACATAGTATCTTTAATCAAAATATTTTCAAAGTATTATCTACTACTTTTTGCCATCTTTCAGGCTAAAGATGGATACCACGATGAAAGTCTTCGCTCTTAAAATGAATGAAATTATCAATGAATTGTTGCACTTCTTCAGCATTGTGAAATCACCAGAAAGACTGTGTTGCATAGAACGAAATAAGTGAAAATTCAATGAGACAATATCTGGAGAATATACTGGGTGTGGTAGGACTTTCTATTGCAAATCCATTAAAGTTTCCCGGGTCGTCAATGCAACATGGGGCCTGGCATTGTCATGCAGAAGAATCATTGTTTTGTCGCAAAATATGGCTGCTTCTCGATCAATTGCTCATTCAACTTCCTCAATTGTCGACTGTATAATTCCGCGGTGATAATCTGAGACGGTTTTAACAGCTCATAACACAACACTCCTTGCACTCCCACCAGACACAAAGGAGGACCTTATGACCATGGATATTTCGTTTTGGCTATGACGTAGAGACTTCTCTGGGATTGACCCATGATCTTTTGCGATTCGAATTTTCATAATAAATCCATTTTTCGTCTCCCATCACAATTCGATACAAAAAAGACTTTTGTTTATGTTTATTGAGCAGCAAAAGGCAAACTCGGCTGGCAATAGCATTCTCGAATAATTCATGGGGGAAGCCATTTTCCTTCCTTTGGAATTTTCCCCATCTCATGCAAGTGTCGAATTACAGTGCTCTGATTAATATGTAACTTTTTCTACATTGGACAAGAAGGCGACTAGTCTGCGACCGAAACTGGTACGGATTTTTCGAATTGTTACAAAATTTTCATCATATTTATAGTGAGTTTGTACTATTTCTATGCGTTACTCGAATATCGATACATTGTTATTAACCGCATAATTTTTACTCGACAGTTGTCAAATATGACAGCTCCCTCTGTGACAGAGGTGAAAAATACTGCGAAGTAAAATAAAACCTCTTAGCCCAGTTCCACAACTTACTATAAACGGAGTTTAATTCGTTAATCTTAGTTTAGAGAAAAAGTTGCGTTCCACAACTGTCGTAAACCACGATTAACGTCGATTTTCCGCAGTTAAAGTTAAACCCTCAACTTTGGATGTTTAGTGAATTTAAACGAAGTTTAACACTCATCAATTTGAGGCTGCGTTCCGATATGCACTGTCAGTATTGAATATACTCTATAATATATATATGGAGTATATATTATATATTATAGAGTATATATATATATACTAGAGTATATATATATATATATTAGGTTGTTCGGAAAGTTCGTTTCAAATTTCGCGCGCTCCACATTTCTATGTAAGCAGTAAGAACGAGGGCGCTCTAAACGATTTTATGTTTGTCAACAAACATTCCCGGATCTATGATTCCCGCTAAGGAAACTTCGCAGATCTTCCTAAGTGCAACTATTTCGTCAGAAATCAGTTTGAAAAATGGAGAACCAAAAAGTCCATTTTCGTCATGTGATGCTATATTAAACGTGGCTTCACGGCTTCGCAGACCCTGAATGAGATGTTCTCAGTATATGGAGATGCCTGCGTCACTCACCAGACAGTTCGAAAATGGTATCGAAGATTCGAAGCTAGCGATTTCAACATGGAAGATCAAGCTCGCTCAGGCCGGCCTCAGGAGGTTGATGAAACGCTTCTTATGGATCTCGTGCACGAAAATCCTCGAGTGACGGTTAGAGAACTCGCCGACACTCTGCACAAGTCTGTTTCCACCGTGCATGACCATCTGAAGAAGCTAGGATTCTCAAGTCGACTGGATGTGTGGGTGCCACACGAAATAAATGAACGGCAGTTGCTGGAACGTGTGAACGTCTGCGATATGCTGCTTCAACGGCATCAAAAAGAACCGTTCTTGAAGAGGATCATAACAGGCGATGAAAGTTGGATCCTATACAATTATGTTAGCCGCAAGAGGTCGTGGGGAACCAGCGACGCGTCTACGCAAAGTGGCCAAGCCGGGGCTTCACGCGAAAAAGATTCTTCTGAGTATCTGGTGGGATTTTAAGGGCGTGGTATATTATGAGCTTCTTCAACCAAACGAAACCATCAACGCGGCGAAGTACAGCCTTCAACTGGACGAACTGAAGACTGCCATCGCACGGAAGCGCCCTGAATTGGCCAACAGGCGTGGAATTGTTTTCCATCATGATAACGTCAGACCTCACGTCGCAATGTCTATCCGTAGGAAGCTGTTAGACTTCGAATGGGACGTTCTTCCTCATCCTCCATATTCTCCCGACCTTGCCCCATCTGACTACTATCTATTTCTTTCTTTAAAAAATTTTCTTCGGGACAAGAAATTCGAGTCTTTGAAAGTCCGCAAAATTCATCTTGATAAATTCTTCGCCAATAAGAAACCTTTATTTTGGAGCAAAGGCATCATGCAGCTTCCTGAAAGATGGGCCAAGGTCGTTGAACAAAACGGTACATATTTGCTTCAATAAAGTTCCTCTTTGTAAAATATTGCGCTCTTAATTTATTTCAAAAATTTGAAACGAACTTTCCGAACAACCTAATATAACACATCGATCAATAAGTCCCGGGACTAACCAACAAATGGCGCCTCTAATAACAAATCCATACCATTCTTAGTTACCATAACATTCTTAGTTACATTCTTAGTACCAACCTTTAGAAGTTACGTGTCAAATTTTCATGACATTCCGACTGTGTCATTGAGTTACAGTGGTTTTAGTGACGCTACACTGTGTCACAAATCGATGGTAACGATGGCCAAATTGCATGAGTTCAACTTCGAATTGCTTCCACACCCACCGTATTCTCCAGATTTGGCTCCCAGCGATTATTGGCTATTCGCAGACCTCAAAAAAAAGATGCTCCAGGGAAAGAGATTTGGCTCCAATGAAGAAGTGATTACCGAAACTAACGCCTATTTTGAAACCAAAGATCGTTCTACACGGCATAGAAAAGTTAGGAAAGCGTTGGAATGAATGTATCGCTCTTGAAGGAGACTATGTTGATGAATAAAGAAGAATTTTGGCAAACAAATGTTGTTTTAGTAGTTAGTCCCGGGACTTATTGATCGATGTGTTATACTAGGTGCGCAACTAAGTTTCCGGGTTCTTTTGATCAATGAAAAATGGAAAATTTCAAAAGAAATAAAAAAAATGGTTTATTCAAAGTATCGTCCCTCGCTAGCTACATATTTTTGCCATCTCTCTAGCAATACATGAATACCGCGACGATAAAACGACGCATCATTGGACTGAAACCATTCATCCAACCAATTTTGCACTTCTTCGAAATTGGCCAAGTGTTGCCCAGCCAAGCCATGCGTCATCGACCGGAACAAGTGATAATCGGAAGGGGCCAAGTTTGGCGAATACGGCGGGTGCGGTAGCAGATCCCATTTCAGCGTTTTGATGGTGTCCTGGACGATGGAAGTGCGATGGTACGGAGCGTTGTCGTACTGCAATATCACTCGTTCGTGTCTCGTGTCCCATTCTGGCCGTTTTTCGAACAATGTATGGTTCAAATTGATCAGTTGTTGTCGGTAGCGATGCCCATTGACAGTTTCGCCCGGTTTCAGCAGCTCATAGTACACGATTCCTTTCTGGTCCCACCAAACGCAGAGCATTGTCTTCTTTCCGAAGCGATTTGGCCGTGCCGTCGATGTTGATGCTTCGTCAGGTGAAAGCCACGATTTTTTGCGTTTGGGATTCTCGAAATATATCCACTTCTCATCGCCAGTAATAATTCGATGCAGGAAACTCTTTCTTTCACGCCGCAAAAGCAAAATTTCGGAAGTGGCTCTTCGATTTTCCATCTGTCTCTCAGTCAACTCATGCGGCACCCATTTTCCTTCCTTTTAAATTTTTCCCATGGCATGTGAACGTTTGGAAATACCTTGGCGAGTCATGTTTAATGCCTCCGCAAGTTGATTTGTGTTTGCGTATCATCTTCGTCTAATAACGCTTGCAGATCGGCGTCCTCAATTGTTTATGGTGTTCCGGAGCGCTCCATGTCCTCAGTGTCGAAATCGCCACTTCTGAAGCGTTTAAACCAATCTTCACAGGTAGTTTTCGATGGTGCATGTTCGCCGTAGACCTCCTCAAGCAAACGACGTGCTTCAGCTGCACTTTTTTTCAAGTTAAAGCAGAAAAGCAAAGCTTCCCGCAATAGCTTTCCCGTTTATTTGGCATAAAACTCGACATCTTCGTTGTTAGAAAAAATATTTTTGCGTTGCGATATGTGTTGGTATTACAACTAGTTATTATTAACAGATGTCCAAGCTATAAAAAAAAACACAACTTCAGACATGTATGTCAACTATATGTGTCGTTAGCGCCATCCATATGTGAAACCCGGAAACTTAGTTGCGCACCTAGTATATATATATATATACATATACAAGGTGCTAAATTTCAAACGTAACAGGTAAAAAATCCCGAAAACTATGAAAGGTATTAAAAAAAGCTAAGATATTAAAACACGTGTTTCATGATTTCGAAGGGAAAAGAGAATGACATTATCAGTTTTTTATTGGAGAGCATTTCCAAGGTCAGTTGAAGGTCAACTTAATTTTTTTAAATAGAAAGCCCAATTTTTTATTATATCTTCTTTTTCTACCAATTAATTTTAACAACTTTTGTCTGAAACATTTTTGTATTTGCCTAACATTTTTTGAAATATTTAAGGAAAATTTGGTAACTTTTTCAACATTTAACTAACGATATCTCGCTAACTATTCGTCAAAAGAAAAAATAGTATTAGAATTTAATAATTTTGAGATTTCCAAAGGTCGATAAGTTAACAAAAGTTAGGGCACTATTATAGTAATATATTCTTGATAGTAAACAAAGTAAAAAAGTCTAATACTATTTTTTCTTTCGTCGAATAGTTAGCGAGATATCGTAAGTTAATTGTTGAAAAAGTTACCAAATTTTTCTTAAATATTTCAAAAAATATTAAGCAAATAAAAATGTTTCAGACGTTCAAATCAAATTAAAATTAATTGGTAGAAAAAGAAGATATAATAAAAAATTGGGCTTTCTATTTAAAAAAATTAAGTTGACCTTCAACTGACCTTGGAAATGCCCTCCAAATAAAAAACTGATAATGCCATTCTCTTTTCCCTTCGAAATTATGGAATACGTGTTTTAGCTTTTTTTAATATCTTTCATAGTTTTCGAGAATTTTTACCTGTTAGGTTTGAAGTTTAGCACCTTGTGTATACGTGACACGAGTTGGATATCGAAATACAGATTATGAAACAAAATTTATTACTATCCTGCTTTTAGGGTTATGTTAATGCAGTATCATGATTTTTTTAATATGCCGAAGAATTAAAAAAAATAATATATACCAAATATGGTACAAAATAAGGAATAAATATACTAAGATATGGCTTTAGAATATATATCATCTTCATCTGAAGATGAAGATTTGGAAAATTTCATTTATCGACGATCCAGGATTATAAGAGAGAAGACGACTATTATTTATTGAAGAATTTGACTACATCGATTTTTATGCACGATTTCATATATCCAAGAATCTGTTGCTGCAGTTCTAGTAGAAATCGAGTGACTTATTTGCGTCTTTCCTCCCGTTCTACTTCCGAGCGTTTATTATTAACTCTTTGCAATATGGTGATCGATATATCGACCACTTATCTCGAAGTCATTTTTTTTATTTTTCGAACACCAAATAATGCATTTTATTACTTTTTTTTGTAATTTTACTTCAGTAAGAGTCTTAGTAGTATTTGGTAGGGTGTAATTTTTTTTATTATTAGTTAATTCTGTTATATGAATAAAATATAAAAAATAATGTTTTTCATAAAAAATTCGGTTTCTATCATGAAAAATGTTATGTTCTATGTATCATTATCGAAAAAATGAAAAAAATATGAAATCTCAAAAGAAATCATCCATCATTTTGAATTTTCCATTTTGAAGACAAGTTTCAAAAATATGAGGACCTACAAATAATCAGCGACCTAGAAACGCTCTGTATATCTGTTCTTGTAAAAAGACAGATGAGAAACTCCGAAATTCTTTAGTACCAGGTCTGTAAATATGAAACCTGAATTTGCCCATAGATAGCCCTAGTTTTCAATGTAGTTACCGTCAAACCGCGTCATTGGCGCCATTTCCATTTGCTGACATCTGATAAAGATTTTCAACTCACAACAATACAAATTTCATACAATAGCATAGTTTGTAATAGCATTGAACATGTCGAATTTTGTGCTTGGAAGCTACGATTTGCGGACAGCATTGATTTTCTGTTACCATTTGAAGAAAACTGCTGCAGAATCGCATCGAATGTTTGTCGAAGCTTACGGTGAGCATGCTCTTGGTAAATCACAGTGCTTTGAGTGGTTTAAAAAATTGTGGCGATTTTGACGTGAGAAACGAAGAACGTGGAAGACCACCGAAAAAGTTTGAAGACAGCGAATTGCAAGCATTGTTGGATGAGGATGACGCTCAAACGCAAATACAACTCGCGGATCAATTAAATGTGACACGAGAAGCCATCTCCATACGTTTGAAAGCCACGGGAAAGATCCAGAAGATGGGAAAATGGGTTCCACATGAACTGAATGAAAGACAGCAGGTAAACCGAAAAACCACTTGCAAAATGCTGCTCCTCGCCAGGTACAAAAGAAAGTCATTTCTCCATCGAATTGTGACTGGCGATGAAAAGTGGATATATTTTGAGAAACCTAAGCGTAAAAGATCATGGGTAACTCCAGGCGAACCATCGACATCGACCGCAAAACCAAATCGCTATGGACGGAAGACAATGCTCTGTGTTTGGTGGGATCAGAAGGGTGTGATCTATTATGAGCTGCTAAAACTTGGTGAAACCTGGTGAAAGGAATACTGAACGCTACCGACAACAAATGATCGATTTGAATCAAGCTTTGCATAAAATATGACCAGAATATCAAAAAAGGCAACACAAAGTGATTTTGCTTCATGATAATGCCATCACACACAGCAAAACTAGTCAAGGAAACGATTGAGGCGTTTAGTTGGGAAATATTTCGCATGCGGCTTACTCATCAGACTTGGCTCCGTCCGATTACTACTTATTTGCATCGATGGGACACGCACTTGCTGAGCAGCGCTTCACTTCTTACGAAAATGTACGAAAATGGCTCGATGACTGGTTTGCCTCAAAAGAGCAACAGTTTTTTCGGCGTGGCATCCACAAATTGTCAGACAGGTGGGAAAAATGTATAGCTAGCGATGGGCAATACTTTGAATAAAATATTTTTTATCATTTTCATACAATAAACGTGTATTTTCAATACAAAAATTCCGGTTTCATATTTACATACCTGGTATTTCGACCCGAGAAAATTCTGTATATCAATTTTCATGAAAAATAGATGAAACACCCTCAATATTGTGAATCGCCATATTGGAAAAGGATTGTCGAAATCTGATGGCGGATTCGTAATCAGCTAAAAAATTCCTGTATACCAATTTTCATGAAAAACCAAGGAAAAATATCCAAAATCGTGAGTCGCCATATTGAATTCGCCATTTTGAAAAAGAATCGTCAAAATCTGTTAGCGGATTCGTAATCAGCGACTCAAGAAAGTTCTATATACCAATTTCTATAAAAATTCGATTAATAGAAAAATATGTGCCGCAAAGGGTTAACCAATCACAATCCATGTTTGACAAGAAAGAGACATCTTTGGGACTTTCCTCGTACAGATTATAGGTTTACATAAACTACGGTTATAAATGCGACGTGGAACGCAATGCAAGTTTAAACATGACGTTAAATGTAACAGCCGCTTAGCTAAGCTTGGATCAAACACGGATTTATGGAACTGGGCCTTAATGGAAGACCCTGTATTTCGCGATATAGTCATCTCTCTCTCTTCTCTCCCCTCTCTCTCTCTCTCTCTCTCTCTCTCTCTCCCTCTCCCTCTCTCTCTTTCTCTCTCTCTCTCTCTCTGTACGAGAGATTTTTCCACGAAGCGCTTTCGCCGCTCGGCCCGGTCGGACAAAAATGTAGCGCGCGCGCACGCGCTTTCTACGTAAATAATATAAATATCGTATTATTGTCGATCCGGTCGTGCGTTGCTGGGCCTTGGTGACACAGTCCCTACTCTGCTTCCACTTTTTGCGGGCGCAGAAAACAAGCACTATTGAATAGCGCGCATCGGTTTCACCATTCATAACAGCTGTTGTCACCACCGCGAGTTGTGCAAGTGAGAATAGCGGGGAGAAATTATTGGCGCCCGCGCACGCTCGGATGACACGAACGTGGGAAGGAAGGACTCTTTGAAGCTGGCAGAACCAAATTGGCAGAATCCAAATGCACCTATCAAATTTTTTAGTACTTATTTTGTGCTAATTTGTGCTATTAATAAAAATTTTGTACCCCGTGCCATTTTGAAAAATATCGTGGCGCTGCTACCTTCATATGAAGTCAGCAGGACCACAGCAAAAAATAATTAAAAAATAAAAACACTTACATAAATAGAAAGAGCATAATTTGTGCTAATTTACTCCATAAAAGAAAATTTGATATTTTCAAAACAAGTGGCACTTCACGCGGGTACAAAATCTGCAGTTACATATTTTAGTAGCACAAAATAAGACCTATGTAAAGCTGGCCCCTCATTATTAAAATTTGAAAAAAATGATGAGAGTTCCAGTTGCCCCCCGAAGAGTTCTAGAGTTCTCAATCGGTTTTAGAAATAGTTCTGGCGTTTTAAGCAGTCAAAAGGCAATTGAAAAAAGAGGGAGCCAACTTCACAAAATCGTCCACTTTAGCGAGCTAGAACTCTTTCATTTCCGCTCGAATCGATTCAAGTCATAAGGAAAATCGATAGAACTCTTCGGGGGGCCACCAGAACTCTAAAGAAACTAACCGATTTTCGAAAAAAAATTTTTTTTTTATTGGACTTAGAAATTTTTTTCGAAAATCGATCCGTTTCTTTAGAGTTCTAGTGGCCCTCCGAAGAGTTCTAGAGTTCCCAATCAGTTTTAGAAATAGTTCTGGCATTTTAAGCAGTCAAAAAGGCAATTGAAAAAAAGGGGGGCCAACTTCATAAAACCGTCCACTTTAGCGAGCTAACTCTTTCATTTCCGCTCAAATCGGTTCAAGTCATAAGGAAAATCGATAGAACTCTTCGGGGGACCACCAGAACTCTAAAGAAATTGGCCGATTTTCGAAAAAAAATTTTCTCTTAATTGGACTTAGAAAATTCGACATCGACGATACTTTGATGAGCTAGAACTCTTTCATTTCTGCACGAATCGGTTCAAGTCATAAGGAAAATCGATAGAACTCATCGGGGGACCATCAGAACTCTAAAGAAACTGACCCATTTTCGAAAAAAAATTTTTTCCTAATTGAACTTAGAAATTTTTTCGAAAATCGATCAGTTTCTTTAGAGTTCTGATGACCCCCCGAAGAGTTCTATCGATTTTCCTTATGACTTGAACCGATTCGAGCGGAAATGAAAGAGTTTTAGCTCGCTAAAGTGCACGGTTTTGTGAAGTTGGCCTCCCTTTTTTTCAATTGCCTTTTTGACTGCTTAAAACGCCAGAACTACTTCTAAAACCGATTGAGAACTCTAGAACTCATCGGGGGGTCACCAGAACTCTAAAGAAACTGATTGATTTTCGAAATAAATTTCTAAGTCCAATTAGGAAAAAATTTTTTTTCGAAAATCGGTTAATTTCTTTAGAGTTCTGGTAGCCCCCCGAAGAGTTCTATCGATTTTCCTTATGACTTGAATCGATTCGAGCGGAAATGAAAGAGTTCTAGTTCGCTAAAGTGGACGATTTTGTGAAGTTGGCCCCCCCTTTTTTCAATTGTCTTTTTGACTGCTTAAAACGCCAGAACTATTTCTAAAACCGATTGAGAACTCTAGAACTCTTCGGGGGGTAACTGGAACTCTCATCTTTTTTTCAAATTTTGATAATGAGGGGTCAGCTTCACATAGGTCAAAATAAGCGGTATTTATTGCAAAAATCGCGATTCTGCTCATTACAAGTGGCACTTTACTCTTGAGCATAAGCTGAGTCTGTGATGGTTTCTGAAGAAATACCGCGGGTACAAAATCTGTAATTACATATTTTAGTAGCACAAAATAAGTGGTATCTATTACAAATGTCGCGACTCGATTTTGCTGATTATATGTGGCGGCTCACGCTCAAGAGTAAAGTGCCACTTGTAATGAGCAGAATCGGGTCGCAACTTTTGCAATAAATATCGTTTATTTTGTGCTACTAAAATATGTAATTGCAGATTTGGTACCCGCGGCATTTCTTCAGAAACCATCATAGACCCAGCTTACGCTCAAGAATAAAGTACCACTTTTTTTCAAAATATCAAATTTTCTTTTATAGAACAAATTAGCACAAATTATGCTCTTTCTATTTATGTACTTGTTTTTATTTTTCAATTATTTCTTGCTGTAGTCCTGCTGACTTCATATAAAGGTAGCAGCGCCACGATTTTTTTCAAAATGGCACGAGGTACAACATTTTTATTAATAGCACAAATTAGCACAAAATAAGTACTAAAAAATTTATTAGGTGCGTTTCGATTCTGCCAATTTGGTTCTGCCAGCTTCAAAGAGGTGGAAGGAAGTGCGTATACGCGCCGGCGTCTGTCTAATGCCTGCGACACGCGAGTCGATGCACTTTCCACGGACGCAGAAAAACGAGATGCGTCTAAACGACCGTGAGAAAGACTGAATTTTGCGGTGCATTGTGCATAATGTACCGTTGTTAGCAGCCGCGCTTCGCGTCCGTGCTCGGTCTGCGCGAAGGAGAGTGGAATGTCGCGTCGTGCATTGCGAGCGTCTGCGACCATTGTCGCGCGATTTGTAGGAAAAACTTCCAGTCTCTCCTTCTCTCTTCTCGTCTGCGACAAGATCAAAGGTAAGATAACGCCATGTGCGCGATCCGTAGGCGAGCGATATGACATCGGTGACTACTCCCCGTCGCCATCGTAATTAGTGTGATCGGCCATTTTAGGTATTCGCACGGAGGAAAGAATAGCCCGAATCAGCCTGAAAGTTCCTTTCGATCCGTCCTGTCCTCAGCTACTTGTTTTGTCGCTCGACTTTCTTTTTTAACAATTTATGGGTGACATTGGTGAATATCTAGCGCTTTTCTCTCTTTCGATTTTTAAGATGTACCGTCTACAGTTTAATGAAGATCAGTGTGACCTCACATTTTTCTGATGTATTGATACTTGCTTTATATGTTACCCGTGATTTGTACATCATAATGTTCATTTTTAATTATTTATAATCGAATAAAGTTGAAAAAAGTGATTTAAATAAAGAGCTTAATTTCTCTTGGAAAACATTTAAGATTAGAGACTGAAAATTTTACTAAATATTCTTCACGTCAATATACAGGGTGTCCAAAAAGTCCCGGACCGGTAAATATATAAAAAATAAGACATTTCAGAAAAAAATGTTTCATACAAGAATTGTATGGTTTCAAGAAGGATATAAAACAATTATATCATTTTGTTTGTAGCGGCACTTTCGAGACATTCACCGATCATTACTTTTCTTAAATGAAAATCCCAATTTTTTATTATATCATCTTTTTCTATCAATTAATTTCAACAACTTTTGTGTGAAACATTTTTTTACTTGCCTAACATTTTTTAAGATATTTAAGGAAAACTTAATTGAACTTTTTCAGTATTTAACTTACGATATCTCGCTAATTATTTGTCGGAAGAAAATGTGGTACTAGATTTTTTTACTCTATATTTCTATAAAAATATATTGTAACCTTAATCTTTGTTAATTTGATATTTTGAAATTTCCGGTTAACAGTTAGATTAACAAAAGTTAGGGCGCTATTGTAACAATATATTCTTGAGACCAAATACAAAGTAAAAAAGTTTAGTACTTCCAACAAATAGTTACCGAGAGTATCGTAAGCTTGAAAAGGTTACTAAATTTTCCTTAAATATTTCAAAAAAATGAAGCAAATGAAAAAATGTTCCCGACAAAAATTGTTTGTCAAATTAACATGAATTTATTTCTTTTTGACAGCCATATACGGATCTGTCATTTTGAATTTTTGAAATCTGACTTGAGAGATTTGTAATGAGCGATCTAAAAAAACATAGAGATACAAGATTTCACACAATTCCATCAGGTAAAAGAGAATGCGCCACAGAAAGAATTAATAAATAAATAACTGCTCGGTTAATCGACGATTATTTCTTTCGGATAACTTTCGACTTTTCCGATAATTTCGGACAAGACTTGTCAACTCTTAGGAATCTATTCTCAGGCGTATAAAAATTAATAATCGCAACTTGTTCTTGCATTGCACGAATCGCACCCGACTAATCCTAATCGTCGTCGTTCTATACTATAATTTCCCGTCAATAGCATTTCGGCGACATTCGCAAAAGACGACCGTCGTCGGCGAAGACGAGGAACATCGAAACAGATCTTCCGACTGACCCGACATGCCGCCGACATTTTCATACTAATAAGAAACATCATCGTACCGTTGTTTGGACATCTCGTTCGTGTAATCGCAGGTTGTCGCCGGGGAATAGCTCTTGGATGCGATGAAGGTCGCCCTCGAGCTGTCCCCGTTGGAGAACCTCCCCGCTACTGACGAAGTCGTTCTCAAGCAGGTTTCTCGCTTCCTGTCCCAGGTACCTCTCGTAATCGGCAAGCCTCTGAACCTGAGAATGAAAGAACGTATGTTTCAGACAGGGGAGCACTTGTTGCGCTACAGGAAGAAGCGCTGAGATTCGTAAGACGGGCCACGTAACGTATCGATCGCCCCGCCAGCTCGCGAGAAATCGTCGTCTTACGTCGTCGCGAGCGAGCGAGAAGCTCACTGAAGGGACACGGAAAATCGGCCGCTGTTCCGTGATCATTACGTCGAAACTACGGTGATTCGCGTAACCACGACGATTTTCGCGCTCAATACAGCGTTTCATCCGATGGGATGATGAAAGCGGGAAAGGAAAGCATCGCGACGCCGCGACGGCGGCGGCGATTCCCCTCGACGTATCGACGACTCATCGCGACATTACGCGCGCGCGATATTATCGCGTGTAACATCGCGACTGCGACTGCGAACGCGGAAGTAAGGAGGAAATGCCGACCGGATCGGGCGCGGCTCCGACGGTTATCCGCCGAGCTAAATTGCCGCGCTCGCGCGAACGTATTATCGTAATGGGAAATCAATTCCGCGCCGTCGAGTCGTAAGGTCCGCGAACCGAGCTGCCGTTGGTTCTTCGCGAGGAAATTATTGCCTCGTGATTTTTCAATAACGACCCGCGACTCGCCGAAGCGACGAAGCGACGAGCGCGCGCTCGACATTTCGCCGACAGCGTTGTTGTTCCCTCGCGATAATCACCGCGATTCATTCAGAGCGCTTTTAACGGTCATCAACCAAGCCGACCAGGCCAGCTAGGAAGTCAGCATGTTTCCCGGAGAGCAGTAAGTATCTGTCACGTTATGATAATTGAGGCGCAAATAGGCCATTCATCGAACGTGAACGCCGTCTCGTCTCGTCTTGTGTCGTTAGTTGGCCTGTCAGGATGATCGAATGTCCGATGAATTTGGCTCTAGTGACAGGCGATCTCGATTCGATTTTCAGAAAATCGATCTTTTCCTCGAAGAATCGATTTTTAGTTGATTCCTTTCTGTTCGATGGGTAAATGATGGGTCGTTGATACGTATTTACTAATCAATGTTGCTTGGTTTAATGAAGAATTCAACTGGAGTCAACTATTTTGAAAAAATCGATTTTGTCATAAAAATTGAACATAAAAGAATCCACTTCAAAGATCGATTTTTCGAGGAAAAGATCGATTTCTAAAAAATTGATTTTCTCAAATCGATTTTTTTCTGTTCGATTTTTCTGTTCGATGTCAAATCATACAAACGATTCATTGATACGTATTTAACAATCAATGTTGCTTCGTTTAATGAAGAATTTAACAGGAGTCAACTATTTAAAAAAAATCGATTTTTTTATAAAAAATCGAACAGAAAAGAATCCACTTAAAAAATCAATTTTTCGAGAAAAGGATCGATTTCCAGGAAATTGACCTTCTTTTATTCTTTTATTTTATTATTAAAATAAAAATTAAATTAAATTAAAAAAGTCAATTTTTCGAGAAAAGGATCGATTTCCAGAAAATTGATCTTAAATCGATTCCTCTCTATTCGATTTTTCTACAAATCGATTCTTTCGAATGTTGACTCGAGTTGAATTAAATGTTGATTGATGACAACATTGATGAATAAGTATAATAATAACTAAAATTCTAAATTTATTTCTCTATTGAAAAGGATCGGTTTATAGAAAAATCGAGTAAAAAAGGATTAATTAAAAAAATCGATTTTTGGAGAAGGAAGATCGATTTTATGAAAATCGAATTAAGATCGTCCATCATTAATTAGAACCTGAACTAAATCCCGTGAGATTGGACATTCATGGAATTACATTAAAAAAAGCTTACATTAAAGAAAAATTTTACATAAAAAAGAAGCAAGTCGTACGCAAATTTTCTGCAGTCAAAGTGAGCAAAGGTCGCATTGGATCAGCAATCTGCTGTAGAAATGTCTAATACAGTGGACCGATCTCAGCTCAATACGTCAGAAAGACACCGCTGCTTAGCAGTGACGTAACGTCAAATGCTAATAGCGCCCGGAGAAAGTTTGAGACATCCACGAAATGGAATACAGAAAAAGTCTTTCGAGACGGCTTCGTTGGCGACTCTTCGTATCATTCTTGTAATGTCTCATTAAATATGTGAGAACATCTTAATAGATTTCCGGTGTCGTTGATTCCGTTTCTTATGCCAAAACTGTGAAAGTCAAAATGACGGATTCAATATGGCGCCAAGAAACTATAAAAAATATTCTGACGCAAGTGAAAATTCTTCTGTATCTCATTTGAAAAAAAATCCTCTGATGTAATATTCAAAATGGCTGATCCTCTCAAAAATGCACAGTCGTCGAATTTCAACGAGAATCAACTTCTGCTGAGTTCTTCAAATCGCCGTGATTTCACGCGTCAAGCTTTTCGCCGCTTTCTTCAATCTGTTGATCCAATGTGCACCGGTGTGATAATATCGATAAGATAATACGGCACGTTACATTACGTAGCATAAACGCTGCAAAGAGAGACAGAGAGAAAGAAAACAAGAAAGAGAGAAAGAGAGAGAGAGCGAGAAGAATGAGGTTTCGTCTCCTCGCGTCTCATTCGCGGATACGTTAATAAGCGCGTTAAAGCCTCCACGAACGTGTGTTCTCTTGCGTTAAATGCCACCGTATGCGGCACATTCATTATCATCGTCGACGCATTTTCTCTTTTGCGAGCGATTTCCATACGGTTCGAGACTCGAGACTCGGCTCGGGCGACTTGTCCACCAAGTTATCGGCGTTGCGTTCTCGGATTCGCGCGCGAGTGTGTGTTGCGCGCACACGCTAGCGGAGAATTTAGCGTGCCGCCCTCGTCCCTCTCGGTCTGCCGGTTTTTTCCCCGTACCTTTTCCCATCCGCATTGTTCAAACCCGCCACGTGACGCGTACACGTACTTTTACACGCGTCATTCTTACCGCGCGCCGGCACCGTTCCCGGGCCCCTGTTCGCACACTTTCACCGTGTCGCGTCGATTATCACGTTCCTAGGAACGGCTCGAACGCACTGCTCACGCGGCAGGCCGTAATCAATCGCGGACGATCGGCCGATTCGACGTCGCTTCGATTCGCTTGAGAAAAAAAGAAAGAAAGCTCGGAAGCAACTCGTCTCATGAGAGCAAGACGACGAGTAATTTTTGTATCCTGGATTAATCTACCTAAGACCTGCTTATTAAATTTCTGTGCAGCTAGGTAGCTTTGGCAGATTATAGACATAAGGAATAGGAAAATAAATTTTACAACAATTTAATGATTTCCAGGTGATGCTTATAACTATCGTCAGGATATAAAGGATTAGTCGGAACCTTCTCTTTCAAGATCTTATCTGGAGATCAATGTTTGTCTAAGAAGGAAAAAATGGAACTGGCATAAAAAAATTGGTAAATATTCATATTAACTTTGATGCATCTTCAATGATCTTGACATTTGTTGCCACGATTGTGTTCCTGAATAACGTGCAAAAAGTTTCAGCCCCTCATCGCTCATCGTTTATTAAAAAGTTTTTAAAAGAACTTAAATGAAATGTAATTACGTAATTTTGAAACAATGTACAGGGTATTCGGGATCTTTTGGAAACGAAAAATTGTCAAAATTAATGAGGTCAAACTAAGAAGAAAAGTCAAATACTATTTTGCAAAAAATCGCAATAGTTATCAAGCTATTAATTACTAAAAAAACTACATCCAGAGGATCTCTTAATTGATAACTTAAAAATTTACTTACTTGCAAAATGATAAAGCACCTTTTTTGTTCAGAATGACCTAATACCTAATCTACAAGGACAGCTATTGTGCTTAGTGACAGGTTCAAAATTCAGGGTTCAAAGTTTAATATACTCATATCTATCTAGACACAATAGCCGTTATACATAATTGTAGGTTAGATCATTTTGAACAAAAAATCTTTACCATTTTGCAAATAAGTACACAGATTTTCAAGTTATCAATTAAGAGAGTCAATTAAGAGAAGCTTCTAAAGTTTCTGTGGTTATTTTCAATTCAATAATAACTATTGCGATTTTCACAAAATGGTACATGATTTTTCTTCTCAGTTTGATCTAATTAATCTTTACAATTTTCCGTTTTCAAAAGATTCCGAACACTTTGTACATATATATAAGAATATTGAGCTTGTATATTATCTTACTGCGGATCTTTATAATTAGTCTAAGAGAATTAATCAATTTTTCACAATTACGTCTACATCCACTAACAAACTATAGAATTAGTGAAAGTGAACAAATAAATTATTACGTATTTACATCGTTTAGCAAAAAGCCTTCCCACGTATATGCGCGGAAGAAGGACCGCCCCTTACACCCTCATCCCAAAGAAACCTAATCTATATTTATATTTCTGCAAAATACATTTCTTATCTATTATCTATTATTATACATCTAATCGTGTACTAGTTTTGTATACATGAAACACAATAAACTGTATTCTTCAGCATTGACAAATTATAAAAAATTGTAATATAGATTAAGATTTTTGGGAAAGGACGCTCGCCCCTCCATATCCCCTCGCATATATATGTGTACTGCTTGCAGTACACACAAGCATTATGCAGTTTCTTTTATCGATATTCTATCAATAAACAATATGACCTCGACAACATGTGTCAAGGTGAAGGCCATAGGAAGTGGGTCAGTTAACCAAACTGTTTATCGGAAAACTGATCTTCTGAAGAGGGAATAATACATAAGATAAAACGGAAACTACAGGAAACGGATTCTGGCCTAGAGTGAAAATTGATTCTCACCCTCCATGTAAACGGCGACGGATGGTAGTCGGTCGATCATCC
This sequence comes from Harpegnathos saltator, assembly GCF_003227715.2. Taxonomy (NCBI): domain Eukaryota; kingdom Metazoa; phylum Arthropoda; class Insecta; order Hymenoptera; family Formicidae; genus Harpegnathos; species Harpegnathos saltator. The sequence goes on from NW_020230300.1 coordinate 615,178, forward strand.
GTCAAATTACTTTTCAATTGGGACGATTGAGATATGACGGTGACGGATATGAATATTCCAATACAAAAGCATTGGAGAATGTCTTGACGGAGGATCGACGGACTTCTGTCCGCCGCCGCCCAGCTGGACCCTGAGAATCAATCTTGGAACCTGTGTCATGCTCACTCACTCGCCGGATTCGTCGGGAGAGCGTATGATCGATCATTTAATTAGCCGTCCAAGGGACGAAGGCGGTGTTAAATGGAGGAGGGAGGGGCAGGAGGAGGCACAGGCGCACGTGCAGGAGTGCACGTTTCGCCAAGCGGCAGCAGATTTGAATATCGCGCAGGCTCGGGCCGGCAATCCGATTCTACAAATGTGGTCATAGCTGCATCCGTCTTCGGATATGTAGACGCCTAAAAGGAATGTACCGTTAGTGAGATTCCGACAACGAGACTCGACTCGGCTCGACTCGGCTCGACCTCGTGAGAGGAAGCTACCTCGGGCTTGTGCGCTATTTCTCAACACCGGGTATGTTTACACCTCACATGTCTGTAATATCGCGAAGAGAGAGAGAGAGAGAGAGAGAGAGAGAGAGAGAGAGAGAGAGAGAGAGACAGAGAGAGAGAGAGAGAGAGAGAGAGAGAGAGAGAGAGAGAGAGAGAGAGAGAGAGAGAGAGAGAGAGAGAGAGAGAGAGAGACAGAGAGAGAGAGGGGGGAGGGAGGGAGGGAGGGGGAGGGAGAGAGAGGGAGGGGGGAGAGGGAGGGAGAGAGAGAGCGGGGGAGGGAGAGAGAGGGAGGGGGGAGAGGGAGGGAGGGAGAGAGCGGGGGGAGAGAGAGAGAGAGAGAGAGAGAGAGAGAGGCAGAGAGAGAGGCAGAGAGAGAGGCAGAGAGAGAGGCAGAGAGAGAGGCAGAGAGAGAGCAGAGAGAGGCAAAGAGAGAGGCAGAGAGAGAGAGAGAGAGAGAGAGAGAGGAGAGAGAGAGAGAGAGAGAGAGAGAGAGAGAGAGGCAGAGAGAGGCAGAGAGAGAGGCAGAGAGAGAGGCAGAGAGAGAGGCAGAGAGAGAGGCAGAGAGAGAGGCAGAGAGAGAGGCAGAGAGAGAGGCAGAGAGAGAGGCAGAGAGAGAGGCAGAGAGAGAGGCAGAGAGAGAGGCAGAGAGAGAGGCAGAGAGAGAGGCAGAGAGAGAAGCAGAGAGAGAGGCAGAGAGAGAGAGAGAGAGAGAGAGAGGCAGAGAGAGAGAGAGAGAGAGAGAGGAGAGAGAGAGAGAGAGAGAGAGAGAGAGAGAGAGAGAGAGAGAGAGAGAGAGAGAGAGAGAGAGAGAGAGAGAGAGAGAGAGACAGACAGAGAGACAGAGAGAGAGAGACAGACAGACAGAGAGAGAGAGAGAGAGAGAGAGAGAGAGAGAGAGAGAGAGAGAGAGAGAGAGAGAGAGAGAGAGAGAGAGAGAGAGAGAGAGAGAGAGAGAGAGAGAGAGAGAGAGACAGACAGACAGACAGAGAGACAGGGAGAGAGACAGAGCTCCCTCGCCGGATCCTGACACGCGTGTGTGCATGAGAGCGCGTGCAGCCAACGGTAAATCGCGGAATGAAATTCCAACGTGACGGGGCGCGCTATTCCCTCCGAACTCGAGAACTGATACACGTGGAATGCCGCGGGAACGGGTGAGTAAGGCGATGGGATGAGTCACAGGACGACCCTTTGATCGCCATTAACCCTGCAGTGGGCATACCGGGGTTGTATTGTCGGCGAGGAACATTCGCAGCGCTTTGATCTCGGTAAACTAAACTGCAGAACGCACTTTTAATTTCACCGACAAGAAAATCCGTTCTCTTGTAATCCCCGAAAGGTGATTTTTCCCATCGTATACCAGGCGTGTTCCGAATCTCATCGAGGTGGAAGTGTTGCGACTTTTGGTGTCATTGAATTTTCGCAAATTGGACTACTCAACTATTCTGTGTGAAGAGACCGGGTCAAGTTGGGTCAAGGATCAAGTCCGCCATGCACTTCGTTAATCGCTTATCGTGGGAAAAATGGCGAAGAAGAAATTGCGAAGTGTGCAATTAGAACCCAGATACCTTTGCTATGTTCTAAAAGGAACATCATGCGATTATAAATACATAATATATTATATACAGGGTGTTTGGAAAAGAGGATTTGAGACTTTGAGGACAGATAGTACTTACACAATGGAGAAAAAGGGTCTTGATAAATATGAGTCGAAATATTAATATTGTCGGAATTATGAACGATTATTTATTTTAATTAAAGCAAGTGACTTACTCGCTTCTGGTGCTTTTGTATTCCTCTTTGTGTAACCCTTTTTTCTAAAACACTCTGCACATAAGTGTCCTATTAAGTAATCTTCAAAAAGTTTGATAAATATATAGGAAAGGGTACACTTCACCGATTTTTTTCATTTTGAAATATGTTATAAAGGATAAAATTCTGAGTGACTTTTCCTAATACAATTATATGGGGGTCGCTTATAGTTTCTGAGATATTTGACTTTAAAGTTTTATAATTGTACGTTGAAGTATATTTGAAGTAGAGGTAAATATATAGAAAGGGGTACACCCCACCGGTTCTTTTCATTTTGAAATATATTTTAAAGGATGAAATTCTGACTGACTTCCTGATACAACTATATGGGAGTCGCTTATAATTTCCGAGATATTTGATTTTAAAGTTTTGGAATTTTGATTATCCTGGAATTAAATTCCAGATATCATAAGCTGATATTATTTACAGTATAATCCAAACAGTTAATCCAACATAGTGTATACATAGAAATATAGGAAACAGTACATATAAGCGGGAGAGGGGCTCCGCCCCTGCATATAATTAGGTATTGTGGCTTTTAAGGAGATTTTTTCAACATCGCCCAACAATATATAAAGATGCAATAAATTAGGTTAGGTTAGGATTTATTTGGGGAGGGGGTGCGGGTGAGAGGCGGAGTCCCTCTCCCGCTTATATGTACTGTTTCCTATATTTAATGTGAATGAAAACTGCTTATCTATTTCAAATATACTTCAACATACAATACAATTATAAAACTTTAAAGTCAAATATCTCAGAAACTATAAGCGACCCCCATATAATTGTATTAGGAAAAGTTACTCAGAATTTCATCCTTTATAACATATTTCAAAATGAAAAAAATCGGTGAGGAGCACCCTTTTCTATATACGAGGGCGGTCCGATAAGTACTTAGCCTCACCGCCCGATGGCGCCACTATCGCAAGAGAAATTTACTATCGTGTAATACATTCTCGTAGACGGCTACTGTCGAAATTTCAGCCGAATCGGACTCGTAGTTTTGTTTTGACCGCGTGTGGAAGCGGGCGTGTCCGCGGATTTTAGAAAAATGGAAAAAGAGCAATATCGGTCGGTGATTCGATTCTTGTTTTTGGAAGGGAAATCGCGCAGCGAAATCAAAGAGCGCTTGGATGCTGTGTACGGTGACTCTTCTCCTTCGATGGCGACCGTCAAAAATTGGTTCAACGAGTTTCAACGTGGTCGCACGTCGGTTTTTGATAAGCCACGGCCAGGTGCCCCGAAAACGGCTACCACGGAGGATAACATGACAAAAATCCACGATCTCGTGTTGGCAGACCGCCGATTGAAGGTGCGCGAGATAGCTGAGACAGTAGGCATCTCAAAAGACCGCGTGGGTCATATCCTGCATGAAATTTTGGGCATGAGAAAGCTGTCGGCGCGATGAGTGCCGCGTTTGCTCACTCCGGACAACAAGCGCAACCGTGAGACCACTTCAGAGCAGTGTTTGACGCTGTTTAAACGCAATCCGAAGGAGTTTCTGCGTCGTTTCGTGACCGTCGACGAAACATGGATCCACTGGTACACACCAGAGACCAAGGAACAGTCGAAACAGTGGACTTCACCCGGCGAACGTGCTCCGAAGAAGGCGAAGACTGTCTTATCGGCCGGAAAGGTAATGGCCACCGTTTTCTGGGATTCACAAGGTGTGATCTACATCGACTACCTGGAGAAGGGCAAAACGGTCACAGGGCTGTACTATGCCGAATTATTGGGCCGATTCGACGCCGAATTGCAGAAAAAACGGCCCCATTTGGCGAAGAAAAAAGTGTTCTTCCACCATAACAACGCACCGGCTCACACCTCCGCCCTCGCCACGGTCAAATTGGTCGAATTGGGCTACGAACTGCTGCCCCATCCACTGTATTCTCCAGATTTGTCCCCGTGCGACTTCTTTTTGTTTCTAAACTTGAAAAAGTCACTCGCCGGGCAGAAATTTGAGTCGAATGAGGAGGTCATCGCCGCCATGGAGGCCTACTTTGCAGACCTCGAGAAAACGTATTTTTCAGACGGGTTAAAGAAGTTAGAGCATCGCTGGGTCAAGTGTATCGAGCTAAAAGGAGACTATGTTGAGAAATAAATTGCCACTTTTCCAAAATTTTCGTTTTTCTTTTGTAGGCTAAGTACTTATCGGAGCACCCTCGTATTTATCAAAGGTTTCATTAAACTTTATTTTTAAGAAGTTATTAACATAACAGGTTTCATAAATGGAACATACATTTTACTATATTGATAGGTTAGGTTAGGTTAGGATGTGGATGTGCTTTGCCCTGTGTGAAGCCCTTTGCACAATGCCAGACAACAGGCAATAAGAATAAAAATAGACTAATCACAATAGATTATTCTTGTAATAGTCGATTGTGATTGGTCTATTTTTATTCTCATTGCTTGTTGCCTGGCATTGTGCAAGGGGCCTTACGAAGCTTATAACATATAAATATATTTTATAGAAACATAATGAATACATAAAAAAATGAACAAGCGAAACGCACGGCAACTGACCTGTCGGCCAACTTCACTCGGCTGCCCCTAACCTCCAAGAGTCTGCAAATGTTCAATCAAGCGTCCGTGCCGGAGTTAAACGCGATACGCGGCCCTTTGATGTTTTGATAACGTAGATATAAGCGCTCGGCTGAAATGAACCAAGATAGATGATCTCGGTGCTTTTTGCCTTTCGTAAAAAACACAACAGATTGCTCCACCTCGGCGATATCCTCCTCTTCCTTCCAATATTAAAACTCGTGCGTATCGATGCCGCGCAGATGCTGCGAAGTACTCGAGCGCGGTATCGAGGTATCGTAAGCGCCTCGGCTTTGCGAGCTTCGCGACTCTCACGCTCAATAGCGTGTACCAATCTCGCAAACCGTGCATTGCCGCAGCTGAATTTTTATGACGATTACGCCAATACGCCGAACGGAGTGTAACGCAAAGCATTGGAATGGCGCGCGAATCCGCGGCCACGCGGGGAATGCAATTTTTTCATCGACATCCCGAGATATTACGAGAGCGGATAGCAGAATGCACGCGTTGCCGGCTACACAGGGTGTCCCGAAACGACGGGAGGTCCCAGCTGCCGGTTTGATTACGCGGACGCAGCGCTTGAGGGACGCAGCGACGCGTTCGGGAATTCAGTAAAGACATTAATTCGTAGCCTCGCAGGCCGCTCGCGCACGCGTTTGTTAGGCCGATATTCGACTGTATGCTGATAGATCTCGGTGTCGAATTGAACGCTCCGAAGATGAACTGAGGACCAACGGGCCGAGGTGCACCCAGCCGATCAACGCATACGGAACACCCTGTATACGTATACGCGGGACAAATTGCCGCGACGTGACGCAACGAGCGGAGAGACAGATGTTCTCGATGTTACAAAACCCGCTTCCTGGGACAGCGCTTTACGCAGCTTACACGTACCTGCATCTATTGACGCAGTAAACGCAGCGGAAATGCGAGCAAAGGTCCGCCACGGATCGAAACATCGATACGCTCGTCTACGGGGAAATTGATATATCAGCGTATGCAAATGAGAGACCGAGAGGGCGAGGTGAAGGCGCCGGAAAAATCGACGAGCACTCACGTCACGTTAGAGCGTGCTCCGTGACGAAAGAGAAGTTGGCTCGAGTACACCCTCTCAGCTGCGTAATATTCCTCGCATTAAGAAAGTTTGGTAATGTCTGATCTACGGGCTCTTCGTTGAATCCAAATCCATGGATAAAACTTTTAATTTTGGACTTTCGGCATGATGGATTCAATATGCCAGTCAAATACTCTTCTCATCGAATCTGAGTTTTCCACTCGGATTATATTTCTCGAAAAAACTCGAATATCTGAATTCAAATTTAACTAGCTCGCTTTAGACAACTATTAATACGGCACTGAATCACAAGTACTCTTGACTTATCACATGATTATAATCGCACGATGGAATAATTATAGTCGGCCGAGCTATTTTTGTAATAGGCGCAACTTTGCTGCAATGTCAACAATAGTCCTCCATTGGAGGTCGCACTTCCTGCGACCTTGACTTTGACTTATATTTCGAAGGATCGCTCTTCGGAATAACCTTCAAAAGGTTTTAACCGTCGCTCATTGTCTATTAAAAAGTTATTAACAGAAAAGTTAGGTAGAATGTATATTTTTGATACCGTATAGTTTGGTTAAGTTTCGTAACACTAAACATCCACAGCCTAACCTAACTTAACTTAACCATCAGTATAGTATCAAAAATGTTGATTCCATTTATGAAACTTGTTTTGTTAATAACTTCTTAAAAAACAATTAATGAAACTGAAATTTTTTGGAGATTACTTAATAGGACACCCTATTACTTAATAGGATGTTTAAAAAAAAGAAGTTACACAAAGGGGAATTCAAAAGCACTAGAAGCGAGTAAGTCACTCGCTTCACTTAAAATAAATAATTGTTCATAACTCCGACAATATTAATTTTTCGACCTATGTTCATCAGAACTGTTTTTCTTTATCCCGTGAGTACCATCTGTCTTTAAAATCTTGAATCCTTTTTTCTAAACACCCTGTGTTTATTTTTTTAAATATACATAGTGTCGAAAAATTATTTACAAAATTTCCCTCTGCAAAACTTCTATTTATAAAATTTACGAAATTTACAAAACTTCTATTTACAAAATTTCTTTTATTAACAACTTTTTAATAAACAATAAGACATTAATAAAATCTTCTGAAGACCACTCAAAATAATCTTTATGAGTCAAAAAGTTAAGGAGAGGCGTGTCCCCTGATGTAAAGGTTTATCCAAGGAGATATGCTTGGCGCCGGAAATGACTATCGTTTCAACGAGAGACTAACCATTCTGTCCGCTCCGCGGCTTTTGCCGATCACGAGGCGAACGGTACACCGTGTAATCCGGTAGCGCGTCGTTCCCCGGCGAGACACGCGCGATCTGTAGCAAGGCGGATTACGAAAATATCCGCACCGATAATTGCCATCTGCCCACACGCGTTCACCGGTGGCGCGTAACCGCCATAAGAGGTGAGAAGAATCCCAGGAAGGGGAAGATCCCTCCGCGAGTGAGCGAGCGAGCGAGCGAGAAAGAGAGAGAGAGAGGGGAGGGAGAGAGAGAGAGAGAGAGGCGGCCTCTCCTCGACGATGGCGCAGCCGCTTGAATGCCGATCTCGACGGGGAGATCTTTTCATCTCTCGCTACTATCAGCCGGAATTATCCCCGTTAATTGCCGCGATCCGGCATGATTATTGCGGCACGCCGCGGGAGATCCTCTCTTTCTATTCAGATTAGCGGAGCCGCGTCCTTTCGCGCCGTTGTCGGCGCGCCCGTGACGACGGCAGCATTATCGACGCAAACGCGACAGTGATGAATCGAATTCTCCTTGCGGCATCATCCCCGAGATGATGCCACGAGGAGAATGACTGCTCGCGTCGTTGCCGAAAGGTAGCAGGGGAAAGCTCGCTCGTTTGCTTCATTACGCCGTAGAGAAAATCGCTGCTATACGACGGCGAGATGATGAGCGTCGTGCGTTTGTAATTTTCGCGGTTGGCAACGGCCATCGCCGCTCGAGACGCGGGGCGTAATAACATCGTACGAGGTATATCCAGAAAGTAAGAATACAAGGGCTATGTAAGACGTAGGGATTTTTTTGTTGCAAAGTTGGCACCCGTGACGTGTAGAGGGGTTCGTAACGGTCAAAATAAGCCATCGAGCGCCTCAGTCAGTTACGAAATGTCGTCGCAGCAGCCTAATACGTCAACCAGTGCGTCCTCCGTTCGCTCCACCTACAGCAGGTGTGAGATTCGTTCAGTCATTCGGTTCCTCACTTCAGTCTCATTCTCTTCAGTCTCAGTATGACAGTCTCTGCAGTGGCGCCATACCCATTTTCCATCCTCCAAAAAATTCAAAGTTCAATTTTCAGGGAGGAAAATCATGGCGTCCGTGTTTTGAGACCGGAAAGGGCTCTTGTTGGTCGATTTCATGCCTAAAAGGACCACCATTAATGCGGCTGCATATTGTGAGATCCTAAAGAAGTTGAGAAAAAAAATCAAAGACAAAAGGAGGGGAATGCTGACTCGTGGTGTGTCCTTCCTTCAGGACAACGCCAGACCCTATATCGCCCGGCTCACTCAAGACCTGCTCGTGTCGTTTGGATGGGACATTGTGACTCACCCAGCCTACTCCCCTGACCTGGCACCCTCGGATTACCATCTTTTCAATAAATTGAAGGAGTTCTTGAGTGGATAGCGCTTTTCGAACGATGAGGAGATCATGCAGACTGTGACAAAGTGGCTTCAGGAGGTGGAGCGAACGGTATACGACGAGGGTATACAAAAGCTGGTGCCGAGGCTTCAAAAGTGCATTGACCTCAACGGCGATTATGTGGAGAAATAATAACATATTTTGGCACATACCATGTAAATTTCAATAAAATATATTCATTTTTCGATTTTAAACAATTGTTGTATTCTTACTTTCTGGATGTACTTCGTAGTTATTATCAGTTCGAAATTCAAACAAGCCTGGTCCTTCTCGTTCTCGAAGGACCATCAGTCATGCTGCGAGACTGCGTATACGGCTTCACGGTACGACTCACCACTCAGCGAGCGCGAGAAATTATACAAAGTGTGCTTGCAAAAGTTCGTCGGGTTTTTAAACATATTTACTTAATTAACAGTAAGAAAAGCCACATGTTCATTTTAATCAAAATATCCGCCGCCATTGCCACCTCCCGGATAATTGTCTGATTCCACTTAAAAAAAAAAAAAAAAAAAAAAAAAATACGTCTTTTGACGACTAGCGGCCCATTTTCGGACTTCCTCGGTATTAGCAAATCGCGTGTACCGGGCGAGCCATGTTGCATCGATCTGAATAAACGAAAATTAGCTAGGACGATGTCCGGCGAGTAAGCGTTTTGTTTCCGCGGCGATCTTTTCTCGGTCGAAACAAAAGAGCATACCGTGGCGTAGAAACACTTTATACCGGGTTCCATTTTTACTTACTTACTACTCTTAGTATAATAAGAATGAGGTTATGTTGCTACCTAAGATGCCGTAAATCAGGGTTTCCCAACTTTTTTTTTATATTTCGCACCCCTTACAAAAAAAATTATTCATATGTTTTATGGTAAAAATTAGTTGTTAGGGTTTTTAAGTAAGAAGTTAATTTATAATAATTTATTATTACATAGTACTGTTTTATAGAAATTAACTTTCATTTTAATATTATAAAATTATTATCTATGGTATTAAGCTACGCATAGTGATATGTAATGAACAGATACGTAAAAAATATATACTTTTAATAACTTTTTTTTACTTTGATGGTAAAAATGCCGGATTATTCCAAAATTCATTTTAATCGTTAATTACGATCACTTTTCCTCGCACTCCCAAGAATGTTTTTTCGCACCCCCGGTTGAGAACCTCTGCCGTAGATAACTTCAAGATCGCGAGCAAGCACCTTTTTAAATTTATAAAGCTCCGAAAGAAAAAAGAAAATTGTCAGAAAAAAAAGAACATTGTCAGCTCGCAGGAATTCCCACTTATTTGCGATCCAACATATTTTTGCAAACGCCTAATATAACGACCAAATTCTTACTTTATATCATGTAACGCAATAATCAATTTCCAGCTGGACTCCTCGGGACGGTGAAAGTGAATTTTCCCCGTCGGCTGTAAATTTGACATTTGCACTCCATCAACCGGACGACACTTGGAAAAGCGCGCGATGCCGTTCGGAAACAGCCGAGAAGTAGCGGGCTCTTAGAAGTCGCGAGCCTTGGCTTAGATTCCACGTTTGTCGCGTGCACGGATCCTGCGTTCAGTGACGTAGAACGAAAGGATACGCGATTGTGAGCGCGCGCGGTTTCCTCAACTCACAATATTCGGGCGACTCGCGTTGCTCGTTGTTCATAAAACAGCTGCGGCTCGGCTCAGTTTCGCAAGCGTGTTCAACGAGATGCTCCTCTGGTCGAGCTGACTGCCACCCCAACCGGTCGCCAGTTTTCCCCACGGGGATATGTCTCTCGTATGCCGGCGTTGAAGTCTCCAGAGCCGACCCGGCGCGGCGCTTCTCCGTCGGGTATCGAAGTCTCCGCGAAGCATAATTCGCCCCGGCGACCAACTCGTAAACTCACCTCGCGCGTACTTGCGGTACTCGACGACGAATGCGTAAATCGATCGATATTATCCCGTTCTAATCGGTTTCAATTCTCCTCCAACCTGTCCTCCGATCCAATTAACATCCGGGATTTGGAGGGAAGGAGGCAGGTAAAACGGCAGTCCCGCTTAACGGTAAACCTCGCGCCCGCTTCCGGACACGACGGGGAAGATTAATGTCAAACTGGGATACCCGTTCGACATTTCGCGATCGGCCGCATAGCCGCGTAGCGCGATTACTACAAATGATAATCCCGACTTGGATTACGGACGTGAATGCGAAACGAGCTCCACCTTCAAGTAGTCGGCATTAGCCGCTATTTGAAACTTGTCTCACGCGAGGGACATTCGTATCTGAATTCAGAGCTGCGCCGAGAGGAAAAAAATGACAGCCCATTAAAATGCCGTTAAAATTATTGTTATTTCTGACCTCAACCATATCTTCTCGTTGTTAAAAAAAAAAAAAAGTAGCAGTCGCGGTATACAGGGTGTCCAGGATTTTTTGGAAACGAAACATTGTGAAAATTAATCAGATCAAACTGAATTAAAAAGTCCTTTACCATTCTGCAAATAAATATGCAAATTTTCAAGTTGTCAATTAAAAGAGCCTTCAGATGTGATTATTTTCAATCATTAATAACTTAACCCTTTCGTGCCTTTTTTCTAGGATAATCTAATTTACACCTAATTCACGCCTTACTAAAGGTTTTTAGGGTCGCTAATTATGAATCTGTAGTCAAAATTTCAAAATTAAAAATGACGAATTCAATATGCACAGTGTGTAAAGTTCCACTCTGTCCCATTCCGTGCTTCAAAAAATTCCATGAAATGTGAATAAAACTGAGTTGACCTTTTTTATTTACATTTTGTCAGCAATATTAGATATGATTATATTGAATTTGAACATTTTAACATTAGATTCGTTATCAGCGACTCAAAAAACCTCTGAAAAATGAGTTTCACTCAAATCCAAAAAAATTTCATATTTTGGCCCGCCATATTGAATCCGCCATTTTGAAATTAATTAGCAATTTTGTTTCATATAGCCCTTAGGTTAACTTTCAAAATGAGCTCGGGAAGAATTTGCTATCTTGTTTTTGTGGAATATATATATATTTTTCACTTTTACTCTATTTGACGAGATATGCAGATTGGAGGATGAAACTAACAAGGCTGTTGATTTTTATGTGAAGAGTCCTATCTTTCCTCTTTAAAATCAGCTCAAGAAGAAGTTGCTATCTTTATTTTTGTGAGAGATATGAATTTTTATAATTCTGGGACATATATGTCCCACCAGGCACGAAAAGGTTAATAACTATCGCGATTTTTGCAAAATAGTACTTGACTTTTCTTCTCAGTTTAATCTGATTAATCTTCACAATTTTTCGTTTCCAAAAGATTCCGGACACTCTATATATGATTATTACCGCAAATACACTATAGTAAAGTTGATTACGAAAATGATTCTCTTGACTTTTTGTACGATCCTTTCTTTTTACATTTTTTTATGACGTTTTTTCATCTTTACAGTGAGTAGAATATACCCTTAAAGAATTTGGTTACCTATTTTTGAAACACCCTATATAATCGCGATTCAATGAAGGAAACTCGAACGTCTGATGAATCTAAATTCAAGTCCAACCAGCTCGCTTCAGACAACTATTGACACACCAAATTACAAATATCACTGGTTCATTACATAAGTCACACAAATGGTTCTAAATCCACAAATATCATTAATTTATTATACGAACATAATAGCACGGTGAAATAATCATAGTTGGCCGAGTATTTTTCTATTAGTTTTCGCCGTTTTTGCTTGAAAAACATATTTATTTTAAGAAAATTAATTAATATACCAATCAAAATATTTTCCATCGTTTTCTATTACTTCTTCCCATCCTTCTAGCAAAAGTTGAATTCTGTGACGATAAAACGAGCTGCCTTTTGAAGCAAGTCATTCATCCACGTATTTTCGGACTTTTTCGTCGATTACTGGCTACTGATGGTCTTTCTCGCATCAATTTATCGTTCAATCGACATAATTGTTGTTGTTGGTAGCGGTCAGCCGTGACTGTTTCGTTCAATTGCAGTAGCTCATAATAAAGTACGCCTTGCTAATCCCACCAAATACAGAGCAATCTTATGACTATGAATATTCCACTTTGGTGTTAACGTGGATGGTTGACCAGAAGTCACCCATGACTTCCTCCGCTTGGGATTATTGAAATAAATCCACTTTTCATCGCCAGTCATATTGCACCACAAAGAATTTTTTTTCAGCCTGTCAAGCAAGAAAGACGCGATAAACAAACGATTCAAAATGGCATTTTCGGATAACTCATGTAGTAGTTATTTTCTTTCCTTTTGGATTTTTCCTATAGCGCGTAAACGCTTAGAAACAGCCATTGGAATAACATTTAACACTTTTGACAATTCTTCGAGTGTTTGAGTTGAATTTCCATTCGATAATGCTTGCAACTCGGCGTCCTCAAACTTTTTCGACTTTTCCGGAATGTTCTTTGTTTTCCACACTGAAATCATCGCATCTGAATCGTTTAAATCTCTCTCTACATGTTGTTTCTAATAGAGCTCGTTCACCGCAAGTTTCAGAAATTAATCGATGTGCTTCAGCTGCAGTTTTCTTCCGATCAAAGTAATGAAGAAGTACATGCCGAAAAACCCAATTATCACAATTCATTCTGAATCGATTAAAAAATATTTCCGCTTTCACAAAAATTAACCTTTGCGCACTGAATTTTATTGATATTGATATTGAATGTCTAACCTTCAAAAGACAATCAGCTTCAGCTGTCAGAGATTGCCACTTTTGCTGTTGGAACCATCTATCGTGAGCAGCGAAAACTATTTTTATCACCTTTTTTTTGTAACGAGCCGTCTTTACAATAAGCTTTGTTGGCGGCAGTATCGACGACAGTCGTCTTAGGATTTCATTAGAACAAGGAGATACGCTTGGTGCGTCGGAGATGACTATAATTTCATTGAGACTAACCATCCCGCCCCTTCCCCTGGTGTTGTTATCCAAGCGCGAGGATAGTCGTCCGAAGCGATGGGAATTCCGCTGCGTAGGTGAACGGAATATCCTCAGACATGTTTTCTCAGCGTAATCCGCGAGCGAAACCCGGGATATTCAGGATAACACTCGCGAGTCGCGGAATGTTTACCCTAGTTAGAAGCCTTTGTCGCCGTGTCGGGGAACCGAAGGCCCCGCAATTTCGCGCCGTAACGAGCCGCGAAGGAACGAGGAGTCGCGCGGAGGGGGGAGGGGGGACGGCGGGGGATTCAGCGCCGATGAAAGGAAGGAATTTAGTGAATGGGAGTGCTGCGCGACTTGCGACTTATGTTTTCACTACAATGGTGCACACACACGCAGAACGGCCGAGCGGCTCTATGTACGTGTGCATACGGCGATGGCGTATGCGCGAAAGAGAAAGAGAGAGCGAGAGAACGAGGATTCCACGAGATTGTGTCCGATAGGTATAGCGCGATCACGTTTCCAAGGTAATCGAAGAAGATGCACGCCGCCGCGCGCCGCGAGGATGACACGACTACGGCGCGGGAAATTTGCGCGATTTCGAAATCCGCCGGCGAGAACGTGGATGTCCTTCGAAGATGCGTGCCGCGAAGCGCACAATTGGAACGGATACTCGGGCAGTTTCGTGCGAAGTATCGATATCTTTCTGTGCTCCTCCGGCAAAAGATAGGGGAGGAGACCGGGACTAGCTGATATAATTTTTTTTTAATAAATTTTTTAAGCGTAAGTAATGGAAGTAATAAGTAATGAGAATTTTATTCAATAGCTACATACTTATACGTACAACACAAAAATTATTTTTTCGATTGAACATTTTTATTAACTTTGTTGCATCAATGAAAAATATAAGGCGATAGCATTTGTAACAACTAACCTCATATATGAGATCCGTTGTTACAATTATCAGGATCACTTGTTACAGATCTCTGTATTTCTAAAAATACATTTAATGATTAGAGATAAATGAAAAATGTGCATAACATAACTATTAATATTCTGCAGATAAAATATGTATTCATGTAGCATTAATGATGTAAACATAAATATATTTATCAATGATATAAACATAAAAGCATATTTGTCAATTATTTTAACTGCATTAGTGAATTAGTGCACTTACTGAACTAGTGCAGTAAGTTACCTAAATACCTAACAGACCCCGTAACAACCAGCTCATTATATTGACATATTTTGGTTATTGTACAAACAAAAGTATATTTCAAGCCGTCAATATAACTAAAAATTACTATTTTTTAAATAAAGATTTTAAATAAACTGTTGCAATCATAATATAATTACCAGATTTATTAATATAACATATTATAATATATTGGGTTGGCAAATAAGTTCGTTCGGTTTTTTAGAGTAGAATAAAACACAATTTTTTGATACAGATAAGATAACACAGAAGATAAATTTTCATCAATTATATATTGCCCATCTTTATCGATGACCTCTAGCCATCTTTCTACCAACTTTATTATGCCGCGTTCGTAAAACGTCTGGGGCTTATCGGCGAAAAACCAATCCAGATGGTTTTTAACGGCCTCTTCATCCTTGAAGGTTTTCCCATTCATAGAGTTCTGCAGCGACCAGAATAAATGATAATCGAAAGGGGCAAGATCCGGTGAATATGGAGGGTGAGGCAAAACATCCCAGCCAAGCTGAAGCAATTTGTTCCGAGTGGTCAATGACGTATGAGGTCTGGCGTTGTCATGGTGGAAGACGACATCCTTGCGATTTGCCAATTCTGGACGTTTTATGCGGATTGCTTGGTTCAATTTCGTCAATTGCGAACAGTATACAGTTGAATCAATCGTTTTGCCTGACGGTAACAGTTCGTAATAGATGAAATCCCTTCAAATCCCACCATACGGAGAGCATTATTTTCTTCGGATGCAATCCCGCCTTCGAGGTTGTTTGCGGTGGCTCGCTGCTGTACCCCCATGATCTTTTACGCGTTACATTATCGTAGACGACCCATCTTTCGTCACCCGTCACCATTCGTTTCAAAAATGGGTCGTTTCCTCGGCGTTTCCGTAGCGAATCGCAGATGGATATGCGTGTGGTCAAGTTAGCCTCGGTTAATTGATGCGGCACCCAAACATTAAGCCGAGAAACGTATCCCAGCTGGCGCAAATGCTTTTATATGCTTGTGTGGGATATATTCAATGTCGTAGCAATCTCTCGTACCGATTGGAATGGATTTACTTCGATTATAGTCTTAATGTCACTTGAATTAATCTCGGTCGGGCGACCGGATCGGGGCGCATCATTGACGTCAAAATCTCCAGAACGGAAATTGGCATATCACTTTTGGCCATTTTTGACGTTCTATTAAGGCATCATCTCCATACACACGGCATATCTTTTTATGAGAATCCGCAGCTCGTTTGCCTTTTTTAAAATAATAGAGCAAAATGTGACGATAATGCACGTCATTTATTTCCATGTTCACAGCTACGCAGCACAATACTGATGTTAGCCAAACCAAACACAGCACAACTTAAACAGTGAAACATAACCTTTTAAATGTGTATTCGATTTGCACGATAGCGCTGAGAAAAGAAAAGCGAATCCGCATGGAACTTACACTGAAACAAAAACCGAACGAATTCTTATTTGTCAAGCCAATATACGTCTGATTTATTTTACTTTTGACTATCAAAAACTAGAAATGTTTTTTGTTTTTGAAAATATACTAGTTAGCCTGAAATAACTTACTACAACCTGACCGCAATGTTTTTGTAGAATTACTATACTTTTTATGCAATTTTACCGTTTGTCATTTTGCAATAATTTTAAATGTATCAACCCCGTGTATCAATTATCCCCGGTCTCCCCTACCTTAAACCAGGAGTTCCCAACCGGAGGTGCGACAAAACATTCTTGAGGGTGCGAGGAAAAGTGATTGTAATTAATAATTGATTAAGATGAATTCTGGAATAATCCGGCATATTTACCATCAAAGTAAAAAAAATGTTATTAAAAGTATATATTTTTTACGTAACTGTTCATACGTTCACACGTATATATTCATTACGTGTCACTATGCGAAGATTGATATCATGGATAATAATTTTATAATATTAAAATGGTAGTTAATTTCTATACAACAATACTATGTAATAATAAATTATTATAAATTAAATGCATTAATTCGATACATTTTTTCTTTCTAATATTTTGTTTATGATTGACAAATATTTATGAATATTACATATTATTCTACAATACATTACTGAACTCTTTATAGTTTAATAAAAAATTGAATATCTTTTTTGATTTTTAACTTCTTACCTTAAAACCCTAACAACTAATTTTTACTATAAAACATACGAATAATTTCTTTTGTAAGAGGTACGAAGGTTCATTAATAAATTTTTAGAGGTACGAAATACAAAAAAGGTTGGGAAATCTTTTTTGTATTTCGCTGATTTAAACGTACGGGAAATATCTGTGTCTGTATTTAAATGCGTCTCAATTGTTTATGCTGATCTTTAAATGACTCACGCGCGCACACATTAGTGATCTTGATTTAATTTTCAGAATATCGATTCTTCTCTGTTCGATTTTTGTACAAATCGAGTCCCTCAAATGTCCATCTTTGTTGAATTCTTCATTAAACGAAATAACATTGATGGAAAAGTATATCAACGGATCGAAACTCGATTCTCTATTGAAAAAAAATTAGTTTGTACAAAAATAAACCAGAAAATGATTGATTAAAAAAAAATCAATTTTTTCTATTCGATTCTTGTGTAAGTCGATTTTATCGAATGTAGAACCCAGTTGAATTAAATGAAACAACACTGATGAATAAATATATAAAACTCGGAATTCGATTCTCCATTGAGAAAAATCGTTTTGTGCAAAAATCGAGCGGAAAAGGAATGATTAAAAAAAAAATCGACTTTTTAAATCACATCTTTTTTGTTCGATTTTCGTTCGTTTGTTCGACAAATTCTTCCAAACTTCAATTCTTCATTCAAACAAAATAACATTGATATTGAAGTGTATCAACGGATGGAAGAGTCTTTAAAAAATATTTCCGCTTTCACAAAAATTAATCTCTGCGCACCGAATTTTACTGATAGATGTCTAATCTTCAAAAGAGGATCAGTTTCAACTGTCAGAGCTTACCACTTTCGCGCTCGGAACCATCTATCGTGAGCGGCGGAAACTGAGTTTATCACGCCTGATAAATAACGCTGTATTAATTAATCGTTATCGAGAAATAATATTATTATCCCGCGATTGGATAAAAACTTGCGCGGCAGCCTTGTGTGCGATTAAATCGAGCGAATGACACGCGGTGCGAAGGCGACGGGCATTATTCGACTACAAAACGATATCGTCGAACGCACAATGAGAGGCTTGACGTCATTCCCTCGAAAGGTACGAGCACCCCTCCCCTCCCCCTCTTCGCATGAGGAGAGCCAAATATGCCACCCACACACATGGGTGGCATATTTCGATCGCGCGACAGCTCCTTGTAACATGCGCGCGTGTGCGTCCTATTGTCTCTTGAATCATTCGTCGGACAATGAGCGCGAGAGTACACAAAAGATAAGAAGAATAATGTTTGTCGCGCGATTGATGAGCGTGACGACTCGGCGAGCGTTAGGCGCTCGGATCGTTTATTTATTACCGGGCTGAGCTTCTGTCACGTGCTCACGCATCGACGTGGAATGCCCACTTTGGAGCAGTGTTCCGCATCGATAAGAGTGACATCGATATTTGACATCGAAATTAACATCGAAATTTAACATCGAAATGTATTTGTCGATATTCGACAAATATCGACTATAACATCGATATTTACTTGACGTCAATGTTTTTATTGAAAATTAGATTCTTTTATTATACAGGGTGTCCCATTTTAATCCGGTCGGCTGAATAAAATTCGAGGATATTTTCCAGAAAAAAATGTCAGACAAATGTTGCTCAGTTCTAATGGGGACATTCGATGCCATCAACAATTTTTATCTCGGGTGAAGGGTTCAAGGTCATTCAAGGTCAACTTTTTTTTTCTTAAATGGGAACCCCTATTTTTCACATCGGCAATCGATTCTACGTAAAAAAAATGAAACTTTTGTCTGAAGCATTTTTTTTTATAACGCAAACTAATTTCACTTATTCAGCCTCCAAAATTGAAATTTTCAAACTTTCTGAATTTTTTACTCGAGAATGGTGGGGTTTGGGGGGAAATTGCAGAAGACAAAAAGTTCTTGGAATGTTGCAAGGAATTCACTCGAATTTTCGCATAGTTGATCGTGCACTTTTTTCCGCCAATGTTCTACCTGTCAGGAGGTACCTCGAAAAAAGCTCGGAAAATGCTTTTTAGCACGGACTAGGGTGAGATGCAGGTCGATATTCGAGAGTTCTAGTCATTGAAAAATATTTTTCGTGCATTTGCGACCGTATTGAACAATTTCCTCAAGAGTTCTAGGCATTACCGACGTTGTACTATTTTTTAAAAAATTTGTATGACACAGAAAGTGCCTTTTAGCACGGACCAGGGTGAGATGCTGGTACGTCTGTGAAGTTAACCCGCCATCTTTCATTTCCACTCGAATCGATTCAAGTCATAAGGAAAACCGATAGAACTCTTCGGGATCCTACCAGAACTCTGAAGAAACTGACCGATTTCCGAAAAAAATTTTTCTCCTAATTGCACTTAGAAAATTCGGCATCGACGATACTTTGATGAGCTAGAATTCTTTCATTTTCGTTCGAATTGATTCGAGCAGAAATGGAAGAGTTCTAGCTCATCAAAGTATCGTCGATGCTGAATTTTCTAAGAGAAAAATTTTTTTCGAAAATCGGTCAATTTCTTCAGGGTTCTGGTGGCATCCCGAAGAGTTCTATCGGTTTTCCTTATGACTCGAATCGATTCGAGCGGAAATGAAAGAGTTCTAGCTCATTAAAGTATCGTCGATGCCGAATTTTCTAAGTGCAATTAGGAGAAAAATTTTTTTCGAAAATCGGTCAGTTTCTTCAGAATTCTGGTAGCATCCCGAAGAGTTCTATCGGTTTTCCTTATGACTTGAATCGATTCGAGTGGAAATGAAAGATGGCGGGCTAACTTCACAGACGTACCAGCATCTCACCCTGGTCCGTGCTAAAAGGCACTTTCTGTGTCATACAAATTTTTTAAAAAATAGTACAACGTCGGTAATGTCTAGAACTCTTGAGGAAATTATTCAATACGGTCGCAAATGCACGAAAAATATTTTTCAATGACTAGAACTCTCGAATATCGACCTGCATCTCACCCTCCGTCCGTGCTAAAAAGCATTTTTCAAGCGATATAAATTTTTTAAAAAATGGTACAACGTTCGTTATGTTTAGATCTTTTCAGAAATTGTATAAATATATTTAGAATTGTATGGAAATTATCTTGGAGCGTCGCAGCTCAATATACTTGTTACACTATGTTACTTTTTATGTTATTGTAATCGATGTTTTTAGTTTTGAATTGCCAAACTCTTTGTGGAACTCATCTAGAACTATTGATAAAAATCTGAAAAAATATAATGAGGGAACTCCTATAGGTCAAAGTGAGACATCGCGTGAACTTAGCGTTTCAGTTTGTCCGGATCAATTTTTTTGCTTTAACGGCTGAAACTTTTTGTTTAATCCGTGGGAAACTGTAGAACTATGGAAAATATAGTCAGAACTCTCAACAACTAGTGAGTTTTCACGAAATAATACGCCAGATTCACACACGCAGGATCAGATGGATTTTATAGCTATAAATTATTTTATATGGAGTTTAGGACATCAGAACTATTGACAGAATGTGTTTAGACTATAGAACTCTGTGGCATCTTACTTCTCCTTGATCATATATTCGAAATACGATGAGATGCTATCAGGTGTTTTGGAAGTCAGCATCTCATTTTTTTAAATTAAGATTTTTATGGTAAATTCATCGGAACTATTGTTAAAACCTATCAGGAACTGTGGAACTATGCTGGATGCCAATGAATATACAGTTTTTTTGTGAGATGCTAACATTTGAGATGCTAGCTTCACACACGTTGTCCAGAACTCTTTAAAAAATGTTTTAGTATGTTCAAAGCTATACGAGATATATTTTACATGAACGAGAACTACGAGATTTCATTCTGAATGAGATGCTAGCTGAAATCTCATAGTTCTCGTTCATTTAAAATATGTCTCGTATAGTTTTGAACATACTAAAGCATTTTCTAAAGACTTATGGGCAGTAGCATGATTGTACGATTGTTAAATAAATTAATATTGCCCGAGCGCGACATACTTTGAGAGAATAGAATGACTCGTTCTATTCTCTCAAAGTACGCTGCGCTCGGGCAGTATTAATTTATTTAATAATTGTACAATCATGCTAGTGCCTGGAACTCTTTAGAAAACTCTTTTTATGCTCAAAACTATTTGAAAACTCGTTTGAAAAGGTCGGAACTCTAAGATTTTGATGGCATCTCAAGTCGGTATGCTTATTACTATATTATCATTAATCTTTTCTTAATTATAATCATTCTTTTTTGCTTTTATGGAACAGAACTCTTTATAGAACTCTTGTAAAACTGTAAATTTAGCAAAATCTCACAATGTATGGGCGCGGAAATCATGTAGGACAAAGTGAGACGCAGCGTGAAGTTGGCGTCTCAGTTTGTCCGAAGCGGTTTTTTTGCTTAAATTAGCGGAACTATATGTTTAACCTATCAGGAACTATAGAACTATTAAAAAAGAAGCCAGAACTCTCAATAGATTGTGAGTTTCCACCAAATGAGATGCCAACTTCACACACGCGACGGCCGCACGTTTCACAAAAAAGCTTGCTCTTGCCGCCGGCGTATAATGTCGAAAACTAATGACTATCGCCGGCACCTTTTGTAAGCTTTGTTACAAATTGAAAGCATGCTGTTGACATGTTGATGCAAATGCAGACATAATAATAATAATAATTAATATTTAGTAAGTAAAAGAGCATAATTATTTCAATAGTAGATTTGTCGTCCTTCTGACTATAATCTCATTTCCACTGTCTCATTCTTTATCACTGTTATCTGATATCTGATCGCTAACATTTGACAGGTTATTAGCGTACACCTCGTCGTCCCTTGCAGAAAAATCACAAACTCAAATTTGAGTGTATATATTCATATTTGAGAATAAATTCGAACAATCGAGTGTAGATACTCAATATTTGAGTGTTTTTCTGTAAGGAGTCACTTTCACACATTTTTAAGAGTATTTTTTTAATTTATAAATAAAGTTTTTGAATTTTTAAGCTAAATTAACTCACATATACGTGAGTTCGGCAGTCAAAGTGTTAAGAAGCGGAAATTCTGTTCCCTTCGATGAGAACGCGCTTGCTTCACTGGCTATCACATTTCTACCTTTCTTCCTCTCCCTCTCTCTTTCCTCTCTCTCTCTCTCTCTCTCTCTCTCTCTCTCTCTCTCTCTCTCTCTCTTTCTCTCTTTCTTGTATCGATTGAAATAAGTCTTGCTGAATAATATTAGGAGATTGAATTAGTTTTCGTTCCTAGTAATATATGATTAGTAATAAGTTAATGTAATGGTAGTAATGGTTACTACGAAATCTGGCGATACTGAAAGACTGGACATTTCTCTATGATATATGACAGTTTGCGCGTTATTGTTACCGACAGTTTCATTATTTATACGCGTCTAAAATGAATCGTACAAAATTGCATTTTCGACGTTCATTACTTTGTTGTTTGATTTGAAAAAATCGGCAACTGAAGTTCATGAAATGCTTGCTGCAACTTATGGTGATCAAGCTCCATCGTATCCCAACTATAAATTTTGGTTTCAACGATTTCAAAATGATGATTTCGATTTGAATGACAAAGAACGTACTGGTCAACCAAAAAAATCCGAAAAATTCGGAATTGCAAGCAATATTGAATGGAAACATCGTTCAAACGGAAAAACAATTGGCTGAACAACTCAACGTCGATAAATCAACAATTTCTAAATGCCTACACGCCATGGGAAAAACTCAAAAGGAAGGCAAATGGGTTCTACATAAATTGAGTGAAAATGCCATTGCAAATCGTTTGAATATCGCCATGTCTTTGCTTACCAGACAGGAAAAAAGAGTTTTTTATGGCGAATTGTAACTGGAGATGAAAAGTGGATTTATTTTGATAATCCAAAGCGGAAAAATCATGGTTCGATCCAGGACAACCATCAACATCGACACCAAAACGGAACATTCACGGTCACAAAGCAATGCTCTGTATTTGGTAGGATATGGAAAGTATGATGTACTATGAGTTTCTAAAACTGAATGAAACAGTTACGGGGAAGCGATACCAGCAACAATTAAACAAATTGAATGATGAATTGATGCAGAAAAGGCGAGCGATAGTCAGCAATAGACGCAAAATGATTCTTTTGCACGATAATGCTCGTCCACCTGTTGCTTCAATCATTAAACAAACATTGTTGGAGCTCGAATGGGAAATCCTTCCGCACTTCCAGCGTTCTCTCCAGACCCAGCACCATCTGATTACGATCTATTCCGATCGATGCAACGCGCTTTGGCAGATACACACTTCAATAATTACGAGGACGTGCAAAAATTGGTGTCTGATTGGATCGTTTCGAAAGACCGATCGTTCTATCGTCGCGGAATCGCCATGTTGCCAGAAAGACGAGAAAAGATCACAGCTAATGACGGAAGATATTTCGATTGGTGTAAATTTCAGCATTTCTTTAAAATAAAGATAAAAAAATTGACCAAAATAAGACCAGAATTAATTCAACCTCCTAATACATATGCTGAAATTTTATCCATGCAGCAGCATTAACGTGATTTTCTTGTTTCAATGACGGCTCTTTAATGTTATCGCTTCGCGATAACGAGGCTCCATGAGGAGATCCCGTGAAGATCGTGTAGAGCGGGTGCCGTGATTCCTTCATTCTTCCCGAATGCGCATTTGAAGAGACACGTACGTCCCACGGGCCCGCGTCAAATAAACACCAACGCGCGAGAAGGAGAGGGAGGGGGGGAGTTAACACTCGATGTACGAGACTGTTTTTTCTCGCATGTCCGACGACGTTCAGCCCCCCTCTTTCTCCCTCTCAAGACGATCATCCTCGGCAAAATATTGGCCGGCGGACGAGAGCGCGCGCGATAATATCTGCCCTCTCGCAATAAACAGCATTTTTAATCGCGCGCGCGCAGTCGAATCTTCGTCGCCCATGGCCAAGCGCGTAGCTTCGACTTTTTACGACGTCGACAAAGTCCCGGCGACCTCTTCGTCGGAGGGGGCGATCGGAGAATACCGCAATTAGCACAGTGTTCGGCGCAGGAAGAAGCAGGATTCGAGGAGCGGGAGATGAAAAAAGCGGGGAAAAAGGGAAAAAAAAGAAAACACAAAAGAGAAAAGAGAGACGCGCTGCTGGTCTAGAGCGAAATCCGAAGTTAGCAGGCGCGAATCCGTACGATAGGAGAATAAACCGCGAAAGGAGCGAGAAGGAGGGTGGTGGGGGACGAGGGAGGGAGGAGTGGGTGTCCTTGAAGCGCGGTAGTTAACCGCCACCATCAGCGAGAACGAAGCATTACTGTATCTCTCGTCGAAGGTGAGGATGCGTCGCGGTGCAGCGTGTGCACTCACTTCCTCCGAGAGGAGAGGAAGAGAGGGCTCTCGCGAGAGACTTTGTTGAGCGAGCGCGATATCGACTCGTTTCCCGGACTCGGCTTTTCGATTTCCCAGTACGTTCTCCTGGCGACACACGGCGTGCCCGAGGAACGTTACACCTCGTCTTTCCGCGATTCAAGCATGCACTCCTGAGATACGCACGTGAAAACGAGGAGAGAAAAAGAGAGGGGAAGCGGTCCGCAGGTCCTCTTTCCTCACAGGAAGAAGGAAGAATAGTTAGTATTATCAAGATTATAGTTATAATAATTATTATTGTGTTTATTATTATAGTTATTATATTATTATTATTATTATTATTATTGTATTATTGTTATTATTATTATAGTTATTTGTATATCAACTCTCCTATAACGTGCCATGTAGCTCTTTGAAGTCACATACCGATATATCGAAATTCTTGACTTGAATTATACAGGGTGTTTTAAAAGAGTTCAGAGCTTTAAGGGCAGATCGTACTCACAAAATGTAGGGCAAAAATCCCGATAAACATGGATCGAAAAATTAATAATGCCGGAGTTATGAACAATTATTTGTTTTAATTCAAGCAAAAGACTTGCTCGCTTCTTGATAGTTCTTATTAATTTTTCTAGCTATGTTTATTAGGATCTTTCTCCTCTATTTTCTTTAGGACGTGATTATGGCATAACGTAATCGGTTTTCAAGTAGATTCTTGAGAGCGGTAAGCAAATTAACCAATCATAACTGTAATCTTTTTTTCTTGGGTCGCAAGAAGAACGATCAGTCTTAATCAGTTAATTTTATTAATTCGCGTATGTAGGCGGTTGCGAACAGTTTCGAAGGAAACCTAATCTAATATCGAATCGTCAATCCCATGCACTTTAGTGAGGAATTAATTGCACATTGCACTCCGCTCTGGAATTCGAAACGCGTGTGTATGAAAGCGAAGGAAGATCCTGTTTCGAAGTCGGTTTCAAAAATTTTGGTTTTAGTTATGAGGTTGGTAAGCCTTAAACTAACCTAAATACGTTTCGTAATTGATCAGCTGATCACGCTTGAACGTCACAGCCATGTATTATTTCTGTTTACAAACTTGGATTTAGCTATTAATTTTGCGATATTAGACAGAGAAATGGATAGATTTTTTATTAGAGGAGGAAATGGCATTATGGCCCTTCATTCATATTTTATATAATAATATAATAATGTCAATATTCTAAAGTGGGAACTGAATGATTACATTTATAGCAGTTGTTTAATCGAATATAGACTTAAATTTATGTAATGTTTATTACTTAGGATATTATTTATAAAAATGTGGCAACACAACATAATGGTCGGCGAGAAAATGGGATGATAATGTGGCCTCCCACTAAAACTGATATAAAAAATTGTTTTTACTAAAGATAACGCAAAATGTTTAGTCACAAAATTATATGTTTATTCAAATTAAACTCTTAAGTGGAGAATAATAATAAATATAACTGCGAATTTTTAATGTGGATACTGACTCACTTGTTAGGAAATGCAATCTACCAGAAAGACAGCAGTATAATGCAAACATAAGTGCACCACAGTGGACCACAGGTTAGAATCGACTTATCCAATAATTACCTTAGTATAAAAGCCTCGAAAAATAGTTAGTATTTATCAGCACTCTTATGGGGCCACATTAGCGAAATGTCATGCCATTTCATTTAACTTTGCATAATAACTTGGAAGATGTACAGCCGAATAAAATGTCAAGTAACAAACGAAATACTCGATTATACGTACATATATTCGCATGACAATACGCTCAAGTTTAAAAATAACGAGGAAACATGTCTAATTGCTAAAATGCTAAAATGCACCTTGAAAAACAGTTCGAAATGCTCAGAAGTAAAAATGCATTACAAAAAGTGCTAGCTGTCGTGTACTGATATATTGGCGTCACCGCGCTAACGGCGAACTGTTAAACAAATAATTTTACAAGCAATAATGAAATTGCTACCTAATAACCGAGGCATTGAGAGAGACCTACAAGGGTCATAATATCACCTTCTCCTCTACTTATCATCTTGATCATTGATCGGCTAATCAATTACGGAACATATCTAAATTAGTCCAAGGCCTACCTACCTTCTAACTAAAATCAGTTTCCGAAACTGATTTTGGAACAGCCCTAAGAGAGAGAGAGAGAGAGTGAGAGAGTGAGAGAGAGAGAGAGAGAGAGAGAGAGAGAGAGAGAAAGGTGAGAAGGGGGATGCATTCGAAGATCCGCGCGCCGTACACCACGGACGAGAGAGAGGACGCAATTACGGCTCGACAAACGATTTAATTCGTCATCGTTTTACTTGGGGTTGTTCGCGCGTGCAGAACCAAGTGACCGAAAACTGGTTGGCGCGCCGTTAGAAGGAGGAGGCCTCCTCCCCTCTCCTCTCTCGCTCTGCTTCGTGCTGCCAAGGGGGCCACGGGGCACGCCTGGAAAACTGGACCGTCGTTTAAAGGGCTATATTCGCGCTTGCGCGTGCACACACACACACACGCGCGCGCGCGCATACACAGCCGTATACATGCAACGATGCGCGGCGGAGCTGCACTTTATGCAAATCCTGGAGACGGAGCGCCGTCGGGTGCACGCTCGCGCGCGCGGTCGTATTTCGGCCAAAATATCGCCGGCCGCGCCACTTCGATTCTATGTTTATACCGCTCGCGCGTAATTAAATGTCTCGCCGTGGCCTGAGCGAGCCCGCTTTGTATTTCGCTCATAATCGAGGAGGCCTGCGAATGAAGGGGAGATACACGCCGCGAAAAATGTCGCGGGAGAGTTCCTCGCCTTGGGGTCTGCTTCTGCCCGAAAAATCGGCAACGCGTTCCGCACGCCGATTCGTATTAAAAGAGAGAACCCTGTCTGTAGGCCAAAAAATAGGCTATTTTCATGAATTTTTTTTTCGGAAACTAAGCGCACGATTGATTTCAAACTTGCTAGAAATAATAATATGTATTTAATTTATAAGAATGAATTTTTATAGTGTTATACGAATAATAATGTAACAGATATACAAAAAATAACGTGACGTATTTAGACACACACCGTTTCACGGCTCCCATAAAATCTCGAGATACGGTGGACTGGGATAAAAATTCAAGTAAGATAATTAATCTACGAACTTGCCGCTATCGTCTGAACTAGGGAAATAAAAAACGAACTACTTTTTCAATCATTTTAAGGCATTTAAAAATTATATTTGGAAAATCGCCATGAAAATCGACAGTTTTACGTTAAAAATAAATATAAAAAATTAATATTTTTTAATTTCGCTACTTCACACGATAGAGAAACATGTTTCGAATATGTAACTACATGTTGAAGTCGATCGGTTCATTAGTTTGTCTCAAATCGTGGAAGCCAGTTAAAGCAAAGTCATTTTCGAAAAAAACACGTTTAAAGTTTCATGTATTATTCAATAATATTTCTAGTATTCACGTAAGTTTCAACCTAATCGACAATTCCAGGTCCATATAATGAATTCTTCTTGACTTCATGAAACTTTTTTGTACATTCCTAGGTTTCGTAGGGTTGTTTCTACAGCAATTGTATGACGAAACTTTGAAAGACTCAGTGCTGATTTTGACTTGTGCGCCGCTTCGAATAATGAGTTGTAACTTCCGTAATTTTCTGAATTTTTCGATGCGGATTTTAGAATGGATTCTTAACAATATATATTTTCAGAAAACGTAATAAAAAAATCAATTTTTTGACCCTATAGATAGGATTCTCCCCTTAATTTGGATTGTATTCTCCAGCGATTTCGAGTAGATTTTCAGGAAATCGACTCCTTTCTGTTCTCGATTTTTCTACAAATCGATTTTTTCGAAGGGTTGACCATAGTTAAATTTTTTATTCGACGAAATGACATTGATGAGTAGACGTATAAAAGCTCGAAATTCGATTCTTTAATGAGAAAAATCGATCTTTAAAAATTTTAAATCGATCTTTCCCTCCAAAAATCGATTTTTTTCTATTCAATTTTTGTACAAATCAATTTCGTCGGGCGTTGACTTGAGATCAATTAAACGAAACAACATTGATGAATAAATATACAAAACTCGAAATTCAATTCTCTATTGAGAAGAATTGATTTGTGTAAAAGTCGCGCAGAAAAGGACTGATTTTCGGAAGATCAATCTTATCTTTTAAGAATTTATTTTTAAATCGATCCTTTTCTGTTCGATCCTGTCGGACGTCGAGTTCAGCTGAATGCTTCATTCGACGAAACATAGTCGATAACTAGGTATACCGACGAATCGAAAATCGATTTTCAATTGAAAGAGTCGACTTGTACAAAAATCGAGCAAAAAAGAATCGATTTAAAGGGACCGATTTTCTGAAGGTCGAATAGAGGTCTAACCTATCACTATTATACTTCGGCGATGCACATTACGTGACAGTAGTTTTCTCAGCACTAATCGCGTAGTCGAAGGGCGAGATCGATATATCTTGATATTCCCGTGAGAAATCTAAGTTAATTTTGTAATCCTCTAGAAATTTACGAATCGAACAAACGGACACCGTAATTCAGTTGCGCCCTGTGTGCGTCGTGTAAACTCGACACCAGCAAGGAGAGTCTTCCTCTCTCTCTCTCCCTCTCCCTCCCTCCCTCTCCCTCCCTCTCTCTCTCTCTCCCCTCCCTCCCCCCTCTCTCTCTCTCTTTTCCTCTCTTGTTGTCTCTTCCAGCCGTTTCTGTTCCTCAAACAACTCTCCCGTGTGATTCCACGGAAGGCTGAAGATCGCCATGAGTCTCTTACCAGGAAATACATACGAAGATACCTAAGGCGGCGTTCTTGCCCTCCCCCCCCCCGACCTACTACTTCGCCCTGTCGCGTCGTCTTATTTCTTCTTCTCTTCTTCCGCCTCTCGCGATCTTCCCTCCACCCTCCCCCCCGCCCGCCGCCCTTACAGATACGTATGCTCTCGCATTTCCGCGAACGATTGCTCATTCGTCACGAGCAGATGCGACGATTCTCGACGAACGAAACGCGCGGCTCGTCACCGATCGCGGCTTTACGCGGAAATAAGCGTAGGCAAATAGAATCAGCGGCGCAGCCCCGCTGGAGGAGTCGCCACGGTGACGTCTAATCGAGCGCGTGTCGAATTTCAGCGACGCGAAATTACGGCGCGATATAGCGGAGGCGCGCTGCGCGCGCGTTGCCTTGAGCGCGAAATCATTTGTCTTCCCCGCGCGCGTGCTACTGCATACACGCGGAAACAATGGCTGCGTTCAGTAGAACAAAATGATCAGTGAGCGCTTGGTGGTGGATTCTCGCTCCTGATTGGTAAATACTTCTGGGTCTATGAAGAATCTAAAAGAATGCTCCAATCACAGACAATAATCACTAAGCGCTCACTGATCATTTTGTTCTACTGAACGCAGCCAATCCTCGCGGTAGGTATCGGCGGCGCCGGCACGCGCGCACGCACGGAAATTCTATTTCTTTCATTCGTACTTTGTCGTTAGCCATCTGTTAGCCGATTAATTAGTCAGATTAACCAGCAGCCATTTGTTAACCAATTGAAGGCGTATATTTGTTTCGCAAATATATCGTTTTCATCGAAGGATCAGCCTCTTTATCTTTCACTTTATCTTTCACAGAATATCTCATTTTAAATGAGCCAAGCAAAAATCTCGAAAAATATGAAAGATACTAATAAACGTTTCAAGACAAAAGTTGTATGGCTTCAAAGGGGATATCTAGAGACTATATCAGTTTGTTTACAGATGGCGCCACTTTCAAGATATTCACACATCATTAATTTTATTAAATGGAAATCCCAATTTTTTATTATATCATCTTCTTCTAACAATTGATTTTAACAAAACATTCTTGCTTGAAACATTTTTGTATTTGTCCAATATTTTTTGAGATATTTAAGGAAAACTTAATAAGTTTTTCAATATTTAATTTACGATATTTCGCTAACTATTTGTCGGAAGAAACAGCGATACTAGACTTTTTCACTCTATTTGGTCTCAAGAATATATTGTTACAATAGCGTTCTGACTTTGTTAATTTGATGATTTCGGAATTTCCAAAAGTCGTGAAATTAATAAAAGTTAGAGCACTGTTGTAACAACATATTCTTGAGACCAAATAGAGTAAAAAGGTCTAATACTATTTTTTTTTCAACAAATAGTTAGCGAGATATCGTAAGTTAAATATTGAAAAGGTTACCAAGTTTTCCTTAAATATGACAAAAAATATTAGGCAAATAAAAAAAAATCTCAGACAAAAGTTGTTCACATTAATTGGTAGAAAAAGATGATATAATAACCTTAAAATGGGACACACTGTAGAGCTGTCAAATCAATAATTTCGAATATTGAGAAGGCACGGATATGAAATACGAAGAATGAAATTATAAAAATAGCCGATTGATTGACCAATCGGCGACCAATCGGTGACTTTTTAACTAATTAAAGGTTTATCGTTATTTCATAAATATTGTTAATTAGAGGATCATCTTGTTATTTTTTATAGAGATATAAAATAAAAAATTTCGAATGCACAGATATAAATGGGACAATTGGAGGACACAGAATACGAAATACGAAATACGAAAGATGAAAACATAAAAATAGCCAATTGGTTAACTAAACAGTTATTTCAATTGTCAATCTATCGAAAGTCCAACGTCGTCTCGCAAACACTGTTAATCAAAAGGAGTCTAGCCTTTTCTTTTATGGAGCTATCATAAAACAACAATTTCGAATATCGAAGGCACACCTATAGATGGGAAAATTGGACGATATAAAAATATGAAAAACAAAAAATACAAAGTACGAAAAATGAAAACGTAGAAATATAAAATTATACGTTTAACGCATGAGATTTTAGTCGGAAGAAAGCTTCATCACAATGAGATCGTCAACGAGCTGAAAATCGTCCGCTGGCTTTTCGCGGATTGCGCGTTTTTACTTGCTGAGAGAGAGAGAGAGAGAGGGGGGGGGGAGAGAGGGAGGGAGAGAGAGTGAGTTCGAGCCGCCAATTATTATACATTATTCGTTTTCCCGTAATAATTTCGCTCACAACGGCACGGCAGTGCGCACGCGCGTGCGCACTCAAAGCGCGAGTATTCTTCTCGCGCGAGCGCGCTCATTGACTGCATAATACTCCAAGAGCGAGCCTTGATCGCAGATTATCGCATTAAAGCGCGTTTATAGCGCCTTATGCGCATATGCGCGCGTGCGCGTTACGCTCGCGCTCATAAACGTGAAGCGCGGAGGCAAAAGACGCGCGCGTGTACGCACAATCGTCCGCGCGGCTGAAAGTGACTGGCGCCTTTAACGAGCGCGCGCTTTTGACATCCTTAAGCGGCAGGCGGAGCGGGAGAGTGAGAGGCGGAGCGGGAGGACGGGGGGAGTCTTGTATAAAGCTCACGACGAAGGGTCGCGACAACGACCTTGCCGACGTCTGGCTAACGGCGGGATGGTCCTTAGTCATCGTAGGAATGTTGGCCGACTTGTGTATCTGTGTGTACGGATACTTTAGCTTCCTATCGCGCGACTGGAAGCTGAAAGAGAGTTAATGCGTTTGTGTTCCCGGGCCATTTCCGCGTCGTCTTTTTCTATTTTTCGTTCTCTCTCTCTCTCTCTCTCTCTCTCTCTCTCTCTCTCTCTCTCTCTCTCTCTCTCTCTCTCTTCCTCTCCTTCTCCGAGCCCGCGCGCAGCACTTCGTCCCCGGATGAATGTTTACTCACGATCGATTTGCGCGGCCGGTCCTTTTCCGTAAGTACTTTGATAGAGCCGGTGATACGAGAGGAAGCAAGGGCGAACTGTGAAAGCTGCTTCGTTGTGCTTTGGGATGAATCTTCCCCGTCCGCATCGGAGTGACAGTTGTGTGCAGTTACAAAGTGAGCAAACACACACACAGACATATGCGCGCGCGCGCGCGGTCGTTGCGCAAAGATGCGATAAAAAAGATACGCATTGGATAATAAAGTGAGGTATAATGACTTATGATGAGGAATCAGGTGATAATGATAAAACGATAAAGATAAGCGCGACAGGTGTGATTAGAGAATGACGGATAATGCGATCAAGATGAGATCGAGAAGTCGCCGAGCTTTGGAAACTGAAGTAGCTCATGGATAACAGAAAACTAAATCACCGATAATGAATAACTAAATAACTTAGCGGAGGACTTTGGGTCCCCGAAAATTTGTTTTTTCTTTCTTTTTATTGACCACGTTTAACAACGACGTCTCTCTAATATTCTTTTTTTCAGATAGTTAATTTTTATCACAAATTTAATACGAGTACATATTCATGGTGTATTTTGATTAATTATTTTATAAGAAGAAAGTACCTCATTTTTCATAATTTACGTTACACACTTTTGGTTTTTCTCTTACAGTAGAAAATGACAAATCACAGGGCCAAATACTTATGCCAAAAAGAATTGAGAGAATATCTGGACGTTATAACTGAATTTTTAGTTTAGGGAGAACCTTAGTAATCTTACTTCGTCTCAAAAATAGGCTCCATGCTCCAAAGCAGGGTTTTCCAACCTCTTTTGTATTTTGCACCTCTAAAAATTTATTAATGAATCTTCGCACCCCCTACAAAAAAGTTATTCGTATGCTTTATAGTAAAAATTAGTTGTTAGGATTTTAGGGTACGAAGTTAATTTATAATAATTTATTATTACATAGTATTGTTTTATAAAAATTAACCTTCATTTTAATATTATAAAAAATTATTATTCATGGTATCAAGCTTCACATAGTGATACGTAATGAATATATACGTACAAATACGTACAAATACAAATATATATGTAAAAAATATATATTTTTTATAACTAAATTTTTATAATTAAATAACATTTTTTTAATTTGACGGTAAAAATGTCGAATTATTCATCTTAATCCTTTGCGGCATACATTTTTCTATTAAACGAGTTTTGATGAAAATTGATGTACAGGGCTTTTTTGGGTCGCTGATTACGAATCTGCTATCAGATTTTGACGATTCTTTTTCAAAATGACGGATCTAATATGGCAGCTCATGATTTTGGATATTTTTCGTCAGTTTGGTGGGCACTTCCAATGTATTATTACTAGCGTTATTATATTCAAATTCAATCAAATACCAATCAAATACCAAGCTATAACTTCAAAGTACAATCTCTAGAAGCATAAACTGACTTTCATAAAAAAGAGAATATTCATAAAAATTTCAAATGTATTTTGTTGCTGACGTTATTTCGATTAAAAAACAAGTAATCTTGCTATTTTAGATATTCATTTTTAATTTTTTATAAAAATTAATGAGAACATACTTTCAGATGATAAACAACTTTGAAACTGAATCTTACGAAATTTGAATATGCAATGTTAGTTTAGTAAATCCAAACATTAGAATCTACTCACAAATTTGTATTTAAAAGCAAGAAATTTTATTTATTGGGTATCATAAAAATAATTTCAATTTTTATGTTTCTATCTCCGCTAATTTCGAAACTATAACAAGTTGTTTGTATTCAAAGATCTGAAAAAATTAATATATAATTTTCAGAAATATTTATAATATTTTAGGGCCTGATGTTGCTAGCGGATTCAGAAATTTTGTATTTTTCTAGTATACTGATTTTCGCGACTTCATGATTCTTCTTTAATTCTGACACGAATCTTTTGTGAAAAAACCACTATTTTTTATATTTATTTATTTATATAACAAAATTAACTAAAAATAAAAAAATAAAAAAAATTACACCCTACCAAATACTACTAAGACTCTTACTAAAATAAAATTACAAAAAAAAAAGTAATAAAATGTACTATTTGGTGTTTGAAAAATAAAAAAAAATGACTTCGAGGTAGGCGGTCGATAGATATATCGACCACCATGCCGCAAAGGGTTAAATCATTATTAATTACAATCACTTTTCCTCGCACCCCCGGTTGGGAACCCCTGCTCTAAAGGTTAAATACGGCAAACTCGAACGGCGCTAGAAGACTTGTACGCTGAGCCAGCGAGTTTCCGGAGAAAGGAGAAAGAGGGACAGAGCGCGATGAGACATACGATCACCATGTAGGTCAACTAGACCGACCTGAGCGATATATCGTCGATTTTACGGGCCGAGCTTGATCCGATGGCGTTTCACGGCCACTGACAATAAGCTCCAGTCGCGCCCAGACGGCGCAAGATTTAAGATATCGCGATCAGCGCCGCCTGCCGCGTCGGCGTCAACACCCCCGATTTCAGGGTCAGATTACGTGCCTGGGTAAGCCTGGGTCGCGAAAGATATAATGCGAATTTCCCAAGAGAGCCAGGCTAATATTGACACAGTGCAACCCAGGTATTTCTGTACCTGAGCGGCTAAATATTATCTGAGAATCTCGGATACCCGGAATCGACACTGTCAATTCTCTTAGCCTTTTTCTCTTTCATTTTTATGATGTACGCTTACGATCCAATGAAAACCAAGGTATGACCTCACATTCCTCTGATGTATTAAAATTCACTTTGCGCTTGTTCCCCGTGATTTTTATATCCGACTGTTCATTTTTAATTATTTACAAACAAATCATTTAAAAACAAGTTTAATTTCTTCGAAAGGATCGAAGATTAGAGGCTGATAATTTTACCGAATATTCTTCACACGTTAAGATACATTTTCTCCAGAATTTTTTGCACGCTAGCTTTTTTATTCGAGTGAATTTTGTAGATCTGATATAAAACTCGCAATCAACGATCTGGGAAACCTTTATATCGCGCGTCTTACATCTATTCAGACTTACACTGATTTACTTCTATATCTGGCAGCCATATTGGATTTTTGAAATCCGACTTTGGATGTGTAAAATCAGCGGCCCAAACAGATAGAGACCGAGACGCAAGATTTCACAGAAATCCGTCAGTTAGTGAAAATGTGCCGCACAAAGGATTAAAGGTTGGCCATCAGGAGCGGATGCTGCGGAAGGAACACTCGACTGCGAGAGCGAAGAGCCACATCAGGCGATGTCGAGTCGCAGGTAATTTTGTATAAATTCAACGAAAAGGACGAGATAGACGGCTGGTAGACCGAACACCGCGGCAGATTGCGCATGGTCAATGCACCGCAAGCCCAGTTTTCGAAATAACTTTCAGCACATACACACATACACACGTGCGCGCGCGCGGGGCTCGGTCTCCTCGTGGAACCTCGCGCGCCTCCGTGCCTTCCCGTGCCCGCACGCTATCTCGTCCCTTCGCAGAATTCAGAATATCGTCGACCATTCGCGCAGACTGTCTCTTGACCAGGTGCCAAATCGTCCACTTTATATTCGTATGCACCCCGACGTACGCGGGGCGATTCTATAAACGCGGCGGTGCACGCTCCTTAAATGCGTCTGGTATAAATAAACGTCTTAAGATAAGATGCACTTAGGCCCGAGAATGCCGACGGAATTAGACAGGCGAAAAAGTGCGCGCGTTGTCAAGAGAAGATGACTCCTCGACACCATCGACAGCCCCTGCCCCCTCCCCCCGTTCACAGACCGGCCGATTGTTCAATCGATTCGATCGAAATGTTGAAGCGACCTGACCGATATGTCAATTCATTACCTAAGGTTCCACTTAGGTGGCGCTTCTTTTTTATTTAAGTAATGTTACTTCAAGTCATTTAAATTTAAACAACCAAGTGTTGAAACAACGTTGAAATATTCGGCTAATGAGAGAAACGCATGCGGAAATATAAAAATTCGAATAAAAAAGAAAATCATTTTTGTGACCACAGTCTCACTTTACGAGTCGCTTCTTTTTTATTGAACAGAAATTTAAGTAATATTATTTTAAATTATTTAAATTCAAATAATCATATGTTGAAACAGTGAAATAATGTATTACTAAAAGAGACACGCGTGGAAATATAAAAATTCTAAAATGTTGAATAAAAATCAAGAGGCACACGGTAGTGCCTCGCGCCAAGTTCAAGCGCAACGAAGTTGCGCCCGAACGGAGCGAGGCGCACCGTGCCTATATTACGCGAAACTGCGAGTTCAGACAAGGTGAGATATTCATACCTCAGCAATGGCTGAATCGATCGAGGTTTTTTAGTCCCAATCGATTGGGCCTTAAAAAATAGGAAGCAAAATTTGGTGCAGCCGCGCCAAGATTTTTTGTATTGAACATTTTTTATTGCATTGTTATAATAATTAAATTGTTACAATAACAAGTAAAATAACCATATAACTCAGTGTTCTAATAAATAATGATAAATTTTACTTGTAAAAATTTATGTTATGGACATTTTTTGTAGTTAGGTTTTTCTCGAATAATAATAACCTTTAAACAGATATTTTTTTTTAATATTGGACACTATTAATAAACGTGTTAAATTTTTATAACACGATATAATTTTTACTTGTAAAAACTTATGTACACAACACCACAACATAATATATATCTTAAAAAAAGGAAATAATTTGAATTTGAGATTTCTAAAAATATTAAGTATACAATAATTATTAAGTATATAATAATAAATGTATATATGTTAGGTTTCTCAGTTGGCGCTACTGTTTTAATATATAATTTCTTTTGTATAGTAGAATAGTGTTGTAGAGTTTTATTATAGTTATAAGTTTTACTTGTAAAAACTTATGTTATGTACACATATATACCTTAAAAAAGAATAATTTAATTGGAAATTTCTAAAAATAACACAATACGTGCGCAATATGTTGCGCTTGTACTTGGCGCCTTTTTTTATCTTTTTGTTTAAAAAGGTAAGTATTATAAAGTTTACATGTAAAAACTTATGTTACGCACATTTTTTGGTCGTTAGGTTTTTCTTGAATAATAATAACCTTTAAAAAGATATCTTTTTTATTGATTAAAAATCATCCACGACCAGAGTCCTATTTTATGAATCACTTCTTTTTCATTTAGTAGAAATTTAAGTAATGTTATTTTATATTATTTAAATTTGAATAATCAAGTGTTAAAACAATGAAGTATCGGACTAATGCAATACGTGTGGAAAAATAAAAATTATAAAATATCGAATAAAAATAAAAATCATTATCGCGACCAGAGTTCTATTTAAGGGTCGCTTTCTTCTTATTTAGTAGAAAGTTATTTTATATTATTTAAATTCAAGTAATTTATTTTTTACAAGTAATTATTTAATGCATTTTAAAGCAGTATAATTTATATAAATAATTGTCATTTAAATCTTAATAATTAGGTGTTGAAACTGCGAAATATTGAACTATTGAGAAAGACACGTGTGGAAATGTAAAAGTTC
The DNA here is from genome assembly GCF_003227715.2 of Harpegnathos saltator. Classification (NCBI taxonomy): domain Eukaryota; kingdom Metazoa; phylum Arthropoda; class Insecta; order Hymenoptera; family Formicidae; genus Harpegnathos; species Harpegnathos saltator. Next base: position 652,609 of record NW_020230300.1, read on the forward strand.
TAAAATATTAAATAAAAATAAGAAAAGAAAAAAAGAAAAATAAGAAATGATTTTTGATTAATATAATATTTCATTCATATTCAGTCTAATATTTTCATCATGTGTCCATGAGCTTTTGATAAAAATAATTTCAATGCAAATTTCAGAGCTCCAGGAAATGAACAGACTGCCGCCGTGCTGTGATTGTTTGATCAAGAGTATTTGTGAAATGCGAAATCGTGGTCTTCAACGGGTTAAAGCCTACTGCGGATTATTGAAACACCACGTGGAACAGGTTACATAGCGAGGATAGCGTAATACCGACGGCGGTCGTTGGTCGCGCCAGCATACGGACGCGCTCGAGCCGCGAGTTTCGCTTTTCGCTTGCGTTCTTTGAAGTGCTCGACCGACTTCCGCGTCGTAAACGCCATACGAAGACTATCGGCTGAATTTATTGCACGTTCCGGGGAAATTTCTACGTCGGGCTGCTCCGCGCGCGCGCTCGCTACACTTAACTGAGATATGTCAAATAAATTCGCCGGCAGCAGGGGGAATTCTCCGCAACCCTTTACCAGTTACCACGCTATCAGGTAGAAGGTGAGAGCGAACGGGAGAAATAACGGGCAGCTCTCGGGAAGAGCGTCGCGAACTAATGCTCGCGCGGATGAGAGACTAATTATCGGATATTTGCGACGATATTGGCGAGTGCGCTCGCACGCAAACTGCGTAAAGATACAGTGGCAAATGTAAATACAAAACATTAACAATCAACGAATATAATAAAATAGAAATGAAAATGCAACTAGTATTACATATATATATATATATATATATATATATATAATGATATTATTTAATAAATGTAATTAATATAAAACTACTATGAATGTGGAAATGTAAAAATATATAATGACAAGTGCAAATAAAAGAGATACTAACACGAATATAGTAAGATAAAAATGGAAACGTAATTAATGTTATTTAATAGAATTATTTAGTAACATTATTTAATAAAGGTCATTGATCCTCTGTGTGGCACATTTCTTCTACTTGACGGATTTCTGTGAAATCTTGTGTTTCTATGTTTTTTGAATCGCTGATTACAAATCTGCAGTCGGATTTTTAAAAAATTGATAATGGCCGATACAGTATATTTAAGATGCTTCCATATTGGGGTAAATTAATGTAAATCTGAATAAATCAGATGCATCATCTTTCAGATTTAAGAAATTTATTTGAATAATTTGTTTATAAAAAATATATCTAACGTGCGAAAAATTTTGCAAAAATACATATAATCCCATATGTGAGGAATATTCAGTAAAATTTTCAGCCTCTGACCTTAAGTACTTCTCCAAGAAATTCAAATTCTTTTTTAAAAATCGCTCTCTTTTACTTTATTAATAAACAGTTGAAAACGAACAATCGGATATAAAAACCATGGAAGATATGTAAAGCAAGTGTCAGAAAAATGTGAGATCTTGCTTATTTCCATTAAACAGTACATCGTAAAAATAAAAGAGAAAAAGCTGGTAAGTACACTTATCATTGCCACAAGCAATTAAGGGTCGATATAAAACTATAAACGCATGAAATGATACGTAATTCACCGATAGGAATGATTCAGCTCGACGCGGCCCATCTACGATGGCAATATCCGAATTCATCGAGCGAAACAAACTGCAGCAGGTCGGCCGATAAATTCCGCGCGGGAAGGGTGGCCTTCTTCGCGGTTTCATATCGGTCGTCTCGCTCGGTATGTTCAGCCGAGGGCGACTGGTGTGAAATAATTCAACCGACGGGCAGGAAGCTCGACGGCGAATAGTCAATTATGCCGAATAAACGAATCGCTGATAACATTTATCTCCCATCGAGATGCCCGGCGGTCTCGTTGCGATCACGATTACTTATCGAGCTGTCCGCGTTCTTCGATCGCCGATTAATTAGTACTTTTTTAATTCTGCTTGTCATTATTTTTATATTTTCACGTTTGCAGTTTTACATTAATTACATTTACCAAACAATATTACTATAAATGACGCTACTAAATAGCGTACTTAATTGCATTTCCATTTTTCCCATTATTAACAGCCAACGACGAATCCGACGCATTCCAGTTTCCATCTGGCGAGTGTGGACTTCGAGATGAAAACTTGCGGACTCCAGGTGTATGAAGCTAGCCCCCCATTTTTTATTTAAAATATTTCGTTAGTTGTTCCCAGTTGTTCTCTGTTTGTTCTATATTGTCGTTGAGTTACAAATCCGAAAACCGAAAAACACGATGGGAAAAGCAAAAATACAGTTTTATTTGGTTGCCCCCCCATATTCTGAAAAGTCCAAAATTTTTTGTTGTTCTCGATTGTTCTTGTTGTTCTAAACATTGTTCCCAAGTATTAATTCCCCCAAAAGCTGTATTTACAAAGATATAGCAAAAATAGCATAAAGCGCTCAACTTCAATATTTCTATGTTTATAGGTATCAGTATTACTTCCTGACCATGAAATTACATATTCAAAGTAAAAACAGAGAGAACAACCAGGAGCAACCGTCAATTTCGCCGGAACAAACGTATAATGGGCATTTTATTCTTGGAGAGAGAGAAATTTTTTCGTCTTTTCGACCATTAATGTTGAGCAAGCCGCATCAAACTGCAGAACAATGGAACCTAAATCGAGAACAACCAGGAACAACCGTCAATTTCGCCGGAACAAACATATAAAGGGCACTTTACTCTTGGAGAGAGAGAAATTTTTTGGTTTTTTCGACCGATAACATTGAACCAGCCGCACCAAACTGCAGAATGGAATCTAGACCGAGAACAAACAGGAACAACTATCAATTTCGCCGTCATGTTCTCGATCTAGGTTCCATTGTTCTGCAGTTTGGTGCGGCTGGTTCAACGTTATCTCGGTCGAAAAGACGAAAAAATTTCTCTCTCTCCAAAAGTAAAGTGTCCTTTATACGTTTGTTCCGGCGAAATTGACAGTTGTTCCTGGTTGTTCTCGGCCTAGATTCCATTGTTCTGCAGTTTGGTGCGGCTGGCTCAACGTTATCGGTCGAAAAGACGAAAAAATTTCTCTCTCTCCAAGAGTAAAGTGCCCTTTATACGTTTGTTCCGGCAAAATTGACGGTTGTTCCTGGTTGTTCTCGGCCTAGATTCCATTGTTTTGCAGTTTGGTGCGGCTGGCTCAACGTTATCAGTCGAAAAGACGAAAAAATTTCTCTCTCTCCAAGAGTAAAGTGCCCTTTATACGTTTGTTCCGGCAAAATTGACGGTTGTTCCTGGTTGTTCTCGGCCTAGATTCCATTGTTCTGCAGTTTGGTGCGGCTGACTCAACGTTATCGGTCGAAAAGACGAAAAAATTTCTCTCTCTCCAAGAATAAAATGCCCATTATACGTTTGTTCCGGCGAAATTGACGGTTGCTCCTGGTTGGTCTCTCTGTTTTTACCTTGAATATGTAATTTCATGGTCAGGAAGTAATACTGATACCTATAAACATAGAAATATTGAAGTTGAGCGCTTTATGCTATTTTTGCTATATCTTTGTAAATACAGCCTTTGGGGGAATTAATACTTGGGAACAATGTTTAGAACAACAAGAACAATCGAGAACAACAAAAAATTTTGGACTTTTCAGAATATGGGGGGGGGGGCAATCAAAATAACCGTTTTTTGCCATCATGTTTTTCGGTTTTCGGACTTGTAACTCAAGAACAAACAGAACGACGAGAAAATATAGAACAAACAGAGAACAACTGGGAACAACTAACAAAATATTTAAAATAAAGAAATGGAGGGCTAACTTCATAAACTCGCGAACTCCTCGGGGGTACTTGATATTTTTTTTTTGGAATTTCAGATCTGACTTTTTGGAATTTTCTCCCTCTCTTTCTTACACACACATCGGACAATCTCGTTAAACCCTTGGCTGTTAATAAAGGGAAAAATGGAAATGCAATTAAGTACGCTATTTAGTAGCGTTTTTTATAGTAACTTTATTTGATAAATGTAATTAATATAAAACTGCAAACGTGAAAATATAAAAATAATGACAAGCAGAGTTAAAAAAATACTAATTAAAAAAATTAAAAAGGCAGAATTAAAAAAATACTAGCAACTAACACGAATATAACAGAATAAAAGTGCAAATGTTATTTCACCATAGTAGCACTATATAGTAAAGTTATTTTCGTAAAGATAATCAACCCTTTGTGCGGCAAATCTTTTCTATCCGACGAATTTCTGCGAGTTTATGTCCTTTGGGTCGCCGAGTCGCAGATCTGAGGTCGGATTTCGAAAATGAAAAATGATGGATCCAATACGGCGGCCACATAGGGGTACAGGGATAAGAAATATCCGCGGAAAGGAAAGTTTCCTTTAAAAAAGAAAAAAAAATACTTGTCTGTCATAAGTATTTTTTCTTCATTTTCCTCCCGCTATTTTCCTCTTCGCGGATATTTCCGTCATTAACAGTTGAAGATTATGTTAAATCGCGAGCGCTTGCCGGGTCGCGCTTATGATGAAGTCAGCGCTTCGGGGTTAATGACAAGCGCGTAACATTACACGGACTTAAGATGTCTTCAATTAGGATCGTCTTTCTTGATCCTCTCCTCTCGCCTCGTTCCTTTTTTTCTCGTCTGTTCGCCTTCGGCCATCGCGTGCACTCGCGCGCGCACATTTATCGCACGGCGACGACGAAAGGTGAAGTCTCGCTTTTTTGATTTCGAAACCGGATACTCCGGACACGCGACGGCGAAAACGACGAGCTCGAAACGGCGCCAAAATAGAAGCGCGACAAGTGGGCCGTCGGGAGTCGCAAAGACGCCGTCGACGACGACGACGACGACGAAGGAGGAGAAGGAGAAGAAGAAGAGCAATGCACGAAGAGATGCATCGAAATAACCGGCGCGACTGGAAGAAGTCCAACAAGAGGGAAACGATCGTTATACACTGTCCAGCGAGAAGAAATGAGATAGTGCGCGTCATTCACGCTACGTCCTGACGAGACAATTGTATTCCCTTCGTATCAAAGGATCCCTCTCCTCTTTTTCGGAAATTCTCTCTCTCTCTCTCTTTCTCTTTTCATCGAGGAAATGCCCGCGATAAATGAAAGAGGACCTTGTTGGAATTTCGTCAGTCGAATAACGACTCCGGATTAAAACCCTGAATTAAAAAAGATGCGCAAGCGCAGAGTGTGCCGAATGAACAGAAACGCGGCCAAGTGGGAAAAATTTTAATTTCATAATTTGTACCCATACACTACATCAATCTATCTTCTAAAAGTATCTAAATGTTTATTTTAATAATATTTTACTAAATAACATTGCAACTAAATGAAAACAAATTAGATGAAGAGATTCCCATTCTATAAGTTAGAATTTTGCAAATTGTTATATATAACCAAAAATATTTTTTAAGAAAATCGAAGAAATTTTATTGAGAGTATGGATCATTTCCTATCTTACAGAACGTTTCAATTGTTCATATCTAGTTCTTCCATTTTTTTAAAAGGACACTGAAGACAGATTGATGCATGACGATCTAAAATTTATTTTTAGCTGTATAAAAAAAGTACCACTGAGTACCACCGCTACGAAATTTATAAAGTATAAACATTGAATGTTTAAGAATTTTCATACGAAAGGGGAAAACGCTTTTTTTTTCGTTTTTATATTTTATATTTTTTGTGTTTTTATATTTTATATATTGCATTTTATAATATATATAATTATTTTGTATAATCTATATTTATCTAACTTTTAATTTTCGCCAATACTTTTTTAATTTTCAGTGTGTTCCTCATCTGACGGTGATTGACAGATATTGAATCATTCAGATTTTTCCTATTTTGGCCGCGTTTCTGTTCATTCGGCCCACTGTAAAGCAGTGTCTCGCTCGCTGATTGGCCATATTGGTCCCGTAATGAATTTTGTGTAAAATCGAACCTCAACTGGTATATCGTAAGTGACAAAATAATATATTTGTAATGTTATTTCCTTATAAAAAACATTTTAGACATCCATGAGACAAACAAAAAAAAGATCATATTGTGATAATAACCTTACTTACTTTAACGAAATGTTGACGTCACGTGCCAAGATGGTCTGCGTTTCTCAACTCGATATAATATTCCATAACTTGAAGAATCTCTTATTTAACGTTAATTACAATATTGGAATTAAAATAGGAACGTTTCTGAGTGATTTTCAATTGCATCAGATACGCAGGTTGCTTTGTTTACAAATGTGGCTGTTCTTCAGTTGTCAGTTTTCAGCTGCGCTGCTAAACTGGTGCAATGAGTTAGAGTGAGACCAGTATATTTTTTCTCACGCTAACTCATTGCACCGGTTCAGCGGTGCAGCTAAAAAGAACAGACCATTAGACAGCTGTGGGCCCAATATGGCGACCATGGGAAGCATGGAGAGGCTTGCGCTTCTTTCTTAATCTTTGGGGCTTTACTCCGGATGAATATTCTCGAGGAGGGGGGGGGGAAATGGAGTACTTGGATTCGATAGCGTGAGTGGTGTTTCCGGGCTCTCGCGGTGGGGAGGAGGGATTACTAACGGGAAGTTTATCGCGGCGAGCGAAACGTAATTCGTAAGGATTCGCCTTAAAAGGACGCGACGAGCACGCCTCTGTATTAACGACCGCCGCAGGTTCATCGATCACACTCGGTGCGGAGGACGCGACATAATGCACGTGATTCGATGGACTGACTCTCCTCGTCTCGAGGCTAGTGCGTGTCTCTCCCTCTCTGATTGAGAGTCGAGGACCTGCGGGAGATATCCAGCGAACAAACTCAGCGACGAGCTTTCTCGGTGGCATTTCCATAGAATGCCTTGATAAAGCCGGGTCGAGGAGATACAAACGAGAAGTCAACGGACGAATCTTCGGCAATGAGTTCGCCTGAAGTAATCGCGCGAAGTTTATTATCGCAACATGAAAAACAGGCAGTGAGAAGGACGAAATCGTTCAGCGATCTCGCCGAGCGGTCTCGTTCGCCCCAAAATGGACACACGGATTTTCACATTCTACAGCAGGCACGTGGAATAATCTGGACTGCTCTGATTTATGCGTATCGAAAATCCGATGAAATTATACAAATGATCGAAGGCTGTAACATAATTTTCGGAAAAGCGAGCTTTTCTTTCAAGAATTGATTTTTCAAATCGATTCTTTTCTGCTCGATTTTCGCACGAGTCGATTCTGTCGAACGTTGAGCCTAGCTGAATTCTTCGTTCTCGAAGAGGAAACTCGAAATTCGATTCTCTATTAAGAAGAATCGCTTTGTAGAAAAATCGAGCGAAGAAGAATTAATATAAAGAAAATCGATTCTTTGCTGTTCGATTTTTGCATGAGTCAATTCTTTTGAGCCCGATTGAATTCTTCGTTCAACGAAATAAGATTGATGAGAAAATATGTAAAACTCGAAATTCGATTTTCTATTAAGAATCAGTTTGTGGAAAAATTGAGCAGAAAGAGATTGATTAAAAGAGAAATCGATTCTTTCTGCTGTTTGATGTTTGTACGAGCCGATTCTGTCCGACCCCAGTTGAACTTTTCGCTAAACAAAACAACATGGACGAGTATTAGGAATGTGATTTAGTTTTGAGGATTTCTCAAGAGATGGCACTCTTAGAAATGTCAGTTTTATCGAAGACATTCCAGGACGCAATATTCACGGTTCAAAGGTATTGCTGTGTATTTGGTGGGATCAAGGTATTGTGTACTATGAACTGTTAAATCCGAATGAAACTGTCACAAACTGATCGTTATCGACAACAATTAGAGAAATTGAAGCGAGCATTGGACAAAAAGCGATCACCAATTGTGAGTAAACGACGCAAAGTGATCCTTCTTCATGACAATGCTCGACCTCATGTTGCATTATCAGTAAATCAAACGTCAATATTCTCCAGACATTGCTCCATCCGATTATCATTAGTTCCGGTCGATGCAATATGTTCTAGAGGATGTACGCTTTCATAACTTCGAACAAATGTGGAAATTTGTTGAAAATTGGATCAGCTCGAAAGAAGAATCTTTTTATCGTCGCGAAATCCATTTCTTGCCAGAAAGATGGGAAAAAATTGCAGAAAACGAAGGAAATATATTTTTTATCATGGTATTCGTTCATTATCTTACTCAAGTAAATCAGTTTTTGAGAAGAGAAAAATCTTCAAAACTAAATCACATTCCTAATATATCAATGGATATCGAAAATCGAATCTCTGTCGAACAGAATCGATTTGTGCGAAAAATCGAGCAAAAGAGGATCGATAAAAAAAGAAAAAAAGAAAAAAAAATATTAATCTCGGAGGAAACAAATTCGATTTCCCCAACATCGTCCATCACCAGTCAGGACATAATCGCGACAGGACACTCACCAACTCCAGCTCCAGCTTGCGCACGTCGTAGTATCCCTTGTAGTATTTGAACCACATCGTGTTCAGCGCTCGCCGCGTGCTCTCACGCCAACGTTCGACGAGATGCTCTCTCTCTCTCTCTCTCTCTCTCCCCCCTCCCTCTCTCTTTTTCCCTGCGGGAAGTCACTCCCAGATTGATTGGCCCGCGCGGTCGTTACGGTGTATCACCGAAGTTTTCCTCTATTTCCCACGGACATGTCGCGTTCAGCGCGACGCTCAATCGAGAGCGAACTATCGCCGCTTCCGCGCCTTTCGCGCTCGCGACGCGCGTTGCATCGTTTCCCCTCTCTCTCTCTCTCTCTCTCTCCCTCGCGCGCGCGCGCGCTGTTCGATTCGATGAAAGAGTGCACTGTTCCGTCGGAACGCGATCCGCGACCCGAGTGTATCTCGCGCGCGCGGACGATGATACGCTTGCGGAGGAGACGAAGAGATAAATACGCACGGAGCGGATACGAGACGAACGGCGAAGGAGGAGGGTGGTGAAAGAAAGACGGGGAGGGAACGGAGGGAGGCAAGCAGACTGGCTGGCTGGCTCGCGGAGAGGAGCAGCGTGATACGATGCACTCGAGGACCTTTGAGAGACTGTACGCCTCGACGTGGCCGAGAGGCCAAGTATAGACGAGCACGCGACGTGTAGGTGAGTGTATTAATGCACGCACGCGCGCGTGAATGCGTGAGTGCGTGAGTGCGTGCGAACCCGCTCTCGCGGGCCACTAAACTTAATTAGCCGTCTCATCGTCGGGGCTCCTTCCACAGCTTCTCCTTCCGGAGTACACGCGATTTCGCAGCACTCGAGAAAGGGGCGGCGGCGGTGGGGAGCTCGCGACGAAAGTTCTTTGTATCGGCGAGAATTTCTCTCGAAAGAAAAAAGAAAAAAAGAAAAAAAATGACGTGGTGACGCGGCGACACAGTCAGTGGAAGAAAGCCTGACGAGCGGTCTTATGCTGTGACGAAATTGCGTGCGCGTCCGGTGTTTTCCCCAGGACACTTGCTTTTCCGAGGATAACTCAGAAGGAGACAAACAAGATGTAAATTCTGTCGGATAAGATTGCGTCGCGCGTGGAGTTCGACGGGAAGGAAGAAGCGCTGCAACTTTCTCTCGCTCTCGATTGAGACATTGAGTCGTCGCCGCGGGGACCGCCGCGCCGATGACCGGTGACGGCAGGATCAGCAAAAGCGCCGAATTCAAGCGAATGGTGGTACTTGTAAAATGTTCAACGTCGTCATTGCTGTTCACAGAAAAAAAGGTATTCTGTTTGTAAAGTGATGTTTTCCACAGTCTCATCATCCTATTCGAAGCGAAGCCTTTTACAGAAAAAGGATTCCTCTTTCGATAAAGCGATTGAAGTGAACCATTCATCTAAAATTTATTAGATATTATTCTAACTGTTTTTCTCTTATTCCAAGTGGATTTCCTCTTATATCAATTAATTTTCCTCTTACATGAAGAGGGATATGTTGATTTGGATGTCGGCTTCTTTCGTTCTGTCATACTTTACCTCCATGAACGAAAAAATAATCATGTGCTCACGGGTCAGAATATTTGGAACGTTTTTTAAAAAAGGTATGTGTATTGTTGTAACACATAAGGAAGATAATTTACCCATATCTGGTTAAATATAGTTTATAATCTATTGCAAGAAATTGAATAATATATTTTTTCTTTGTATGAAATTATGTTTCATACAAATGATTATAATGATGATCTTTGTAGCTATGAAGTCCATAACAAAACTGATTGGAAATTTGTTTGTTATGATGATTTTATTTTAGTCGTGCCTACTTATTGTAGAACTGGAGCCAGAAGTACATCTATATATATATATATTACTTTTCGCTATACATTATAATAATATTTTAAATGAACTAATAAAACCAGTAAAAATAAAGTACAGTAAAAATAAATAATAATCCTCTTAAAAAAAGATTAAATAATCTGTAAGATAAGAGGAAATTTATATTAAAATCAATAAAATTTGCATTATACATATAATATATAATTCTTCTATCTTTAAGAATAATATGTTTGTGATATTTTCCTCTTAATCTTAGTGTGCTGAAATTACATTTTTTTGGGTATGAGAATATAATGGATGTCATTATCTGATGGTCGGACAGGATAAGGATGAGAGGAACGACAGGAATTTAGGACAAAAGAGATTGCAGAAATTGCACAGAAATTTCCTATAAAAAATAAAAAAAAAAATGTAACAAAGCAGGCTCACTTTGTTTATAAACGATGAATTAAACCGCTGTGTTTATTTTAATATTTCAAATTGGGATGGAAAACATTCCACCGTCTATATATAAATACTAAAAAAGTGGGACACTTTTTATCCCACCAAAGAGTGAAACGATTACGAAAGTGAGTCCTCGCGAAAACAGAAAGGCGGCTGTGCGTTGCAATTTGCGTTTATCACTCGGCGACGTTGTCCTCGTCCACATTATTGCCGAGCCAGGAGCGTGAGGAATGCAGAGAAACGGCGCGAGCGGACGGCTGTGTTACGCAAGAGCGGCGAAGAATCCGGAGGAATTAGCGTGATCGTCCAACGCGCACCGGGAGTGACATCGCGGAGGAATACGGCACGGCGCGCATTAGTGTTGTTAGTTTATCTATCTGGGTTAGATAGTCTAATGTGAGGTGTCGGCTCTCTCTCTCTCTCTCTCTCTCTCTCTCTCTCTCTCTCTCTCTCTCTCTCTCTCTCTCTCGTCGCCACGCCGGCCGGCCGGTATCTCGTTAATCGATTTCTAACGAGTGCGATAAGTCCGCCAAGGACGACTACGAAATCGTGTCGTCGGGTGAACGACACTCCGCGGAGGGACTCGAAGTAACCTCGCTGGGAAAGCGTTTCCACGCATGCAGTCGCAGTGCTCGTGAAAAAAAAAAAAAAAACAAGAAGAAATTCCCCGCACCCGAAATACCAGAGATGCCTCACGTCGATGGTTACGCAACCTCGGAGAACCGTCGTTGACTTATCGTTCGCGTTCCATCGTGGAATCATCCCCACCACGTCCCACCCGTAAATGTCCCGAGGGGATCCCCCTAGCGCGCATTTTTCAAACGCCCGAAACGCTCCCGAGGATCGAGTGTCTCCATCGATACTCGCGTATTCGCGCGAATATCTCGCCGCGATGGAATATGCTCTTTCTCTCTCCCTCTCTCTCTCTCTCTCTCTCTCTCGCTCTCTCTCTCTCTCTCTCTTTCATTAATGTCTCACTATTTATAAATGCTTTCGTTTCCATGAGCTGTCGATAACGCGAAATAGCCGCGGGGAGCAGCAGACTTATGTATATAGCGTGCCGAGAGAGGAGACAAACGCAGGCAACGATAACCTTTGACGCTTCCTCGGGAACGAGGAACAGCGCCGCTCCGTGCAGATTGCCGAAATCTATCGAGAGAGCTCTCTAACCCCTTCCCTCCCCCTCTCTTTCTCTCTGTCTCTTTCTGTCCCTCTGCCTTCCCTGTCTCTTTGCCTCTCTCTGTTTCCTCTCTCTGCTTCTCTCTGCTTCTCTCTCTCTCTCTCTCTCTCTCTCTCTCTCGTCTCTCGCTTCAGTAATTGTTTCCTGCCAGTTACGCGATAAAGATCCCGTGTTATAGTCGAGACGAGTTTCCTTCATTCCCGCGAGAAGCAGAATGGCCGATTCCATCGTGCACTTGGGCTCTCTCCGAAGCGTCGTCATGGTGTCCTGTGCGCCGCTCAATCGACAAGCCCGAATCGCTCGCATTCCCGACGATTCGTTCATCCGCGTTTACCCCCTCGGCCGGAAATTTATCAAGCGGCGCGCTCGCTCCGCTCCGCCATTAATCATCGCGCTCGCGCTCGCGAGCCGCTCCGTCGAGAAAGTCGCGTATCCTCGGCAGCGCGCCTATTGATTTATGAGCCGCGGTCCGTATCACTTTTCGAACTTGTTCGTCTTTTTGCGCCGCGACGCGCCGCGGAAGATCCCGCGATTGCACCCGTGCGCAATTATACGGGGCGAGTCCCGCGAGAGCGTCGCCAGCGAGCTCTCGCACCCCCTCGCGTACTTTCTCTCTCTCTCTCTCTCTCTCTCTCTCTCTCTCTCTCTCTCTCTCTGTCTCTCCCTCTCTCTCCCGCCCCCTTACTCCCTGACATCACCCATTTCTCTCTTTCTCTTTCGCTCCGCCTGCGGCGTCCTCGGGACGTCCGAATCAGTCGAAACGAGAGAGGCCCTTTTAATCGCGCTCGTGTGGTCTCCGCGCTCACGAGACACGCCGCCTCGTTAATCATCACCGCTCTTGATTCAACGACGGTTGCATCTACGCGCCGCGGAAACATGCAAATTGATTTCTCCCATAAAAGAGCGCAGCTGGGAGGAGCGCGTAGGTGCAAAGGGAAACGCGGCACGAGCGCGAATTGGATCGCGACCCGCGATCGCGAACCGAGACCGGCCGGCCGCCATGATCCTTCGGCATTATCTCCATTTCCGTCCTTCTCTCCACCCTTCTCTCTCTCTCTCTCTCTCTCTCTCTCTCTCTCTCTCTCTCTTGTATATCGCGTGTTTATGATAATAACGTTATAAAACGAGCCGCGCATACATGGTTGCGATCGATACGCCCCCCCGTCTCTCCTCCGCCTCTCGTCGTCGATCACGCATTGCCGCGGGAATAATTCGCGCGTCCAATTACTCTTCGGCTCCGAGGCGCGCTCGTAATGAATCCGCGCATAAAATCGATCCGCGAGTCAATTGCGCGTGCGCGATGTAAACACGCGACCGTCCCGTCCTGTCCCGTCGCGTCGCGCCGCGTCTCGCGGCGCCTCATTAATCAGCGATCTGGTTCTAGACGAAAAAGCCTGCCGCCGGCCATTTTGCACGAGAAAGGACGTGTTGCTGTAATTAGACAAACGCAATGTCGTGTCCTACAACGACGTCTTTCGACCACGTTGTTACACACTTTTCTGATTTAAAAGAGCAGGGCCGGCCGGCTCGTGCTTTCAAGATGGGATCTATTTCTCACGAGTCGCCCGTTATATTTTTCCGCGGCCGCCCTAATTGCCTCGCGCAAATATACACCTCGACTTCACAATCGCGAAAACCGATGGATCGCCAAGTGATCTCGTCTCTCTCCTCGCGAGAGGGAGAGTCGTTTTGAGAATCAACGGTCAGTACTCCTCGCCCCCCTCCATTCGCTTCTTACTCCCCCGCCGGGCTGTCTAAAGCTGCGTATAAAATTTACCGCGAAATTGATGAAACCCGTTTCCATTAATCGACATTACGCCCCGATTCAAGAGACGAGGACTCGCACATGCGCGAACAGACGCGGCGCGATTAGCGCACATGCGCGATTATAATTGACCGCGGTAAGAATCACGGATTTACGGCGGCCATTTGCGACGAGGAGCTCGCGCGAGGACTCGTCGAGGGAATTATCCTCGCTATAATTACTCGAACGCACGCGCATGCATGCATTAAAATCTCCACTGCGCCTCAGTAAATATTCCCACCCGCTCTGCTTATCTCTCGTACGATCTTAATCAGTTCATTGATGAACCCGAAGTCAACGTTTTGTACCAAACCTGGTGAGGGCGAATAATTTTGCATTTTACATGGAAGCTTATTTATAAAGTTTTTTTTTGGTCGCTGGTGACGAATGTAGGGTCGAAATTTCAAAATTCAAAATGGCGACTTCAAATGGCTAACTTTGATATTCCATTATGGATTCATATAAGTCAGCATTCATAAAGTCAGTATGTTTTTTGGCCACAGATAATGATTATCTAACGATATCATAAATCCTAGGTTTTCACCAGAGCATTCTTTTCATTCCGCAAAGAGATCATTTTCTTCAACATATGTATTTCACTCGTTAATAATGATGGTATCCATTATGGACTAGCGTTAGTCACTAGAAACCGCCATATTGGATCCGCCATTTTAGATTTTGATTGAATTCATCATCAGCAACCCCAAAAAACATAAATATATCGAATGTGATCTTCTCCATAATAGAATAACAGAGTTAAGGCCATTACACAATGCCAGACAACAGGCAATAGGAACTGGGAATAGAAATGAGGAATAACAAATTATCGGCACCGATGCACAATGATGCTAAAGCGATAAAAACCATCCACTCAGAACGTTCGAATTATGTCGGCTGCGTTGTAATATTCATAGTCAGGCTGCGTTCCGATATTTACCGATAGCACTGAAAATCTATAACACATATGTGACACAAGCTATATACTTTCGGTACTGGTAGTAAATATTGGAACGTAGCCTTGATGTAGTCAAACATAACCCAAAAGTAACATAGTTTTTAGTTCTTTTATATTTTAGATTTATGCTATAAATTAAATATTAATACATGTTAAGGCTTATATATGGTATATATATATAATATACATGTTTATCCTGTACATGGTTTTATTATTATTTTTTATATAGTTTTATTAATATAATAATATTTTCATTGATATCCTTCGTAGGTCGTTAGCTATGAATGACAAAAACATGTTGCTATTTCTCAGTACAATGCAAATAGCTAGCCTAGCATCATATACTGCATGGAAAGCAAAAAAATCCGTCGTTCCCACACTTTTCCTCTTCTCTCCTCTCAAGGCACCCAATTGCAATGATCAAACATTGTATGATATTATATATTGATAAATAGAATTCAATTTTTAGTTCTTCTTTTATAAAATTCGATTTGTACATACATGTACAAACATGCACTATACAATTCGTAAATTTAACCTCAACAATCCAAACGCTGTGACTGGTTGGCAACAGGCAATAGGAATAGAATTTCCAACGTGACGGAAATTCTGTGTCTATTGCCTGTGCCATGGTTCATTCTGCATTGATGCATAGTTTCTGGTATGTTGGAATTCCTTATTTCTATTCCTTGTTCCTATTGCCTGACATTGTGTAATGACCTTTAGTTACTTGGAGCAGCCATATTAGATTTGCCATTTTGAGTTGTGAAATTTCGACACCGGATTCGTCACTAGCAACCCGAAAAGTCCTCTACGAAGAAGATTTCATACAAAATCAAATAGGGATATCAGTGTTGATAAAAATTCTTCAAAAACTGACAAAATTGAGTATTTAAGCGCTGTCATATTGGACTCGCCATTATAAATTTCTCAAAGTTGATTCCGAATTCATGGTCAGCGAAAAACATGGATATATCGAGTTCGACGCAAATCCATTGGAAATTGACAGAGCTATTGATGGTGCTCATATATGAGCCATTACCAGTAAACTGGTTAACTTCGTGAGACTTCGGTAGCCGCAGAAAGAGAGAGAGAGAAAGAGAGCAACGAGATACACGTTCTCCATTTTTCGCTCCCCTTTCATATTCAAATGATCACGTTTTTTCCGCGTTTGCCGACTCGGCAAATCGGCGACACGACGCCACGATGATAGCCGCCGAGGATTCGCTTCCAGCTCTCTCAGCAGCCGTTTCCCTCCCCCTTGCCCTGGCCGTGGCAGCAATTGCACTGACAACAAATCACGTCGAATCAACATCTTTGAAGCTGGCAGGACCAAATTGGCAGAATCGAAACGTACCTATCAAATTTTTTAGTACTTATTTTGTGTTAATTTGTGCTATTAATAAAAATTTTGTACCTCGTGCCATTTTGAAAAAAATCGTGGCGCTGCTACCTTCATATGAAGTCAGCAGGACCACAGCAAAAAATAATTAAAAAATAAAAACACTTACATAAATAGAAGCAGCATAATTTGTGCTAATTTGTTCCATAAAAGAAAATTTAATATTTCGAAAAAAATGTACCCGCGACATTTCTTCAGAAACCATCACAGACCCAGCTTACGCTCAAGAGTAAAGTGCCACTTGTAATGAGCAGAATCGTGTCGCGACTTTTGCAATGGATATCGCTTATTTTATGCTACTAAAATATGTAACTGCAGATTTTGTACCTGCAGCATTTCTTCAGAAACCATCACAGACCCAGTTTACGCTCAAGGGTAAAGTGCCACTTTTTTTCAAAATATCAAATTTTCTTTTATGGAACAAATTAGCACAAATTATGCTGTTATTTTTTAATTATTTTTTGCTGTGGTCCTGCTGACTTCATATGAAAATAGTAGCGCCACGATCTTTTTCAAAATGGCACGAGGTACAACATTTTTATTAATAGTACACATTAGCACAAAATAAGTACTAAAAGTTTTGATAGGTGCGTTTCGATTCTGCCAATTTGGTCCTGCCAGCTTCAAAGAGGTCTCGAATCAACTCCCTCCTCGGCTCCACGTCTCTCGCGATTTTATTATCCCGCGGGTATCGATATCGCCTATCGCGGGACGCATGTAAAACGCGGCGCATGGCCTCATTAATCAAGCGGGCCGAAGCGGCTTTTACCAGACGAAGAAACGCGTAGGGGCGAAGGACCAAGGGCGAGTGAAGGAGGGCGGGCGAGAGACGCGGCATCGCGTTCGCGCATAATTGCCCGGCTGCCCGGCATAATTCCGATTTCCATACGCTGGATCGCTGGGAACGCGCGTCGTCCTTGCGAGCGCTCCTTCTCGCGAGATACGCGAGGAGGATCATCTTCCGCCGCACGTCCGGCGATTCCTGATTTATGAACCGGGCGAGAGAGCGAGAGAGAGAGCGCTTTTCAAAACTTATCTATCTGCCTGTCTCTCCCTCCATCCCACCCCTGCTCCTCTCTTTCTCTCTCGCATGCACGTTCGTGCAATTGCTCGGCCGCAATTATTGCACTTGAAAGAGAGAGACCTCCTCTCTCTCCTTTGCTCTTCGTTTCTTCAACAACCTTTTTTTTCTCCCTCCCCCTCTGTCTCTCTTTGCGCTCGGAGATCGTCCAATTGCATCTTTCAACGCCGCACTCGCATCCGAATGTCTCCCCTCCCTTTCTGTCTTTGTGCCTCCATCCTTTTGCTCGCGCTCGGCTCGAATGAGCTGGACTCAAACTAGTTCCCCTTTATCGCTGTTCTAACATCGCTCGATAGACCGGCTGCCGATGACGATGCCGTAACAACGAGCAACGAGGCTCGGAGTAAGCGTGCGTCCTCGCGGCGATCCGGAGAAAGAAAGAGAAGCGGAGAGGGAGAGGGAGAATTAGGAGCGGGGGTGAAATCGCATGTATATCTTATCTTTCGCGACGTAAAGTCCCCGGCTGAAATTGGGTTAGCGAGGAGGCAAAGAACACGCAAAAAGACCCCCGAGCAAAATCGACTCCGGCGCTCGACGTTCGACGGATTCGCGCGAGTCGGGCGACAAGTCAGGATACGCAGCAGGACGCAACTTGTGTGTGTGTGTGTGTGTGTGTGTGTGTGTGCGCGTGTGTGTACGCAGTCTTGTAGCGCAAATTAGATTCGGGGAGGGAGGAGGGAGGAGGAATCGATTCTCCTGGCGAGCTGGAGCGCACCACGATGGCATGACGTGATATCCTCGGACGACAGCTAGTAAGGAGGAATAAATCGTTTAATTCCAAATAATGTTACAGATGTAACCGAGTGCAATACGTATTATTAGCAATGCAAATGAGCCTCGGTTCTGTCGGGGCGTTTAATTAGTACGTGGCATGAAACACGTCGACGACGACGACGATGACGACAATGCCGCGTGCTGCAAGCGGAATGACGTGCGCGCATAAGCAAGAGAGAGGAGAAGAGAGGAGAGGAACTCGCTCCTCTCCGGCGAAGAAGCGGTCGTGCGAGGCGCATTCGCGAAATTAATGGGACACCACTACGAGAAGCGACTATGGAGGGTCAATAGCGTCATCTGGAAAATACTCCGCGGCAGGCAGTCTCTTCGACGATCGCAGCTCCTCGCTAGCGAGCGTGTGCGATTTTTCCCGAGGAGCGGCCTGGCGAAGAGCGAGTTCAACGCTATTTAGGCGGTTGTAGGTAATACTCGTAGATACCTACAATAGCGTCACTTTCCAATTTCGTGTAGCAAAAATGAACTGCGCATGCGCAGCCTTGTCACCTAACCTACCTGACTTTCTTACAAGAAAAATATACTATATGTCTCACTCTAACTTATTACACTTAGTTTAGCAGTGCAGCTAGAAAGAACGGATCAACTTTCTGTTATAATTTCTACTCTCTTTTTCTCTCTTTTCCTCTCTCTCTCTCTCTATATATTTATTTAAATTTTTATTAAATCGTATAAAATACGATTCATTAAATGTTGCAAAAGCTTTGAACGCCGTATAATAGCCTTCCTCTTAGCGCTCAAAGCGTTAGTATTGCTATTGGTTAGGTGACAAAGTTGCGCATGTGCAGTTCATTTTTAGCTACGCCAACATCAAAGGTGCCGATAGAGAGTGTCACTATTGGATATACGAGGGTGGTCCGATAAGTACTTAGCCTACAAAAGAAAAACAAAAATTTTGGAAAAGTGGCGATTTATTTCTCAACATAGTCTCCTTTTAGCTCGATACACTTGACCCAGCGATGCTCCAACTTCTTTAACCCGTCTGAAAAATACGTTTTCTCGAGGTCTGCAAAGTAGGCCTCCGTGGCGGCGATGACCTCCTCATTCGACTCAAATTTCTGTCCGGCGAGTGACTTTTCCAAGTTTGGAAATAAAAAGAAGTCGCACGGGGCCAAATCTGGAGAATACGGTGGATGGGGCAGCAGTTCGTAGCCCAATTCGACCAATTTGACCGTGGCGAGGGCGGAGGTGTGAGCCGGTGCGTTGTCATGGTGGAAGAGCACTTTTTTCTTCGCCAAATGGGGCCGTTTTTTCTGCAATTCGGCGTCGAATCGGCCCAATAATTCGGCATAGTACAGCCCTGTGACCGTTTTGCCCTTCTCCAGGTAGTCGATGTAGATCACACCTTATGAATCCCAGAAAACGGTGGCCATCACCTTTCCGGCCGATAGGACAGTCTTCGCCTTCTTCGGAGCACGTTCGCCGGGTGAAGTCCACTGTTTCGACTGTTCCTTGGTCTCTGGTGTGTACCAGTGGATCCATGTTTCATCGACGGTCACGAAACGACGTAGAAACTCCTTCGGATTGCGCTTAAACAGCGTCAAACACTGCTCTGAAGTGGTCTCACGGTTGCGCTTGTTGTCCGGAGTGAGCAAACGCAGCACCCATCGCGCCGACAGCTTTCTCATGCCCAAAATTTCATGCAGGATATGACCCACGCGGTCTTTTGAGATGCCTACTGTCTCAGCTATCTCGCGCACCTTCAATCGGCGGTCTGCCAATACGAGATCGTGGATTTTTGTCATGTTATCCTCCGTGGTAGCCGTTTTCGGGGCACCTGGGCGTGGCTCATCAAAAACCGACGTGCGACCACGTTGAAACTCGTTAAACCAATTTTTGACGGTCGCCATCGAAGGAGAAGAGTCACCGTACACAGCATCCAAGCGCTCTTTGATTTCGCTGCGCGATTTCCCTTCCAAAAACAAGAATCGAATCACCGACCGATATTGCTCTTTTTCCATTTTTCTAAAATCCGCGGACACGCCCGCTTCCACACGCGGTCAAAACAAAACTACGAGTCCGATTCGGCTGAAATTTCGACAGTAGCCGTCTACGAGAATGTACTACACGATAGTAAATTTCTCTTGCGATAGTGGCGCCATCGGGCGGTGAGGCTAAGTACTTATCGGACTGCCCTCGTAATATTGTGGTCGTGCTTCGCCAGAACTTGTCGACATGTGAAGCTTCCCACGTGGAGTTCCTCGCTCTTCACGTTCGCGCGCGATCGGTGCCTTCCGTGAGCGATCTTTAAACGCGTCGAGTTTTCAGGTCAATCTTATACAGGGTATTTCGGAAGTAAGTAGCAAAAGTCCTTAGGCGTATATTCTACTCTTTGTATGGGTGAAAAAAGGTGCGTTAAAGAACGCTTTTATTTTCAAGTTTTATACACACTTTATTTTTAACAGACTTTGATGAAGATATCGGCTTTTTCATCTCTCAATTAACTAAGTCGATTCTCGAGTAGACTTCATTTTTGGATTAATCAACTGACGTGTCAATCAACTTCTGGCCAACCTCTGGAGTTACAAAAATATGCGCAAGTCCTCACGCGAAATTTGTCTGCTCTTCGCATCTTGGGAAAGGTCGTAGTGCTGCTATGTTGTTGTTTTTCTAGAACGAGCGATTCCGAATGAAGCGTTAACAATCGCAATGCGCCGCGACGAGACACGATTCGCGACACGTCAATTTGAGAAATTCATAATGGCGAATTCAATATGGCGACACTTAAATACTCAATTTTGTCAGTTTTTGAAGAATGTTTATCAATATTGGTATCCTCATTTGATTTTGTATGAAATCTTCTTTATAAAGAATTTTTCGGGGTGCTAGTGACAAACTCGGAATCGAAATTTCAAAACCCAAAATCTAAAATGACGTTTTTCTTTGATTGGCGGAGTAGCGATGCGTGGCGTCGTGTGCGTTTCCGTTGCGCAATACGCTAGAGAAGTCGGCCTCTCAAAATATATGCACCGCGATATGAATGTACGGAGGGAGGAAGATCGCGCGCGCAGATGTAGAGCACTCATTTTGAACGAAGCGCGTCCTAAAATACCACGATCGCTATTAACCAGTTCACTGGTTATGACTCATAAAGAAGCAAAAAAATAAGTCCCACAACTATTAATGGCTCATGTGTGAGCACCACGAATAATTTTGCCAATTTTCAACGGATTTGCACCAAACTCGATATACCCATGTTTTTTGGGTCGCTGACTATGAATCTGGAATCAAATTTGAGAAAAATTTACAATGGCGGATCCAATATGGCAGCGCTTAAATATTCAATTTTGTCAATTTTTAAAGAATTTTTATGAACATATTCTCATTCGATTTTGTTTGAAGTCTTCTTCATAGAGGGCTTTTTGGGCTGCTGGTGACGAATTCGGGGTCGAAATTTTGAAATTCAAAATAGCAGATTCGATATGGCGGTACCAAGTGACTAACTTCATTATTCCATTATGGAGAAGATCATATTCGATATATTCATGTTTTTCAGGTTGCTGATGATGAATCCAGTCGAAATTCTAAAATGGCGGATCCAATATGGCGGCTTCTGCGACTAACAGTATTCCATTATGGATACTCTTACTTCCATTATTAGCAAATAAAATATGTTGAAGAAAACTATTTTTTGGCCGAATGGCTCTGGTGAAAGCCTCAGATTTATGACAATTGTTATCTGCGACCAAAAAACATACCGACTTTGAGATATATCCACAATGGAATATCAAAGTTAGCCACTTGAAGCCACCATTTTGAATTTTAAAATTCCGACCCTAGTTTCGTCATTAGCAATTCGAAAACCCTTATAGATAAACTTCCATATACAATATGAAATTATTTGCTCTTGCTAGTTTTGACACGAAATTTTAATTTTGGGTCCATCAGTGAACTGGTTAAGTACCTCCCTTTCTCCTCCGCACAAGCTCGCCAACTCAACGAATCGTGGGTGTGTTTTCATCGCACCACCACTCAGGCTCCTAGAGGGCCGGTTTTGTAGATTCCGTAGATAGAGAAAGTGACTTAATTTTAATGGTAATTCCACGCGATTCCTCGTCGTCGATTCTCGAGCCCGAAGGCGAGTTGTGAACAACATACTAAATTAAACGACGGTGGCCCGAAGCGCAGCTTAATGAGCACACTTTTTCAACGGCCGGTCATTACAAACACGAGAGACGTTCCTTCGTAAAAATTCCAAGGAATTCAGGTGACTTCACGGATGGGAAGCGCAGGTCAGTCGACAGGGGCGACGTGAAAATCGCAATCCGTTTCCATGAGCAAACAGCGACGATCGATCGTTGTCTTCCCCTCTCAACCCTCTCTCAATTGACTTCCACTCGACATCCTGTTTAATGCTCCATTAAAGGACGTTAGATAGCCGAGGGTACGAAAGTGCGAGCGCCGGAATGATTTGCAAATCGCTTTTGCGATCGAGACGAACGCCGCAAAGTGGCCGCTCTTTCTCCCTTTCTCTTCTCTCTCTCTCTCTCTCTCTTTTTCCTCCCCCTCCTTTCACCCTTCGCTCTCGCTATCACGCGATCGACCGCACCGGAAAGAGAATAAATCGCGAATCGATGACTAGTTGAAACACTGTTAGGTTACCCGGCTGCCGTGGCCGTTTCTCATTTCCTTCCCGCCCTCCCCCCCGCCCCTGCCGTTCGACTTTGATTCGTTAACCAAGGCCGTATCGCATGACGATGCGATGCCGTGTGCATCTTTATATCTCGCGGCGAAGCTTCGGGACGAGTCTCAAGTCAACGAACCACGAGAGCATTCGTCGCAGCAGCGACCGATCGATTTTTGCGAATGTAAAGGGAATCACCTCTTTTCCTCTTTCCTTTTTATTGTGTAATTCGAATAATTCTTGCTTTCAATAGGAATTCGAAAATCTTAGTCGCAACATTTCGAGTTAAAGCCGGAAGGAGATATTGAAAAAGAAATACTTTATTATTGCGTTAAAATTGATAATTAAGAGATCATCCAGAGCGATTTTGACAATGAAGTTAATTAAAATATAAACAAGATACCTTCTGGGAATTTGTCGTTGAACCTGGATTTAGGATAAAACTTTCAAAACTCGAAATGATGATTTCAATATGGCGAGAACCAAACGCATAACCAAAAACGCGTTCGATTCACACAAAAATTTTTATTCATCATCTCTCGAAGCTGCCATTTTGATTTCACGAATTATGTTTTGAAGTCTGAATGTTTTGAAGTCAGCGGCTTCAAAAGTCTTTGAATTTTTATTTCTATGCAAACGATTTTTTGAATTTTTCGCCGGTCCGCCGTATTAGAATACCGTCATTCTGAATTTCGCAATTTTCATCTCGAATTTAAATTCAGCGATCCTAAAATAATAAAAATAAAGTGTCCCGTTCCAATCGCTCCGTTATAAGTATTTCTTTCCGAATGCGCGGATATTCCCGTCATTAACAGCACTTAATATTCTTATTTTAAAATATACACAAATATATTCACATTTTTTCTATTCGACATTTATACATCGAGATTGAAAAAACCGAGGCGCACGCAACAGCGGCTCGTCTGCGACAGCCGCTGAAACGGAGACGAGCGTTATTGTGAATTCCCTTTATCGATCGGCGAAATCGCGTCCACTAATTTACGAACCGGTGCCATTCGTGCGCCTGCGAGGAACTCGAAACTGCCCGGCGGGATTTTTCGTAAACACGCGCGCCTTTACAGCGAATGAGCGTGCGCACGCGCGCGCGTGTAAAAGTTTAACGAGTTTCGCTCCCAGCGTTACTTAACGCCGCAAAAGGACCAGCGCGAGGTATCCAGCGAGGTATCAGCGAGACTCGCGTCGCGTCCTTCGTCTATCGTAAAACAAACGCGAAACACAGCCGTGGCGAGCGGCACAATGGACCTTTAAGAGGCCATCACTCCGCGCGGTAACTAGACGCACGTAAAGTTTAACGGGTTTCTCCCGTGAACGTCGGGATGGTCTCGGGGGTTACTTGCGGGCCGAGTGTATTCGCGAATTAACGATTCAACATTCTCAGGGTGCGCCTTCGCGGATGTGTCATCGTGCGCGTACAAGGTAGCGCTTGCCAATTATATAATATTATATATATTTTTTTATTATATATATATATATTATATATACAATTATTATATTATATATTTTTTTATTATACATATATTTTTTATTTATCAATCATTAATTATTAATCTATTTATTGTATAGATATAATATTGTTTGTATTCATTTATTTATTAAAAAGTATATTTTTAATTATTAACTGTCAATTATATAAAAGAGAAGATGATGTTATGGCCACTCTCAATATCTCCGTTATTAGGTAGCAAATTTCAGTTGTTACTTTTGGAATCATTCGGTTAGTTCGCCATTAGCGCAATGGCACTAATATATCAATACACAATAGCCAGCACTTTTTATAACGCACTTTTATTTTCGAGCATTTCGAAATGTTTTTCAAGGTGCATCTTGGCATTCAATCAGACATGTTTCTTAGTTATTTTTAAACTCGAGCGTAGTGTCACATGAATATATGTACAATCGAATATTTTGTTTGTTACTTGACATTTTATTCGGCTGTACGTCTTTCAAGTTGTGCAAAGTTAAATGAAATGGCATGACATTTCGCTAATATGTCCTCCATCCATAAGAGTGCTGATAAATACTTTTCTCTTTTTTGAGGTTTTCATACCAAAGTAATTATTCGATAAGCCGATTCTAATCCGTAGTCTATTGTTGCACTACGCTGCTGTCTTGCTGGCAATTTGTAACGTCTATTAAGCTGGCACAGCCATTTCAGGCCAATCGCATGGGATTAGCACAAAAATTTAGTGCTTTTTTGTTGCTAATTTGTTGCTCTATCCTCGATTTTGTTGCTCCAGCCATTTCGAAGAAAACGGTGGCTGTGCTAGCTCAACATTAAAGTTAGCGCAGCCATTCGAAGAAATAAAAATCGAAAAACGAATACATATTTTTAAACTACGATTTTGTTGCTAATTTGTTGCTTTATTCCTGATTTTAATGCGCCAGACGTTTCGCCAAAAATCGGTGTGTCAAAAATAGCCGGGGATCTATAGATGTGTGCTGGCTACAAGGGTAAACTATCCGGAAAAGTTTTGTTGCTCGCCCAATTCTGGTCTTAATATGTTGTCTGATTTTGTTGCTTTTCAGATATCCCTGTTCCAAATTCGATCCGTCTCAATCGATGAGAAATAAAGGCCTTAGGTAGCGAATTTCAGGCGGTGTCCGCGAAAATCGGCACAGAGTGCTGACAAAGAAGAAGATACATTTACGTGAGGAGAGACACACACACATACACACATCGAGAAAGGAAATTTGTTTCGCACACGCGTTACCCTTCGGATTATCCTCAGGACCCTCTACGGCAGCCGATCGCGCGCGCACACGCGAGTGCGAGTGTGATCCGTGACTATTGTCACACACGCCGCCAGGACAATTCGACGCGCTCGTTAAGCCCGTCGCAGCGTGCTCGCGGGTCGCCGAGGCGCAGGTACGCAAGACGAGATGCGTCCCTCGTTATAAAGAGGGCTCCGCCGTCGCGCGTGCGACTACCCGCGAAAATCTCTCGGCGGGGCGTGTAACACTCGAGGATTTCAATAAATAAAAGCCACGGAGAAGCATTCTCCTCTCTCTCCGGGTCCGACGTCCGCCGTAAAGAGCCGATAAGATCGGTAGCTAAATAATCACCCTGACTGTTACGGTCGTGATGCACATTTTCGCTGCGCGCGTGCGTGCGCACCTGTGTGTGAAGAAGCGAGAAGGGCAATCGGGCGAGAGAGAGAGAGAAAGAGAGAGAGAGAAAGAGGGAGGTTAACGAAATCGCGTTTACGATACTCGCGCGCCGTGCAGCACCCGGGTCCGAGATTTATCTGTCATTTATCGCGACGTAAGCCAGAATCATGGTGACTTTTTCAGACGCGCCCGGCTGACGCGACATGTGGCGAAGACGGCGACGCGGGCCTGACAGGGCCGCGGGGGGAGCGGGAGGGAGAGAGGGACTCTTGACGGCCGATCGGACCTTTCGACCGCTGCGCGGAGACCCTTCGTTGCTTCTCATCTCTAAGTCTGACACGCGAGCCTCGAGCTTCGCGGCTCGGTTTTCAATCGGAATTTCTCTCTCTCCCCCCCCTCTCTCTCTCCTCGGGAATGAGACACGCGCGCACACATACACACACACACACACACGTCATCTTGATCGCGCGTCGACGAAACATCGCTCGAACGACGAAATTGATCTAATTGCTCCGTTCAATTACGCCTGGATTTCTTCATTCCGCTTTGAGCCTCTCTCAATGCTAATATAATAAAGGCCATGATGGCTTCTCATTAGGTCGCTGACCGGCGCGCACTACGATATATTGGTTGAGTGGAGGTTCGTGGCCCGATTTTTTATTAATCCTTTGTTGCACGTTTTTTTCTAATGCATATAATTTTGTGAAACTTGTTACCCGGGGATTTCTGGGGTCGTTGAGTACGAATCCAGTGTCATACAAGATTCAAAATGGCGGATGGAATTTTCAAAGTCAACCGCTTGAAACTTGTCACTCGGAAGTTTTTGGGATCGCTGATTACGAATCCGATGTCAGAAATACAAGATTCAAAGTGGCGGATCCAATATGGCGAACCGGAAGTTGAAAATTTTTCAAAATTTCGACAAAAATTGATGTCTGTAGGTTTTTTTAGTTCTGGGTTAGGCTAAGAGAGTGATAACGGATTCATAATCGTGGACTCACAAAACTCCTAAATACCAAATTTGATGGAAATTGAAAAAACTTGTAGTTTACGGTTCGCCATTTTGAATCCGCTATTGTGAATTTTAAAAATCTAATAGCAGATTCGTAATCGGAGACTTAAAAAACCCCAAGATACTAAATTTCATAGAAATTGGAAAAACTTTTAATTTACGGTCCGCCATATTGGATTCGCTATTTTAAATTTAGAAAATCTGATAACGGATTTATAATCAGCGACCAAGAAAACATAAACATATACATTTTTCCGTATATGTTTATTTTTCCAAAAACGATTTTCGAAGGAAAAAATAATGTTTTTGCAATTATTTTGTTTATAACAAATAACTAATGCAAAATAATAGTTGTACGACATGATGTATACATAGAATAATATCCGAGGATCCCGTAAAAACTTATTACATGACAAGAAAACCTTAACCTAAAATTTAAGAGACATTCAACGATGGCTAAAAAAGTGTCGCATACATGTTGATTTATGCAGCAAAGGGCAAAGGGTAAAACTCAAGCAATAATTTGGCGTGTGAAACTTATTAATCAATGATGTAATCGCCGTCGTTCTCTACAATCTTTTACTCAACGTTTTGCTAGCATACGGATGCCTCGACCACAAAACGACGTCGCCCCTGTGTAAAGGAATAAAGGTGGTTTTTTTCACGGTTTCAATTTCGTGTCTAAATTTCACAAATTTCACCATTTCTTAACAGTTTGAATTACTGGTGCGCGGTCGCAAAAACTCAACGAGAAGAGGCGATCACCGTGCATGCGTCTCAGATTACACACGCCGCCATTTTTGCGCGATCTAACCGTCAAAATAGTGAAGCCTTTGTATAATCGATCGCGCAGGAATGGCGACTCGTTGGTGTTAATCACACCAAGTACCAAGCGCGAGGATGTGAAAATGCCGAGACGATCCCAACCCTATCTGAAAATCGCCAAGGCCCAAAGCCAGCGAAAAGCGAATAGAGGCTGGCGAAGAGAAGTAAGGAGGAAATAGAGAAAAGCGCGTTAACGGCGAGCCGGGGCAAATATTTGCTGGCAACAGCGGGCCCCGAATCACAGTGGACGGTTTGTTCTGCCGACCGTATAGGCATCCTTTCACGTTTTCCTGCAGTCAGTCCCTCCCCCTCCAACCCCTCCCGTCAATCCGCGCGATGCACGCGCACGATAGTCCCTCGGCGAGATCCGCATTGGCCGTTTTTCTCGCATTCCGCAGGAGTGTAACGGAACGCCTGTGACGCCAATCGAGACTGATCCACCGTTAATCAGTTCACCGGTAATAACTCATATATGAGCGAAAAAAGAAATGCCTCAACTAGTAATGATTCATATATGAGCAGCATGAATAGCCCTGCCAATTTGCAACGGATTTGCATCAAACTCGATATACCCATGTTTTCTGAATCGCTGATTATGAGTCTGGAAATCAAATTTGAGAAATGTACAATGGTGAATCCAATATGCCGGCGCTTAAATGCTCAATTTTTCAGTTTTTGAAGAATGTTTGTCAACATTGATATCCCCATTGGATTTTGTATGAAGTCTTCTTCATAGAGGGTTTTTCGAGCTGCTAGTGACGAATCCGGGGACGAAATTTCAAACCTCAAAACAACAGACCCAATATGGCGGCTTCAAGCGACTAATCTTGTTATTCTATTGTGGAGAAGATCATATTTGTAATGTTCATGTTTTTTAGGTTGCTAATGACAAATTCAGCCGAAATTGCAAAAGCTGAAATGAAGGATCCAGGTATGGCGGCTTCTAGTGACTAACGGTATTCCATTATGGACACTCTTCCCTTCATCATTAGCGAGTGAAATATGTTGGAGGAAACCACTTCTTTGTCGAGCGGCTCTGGTAAAAATCTCGAATTTATGATAGTCGTTATCTGCAACCAAAAAACACACCGACCTTCGAGATGTATCCACAATGAGATATCAAAGTTAGCTATTTGAAGCCGCCATATTGGATTCGTCATTTTGAATTTTGAAAGTTCGACCTTAGATTAGTCATCAACGACCTAAAAATCCCTATAGATTGCTTCCATGTAAAATACGAAATTATTCGTTTTCGCCAGTTTTGGCACAAAGCGTTGGTTTCGGGTCCACTAGTGAACTGATTGAAGCCTAACGCGCGTGCATTTATGTACGTACCATAATTAGCGCCGTCGTCTTCAATCGGGTCAGTTGCGCCGCGCAGCCTGCGAGAACGCGACGGAATCTTTGTCGAACAGAGCATCTCCTTCATTGAGCTCGCGCGAGCAGGCTGTGAAAACTCACGCACAGCTGCGATTTTCGCCGGCGACTCGCACAAAGCGTGCAACGAGATCCTTTTCAGGAGCTCAGCTTGTCTCGCGACCATCTGGCGGATGAGAGATCACGGTGTGGAAAAGCTGAGAAAAGCCGCGAATCTTTAATGGCGAATTTTCAGAAAGATTACTGCGCCGCAAGCCGCGCGCTGTCTCCTAGTAATCGATTGAACAACATTAACATTTATCGGTTTTGCTACACACCGATCGCTACTTTTCGCGCAAAACGAAATTTACAATTTTTCAAATTTGCATATTTCTACGTGAGGCGAAGTTCATCTCCTAACCTTAATTTAACCTAACCTAACCTGGCTTGACGAAACTAAACGAGATTGATTCTGGGTTAGAAAATGTACGCTTCAAACAAATGATAAAAAATTATTTTAATATATACAGGGTGTCCGGGGAGGAAAGGTCAATATTTCGTGGGGCTATAGAATGAGGTAATATAAGGCAAAAATGTTATATAAACAGTGTCGTTTATTACTGGTTTCCGAGATACAGCTATGTTAAATTACACGTCGGAATTTAAAGTTGGCGCGTCATTGGGATTTCATTCTTCACCGTAACGGAGCGCTGCAGACTGTGTATCAGTTGGAAAGGTTAGCGAAACACACCTGGTGATCTGTCCTGCTGTTTGTGACACACTGCAAACATGCCGCACGTGTTTTCTAATGTAAAGTACGCAGATATGGTTTATGTTTATAGGTATTGTGATGGTAATGCTCCCGCGGCCGTTGAAGAATATCATCGCCGTTTTCCGATGCGCTGCATTCCAAACCGAAGAGTATTCTCAAACGTGTTTAACAGCTTATGTGAAAATGGTACACTTCCCAGTGCTCACATCACATCTGAACGTAGAGTTGAGAGAAATGTTGAGGAAGAAGAAAATGTATTTCAAATGGTACAAAGGAGCCCTACGACTAGTACAAGAAGGGTCTCTACACGTACTGGTGCTCCTCGGACACGTGTCTGGCGGATACTGCATGACCAACATCTGTACTCATTTCATCCGCAACGAGTACAAAATCTCCATAAAGGAGATGGAGCCACACTACAGTTTTGCCAGTGGCTACAGAAACATCGTGAATTGATTCCCGTCATACTTTTCACTGACGAGACAACATTTACGCGTAATGGCATAAATAATACGCGTAACACCCTCGTAACAACATCGTTGGTCGCAAGATAACCCTAACGCCATTGTTGTACAGAATTTCCAAGTTCGTTTCTCCGTCAACGTATGGTGTGGCATGATTGATGGAATGCTGATTGGTCCCGTTATTTTACAAAATCGTATGACAGGGCAGAGTTACCTCGACTTTTTACGCTTCCGCAACAACTAGCAGATATGAGGGTAGTCCCAGAAGTACCTGACCTGACGTATAGATAGCGGTTGTTGTTTGAAAATAATGACTATGATAGAAAGTACCAACCTTATAAAGCTTAAATTTGAAGTTTGACGACGCTACATTGTTTGGCATTTGTATTTGTTTAGCAGCCATCAATAGTGAACGCTCTCAGTGAATTTGTAAACATGGAAAAAATCAGTCATCGTTATGTGATACAATATTTTCATTTGAAAGGCCTCAGTCCAGCCAATATCAAAGCGGAGCTAGATTCTACTCTGGGGGAGTCTGCTCCTTCGTTTACAACAGTAAAATATTGGGTGGCAGAGTTTAAACGAGGCCGTACGAGCTGCCAAGACGAACATCGCAGTGGTTGACCAAATGAGGTGACCGTACCAGAAATGGTGAAGAAAATCCACAAAATGGTATTGGAGACCGTCGATTGAAAGTGCGCGAGTTAGCCAGACATGGTAGGCATTTCAAAAAGTGCTGTACATCGCATATTGACTGAAAGTTTGGACATGAGAAAGCTGTGCGCAAGATAGGTGCCGCGATTGGAACAAAAACAGCGTCATGAGGATGTTTCAATCGAGTGTTTGGCGAAGTTTCGCAGCAATAAAGCCGAGTTTTTGCGTCGATTCATAACCATGGATGAAAAATGGATCCATCGCTTCACATCTGAGACGAAGGAACAGTCAAAATAATGGACCAAGGTGGCTTGATGGCTATTTTGAGGAGCTCGACGATTCCCACTATAAACAGAGTATCGAAGCTATTGAACATCGCTGGGAAAAGTGTATTGAGTTAAAAGGAGACTATGTAGAGAAATAAAGATATTTTTCCCAAATTTTTTGTATTTTCTTTGTTAGGTCCGGTACTTCTGAGACTACCCTCGTATTTCCCTGGCTACACAAAGAACAATGTATTTTCAGCACGGCGGAACACCTCCTCATAACACACATCTTGTGAGAGAACACTTAAATGCAGTGTTTCCACATCGCTAGATCGGTCGTGGTAGAACAGTGCAGTGGCCACCACCAAGATCATCCGACCTAACTCCCCTGGATTTTTGCTTGTGGGGTTGGTTAAAGTGCGAGGTGTATAAAACTAAAGTGAACATACGGGATGAACTTATTGCACGTGTAATAGCTGCTGTTGACCAAATTAGGGGCCGTGAAGATGCCCTCCGGCGCGCAACTCACCACGTTCTCACAAGATGTGACAAATGTATCGAAAGTACGGGGCGAAATATTCGAAAATTTGTTATGATAGATGTATTACAATGTAATTGCAGTAAACTTCAACTCATATTAGACAATTCCAGCGTGTAATTTAACATAGCTGTATCTCGGAAACCAATAATAAACGACACCATGTTTATATAACATTTTTGCCTTATATTACCTCATTCTATACTCCCACGAAACATTGACCTTTCCTCCCGGGACATCCTGTACAAATAATTTTATATATATATATAATGTTTGTTAAAGTGTAATAAGAACAAAGAGAAGTTGTTCGGGAATCGATTTTTAAAGTTTTAAATATATATGATGCGACATTCTCGAGTTTTTTTTCCTACAAAAAATTAAAGCCCTTTAAAAATTAAAACCTGCAAATGTATGTATTTCCAGCTCCTTTTATCGATTACCACAAAAAAAAGGACCGCGGTTTTTAATACAACTTTCCATTGTTTATTGAATTTTCTGCCGATAGCTAAAGTCACCAGATTTATAAGTTGATACAGAAGGACGACCGACAATTCTGATGAGCAATAACAAAAAAAGAAAGTCGTTGGTTTGAATGAGTATCATCTTTCCGAGTGTCAGTCTTCAACTTGATATGTCGTACATTTCACACATTATACATGTTTATATTAGTGGATGAAAGTGTTATCAGGTAGTGACTATGACAAGTCACTGTGACGGCAATCTAATAAGTAAAAAAAAAAAGAAAACTCCTTCGATGCGATAGGGAAAGACAAATAGCCGTCAGTAATAAGACAAATAGATGTCTTTGGCAGGACATGAAAATTTCGCTGAGAAGAAAGGACAATTCTTCCCAAAGGAGAACATCTGGCTGGACTCCACCAGCTGTGCTCAACAGCTGTACTCCAGCAAGTACTCATCATTGACAAATACCGACAACATATTAATTGCGTATCACGCGTGTCGTTTTTCACGCCGCTCGGAAATTTTCAATTTGACAGTCACCATAATTATCATCCTCGCTAGGCGCGGTTAACCCTCTCTCGTGTGTTCGCTCGTAAGCTCGACGACTGCGTGCAAGCGGACATGCTCGGCCGCTCGCTCGCTTGCGCGGTTGGTTTATTGCGGAAATTAGAAAGACGTAAACGAAATTTATGCCCGTACGCCGTAGATGTTCACGTGGATGTTCGTTCCACTCTCGAGGAAGATAAAGGCTATTTTTTTCCACCAAGACCCTGTGCGGCGCAGGGAAAGAGGGAGAGGGGGAGAGGGGAGATGAGAGTTCCAGCTATCCGGGGTCTATGGTCTAAAAGCAACTCGCTCCGTGAGGCCCCGGTGTGTGAGGAGGACATAAAGTACACGGAGGATTTTACGACAATTTTTATAGTTTCTCCCGATGACATCAGGGGCGCGTTTCGTTCCGCGCCTCTTCGTCTTCGGCCCGCGAGAGCGACGTACACTCATCCTGTGCACACTTTCGGATAACGATAGGGAGTAAAGGAGAAGAAAAGAAGAAGACAAAGAGGGAGGAGAGAGAAAGAGAAGAGTCTCGAAATCGCTCAGTCTTCAAAGTTCCTGCTCCTCGTCTTCCCCTTTCTTCTCGCGCTCATAAAACGTAACGCACAGCACCCCCGATCTATATGATGTTTAAAGAAAAGGGTCAGGACTGTGAGGACAGATAGCACACGCGAAATGCAGGAGAAACGTCTTAATAAACATGAGTCGAAAAATTAATACTGTCAGAGTTATGAGCAATCATTTATCTTATAATTCAAGCAAGCTTACTCGCTTCTGGTACTTTTGTATTATCCGTATGTAATTTGTTCGTGTTATTTTTCGGTGAAGAGAGAGTGCCAAGTTGCAAAGGAATCCGTAGAAAAAAGGTCTCTTCACTCTTACTCGGGATATAAACAAAAGGATCTATTTTCTTCCCATTTATACGCTTCAGTAAGCAATTGTTAGTCACATATCCTCGTAAACAGTGAACAGTTGCAGAGGACTATCACAAAGCTTTCGCTGTACGCTAAGAAGGACATCGTGTTATTCTAATCAAGGAATGGCAGAAATGCATTCCATGTATGGCCTTGTACCAGTAGCGAGTAAGTCACTTGCTTTAATTAAAATAAATGATAGTTCATAACTCCGACAATATTAATATTTCGACCCATGTTTATCAGGACTTTTTTCCTGCATTTTGTGAATACAATTTGCACTTGAAGTTCTGGACCTCTTTTTTTAAACACTCTGTATTTGCCGCTGACGCGTTACCAATGAATTCACGAAGGAATCGCTTGATAGCGCTTGATAGCGTGGAAAAAATACCGCTGCTCTCAGAAGCTGCAGTATGGATTCCAGATGGGTTAGAAATCTCTTGTATGTTTCTTCGCGGGATGGACGCTTCGTTAGCTAATTTGTCGAGAAGGGAGAAGAAGAAGCGGAGGAAAGAAAGCGGAGAAACATAAAATATTGCGTTTTCGCTCCCATAACTCGGTTTCTGTTTCTCTTCGTCTTTTCTACATAGTGTTGCCAGATGTTCTCTTCTGATTAGGTTAGGTTACTCTTCTGAGAAAGATATATTGTCCTTCTTAGCGAAAATTTGTCAAAATTCATGTCTTGCCAAGGACGCTATTATGTCCTTCTCTACCGTAAATATCAAAGGAGGTTTTTCTTTCTTGCTTGTCAGACATGTTGCCATAGTGACTTATCATGGTTACTATCCAGTAACATTTTTGTCAATAGAGTAAGTCCGGGATAGATGGACATAGATAGGGGATAGATGGTGAATTGCTATAATTTTGTTAATATATGCTGTTAATATAGGCGTCAGCGCTGATCGGTCACTTGTAAGTTGGATGTACCACGAGTGTGTTTCATCCTAATGTCCAGAAACACTGCCATTATGAGTAAATAAATATTTTGTTTCTAGTAACCTCCAAAATGTTTCACACGTCAGAAAAATACCTTGCGAATGCGGTTTATTTTGAGTTACAACATTAGACCTGGGCTTAAACGACTAATGAAACATCGTTTTTTCATATTTAATCTCGAAATTCGTCACTGAGACTACGTTTCACACGGTATACGCATTTTTACGCGAACTCTTCAAACGGGGATAGATGGTCCATTTGTTTCAGGGTTAGATGGGTAGCCTACTTAGCGAGAAATAGCAAGCAATGGACATCGGATCGACATTTTCTTGATATACGATATACGTATACATATATATATCAGGTGTAGTAAAAAGAAATCCATTATTTTTCCAATAGATGGCTTTAGTTATCTGTATCTCGCGTTGTATAAGTCCGATCGGGTTCCACTAGATGGCGTTAGAAAGATGAGATTTCGTACTAAAAAAACTTTTCTGACAGTTTTGTGATTAGTTGACTCAGTTTTGTTTGAGCGCGCGTCAAAGATGGACACTAGCAAAGAGAAAATACGCTATATTTTACAGTTTTTCTTCGATAAAGGCGAAAACGCAAGCCAGGCGGCTGAAAATGTGAATAGTGTTTATGGTCCTGATATTATAACAGCCAATCACGCGCAATTTTGGTTTCGTCGATTCCGTTCCGGTAATTTCGATGTCAAAGATGCACCACGCACTGGAAGGCCAATTGTCGAAAATATCGATAAAATCATGGACATTGTCGAGTCCGACCGTCATGTAAGCACTGTTTCGATTGCCCAAGAGCTAAAGATTGCACAAAAAACCGTTTGGAACCATTTGAATAAGGCTGGATACAAAAAGAAGCTCGATGTATGGGTGCCACACGAGTTAACGAAAAAAAACCTCATGGACCGAATTTCCATCTACGAATCGCTGCTGAATCGCAACAAAATCGACCCATTTCTGAAGCGGTTGGTCACTGCTGATGAAAAGTGGATCATTTACGACAACGTCAAGCGAAAACGGTCGTGGTCGAATCGCGGTGAGCCGGCGGAAACGGTGGCCAAGCCAGGATTGACGGCCAGGAAGGTTTTGCTGTGTGTTTGGTGGGATTGGCAGGGAATTATCTACTATGAGCTGCTCCCCTACGGCAAAACTCTTAACTCGGAACTGTACTGTCAACAATTGGACCGTCTGAAGGAAGCAATCGCCCAGAAGCGGCTAGCTTTGGCCAATAGGAGAGGAATTGTGTTCCATCAGGACAACGCCAGGCCACACACATCGACAGTGACTCGCCAGAAGCTCCGGGAGCTTGGTTGGGAGGTTCTTATGCATCCACCTTATAATCCGGACCTGGCACCAAGTGATTACTATCTGTTTCTGTCCATGGCGAACAATTTTGCTGGTGAAAAATTCGCTTCAAGAGAGGCTTGTGAAAATCGATTGTCTCAATTTTTTGCCAATAGGGACAAGGGCTTCTACGAGAGAGGCATAATGAAATTACCTTCAAAATGGCAACAAGTTATCGAACAAAACGGCGCATATTTGACCTAAATCGGATCATTCTAACTATGGTAATTAAAGCCTTCAATTTCATGCAAAAATAATGGATTTCTTTTTACTACACCTAATATATCTATCTGACTATCATTTTTCTCTAGTATCTAACATTAAATGTCAAATTTGTCAACACCGATCGAATAATATCTTGCGAATATGGTTTATTTTGAGTTACAACATTAAACCTAGGCTTGAATGACTAAAAAACATCGTATTTAACCTAAAAATTCATTACCAAGATGACAACTATTCCTTGACATTTGACCATCTAACCTGGCCATGTATCCTTCACAGAATATTTTTAATATTTCGTTATTATTGGCGTTCCATGAATTATTTTCATAAAAACACTTATGCACCTTAAACATTTGCTCTACTGAATGTGTTAATATGTTGTTGACCATTTATTGCATTAATACAGATATGTTATTTGCAATTGAAAAAACTATGCTTATCTATCCGGGACTTACCCTATATGAAATGTATAGAAGAGAAGGTGATATTGTGGCTCTTGTAGATATTATGTATTGTAGGTACTCCTCCGTAGTATATCTCCGTTATTAGATAGCGAATTCCAGTTATTACTTATGGAATCGTTTGTTTAGCAGTTCGCTGTTAACGCAGTGACGCTGATGTATCAATACACAACAGCTAGCACTTTTTATAACACACATTTTCACTTTCGAGAATTTCGAAATTTTTTTCAAGGTGCATTTTAACATCTAATTAGACATGTTTCTTCGTTATTTTTAAACTTGAGCGTGTTGTCATACGACCATATTATCATACGAATATACGTACAATTGAGTATTTTGTTTGTTATTCGACATTTTATTCGGCTGTACATTTTCCAAGTTGTGCAAAGTTAAATGAAATGGCATGACCTCTTGCTAATGTGGTCCCATAAGAGCGCTGATAAATATTGTCTCTTTTTCGAGGTTCTTATACCAAAGTAATTATTCGATGAGTCGACTCTAATCTATCACTATTGCATTTGTGTTTGTACCACACTGCCGTTTTTCTGGCAGATTGCATGTCCTAACAAGTAAGATAGACGTATCGAATTACGCGACTGACCCAAATTACGTCACCTTGCTTGTTCTATGCGTGTAATAAAACATAGCTGAGTAAAAGTGTCTAAAAATTGCCGGAAAGAAGTCGTAATAAT
This sequence comes from Harpegnathos saltator, assembly GCF_003227715.2. NCBI lineage: Eukaryota > Metazoa > Arthropoda > Insecta > Hymenoptera > Formicidae > Harpegnathos > Harpegnathos saltator. The sequence goes on from NW_020230300.1 coordinate 689,716, forward strand.
GTGTCAAAGTCATGGCTTCGCTAATGTAAGCGTACAAAAATATAATGTGATTTTCCGTGAAAACCAATTTCAAAAGCCTATATCAAAGATCTGTCACTTTTGACTATTTTCGACTGAATTTGCTTCTAAATGATTACCAACCTATGAAGTGACATTGTGCCTTATAATATGATAAAATGAGATATTTCTGGATAGTAATATAAAGTGTTTTAGTTTTGTACGATTAAAATATAATAAAAGATAATGAAAAGGTATAATATTATAAAGTTATATGGTTTTTATATCATATAATATAATATAATATAGAGTGGCGTCATTTGGTACATAATCAGTGGCATAAATTGGGATCTACAACTTCAGTGGGCGTAATTCGGGACATTTGCAGTTCATACTTATTCTAATTCTTTTATATAAATAAATAATCTTATTTATATAATTTTCGCTAGTTTACAATAATAACTTTTGATAAGATTCATAGTCTTACCTCGCTCTCCTCTCTAACACCACTTTACTTTTTTAAAAATAAACTCTCAAAAATTAGTCTTCGCTTAAAGAGTGGCGTAATTCGGTACGTTTACTTTAAGTCAGTATCCACATTAAAAATTCGCAGTTATATTTATTATTATTCCCCTCCTAAAAGTTTAATTTGAATAAACATATAATTTCATAACTAAACATTTTATGTTATTTTAAACGAAATCAATTTTTTGTATGAGTTTAGTGGGAGGCCACATTACCATCCCATTTTCACGCCGACCCATTATGTTGTGTTGCCACACTTTTATAAATAATATCCTAAGTACGTAATAAGCATCACATAAATCTGAGTCTATGATCAATTAAACACAAATATGACGAATATAATCACTCAGTTTTCACTTTGAAATATTAATTATTGACAAAGTTATTGTACAAATTGTGAATGGCGGGCCACTTTCTCCTCTAACACATGCAATGCTGAAAATTGCTTTCGTTTGGAAGGATGACAGACACATTCCACCTGATGACCTTATTCTTTTTTCATTCATCAAAACTTTCGGACGTCCCTGCCTACCAACTTACAAATCTGGCAACCCTAACCTGTACGAGAGAAAGAGACGGACAAGCATCGTCTACGTGACCGCCGTCGCGTCCGCCGTACAGATTTCCGGCTAGAAAGAGAAGACGACGTCGGGACGACGATGCTGATTCGTAATTGCAGCCGTCGCACCATTTTAGATTTCAAGGCGGCTTGCGCCGACACGCTTAATCCCTTCTGGGGCGGACGACTACGTGGACTCTCGTGCGCCGAGCAGCTTCCCCGGGTACAGCTGGATGGAGTTTTCGGAAGGTCGTGTCCCTTCGGAGGCTCGCAGTCTAATCTTCATTCTCATCACGCGCGGCTCGTTTCTCAAAAACACCGGCATCGAGAGGACTGGAGAAAAAATGGAAAATTGCCGGGAGTCGTCATGGTAGGTCGGGCGGTTTCCTCACGCGAAAAAGGAAATCAGAAAGGAGCAGTTTCGCGCATATTCGCGTTGTTTAATTGATCATAGACTCAGATTTATGTGATGTTTATTACTTAGGATATTATTTATAAAAATGTGGCAACACAACATAATAAGTTGGCGAGAAAATGAGATGGTAATGTGGCTTCCCACTTACATTACGTATTAACAAAAAATTGACACATCGCGGAATCATTGAGGTGGCATAAAATTTAATACCTAATTGTACTTGCTAAATATTTCCAAGTAATATTCCAATCTAAATAAATTATCTAACAATAATAATATTAATAAATAAACACTAAATAAATAAATTCAGAATAAATAAATAAATTAAAATAGTGATGGACCGTTTCGACTTCCGGACAAAAAGTGGATTTTTGTCCTTCAAAAGTCGAAATCTTCTTGAATCGATTTTTTCTGTCCGAGTTTTGCATAAAGCGATTCTTTTCGATCGACTTTTGATCTGTCCGAAAGAATCGGTCTGTATCGGCTTAAGGGGGGAAACCTGTCTGTAGGGTCAAAAAATGTATTTCTTTATTACATTTTCTTAAAATACATATTGTTAAGAATCCATTCTAAAATCCGTATCGAAAAATTCAGAAAATTACGGAAGTTACAACCTATTATTCGAAGCGGCGGACAAGTCAAAATCAGAACTGGGTCTTTCAAAGTTTCGTCATACAATTGCTGTAGAAACAATCCTACGAAACCTAGGAATGTAAAAAAGAGTTTTATGAAGTCCAGAAAAATTTATTATATGGACCTGGAATTTCCGATTGGACTGAAACTTACGTAAGTACTAGAAATATGATTGAATAGTATGTGAAATTTTAAACGTATTTTTTTCGAAATGACTTTGCTTTAACTGGCTCCCACGATTTGAGACAAACTAACAAACTGATCGACTTCAGCATATAGTTACAGTTATTCGAAACATATCTCGCTATTGTGTAAACTAACGAAATTAAAAAATATTAATTTTTTATATTTATTTTTAACGTAAAACTGTCGATTTTCATGGCGATTTTTCAATATATTTTCAAATATAATTTTTAAATGCCTCGAAATTATTGAAAAAGTAGTTTGTTCTTTATTTCCCCAGTTCAGACGATAGCGGCAAACTCGTAAATTAATTATCTTACTTGCGTTTTTCTTCCAGTTCACCGTATCTCGAGATTTTATGGAAGCCGTGAAACGGCGCGCGCCTAAACTCGTCACGTTATTTTTTGTGTATCTGCTACATTATTGTTCATATAACACTAGAAAAATTCATTCTTATAATCTTATAAATATATATTGTTATTTCTACCAAGTTTGGCATCAATCGTCCGCTTAGTTTTCGAAAAAAGAAATTCGTGAAAGTAGCCCATTTTTTTGGCCTACGGACAGGTTTCCCTCCTTGAGAAATTCTGGGGGGAAAGATCGATTGCCTAAAAATCGAATCGAGATCGCTCATCGCTGTACTCTAAAAGTACAGCGTCAGGCGAGACGCTGAAAGACACGCGACTTTCCATTCGCGCGTGGCTTGAAATTTCCTAAATCGTTGCATAAACATCTCCTCCCGTTCGAAGCTCGAGAGCGGATCTGTGATGTCGTCCGGCGACGTAAGTTCGTTCCGGTCTGGATTAAAACATTCACTCGTACGGATCGGGAATCCACTCTACGCTTTGAGCCGACCCTTCACCGCTGCGAGCCTGGATGTATTGCGGTTAGTTTCCGTTATCGCCGCGACTGAATCTTCTCGAGATCTCGCTCGAATAAATCTCAAGCGTGCGTTATCGTGTAATCGTAATACGACGACGCATAATAACACATATATATACACACACACACACACGCAATACATCCGATACACGTATTATACGGTATTTACGCAAATTCTTCGTACCAGCAGTGTCAGCCGCAAATGCAAATGAGGCGTCGCGAGACACTCCAGATACGAAATAATCGGAATGTGAGAACACGTTCGTAGTGTTAATAGAGCGACTGTGTTGCATTCGCCGCCCATTTAACGAGCGCACGCGAGCAAAACGACGCGACGACGCTCTCCCTCCCTCTCGTCTCTCCCCTACAAGAAGAGCTGGAGGGTTTGTAATAGTTTAAATTCATTACCGCGCGCCCGCGCGTCCTTGCTGGAAATCAGACGGCGAGAGGGGTGCAGAAAGAGAGAGAGAGAGAGAGAGAGAGAGAGAGAGAAAGGGGGGGCGAGGGAGAGAGAAGGGACGAGCATCCTATTATCACGGCACGTTATCGTTAAGCAAATTTATGATCCGAGTTTATAATCGTCCGACTCCATCCCTGCGTCGATTTATCACCTTTAACGTCCGTAATTACAGCTCGATTGTTTCTCTCCCCGGATCCTCCTCTAGCCTCCCACCCACCAGCCTGGCCTGGCCTGGCCTGGCCTGGTCTGGCCTGATGACGACGGCGGTGCTCCGCGTCTACGAGAGCACAAACGAAACCGCTGCGCCTCAGCACAGACGCAATTGTGCATCGCGAATACGCACGATTATCGGTCGTTGCGAAGAGCAGGACTCGACGATGCGTGTGGAGCGATGCTGCGCTCCGAGATGCGCTGGCGGTACTAATAGTACTGTTCTCTACGTTCCAGCGTTTCAATGACCGATCGGCCCAACTTTGCAAAAGTTGCCATTTGCCACTTTTGACAGAAGATTAACCGCTTCGTTGGCACCGACGCACTTTTGCGTCAAAATGAAGAGGTGCCATAAGTGGCATTGACGCACTTAATGCGCACATCGTTTATTTTTTTATTGACTGGTCCGATCTTCGTAAAAATTGGTACTCTAAGGTTCTTGAGGTTACCGAGTAAAAGTTTGAGGCCAAAATATGGCAATTCAGAATGGCGGATTCAAAATAGCGGACCAAAAAAATAAAAATCTATCTGATTATTATGAAACTCGGTTCTGGGAGTTTGTCAGGTGATTGAACAAGAATTTGAGATCAAAAGATGGCAATTCAGAATGGCGGATCCAAAATACTTCTTTATTAAATTTCTAAAAAAGATCTAGTCGCTATATTACATATACTGTCTTAAATTTTCAAGTTCTAAACTCAAATTCGTTTTTAGCAATCTGAAAAACCTCTAGATATCGAGTTTCACAATAACCACAACAATTTTTTTTTTTACTACCATATTGGATGCGCCATTTTGAATCTTGAATTATTCGTATTCTCGTATTCAGCAACTTGGAAAACTCCTACACATCGAATTTCATGAAAAATCAGATACATTTTTTCGCCGCCATTTTGGATTCGCCACTTTGAATTTTCATATTTTGATCTCAAATTCGTACTCAGCCATCCGAAAAACATTCTAGTACCGACGTTTATAAAAATCAAGCATGTTTCATATGTTGCCAGTTTGGGTCAGTTGATGCTATTTCTCAGTGCCAACGAAATGGTTAAGCAACCAAGACGACGAGTACAACCGATAACTCGCCAGTTGAGCGATCGCCTGATTGAGCTAAATTTTGACACTGCCGAATGGTTTCACGCAAACCGGAAATCGAAGGCGAGAATTCTGCCAGGTGACGTTTAGTGGCCAGTCAAGTAGAACTCGCCGTTCTACCTGATATCGAATTCTATTCGGGCTGCTTCGACTTTGATCTCCCCTCATGATGTATTTAGCTGCACGTAGTAACCTTACGGTAAAAGCGCCCTGAGCGAAGCGAATGGAGGAGAGAGACAGAGAGAGAGAGAGAGAGAGAGGGAGAGATAGAGAAAAATGAGGCACAGCGCGCATCGTTGCATAATGTGGCTGCAGCGGCTGCGTGATAGATAAGCTATGTGGCTCAGGTTAATTCGTGAATTCATCATGGTGGAGAATCCAGACAGGGTCCACCGCGCCACGCCCGGCTGGCCGGCCAGAGAGGAGGATCGTCATCAGGGGCACCCGAGGCGAGCCGTCTCTCTCTTCCTCTTGTGCCGTGCCTCTAATCTGAATTATTGCGTGAAGCTTAAGCCGTCACGAATGCTCCTGCGAAAAATCTTTCTGAGAGAACGCGCGCGCGCGCGCGCACGGTTATATTTCCTGCCCATTTTCGTCAATAGACCGCCGCCGAATCGTGACGTGGAAAACGCACGGTAAATTTTCCCAATAGACCGAATACTCATTCATTTTCATCCGGGGGACTTCATTCGGAGAAAGTTGGAAAATATGACGAAAAGGCTTTGAAGCGGCACGTGATGATTATTCTGTGAACGCAACCGAGTGCCGGTTGCGAGTGCGTTAAACGGATAAGAATTAGTGATGGGCGATCTCAACTCGATTTTCAGAAAATCGAACTTTTCCTCCGAAAGTCGATTTTTGAAATGGATCGTTTTCCTGCGCGATTTTTGTGCAAATCGATTTTTTCAAATCGGTTGATCCCAGTTTAATCCTTCATCAAACGAAGCGATATTGATCGATAAATATATATCAACGGATCGAAACCCGACTCTTCATTGAAAAAAGTCGGTTTATATAAAAATAGAGCAGAAGAAATTCGAATTAAAAGAATCGATTTTTGGGGGAAAAAGATCAATTTTCTGAAAATCAGTCTTCTTCAAAAATCGGTCTTTTAAATGGATCTTTTCTGTGCGATTTTTGTGCAAATCGAATTTTTCGAACCAGTCGATTCCAGTTAAATTCCTCATTAAACGAAGCAACATTGATCACTAAATATATATTAATAGATCGAAACCCGATTTTCCATTGAAAAAGATCGGTTTGTACAAAAATCGAAAAGATTCTATTAAAGAAAAGAAAAAAAGGAAAAAAAAAGAAAAATCGATTAAAAAGAAAAAGAAAACAATTAATTTCTCGAGGAAAAAGACCGATTTTCTAAAAATGAAATCGAGTTCGCCCATTCATCAGTAAGAATATCCGTACGAGCGGCGATTTACTTTTCCGTGTTAAATTATGTTATTACGATACTCCAGAACAAGAGTTCCCAACCGGGAGTGCGCAAAAACATTCTTGGGGTTGCGAGGAAAAGTGATTGTAATTAATAATGATTAAGATGAATCTTGGAATAATCCAGCGTTTTTACCATGAAATTAAAAAAAGTGTTAAAATTATATATTTTTTACGTATCTGTACGTATATATTCATTACGTGTCATCACTATGCGAGGGTTAATATCATGGATAATAATTTTATAATATTAAAATGAAAGTTAATTTCTATAAATCAATACTATGTAGCAGTAAATTATTATAAATTAACTTCTTACTTTAAAACCCTAACAACTAATTTTTACCATAAAATACGAATAATTTTTTTTGTAAGGGGTGCGAAAGTTCATTAATAAATTTTTAGTGGTGCGAAATACAAAAGAAGTTGAGAAATCCTGCTCCAGAACGAAATTTCGTCAAATCCGCACGGTAAATTGATAAAGTCGCTTAGAGGAGAGGAGAAAAGAGGAGGGGGGAGAAAGAGGACGGGGGGAAGTAAGATATGTCGAGAGATACGTGCATTTCGCGAACAACGTGTGGCCGTGAACGGAAAGAGATCGCTCCTGCGACCGTCCTGAGGCTAAACTGCGAGAGCGGCGCATCTTTATTCTTAATTATTATTTAAGCCTTTTTATTTAGCCTTTATTATTTAAGCCTTGAGCCGTCACGAACATACGCGCGCATTTAATTACCGCGAACATCCACCTGTCTCCTTCTCCCCCCTCCCTCTCGTGGCGCATTTTATGATAATATAATTTGAGAGAGTGTACAAACGAGTGTGTCCACTTTGCATCGGCCAAAATATCGTTCGTCCACTCACAAAGGATCGTCGCCGACGCGACGGAACACGCGAGTGCACGACGCGTCGGAAGGGACTCGTGTTGTAAGAAATCGAGAAATCTTTTTGCCCGATCTGCCGAGTCATGAATTGTATTAATTCGAGAGGGTGCACGCTACCGGCGAAGTTTGACATGCGTTATACAAAGCTAAATTTCGTAAAAAAACATAAAAAAAAGGTTAAAAATCTCGAAAACTAATACCCGTATTCAGTCCTTCCTCAAGAAATAAGGATCCCTTATTCCTCATTTTACATTTCATAAACCTTCCTTGACCAAACTAGGAGCCTTACTGGCTCCCTTATCTCAAGGGAAGTCACGAGCTTCCTGGAGGAGGAAATGTTACCTTAAATCTGTTTCGCTGCACTTCTGAACTAATGCACAAAAGTGCAATAAATTTTTAGCACATGATGCGCAGAATAAACTAAACATAACCTGCAACACTTATTTTTGACCCATTACTTGTGATGTCGCGCTTTCAAACTGAAAGTATGTAAAGGAACAAAAGGATAATGGACAACGAATTTTTAAATAATTATGACGAAGGATTCTTTTTTTTTTTCGATAACCTCCTCAGCGATAAGCTGCGGCAAGAGCATTTGCTCTTGCTCCGTATAATGTTATTATACGGAGCATAACGCTTTTATTATCTTCATCCATATTGCAATATACCATATACTGCTAAACTGATGCTAGGTTATAGCTGCGTTCCGATATCCACTGTTACTAACAATCTATAGCTCATGTCATGTATATTATAGAGTTTCAGTACTGACAGTGAATATCGAACGCAGCCTTCCTTCCTTCCTTCCTTCCTTCTAAAAGGAAGACTCGAGATCCATTTATGAAATAAAGTGGCCTTGGAGATTCCTTTATCCAAGGAATCCTTCATCCTTAAGATAAGGAAGGACTATGAATATGGGTATAAGTGATGTCGAGATCCATTTTCTTTTTCCTTTTTTTAGACTGTGTTGTTTCGAAGGGGACACATTTCGATTAGTCCGCTTCTTTTCTCCCATCACTTGACCTGCAATCACCACTCGAACTCGCTGCGACTATGAACCGCAGACGTGGCTGTTCAGAAAATTAGAGTTCCATTAAAAAAATAATTTGATCTTGATTTTACCTTGACACCAAAACCGAACCTCTCTTTTCTTATCCAAATATGTCCGTTTCGAAATATAACATAATAAAAAAAAAGAACGAGGGAACCTTGATATCATTGAGTCTTCGAGATATTTGACCTGTTTAAAATGTAGCACCCTGTATATCATGCAACATATCAAATCGTATCATATCCGAAGCCGCGATGGGGACGCCGCTCAGATGGACTGAAACGAGCTTAGATCTAATGAACTTATACGGCTGCGCAACGCGGAGCCAAGTGCGCGCCATCGCAATCTTACGAGTGTTCGTCCGCGGGGTTGCGTGGACGTGGTCATCACGTAAACGTCCAGGCGAGTAACGCGGCTCATTTCCGCGGCGAGAACGCGGCGAGACGAAGCTCAGGTAGGATCATCGAAAGAGACACCCGAGGCGAAGGCTATCTCGCGCTGCCCGGTGAGCCGTCTCCTTACTCTTAATTATTATCCCGCAGCCCTCACGAGAGCGCCGCTGCCGCCGCGATACGTACGTACCGACACCCAGCATTTAAATTTAAATTTGCAACATAGTCCTGTAAACGCGGACGCCGCCGTCATAATATCGCCGCCGTCGCCGCCATCGCCGCTGCTGCTTTTATTTGCACAAGTGCCCTATAAACGCGGAGAATAATCTCGCATGACGATGCGCCCGCATGCCGTGCGACTGAGGGATGACGAGAGAGAGAGAGAGAGAGAGAGAGAGAGAGAGAGAGAGAGAGAGAGAGAGAGAGAGAAGGGGGGAGGAGACAACTTTGCGGAGCGGAATGATCGCCGTCGCTTGGAAATAATAATTACATTATAGAAATAATCATCATGGCATCCGGTTAAATGCGGCGTTATTTAGAGGCTGCGCGAGGGAGCGATGTGGAGAAACGCGATCGAAACGTGAATTTAATTCCCTGAATAAAGAGAACAAGAAATGGAGTATTGACCGTAGATTCGATCTCAGTTAATACTTTGTGCGGCACATTTCTCCCACCTGGCGGCTCTCTGTGAAATCTTGCATTTCTATGTTTTCGCTATGGGTCGCTGATTTACAAATTTAAAGTTGGATTTCAAGGATCCGAAATGGCAAATCCAATATGGCTGCCATATACAATAATATTAGCGTGTAATAAATGTAAATTAGATACACGATATAAAAGTCTTGCAGATCGTTAATCACGAATTTCATTTCAAATTTATAAAATTCATTCAAGCAACTTGTTTATAAAAAAGAAATCTTGCGTGTAAAAAATCCTGAAAAAATACATGTTATATTTTGATATTGAGTGAATATTCAATAAAATTTTCAATCTCTAATCTGAAATACTTTTCAAGAAATTATTGAAGAAATTTTTTGAAGGCTTTTCAGATCGTTATTTTTTTACGAACTTCTTCAGATTTACAAAATTCATTGAAGCAACTTGTTTATGAGAAAGATCTAGCGTACGAAAAATTTTGGAAAAAATATGTTATATTTTAATATCTGAAGAATAGTAAATCTGAAGAGTAGTAAAATTTTCGGCCTTTAATCTTAAATACTTTCCGAGAAATTAAATTTCTTCTCAAAAGTCGCTTTCTTTCAACTTTATTTACTCATAAATAATTAACAATGAACAATCGGACATAAGAAAACCATAGGAATCATGTAAAGCAAGTACCAATGGCCGCGTTCAGTAGAACAAAGTGATCAGTGAGTGCTTAGTGATTATTGTCTGTGATTGGAGCATTCTTTTAGATTCTTCATAGACCCAGAAGTATTTACCAATCAGGAGCGAGAATCACTAAGCGCTCACTGATCACTTTATTCTGCTGAACACAGCCAATATATCGGAAAAATATGAGATCACACTTATTCTCTCATTAAACTGTAAACAGTACAGTCGTAAAAATGAAGAATGAAAAGATAGTGTACTCCCCGGTGCCATACAAGAAGTTAATAACACGTGTGCCTACGAGTGCAATTGCGATGAAATTCGGGGATAATTACGAAGCCGATTATTATGTCGCCTCACGTCGAGTGCGCGGCTTTACAGCAGATGGCGTTGTTTCGTCCACGAACCAAGCGGTCCGAAGAGGGACGTTGCGCAAGCAAACGCCGGATTATCAATGGTAGCACAATATTTTAATTTGACATGCTGAGAGAGAGAGAGAGCGAGAGAGAGAGAGAGAGAGAGAGAGAGGGGGGGGTGGATTGGAGGGGGAGGAAGACCGAGAGAACTCGAACCGTTACGTCGCCGACGACGACCAACCGGCACGGCCGCGAGCATAAAGATCGCTCTTGTGTGTGGCCGTCGTGTGGATGAAGGCGTGCGCGCAACGCCTTCAATAGAGCACACTGTATTCCGATTCTCCTTAGGAATGCAGAAATCACTCTGACCTGTAACATCGGCAGCGCTGCACACTTGTTACGACCGAGAACTCGTAACTTCCAAACTATGAATAGACGCGCGCACATACATATGCGACGTATCTTCAACAACGTATCTCGTACATCGCGATCCCTCCTCAGCCTCGCTGACAGCGCGCGTAACACACAGAACACGTGGGGCCCCGGGCTCTGTGCGCGCTGCTTGATATACCGCCGCGTAAATATTTGTCACGAATTTCCCTTTTTTACGGGGAGGAAGATTTACGTCTCCCCCCTCCCCTCTCCCCAACCCTCGCCGCCCGGGTTCCCTCGACTGGAATTTCACCGAAGCGCAATAGCCGAGAGAGTAACCGGCGGCAAAGAATTTCTTTCATCAATCCCTTCTTCATTCTGCTTGAAACGCCAAAAACAAGACGTTTGCCGAAAGTTAACGAAAGTTTACACAGGGTGTCCCATTTTAAATGCCCCAGGCAAATATCTCGAAAAATATGGAAGATACGGAGAAAACGTTTTAGACAAAAGTTGCATGGCTTCAAGAGGGACATAAAATAACTATATTGGTTTCTTTACAGATGGCATCACTTTCGAGATATTCACTGATCATTATTTTTTTCTTAAATGGGAACCCCAATTTCTTATCATATCATCTTTTTTCACCAATTAATTTGACATACAATTTTTGTCTGAAACGTTTTTTCATTTGTCTAATATTTTTTGAGATATTTGAGGAAAATTTAGTAACCTTTTCGAACTTACGATATCTCGGTAACTATTTGTCGGATGTGGTTGACTTTTTTACTGCATTTGGTCTGAAGGATATATTGTTATAACAGTGACCTAACTTTTGTTAATTCATCGATCATTGGAAATTACAAAATCATCAAATTAACCATTTTTGTCCGAAACATTTTTTCCATATCTGCCATATTTTTCGAGATATTTGCCTGAAATATTTAAAATAGGACCCTGCATAAAGAGGCATTTTTTGATGATGCTGACGACGAATTTCAAGTCAATTAACAAGTTTTAACAATTTTTTGTCATAATCTCAAAACAACGGCTAAAACAACAATTTCGAGTACGCGCACACGCTGACATATTTTTATGAAATAAGGAAAACATATTTAAATGTGCAGCTAAGATATTTTATTACCTATAAAAGAAGCTATATTATAACAGTATAATGTCAAGCTTATCAATTATTAAATCAGTAAGAATAAAAGAACTTCGCTTTTGTTCAAGTTAATCGGATTGTTTGACCTTTATCTATTATTTTATAACGTTTGTAGCAAAAAATATAAAAAGTTATAAAAATATATGAAAGCAGACATTAAATAAAAAATATATAAAATAAGTGAATAAAATCACAGAAATATTGCGTCTACTCGAATCGTCTTACCATGAATAATCATAGTAAAATGATAATAATAATAAGATAATGATGACAATAAGAATGAAATGATATCAACGATATAATAATCATCCTGCTATTTTACTGTCTTTTACTTATCTACCTTACTTCGCGCAATACACTTTTCGCGATGGCAGTGGATTATGCCGGGGGAACGGGGGAGGAAGCGGGAGGAAAGTCTCGTTTTTCGCGCCGCTTATTTGAGCACGCAGCGGCGCTCGAGACGACAGTCGGAGGTCTCCTCTCCGCCGGAGCCGTCGCTTTTCGACTTTAAATCGTGCTTCTTGTCCGCGGCGGTTTCGCACGAACGACCGATCGCCGTCGTCCGCTTTACTCCCTCGCCAGCAAAACACGCGCGAGCGCGGCCAGAGAGACTCTCGCGCCGGACTTTTCTTGCCTGCTGCGAGCGCGCGCGCGAGGCCGCATTTCCTCCTTGAGACATCCAACGGGGGAAAAACTTGGCTCCGACGTCCTCGCGAGAACGTGTGACAGGTCTCGTCTATCTCGTCGGGATGATGTCGGCGCTGGTAGCGACAGAGTACAATGTGCGTCGAGAGCCGACGATGCGATTACTCGCTCGCGCGCGCTCTCGAGAATGCATTCGATTGATAGACACCGGCCGCCTCACCCCTTCACCCTTCCCGCTCACCATCCGCCGGGTGCCGTTAACCGGCACACTTTTGTCATGCTAAATTGTTAATCGCACGCATCTCTGGTTACGCGGTTTGTTAGGCAACGCAATTAAGCGCGCGCGCACCGGAATGTTACGAAATAACCGCGTTCTCGTGCGCGGTTCATTACGATATCGTTAATAGCGAGGCGGACGTTTCCGGAGAGGGGAGCGGCAGAGAGAGAGAGAGAGAGAGAGAGAGAGAGAGAGATGTGGAGTAATTAATTATCGCGAGGCGAGCGCCACGAGGGAGAGACAGAGAGGCGAGAGAGGAACGTCGCGCGATAGCAAGGTGGCGACTTTACTGGCGGACACGCGATGGAACGCTCGCTGAAATCGTGTGGTCAACGATCGATTCCCGCGATAACGAGGGCATTCGCGATGACAGAGAGAAAGAGACAAAGAGAAGGAGGGGGAGGGAGGAGAGTGCCGCTGGATAATAGCGACAATTGGTTAAACCAGTTCTGCCACGATGACAAACGCGTTATGTAACTCGTCGGGCTAATTCGCGAGCAACTCGTCCGTCCTGCCTCTATTTCTCGCCACGCTTTGGCCCTGCTGCAAATCGCGCGATACTCTTCTCCTCGGTGACGGGGACGATTAACTTGTTTCACGAGTGCAAAACCTAGTCGCCGTAATCCGCCCGCGTCGTAACGTGTCCCGGCCGAAGAAGCGCTTCTTGAGATTTGGAATATAATTCCACAACTGAGAGAGAGAGAGAGAGAGAGAGAGAGGGGGGGAGAGAGAGAGAGAGAGCACGCAACTCGCGGGTTAGAAACGAGCTTTGAGGCGAGCGGCGGTGTAATCGCTGTACGAAACGCAGCTAATGAGTGATTGCAAAATTAATCTCAGTGGTGAGTATACTTACCACTTACTTTTCCTCCTTCATTTTGACAACATACTGTTTGCAGTTTAATGCAAATAAATATGGTCTCATATTTTTCTAATATGTTGATATCTATTTTACATGTTTGCGTGGTTTTTATATATCCGATTGTTCATTCTAAATATTTATAAATAAACAAAGTTGTGAAAAAGAGATTAAAAAATTTCTAATCTCTTCGAAAGTATCTGACATTAGAGGCTAAAAATTTTACCGAATATATCTTTCTCCAGAATTTTTTGCACGTTAGATTTTTTTATAAACAAATTAATTGAATGAATTTTGTAAATCTGACATGAAATGCGTAATTAACAATCTGAATATTTTTTATATCGTGTATATAATTTACATTCATTCAGACTTGCACTAATTTCACCCTATATCGCAGCCACATCGGATCTGCGATTTTAGATTTTTGAAATCTGGCTTGAGATTTGTGATCAGCGATATAAAAAATATAGAAATGCAAAATTTCATAGAAATTTGTCAGTTAAAAAAAGTGAGCTACATAAAAGGTTAAAATAGAATATATTTTTAATTTCTTAGTTTTACATTTTCTCTTTTCGCTTAATATTATACATTTGACTCTATATTTTTTCTTCCTTTTATTGCTCTTATATATATTTTTGATTTTATATATTTATTTCATATATTTCCGTTTATTCTTGTCATTTTTCCGCTTTTATCGTTTTCAAACTTAATGCAAGATGAATGAAAATTATTAGAGACAATGACATTAAAAATCAAATTATTTCTACAATTGTTGATATTTTTTATTTTGCATTTCTTTTATATATATATATATTTTTATAATTTTTCAATTGAGAATCATCTCGCTTTTAAGATCGTCCGTGAGAGAAAGATTATGACAAAAAAATAAATGTGAGAATTATTAAGAGATAAATTGGATACGAAAATACTGCCATCTTTTTTCCACTGACTAACAAATTTATGTTTAGAGATATTCTTTATCTATAGACCAGTTCTCGAAATCTTACCCAAATTTCCAAATTTTTTATCTGTATATATAAGTTCTCCATAACCTTATCTAAAAAATATTTTCCAAAATTGGTTTTTTTCACTTTTTTAGAGTTTGTATCCGGCGGATAAATTTATCCTCTATCCTCTATCCGAGGTATCAGGTACCCGGCAAATATTCAGTTCAGTGCCCTCATATAATCCCAAAAATTACAAGAGTACGTCAATTGTCGCTGTTTTATGAAAATATAGAAATAATGGATTTGTTGCTTGTGGATATCGATATTTTTTGCATCTCATGATGATGATAAGATTATATATTTGTAGAAGGAAGATCCTATACAATAAGAAATAAACCGAACAGTTTTCAATTGTGGGATGATACAACATTTTTCGAACGATTTCGTTCGACAAAGGATATGGCGCTTGAATTATTGCACGCGATTGAAGACCGCGATTGTTAATACTCTGGCACAAGTATGTATTCTGTTCGAATAATAATGTTAATTTACGAGATAATATTATTGCTTAATTGAGAATAGGCACCAAAAATACCTACTCTCTCGCGATACATAACCTCACTCAGCGGGCAGAATATGATAATTTATAATAAAATTTCAATATAGATTTTGTATCGAACGTCGGTACTATGAAGAATAATGGCTGTCCATTGGATACACAATCAGAGATTTCAGAAAATAGATTCTTAGTTATCTGACTTATCGGGATAATTTTAACTGGGAGATAGCTGTTGGAAGATGTGAAGAAACCGGATATGAGCTCGTCGTCTGAACCACGAGCACGTAAACACAACGTCACGACTTATGCCCGTTTCCATCAACTTTGGTTAACTTAAGTGGCTGGTTGCAACGGAATTGACCAATCGCATCGGTCGTTGATCAGAATCGACAAATGCGAATGGTCAATTCCGATGAATTGATTAGTCGGTAAAATCAATCACAGTTGGTAGAAACGGACGAAAAAGTCCGAGTCCCGGCTTGAGGAGTTCTCTCACGCGAGGGACAAGTTTCAAGTCGCAATTGTCAATACGGAGTGGGGGATCTAAATAACGATGACGAGCAGAGGAGCGCAGGAGCGTGCTCGAAATCGCGAGTTAAAATGTTGAAATATGGAGGACGTCTCTATGCGTCTTGCGATCCTGCTACAAGTACAAGACGCTGCACGCTCTCGAGCTGCGAGCAGCGAGAAAAGCGGACATGCGAGAGCGCGCGCAGGATCGAAAGGCCGGCAAGAAAAGTGGCCTGCAAAAATGCCCGCAGTGCGCGCGCTGTCAAATAATTCTTCGTCGTTGTTCGTCCCGGCTGCACTTTGCGCGCCGCCTATACTCGCCTAGCATAATGCGCTTTCGCTATACTCCGCCGCTCGCTTGCGCAATTTTGCCGTTACATCGTCCGTAGTACCGTTCCGCGAGTGCAGAAACGCTCAGAATCGCGTAATTCGCCAGAGGTGAATATTACATAGTCTCTCCCTCTCTCTCTCTCTCTCTCTCTCTCATTTGCGAGAAGATAAAATGCGAGAATTACACGAAAAGAGGAAGAAATCACCGCATTAGCGAAGGCGCGATTTGCCTCGGTACCGTTGCGCCGATATTCCCGTTTCCCTCCCCCCTTTCTGCTTCTTTCGTAGGCTTCAACTATGGAAAAAAAAGAATCATCGATCGAAACAATCAATCAAACGAACTCGACGTCAGAGGCTTGTCCCGGCGAACCAATTACGTTTATTCTCATTTCCATCTTCGGGACGGATCTATTTCGCATGTCACCCCCTGCCCTCCTCACTCTTTCGACTTCTCCTTTTTCGCAGTCGTCGTTCGGTAATCCGACAGCTTTCAGTTCCATAGAGACCCCTCGTTTTCTTCCTCTTCGGCATCTCACCTCGTTTTTCCGCATCTTCAGCGAGACTCGCGGTTCTTCCGCCTTCCTCGGCATTACATCTTGGTCGTTTCTTCCTACACGGTACGGCGGTAAGACACCGCCCGACGACCGAACGACGCGACTTGATCCCACGTGATCCTTCCTTCCGCACTCGCGAAAGGCCAGTTCTTTCTCAAATTCTTGCGGCCGGCCGTTAAATCGCGCGCGAGCGCCAAGTGACTCGCGCTGCCATGAGAAAGCAAGTCGAGTTTATTTCGATTCTGTTATTTCTATATGGAATAATTTTTCCACAGAGTGTTTAAAAAAGGATTCAGGACTTCAACTCTTTGAAGCACAGCGGGACTCTCATCTTTTCTGTTTCATTTTATTATGTTTTTCAGGTGTAAAAAACTCGATTTTCTTGCTGTTTCTTGTGTTTTCATTTGAGTGTTATGTTATTAAGTATATTGTAATGTATGTTGTAATTCTCATAAATTGTTTATGAAATTGTTTATATAAATAGTTGAATGGAAAAGACAGTGTTTCTTGTACAAAAAATTCATGTCAGAGAGAATAATTATAGCTATATGGACAATTGATACCCTGGAGTTTTCGAGGTCGCCAATTACGAATCCGGGGTCAGAATTTCGAAATTCAAAATGGCGGATCCAATAAAATATTCAAAGTCCTTCGATTTCGACAGAAATAGACTTGGAGAAATAGGACATGGAGGTTTTTTAGATCACTGATTACGAATTTGTTATTAAATTCCCGAAATTCAAAATGGCAGATCCAATATGATAGACAGAAATGTTCAAAATCCTTCAATTTCGAAAGAAATAGGTATATGGAGGTTTCTTGGGTCGCTAATCATGAATTTGTTATCAGATTTCCGAAATTAAAATCCATAATATCATATCAAAGTTAGCCATTTGAAGTCGCCATATTGGATCTGCCATTTTTAATGTTTTAATTTCGACTCTATATTTGTCATTTGTGATCGAAAAAACATATATATACCGAGTTTGATACGTATCCATAATATCATATCAAAGTTAGCCATTTGAAGTCGCCATATTGAATCCGCCATTTTTAATTTTAAAATTTTGATTCCAAATTCGTAATCAGCGACCTAGAAAACCCATATATACATAGTCAGTTTCTTTTATTATCGCATAGAAAAATTCATGCTTCAAAGGGTTAAAAGGGCAGATGGTACTCACAAAATGAGGGAAAAACGTCCTGACGGGTCAAACAATTAATAATACCGGAGTTATGAACAATTATTTGTTTTAATTCAAGCAAGTGACTTACTCGCTTCTGGCGCTTTTGTACTTTCTGATGTAATTTATCTATGTTATTTATCGATGGAGAGAGTATCACGGAATCTTTAAAGAAACTTAAAAAAATTCCTTAAAAAAATTCTTTTCACTCTTACTCGGAATGTAAACATCTACTTGCCACAAAATTTTCACAGTACGATAAGAATGACATCATATTACCCTAATCAAGGAAAGAAATGCATTTTACGTATGGCCATATATTAGAAGCGAGCAAGTCACTTGCTTTAATTAAAATAAATAATTGTTCATGACTCCGACAAGATTAATTTTCCGATCCATGTTTATTAAGACTTTTCTTCTCCATTTTACTATCTATCCTTAACTCTTTTTTTCTCTCTTGAACTCTTCTTTTTTAAACACTCTGTATATCATTCATAATTCACATTACCGAAGCAAATTCCCATGATAACATTCCAAAGGTTTTACGCACATTGCTCGTTGTTTATTAACAACAAGTTTATTATTAACAAGTTTAGAGCGTTACTTTAGCACCAACGGTCATATTTTGTATTTTGTGGAAACAGCGTACACATGTGAGCAGGATGGGAACAAAGTTCCTCACACTATGGAAATCTAACCTAACCTAATCGATGCCACTAATTTAACGCACATTGTTGATAGAATATAAATGTACGTAAAAAGCACAAAAAGGTACAAGACATATGTACGTTTTATCGCTCAACTCTTAAAGAATATATTTGTAACATCGTAAAATATGAATCTATTTGGTTAGGTTAAGTTTCCCTCAGGCGGCCTTCATTTGCACGTGTACAAATTCTACATAACAAATATGGCTTTTAGTATTAAAATTAACCATCATGTCCTACAAATTTCTTTCATCAATAAATTATTAATCAACAACGGGAGACGCATAAATGTCGGAATACTATTCATGGGCAAGAGAGACCTTGATAACATTCGTGAACGTCAAGTTCGCCAGAGGTGGCCTCGACGATGCGAACATATTTTTTACCATATTTTCTGTCTTACACAATTAGAATCCTGCGACTTATAATATTTTCAATCGCAGGCTGAGTGTGATGCGATCGAGACGCGCCCTGTACTCGGAGGTGGAAAATTGCGATGGAAAACGTCCGTCTCTCGGTTCTCTCCAATTATTCAACCGTTCCGCCGAGTTTCGCGGAGGCTAACTCGCGCGCAAGTCCCTTCGCCTTTCCACGCGATTCACCGAGCCTCGGTGATTCCCGAAGGTGGTACAACGACGACGAGTGCGTAGCGTCGATGTTCGAGGAATCCGAAAGAGAGAAGAGAGAGAAGCATTCGTCGAGAAAATCAGCGCGGTTCCGCTCGCAACGATCGGCCGCGATGCGAGCACGCTACGTTTTGCGCTTTCGCTCTGCATCGCTCCTTCCATCCTCCTCTGTGCACACAACAAACGCGTCGAGAAAAGAGAGAAAGGGGGGGGGGCAGTAGAGAGAGAGAGAGAGAGAGAGAATCTCGTTCACTTGCCGGGCAATCATAAAACAACCTCTCACGGCATTCCCGAGCGAGTGCTCTATCCGCGTGGCCTCGCGAAAAATGGCGAAAATCGCGCGCTCCTTCGCACCGCCGCTTTGCTCCTGCAGCCGCGCGTTCGGATGCGGTGGAAGCAATTCTCCGGGAAGTATCAGCCCGGTCGAGCGGCTGTAATCGGCTCAGCGGTTCCGGGAGATTCGCGCGCGAGCGAGCCGCGAGCGACGAACTTTGGAGAAGCGATATTGGCTCTGCTTCCGAATGGACCCCCCCCCCTTCGATAGAAACTTTTTAGACCAACTCCAGGGAACATATTAAAGTCAACTAGCAAAGTCTTGAACAGTTTCAAAGATAATATTGTAAAATTCAATAGTGAAGATATTTTCGCTCTTACCCTATTTTCTATCTCAATGACTTTGATCTCGATGTATATCATGACCGTCATGACCCTGAGTGCTCTCCAACAAGTTCTAGTCATCGCTTGTTAAAAAGTTAGTATTTACTTCATCCTTTTCGTATAATGATCAATTGCAAGGAAAACTGCAAAAATAGTTTCACGCTGGCTGAGAAGGCTTTTCATTGAGAAGTAGCCTGGGTAGGGATAGGTTAGGTTAGGTTAGTTTAGTTTATAAGTTATTTTCAGTGACAACTTATTGAGTTATTTTCATTAATAATTTGTTGAGTTATTTTTAGTAGTAGTTTATTCAATTTACTAGATCATACATCTTCAATAATAGTTTATGGATAGTTTGTGAATAGATTTTTACTGAGAATTTATCTAGGTTAGGTTTATTGGTTCAGTTCCTTCTATGTCCCGGTTTTCCATAAGAACATATAGTCGCATATAGGTTTTCAATTTTCCACGCGTAACGAGGTCTATTCCACATTTTGGAAAAGTTACTTTTGAACTTCACAAGATCCTCGCCTTACGTAGGAGCCTTTGCTAATCTTTTCACGATCTATTATTTTACTATATGATAGCCTCATCAACTTAGTAAGGTGAAAGATTTCAACTACACATATATTGTTCCCACGAGGGCGTACAATCTGCATAAAGAGTCATAAATTACATTCTACCCGTTATATTTTCTTTGGTAATAACTTTTTAAGAACCAATGAACGCTAGCTAAAATCTTCTTTAAACGTTACTCGAAATATTGACCCTGACGACACATGTCAAATTGTCATTCTACTGAATATCTATTTCGATATATAATTGATATCTTCAAACTTTTTTGTCAACAACTTTTTAACGAGTAATGAGCGACGGCTAAAACTTGACGGAAGGTACTCAAGACTATGACCTTCATACTACACGTCAAGATCAAAGTCATTGATGGGGAGTAAGATGGGGAGTAAAAATATTTCTAAATTATCTAATTTCATAATACTGGATTAATTGATGTTAAAAATATTTCATAATATGCATAATCTTTTAAATCATTCAAGACCCACACTTGGGATCCTGAGAGTTAACTTTAATATGATCTTTGAAGGCATGGCTTCATCTGAAAAGTTTCATCCTAATCAGGGGATTTTTCATCCCAGGAAGTGGTCTGTTCGAAAGAACATTCGCGATATTGATTTTCCGGCGAAATTCCCGTCAACGCATATCTTCGTCGATGATTCAACCTGCGATCGCGTAACTGGTGATGAGAATTCCGGTGTCGTACGAAATCGGGTTCGGGAGTTGCGTGATCCCGAAGGGCTCCGGGCTCTTTCTTCGGCCATTTTTCGCGTTGCAGCAGCGAGGCACGCCTCGCGTGTCCGCCAACGACAGACTTACGAGAGTTACGCGAGCAGGGCCGCGTTTAAAGGCGAATCAAATCAATCCGGGCAAGTTCGACGCCGCGAGAGCCGAGGTGGAGAAGTCGCCGCGGGCGACTCTCTCTCTCTCTCTCTCTCTCTCTCTCTCTCTCTCTCTCTCTCTCTCCGTCTTGCTCTCCGCGTGCTCTCTCCTGCTTCTTCGTATCGGCAAATGCACGGCAGTGCGCGAGGCAGCGAGGCAGAAAACGGAGAACGAGCGCGTACGCAGCCGGGGATGTGATCTCGAATTCCCTCGTAAAATGCAGCCGCGCGTTCCGCCCAGAGCGGGAAAGAGAGAGAGAGAGAGAGAGAGAGAGAGAGAGAGAGGAGGGAGGGGGAGGGGGAAATCGCGAAGCAACTGCAGCTGCAGTTTTACAGTGCGGGCCTCGCTCGTGTTGCTTCTTTTCTGCGTGCTGTGCTTTCAACTTTGCGGGTATCGTCGTTGCCGCACGCAAAAAAATCGATCTTTATCAATATGTATTTCTGTCATATCACCCTCCCCCCTTTTTTCTTATAATACGTATGCGAAACAGCGTGAAAAAGAGTGGAAAAGAAAGAGAGGAGAATTGGCACCGCCGGAAGTCGTGCCATGCGAGAGACTTCGCATGCCGACGTACTCATTCGCGCTCGGGTCTACGAAAATGCACTCACAGTCGCGAAGCTTCGTGCGCGGGAAACGCATTTTCCTCGATCGGCGCGCGTTTCTCCAGGCAAAAACGGAAGACCGACCGGAAGGGGCGCGACCCGGCGAGGTTCCTTTGCGCAACATCGGCCGACATTTTGCAGACGCCACCCGACTTTTTCCGACGACTTAGGGAGGGTCCACACTTGGAAAAAAAAAACAGAAAGCAGAAAGGCAGTAGCCAATCAGAAGTGGTGCTGGTAGTGTATCTTTCTCTTAAAAGAGAGGCAGAAGAGAAGAACAGACTAAGGGGTTCCAAAGGGATTCCTTAAGGAATCCCTAAAGGATTTCTCCCTAAGGGATTCCTCCCTAAGAGCGCATTCACACCTTAACAGAAAAGTATAAAGCAGAACAGCAGAAGCCAAGAGAGTGACAGGGAGAAAAACTCTCCTAAGAGAAGGACAGACTATCAGCGTCACTTGTGATTGGCAACTGCCTTTCTGCTTTTCTCTGCCTAGGTGTAAATCTTCCCTAAAGGTGCATTCATACCTTGGCAGAAAATCAGGAAGCAGAACAGCAGAAGCCAAGAGAGTGACAAAGTGAAAAATTCTCGCAAGAGAGAAACAGACTATCAGCGCGAGTTCCGATTGGCTGCTGCCTTTCTGCTTTCTGCTTTTCTGCTCAGGTGTGAATGCGCTCTTAGGGAGGATTCACACCTAGGCAGAAAAGCAGCAGCTAATCACAAATGGCGCTGATAGTCTGTCTCTCTCTCTCTCTCTCTCTCTCTCTCTTGAAAGAGAGACAGAAAAGAAGGACGGACTATCAGCACCACTTGTGATTGGCTGCTACCTTTCTGCTTCCTGCTTTTCTGCCTGGGTGTGAATGCGCCTTTACACAGGTTGCGATTAAATATAGACCTGGCCGTCGAGCCGTGCTGTTTCGACTGCGAATTAAATTGTCAAATTCGCCTTCGTTTACAGACGACGACCGATAGAGACGTCAACGGGCAGCACGGCGCATTGCCGACGTCTTCAAGTGGCGTCCACACATTCCACCGTGGGCAGTTTCCGCAGAAATCATTATCATACATATTCACGCTAATTACGTAGCCCGGCATGACCGTGAAATAACAAGAATCACGTATCGTCAAGCGGCCCTCCCCTCCCCCCTTTCTTCTCTCTCGTGCTTGAGAACGTTGCCAGTGATTTTCTCCGGACGGTTTCTCGGTGCACGCCGCGCACGAGCACGAGCACAGGAGATTCACGCGAGGCACCTGAGCGCGCTTAATTAATCCTTATTGCATTGATTAAATTTGCTCGAGTACAATCGATAGAGAAACGCCGGCGAGGGCGAAGGGGGAGGGGGAGGGGGGATCAAGCGCAGCCCGATAGCCGTGTATTATGATTAAACCTCGCGGTAATATGCCGGTCATTACACCTCATTATCATTAACTACGATAATTACGAGCTCTACTGTGCTGTTTCGGGATAAATGGTCGATATAAGAGGACCGCGGCGCCATTAAACGACCGGCCTGATCGTCGCTCATGAGCCGTCACGAATCGTCCCCCCTCCCCCCTCCCTTTGACGAAACTCGTCAACGCGCGACACGATTTCTCGCTCTTAGGCAATGGAAAAAAAAAACCACGCCGAAGGGACGAAATGTGGGTTACGTGAGGTTTATCGACAAGTAAACCGCGATCGAATCGTGGAGCTGGAATGAGACCCAATCAAATCAGCAGTCTGAAGAGACTCGAGGCAGGAAATCGGATTATAACTGAGAGCAAATTGACTGACGGCTAGACAAAAAGCACCAAGTAGAACGTATCTGTCAGTATAATAGTCTAATTAACAAATTAACATGATCAAAAGGCTGCGGATACGTCCATGTCCCGATTTAGCTTAAATGTTGTAAGTAGATTTCTTTTAAATAACAAAGAAGCATACTAGAAGATTTTTGATCACTCGGAAGATCTTAGATTCAACCAAGAGAGAGGAATATATGCATACGTATCTCGAATTGCATAAAGTGGGTAGGTAGGTTAGAATTTTGAGCGATTGGCACTTTCGAGGTTCCGTTTGATTATAAAACACATATAGCTTCTAAACTATTTAGTTGAGAAAAAAATTCCAAGATAAATTTTCTGTGCAAAATTGAACAGTCTTTCAGTTTTCGGTGTAAATCTCCGTTCAAAAAATACCCATCTCTGCTAAAAAAACTTAAGTTGGTCTTGAAAACCGCCACCTAAAAACACTGTTGTAGCACTAACTTATATCTCCCTTTAGACATTGCAACTTTTGTGTTTAAAACAATTTGTTTTTGAACAATATCGAAGATAAAAATTCGTAACGCTTTATTTTGTTTATCTTGTATGTCAAAATAATCGGTGAGCTGTGTCCCTTAATATGTATAATTACTTAAAAAAAACCAGTTTAACATTCGAGTCACCGAAATATCCCTTCGGGATACTTTTCACTTAAAAAGGGCCTATTTGCAAAATTTGAGCTAAATCGGAGCACGGGCGTTCCCGAAACTGTTTCGCCAATCAAATCCGTGCTAATAAAAGTCCTTTACTCACTCGTGACTTTTGTGGCCGCGAACGTGAAACGATGACGTGCAGTTCGAGCAAATCCCGCCGAGAGGGATCAAAGCCCGTCTGAGATTAAATCGACGGCGGGAAATGAGCCGCGGGGTTACTTCATTTTCATTCCTGGGAACTGGCTCGCGAGATTTCCCGGCGAGATCTCGGGCCGTCTATCCGCGCGTTTGCGTGAAGAAAGAAGCAGCGCGAGCGGAACAGAGGCAACAGCCGCCGATTGTTGGAAGAATCTGCAAATGAAAGGAAGAAGCGCAGGCCGCGGGCGAGCCCGTATGAGCCCGTATGGAGAGCTCTCGCTCGCCGAGGAGCGCGCGATGCTGCAGCCAGACGTCGTCCGCGTACGCAAAAGTACACGTGAGCGTGCGTGCGTGCGTATACGCACGCACACGCATGCGCGTGCGCGGAAAGCAAGGTGGGGTACTGACCGCACATTCCACGAGGGAGGTGACCGCCTCGCCTCGCCTCGCCTCGCCTCGCCTCGCCTGTCCGCAAGAACCTATGTGTATATATCACATAGATAGACAACGTCGGTTTCGCGCCGACATCGAGGCGCGGTATGTGTGCATAGAATTTGCCGCAAAAAGCAGCGACATAGGTCGGCCGCCGCTGTTGCGCGCTGGTTATTAGGAAGTTATGCATTCTTGCCTCGCCTCTTGCGCCCTTTCCCCTCCTCCTTTCTTCCGTTCGGCCTGCGTTTATATTTCGGTCTCCCTGCGGTCTCCCTTAAGAAAACGCCCGACACCCCCTTCCATCGGCCCAAGTGCTCGGCATCGAACACGTTGCTGGTTTGGTGGAGATAGACGATCTCGATTCGATTCTTAGAGCGAATCGAGCTTTCCTCCGTAAACGTCGACTCTCCTCTGCTCGGCTTTTGTACGAATGGATTCTTTCGGAAGTCGAGCTCGGTTGAATTTTTCACTCAATCAAACGGCAATGACGACTACGTATATCAACGGATCGAGAAGCGATTCTCTATCGAAAGAAATTGCTTTTCTAAAGATCGAGTTTCGAGATCGCCCATCACTACCGTCCACCGACAACTAAATATAAAAAATATAGATCGTTAAGAAATATCAGGAGATTTCGAAAACAACTATGGAATGCTGAAAGGTCTTTTATTAGGTGTACAAATGAATAATCAAATTTTTTCAGCTACATTCAAGGTTTATTTTAAAAGAAAGTAAATTAAATTGCTCAATCAAAGTATTCGCCGTTGCTTTCTATAACTTTAAGCCATCTTTCAGGCAGCTGATGAATTCCATCTCGGAAAAATGTTACGTCTTTGGACACGATAAAGTCGTCAAGCCATTTTCGGATCTCATCCACTGATTGGAAGTGCATATCGGACAAGGCATGTTGCATCGACCGGAACAAGTGATAATCGGATGGAGCAATGTCTGGTGAATACGCCGGCCGTGCTGCAAGACGTCCCAGCCAAGACTCATTATGGTGTCTTTTGTATTGGAAGCAATGTGTAGCCTGGCGTTGTCATGCAACAATTTCACTGGACGTTCTCCTTTGCCAGTATACGGGCGTTTTCGTTCCAATTCTTGACTCAAGCAGATTAACTGACGTTGGTAGCAGTCTGCAGTAACTGTTTCACCCGGTTCCAACAACTCATAATAAAGCACGCCCTTGATATCCCACCAAATGCAGAGAAGAACCTCCTTTCCGAAGTGATTGAGTTTTGCGACCGATTTTGATGATTCGCCGGGATTTACCCATGACTTTCTGCGTTTCGGATTGTCATAGAGTATCCATTTCTCATCGCCCGTAACGATTTTCCACAAGAAAGCTGCTTTCGACGCTGCTTATTGAGAAGAGAAAGACACGCTGCCACTCGTTGATTTTTGTTGGTTTCAGTGAGTTCATGCGGAACCCATTTTCCTTCTTTCTGGATCTTTCCCATCTCATGTAGGCGTTTGGAAATTTGCTGCGTTACTCCCAACTGTTCTGCAAGCTCTTTTTGTATTTGTGCCGAATTCTCAGCGAGCAGTTGTTCCAAATCATCATTATCGCACTTCGGAGGGCCTCCAGGGCGTTGTTTGTCGATTAGACTGAAATTACCGCTTTTAAACCGCTTAAACCAAAATGCGCACACATCGTACGATACAACACCTTCGCCGAGAAAGGAACAAATCGATTCGCACGCTCTTGCAGCATTTTTTCCTTATTGGAATTCGTAAAGAATGCAGTGTCGGATATGCACCTTATCTATTGCCATTTTCGACTGTGCTGAACTGAATACTTTTGAAGGTTATGTTGGGCCTTTCGCCAAACTATATGTTCTTTTTAATAGCTATATGTCAACATTGCATAATCACAAAAGAGTGGGAAAATCTATTCCATTTAAAATTGATTTCATAACTGCTTAAAGTAATTTGGATTATCCACTTGTACACCTAATATAACACGCACTCGCATCAAAGAATACATTTGTGATTGACTTGGGAGATGGAGGAAGAGGGAGACACGTTTCATAGATAACATCGCGCAGGGAGCAAGAGGGAAGGGAAAGTTCCTGAGCATTTCCGCCGTCGCGGACGGCGACTTGCGCGAATCGGATCATCGGTACGCGCTACGTCGGCCAAGAAGCTCTCGCTCGGCGGGGAGAGCGGCTTTAGGAAAAGCCCGATTATCCCGAGCGGGCGACTCCGCAGCAGCGCACGGGGAAAGAAATCCGCGGGGAGGGGGGGGCTATCCTGAGGCACGGTTGTGCTTTTATTACAGTCACATACACATACACACACACACACACACACACATACGCATATCGCCGCCGATGAGAGGCCATTAAACGATTACAAAGCGCGAGCGTGTGGATGACCGCGGCGGCGAAGACTCGCAGAAGCGCGCATGCGCGCGCGACTCGATTACGTGCGCATGCATATGTATGTATAATGCGATATAATATGAATCCAAGCAAGGATATCAACGCGCGAGCGCGCGCACCACGTGCACATCTTTTCTATTGATTACAGCTCGCTCGCAACGCCACAGCGCCGCCGAGCGTAGCTGCAAAGTGTTGCGAGTTACGAGGGAAACTCCATCACGCAATCGTGCGTGGATGTATTATTACGGCGGCGGCGGTGGCGGCGGCGGCGGTTATATTCGCGCAGCAGAATCCACCTTCCCCGCGCGTCCCCCTCCCCGCTCCTCGGGATCT
Source organism: Harpegnathos saltator (assembly GCF_003227715.2). Classification (NCBI taxonomy): domain Eukaryota; kingdom Metazoa; phylum Arthropoda; class Insecta; order Hymenoptera; family Formicidae; genus Harpegnathos; species Harpegnathos saltator. The sequence goes on from NW_020230300.1 coordinate 717,318, forward strand.
TCATCTTCCTGCTGCCCGACAAGGTACTTAGTCGTATAATCGAGTTTTTGCGCGCGTTTTCGCGGCTCGCGATGCTCGTTTTAATGAGATTAATATCAGAGAGCCGGCCGGCCGAGCGGCGCGATCGGTCGATCGCGCAGAAAACGCGCGTGGAACGCGCAGCGCATCGTCCCGGCGTAATAATACCCGGCCATGAACGAGGTAGGAAACACCGCGCGGCTCTTCCGCTATAACTCCTGATAGAATCGACAGATTAAATCCCCCGAGCGCGCGCGGTCGATCTGGATTCTAAACGCCCTCGGAAGCAATCGCTCGCCGCTAACGAGAGAACGATTCGGCGTGGGGTCGCGTTAATGATCATCCGCCACGTTCTCGCCGCTGAGTACCGCGCGCGATGCTCTTTACCATTGTTCCGCTGTTGCTTTAGCGCCCCGGGATGCCCAAGTATCGCGTGACGGACAGATAACGGCGCATGCGCGTGGAATCTCCCTGCGCTCGATAGAGAATAATCGAATTATGGCGGTATCGGCTTAACGAGGCACGATCAGCAGAGAGAGAGAGAGAGAAGGGGGGGAGAGAGATCGCGGCGGTTTATTAAATTAAGCCAAGGCAACGAATATATTCGATCGATCTAAGAATCAGCAGCAACAGCCGCCGCCGCAGCAGCAAGTGGAATCAAAGCGTGTGCGCACGCGCTGTAATCGATAATTCAATTGGGCCGATATCGCGCCCTCGCCCCGCGCATGCGCGAGCTACACACCTGAGAGCGAGACGTCGGTAGCGCTGCGCAGCGTGCAGCGCACGTGCTGGATACGCGATGCATACACGTGCGCATGCATATACGCGCACGTAAAGCGAGGGACAGGGTCCACCCACATTCTAACCTACATACGAACCCGTATATACCGTTCAGGTTAGGTACTACGCCCTGCCGGTGCTTATTGCCGCACTTACGGAACGCGCATTTGACTTTTCCTTTTCGTCCGTTCATCCCGTGATAACTCTCGTGATATGCGCCGTAGATGCAGCAGACGCGAGAGAGGGGGTAGGGGGAGAAAAGATTAGTCAAGTAGTTCGACTCGAATTGAATGGGCTTTATTTTTCGACTCACAGCCTTATCTCTTCCTTATCTCTTGCTTCCAGATGCCTAAGAAGAAAAAAAGCAGCTGACGGGGAACTGACTAAGCGTATGATTTTTTTCAGTAAACTCTTCGTGTCTTGGGTCTCTCTTAAAATCGAATCACTTCATACTGGGGAAAAATCCCTGATAGGGAAAGAATTAAATGCGAAATCGATAAAGAGTGTCTATTGAGACGACATCAGTTGGGTTAGACGAGCTCAGAGCTGCGGACGAATGTCTAAATGTCTCACTATTTCTGTGTCAACTTTTTGTTACCGAGCTGTATTCACCTTCATCTTAGGGACGATCCATACTGTAGTCTAAAGTGACGTTAATATGATGGCAGACAGGTATAACGGGTGAAAATGATTTATTAGTCCACTTGTTCATCATGCAAAGAGCTCAGATATCATAGCGACATACCTAGACTAATAGTTACTCTCGGTCTTAAGGATTGAGTTTTTTCTCGCTTTTCGGCCTTATGGATTGAGTTTTTCTCACCTAATTGTTATTCTTGGCTGATTCTTAATGACCATATAATAGAGAAAAAGAAATTGTTTTTCGAGAATCTCGCGGGGACAGAAAAACACTCTCGTTGACTGTCCTCCTTTTAGCAGTAGAAATTCTCACGTCGGGTCGCCGGCCCAACGATCTCCACCCGACTCGCGGAGGAACGCAATCGTCTGGGCAAAGCACGCAGGTGGAAACGAAAAATCCGCGTTAGAACAGAGCGGAGACAAGCGCGGAAGGGGAGGGGAGGAAGACAAATCTCGCGTGTTACAAGGTGGGAGAACTCGCCCACACAATGCGCTCGCCTAGCGGAACATTGAGTGAATTGTGACGCGGGCCGTGGAAAGAAAACGAGACGGCCAGATAAGACCTACCAGAGCGCGGTCAGCGCGCGACTGTGTACGCAGCACGATTTTAACGACTCCGCCGACCTCGATCCACGCGCGCACTGGATATTTCAGTGCACACTGTAACATTGTGCTCGACGAGTGTCTCGCGAGAAAGACGAAGAGTAAGAGGGAAAGGGAGAGGCTGGCCGCGCTATCAGTCGTGGCGCGATCATGTCCCGAAGATGGATCGAGCCGGCGATAAAAGCAAATATACGCGAAGCTGAATCGATGGGGAAAAGGAGAAAGATTCAGATCGTGACATAAGATACAAAGAGGGAAAGAAACAACGAGAGATAAGACATCTGGGATGTAGTTCCGAAGGGCCGCCACATGAGCCAGCGAGTTTCTATTGGACAAAATTTTTTACTTCTACAACTTGTACAATATTTTAAGGATTTAAGTGACACTTCCGTGATCCCACAAAAAATAAAAAGTTATTGAGCGAACAAAGTTAGCAATTCAAACAATCGCTTCCTGCGTATTCTATCTTTTGAAAGCCCAAAATGTGTTCGACTATTGTCATGTAGCAAACAGTGTTGTCAACCAGATTATTAATAATGATTGATGAAATTGAAAAATTGCATCGTATTAAAAAATTATTAAAATCCCTCCCGCCTTACTAAATTAACCAATCTATCCTATACACTAAAATAACTATTCTCAGTCCATCATATATCTAACCCAACCCTAATCTTGAACATAAGGGACCCAATCACCTTAAAGCAAACCACAGTATCGAGTTTGTTTGCAACGAAACCGGTGTTAACATCCAGATGATTGATTCCCTATGGAGACCTTTACGACTCAGGTTGCAAAGAGGCAGTGCTCCATCAGAACAACTCGACTATCACTTCTGCGAGTATGGCGGCGAGAGGTGTGTCAAACGAACCTTGAACCTCCGTCTTCAGAACTGATCAAAGCAATTAGACAAATTTATCCCGACAAAAGTTGTCGAGTGGACTTATCGTTAGGAAACAAAACCCTTGAAACTCTCCTTTTAACGAACAAATAAACTATTAATAAATAACTAATGAATAATTGCCGAGACTAATATTTTATATTTAGCATTTCCACGCCCACATAAGCGTACTTGAAAAATTTCAGCTCACCAGCTGAAGGTTATAGAGGTCGGAACTACAGCCGATATCTGTAACATATCGATCATCATCTCGGGCCGAGCTCGATCGACGTTCTTAGACGTGACTTTGAAGGCTGCGAGCGAAAGCGGGGAACATTCCTCGACGAGAAGGAAAATGTGTCAGTATGACGAAGGTGACGTTGAATATCAAATGCATGTGTACATGAAAAAGGGAGACTCAAGTGTCTCGAGAAATATTCAACGTTTCGTCGAGCGCGGATAAGGATCGCCTCTAACCTCATAACGGATCACTCGTCAGGGAATCACAAAGGACGCAATTTGGACTCTAGGCTGTAACCCGAGCGACGAGAAAGAAAGGATTTCGCAGGTGAAAGAGGCAATAAAGATAAGCTTATTTCTAGCTCTTGACAAAGGAGCTACGAGAATCTTTTTTCGATTCCTTCGAATCCGCTCTCGCGTGATTTCACGCTGTCCCTCTTGGATTTTTACACACGTCCGTCTTCGAGATAAGCAATCATTATCGACGTTCAGTCGGCTGTATAATCGCGTTTGCTCGCTGAGAGGCGCGCGTGTGTGTGTATGTGTGGGGGGAGAGAGTTATTTCTCGTGAATCGACGATAATAATCGGAGAACGAAAGTCCGACGGAAAGGCGGTTTTCATAGAGACGTTGGAAAGTCTGAGAAAGACTTCCCTGGGAGGAAGGAAAATCGCGGCCTGCTCGATGCGTCTCGCATCGACCGTCGTAAGTATGTGCTTTCCGACGTGAACATAAAAGATTCCTATTCCGAGACCTGTTTTGGAAACTTTTAATTATAAGGTTGGTAGGCCTTAAATTAACTTAGTAGATACATTCCGTAACTGATCAGCTAATCATGCTTGGACGTCCACAGCCATGTACAATTTCCGTTTACAAATTTGGCTTTAGCCATTAATTCGGTAATATTAGATAAGGAAAAAGATAAAGAAATGGATGCATTTGGAAATGAAATGGTTTCATTAGAGGAGAAAGTGGTATTATGGCCCTTGTAGGTATTATAGTCACTCTCAACATCTCCGTTATTTGGTAGCGAATTCCAGTTATTACTTATGGGATCATTTGTTTAGTAGCTCGCCGTTAGCGCAGTGACGCTAATATATCAATACACAACAGCTAGTACTTTCTACAACGCATTCTTACTTTCGAGCGTTTCGAAATATTTTTCAAGGTACACTTTAGCACTTAATTAGATACGTTTCCTCGTTATTTAAAAATTTTTTTAAATTTACTTGAGCGTATTGTCACACGGATATACATAGATGTATGTATAATCGAATATTTCGCTTGTTACTTGACATTTTATTCGGCTGTACATCTTACAAATTATGCAAAGTTAAATGAAATGGCATGACATTTCGCTAATGTGACCTCATAAGAGTGCTGATAAATACTGTCTCTTTTGGTTTTTATATCAAAATAATTATTCGATAAGCCGATTCTAATCCGTAGTCCATTGTTGCACTACGCTGCTGTCTTGCTGGCAATTTGTATTTTCTAACAAGTAACTCAGTATCCACATTAAAAATTCGCAGTTATATTCATTATTATTTCTTTTCTAAGAATTTAATTTAAATAAATGTATAATTTTGTAACTAAACACTATGTTATTTTAAACGAAATCAATTTTTTGTATCAGTTTTTTAGTGAGAGGCCACATCACCATCCCATCTTCTCACTGACCTGTTATGCTGTGTTGCCACATTTTTATAAATGACATCTAAAATAATAAACATTACGTAAATTTAAGTCTATAATCGATTAACAACACCGTGACAAATGTAATCATTTAGTTCTCACTTTAAAATTGATTGTTGACAAAGTTATCGTACACTAAGAAAAAATTGTATTAAAATTAAACAAATTTTTGTTCGAATACGACTGTGAATACATTTATTTAAATTAAGCAATTATTTTCTAAAATTCAAGAAGAAAGTTTACATTCAGAGAACCTCTGTATTTCATTTTAGAAATTAGTCGTTTAATTTGAATAAATTTATTCACAGTCGTATTCGAACAAAGATTTATTTAATTTTAATACAATTTTTTCTCAGTGTACAAAATGTGAGTGGAGGACCTTCTTTTCTGCTTATTATCTTGATAATTGATCAGCAATTACCGAACGTATCCAAGTTGGTCCAAGGCCTCTACCAACCTTATAATTAAAACCAAAGAAACAGATTTCGGAACAGACGGCTAAGAGCACGGGATCTCGCCGTACATCGTTCCACTTCGGCCAGACTCTCTTCTCGCCGACTCGCACCACAATCGGCTCGTTTACTTTTCGTAATTTCACATGAGAGGTGTTAAATGTCGCGAAAGCCCAGGGCTCGGCTAGCTTTCTCAGCGGACGTAACTCCGCAGAGCCAGGCGTTCAAAGAAGACGCGTGCAACGCGAGGCGACTGAAGAGAACGCGCGCGCGCGGAAGAAAGAGAGAGAGAGAGACAGAGAGAAGCGACACGCGTCGTTATAGCTCATTAGCGCCGTTAAACACGACATTATCCGATGGCGCGTTAATCCCGAAAAAAGCAACGGTCCCAGCGCGCACGCGCGCGCGATGGGAAGAAAGTTCCTCCGAGGCGAACGAAAATAATTCGCGCTTACTTACTTCGGTTACACCTGCAGCGGTGCGCCTACTTTCGACCAGAGTTTCCTCTCCCGCTCTCTCTCGCTCTCCCAGCCTCCATCTCTCTCTCTCTCTCTCTCTCTTGCTCGTCGTCCGCAGATTTATCCCACCTGCGACTTCACCTTTCACGACGAACGCAGGCGAGATAAGCGAGAAAGAGAGATGACGGGCCGAAGCGAGCGCGAGGGGCAAGGATAGAGAGAAATAAAAGACGAGGAAGGAAGACGAGAAGAGAATCAAACAGTCGAGACTGCGAGGCGTAATAAACTTTCTCTCCCCCGAGGGGAGTCCCGTCCCCGCCATTGTTGGCCAATTGAAATAAACGACGCGACGAGGACGACGAATATATACGACGTCGGTGTAACGAGGCGCACCGGCTGCTTCTTCTTCGTCGTCGTCCTCGTCGTTGTCTTCTTCTTCTTCTTCTTCTTCTTCTTCTTCTTCCACTTCTTCTTCTTCTTCCTGGTGCGGCTTAACGAACACGTAAACGGTAGGAATGCGGACGAGAGGCAGGCCGCGGCACGTCGTGCCCGCGCGATGCGGTGCGAAACCGTACGGCGGCCGGCCGCGGATTATCCGTTAAAAGCGGCCGCGCGTTAAATTCGCATTGAGCCCCCGGGGCGGTTCGCGGTAGAAAAGAATGCGTATTGTCTCAGGCTGTTCTCTCGGGCCTCTTATCCGCGGACATACCGCTCAATTTCGAGTCCGATGCGACGCTTGCCAAGGCAACCTTACGATTGACGTTGAATAAGTATAGTTGGCAGTTTCATCTCTCTCATTTGTACGATGTTTCGTGTCAGATTTACAAAACTCACTTGGGTAAATATGCACATTAGATCAACCCTCTCAAAAGTTCATGAACTTGATATGTGTTGTTAAGGACATGTTCCTGAGTGTTATACAAAAAGTTGCAGCCGTCGCTTATTGTTTATTAAAAATTTATTAACAAAAAAAGTTGTACGAATGTAACGTAATTTTTCGAAACAGTTTAATAAGGAGATAATTTTTCACCATCAGATATACATTGAAGGAGCATGTAATATATGCATACGTGTTATATACGTAGTGTAATGTTTTGATTTCTTATATTCCTTTATAAGGCATTCTTACTTATTCGTAAGTTGATTACAATTTTAGTCAGTGTGTCACAGCTCTGCTATGTGGTAAAATCGTTCACATTGTAATTATAGTATGCAATTTTTCAAGGATTTCTTTTCTTCGTCATATCACTCATTGTTTATTAAAAAATTAGGTAAAACTCCTGTTTAGGGGACCCACTTTAGAAAGCTATAGATAAATGAAATTTTATAGATAAAGCCCATTTTCTTTAGACACAATACACATTAAACAATACATACAACAAAACAGTACATATTACAATAAACAGTATACAATAAACAGTACATATAAGCGGGAGAAGGGCTTCGCCCCTCCCCCGCACCCCCTCCCCAAACAAATCCTAACCTAACCTAACTTATTGCATCTTTATATATTTTTGGACATTGTTGAACAAGTTCTCTTAAGATCTATCACCTAACCCAATTTAACTTATTATATCTGCATACAATTAGGTGTTGTAGGTTTTAAGGAAATCTCTTCATATAAAGATGCAATAAATTAAGTTAGGTTAGAATTTATTTGGGGAGGGGATGCGGGGGAGGGGCGAAGCCCCTCTCCCGCTTATATGTACTGTTTCCTATATTTCTTTATATACACTGTATTTGGATTAACTATATCGAAAAATTTATGTAACTGCACTTGTTCATAACTTTGTTATAAACAATAAGCACGGGTTAAAACTTTCAGTACATTACTCATTACAGAACAGAATTTCTTTGATTTCTTTGACTTTTTTCTCGCACAGATAATTTAGTAATTGGTCAAATTCGTAAGTTAAATGAACAAATTCGTGTAGTAACATGTTGATCGGTTCTTAACATACAGACAACTAAACTGTGATTAAACGCAACAAGAAGTGAGGTAAATATATTAAAACAAATATTTACGTTTTTGTATACGACAGCAGTCTAACCTAAGCACTAGTCTAGGCACGATTTGTTTACATATCTCTCTCTCTCTCTTTCTCACCAATTTCAACGATGTTGACATATGTTATTAAGGACATGAAGCAAGCTATATATAATGTAACATGTAAAATTAAGTTAATTCTTCTTGCGGGCGGAGGGCGCAGCCCTCCGCATCCTATTCAAGAATTAATAAGTGTTCATTTCTTAAATCTATACATGGTGTCGGAAAATTTTCTATTTTTGAAAATTCTTTTGTTAATAACTTTTTAATAAACAATGAGCGACAGTTGCATAACACTCAGGAACATGTCCTTAACAACATATGTCAAGGTCATGAACTTTTGAGGGGGTTGACCTAATGTGCACATTTACCAAAACTACAGCCTCCAGTTTCAAGAAATTGAATTTCTTAAATTCCAAGAAATTAAATTTTTTTTTTAAATCGCTCTTTTCAACCTTGTTTAGAATAAATAAACTGTTTACAGTTTAATGAAAATAAGTGTGATCTCACATCTTTTTGATATGTTACAATAATGATATGGATATTTTTTGATATATTAATGACATATTTTCTAACATATTTGTTTTATATGTTTCTCATACATGGTCTTTATATCCGATTTTTTATTTTTAATTATTTATAAAAGAATAAATTAATAAACAAATAAAATTGAAAAAAAGTGATTGAAAAAAAAGTTTAATTTTTTAGAAAGTATTCGAGATTAGAGGTTAAAAATTTTATTCAATATTCTTTATGTGTCAAAATATAATATATATTTTTTTCTGTAATTTTTTTGCGCGCTGCATTTTTTTCATAAACAAATTTCGCGAATGAATTTTGTAAATCTGACATAAAATTCGTGACTAACGATCTAAAAAAACTTTCATATCGTGTATCTGATTTGTTCAGACTGCACCAATTGATCCCTCTTTGGCAGCCATATCGGATCATTTTGAATTTTTGAAATCTGACTTGAGATTTGTAATTAGCGACTACAAAACAGAAATGCAAGATTTCACAGAAATCCGTCCACACAAAAAGTTAATACGCTAGAAATGTGGATTCCGATTCGTGGAAGCGAGTTTGTGAAAAAAGGGATGGAATAACCGAGAATGACAATCGGGTCGAAGGGACCGATCAAGTTTTCTTCTTGAAGAAAAATCTCGGAGTTTTATAATTAATCAGACCATTCTAACCAAACATTTGACTCAGCTTCATGAGGAGACATTTCACCTATTCGTGAAAATTTCTATCAATTTTAACTTTCACTTTATTTTTAACTTTATCCTACTTTCTCGCGCAAATATCGATCTTACCGGTCAATTCCTTCCCTCGCAGCTTTTAATTTTTCAAACACCACTCACGTGTTTTATCACTGGAATTGAGAGATTTACGGAAAACGGACACGATCGGCCGAGCCACTCTCGGCCTTCGCTCAAAGGGATTGTCACCCTTAGCGTCATCGGTCGGATTAACGATATTCCAGCGCTCGGTGCTCGGCGATACCGTTGAGGGCTCGGTGCGTCTCATAAATTATTGAAAAGCTTTTGTTCGGTAAAATCGGTATATATTACCACCGCTGAACCTGATGGCAATAATGGAGTGAGAGCGGGTGGGGGAACAAGCGGCACTTTATTACGGCGGTTTCTCCGTCGTGCGCGAGTGTCTATGTGTGCCACGCGGAAGGCAAGGTCCGTAAATAGAGGAACGGAACAAAGTTAGGTCCTCTCATCCACTTCACACGGTTTGGCTCGAAAATGGCGGCAACCGTGGCTCGGCTGATTAACCACATACCGTCATGACCGAAAAATTTTTTTTCGTTTTTTGCAATTTTTTGTACTACAACTGGCATTGTAATTGTTTTTCTTCTGAAAATTCTCACTGGTATTTTGGAATGTGTCTAAACTATGTTTTGATTACTTCTGATTACATATTAAACTATATTTTGATTACTCTATTCACTCACACAACTAAACCATAATACTACTCGTACGTAGTATCACGTATACCAACACAGATTCTCTGGCTCGAAAATGGCGGCCGTGAGAAGACCTTGCTTTGTCCCGTTCATCTATTTACGGACCTTGGCGGAAGGGGCACGTGGAACAATTACAAGTCGCGTGCGAGCGACTTTCCTGAGCGAGACGCGTGGAGGATATCGCAGGCAAGGATGAGATTGAGAGTCGCCGGCCAATCATTCGCAGGAAACGATCATACATGACTATTTCTGTGAACTGGGCGAGCCGGCAAAAACGCAATGAGAGAGGGCGAAGGGCGGAGAAAGGCTGCAGACTACTGATGGGCGATCTCGATTGAATCTTCAAGAAAAATCGATCTTTCCCCTCAAAAAGATTGGGTCTTTAAATCGATCCTTCATGATGGAAAACCGATTTCCGATCCGTTGGTACACTTATAGGTCCATGTTGCTTCACTTATTTATTATTATTATTATTATTTATTAATATGGACGGGAAGAGAACGCTCTTTGATACACATTGCTTAAAACGAATAGGTTTACAATTATAAAATAAGTTAGTAAGAAAGAAAAGATGAGGATTAAATCGCACCGTCGACCAGTATAAAAATATTTGACAAAATTATAAATTTTTCAAATTTTACGCGCCCCACAATTCTACGTGATCAATGAGAGCGAGGGCGCTCCATACGATTTTGTGCTTGTCAACAAACTTTCTACGGATCTATGAACTCTCCAAAAGAACTTCGCAGACTTTCCCAAGTGCAACGATTTCGTCAGAAATCGATTTGAAAACTGAAGAACCAGAAAGTCCACTTTCGCTACATGATACTATATTGCTTCAAGTGTGGCTTCACGGTTTCGCAGATCTTGAATGATGTTCTCTGTGTATGGAGATGCCTGCGTCACTCACCAGACAATTGGTATATGGAAATGATATCGAAGATTCGAAGCTGGCGATTTCAACGCGAAAGATCTCGCTCTGGCCGGCTTCAGGAGTTTGATGAAACGCTTCTTGAGGACTTGATGCGCAAAAATCCGCAAGTGACCGTTAGAAAATTGGCCGACACTCTACACAGGTCTGTTTTTACCATGCATGACTACCTGAGGAAGTTGGGGTTCTCAACTCGACTGAATGTCTGGGTGCTACATGAAATGGGTGAACGGCAGTTGGTGTAAACGTGTAAACATGCTACTTCAACGACACCGAAAGAAACTAGTTTTGAAGAGGATCATAACAGATGAAAGTCGAATCCTATACAATAATGTTAGCAGCAAGAGATCATAGGGAACCAGTGACGCGTCTACGCAAATAATGGCCAAGCCGGTGCTTCACCCAAAAAAGGTTCTTCTGAGCATTTGGTAGGATTTTAAGTATTAAGAACTCCTTCAGTCGAACGAAGCCATCAGTGCGGCGAAATACAGCCTTCAGCTGAACGAACTGAAGGCTGCGATCGCACGGAAGCGCTCTGAACTGGCCAACAGGCATGGAGTTTTCTTCCGCCATGATAACGCTAGACCTCATCTCGCAATGTCTATCCGTAGGAAGTTAGACTTCGAATGGGACGTTCCTCTTCATCCTTCGTATTTTGCCGACCTTGCTCCATCTGACTATTACCTATTACTCTCTTTGACAAATTTTCTTGAGAAAATTCGAACCTTTGGAAGTCCTCAAAAATCACCTCGATCAATTCTTCGCCAGTAGGAAACCTTTATTTTAGAACAAAGGAATCATGCTTCCTGAAAGATGAGCCAAAGTCGTTGAACAAAAGGTACATATTTGCTTCAACTGTGGTGAATGTTCGAAAGATCGAATGACACGTTCAAAAATCGAAAACAAAAAAGAAACAACTTTGAAAATCGATTTTTCGAGGAAACAATCTATTTCCTGAAGATCGAGTCGAAATTATCCATCACTATTGCAGGTGTGCTTCACTCTTGGCTCTATCAAATTATAAAGTGTCATCGTTGCTCTGTTGAAATTTTACAGGTAAAACTTCAATTGAGATATCGATTTACCTGTAGTAATCAAATAGACTCTAATATTGTATTGGGTTGGCAAATAATTTCGTTCGGTTTTTTAGAGTAGAATAAAACATAATTTTTAGATACACAAGATAAATTTTCATCAATTATATATTGGCCATCTTCATCGATGACCTCTAGCCATCTTTCCACCAACTTCATTATGCCGCGTTCATAAAACGTCTGGGGCTTATCGGCGAAAAACCAATCCAGGTAGTTTTTAACGGCTTCTTCATCCTTGAAGGTTTTCCCGTTCATAGAGTTCTGCAGCAACCGGAATAAATGATAAGCGGAAGGGGCAAGATCCGGTAAATACGGAGGATGAGGCAAAACATCCCAGCCAAGTTGAAGCAATTTGTTCCGAGTGGTCAATGACGTATGAGGTCTGGCGTTATCGTGGTGGAAGACGACACCCTTGCGATTTGCCAATTCTGGACGTTTTGTGCGGATTGCTTGGTTCAATTTCGTCAATTGCGAACAGTATACAGTTGAGTCAATCGCTTTGCCTGACGGTAACAGTTCGTAATAAATGACACCCTTGAAATCCCACCATACGGAGAGCATTATTTTCTTTGGATGCAATCCCGCCTTCGAAGTTGTTTGCGGTGCTCACTGCTGTGCCCCCATGATCTTTTACGCGTTACATTATCGTAGACGACCCATCTTTCGTCACCCGTCACCATTCGTTTCAAAAATGGGTCGTTTCCTCAGTGTTTCCGTAGCGAATCGCACATGGATATGCGTGTGGTCAAGTTAGCCTCGGTTAATTGATGCGACACCCAAACATTAAGCCGAGAAACGTATCCCAGCTGACGCAAATGCTTTTCTATGCTTGTGTGGGATATATTCAATGTCGTAGCAATCTCTCGTACCGATTGGGATGGATTTACTTCGATTATAGCCTTAATGTCACTTGAATTAATCTCGGTCGGGCGACCGGATCGGGGCGCATCATTGACGTCAAAATCTCCAGAACGGAAATTGGCGTGCCACTTTTGGCCACTTTTGGTGTTCTGTTAAGGCATCTCCATACACACGGTATATCTTTTTATGAGAATCCGCAGCTCGTTTGCCTTTTTTAAAATAATAGAGCAATATGTGACGATAATGCATTTTCGTCATTTATTTCCATGTTCGCAGCTACGCAGCACGCACAATACTGATGTTAGCCAAACCAAACACAGCACAACATAAACAGTGAAACATAACCTTTCAAATGTGTATTCGATTTGCACGATAGCGCTGAGGAAAGAAAAGCGAATTCGCATGAAACCTACACTGAAACAAAAACCGAACGAACTTATTTGCCAACCCAATACTTGACTTTTGAAATAAATTTTGGTATAGCCCGTCCGAAGGACCTCCATCCCAGGGCACGTGACATCAGCACGGAGGCTCGCGCGATGTTACTCTCTCCTCGTATCAACGATTTCACCGACGCAGCAACTGATCCGAGTCGTTAAGGCGAGCGACTATTCATCAAGTTACCGAGTCCACTGAGTTGAATTTCCGTTCCTTCGTTTTCCGCGTTTCAACAATAGCCTGACCTAATCAATCTAGTCTCGGCTGATTTGAACAGGAATCAAAGTTCTCAAAGCTCATCCTATAACCGGGATACGTCACGACGTGGCGGCGGAAGGGAACCTTGGGGAAGGTCGCCTGTCTGTCCCGGAACACCGGCCGTCCGCATCCACATTGCTGGAATTGCCGGCTAATGGGTCGATTGTGAAGCGCGCGCACGCGCGGTTACCGGGACTTGCTGATGCCTGAGCACAAAAGCGCCTGGAGGATGCTAGCGCGAGAAGGAGACGGACCCCTCCTCCCTGTGTCAACGGTAATTACCGAGGCCGGTTGACGGCTGGCTACCAACGACGACGAAGAGCGCGCGTGGTCCGGCATTCGCGAGTACCAGCGCGCCCACGAAAGTACGTCGCGACGGAAAGATTATGAGAGATTACGGGTCGCCTTCAGTCCTTCATCACAGATCTCGCAGCGCAGCCGAGCCCTCTGCGTCTTCGTCTTCGCCGAGGCGCGACGCCGCTCGACTCGCGAATCACAGCCGATCGTTTGTGGTGAAAGCTCGTAATCGAATTTCCCAGCGAGATCCCGTCCCGAGCCTTTCATCTTGCAATCCGCTTCTGATCTGCGATTAGCCCGCAATGGCACGGCACGACGTCGCTTCGGCGGAACGCGCTGATGGCGGCTTGGAAAGCGCGATTCGGGTCGATGACGTGGCAAAGAGCATTCTGAGAGAGAGAGAGAGAGAGAGAGAGAGAGAGAGAGAGAGAGGATTTGAGTTTTCCTCGAGTCCAAAACGAATTGTCGCGCTCACAAGTGAATACACAGAACAGCCGTTCCGCGAATATTCAATAAAGTCAGCACGACGTGAAATGAAGGAGAAAATTTTTGCCTTAAGGGGGGAATCCTATCTGCAGACCAAAAAAATAAGCTATTTTCACGAATTTTTGTTTTCAGAAACTAAGCGGACGATTGATTTCAAACTTGCTAGAAATAATAATATGTATTTAGTTTATAAGAATGAATTTTTATAGTGTTATACGAATAATAATGTAACAGATATACAAAAAATAACGTGACGTATTTATACACACCGTTTCACGGCTCCCATAAAATCTCGAGATACGCTGGGATAAAAATGCAAGTAAGATAATTAATCTACGAACTTGCCGCTATCGTCTGAACTAGGGAAATAAAAAACGAACTACTTTTTCAATCATTTTAAGGCATTTAAAAATTATATTTGGAAAATCGCCATGAAAATCGACAGTTTTACGTTAAAAATAAATATAAAAAATTAATATTTTTTAATTTCGCTACTTCACACGATAGAGAAACATGTTTCGAATATGTAACTACATGTTGAAGTCGATCGGTTCATTAGTTTGTCTCAAATCGTGGAAGCCAGTTAAAGCAAAGTCATTTTCGAAAAAAACACGTTTAAAGTTTCATATATTATTCAATAATATTTCTAGTATTCACGTAAGTTTCAACCTAATCGACAATTCCAGGTCCATATAATGAATTCTTCTCGACTTCATGAAACTCTTTTGTACATTCGTAGGTTTCGTAGGATTGTTTCTACAGCAATTGTATGACGAAACTTTGAAAGACCCAATGAGCGCTCTGATTTTGACTTGTACGCCGCTTCGAATAATAGGTTGTAACTTCCGTAATTTTCTGAATTTTTCGATACGGATTTTTAGAATGAATTCTTCACAATATGTATTTTCAAAAAATGTAATAAAAAGGATCAATTTTTTTGACCATACAGACAGGATTCTCCTTTGAAACTTCTTCCCTGACAAAAGATGAAGCAGCTCTTCGGAAGGTCGCGGCTACGTGACTACGTTGAGTGTCGGAAGGAACCTATTCGCTGTCCGAAAGAAAAATTTATCAAATTTTATTATTTGATAATGCAAATTTTACATACAAAACTGACTGATTAGTGCCACCTCTTGCAAAATCCTCGAAAATAAAAATCACACTCCTAATACCTACATTGATAATTAATTTTTAAATTAATTTTGGCTTCATGGATCAAGTTTTTTCTCACCTACTACTATATTTTTGACGTTCCTAACGATCATACAGTAGAAAAAAAAATTGTTGCTTAAAAATCGCGTGAGGGAGGAGCAGTGAAACGCTCCTTTCCTCTCGTTGTGTCGGCTAGCTCGCTGCTATCACGTGACCTCGCATCCGTTCCAGATCGAAGAAACGCGTGCGAATAACGATATAGGGCTGAATTTGTAGCCTCGTTTCTCAGAGGCGGAAGGATCCCGCTTATCTTGTATCTCAGCGCCATCGTAATAATAATAAGCGATAAAGTCGGGAGGAAGCGGGCCGCCGTCGCTCACGAAACATCACGCTATCGGTCGCGCTCGATTAGTCACGGATTTAGTAGAACAATAGCTCGAGGAAGAGGAAGCTCTCGTTACGGCTTTCACGGTAGCCGACTCTCCGGCCGGCCACGGAGCCGATATCACGCGCCTGGCAAAGAAGCGTACGTTAAGAAAGATCAACGATCTGCCGGATGTTATTCCAGCCAGGAAAGTGCAAGAATCGCCTTTCGATTAGAGGATCGCGGAAAAAGGGAGGCGGAGAAGGATAAAGACGGCGGCGACGGCGTGCCGAGCCGAGAACACGCGTGATTTTCGACGCGCACCGAGATCCTCCCTCCCTCCCACCCTCCCTCTCCGGTCGTAACTACTTCTCCTAATTAATTGAACGGCGACGCCCGTCGCGGCGGCGTTTCAGCGCGAATTAAAATGCGGAACATGACGCGCGGCAATTAAGCAATTAGCGACGATCGCGTCGGTCCCCGTTTCCGCGAACGACGACGACGACGCCGGGCGCACACTCGTAATCGCGATCCCGTTCGCGTGTGGGCGTTCGCTGCCCTGTAATCGTCGCGATTAATTCCGCCATCTCCGCCGGCCGGCGAGACAGATGGGCAGACAGTGCGGGGCACTCGCCCGATGCGCCACAGGGAGGAGAGGGAGGATCCGTGTCAGGGGGGGGGAGAGAAGGGGAGAGGCGATAAAAGTCGGAATTCTCACGAAGAGCAGCGCGAGCGTAATTTTATAATAATAATCATCAGCGTAATCTCCGCGATAACTCTGCGGAAACATCACCCCCCCCTCCCTCCTCTCTCTCTCTACGTCTGTCTCTTCTCTCGGTCTCTGCCTCGGCTCCGGCACTCCCGGGATTGCGTATCAGCGACGTCATATCGCCGCGCGCTGCTGCGTCGCGGCGGTACCGATACGGCGGTTTCATGCCACGTGCATACCGGCGAGGCATACGCGTACCTCATGTATTCCCAGAATACATGACGCAGAGAGAGAGAGAGAGAGAGAGAGAGGTTGCGCCCTACCGTTACTCGCGCGATAAACTAAGGTGCACATATTACCATCGTCGAGATTATGTTCTTGCATAGCGTAGCCACGTACGTGGCAGTCGTATCGAATTCCGCGGCCACGACGCGAGACACGCAGCGGGCGGGGAGAGAAGGAGCGGAAGAGTGAACGAGAGGGGGGGGGGAGAGGGAGGCTGAACGTTCGCGCGAGAGAGCGTGTTGTAGCTGTCACTGTTAACGACTCGCTACCGTCAATGAGCGGCGATACTTGACGGCTGGAAAAAGTCCTTTAATCTCCGGCGGCACTCCTCTTCCGATAGCGAGGCGTGTATTCGTGGGAGGGGGGGGAGGGGTTAATTGTTATCTAGAGTAACTCCCTCGACTCTGTCTCTCTCTGTCGAAAGGATTCAGGAACTCGCGTCTTATCTCTCCTGCGGTGTGCCTTTTTCACTGATGGGAATTCGATGTGTCCGAAGTGTACGAAGCTGAGGAGTCCTACGTATGTATGTATTATCTCGTAAATTCTTCTTTTTCTTCTTCTTCTTCTTCAACCCGTGTGTATGTGTGTACATCCGCGATTTTTAATGAGAAATCCGCAAAGGAGAATTGTCCCGACCTTGGCGACGCCACCCAAGGTCAAATTCATAATGTCGGTAAATAGATCTTTTGAAACCCTATAATTTTTATTTGAAACATCTTTTTCTAAAATGTTTAGTTTTTGTGATATTTCGAAGAAAAAGAAACGGAAAAGAAGAACAAAAGACCTATTGACCCAAGATAGTGCAAGTTCATTGACATATATGGTGCTTGGCCGTTTCTAAACTCTAGTGAACAATAAGTTGGAGTGAAAGAAATATATTTTCTATCATCCTGATTTATTGCACTGGTTGAAAAGGTCTTCGAAAAAGAACAGACCAAATATTATGAGAAATCAGCTGGAAGTCAGTAATTCCGTAGAACCTATTATATTTTCGTGGAAAAGTCAGTAAGTTTTCTATCTTGCGAATATTGGAAATTATCTGAAATTGGAACGCGAAAACGGTACTGTTAGTACTGTCGGCGCGTTTTGGGAATGCAACCATTATTAGACGCAAATGAACATACAGGCCGGTATTCATACACTCGTAAATCATTCGTGATCTTTAGAAAGCACAGTTAATTATTACAGATTTGTATCCATGAACCGTTACTCCATTGACCGCATCGATATTTCTAGCATGAAATTAACAGATTAACAAGACTGACAAAAATAATCAGAGACTCAAGCCAACGTTATCTTCTTCAAAAGATGACGGACCATGAATACCGACCGAGATGATTGAAATGAAGATGAAGATGAAATCTCAGGACTCGGGATATTCTTTACTTTCGACTCACCGAGTCTCCTTTCAAATCCGAAGCACCTTGCACAATAAATGATTCCACACACCTTCATATACATAATGCGTCACTGCTCAAGCCTCGTCGACAAGCGCTTTCGCTTCCCGATTCAGCGTCTTGCTCAGCAATATTCCATCATGGTATTTCGAAGCACTCATTTATTAACGCGCATTAACTAACACTGGCGGCACTACACTCGCGGCCGATTCGACCGAAGAAATGCATGTCGATGAACGCAATGGCACCAAAAATCGTAACGCGTTCACATCGCTCGTCGGCTCGAAGCGAAATGTGGTCACGTAAACATACCGAGTCCATGCCAACAATTGGAAGGGCTACATCTTCCCCTTCCAATCGCCGACCATTGTTGCTCGGCAGTCAAGAGAGGAAACACACTGCAAGGATCTTCCGGGTCTCGGAAAGTCGCCGAAATGACGCTAGGGAGGTACATACCGAAAGTTTCGCCCGCGGCATTCGCGAAGATCTACGTTTTCTACAGAGGCGTTGTCTTTCATGTGGCACTATTGAGTATCTGACGACGATGACGAATAGGAAATGACTTCAGGGCGGAACAGAGAATGCTAGATATAACGAGTTTTAGAGTTTCTAACTCTCATCGACGTTCCCTCAGCGCGATAAAAGAATGATTAATGAGAGATTACGAGAAAAGTTTATCGTTTCATTTGCTCGTTAATTATATTAACTGAGTAATTTCTGTTTAATTGCTTAATATTTGTTTGTCGCGTGAAATATTTCGAAAAATATTATTCTTCATCTATATAACACAGAAACAATTTCAGAGGCTTGGCGTCCTCGAAATACGTTTGAACGACGAGAATAATAACGGATATTACAGCTCGAGATTGTTCACTGGATAATCTCTCCATGATGACAAAGTGTTTAGGCAGTTACACAGAACCGAAATGTTGAGTCAGATAATGACGTAACGATGTACAAACGCCTTTCAACGTGGAACTAGCGTAATTCTTCTTCAACGGAAGTATTCATCGATCAACGATAGGCGCCAAGAGAGGCCGGTTTCGACAAGAGGCACATTCTGTGAAAAATCCACGATCGCCATTGGATGATTTCACTAGCGGTTACCGTCGTTGAAAACATACCTTTGAAAATAGGCTTGAACCCTTAAGCAGGTATTCATAGTCGGATCTTTTATATTAAGTTCATCTTCATATGCCGTATAAATTATTTCATTGGCTACGGAGTATCTGAAAGTGAGAAATATCGATATTTCATCAATGGGGCAATTTGATTGGCTGAGAATCGTGACATCTACTGATATTCATAAAATATCGTACACGACATTTTTCAAGAATACGAGCCCTGTTCCGAAACCATTTTCGAAAACTTTGGTTTTAGTTACAAGGTTGGTAGACCTTAACTAATTCTCACGCTTGGACGTTCACAACACATGTGTTATTTCTCTTCGCAAACTCGGATTTAGTTACTAACTTTGTAACATTAGATAAAGAAATGGATAGATTCTTTGTTACTTATTATCTTGATTACCGAATCTCTCGATTGTAAAGTCAACCGCATGAATCGGTTGACCAATCACGGAACTTATGAGCTAGTTTAAGGGCTATCAACCTTATAACTAAAACCAAAGTTTCCGAAACCGATTTCAGACAAGGAAGTCTACAAATCACCTCGATAAGCGGTTGTCAACATGCGTTTCCTAGATAATTTCTCTTTGTTAACAAATTTGTCGCAATCCTAACCTTTGCTGGTGCTACTGGCGAATCGGCTGCGTTTGTTTCACGCGAAAACGTCCAAAGTCTTAACGCAGCCTTCGTGTAAACGTGAGATTGCTGCACCGGAAATGCCTACGGTTATTTCATATTTGCACTCGACAGTTTTGTAATCGGGAGACTAATGTCATATGAATTGGTAACGCGAAGAATGAGTAAATATATCCGGAAACTGTGATAGATCCTCAAGCCTAATATCGCCGAGCGACATTACATTGCGTTCTTATTCCTCCTGATTTTGCGAATGGGTTGTACGTGCACTTATTCTAAAATCTGGGTCCTGGCTTTCGTGGAATCATGTTCCTGGATCGAGACCGGCTAAACTGCACATTACGTCGTGACTTTTGCGTTGGCGTCGCATAACAAGCAATCGCGTTGCAATCGCTTCGGAAGAAGTTGCCGCAGCTTCCTGGGATCTCTTTCTTTCTTCCTCCCCCCCCTCTCGCTCTCACTCCCCTCTCCTCATCCCCTTCTCAATATCTCTTTTTTCTCCTTTCTTCCCTCCCTTCTCTCTTTCTTTCCTCTCTCTCTCTCTCTCTCTCTCTCTCTTTTTCTTCGTTACCTCTCTCCGTCCCTCTTTCTCTCTCTTTCTCTCCATCTCCATCGCTGCCTCTCGCGATCGCCCTGACAATCGCAACATGTTTCCACGTGCGCACGAGGCATGTGTCGATGCACACGTGAGTGCACGTATGTAGGAAGAAACGTAGAGGACGATGGCGTCTCAGGCAGGCAGGCGGGCAGGTAGTGACCTTGACCCAGCCAATCAGGCATCCCCGAGGCTGACCTGACTGCTGGCACACATTCCTCCGGATCTATACCGCTCCTTCTGCACAACCTGCCTGCCTGCTCAGCAGCCTGCCGCGACCGCTCTGACCTTCGATATTCCCAGCTGACTCGACCTTCGATCTTCGATAGTCACGAAGACGAGAAGACTATGAGGTAAATATGCACATAAGGTCAACCTCCTCAAAAGTCCATGACCTTGACATATGTTGTTAAGGACATGTTCCTGAGTGTTATGCAGAAAGTTGCAGCCGTCGCTTATTGTTCGTTAAAAAGTTATTAACAAAAAAAGTTGAATAAAATATATGTGATTTTCGAACAACGCGTGTACATATTTTACTATTGTAAAATAATCCGTGGTCGGATAATACATTTTGAATATACATTAAATCTCGAGTATACATTAAAAAATGTTAAATAGTACATATAAGCGGGGAAGAGGCGGGACCCCCTCCCCAAGAAAATCCTAACCGAACTTATTGCATCTTTGTATATTGTTAGGTGTTGAAAAGACTAAAACCTTTAAAACCCATATTGAACAATGTGTGAAGATGCAATAAATTGGGTTAGGATTCTTTTGGGGAGGGCTCCGCCCCTCCTCCGCTTATACATACTGCGTTTCGAAGTAACCTTCTGCAAATTTTAGGTGTTAAATGTACACTGTGTCGAAAAATTGCGCTCGATTAATGATGCTTTTTTTGTTAATAACTTTTTAATAAACAATGACCGCTGGCTGAAACTTTTTGTAAATTTTTCAGGACTATGTCCTTGATAATATATATGAAGTTGAAGATCATCGGCGAGGTATCCCTTAATATGCATAATTACCTCAACTTCTTTTGTTAATAATTTTTTAATGAATAATAAGCGACGGCTGCAACTTTTTGCATAACACTCAGGAACATGTGGTTAACAACATATGTCAAAGCCATGGAGGTTGACCTTATGTGCATATTTATCGACTATGAGACTATCGACTATCAAAACGAGTGGAACTGCGATCCTGAGTCGCTCAAGGATGAGTGATCGTAATTTCTGCGATTTGTTCGTAGAAAGTAAACAAACAGCGTCGACGAACGTCCGCGTCGCGTGGATGTTCCCGAGGCTGCATATTGTGAGAGAAATCGATCGCGACTCAACCGCAGTCGAGTTAGATGAACTCCATTTCAGGATTACACCTTGAAACGAAAGAAACACGGACAATTTCATAAAACTTACAAGGCATGTTCCGAAATCAGTTCCGGAAATTTTGGTTTCAGGTATAAAGTTGGTAGGTCTTAAACTAACAATAATTCATGGCATATTCAAATTAAAATGAGTTTTAACCCATTCGGGATCGATTAATGACGTCACAAGACTCTACCAGCCAATCACAAAGTTTATACGTGTACGTTCGACCCAAGAATTTGGATTAGTGGCCGGTTGCTCCAATTTTTTAGTAAGTTATCTGATAGTTAAATCATATGTTTATTTTTGTTTTTCTTTCGATTTGAACAAATACATTCGACAATCACATGATTATTTCATTTAACTCTGCATAACCTGAAAAATGTACAGCCGAATAAAATATCAAGTAACAAAACAAAAAACTCAGTTTTACATATATTCGTGTGACAATACGTTCAGGTCTGAAAATAATGAGGAAACGTGTGTAATTAAATGCTAAAATATACCTTGACAAATACTCCAGAAATGCTCGAAAGTAAAACTGCGTTGTAAAAAGTGCTAGTTATATATCGATATATTAACGTTACTGCGCTAACGGCGAACTACTAAACAAATGATTCCATAAGTAAGAACTGGAATTCGCCATAATACCATTTCTCTCCTACATTTGTCACTATGTCCATTAATTTTTAATTAATTAATTCTTTAGGATCAATTAATTGTTTGGAATCATTGCTACTTCGGTTCAGGATTACTACTGCATCAGCTGTTTACTGGCTTTGCTAACGCGAGAAACATAGCGGCCACAGCTATGTTGCTCGGTTATACATCTTTTAGGTTATGTAAAGTTAAATGAAATAATCATATAACTGTCTTTATTTTAATTGAAGGAAAAACAAAGATAAACGTATGATTTAACTATCATTTGACTCACTAAACAGTTGAAACAACCGGCTCCCAAATACACCCTAAGTTAGTTTAGATCTGCCAGCCTTATAATTAATCTCATAACCCGCCTTATTATAACTAACGTCAAAGTTTCCGAAATCGATTTCGGAACAGGCCTATAGTCCGAGAAAAGCCCGAGACTCGCTAGCCGATTTTCTCCGGCGTAGATCTCGCCCACCGGCGGTGGACGATCCTGCTGTCTATCGTTTCTCCATTAAGCACGATGAACTCCCATATCGTGTGACCAGTGACGCCAACATCGGAGCGCCCGTGACCGCGTCTATTCATCGCACGAGAGCTTCGTCACGTGCAGCGCGCGAGCGTGTTCGAAATCCGACGGCGGCCCCGGCGAGTCGCGCAGCAGCTCGGATAGAACGAATCGTCGGTAATTCGATCTGCCGGCCGCGGGACTCGCCTCTCATCGGTTCACACAAGCCGTGTTATTAGACTCGCTTGGCTGCTGTCTCCGAGCTACGCATCGCGCCGTAAGCGCGCGCATGCGCGCGCGACACGATTTTCCTCGGAGGCGCGCGAGAACGATTCGTCGCCGCCGCCTCGAATTTATCAAGCAGCTGCGCGCGCGGCGTTATCGAGGCTGTTTATAGTGCCATCCGTGCGGACCGCGACGAGCCCGCAGTGTCTCCTGTCGGCATGTGGCATCGTCGTAAAGAAGGTGCCGTACAATCACGAAACGAGGAGGCAAACGCCGCGGAGACGCGATCAACCGGCTGCTCGCTTGCCATTAAGAAGAGATTACACGCCGCGGGCACATCGGGGTAATCCTCCAGCGCTCTCTCTCTCTCTCTCTCTCTCTCTCTCTCTCTCTCTCTCTCTCTCTCTCTCTCTCTCTCTCTCTCTCTCTCTCTCTCTCTCTCTCTCTCTCTCTCTCTCTCGGGGAGCGATCTTCTTTTCCAGACCGAACATTCATCGCTGGTCATTCTAATGTAATCCGCCGCATTGCGATTTAAACGTCGCGGCCGTGATATTTTATCCAGTTGCGCGCCACGTCCGACGGACGACGGCGGTTCATCCGCTGGACTCTCTTCTGATTTTCCTCGCGATCTGTTCTTTCTAGCTGCACTGCTGAACTGATGCGATAAGTTAGAGTGGGAGAAAATATAGTTGTCTCACTTTAACTTATTACTATAACTAGTTCAGCAGTGCAGCTAGAAAGAACAGACCAGTTTCCGCTCTTCCGTGTGGAATCTTCCCTAGTGATGGGCGATCTCGAGATTCTTCGATCTTTGGGAAATCGATACTTTCTCCACCCAGAAGTCGATTCTTCTTAAATCGATCCCTTATTGCTCGATTTTTTCTGCAGATCGATTCTTTACAATGGACAATCGATATTTTCGATCCGCCCCGGATAGTCTTATTCGTCAATTGTTGTTTGGAAAAGATTATCTTTGGATAAACGTTATTTGGAATGGATAGTTTTATTATTATAAAATAAATCAATAAAAAAAAGAAGGAAGAAAAAGAATTATAATCGCGGTATCAATTTGTGTAGAAATATTTGACCGAATTATAAATTATAATACGTATATCGTATATCTCTTTTCAACAGAGAATCGAGTTTTGATCCGTAGATGTACTTATTCGTCAATGTTATTTCGCTTTATTATTATTATTATTATTATTATTTATTAATATATACGGGAAAAGAGCGTCTTTTGATACACAATGTTTAAAACAAATAGGTCTATAATTATAAAATAAATTAGTAAAAAAGGGAAAGATATAAGAATTAAATCGCGTATCAATTTACGTATAAATGTTTGGTGAAATTATAAATTATAATATTTGTCTTTATAATCAAGAATGATTGATATATTTATTTATAATAATTATATCAATATAATTAATAATAATAAAAAAAAATTATAAAAAAGGAAAGAAAAGAATTAAATCGGTATAATTTAGTATAAATGTTTGTATAAAATCATATAGAATCACCCTTGATATATTATTATCAATATTATATCAATGATAATCGTTAATAATAATCGTCATATTTCGTTTAATTATTATTATTTTTAATATAAATGAGAAAGAATGCCTTTGATACACATGTTAAAAACAATTTAAAAACAAATATATTTGCATTTGAAAATGACTTACTGAAGAAAGGAAAGATGAACATTAAATCGTAGTATTAATTTGTACATAAATGTTTGTATAAAATTATATAAATTATAACATTTCTTTTTCAACAAAGAATTTTCAATAGAGATTTCCGATCCGTTGTTCCGATCCGATATTATACTTATTCGTTAATTTCATCTCCTTTAATTATTATTATTTATTAATATATAGGAAAAGAACATCCTTTGATACATATCATTTAAAACGAATAGATCCACAATTATAAAACAAATCAGTAAAAAAATGAAAATTAAATCGCGGTACCCAAATGTTTGACAAAATTATAAATTATAATAATATTTCTCTTTTCAATAGAGAATCGAGTTTCGATACCTTGATACTTCTATTCGTCAATGTTGCTTCGTTGAACGAAGAATTCACCTGGGGTCATCGTGTGAAAGAATCGGTTTGAATAAAAATCGAATGAAAAGGAATCGGTTTAAAAGTCGAGGTTTGGAGGAAAGGATCCGCTTCCTGAAAATCCGATCGAGATCGGCCATCATTAATTTCCGCGCGACTTGTTGCGCGCGCCAATTAGCGTAATTCGCTGACGAATTGAACGGTACTTACGGACGACACGGACCAGTTTGCGCTAAGACACACTCACCTGGAACAAAAGGGATAACAGTGCATTAGCTTGAGCTGTTGGGACGTTGAAGCGTGTAGTTTAAAATCGCTCCGTCGCGGTGTATATAATAATCTATGTATGCTCGAAGCAAAAATAATAATAATAATTCTAAAGAGTCGTAAGGCCGTGGAACGTGAAGGCCCGACTCCTTGTATTAATGCTCTCCGTATGGTGGGATTTCAAGGGTGTCATCTATTACGAATTATTACCGTCAGGCAAAACGATTGATTCAACTGTATACTGTTCGCAATTGACGACATTGAACCAAGCAATCCGCACAAAACATCCAGAATTGGCAAATCGCAAGGGTGTCATCTCCCATCACGACAACGCCAAACCTCATACGTCATTGACCACTCGGAACAAATTGCTTCAGCTTGGCTGAGATGTTTTGCCTCATCCTCCGTATTCACCGGATCTTGCCCCTTCCGCTTATCATTTATTCCGGTCGCCGCAGAACTCTATGAACGGGAAAACCTTCAAGGATGAAGAGGCCGTTAAAAACCACCTGGATTGGTTTCTCGCCGATAAGCCCCAGACGTTTTACGAACGCGGCATAATAAAGTTGGTGGAAAGATGGCTAGAGGCGCCATCGATAAAGATGACCAATATATAATTCATGAAAATTTATCTTGTGCATCAAAAAATTGTGTTTTATTCTACTCTAAAAGACCGAACGAACTTATTTGCCAACCCAATATTATCTTTATCATAACGCGGAAACTCACTTCTTCCGACCCACGGGACTTCAACTGAACTCTCAGCTGCTCTCGCGAAGCTTGCCTTATTTTCGCAAGTCCATAATATTGATCTCCAAATCATTCCAGCGCGCTGCGGTCTTTGAGAAAATAACAACGCCGCGCGATTTTCCCGCGCTCATTCGCCCGAGGCGCTCATGAAGACTGGAAATACTCCGAGTCGAGGGCTTCGCCCACCGTTTCGAGAAGGTAAACGCTCGGAAGCGCTGTTTGACTTGCTCGAAGCCGCGGGAATGTTTTTCCAGGCCGACGGGAAAACAAATCCCGCGCGTGTTTGCGCACGTGAGAAAAGCCGAGCAGCGCTAATAGCCCATAATATTCGCCGTCGGCGTAACTCACGTGCGGTTGAACCCGAGGGAGCTTTCCGTTTCGCTCTTCCCCTCTTCTTTCCTCACGCGCGGAACCGACGCGCTCGTCGTCCGCCCTACCACGTGACCGCGAGAACAGCCTCATCGCCGGGAAATATTTAAAAATTCCATGCATCGCGATGTGCGCGTAAAGTCTCGTCACGAAACAGCCGGGATCCATGAAGAAACACATGTAAAATTGTATCTGTTTCTATTCACGTAAATCGGTGCTACTGAAATCGGCATCGGTAAGTTATTATTACAGACGTTTTGCGTAAGGCGAGTTTATTTTACTCAAGAAAAGAAAACGCTGCAACTTTTAAAACCATATTGTAAAGCGGTCTCTTCTGACTGCGTCAATCTCAGTCTGTTGGCTATTATTAAAAAAAATAAATAAATAAAAGGAAAAAAGTTGTTATAAATTGTATCAATTAAATTATATTTATTTCAATTTCGATACAATTTCCATAGATTCTTTCTTTATTTAGGTAAATTGCTAATATTGAAACTGGAGTTTATTCTTGAGATTTTACATAAAGCGAGTTCATTTTACTAAGAAATAAAGGCTACAGTTTTTAAAACCATATTATAAAATGATTCTTTTCTGACTCGGTCAATCTCAGATTAGCATTTTGGTCATTATTAAAAAAAAATTATTAAAAAAAATTACTCAGAATTGTGATTTTTTTAATTTTGACACAACCTTTATGGATTCTTCTTTCTATTTATTTAAATTGGTAATATTGAAATCGACATTGGAATTTATTCCAGACATTTTATGTAAAGCGAGCACATTTTATTCAAGAGAATATTTTATTCAAGAGAAGAAGCAATAACTTTCAAAACTATATTTAACGGTCTATTCTGACTCAGGTCAATCTCAGATTGAGTTTTTGGCTATTATTAAAAAATTAAAAAAGAAACTTTCACTCAAAATGATATTCATTTCAATTCACAATTTCCATATAGATTCTTCTTTTTCATTTACGTAAATCGGTAATATTGAAATTGAAATTGATTTCGGACACTTTACATAAGGTGAGTTCATTTTACTAAGAAAAAAGATTACAATCTTTAAAACTGTATTATAAAATGGTCTATTCCGGCTCGGTCAATCTCAGATTAGCTTTTTGGATATTAAACAAAAAAGAATTCACAATTATGATTATTTCAATTTCAACATAGCCTCTATGAATTCTTCTTTTTATTTTATGTATTTTTATACGTAATAAATTGGTAATATTGAAATCGCCATTGGGATTTATTTCAGACGTTTTATACAAGACAAATTTATTTTATTCCAGAAAAAAAGTTATAACTTTTATAATATAAAATGCGGCCTATTTTGACTGGCGGCCGCTATTTGACTCAATTTCAGATTAGCCTTTTGGCTATTAAAAAGAACAAAAATTCACAAATATGGTTATTTCAATTTCGGCAGAGCCTCCATGGATTCTTTCGTTGAAAGGGAAAAGAGAACCCGCAACAGGAAACACGACTGTTCGTGATGCCATTCATCGGTGATGCGCGCCGCGAAGGTACGCTTCGCAATAGGAGATGCACACGCACGTCGGGGGGACATTCCCCGGTCGCTTCCTGGCCTGCACGCGGGAGATCGCGTGCCAGAGGAGTCCGTCAGTGACGAGAAATGCAGACGGTATTTACGAGAGGCGAGCAAGAGAGGGTGCGGAGAACAAGAGAGACAGCCGCGTCAGTGACGCCGAAGGGATGACGAAGCGCGATGCCGCGGAGGGAAAACTTCGGTTCAGGTCGAAAACAACGGGATGCCGGGACGACGATTAGGCGAGAAGGGCAGGGCTAGAGGCGGGAGCGGGAGAACAAAAGAGAACCTACGAGCGGATTATTTTGCGGCCTGAGAATGCCCGCTACCGTGGCGTCCGCGGCAGAATAGGTTCGCCGGATATTGAGAGAAAACCGACCGAAGCGACGGAAACGACACGACGCCCTTTTACGATTATTGCTTATAAACGGGAACCAGGCGCTCTCTGAGCCCAGTTTCCTCCGGGGAACGTTACTTTTGTTGCCCCGAACGGAGCTCGGCAGCCGTTGGCGGGGCGCACCTGCTGCACCTTCCAAACCGCCGCCACGGCAGCTTCGCCGGAGAGCTCCGGAGAGAGACGGGGGCGCTTTTCCTATTCCTTGACCGAGTCACGAGAATTTTGATGAAGTTTTGATTATCGCGTAGATCCGTGATCGAATCGCGAGGCTTTCGTCGAGCCGCGAGAAGCTTGCGGCGTACCACGTCGCGAGCTCGCGGAAGTTGAAAAGAAACGGCGAATACGTTTCTCGCTACAGTTCAGTCATTCTTTTCCTTTGTCGGTGTGTAGAAATTATATTCTGTGTCGAACAAGTGCGTCTAATAGTAACTTAATAATTAATAATTGCAAGTCGATGGTGTGATTGAGCGTGATGAGAACTTGACGACTGCGCTGTGGATAACATTTGCCATTTGTTTTTCAATATTTTTACGATCCGGTCTCCGAGAGAAAATTATATCCGATAATTATAATCATATCGTACGCGTACTAGTGGGTGATCTTCATTCGATTTTCAGAAAATCGATCTTTCCCTCGAGAAATCGATTTTTTTTTTTAATCAATTCTCTTCTGTTCAATTTTTCTACAGATCCATTCTTTCGAACGTTCACCCCGGTTGAATTTCTCATTAAATGAAGTAATATTGAAGAATAAGCACATAAACATCGAAACTCGATTCTCTATTAGAGAATCTCTAAAAACACCGCTTTGTATGGTAAAAATCGAGCAGAAATGGATTGATTAAAAAAAATTGCTTTTCGAAGGAAAAATACTTATTTTCTATTAAAAACTGATCCCAGTTGAATTGTTCATTAAACGAAATAACATTGATAAATAAGCATAATTCAACGGATTGAAATTCGATTCTTCATTGAAAAAAAATCAGTTTTGCACAAATATCGAGCAACCAAGAGTTGATTAAAAACATCAGTTTTTGGAGGAAAAAAATCTATTTTTTTATACTGACCTGAATTAAATTTTTCATTAAACAAAGCTACATCGACGAATAAGCATATCAACGCGCACTCGCGAAACTCGATTTTCCATTGAAAAGAATTGGTTGCACAAAAATCGAGCAAGACAGAATTGATTGAAAAACTCAATTTTTGGAGGAAAAAGATTTATTATTTTTTAATACTGACCTCAATTGAATTTTTCATTGCACAAAGCTACATTAACAGATAAGTATATCAACGCGCACTCGAAACTCGATTCTCCGTTGAAAAGAATTGTACGAAAATCAAACAGAGAAGAGTCGATCGAACAAGATCGAGGTCTAATAAGTAAGAAGATAAATCCTCTCGAGAGCAAATCGAGAGCGTCCATCACCGGTGCACACAGGCGGCTACGCATCGAGGGAGGAAGAAATGGTTAATCCCGCTACGAATTATAGTTATTTTCAGTGTCAATCATACGTTGCTGTTGCCGTAAGAAGGAAGCAACGGCGGCGAGCACGCACACGACGCTGTTATCGCTGTTATCGCTGATACGGTACACGGTAGCACGCTGAGACTACAAAAATGCCTTGCCCGCGACTGTAATTACTTCGCTGTACAATTATATAGTCACAGATATCCGGACACTTTTTGCGCGGGCTCGCGCGTTATCGATATTAAATCGAGCCGAATCGGGCGACTCGAGCCAATTATGCCCTTCCGCGAATAATAATATTCCCGCGCGAGATCGCTAATGCGATCTTCGTAAATGCGCGCCGCTACTCGGCGACCGGATGCGCGCGCATGCGCGCGATCTCCGTGTGCGCGCGACAAAAATACTAATCGCCGCGAAATACAGTCCGGGACATTTGCAAAATCATAGTCGAGCGCGCTCCCCCCTTCTTCTCGCCTTATCGGCGAGCGACTTCTGCGCTCGCTGCGCGCGCGATAATAATAACACGTGTATTCGAATGCAGAATATCGCGGCGAAACTGTCGCAAATTACGACACGACCGCGCCGGTGAGCTAGAAGCTTCGTGGACCAAAGGGTAATTTTTAAGCATTGTTGTAATTATAATATCACAATTTGTCGTTAAGCAATGCTCCTCGAATCACTAAAGTACACGTTGGATAAGCCGAAAAATAATTTCAGTCAACCGCGACATTAAATAGTTGAATAACTAAATTCCTCAAAAACAATGGAGTCCACGTGAGGACTCCCGAGGGCTCCAAAAGGGCCCCAAAGGACCCAAAATCTTTCCATGCATTGTTGTAATTATAACATCAAGACAAGCCGAAACAACGCAATTTCAGTCAAGCATAACATCAAACAGTTGAATAACTCTCAATAATGATGGAGTCCTGTGAGGACTCCGGCTTGCTAAACGACGTTGATTAAAGATCTTTGGTATATTAAGGGTTAACACATTGAGTGCCATCAGTGAGAGGTGATGGCAGGATTAGCAAAAGCATTGAATTCAACTAAATGGCGATATATAGTTGTAAAATTTTCAACATTGTTATTGTCACTGCAATGATGCTAAAAGACTAATGCATCATACAACATATTTAAATATGTTTGATTTGTAACTGCGTACACATTGCGATGTATCATATGAAAATACGGCAAATGGAGGAAAAATGAAGCAGTACAATCTTCGCAGAATGTTCGACCACCTTTTCCTGTGACGCATTTCGCATTTGACGGCGGTGTTAATTACAAGGACAGTCTGAGAAAATGAATACAGAGGACGAAATGTAGCGTATAAGAGTATAATGGATATCATTATCTGATCGTTGGAGAGTTTCGATAAGGATGAGAGGAACGACTGGGTTGTGAGAGAAATAACTGAAGCGGAAACCACCAACTTCGGTAAAAGATGAGAGTGAAATACGAACGCGAGATCGATCAAACGCATTCCAGCGCCGCGACGGGGAAGGGGGAGGGGGATCACCGGGGGGGGGGACGGAGATCGCCAATAAGAAAAATGCATAAAGCATAATAATTCAACTGAACCGTTTTATATATTTTACTATAACATATACACCCAAAAAAAGTATGCTATTTGTAAAGTGATTTTTCCCATAGTCTCATACTTTAAGCGAAGCCTCTTGCAATAAAAGGAATTCCTCTTTGGATAAAGCGAGTAAAGTAAACCATTCATCTAAAACTTTAGATATTATTCTAACTATTTTCCTCTTCTTTCAAGAGGATTCTCTCTTGTATCAATTAATTAATTTTCCTCTTATATCAAGAGGAACTCTTGTCGGCGTGTTTCTTCCTCCTCTGCTCGCACGGAGACTATCTGTGCATGTGACGATCGTCGGCGTTGTCTTTTGTTTCATGGACAACGTCGAGAAACGTCGAAGAGCGAAGGGGAAAAGAAGAGAAATCGTTATTCGGTGTATATTGTTTCGTCATAAATAAAATTTTTAGAGAAGAATTTTTAGGGAAAATCGACTAAAAACATACTGGCCTATATTTTAACGTGAATACATATACAGGATGGGAGGTTATAAGTTTACAGCCCGAAGTGTAAAGGTAGATTGGGTTAAGACAAACATAAAAGTCCTGTACTGTTCTGCGAGATTCGCAACAATTATCGAGTTATTAATGACAGAAATCTGAGGAGTGGGAGCACACCGACGTAGATGATTGGAGAAGCGTTGCAGCTGCTCAGACTACAACGCGGCCCGCTCGACCCAGCAACTATGAGCTGCGTGCGGCGAGACAATCTGTAAAGTAAGAGCTTGCACGGCATAAATGGCAGTTGACTTCAAATATCGTCCTAGTTTTTTTGTGAGCCGATAGATGAAATCTTTGTCGCGAATGCTTTGTGACAAAAGATTCAGTTGGCGTCGAACTCTAACCTGAGAAATACGTTAACCGCCATGAGTGCCGCATACGCATCGCGCTACGAGGCTGTGTTCCCTTGTTCCCACCCCAAAGGATCAAAAATGTCATATGCAGTGGCTGCTAAATACATGGGAAAGTCAAAATCGTTCGTCGCTAAGTGGGTTCAGCAATATAAGAAGATCAAAAATGTCGATGACTTGCCAGAACGTGGCTCGATAGACAAAGTGACGCCGAATATGGAAAAAAAAATTGTGAATTTGTTTAAGCGGAACCCGAGCTTAATGCTTAAAATTTATGAGAAGTGTTTGTTGCCGACTGCTGAACGATGCTTCATAAAAAAGAAACGAGGACTGGATCTTACAGGAAGACAACGACCCAAAACACCGGAGCAAGCTTTGCACCGAGTGGAAAGAGCAGTCTGGCATCGTCACACTTGATTGGCCATCGCAGTCGCCAGATGCAAATCCCATTGAAAATGTGTGGGCATATCTCAAGTACAAGCTTCGTGGAAAAAGAGTGTGCACTTTGAAGCAGTTGACACGACAAATTCGTCTCATTTGGAGGTCTTTACCGAACGAATACGCAGTCAACTTAGTGGAAAGTATGCCTCGGAGATGCCAGGCAATTATCAATGTCGGTGGTGACTGGACTCATTGTTAATGGTATAGCATTTTTCTTCTCATAGAGTACAACAAATCCATGCACTTAAAAATCATTAAAAATAAATTCTTCCACACATTAACCCGTGCACGCTCTTACTTTACAGACTGTAAGTGCGGCGAGATAAAACAACGAATAGCGGCGCATTGTCTTTCCCTCGCCGCGCACCGGCAACAGTTGCTGGATCGACTGCAACGCTTCTCCAATCATCTATGCCGGCGCGCTCCCACTCCTCAAATTTCTGTCATTAATAACTCGATAATTATTGCGAATCTCGCAAAACGGTATGGGACTTTTATGTTTGTCTTAACCCAATCTACCTTCACACTTCGGGTTGTAATCTTATAACTCCCCACCCTGTATACATCCATTTATCACATCGCGTTGCACACTACATTAAATGCCATTTGAAATACTTAAAATTTATGTTCCTTCTACTTTTTCAGCAAAAAGTAAAAAAAAATTTAACTAGAATTTTTTCTGGACAGTTTTATAATAATTTTCTCTCCTTCCCCTATAAAGGAACGTATAACTAATAAGAATAAAGTACAGTAAGAATAAATAATAATCATCTTAAAAAAAGATTAAATAATCTATGTACAAGAGGAAATTTATATTAAAACCAAGATTTGCATCATACTAGCGATGTGCGAATCAAGAATTTTTATATCGAATTGAATCGAATCGAATCTCATTTTTTAAATTTGAATTCGAATCGAATCGATGAAATTTTACTCAAATTCGAATCGAATCGAATGAA
This sequence comes from Harpegnathos saltator, assembly GCF_003227715.2. Lineage (NCBI taxonomy): Eukaryota > Metazoa > Arthropoda > Insecta > Hymenoptera > Formicidae > Harpegnathos > Harpegnathos saltator. Next base: position 751,193 of record NW_020230300.1, read on the forward strand.
ATCGAATCGAATCATTAAAAAATTTAACATGACTATCAAACATGCAAATAATAATAAAAGATTTTAATATGAAAGGGAATATTGATATTGTAATATCATCTTAAAGTAAAATACATATTTAAATATTTAAAGTGATTTATAATTAAGTTATTAATTATAAGTTAAGTTAATTACAAATTAAAGGTTCAAACATACAGGCCCAGATGGCCGATTTTGTAGCTGATTTTGTAGCTGATGCGCGCAAACGATAATGTATTTGATTCCTATTCGAATTATTCGGATTCGAATCATAGGGATTCGGATTCGGAATCGAATCGAATTACATTAGATTCGACTCGATTCGAATTCGAATAGTTCGCACATCTCTATATCATATATATAACATATAATTCCTCTAACTTTAAGAATAATGTGTTTATAATGTGTTTCTTCTTAATTTTAGAGGAATCCTTTTGAGGCCATCTATAAGAGTAAAATCCTCTAATATATTTAAATGATTCTGCTTGAAATTACTTTTTTTCGGGTGTATATACTGCATAACAGAAAATTTATTCCGGAGTTGTGGGCAGATTATGTAGAATTGGTCCGGCATTCAACATGTTAAATGATTCCAACAGATCGCGTCGGACTTCTTTCGCTGCAAAGTGCGCCAACGTGCTTCCCAAAGAAAGGACTCTCGAGAAGAGAGACTAAAAGATAGAAGAAAGAAAGACAGAGAGAGAGAGAGAGAGAGAGGGGGGGAGGGGAGACTGCTTCGCTTATCAAAGCGCGAAGATTCTTCGCGAGAAATAGTGCCGATAACATACGCGGGGGATCGCGACGGATACGAAAAGAGAGCACGTGGAGTCTCTCCTCTCCCGCAAAAGAACGGAGAGCTGCCGAAGTGAAGTCGATTTTTATAGCCACGCAATTACGGCGCATCTTAATGAAACTTTGGTACCGATCGTTTACAACGAGGACGGTTCCGGGGGTTAGAATGTGGGAAGAAGAAGAAGAAGAAGAAGAGAGAAGAAAAAGAAAGGAGAAGAAGAAGGAGAAGGAGAAGCAGCAGGAGGAGCAGAGAAGAAGAGCGAAAAGAAAAATACGAAAAAGGAGCAGCCGCGCGGTCGTTTGATGCGAAATGGCGATTCCGCTCGGCCGGAATCACCCTTAATTTGCGCATCGGTCGAGCCGGAGTCGAAGAGAAAGAGAAAGAGAGAGGCAGGCAAAAGAGAGACGGAGAAAGAACAGCCGAGCAGAAAGAACGAAAGAGGCAGACGCAGTCGCGTTGCTACCATAGACAAATGCACCTGCATTCCGTCTTACTGCATCTCGTCCAATTATCCGCCGCGCTCTTACCAATGACCGAGATAAAGTCCGAGAGTCCATAGGAAGAGTAAGAAAGGAGGAGGAGGATAAGACGAGAGAGAGAGAGAGAGAGAGAGGGAGAGAGCCAGGGAACACCATGGTGAAGTGATTTTACTTGATCATGCAATATTTATAGGCGAGCGAAGATTGAGGGAAGAAAGCCGCGCAGATCCAGATATCCGAGGGAGCGCCGGAAGGGGTGAGTTGTAGCGAGTTGTAGGGGGAGGAGGGGGAGACTCTCTCTCTCTTTCTCTCTCTCACTCTCCCTCCCTCCCCTCTCCCCTCTCTCTGTTTATCTTTCTTTCTCTCGCTGTCTCTCTAATCGCTGCAACCACCGCCGTCGCCGCCGCCGCGCATCGGATTCGCCGGGCATTCATCTGAAACCAGTCGGTCAACTGCGAGCTGACGGGCGACATTAGCGACGAGTTATTACGAGGGCCCTGCCGGGGGCCCTGAACAGAAATCGCGAGTGAATGGTCCCAAGATATCGCGGTTTCTTTTTTTATTTCTCTCGCGAGGAAGGCGAGAGGGAGGAGAGTTCCACCCGCTTTTCCGCCCGGCTCCGTTGCATCAGAGGACGGAGGCGTAGAAAGAGAGAGGAGGGGGGCGGAGGCGAGGGAAAATGAAGTTTCTCATTGGCAAGGTCAGGTCGGAGTCGGGGGGATTCGGCACCGGTGCCGGAAAAAAAGAAGACTCCGGCGAAGAAGGAAGGAGGGACATTTAAATCCGCACGAGAGTATTTCGTTACGAGCACGGAGGAGATCCGCGACTCTCTCTCTCTCTCTCTCTGATCCTTTCGTTCCGAACCAGTCCGGAGGTCCGCGCGGTGTGCGTATCTTTTTGCCGCGGCGCGGGGAACGAACTCTTGCGCGCGGTGACGGGCGGAGCGCGTCTGTCTCTCTTCTCTTCTCCTCTCCTCTTCTCTCCTCTCTTCTCTTCTCTTCGCCGAGCTTGCGAGACCAGTTCGTTATGGTTAGAGAGAGAGAGAGAGAGAGAGAGAGAAAGTGTGTGTGTGTGAGTGAGAAGAGAGAGAAGGTAAGAAAGCAGAGAGAGAGAGAGACGCGTGAGCAAGGATGAGGACGAGGTAGAGCGACTGAAAAATCCCCTACATAATTATTCGCAGCGAAGGCCGTCTTGTGTGTTATGCGACGCACGTGTGAGTGCGTGCGTGCGTGCGTGAGCTAAATGCGTACCTGCTGGACACACGCGGCTCCTCCGCCCGGTGACGAGGGAGAAAGAGCGAATCAAGAGAGAGAGAGAGAGAGAGAGAGAGAGAGAGAGAGAGAGAGAGAGAGAGAGAGAGAGAGAGAGAGGGAGAGAGAGAGAGAGAGGGAGAGAGGATGTAGAGTGAAGGGAGTATAGGGTGAAACAGAGAGACATCACATAGAGAGAGAGAGAGAGAGAGAGAGAGAGAGAGAGAGAGAGAGAGAAAGAGCGAGAAGCAGGGCGGGAGGGAGAGAGGGGGAGGGAATAGGGAAATGAGGAAGAGGGAGGAGAGGAAGAGAGACCGAGAGGACTAGCGGAGGACCTGTATCCGATATACCAGTCTTTGCGAAATGCCGCGGGATTCCAGAAAGTGCCGTGCGATCTCGATTTTCGCTAGTCGATTCGAGAGACGAGAGATTGAGCCGACGTACACACACATACACGCGCGCGTTCCCTCACTCCACGAGTACGATGACGACGACGAGTCGCCAGGCGAGTGAAATCCACGCGTTGCCGCCGATGCGCGCGATCTCCGAGATGCGCGCGAGAGCGTTCTCACATTGACGGTGATGCGAATCGACTCGCAGCATGACGTAGAACGATAACGTTTGGATATAGTGGCCGCGATAGCTCATACGACAGCGGTCGATAGCAGTGAGAAGAGCACGTTAGCGCGACTCCGATCGCGCCTGCAATCGAAACCGGTACGTGATATCGCGCCGCGGCGAGTTCGATTCTCCGTCATGTGAAAATACACGCCGATACGCGGAATCACGACGTTTCCCGAAATCTGAATTTTAGGTGAATTCACCGGAGGTCTTTAACCCTTTCGTGCCTGACCTTTTTTTCTAGGAATAATTTGCATCTAATTCACGTCTTACTAAAGGTTTTTAGGATAGCTGATTATGAATCTGTAGTCAAAATTTCAAAATTCAAATCAGCGAATCCAATATGGCCAATATGGCGAACCAAAATGTAAAATTTTCTTGGATTTGAATAAAATTCATATTCCAGAGATTTTTGGGGTCACTGATTATTATATGTAGTTAAAATTTCAAAATTAGAAATGATGAATTCAATATGCACTGCGTACAAAGTTTCACTCTGTCCTGTTCCGTGCTTCAAAAAATTCTACGAAATGTGAATAAAATTGAGTCGACCTTCTTTATTTACATTTTGTCAACTATATATTGGATACGACTATGTTCGGGGAGGGAATACTGGCGTAGTTCCCCTGACTCCCCCCATCTCGGTCCGACTGGTAGACACCCCGCAGGGGTTTTAGCGAGTAAGAGTCTCACATAACCCTCCGCCCCTCCCAGGGGGTGGAGGATACCACCCATGATGGGTTTCCCCTGCGTTATCAAAAAAAAAGAAAAAAGGATACGACTATGTTGAATTTGAAAATTTTAACTTTAGATTCGTTATCAGCGACTCAAAAAGCCCCTGAAAAATGAGTTTCACTCAAATCCAAAAAATTTCATATTTTGGTCCGCCATATTGAATCCGCCATTTTGAAATTAAGCAGCAATTTTGATTCATATAGCCCTTACGTTGACGTTCAAGATGAGCCCAGGAAGAACTTGCTATTTTAATTTTTGTGGAATATATATATATTTGTCACTTTTACCCTATTTTACAAATATTTGATGAGATTTGCAGATTTGAAGGATGAAACTAACAAGGATGTTGATTTTTGTATGAAGAATCCTATCTTTCTTCTTTAAAATCAGCTTAGGAAGAAGTCACTATCTTTATTTTTGTGGGAGATATGTGGGAGACCATGGATATAATAATTTTATAATATTAAAATGATAGTTAATTTCTATAAAACAATACATACTATATAATAATAAATTATTATAAATTAACTTCTTACTTTAAAACTCTAACAACTAATTTTTACCATAAAACATATGAATAATTTTTTTTGTAGGGGATTCGAAGGTTCATTAATAAATTTTTAGGGGTGCGAAATACAAAAAAAGGTTAGGAAACCCTGTTCTACAAAATGTTTAAAAAAAAAGTTCAAGACTTTAAGGTAATACTCACAAAATAGAGGAAAAACGTCCTAACGAACATAAAAAAAAATTATTATTGTCCCAGAGATTATTAATATATTAATATTATAATATTAAAAAGTTATTAATATTAATATCAATAATAATTAATATTGTCGGAATTATGGACAATTATTTGTTTTATAATTCGAACGAGTACTTGCCCCTGGTACTTTTGTATTTCCCGATGTAATTCGTCCATGTTATTTTTCGTACCGTGCTTTAAAGGAGTCCGCATGCTAAAAAGAAGTCTCTTCGCTCTTGCTCGGAATGTAAACAAACATTTATTTGTCTCCCGTTTATACACACGCTTCAGCAAGCGATTGTTAGTCACATATCTTCATGAACAGTTAACAGGTATAGGGAGCTATCACAAAGTTTCCATAGTAAGAATGACCACTGTATTATTCTAATCAACAAATGGAAATGCATTTCATATATGGCCACACACAGAAAACGAGTAAGTGACTTGCTTGAATTAAAAGAAACAATTGTTCATAATTCCGATATTAATTTTTCCACCCATGTTTTCAGGACCTTTTTCCTCCATTTTGTGCGTATTATCTGCCCCTAAAATCCTGGACCTCCTTTTTTAAACGTACAACTCCATGCAACTTTGAAGTCAAATACTGATATATCGATATTCTCTTAGTCTCATTTCATTTTTAGCCACAAACATTTTGCTTTTTACCAAGGCGCACACATTTCTTTTTTTTACCAAGGAGTTTGTTTACCACGATGCTCAATTTCTACTTTACATATCTGAATGTTTTTTTAGAATAAAACTTTTGAAAACTGTAAATTAATTATTGATGTATATCTGGAGACTAATGCTGTTTATGCTGTTTTCATAAACCGTTACATAATTTGTTTTATTCACGAAAAAAATGGAATTATAAAGAGTTAACTCTATATAATTCCATTATAAAGCGATAGGGGAGACCGGGGCTAGTTGATAGTTTTTTTTAATGAATTTTTCAAGCGTAAGTAACAAATGGAATATAAGCGGCATGATAATTTTTCAATAGCTACATGCTTATACAACATAAAAATTATTTTTTCGATTGAACATTTCTATTAACTTTGTTGCATCAATGAAAAATATAAGGCGACAGTATTTGTAACAACTAACCTCATATATGAGGTCAGTTGTTACAGTTACCGGGAGACAGTTGCCACAGATCTCTGTATTTCAAAGAATGCATTTAATAATTAGAAATAAATGAAAAATGTGCATAACATAACTATTAATATTTTGCAGATAAAATATGTATTCATGTAGGCTTAATGATGTAAACATAAATATATTTATAAACGTAAAAGCATATTTGTCAATTATTTTAACTGCATTAGTGAACTAGTGCTCTTACTGAATTAGTGCAGTAAGTTACGGTAAACAGCTGACAGCCATAACAACAGATCCCGTAACAACCAGCCCCAGCTCACCATATTGACATATCTTGTTTATTGTATAAACAAAAGTATATTTCAAGCTGTCAATATAACTAAAAATTATTACTTTTAAAATAAAGATTCTAAATAAACTGTTGTGCAATCACGATATAATGACCAGATTTATTAATATAACATAATATATACGTCTGATTTATTTTACTTTTGACTATCAAAAGAGACTAGAAATGTTTTCTGTTTCCGAAAATACACTAGTTAGCCTGAAATAACTTATTACAACTAGAGATGTGCGAACTATTCGAATTCGAATCGAATCGAATCGAATCTAATGTAATTCGATTCGATTCGAATCTGAATCCCTATGATTCGAATCCGAATAATTCGAAAATTTCGAATCGAAGATTCAATTATGAATCAAATATATTAGCGTGCATTATATTTGCATGCATCAAGTACAAAACGAGACATTTGGGCCTGTATGTTTGAACCCTTAACTTATAATTAACTTAACTTATAATTAATAATTTAATTATAAATTACTTTAAATATTTAAATATATATTTTACTTTAAGATGATATTATTATACAATACAATATCAATATCCCCTTTCACATTAAAACCTTCCATCATTATGTGCATGTTTAATAGTCATGTTAAATTTTTTAATGATTCGATTCGATTCGAATTCGAATGAAATTTCATAGATTCGATTCGATTCGACATAAAAATTCTTGATTCGCACATCTCTAATTATAACCTGACCGCGATGTTTTTGCAGAATTATTATATTTTTTATGCAATTTTGCAATAATTTTAAATCATATCAACGTGTCCTGCGTATCAACTATCCCTGGTCTCTCCTATTCATACGCACCTGACCGCGAGGGATTTCAATTTTGAGCGAGTCGAGTTTCAGATTGCGCGACTGAACGGCGCAATCTGCGTTTCCCGATCGACTCTCGACGGGATCTTCCTTCGCTAAGCTCGCGGTTAATTAGCGGGTATTGTGCGCGAAGAGTCGATTCTTCTAAATTCGACGCCGGAGTCGCTCGCGGGATGCTGCTCTTTCTTCGAGCATCTCGCGCGCAGACTGCACGAGCGCGAATAAAGCCGCTATAATTCGAGGACTGATCACATCTGCCGATGGTGCCGGTGGTCTGACTGTGCAAGTGTGACTAAACGAGAGACGTATCGCGTGATTCATCGGATTGTTGAGTAGGAGCGATTTGAGAAACTTCAATGAGCGCGCCGCCGCCAGCGTCTAATTGCGATATGACGCGTGTAATCGCCGGCATTGATGCGCAGAACAAACAAAATATAATAGATTTCATATAATCGGCGCGCGCGCATGCGCGCGCCTGTGTTAGCTACGATGTTATCAGATCGGGAATAATTTACCGCCTCGCGAACGTGTGATTAGTACCAACAGAGAGCTCTGCTCATAAGTATTTATCAGAGAAACTCACGAGTATTTATTTATGAGAGAAAATATTGTACAGGCTGCTAAATTTCAAGGGCCGCAACGTAACAGGTCGAATATCTCGAAAACTGAATTATCTCGAGGTCTGTTCTTTTTTTTTTTAGGTTATATTGCTCCGAAAGGGAAACACAAAATTCTACCCATAAAATTTTACGGGGAGAACTTTGTGCATCCAATTTCAACACGATACCGCGTCGAAGTGATTTTCTACTCAATGTTTGATATTCATCGAGAGAGAGAGAGAGAGAGAGAGAGAGAGAGAGAGAGAGAAGGGGGAGAGCAACAAAGCACGAAGCTCGCCGACTGCCCCGAGTTTTCGCAATTTCCGATAACCTCGTAAAACCGACGAGCGAGTCCTGGCGAGTTCCCGCGGAAAACGAAGGGGGGCCTCCGTTCGCCTCCCCCTCCTCCTGCCAACACTCGCTCGCAACGGATCGTTACAGTTCAGCTCACGAATGGAGAGATCGGCGATGGGTATAGGTCGTGGGACCAGGTGGACTAGGTTCGACGACAGTGGGAGACCAAGAGCCAAGGTTACCCCGACGAGGTTCCCCCACGTGCGTACACACGACGACGACGACGACGACGCAATACGTCACGGGTACCTCGCTCTCGACGAGAATCGAGCGTCTTCGTGCGTGTGTACGTCCTCGTCGTCGTCGTCGTTCGCGTCGCTACATGGAGAGCCGCGGGTATACAAGAAGAGTCCGGTGCACTCTCCGAAGGAGAAGCACGGTCATTCAGAGAACGGCAGGCAGGACAAGCGAAGAAAAAGTCTTATCCTGAATGGTGCGAGGACGGATATAGCGCGAGAACTGGAAATAGACGGAGGGAACAGGATAGCAGAGGGAAGACGAGCGAGCGAGAGAGAGAGAGAGAGAGAGGAGGGGGGCGAGAAAGACGCCGAGAGATATTGTGAAGAGCAGAGCAGAAGGGATTTATCGCGATCTGATGTCGACGATAGGACGTGTAGTACCGGCTCGTCCTGTTCGATAATCCTGCGGAGGGCAGAAGGAGAGAGAGAGAGAGAGAGAGAGAGAGAGAGAGAGAGGAGAAAGAAAGAGAGAGAGAGAGAGAGAGAGAGAGAGAGGACGCGCTGGATCTACGAGTTCTTGAGCGCTCGAGAGTGCGCGAGCGGGAACGTGTATTCCGTGCGCACCCGCGCGAGGAAGGATAATTTGTAGCGTTGTAATTGCGATTCATCGATCTCTCAGCGATCTCTCCGCGACGCTCGCTCGCTCGCGCGAGCGGAAAGCGCGTTTCATAGAGAGGCACAATCGTAAGATATTCGCGCGTCAAAGCTAGTTACGTCGAGGGAGCTCGCCTCTCCCCCCCTCCCTCTCCCCGCCCCCTCTTATCCCACGTGTACCCATAAATCCTGCGCTATAGGGCGCGTAGGTAGATCATGTGCAACGATGTTGTCTTCTATGAGGCAACCGGCCGCGCGCGGCATGTATGCTCTTTCTCTCTCTCTCTCTCTCTCTCTCTCTCTCTCTCTCTCTCTCTCTCTCTCTCTCTCTCTCTCTCTCTCTCTCTCTCTCTCTCTTTCTCGGAGCGCTCTCGGCACGCTCGCGCGGGAGATCGATGACGGATCGATTTACATACAGGCACCTAGGACGGCTATTCAGCATCTGATAAGGCGTCGGGTAAGCGGACTCGTGAAATATCGCTCGCGTCGGCAAAAGTCGCGCGTTTCCATTCGGCGACGCGCTACCGGGAGGCGTGATTAAATGCTCGCGTTCGATCGGCTCCATTAATCCTTCGCTTGCCGCCTGCGAAAATGCTCCGACAGTCCGGGGCTCACTTGCGCGCTGTGCGTGACTGTTCGATTAACGAAATTCGCGTATGACGGCCGTGACGGAAAAGATGGCCGCGGGCTGTAATTTGCCCGGTGATTGCTAAATGCTACCTTTCTGTGGCCTTCTTAATGATTAACTTGGGCCACGTTAAGTTTGTTTTGAACTTCTATTCTTCTGGCTACTTGAGTAAAAGATTTTTATTTACCTCAAGCTTTTTGTGCTGTTAGATTTAATCGGATTAGGTTAGGTTAGGTTAAGCGGCACGGGATACCATCTGAGGCAGAAGTTTCATTTTTCTTGGAAAGAAAAAGAAAAGAAAACAAAAAATTGATAAATAAAAACAATGAAGGAAGAAAAAATTGAGTTGGGTTAGGTTTGTTTTAAACCTCTCTATTCTTCTGGCTATTTACTAGTAAAAGATTTTTACTCATCTGAAGTCCAGTTTTTGTGCTGTTAGATTTAGTCAGGTTAGGTTAGGTTAGGTTGCAACTGCGTGCTGTTACACGAGGTTTTTATTTCTTTCTGGAGAAAAAAGAAACAAAACATTGATAAGTAAAAATAATGATAAGAAAAAAAGTTGAGTTGGATTAGGTTATGTCTGTTTTGAACCTCTATTCTTTTGATTACTTCTCTAGTGTTTCACAAGTTTCAGAGCAGGCTCTATTCATTATCGCGCGATTTTTCTCAAATTTCCTAGTATTTCCTATTTTTCTCTTCAAATATTGAGTTATTTTTTAATGTCTCCGGATTTTTAATTTTTCCGCGCAATATTCTCTAAGACACAAATTTCTCATCTATATATCTCTCTCTCTCTCTATATATATAAAATATTCTGTAAATTTCATGGAAGTGCGCGGTGAGGAATTCTTACCAAGATTAACACAGGACTACACACGGCAACAATAGCAGCGAGACCGACGTGAAATTATACGACTACAGTTGGCGGCTGAGATTAAACATTTCTCTTACCAGTGTCTCAACCTTTGCACCTCCCATACGAGCACTTCTCCCATATGAGAGGTGAGGACGAGAAAGATTTCCGAGCGATTAAGCCGTCTCAATTAATTCGACCTGAGCGTTCCGCTACGAGGGAGTTCGTTCCCTCCTCCCCTCCCCCTGTCAGTGATACCATAACGTCGAGCGCGAACCGCGTTGTGTCGCGCACCTGCGCATCCGTTGGACAGCTGGGTGCGATGGGATCACATAGCGCGTAACGGTGTCGCGGAGAAACGAGAGAAAAGGAAAGACCGGGAGAAGAGAAGAAACAGCTGACGACAACGACGACGACGACGACGACGATCGTCGTCTCACTGAGCGTTAAAGAGACATGCCGGGGTAATAAGATAAAAATAATCAGACGTAAATCGTGGTGGATATTAATATTAGCGACGACATCTCACCGATTTCAATGACCTTGACATTGTTGTCAAAGATAGTGCTCTGGCTAATTCGTAAGAAATTTTTGCCGTCGCGCGTTGTTTATTAAAAAGCTATTAACAAAAGAAGTTTCATAACTAGAACCTATTTTTCCGACACAGTGTGTGCACACACATTAAAAAATGTTAAACAGTACGTATGAGCTGCATCTTCTCCGCGGAAAAACCTAACCTAACTTAGACATCTTTATACGTGGTCGAACGTTCTTGAAGAGATTCCCTTAAAATATCTGATTGAAGAACTATGTACAAAAATATACAGAATAGATTGGGTTAAGTTAGCCTTTCTTCGGGGATGAGGCGGAGAAGGGGCTCTTCTCTCTGCCTCTCTCCCGCTCATATGTACCATTTAACATTTTTTAATATATGTGTGTGTGTGTGTGTGTGTGTGCGTACACACTATGTCGGAAAAGTAGGCTCTATTTGTAAAACTTCTCTTGTTGATAACTTCTTTGACAATGAGCGACGGCTAAAACCTTTCGCAAGTCAGAGTCCCGTGTCCTTGACAACATAACCTACGTCAAGGTCACTGAAATCGGTGAGATTGCCACTAATATTAATATTCACCATGTACTTCTTTAATGCAATTGCTTCACCGTGCGCGATTACAGTGGAACGCAAAATATTAGCAAACGGGACCTTCTGCGTGCAGAGAACAACGCAGGTCGTCTCGAGGGACTCGGGAAAGGAGGGAGGAAGAGGAGGAGGATCGTAAACGCCGCGAGTGTGCTCGCGAGCGCGGGAGAAACAATTACATATAGTTAACGCAGACAAGCAGGCAAATTGAGCAAAAGGCAGAGGCGAGCAAAGGCACGGGAGCTCTCTCGGCGTAACCTGGATATAAATTACCGCATCGCGTGTCCTTAGCGAGCGCGCGTAATCCTTGCTCTCCGCCGTGTCTCGTTTCACTCACGGCTCTCCGTCCGTCTGTGTCATTCATCCTTTGTTACTTGTTTTGCACGGCGGGGCATTTAACGCGCCGGAAGTGGAAGGTCTTTATTCATGAGTCAGGATATTCCTCGTGACGAAGCGCGGCGCATTAGTCACGCATGCTTCTACGAGCGATGGCGAGGAGCACGAAGTAACTCGCGAGAATTCGACTATCGACAGCGAGACATCCTTGTTATCCCCGCAGGATTGCTCTCAGCTCTCGAGCTAGAAGGTGTTTATCGATATTCGATATCATCTTCAAAATCGATCAAAATCGAATTTGACGTTACTTCGTTTTTAACTACTTCGTTGACATTGAGAAATAGCATCAACTGACCCAAAATGGCAACACATAAATCATGTTTGATTTTTATAAACGTCGGTACTAAAATGTTTTTTAGGTGGTTGAGTACAAATTTGAAGTCAAGATATGAAAATTCAAAATGGCCAATCCAAAATGGCAACCAAAAAAATATATCTGATTTTTCATGACGTTCGATATGCAGGAGTTTTCCAAATTGTTGAATATGAATTTCAATTGTTATAATTATTGTGAAACTCAATATCTAGAGGTTTTTCAGGTTGCTAGAAACGAATTTGAGTTTAAAATTTGAAAATTCAAGATAATATATGTAACATAGCGGTTAGATTTTTTTTAGAAATTTAATAAAGAAATATTTTGGATCCGCCATTTTAAATTGCCAGATTTTGACCTCAAATTCTTATTCACCTGAAAAATTCCCAGATACCGAGTTTCATAATAATCGGACTTTAATTTTTTGATTCGCCATTTTGGGTCCGCCATTTTGAATTGCTATATTTTGACTTCGAATTCTTATTCAGTAACCTCAAAAATCTTTAAGTACTAATTTTTACGAAAATCGGACCAGTAAATAAAAAAATAAACGATGTGCGTATTAGTGCGTCAATGCCACTTATAGCACATCTTTATTTTCACGCAAAAGCGCGTCAATGCCAACGAAGCGGTTAATGTACAGATACCGAATAGGAAAAATGTGAATAGAGAATTGAATGAATATTTTTTTAACTGACGAATACCTGTCTAAAAAAAAAGTGTATGTTTTAGAAAAAAATATATTAATATATACAGAATGGGGCATTTAAATTGAGGCGCTTAATACATAAAAAAATGAAGCAAAATGAAAAGAGCCACAAGTTTAAAAGATTAGGATTTAGGATATTAAAAAATACGAAATTAACCTTTATATCACTTTAAATAATGTCCTCCTTGAAACTCTACAACTCTTTTCTGAAATATTTCTTTCTACTTTGCTATATTTTTATATACTCAAGCGTTTCGATTTAAATGCCCACCCTGTATATACTGCATTCCGATATGCATTATCGGTACTGAAAGTACATAACTATATGGTAGATTTTTACTATGCAGCGAAACATAAAAATTTAATTTTTAACTTACTTTTTAAAATTTAAATGTTTAGTGTGTGTGACATTTTTAAAAATAAATATTAATATTAATAAATTGTTAATTTATTTATTCTAATAAATCGTTAATGCATTAGTATCAGCAGGTTAATATTGCCACTTCTTAAATTGTAATTTTAGTACAGTAATAAAATATTTCTTTCTTAATATTCTCATTTTGCACTAAATCGAAAATGCAATACAGATTCTAAAGCTCTTATTAGAAATAAAAATTATACGATATACAGAATGTCCCACTTTAAAAGAGCCAGGCAAAAATCTCGAAAGATATGAAAGATATTAAGAAACGTTTCAGAAAAAAGTTGTATGGTTTCAAAAAGGACATAAACAAGTATATCATTTTGTTCACAAACAGGCACCACTTTCGAGATATTCACTTTTCGAAATGATCACTTTTTTTTTAAACGATCCCTGATCACCAGCTTTTTTCAAATGGAAATTCCTATTTTTCATTATATCATCCTTTTCTATCAACCAATTTTGACAACTTTTGTCTAAAACATTTTATTTGCCTAATATTTTTTGAGATATTTGAGAAAAGCCTGGCAACATTTAGCTTACGATATCTCGCTAATTATTTGTTGAAAAAAAAAATAGTCCTAGACTTTTTTTACTTTATTTAGTCTCAGGAATATATTGTTACAATAGTGACCTGACTTTTGTTAATCTGATGATTCTGAAATTTCCAAAGGTTGATAAATTCTCGGGGAGATTGATTTGCTAAAAATATGGTAGATAAACGGAGACGTTTTCCTCGCTTAGCTTCCATGGCTTTCTCCATGGATCGCGCAACCTTGCACAATTTTACACACGCGATTGATTATACTTTGCAAGACAAAGTGGTATCATAGGAGCGCTCACCGTCGCGGCATTCAACGTGTTAACTATGCGATTAAAGATCCAAGACTCTTTGACCTCGCTCAATTGTTCGATCGACCGGTTTTAATCTTCGCTGGAAAGCGCGGTGTCTCTCATTCCGCGCGGCCGAGCAACCTGTTTCCCCGTTTCTGCCTCTTGGAACACGTGCTCTCTATCGAGAGTTTCGCAACAGAATACGCGAGGCTGGCGGAGACTTGTTAGTCGTGTTAATCCAGCCGGGGAATCGACTGCGGCAACGATTATGATTAAAAGTCACGAGGCGCGATGGAAAATATCAATATGCCACGCGCACGCGCGATGATGCATCGGCTCTCAGGAGCGTGCGATCGGCGAGGCGGAACGGGGCGAGGAAAGAAGGCCGCTGAAAGCGGCCCCTACGGGCCGACGATGCAACAGGTGTGTGTAGCTTTTTTCACCGCGCAACAGGGTGCGTGCGAGAGCCGTGTGGGAAGGGGTGGCTTGGCGCTTGGTTGAATGCGGGAGCGTGAACGGCAAAAGTGCGTGTGAGCGGAAAGGTCGCGCATCCGGAAAATCATGAAACACACATAATTGCGCCTCTCGCGTGACGCAGGAGGCACGAGGTGAAGAAACCTGGCTGGGCTTTAAAGGGCTGTCCCGGAGAATCGCCCTCTTGGAAGCCGAAGCGATCAGGCCGCATTTTTTAGGAACTTTGTCAAGTCAAGAGCGACGATCTTACTGCACATCAGTGCTGAAACGAAAAGTGAAAATTGAAGACTCGAGATATATTTGACGACATTTGGGACGAATCGAAGATTGAAATAAAAATTAATCCTTTGTGTGGCAGTGGTAAGTGTTTACTTAACACCATTTTCTCCTTCACTTTTACGACTGTTTAGTTTAATGAAAATAAATATGATCTTACATATTTTCTGATACTTGCTTTGCATGTTTCCCATCCGTTTTTTTTTATATCCGATTGTTTATCTTTAATTGTTGACGAACGAATAAAGTTGAAAAAAGCGGTTTAAAAAAAATGTTTAATTTCTTGGAAAAGATTTAAGATTAGAAGCTGAAAACTTTCCTAAATATATTTCACATGTCAAAATATAATATATATTTTTTCACACGTTAGATTTTTTTCTACAAACAGATTAATTGAATCATGTAAACCTAACATGAAATTAGTAATTAACTATTTAAAAAATGATTTATTGATTTTTTACAACAATTTATTTAGATTCACACTCTAATTTACCTCTATATACCAGTCATATTGGATCTACCATTTTGAATTTTCTAAATCCGACTTCAGATTTGTAACTAGCGACCCAAAAGAACACAGAGATGCAAGATTTTACAGAGATCCGTGAGGTAAAAAAAATGAGTCATAGGTTAGGTTAACTGCAGTCATAGATATAGGATTAAATTCCCTTTAAATCCTCTCAGAAGGGAATTCCTACATCAAAATCATCCCAGCGGCTTGAAAAAGAATTTGCAAAGAGCTCTGCCTCGATTCAAAATAAAATTGGAAGGAATAATTGTTGCATACCGTGGAAACTACATATCATCCAATCGAAGAATGAGCAAAAGACAAGAATTTATCAAATAAAGTTGGAAAAAGCAATTAAACAAAAATTTAATTGCTTGGAATGTATTTAACATTAGAGACTGGAAACTTTATTGAATATTCTTCACATACCAAAATATAATACACATTTTTTCCAGAATTTTTCGCACGTTAGAATTTTTTATAAACAACTTGTTTGAGCGAATCTTGTAAATTTGACGCGAAATTCGTAATTAGCGATCTGAAAAACTTTTATGTCTATGTGTAATAGACTTTATATTTATCCAGGCTTACACCAATTTATTCTTATATGCCAGCCATATTGGATCAAACTTTTTTGATCCGATTTTAGATTTATAATTAGCGATCCAAAAAGTTTCACAGAAATTCGTTAGGTAGAAAAAATGTGCCACACAAAGAGTCAAGATGAAAAATGAATATTTTCGAATCTTAAACGCGTGAGTGGTTTCCGACAAGCTCGATTAGCGTTGAATAGAAAATTGTTTGCGAAATCGCCTCGAGCGATTTCCCCGCGACAAGTCCACCTATGTCCACCTATGTGTCGACGGATTCGCCTACATGGCCGAGTTTTCCAGCCGCGTTTCGCAATAACAGAGAAACACAACGCGATCCAGCTAAAGCGGACGAGCGCGTAAAGCGACCTTTCGCTGCAGCATTGCAATGCGAATCGCCGCGAGAATATCCTTCGGGGCGAGCGGAGGAATGTGAGGCCGTAAAACCTTTTGATATTTTCGCATCGATATTAATTGAGAGCGTCGGCGGTCCGGAGTTCCGCGGGAACGGGGGCAAAACGATCACATTGAGCGTGCGTGCGAGTCACAAAGAAAAAGGACAATCGATCAATATCGTCCTGATTCGCGCTTTGCGATGTACAGAAATATTTCGTTCAATTTCCGCGCTTGCGTGTGTACCGAGTCCGTATCTTGTATCTATTTCCGAGAGACGTTCCGTCAACATTCCAGCTCACTTCTTCAGGGTTTCAGAAAAACAGCCGGAAAACAGTCTTCAAGGAGCGATCTGGATGGAATGCTCACGAAACAAATCCAAGATGGGCGCGGCACAAATCCCGGAGAAGAATATCGAACGCCGACACACAATGCTAACTAAACATACATTTGCGGACGAAAGTCCTCATTTTTTTCACAAAAGAAAAAAAGAATAAGATATTTTAATTAGTGAGAAAGAAAGGAAAGATTAATTCAGCAAAATTCCAGCACCAAAGTGAAGAAAATATTACTATTTATCGAATGGCAGCAAAATTTTGTTATCAGAATGATTGCATATACTGATGTAATTATGTCAATAAAATTCCAGAGATTATTCATCTGCCGGAGAGAACCATTTCTACATAATATTTGAATTTTTCTATTTCAGAGACTCGTCACACACCTTTTTCTGTAGAACATTCCGTAATTTTTTTTTCAATGATGTAAAAACATCGTGACGAGGAAAGAATTTCTATTTTTATATTTTTTCTAAATATTATATATTATTTCTATAGAATTTTCTATTTTCTATTTTTTACGGAATTTCTATCTTTTTCCTCCAAAAATAATATTAAGAATTCGAAAAAAGAAAAAACCTTTCACATAATCTAAATTAACCAATTTGGAAGACAAATTCCTTTGGCTTACATATAAAAAGAGGAAAAAAGAACATTTCTTTGATTTACATACAATTTTCGGTAAGTATTCCCCCTCCCGCGTTCATCACCTTTTATACACGCATGACTGCGAAAAAGATTTATCGTCAAGCGCTCATCCCGTTCTATACGGATCAAAGAGAAGAATCGCGAAAGCGTAAAGCGACTGGCGAGTTTAATTTCTTGGAAAATATTTAAGATTAGAAGCTGCAAATTTTCCTAAATATATTTCACATGTCAAAATATAATATATATTTCTTCACACGTTATATATTTTTTTATAAACAAATTAATTGAATCATGTGAACCTAATATGAAATTGGTAATTAACGATTTAGAAAGTGATTTATTTATTTTTTATAGCGATTTATTCAGTTTTAGACTAATTTATTCCTATATGCCAGCCATATTGGATCTGTCAATTTGAATTTTCGAAATCCGACTTTAGATTTGTGACTAGCGACTCAAAAATACACAGAAATGCAAGATTTTACAGAGAGATCCATCAGGAAAAAAATGCGTCATAAGTTAGGTTAACTATAGTCATAGGTATAGGGTTAAAATCCCTTTAAATCCTCTCAGAAGGGAATTCCTGCATCAAGATCATCCCAGTGGCTTGAAAAAGAATTTGCAAAGAGCTCTGCCTCGATTCAAAATAAAATTGCAAGGAATAATTGTCGCATACCGTGGAAACTACATGTCGTCCAATCGGCGAATGAATAAAAGACAGGAATTTACCAAATAAAGTTAAAAAAAGGGAGACTGCTGCGCTTGCAGTCGAGAAGCATGTCTTCGCGGCTTTACATTTGGAGCGTCGGCGTATTCTGCGCTTTTATTATCGCGGGAGATCCCCGAAGACGGTGCCGGCGGTGGTAGTACTTTGCGACTGTCATTACAGCTACAAGAGGAACGCTCGAGGGCAGCAGCCTCTCTTCGACATCCTTCGCGGAGGAAGTGACACGCGATATATACACCGGCGAGACGTACGCATGCGTGTGTGTATAATATGGATCTGCGGTGCGTGTAACGTTATGTAAATAGCGCGCGGGGAAATGCGTTTTATACACGGACGTGGGAGTATCAAGATTTCCGTGAGGTCTCGCGTTACCGACCGCGACGTGAGAAAGAAAGGAGAAAAAAAAAAGAACGAAATAGAGAGAGAGAGAGAGAGGGGGGGAGGGAGGGACGTCAGTAATTCCGAGATTTTTTGCGGATTATTATGTCCGTAATGCGAGCTCTCTCGAGTTCGCCGTCGGCGCGGAAATTAACGCAACTGCCTCGGAAATATCTCAAGCCGAACTTCCTCTCATCGTCGCGTTCGCAAGTTTCGAGACGCGAAGATTCATGTCCGCGGATGAGACGGATGCAGCAACGACTCGGTTAAATAGATCGGAAGGTGCGGCCAACACGCTCGCGGCCAAACGCGGGATTCGGAGCACCATGGTTGCATAGTTGGATTTGAAGTTAAATTAGTTAAATACGACGTTGAGAAAATTGTAGTATTTATGAGTATATTTGTACGGTGGAATCATTACAGCCAAGAAAATTACTTTTCTAGCCATTGCTACTACTGTATTAGTCATAACAATATTATATAGCACAATGTTGCCGTCATTTTTTGGTTAGAAGAAGGGAATTATGGCTGACATCGAAAGTGACTACAACTTTAGTCAGTCACGTTATTTTCCGCGAGATTCGCCATTTTTCCCCCCCGAATATGGACGTATAAAGTCGTTTTGAATTCCACTTTACTCGATATATTATCTTTTTGGTTAAAAGAAGGAAATTATGGCTGATACCGAAAGTGACTACAACCTTAATCAGTCACGTTAATTTCCGCGAGAATCGCCATTTTTCCTGCCCGAGCATGGATATATAATATCATTTTGAGTTCAACGTTCCATAATATATTATTGCCGTCATTTTTTAGTTAGAACAAGGAAATCATGGCTAACATTGAAAATGACTACAATTTTGGTCAGCCATGTTAATTTCCGCGAGGTATGCCAGTTTTCCTTGCCAAGTACGCACATATAAAATTGTCTTGAGTCCAATGTTCCATAATATATTGTTGTCATTTTTTGGTTGGAACAAGAAGATTAAGACTGACACCGAAAATGACTACACTTTTAGTCAGTCACGTTAATTTCCGCGAGATTCGCCATTTTTCCTCCCCAAGTATACACATGCAAAATTGTTTAGATTTCATCTTCAAATGCGACAAGAATCGGTTCTGGGATGAACTTGCGACGATTCTAAGCACACATAGGATAAGTCCGTGATAGATGGACATAGTTTTTTTAATTGGAAATAACACATCTGCATTAATGCAATAAATGGTTAACAACATATTAACACATTCAGTAGAGGATAATGTTTAAGGTGCAGAAGAGTTTGTGTGAAAAAAAATTCATGGGACGCCAACAATAACGAAATATTAAAAATATTCTGTGAGGGATAGACGGTCAGGTGTCCAGATTAAGATGGTCATACAGTCTGTAAAGTAAGAGCGTGTAGGGCATAAATGGCAGTTGGCTTCAAATATCGTCCTAGTTTTTTTGTGAGCCGATAGATGAAATCTTTGTCGTGAATGCTTTGTCACAAAAGATTCAGTTGGCGTCGAACTTTAACCTGAGAAATACGTTAACCGCCATGAGTGCCGCATACGCATCGCGCTACGAGGCTGTGTTCCCTTGTTCCCACCCCAAAGGACCAAAAATGTCATATGCAGTGGCTGCTAAATACATGGGAAAGTCAAAATCGTTCGTCGCTAAGTGGGTTCAGCAATATAAGAAGATCAAAAATGTCGATGACTTGCCAGAACGTGGCTCGATAGACAAAGTGACGCCGAATATGGAAAAAAAATTGTGAATTTCTTTAAGCGGAACCCGAGCTTAATGCTTAAAATTTATGAGAAGCGTTTGTTGCCGACTGCTGAACGATGCTTCATAAAAAAGAAACGAGGACTGGATCTTACAGGAAGACAACGACCCAAAACACCGGAGCAAGCTTTGCACCGAGTGGAAAGAGCAGTCTGGCATCGTCACACTTGATTGGCCATCGCAGTCGCCAGATGCAAATCCCATTGAAAATGTGTGGGCATATCTCAAGCACAAGCTTCGTGGAAAAAGAGTGTGCACTTTGAAGCAGCTGACACGACAAATTCGTCTCATTTGGAGGTCTTTACCGAACGAATACGCAGTCAACTTAGTGGAAAGTATGCCTCGGAGATGCCAGGCAATTATCAATGCCGGTGGTGACTGGACTCATTGTTAATGGTATAGCATTTTTCTTCTCATAGAGTACAACAAATCCATGTAC
Organism: Harpegnathos saltator; assembly: GCF_003227715.2. Lineage (NCBI taxonomy): Eukaryota > Metazoa > Arthropoda > Insecta > Hymenoptera > Formicidae > Harpegnathos > Harpegnathos saltator. The sequence continues at coordinate 771,723 of NW_020230300.1, forward strand.
TTAAAAATCATTAAAAATAAATTTTTCTACACATTAACCCGTACACGCTCTTACTTTACTGTTGGACATACGTCATCTCGGTAATGAATTTTTAGGTTAAATACGATGTTTTTTCAGTCGTTTAAGCCCAGCAGGTCTAATATTGTAACTCAAAATAAACCGCAAGGTATTATTCCAACGTGTGAAACATTTTGGAGGTTAATAGAAACATAAAACATTTATTTACTCATAATAACAGTGTTTCTGTGCATCAGTCATGAAACACACGCACTCGTGGCGTATATCCAACTCACAGCTGATCGATCAGCGCTGACGCCTAGCATATATCAACAAAATTACAGCAATTGACCATCCATCCCATGAGTACCCGATTCAGCGTAAGAGTGCCTACACTCAGTTTCTCAGCCGCCCTCCTCAGTGTCCCGCCGCGCCGTTCAGCTTGGGGTCGCTGGGCGTCGATGTCAAAATAGGGCTACCGTTGCCCACGAAGCTCGCACGATCATAAAGGTGGGCACAGCCGCGCGGCGGCTGGACGAGAGGCCGCACATAACGAGGCGTGTGTAAAAGCCCGTCCTGCCATAATCGGCGGCGAGCGAGTCGTACGGCCTGGTTGTCTGTATCTGGAGCGGAATCCGCAGAAAAACGCCCGCTGGGAATCGCGCGTCGTGCAATCCCGCCGTTTTCCCATTCGACGTATCTTTGCAAAAGTAGGCGGACGAACGCGCGGGAGAGGGGAAGGGGAGATTTTGCATCCGCGCGTGCGAGAGCGCGTCCGAGATTCGACTCGTCCAGTCGTCGTCGTCGTCGTCGTCGCGAGATCGTTCCTCGCGCAAATCCGAGGAAACTCGACGGCCAATTTGTACGTTCGCTCGCACCTCCGGGAATCGGCACGCTCGCTCGGCCGGTCGACGATGACGAAATAATTGACCGTCCGCTCACGTTGGTAATAGGGTTCGTGAGGGCAAGCAGCGAGACTAATTAACGAGAAAGAGAGAGGAGCGGTACGTGCACCGACTCCTTTTGACCGGCAAGAAAACGCGGATGGCCGTGTACCTGCCGACCCACCGGTCGTTCGAAGCGGCGCCGTGACCTGAGCGCGAAATTTGCGACTCGGGCCGACTCGACGCTCGACGGGCGAAATCCGCGAAAAATCGCCGATCGGCCGCCCTAAGCTAACGGTACTCTCTGACGCGAGCCAGCAAATATTTCTTCGCTCGAGAGTCGTCTTCTGGTCGGTTCGTTGTTAGCGGTACGCGAGCTTTCTTCGCGCTCGTCGCGCGAGTAGGACTGCCAGATTCCCTCCTCTGGGAAAATGTGACTTTCTTTCTAGGCGAAAAGTTTCACTACAATTGTACGCGGTGTCGGCCGTATTCTCTTGCTCTGACAAGAAGGCAGCAACAATATGCAGAAACGATACGCAAAAAATTATTACCAATAACGCTATAGTAACACTTGCTATAAAAATAACTCTCATTATAGTCGGCTCACTAAATTCTCTAAACATATTAAATAAAAAAATTTTACTAAAATTATATAATCATATGCAATATTAGCCGCATTTTCTTTCTTTAACAAAGAAGCAGCAACAATATGCAAAAAATTACTACCAATAACGCTATGTGGTAGCACTGGCTATAAAAATGATTCTCATTATAATCTCGGCTCACTAAATTCCCTAAACATATTAAATAAAAAAATTTTACTAAAATTATATAATCATATGCGACATTAGCCGCATTTTCTTGCTTTAACAAAGAAGCAGCAACCATATGCAAAAACGCTACTACCAATAACGCTATGTGGTAGCACTGGCTATAAAAATGATTATCACCAGTTTACTAAATTCCTTAAATATTTCACTAAATTTAATAAATAAAATATTTCACTAAACTTCTATGGTGTTACTTCTATGGCCTACTTTCTTGTTATTCTAACAAAAATGCAACAGCGGAAACAAAAAGATTATTATCACGAATGCTATAGCAGTACTTGCCACAAAATTGATTCTCCTCGCTATAATCATCCACAAAATTTTCATATGCTTTCTATCATGAAGATCGGAAATATTTTTTTGTCTTTTTGCTTGTTAGTGTGTATAATTATCCTGCCATAATTATCACAGTCACTACCTAATAATATTTTTGTCAATATATTTTTGTATCTTAGTATATATATATATATATATATATATAAAATACATATAGGGTCTGCCAAAAGTTCCGGAACGGCTAATTATTTCAAAAAATAATGATTGTTTAAAACAATGTTTGAAACAAAAGTTGTAGGGCTTAAAAAAGCTATCAGATATTGATAATTGTTTGACCTTGGAATGACCTTGAGAAACGTCTTCTTCCACCAATTAATTTGAACAACTTTTGTCCGAAACATTTTTTATTTGCCTAATATTTTTTTAGATATTTAAGGATAACTTGGTAATTTTTTCAATATTTAATTTACCATACCTCGCTAACTGTTCGTCGGGATCAAAAAATGGTACTAGACTTTTCTATTCTACTTGGTCTCAAGAATATATTGGTACAATAATGCTCTATTTTTTGTTAATTTATCGATCTTTCGAAATTTCAAAATCATCAAATCAACAAAAGTCAGGGCGCTATTGTAAAGTCTTTTTTTTTAATATAGAAACACTCGCAATTGTGCCAGAATGATGGGCGATCTTCAGAAAACCAATCTTTACGAATCAATCCTTTCCTGCTCGGTTTCTCTACAAACCGATTCTCTTCAACGGAGAACGAGTTCGATCCGTTGGTATACTTACTCGTCAATGCTGCTTCGTTTGACGAAAAATTCAATATGAACTTTCATCGAACAAAAAATCATCCGATTCAATAAAGCATTTAAAGCATCGGCTTTCGGAGGAACAGATCGATTTTCTGCACTAAACTGCACACGCGCGTCCTCGACTCAGGCTGACACTGTTTAAAGAAAAAAAATTCTCTCTGAGGATCGCTAAGAACTCCCGCTGAAAGTCTACCTACGCACTTGCAAGCAGTCGGGAGCAGAAGGGTTAAACGCATGCACTGAGATACACCACGAGGACGACGCACGTGAACGCACAGCACGTCGAGCGGGCGGAAACTCAAGAGCGAGGAAAGGCGCGACTTCGGTTCGTGCCGTCACGTCGCGCTCGCAAATCTCTCCTTTCTTACGGCGCGGCCGCGCGCTCGCCTTATATCGGACACACGCACGTTCGCTCGCTCGAGCAGGAGACAACGAAGTTTCGATCGACGGCGTTCCTTCCAGCCGATCTTGAGTAGAAATCGATAAACGTCGCGTGCGTACGTCGGTCACGTATCTAACCGGAGTATCTATCGGAGTGCTCTCGCGACTCTTTCGGACTTAAGAAATCGCACAGCGATTTCCAGCTCGGTACCGGCCCGAGAGACCGCCGGTCGACTTGCTCGCTCTGTTCTGTCTCTCTCTCTCTCGCTCTTTTTTATTGCCTTCGCGGTTTCTCATAACGGACCGCGGGGCTCCAGCACCTCGCGGAGATACCTTCTTCGAGCGGGCGGAAGGCCGCTATCGCGGTTTAAAGGCTGATTATCGAGCGACTCGCGCCGGCACGAAGTGCGCCCGATCTCGCGGACGCTTTAACGCATTATCGACCGACGATTTTCAACGTCGACAAACGCCCGCTATTTTCATACGAGCCCGGCTCGATATATTGTTGTTAGCCAATCGTGTCCAATATCTCACATCAAGACAAGAGGAGTGATTAATTTTACCAAAATTATACAGCCATGCTCGTATCACTCGTTCTTTCTTGCTGCTCTAACAAATAAGTAGCAACAATATACGGAAACAACATGAAAATATGACTATCGATAACGCTATGGTAACATTTGCTACAAAAATGATTCTTATCATATGATATATTTGATGATTTTGAAATTTCCAAAAGTCAGGGCGCTATTACAACAATATATTCTTGAGATTAAATAGAGCAGAAAAGTTCCGTACCACTTTTTCTTCCAACAAGTTAATAAGATATCGTGAGTTAAATATTGAAAAAGTTATCAAGTTTTCCTTAAATATCTCAAAAAATATTAGGCAAATAAAAAAATGTTTCAGACAAAAGTTGTTTAAATTAATCGGTGGAAAAAGACGGTGTAATAAAAAAGTTGAGGTTTCCATTTAAGAAAAGTAATGGTCAGTGAATATCTCGAAAGTGGTGCCATTTGTAAACAAAATAGTATAGTTGTTTTATGTTCCCCTTGAAATTATACAACTTTTGTCCGAGACATTTTTGCTGAAAATGTTTCATGGAAGAATTATCGAGGTGCGTTTTTTAAAATAGGGCACCCTATATATACAACCGTCTTACTAAATTCCCTAAATAGCTTACTAAACTAAAAAAAGAAAATTAAATAAAAGATTCAATAGAATTCATCAACCTATTTTGTTGCCATTTTAACAAAAAGAGCAGCAGCAATTAGCAGAAAAAATACACAAAAAAATTACTAACAGTAACGCTATGGCACTCGCTACAAAAATAATTCTCATTATAATCGCCTCACTAAATTCTCTAAACAATTCACCAAACTCATCAAATAGAAAAATTCATTAAAATTCTACAGTCATATATTCAGCGCTACTTTCGCCGTATTTTCTTGTTATTCTAATAAGAAAAGCAGCGACACAATATGCAGGAACAATACGCGAAAAATTGCTATTGCAATAACGCTATACAGTATCACTCGCTACAAAAATGTTTCTCCTCGCTGTAATCACTCACTGATGCAATTACAGATGCAAATCGGCTTTCTTTCTCAGGACAGGACTATCGCCAAGATAATACACGTCAGTCGAAAACAAAAAAAACCATCGACGCGATCTCAGAGCGGTATCCCAGCGCGAGTTAATTAAGTGTGTTGACAGCAAATAAAAACGCATGCCGGAAAGAGAGGCGAGGAAGGGAAAAATAGAGAGAGAGAGAGAGAGAGAGAGAGAGAGAGAGAGAGAGAGAGAGAGAGAGAGAGAGGGCACGAAAGAGAAAGAGAGAGAGACTGATGAAATCTATCGGCGAGCTACTTTCACTCGCGATACATCTCGACGTTCGCACCGACACGGTCGAAAAGACGCCATTGTGCGAGAATTACAATGGCGAGTTATCGGTGACTTTCATGCGAGACGGCCTCGCGATTCACGTTGAATTTTAACCTTTTGCCGACGAGTACGCCTGCCTGCCTACCTAGCTGGCTGGCTGCTGCGCAAACTCGCCAACTATCCGCTGTCATGACATCATTCATGTCCTCAACTATCACTCCTTAAATGGCGAGACGAGATGCGTGGTCTTTTCGGCACCTGGCACACGCCTCGTCTTCGCGTCTCCGGGAAAAAACGAGTCGTTAACATTGCAAGGAACTTCGAATCTCCCGGCCGGCAACGGACAGCGTGTCGTCAAACGACACGAAAAATAAAAACACGCTCGCCGCCGAGACGACTCTCATTTTCGCCGCTCCAGATCAGCCGTGTCTGAAATTTCAGAGCCTCTCCCCCCCCCTTCTCTCTCTCTCTCTCTCTCTCGCGGAAGCCTCGCGCACGTTTCCACGCTGGAGTTCCCTCGCGCCGACCGTCGCCCCGCTGGACTAATTAGCGTGCACTCGGGAGCCTGCGAGGAGCACGCGATCGCCATTTTCCCAAACTCGACCGCGCGGCTCGGCTGGAATATTCATCAAACGACCTCCGCGAGAGTCGACAGTGTTGGCGCCGACGATGTTTCCAAGTGTGCAAGTTTTCCCACAGTTCCGGTCTACGCACAATGCCGAAAGGACGGCATGCGCATCCTGTTGGATGCCTCCTTCCGGTCCCCCTTCCGCTCCCTCGGTCGCCCCCCTCTAACGCTCTCGTTCTCTACGTCCCTCCTCGTCCCTCGCCTTCGCTTCCCTTTTGTCGGGACCTTTGCTATCAGCAGCGAAATAATCTCCTCGCTTGTTCTGGTTCGTAAATCGCGAGGAATCATGCTCTAGCGAGGAAGACGCGTTGCGCGCCCGACTTGCGCATGCGAAACCGAAAGTGCTCGAAAGTGTCCGCGAGAGGCTGAGCATCGCGAAACAACCGCAAGAGATGACCATCTCCCGGTAAATGTTTACACCGCGGGCGACCTAACCTAACCGACTACATCGTAACCTTGACATGTGTCGTGAAGGTTATCATACTGGGGTAACTACCGAATTTTTAACCCCGCTATTTATTAAAAAGTTATCAACGAAGAAAATTTAGAAAATACGAGGATAAAAAGTGTAAAGTAAGTAAAGTGTTCAAAAAGTAAAGGGTTTAGCTTTGAAATATTAAGAGAACATTTTATTGTTCAGTTTTATTTTCTTTTTCAACACGGTATATTATTTTATTATTTTTTTTTCTTTTAATACTTTATTATATTTTTCCATGTAATCATCTCCTCATTTGTCATATCTGTTTACAAGCTTCAAAGTTCCGTTGTTGTGGTCGACCATCGGCAATCCATCTCCATCATGCACATTTGTTGGTCCATTATTAAATTTCTCACATCACTTTCTCACATTCTGTTCATTCATTACCGTATACATTTGCTTTAATTGACGATAAATATCGGCAAGTCTCACTTTCTGAGCATCCAAGAATCGAATAACACTCTGTATTTCACAGTCGGTGGGATTTTGTACAGATAGGTTCATTTTAACGACGCATAACGTTCGCAAAAGTATGTGTTAAGACTCTCGGAACACTCGAAAAACAGATTGGAAAGACGAACCAACTTTAAATTGGGGAGGGGGTGACCCCTGCGCAGCAAATATGCGCGAACGGTCTTTACTTTCTCGATTACTTTCGTATTAGGCGTATTTGGTTAATTTTGAGGTTCGACAATGAATGAACTGCTTCCAAAGGTAAGTTTTCTCTTTCTATTGTGGAGTCCACTTATTGTCAGAAAGATGAGACAAGGTTGTAGCAAGCGGTGGAAAATATATTTTGACTGAAGTAGATTTAAATAATAATAGATAAACAATCCATTTTTATCGTCAATCCTCAACATTAAATTCGAAACGCCTAACACAAGTATTATCGGTGTTGCAGAACATAATTTCAAGATATAATTTGATACAGTTTTTTACAATCTTTTGCCTTACTAAATTGCTGAATCTACTGTGTATTAAAAGTGAAAACATCTTAAAGATTGCTAGAGGCTTTTCTCGCAAAGTTCGGTTTAAGATAACATGAATCTTTGCCAATCCTTGCAATGTCTCCGTTATTAGTATGTAGCAGACTTACCGATTTAGTAAGGCGGAAAATTTCACTAACAATTCAATGAGGTACGAATTAATAAGAAAACGTGAAAAAGATACAATCGTAAAATGAGACCGACGTTTCACGCTCCTCATTCTAAAAAAGGGAAACTGGATTTATTATTGTAATCTGATAAAAATGAGACATCATATCGAAGAAACTGTTAATTCGTGACAAGTTATTTACATGAAATTATCTCTCTTCATTTATTATATATATTTCTTTCATTTATTATAAAAAGCTATTAATTCGTGATAAATTATTTTTACGTAAAATTATGTTTAAAAAATTACGTCAGGTTAAGTTAAGCTAGGTTAGGTTTTTCAAACCTTTTCTTTTTGTCGATAACTTTTTCATGAACAATGAGCGACAGCTGGGATCTAATCAAAGGCACGGCTTTGATAACATATATCAAGGTCAAGGTGAGGTCAATCGGTGAGGTCATCGCTGATGTAAATATTTACCTATTTCTTTTCTTTCTCTTTTCGGAGCTGGCGAAGCTTCCTCGCAGTTTGCGCATTTCCGAAAGAACCCGCGATGGCTTTCAAAGACTCTCTAATGCCCTATTTCTTCATTTCTAGATAAGTTGTCGATAACCTTATCTATGAGATATCTCCCAGAATCAGTTTTCTTCACCTTTATAAAGGTTACATCCGGCAGATAAACTTATCCGGTACCTGAAGTAGCGGATATCTGACAGATATTGATTTCAGTGCCCTGATATAACCTAAAAATTACAATAATATGTAATCTGCTGTTGCTGTTTTTATGAAAACACAACATGGATTTGTTACTCATGAATATTAATATTTTTGAATCTGACGATGATAATGAGGAGAAATTTGCGGAAAGAAGACCCTATACAATAAGAAACAAACCGAACAATTTTTATAATAACAATTTTTATAATAAAAATAGGCTCAAAAATATTTATTTTCACATAACCTTACTTTAGAAGAATATGTTGGTCATAGAACTAGCTCGGAAAAGAATATGTCGCTGGCAGAATATGGTGATTTATAGTAAATTTCTAGCACATTTTGTGTCAAAAGTTAGTAATACGAAGAATAGCTATGTTAGATACGTAACCAGAGGTTTCACTGAAGAAAACGAATTTTTAGTTATCTGACGGATATCTTTATCTGGAAAATAGCTATTGGGAGGTGTGAAGAAACCGGGGATAAGCTGTACAAAGAAAACACACTCACGTTGGATATTGCAACGAGACAGAGGCCCGTAACCGACAGCGCGCTGCGTTCTCGCTTTCGACGAGTGAAACTTGGCCGACGGGAAACTCGCGACTCGCGAGGAAAAGCACGACGCGAGCGGCGACGATATTGGCAACAGCCCGACAATGGAAAACCGAGTGAGCCTGCTGGCGACCCCGTGACTTTCGCGCTCCCCCCGTCGCCTCCCTCCCCCCCCGCCCTTTCTCATGCTTCGAGCTTCGAGAACATCGAGATGACCCCGTGAGATCCGGAGAGACACAGTGACGCGCTACTGAGAATTAAGGTTCGCACAACGCGCCCCACGTACAATGGTCCCCCATGTCTGCGCCCTTGGGCCACCCTGTCCCGCATTATTACACCGCGTCTTCGCGGAAAACGGCAGATGCGGGCCTCCCTTCCCTCCCCCCCCTCCCCGTGGGAACACCGGAAACGCGAGCACGGCAACGGCCGGCGAAGTTGCGCGCGAATTTTGCACGATGAATTCGCGGTCACCGTGAGAGAAGCGAATATGAGCTCGCGAGTGTTCGCAGGTGACACGGCGACGCCCGGGGAGGGGGGAGGGGTTGTGCAGAGGTGGCGCCGTGAAATTCTCCTTGCCCAAGGACGAGGCATTTTCGAACCGGGCAATCGGCACGAGCGACGTTAAGAAACGCTTAATGAGTCACGCGCGCGACGGGTCCCACGACGCCATATTGTGACAAAAAACAAAGTCGTCGCCGTCGTTGCGGCTGATCGCTGTGAGCAATCCGTCTCGGCGCTTTTCCTCGCGGGAAGCATGGGCGCAACTCGCGTCAACCGATGGCGGAATCAGCGCGCGACGTTTCGCCCCGTTAGGATAAGTCCGGGATAGATGGACATAGTTCTTTTAATTGCAAATAACACGTCTGTATTAATGCAATAAATGGTCAACGACATATTAACACATTCAGTAGAGGATAATGTTTAAGATACAGAAGAATTTGTGAGAAAGGAAATTCATGGGACGCCAATAATAACGAAATATTAAAAATATTCTGTGAGGGACAGATGGTGAGGTTAGATGGTCATATGTCAAGGAATAGTTGTCATCTCGGTAATGAATTTTTAGGTTAAATACGATGTTTTTTTAGCCGTTCAAGCCCAGGTTTAATGTTGTAACTCAAAATAAACCGTAATTCGTAAGGTATTATTCCGACATGTGAAACATTTTGGAGGTTAATAGAAACATAAAACATTTACAGGTTGCGTGAAAAGTTCGCGGAGCGGCATCTATGAATAAACGGTAGAATTATAAATTGTAGTCGGTTGTATAGAATCACTCTTCACATAAACCTAGGTTAGGTTTCATTTCCATCTGTCAATTCTTTCTGTGTTTATAAGCCAATTGAAGTTGACAATTGAAGTTGAGAAGTTGACAGTATATTTGTTTGCAATGAAAAATTTGAAACAGCGTGCAGTGATTGAGTTCTTTGTTAAAAAAGGTTTAAAGGCAATGGAAATTCATTCCGAGATGGTAAATGTGTTAGGGGAATCTGCTCCTTCAAAAACAATGGTTTGTAAATGGGCACTTGAGTTTCAACGTGGTCGTACAAGCATTGAAGATGATCCACGCAGTGGACGTCCAAAAAGCGCATCGACACCAGAAATCATTGAACAAATACATGTTATTGTTTCTGAAGATCCAAGTGTGACTACGCGTGAAATTGCTCATATCATAGGCATTTCAGATGAACGGATACGGCATACGGATTTTGCATAAAGAATTACAAATGAAAAAGGTGTTTGGAAAAGTGGTGCCGCATACGTTAACAATTCAACAAAAACTCGCTCGAAAGCAAATTTCTCAGCGTCATTTGGATCGTTTCAAGAAGAATAAAACCGATTTTGTGCGTCGTTTTATAACTATGGATGAGACTTGGATCTATCACCATGATCCTAAATTGAAACAAGAATGTTTACAGTGGACTGAAGCTGGATGTTCAGCTACGAAGCAAACAAAGCATGAAAGATCAGCAAAAAAGGTTTTGGCATCCGTTTTTTGGGATGCTAAAGAGATTTTGTTAATTGACTATCTGGAAAAAGGTGAAACAATTAACTCTGAATATTATTGTAACCTTTTGGATCAATTGGACGCAAAAATTCGTGAGAAAAGACCTGGTTTGCAACACAAACAAATCATTTTTCACCAAGACAACGCACCTGCTCACAAAAGTGTTTTGTCAATGTCAAAATTCAATGAATTGAAGTACAAATTGCTTGATCATCCACCGTATTCGCCAGATTTGGCACCCAGCGACTTCTATCTGTCCCGAAACCTGAAACAATTCCCCTGTGGAAAGCATTTTTTGTCGAATGAAGAAGTTATAGCAGCCGTAGAGGCATATTTCGCAGACCTTCCAGAAACACACTTCCGCGATGGAATAAAATTATTGGAGAGCCATCGGGCCAAGTGTATTGAAGTTAATCGAGACTATATTGAAGAATAAAATCATTTTTAGAACTTGGTATTCTTTATTTCAGTTTCGCTCCGCGAACTTTTCGCGCAACCTATATTTACTCATAATAACAGTGTTTTTGTACATCAGGCAGAAACACACTTATTCGTGGTACATCCAACTCCGATTGACCGATCGGTGTTGACAAGTTTGACAAGTTTAACCCGGCGTCATTGAGGCTGGGTCATGGCGTTTTTAAAGCCATTAAATATTTCATCAAATTACCTGTATTATTTAATAGGTATAATTTAATAGGTATAATTATGGAGGGGACTTGAATAAGTTCTCGCTGTTTTTTCGTGAAAATGAATGCTTTATTTTAAAAAATTAGTAAAGAACATGTCATTGAAAGTATTGTCCATCGCTAGCCACTACTTTCTCCCATCTTTCTGGCAGCATGCGAATACCATGTCGAAAGAACGACTCATCTTTTGAGGTTATCTACGAATTGATCCATTTTTTGGCATCTTCATAAGAATGGAAGTGCTGCTCAGCCAGGCCATGAGTCATCGATCGGAACGAGTGGTAATCGGAAGGAGCAATGTCCGGTGAATATGGCAAGTGGGGTAGAACTTCCCATTTGAGCGTTTCCAAGTAGGTTTTGACCGGTTTTGTAACATGTGGCCGAACGTTGTCATGTTGCAAAATTACCTTGTCGTGTCTCTCCTCGTATTGCGGCCGTTTTTCCTTCAAGGCTCAAACGCATCAATTTTAGTCGATAGCGATCTTCCGTGATGGTTTCGTTGGGTTTGAGGAGCTCATATAATATACTACACCCAGCTGATCCCACCAAATACAGAGCATGAGCTTGGAACCATGGATATTCGACTTTGCCGTCGATGTTGATGCATGGCCGGGCTTACCCCACGATTTTCTACGCTTCGGGTTATCGTAGTGTATCCACTTTTCATCGCCAGTCACGATACGATGCAAAAAACCTTTCCTTTTCTGCCGTTGAAGCAGCTGTTCACACGTGAAAAAACGCCGTTCGACGTCTCTCGGCTTCAATTCGTACGGCACCCAATTCCCTCGCTTTTGAATCATTCCTAATGCTTTTAAACGTTTGGCAACTGTTGTGTGATCAACTCCTAATGATTCTGCAAGTTCATTTTGCGTCTGACATGGGTCTTCATCGAGTAATGCTTCCAATTCTTCGTCTTCAAACTTTTTCGATGCGTCAGAGCGTTCTTTATCTTCAACATCAAAATCATTATTTTTAAAGCGTCTAAACCAATCTCTGCATGTTGTTTCCGACAGAGCATGGTCTCCACAAGAATTATATATGCCTCAGCTGCAGATTTTTTTTTGAAAAAAGTAATGCTGTAAAATTCCCCGCAAATACTCTTTTTTTGGCACGAAATTCGACATGTTCAACGCTTCGAAAAAATATGTTGTTTACGCTTCGGCGGAATAAAATATATTGTCACTTCGAGCCTAATGGTGGAGCTTCACGATGAAGTTGGCCCGATAGTATTGCCCGATGCAAAAAGGCTAAGATAACACCATCTGTCGGGAAACAGCGAGAACTTATTCAAGTCCCCAATAAGAGACTACTGTTCCATAAAAGTTACTAGCTTTCCGAAACCAGAGTTGACACTGCGAGGATGGACCAAACAATAATCGGATCATCATGACCCGCCCCAACGTGCGTGTAACATTTTACCACCACGCCAGGTTAATGTTAGGTACCAGGGAAAGATGACAGTCGAATAGGTATATATATATATATATCTAGAAAATGTCGATCCGATGTATTCATTGCTTGCTATTTCTCACTAAGTAGGCTGCCCATCTAAAAGCCCTTGAAAAAGATGGACCATCTATCCTCGTTTGGAGAATTCGCGTAAAAATGCGTATACCGCGTGAAACGCAGTCTCGGTAATGAATTTCGAGATTAAGTGTGAAAATACGATGTTTTTTTAGTCGTTTAAGCCCAGGTCTAATGTTGCAACTCAAATCAAACCGTATTCACAAGGTATTTTTCCGACGTGTGAAGCATTTTGGAGGTTAGAAACAAAACATTTATTTACTCACAATAGCAGTGTTTTTGGGCATCAGGATGAAACACACTTACTCATGGTACATTCGACTGACAACTGACCGATCAGCGCTGACGCCTAGCATATACAAAATTAACAAAATTATAGCAATTGACCATCTATCCCTTATGCCCATCTATCCTGAACTCACCTTATGAAGGAATGTGAGTTTATTACTTCCCGAAAACAAGAGAGAGGGGCGGGAGGCCTCTTTGTCGGAGAACGTCCTCGTCGTCTCTCTGGGACCTTCTCCCCCACGCGAATCCCAGTTTCCTCGGCCGTGCATGCGTGCGTTCGTTGATCCGCCCGACTTGATTCGGCATTGTCATGCAAATTCTCAGCGCGGATCCGAGCGCGAGATTTCTCTAACGCGCGACATAGCCCTCATGGTGCTCGCGTGTGTTGCACGTGGAGGGAAGACCTACGCACTTCATCCACCTCCTCCTCCTCCTCCTCCTCTTCCTTTCTTTCTTCCGTAGTATCGTGTCGCGACGCTGATGAAATGAATCTCGAGTTACGACCGCCCCGCGACTGCTTTCGCGCGTCTCTCGATCGAGATGCGACCTGACGTGATGAGGAAAGGAAACGAAATTGGATGAAGTTTTATACGAGACGCGTCTCTTGATTTTTCGAGCGTCTTGGAATTTGGCTCGAGCGTCGGGGAGACACGAAATACGAAGGGCGCACAAGAGATTGGTGAGGAGACTCCTTCTTCGTCGGGTCGTGGAGTTGCACTTCTCTTGTAGCGGAATATGTAGCGGAATAAGAGAATGCGTACGCTCTCCTCGCGACGCCAGCGGACATATTTTACCGCCGCGGCGGTGCGTGCTCGTTGTATTATACCCTCGTACGGTAATACACAATGAGTGACAAATATTCATGCATTTCTCGAAAGAGGAGACTGGAACATTGCTTTCGTTCCTCTTTCTCTCTCTCTCCCTCCCCCGTCTCGTATCATTCACGTGCCTGAGCGTTCAACAATGCCGAGGTAGAACATTCTCCGTCCACCCACAATGCACTTCTTCTCGTGCCTCGCCCGACGCGTACGTGAGGGATCTCTCGAATGATGATTCCGACACATATAAATTGACGTAAAACTTCACGGAACGTCCAAATAATTCAGCTTTCACGGGGGCGTGTATGCGCATGCGCTACGCTTCTCCCTCTTCATCACAAATTCTCGACGCACTTAATCTCAGGATGCAATTACGACTTTCACACTCGTAAATTCTAGCCTGCACGAGGTGCTCGCAACTGGCCGCCCAACTTATCATACCACGAAGAGCTCGGTAAAATTAAACAAACGATAATCACATGCTGGTGCACAATTTCACGGGGAAGAACATTGAGACTGCCGATCACGGCAGATGGCTGATGAAATCGTCCCCCCAGACAGATCTCTTTTAAATGAAAAGAATGAACTTCCGAAAAGGTCCAACAGCCACGATTTCTGGCAGAAATACTTCGAATTATACCAAACAAACGTCCTCAGATGGCTTTCCACTGGCACTGACAATGTTTAATACCAAAAATCTTTGAATAACGTCATGTCGCTGTTGTACCGTCAGAAGGATTTAGATTTAGGTTTTGGCTTAGGGTTAGGTTAGGTTAGATCTTGTTTATTCATTTATTGAATTTAAAGTTTAAAACTATAAATTACTGACGCTTTACATAACACACGCATATACAGAGTGTTCCATTTTAAATAAGTCAGGCAAAAATCTCGAAAAATATTAAGATATATTTCAGACGAAAGTTGCATGGTTCCAAAAGGTTTATGAAACAACTGTATTATTTTGTTTACAGATCACGTCACTTTCGAGATATTCGCTGATCATTACTTTTCTTAAATGGAAACCCCAATTTTTTATTATATCATCTTTTCCTATCAATTAATTTTAACAACTTTTGTCTACAACATTTTTTCATTTTCCTAATATTGTTTTGAGATATTTAAGAAAAACTTGATAACTTTTTCGATATTTAATTTACGATATTTCGCTAACTATTTGTCGGAAGAAAAATAATACTTTTTGGTAAAAAATGGTAGACCTTTTTACTCTATTTAGTTTCAAGAATATATTGTTACAATAATGTCCTAACTTTTGTTAACTTTTTGACCTTTGGAAATTTCAAAATTATCAAATTAAGTACACATTGTATATTTGTAAAATACATACAGGAAATGTATAATATATGCAGTTGAAAATTGACGCTCGGAAAGATAATGCATTCTGCCCGACGATCTTTATCTTTCTACTACTATCTACCCTTCAGGTTGTAAATTCTTTTCTTTGAACACACTGTAATAAGGATAAACTCGGGTAAGGTGTCCATAATATAATATTGTTATCTCGAATAACGTACACACATAAACTGCTGCAAATATCAATTATTTTTGAGGATCATTGAATGCGCGAGAAACGCACTGTTTAGCTAATTATTGGAAGAATTACAGCATATGCCCATCTTTCTCGTGCGTGTGCCGTCTTACTCGCGAGTTTACTCTAATCTTATTTAATCCCTTCCGTGGCAGAGCAAAATTCAGTAAAATGCACTGAAACCGCCTCAAGAAAATGACAGGGCGGATTTTTTCAATAATTTGTATACTTCAGTTTTTTTGGTCGCTGAAGCCGAATTTGAGGTCAAAATATAGAGATTCAAAATGGCGGATCGAATATGGCGACTAAAATGTTTAGAAATGCTTAATATTATAAATAAAAGTAATTGATCATTTCTCAAGTCACTAAATTAACGATTTTTATATAAAATCGCTCTTAACACTCTCGCTGCTCGCTGCGAACTGACTCGTTCGCTGCTCGCTCTTCGTCGTACATCCTCTGTTTTTTGGTACTACCGAACACTCGGATTCCTTTAGGCGCTGCGGTCAAACGACGCCGAACGTCGCGCGAAATCCATTGTCCTAACGACGCCGATCCCTCCATCGGACGCCGCGGTCTCTCCTCAGTTTCTCCCTCTCACTCTTTCTCACTCTCACACATCCCGCGTGTGAAAAAAAGATTTACAATTTTCCGACATTTTGATTTGATTATAGTTTTTTTATTAACAAATTATAAAAAACTAAGTTGAAATTCGTAATCAGCGACCCAGAAAATACTTGATAAAAATTCTACAATAGTTATTACACTTAAAATTCAATACGACACGAAAATTATCTGGACGCACCGGTGCATCCGTGCCACTTACGGCATGGTTTTGGCTGGACGCACCGGTGCGTCCGTGACACGGAAGGGGTTAAGAGATTAGGCCACCTTGGACGGGTCAAAATCACTGTCATTTCCGGGAATTTTTTCTGAGGACGTAACAAAAGAAATATAAAAATGAAATGAAAATAAGGTATTTATTAAGCAACTCTTCAAGGGAAGAAAAGCGTTCTTTTTAATAAATGTTTTAAACAAAATGGCGACGTTAAAGCCGAAACACTGGAAGCCCTCTTTGACGGACGCTCTCAGCGGTGTTCAGTCTTACGGCTACAGCATTGGACGTAAAACAAAAACGAAAAAATTTTTATTATCTAGATACCAGAAACTAGAGAAGTACATATGAATATCTAGAAATATTTATTTTTGTGGAAATGGTAAATACTTGAAGAAAGATTTCATGTTTTGACATAAAAATTTCGTGCAAAAGGGTTAATTGCACAAAATTTAATTTTAACATTTTGCAAAGTCCATATGTATTTTTTCAGTTTTTGGCATCTAGATGGTAAAAATTTTGTCCTTTTTGTTTTATGACCAATTCTATAGCCGTGAGACTGTACACCGCTGAGAACGTCGATCAAAAAGTGTTTCGGTTTCAACGTCGCCATTTTGTTTAAAATATTTACAAAAAGAATACTTTTCTTTCCTTAAAAAGTTGCTTAATAAATATCTTATTTCCATTTTCGTATTTCTTTTGTTATGTTCTCAGAAAATATTCCCGAAAATGACAGTGATTTTAACCCGTCCGAAGTGGCCTAACCTCTTAAACATTTTTAGCATTATACATTGTTATCGACGGAAATCCATCCGAGAACACCCATACCGAACATCACCCGCAGCATCTCCGCCGAGATTCACGGCAACCTGCTGCTGTTCGTCCGCTCTTGGGAGCTCGTTCAACAAAAATAGGCGGGAAATTGAAAATGTCAAGAGGGCGGCACAAAAAGCCCAGCAAAACGCAAAGAAATCCGTTCTAAGGTTCAACGATCAGCGCGCGTCGGCTTCTCCCGGCCGTCCATTCTTCACGCTCCGAATGCCACGTATCGCGCGCGCGCGACGCACACCTCGCGCATTCACGCGCGCATCAGTCCGGCTTAATATTTGAATGCACGCGTAGGTAGGTTTGACCCGGTCGAATCAACGGCATATCGGCGCGGCCATAATCAGGCGACATTGTGCGACCGTAGATTATGGGGTAGAGCGAGGTTGCGCGCATGCGCGCGCGCGCGCGAGACTCGGTTCGCCAGTCTAACTCGAATGTATAAGTAATGGAGCCACGAGAGAGGCGGCCTCCTCGCCCCGTGACGAGAGAGACAGAGAGAGAGAGAGAGAGAGAGAGAGGGTGGGGGGAGAAAGATGCGTTTTATCGGCTCGGCTCGGCTCGGCCGTGGCAAGCGTGTCTCTAGCTTGCGACCTCCACACCTGCCTCGGCCAAAAGCGCGACAAAAAGCGCCGGAAAATGGACGATAATCTCGAGCGAGTTATTTATGAGCAGGTTATTTACGCAACGCGCGCGTCGGCCGCTCTTCGAGCGGCCATTCAGTAGCGAAAGCGCGGGATTAGATTAATCGGGCATTAAAATGAATTACGGTGTCGGACTCTGATACACCGGGCGAGGCAAGCTCGCTCCCTCGAGGAAAGCCGCGGCGTCGGCGACATGTCGAGGGAAACCTATTCGCTCGTAAAATTATTCACGAGACGGAGACGAAGCGGCCCACGACTTCTTCGGCAACAATATTCTCTCTCTCTCTCTCTCTCTCTCTCTCTCTCTCTCTCTCTCTCTCTGTCTCTCTCTCTCTCTCTCTCTCTCTCTCTGTGTGTGTGTGTGTATCGGGAACCTCGCGCGCGCGGCTGCGAGCTTCAAGATCGCCTCGTGGAACGAAACTCTGCGCTTACGTTGTAATGAAGGCGAGCATTTTGCTGAGCGAATCAGGGTTAGCAGAGACAGCTGATTTACCCAAAAATAAAAAAGTATTCTATTTGTAAAGTGATTTTTTCCAGTCTCATATTCTGAGCGAAGCCTCTTACAACAAGAAGATTTCTCTTTCGATAAAGCGATTAAAGTAAACCATTCATCTAAAATTTATTAGATATTATTCTATTTTCCTTTTATTTCAAAAGGATTTCCTCTTGTATCAATTAATTTTCCTCTTATATATCAAGAGGAATTCTTGACGGCGTTTTTCCTCTTCCCGTCTACTCACACAGACTTTCTGTGCATATGACGATCGTCGCCGTTGTCTTTTGTTTTATGGACAACATCGAGGAACGTAAAGCAAAGGAGAAAAGCAGAGAAATTGTTATCGTCAGTTGTTTCGTCATGAACAAAGTGCAAGAATTTTTAGAGAAAATTGACTTAAAAACTGGCTTATATTTCAATGTAAATACATATATATATATATCCATTTATCGTATCGCGTTGCACACTACATTAAATGCCATTTAGAACATTTAAAATTATAAATTTATGTTTTCTCTTACTTTTTTAGCAGAAAGTAAAAAAAATTGAACTAGAAATTTTTCTGGACAGTTTCATAATAATTTTCTCTCCTTTCCCTATAAAGAAACGTATAACTAGTAAGAACAAAGTACAGTAAGAATAAATAATAATCCTCTTAAAAAAAGATTAAATAATCTGTGTATAAGAAGAAATTTGTATTAAAATCAATAAAATTTGCGTCATACATGTAACATATAATTCCTCTAACTTTAAGAATAATGTGTTTATAATATTTTCCTCTTAATTCTAGAGGAATCCTCTTGACGCCATATACAGAGTGTCCTATTTTAAGAAATGCATCTCGATAATTCTTCAACGAAGCATTTTCAGCAAAAATGTTTCGGATAAAAGTTGTATGATTTCAAGGGGAACATAAAACAACTATATTCTTGGTTTGAATGAATATATTGTTACAATAGCAACCCTGACTTTTGTTAATTTGATGATTTTGAAATTTCCAAAAGTCAGTAAGTTAACAAAAGTCAGGGCGCTATTATCATTAGCAATATATTCTTGAGATTAAATAGAGCAGAAAATTCTAGTATCACTTTTTCTTCCGACAAATAGTTAGGGAGATATCGTGAGTTAAATATTAAAAAAGTTACCAAGTTTTCCTTAAATATCTCAAAAAATGTTACGCAAATAAAAGAATGTTTCAGACAAAAATTGTTTAAATTAATTGGTAGAAAAAGATGGTGTAATAAAAAATGGGGGCTTCCATTTAAGAAAAGTAATGATCAGTGAATATCACGAAAGTCGTGCCATCTGTGAACAAAATAGTATAGTTGTTTTATGTTCCCCTTGAAGAATATTATCGAGATGCATTTTTTTAAATGGGACACCCTGTATAAGAATAAAATCCTCTAAAATTTAGATGATTCCGCTTGTTCTGAAATTACTTTTATTTGGGTGTTAGAATCTGGAAATTTAGTTCTTTCTCGATTCCAATCTCGCATCAGCATGATTTCTCTTTTCTCTCTCTTTCTCTCGCAAGGGCGCAAGCGCGACGGATGCGTACGGTTGCTAGATTTGTAAGTCGATAAAGGACGACCGAGAAAATTTTTTGATGAGTGAAGAAAGATAAAGGTCGTCCGGCAGAATGCGTCAATTTTCAATCGCGTATATTATACATTTCATATATGTATTTTATATGTATCAGGGTGCTTAAAAAAAAATGGAGGAAAAAAGTCTTAATAAAGGATACATTATTTAATTGCTACCTGTTGCAGTTTAAGATTTTTTGGGGGGGATAGCCTCAATTAAGAGAATAAAGTGATGCAGTTAAATTTATCACAATCCCCCAATCCCCAATTTACCACAGCCTCCTTTGAAAACAATATTAATGTGTAATTGGTATTTTTGACAAAAATCAATTGGTTACAGAATAATCGGAGTGGAAAGTTTTCACTGGCGGACCCTGTATACAGGATATTTAAAAAAAGAGTTCCAGGCTTTAAGGGCTTTAAGGGAGATAGACTCGCAAAATAGAGAAAAAAACGTCCTGATAAACATGGATCGAAAAATTAATATTGTCCGAGTCATGAATAATTATTTATTTTAATTCCAGCAAATGACTTGTTCGTTTCTAGTGCATGAGTGCCGTACATGAAATGCATTTCTACTATTTCTTGATTAGAGTAATACGATGTCATTCTTACCGTACTGTAGAAACTTTGTGACAACTCTCTCTGCAACTGTTCACTGTTCACGAGGATATGTGACTAACAATTGCTTGCTGAAGCGCGCGTATAAATGAGAAGAAAATAAATGTTTGTTCACACTCCGAGCAGGAGCAAGGATATTTTATTTTAGGCATCTCTTTAAAGCATGGTATTCTCCTCACCGACAAACGACAGAGACAAATTACATCAGCGAATACAAAAGCACCGGAAGCGGACACGTCACTTGCTTGAATAAAAATAAATAATTGTTCATAACGACAATATTAATTTTTCCCACGTTTATCAGGACTTTTTTTCTACATTACTATCTGCCTTTATTTAAACACCTTGCATGTTATTGATAAAGGTATCTCGATAAAAAAGTTACTAGATAGTGACCATGATAAGTCACTACGGCCGCACATTTGATAAATAAAAAAGAAAAGAAAGCAACTTTGATGCGATAGAGAAGGACAAATAGCGTCCTCAGCAGGACATGAAAATTTTGCTCAGGAAGAAGGACGATCCTTTCCCCAGAGGAGGATTTCCCATTTGGCAACCCTGCGATCGCGCGAACAGAGACTCGTCGGGAGATTTATCTGGCGGCGATATTGCGCCAGGCGACCCGCGGCGCGCCGTTCGTACGATCGATGGATCATCGATCGGTGCGCAGTCAGCGGGTGGGTGCGCGTCTCGTGCGCCGCGTACGTGCGGATTATTGGACGTGCGAGAGATTGCCGCACGTCCGATGTAATAAAGGCGATAATGGCCGTTATTATCGGCGGGTTACGTCTTCTGGGAAGCGCTACCAATCGCGGCGACAAATCGCGCGCCGATAACGGCTCGTCTCGACGGCGGGGAAATCTTCACGTCGAGCGATAAGCTTCGATCCATCGGCGGCTAATATTCTCCCGTTTATGGGACTCTTCCTTGTATCCTTTTAATACGGTAATGCGAGTAAAATTATTGGCTTGATATACAGACTGTGCGTCAAAAGGTCAGGTCAAGCAAGCGAAGTTGGGTGAAAGAGGAGCTTCAATAGAACACGTGACGTATATAGGAGCCTTTTACTTGTATAGTTGCTGTGTGGTTTACACGCTTTAAAACTTGCTAATACTTCGAAGAATATTTAATATTAATTAATATTTCGAATATACATTTCTGAAAAAAAAACAAAAAAATGTTTTAAAAGAAGTTGTAGCGTCTCAACTGACGCGTCTTACGGAATAATATCTTTCCGAGAATTTCCCTAGATTTTTTTCTCATGAATTTTTCAAATCCGACGTGAAGTTCGTAATTAACGAACAAACCTTAATATCTGATTTACATTTATTCAAACTTGCACTGATTTACTTTTATATGGCAGCCATATTGGATCCGCCATCTTGAATTCTTGAAACCCGACTTCAGACTTGTAATAATACAAAAATGACATAAAAATGCCAAAATCCGTCAGGATTAGAAGAGATATCGCACAAAGCAGCACGACGATCACGTGTCGAGCGTAGACGTTACGGTCGGGAAATACTCGACGACGCGATTCTCCGACACGTTAACGAGTGATCCCAACTTACGAAACGAAGGATCGACGCCGGCTGCTTACGCGTTCGCGCATTCTTACCGCAGCAGGGGGGAAGAGGGGCGGAGGGGGGGGCGACGTGCCACAGGGGTAGAATAACTCTCTCGGTGCCCGTAGGTGTTTGCAAACAATGGCGAGGAATCATCCTCAGACGATTTCGACATACGCTCAGGACAACGATGCTTGTAATACGACGCGCGCATGCGCGCGCGCGGCGCGCAGGGTGTGCCTGAAGAAATGAGCGTACTTATCCGACAGGCGGAGAAGCATCTCGCGTGTGCATGTGTGCGTGCATCCTACGACACGTGCGTATCTAATTCCGCGGGCGAGGACGGGCCGCATTTCGTCCGGCGGTCGCTGCGTCAGCGGGAATTCATTCGGAGAAAGAGAAGAAATGTACACCGTTCGCATTCCGGAGAAGCGGAAGCGCCATGATAGTGCGCGATAGATGGATATCGAGTACAGTCAGCGGCAAGAAGCTCGAGATTCTTCTTCATTTCGATAAACATCCGTGTCCGACCAGGAAATCCTCTCTCCGTCGGTGACTTCCGAAGAATTTCCTGTAGTCTCCAAAGCCCGTAATTTCGCTGGATTTTTCTGGTACGAAGTGAGCCCCTTACCTAACCTGACCTAACCTCCCCGTCCTCAACTTTGTTGTAAGTCGCGATCGATTCTAATTCTGCTAATGGAAAAAGGAACTTCGCTCTTCAACCGCGAAAATGCGAATATTCAGCTGCATGTGACGGCACAGGTTGCTAAAGATTGCTCAGATGGCGCAGAAATTCTGCTCTCTGCATTTCTGCCTTTGTATCTCTACTTTTCTTTTCGTCGCGGACTTACCGGTTTCAGGCAGAGTTAGCAGCGCCGCGGTGGTTTCTTACAAATCAGTACAAAACGGAATAATCCGATAGGTGCGGTTTTCTTCTGCTCCGATCTGCTCCTCCCAACTTCAAAGGAATAGTCTCTTCTCTCAGCGCAGGCTCCGAGATCGAGAGTTTAACCGGCGCGAAACGGCGAAACGCGTTTTGTCACGCTCGACGATCGGCGCGGAAATCGCGGGATTGAACGCGTCGTCGCGCAAGATCGAGAATCCCGATTCGGTTTGCAAGTCGGAAGCCGAGGGAGGAGGGGAGGCGCGCGCGCGCGCGAGAGAGAGAGAGAGAGAGGGAGAGCACAAGGATAGACGCTAATACGGCTCTTAAGTAAGCGCAGGATCGAGATATCGATCGACTTTATCGGCAGACTCGTTCCCGGCTCGGGCTGCCGCGCGCTCTCGCGTGGCAGAAACCGATGGCATTCATTGCGTAACGAGGCACTTACCGCAAATCAAACTAATGGCCAATAAAACACCGCACGGCTCTAAAATTGCGCGTCGAGGGATGGGCGAGGCGCGCCCTCTCGCGCTGGATTCATCCGGAATTCCTCGGAGCACGCGCGCGCCTCACCGACACATCGTGTTATTAACGTTTAAGTAGCGGCATGAGTTACGTATCGGCGCGATGCTATTTATTTCGCGGTAGTATTAGCGCTGTACATTCGGAGGGTGCTCCTCCTCGCTCCGCGGACAAACTGGATTTACCGGAGGCGCGAGGAGGAGGGCGATATCCGTTTCCTGATATTCATTAGACGTCGCACCGCGTCTCGACGCTCTTGTGCAAAAGTAAAAGGCGGACGAGTGTCAAAGACAATTTTTCACTCGAGCTGGCCGGCCGACCTCGGGACCCTCGGGTTGGCTCCGCGATGTCGGTCGAGGCGATTCGAGAGATTTGCACCGGCAACTGAACGTATCCCCCTCCCCTCCCCCCACGTATCTCCTCACGCACGCAGACGGATAATTAAGATTCAGGATGGACGCGCGGTCCTTGAGTGGTCTCACTCGTTGCGAAAAATCGGAAAATCGAAATTCGAAGAGGGGAGCGACTTCCGAAGCAACAACAATAATAATAATAATTGGAGGTTAGCATCTTATTGGGAGATGTTTTCGGTATTCGGACTTTGGGATTGTGACTCCTCGGAAATTATTTCACTTTTCACATCTGTATTTATTTCTTTTCAGTAACGATAATAATAAATCTAATAATAATAATAATTCAAAATTAGAATTTTACTGCGAGATGGCTTCAAAATTCGGATTT
Source organism: Harpegnathos saltator (assembly GCF_003227715.2). Lineage (NCBI taxonomy): Eukaryota > Metazoa > Arthropoda > Insecta > Hymenoptera > Formicidae > Harpegnathos > Harpegnathos saltator. The sequence continues at coordinate 795,845 of NW_020230300.1, forward strand.
CAGGATTACGATTCTTCAATAATTATTTCATTTTTTTAATTTCCTTCTCCTTAATAATAATAACAACAACAACAACAACAACAATAGCAATAATAATTCAAGATTAGAATTTTACTAAGAGATAGCTTCGGTATGCGACTCTTCGGGAATTGTCTCACTTTCAACTTTCCATTCATTTTTCCTTTTAATAAGAATAATAATGATAAATTTAATAACAATAATAATTTATGATCAGAATTTTATTGAGAGATGGCTTCGATATTCGGATCTCGAGATTACGTCTCTCTTCGGAAATTGTCTCACCTTTCAAATCCGCGTTCACTTAATTTCCTCGTTTCTCGTCTCGGAAGACAATGTGCAGGGTCACCGTTTTTTAGATATTGAAAACGAACGACCGCCGCGACGAGGCGGCGTGCGAAGACGTGTGCTCGTTTCCTCGTTCGCGAAGCCCGCTGCGTGATGCGTTCTCGCACATCGCGCGCCGCCAAGATCGCGATCGCGCTGCGGCGAGGGAACAGCGCCGGCGCGAACCGCTACTTTTACACGTTTTCTCATAAGAGAACAATGCCCGCTGCGTCGTGATTAGTGGAAACAACAAGGGATATCGGCCTGCCATCGGATTCGCGGTTGATTATCGTGAGCGTGTTTCGCGATCTCCTCGCGCCGCGATCCTGAACTTTCCACCTTCGCGCGCGCGCACCTCGTCGTCGATTCGATTTCATTCCGACGGCATTTTTGCAGACGCGAATCGCACGCAAATCGCCCGATATAAACAAAGAGGGGTGATTTTTACGCGCATACCATTAATCACAAGCGTGTGTGCTCCCTCGCGCACCTGTTGTTAATTAATTCAACTAACGCCCCTCTATCGCGCATGCGCGCGCGCGAATCTATAAAGCCCCACGCACACGACACTGTCGCAGCGACGTCCGCGCGCGTGCGCACTCTGCGCGCCGCGCCATAGAAAAGCAGAAAAAAAGGAATCCAAATTTATCCGGTATGATCGGTGCTATTAATCAAAGAACCGGTATATAAGAGATTATTAAGTAATAGTCTCTGATTGTGTATGTGTGTGTCTTGCGCGCACACTCGCCGCTACTTAAATCGAAATACATTGACACTGATTAATTGCCGCCGGGAAGCGGCGACAAAAAAGTAAATCATCGAGCGAGGAATTTAGCCGGCGACCGGCCGTGCGCGTCTTGTCATGCGCGAATGTTATCAATCGAGAGCGCGCAACAACGCGCGCGGCCGGGTCGTCGTCGTCGTCGTCGTCGTTGACGACGACCGCGACGTATAATTGTTAATTAACTGGACAATTGTCCGACGATTGAGGCGAGCCGGCAATTTCGCATTGACACGCTCGACGCGCAAGGTGCAACGTATGAGGCGGCGACGGGGATCGACTGTCTTTTGCGCTTTTTGCTGCCGGAGTGTTCATCCGATGGCGCACAAGGTGGAAGCGATCGTATTCGGAAAGGATCTTCGGGATGCGCGCAAGCGGAGGAATACGGACGAGATTCAATTGCCTGGCGAATCGCGCGTTTTACGATGTGGGAAAGCTCGAGTCTTGGCGTATTTCAGCAGAGAGATGTGATACAGCCTTAACCTTTTTTGTGCGGCAGTCATACGCGTCGACTTTTGTCTCTCATCTTTATGATGTACTGTTTATAGTTTCATGAAAAAAAGTACGATCTCCACATTTTTCTGATATATCAATACTTGCTTTACACGTTTCCCATGGTTTTTATACGTAATTGTTCTCGTCTCCAATTATCTGTGAACAAGTAAAGCCGACTTGTTAAAAAAATTAATTTCTTGGAAAGTATCTCAGATTAGAGGGTGAGAATTTTATTCAATATTCTTCACACATGTCCAAACATGATACACATCTTTTCCAGAATTTTACAGTTTTATGGTTTACAGTTTAGTGAGAAGAATGATCTCGCATTTTTTCTGACATATTAATACTTGCTTCACGCGTTCCCCATGTTTTTTTTATACTTGATTGTTCATTTCTAATTATTTATAAACAAATAAAGTTGGAAAAGTGATTTAAACATTTTTTATTAATTTCTTGGAAAGTATTATAATTCAAATTAGAGGCTGAAAATATTATAGAATATTTTTCACATGTCAAAATATAATAATATATGTTTTCTAAAATTTTCGTACGCTAGACCTTTTTACAAATAAATTACCGGAATGAATTTTGTAAATCTGACACGAAATTCGTCTTTAACGATCTGAGAAACTTTTATATCGTGTGTCTGATTTTTTGCAGATTTATTCAGATTTACATTAATTTATCCCTATAGCAGCCATATTGGATCTGCCATTTTGAACTCTTGGAATCTGACTGGAGATTTGTAATGAGCGACCCAAAAAACATAGAAATGCAAGATTTCATAGAAATCCGTAAGATAGAAAAAAACGTGCATTAAACATCGTTATCGGGGGAAATCCATTTGAGGAGGACATTCGTCTGATGATATCATTTGAAATGTTTCTGCTGAATTTCGTAACAATCTGAAGTTTCCAGAAGTTCAACCCAATTCTTCCCAAAGGAGAACACATCTGGCAAGCATGCCTTTATTTGATTCGTATCTCATCGTGCGCGATTTTTCAAAACGAGGTAAACGCGTATACACATGCACCCAAAGATGCCGTGCACGTGTGCGTGTGCGTGTGTGTGTGTGTGTATGTGTGCGTGTGCGTGTGTGTAATCGACGGAGAAATGATGAAACGACGAGGATGCGCCGGGAGATAACGGTGTCATCGAGATTTCTCTCTCGAGTTACCAGGCCACCTTATTTTCATCCACTTTTCCCCGCGAGTCGCCGTAATTCTCCGTTTAACCCGAACCTTCCGTTTCTCCTCGCCCTCCTCCGAGAGGAGGTCGAAGCTCTTTGACATCGCCGCCGGCGAAATAGACCAGACAAGAAGAAACCGACACGAAAAGGACACGCGACTGCCGTCACACCGAGGTTAATCTTTTTGTATGGCTTGGTAATGATAAATATACTTACCGCCTTTTCCTCTTTCATTTTTACAATTTATTGTTTACAATTTAACGAAAATAAGTATGATCTCACATTTTTCTGATGTACTTGCTTCACATGCTTTTCCTGTGATTTTTACATTCGATTTTGTCCATTTCTAATTATTTATAAATAAAGTTAACAAAAATTTAATTTCTTGGAAAGTATTTCAAATTAGAGATTGAAAAATTTGCTAAATATTCTTTACATGTCAAAATATAACAAATTTCTTCCAGAATTTTTCGCACGCTGAATCTTTTTATAAACAAATCTTTTTATAAACAAATTGCTCGAATGAATTTCGTAAGTCTGACATGAAATTCGTAATTAACGATCTGGAAAACCTTTATATCGCGTATATCTGGTTTACACTTATTCTGTTACACTTACTCTGATTTATCTTTATGGCAGCCATATTGGATTTCTGAAATTTCACTTGAGATTTGTAATGAGAGACCCAAGAGAAATATAGGAATGCAAGATCTCACAGAAATTCGTCAGACGGATAAAATGTGCCACACAAAGGACGAAGTCGTTATTTTCGCTGAGCCGACGAGGAGACAACGGTGATCCGTCGCGCTCGTTCTTCTACGCTTCCACGCTTTAGCGCACGGAGTCCGTTTACTTTCCCAGAGCTAATCGAGAGGCGCCGGCTTGATCAGAAGATAAAATTAGGTTCCGGACGATGAAGCTTTTAACACCGCGACCGGCGACCCGACTGCTCGACCCCGTGCAGCTCGATCGCTCTCCCTCTTCGAGGGGGGAGCCGCCGTTCGGCCTCCCTACCGACGACCGCTCTCGCTCCTATTACGCGTTATAAGACGCGTATCGAAGAAGAAAACGCGGCCCGATTACGACGGACGCGCCGAGTTTCGCATGAAAGCTGTGGGAGTTTCGCGGAATTGAATGATGAGAGAGACCCCGCAGAGAAAGAGATCGTATCTCTCTCGTCTCTCTATAACGAAAGAATAGAGTCCCGATATTGCATCTCCTAACGGGCTGCCATCACATCAGCCAGCCAGCCAGCCACCCAACCAGCCAGCCAGCCACGAGAGAGATGAGGCATATTATCGTCGAATTGTTTCGCGTCGATAGAGTTTCCGCGTGCAGTTTTTCCCGCCGGGTATATACTGTTAGACGCCGCTCGCGTGTCCGTTGCGAAAGGCGCCCGCCCCGTCGCCGTATAATATTTCTCGCTCCGCAGCGTCGACACCGCGACGTCGCCGACGCGAGAAGAAGATACCCGCGCGAGGGAAGAAGGGGAATTATCTTCACCCTTTGTGTGGCACATTCTTTTCTACCTGACGAATCTCTGTGAAATCTTGCGTATCTACGGCTACGGTTCTCTGAGAGTCTGAAATCTCAAGTCAGATTTAAAAAATTCAAAATGGCAGATCCAATATGGCTGTCGTATAGACGTAAATTAGTGTAAGTCTGAATAAACGTGAGTCAGATGTACAGATGAAACTTATTATATATAAAACATATTTGTGAAATCCACGGAATAAGTGATAAATAATTTTTATCTTCACAGTAAACAAGTAATTTGTTTGTAAAAAAATCTAGTGTGCGAAAAATTCCGGAAAAAAGAATAGAATGTTCATTAAAATTTTCAACCTCTAATCTTGAGCAATTTCCAAGAAATAAAACTTTTTTAAAATCGTTTTTTCCGACTTTATCCGACTTTATAAATATTCAAAAATGAACAATCAGATAAGAACCGTGAGAAACAAGTAAAGTATTGATACATAAAAAAAAATGAGATCACACTTATTTTCATTAAATTGTAAACAATGTCATAAAAATAAAAGAGGAAAAGGTGGCAAGTAAACTCATCACTACCACAAACAAAAAGTTGAACGTCGTGGCGGCCATCGGTGATACGGCGATATCGAGATTAGCAAAAATATTTAATTCGGATAAATTGGGTGGTATTTGTAAAATGTCCAGTATTGTCATTGTTATCACAGTGATGTAGGCAAATTAATGCATCATACAACGCGGCAAACAGAGAAAAACATGGTGAAGCGGTACAATCTCTGCAGAATGCAACAACTTTTTCGCTACAATTTTTCGCCTTTCACGGCATATTAATTATAAGGGCAGTCTGAGAAAATAAATAGAGAGGACGAAATACAAATTAATGCAGCGTGTAGGAGTACAATGAGTATCACATCACCTGATCGTTCAACAGACTTGGCAAGGGGTTTGTTGTTCTTTTCAGCTGAGTTTTCTGTATTAATTCAAAAAGTGAACACTGAAGCGTTTTCTCTTCAGATGTTCTTTCCACCAATGTAGCAAAACTTAGTGCAACAGTTTACTGTACCGCTTGCATTAGCGGGTTAGGCTACCTTGGACGGATTAAAATCACTGTCATTTCCAGGAATTTTTTTCCGAGGATATAACAAAAGAAATACAAAAATGAAAATAAGATATTTATTAAGCAACTCTTTAAGGAAAGAAAAGTATTCTTTTTGTAAATATTTTAAACAAAATGGCGACGTTGAAGGCGAAACACTGGGAGCCCTTTTTGACCGACGCTCTCAGCGGTGTTCAGTCTCACGGCTACAGCATTGGACGTAAAACAAAAACGAAAACATTTTTATTATCTAGATGCTGAAGAAGTACACATAGCTATTTAAAAATATTTATTTTTGTGGAAATGGTAAACACTTGAAAAAAGATTTCATGTTTTGACCTAAAAATTTCGTGCAAAAGTGTTAATTGCAAAAAAACTTTTTAATATTTCGCAAAATCCATGCTGTAGCCGTGAGACTGAACACCGCTGAGAGCGTCGATCAAAAAGTGTCTCGGCTTTAACGCCGCCATTTTGTACCAAATATTTACTAAAAAAAAAAAAAAAATACTTTTTTTCCCCTAAAGAGTTGCTTAATGAATACCTTATTTTCATTTTTGTATTTCTTTTGTTATGCTCAGAAAAAATTTCCGGAAATAACAGTGATATCGACCCGTTCAAGGTGGCCTAACCCCTTAACCTATAACCCCTTAACATCCTTAAGTCTGGAGTTGATATACAAGCAGTTCAGTATATTGCAAGTGCAATATTTACACCGGTTCAGACAGTGTATTTGAAAAGAACCGACTTACGGTTATTAATTTGTTGGATACTTCTGCAGTTTTTACTTTATTGATATTAATCAATTATGCCATATGAAATAACAATATATTCCCATCATGTTCTTCATCCCAGATGAATGCTTTGCGCGTAATGGAGGTACGTAAAGGTAAAATAAAATCTTTGTCATGTGAAAAATCATTAACAGCTGCAATAACGTGTTACACCATGTTGTTTCCTGCACTTCTTTTCTATCCTATCTGGCATTTCTGTGCCTATGAACTTTTGCTGTACTCGTCAGTCCTAATTCTGAACTAGTGCGGTTCCAGTGCAACACTAGTTCAGCTGGACCCAAAGAATAGACCCAAGAGAGTGAGAGAAATGACTGAGCTGTGAGAGAAACACCTAAAGCAATTGAAACAACCGGCTTCGATAGAAAGGCTTCGACAAAAGATGAGTGAAATACGAGCGTGAGATCGTTCAAACGCATTCCAGCACCGTAAGGAACGGGGAAGGTGGTCACTTGCGAGCCCCAGTAAGAAAAATGCAGAAAGCATGAAATTACGGTTCAACTAAACTGTTTTATATAATATTTTACCATAATACCATATACATCGCATAGCAAGAAATTCATCCTGGCGCCGTAGACGAGTTACGTAAAATTGACTCATTCAAGATGTTAACGAGATCTCCGCCGCCGAAGAGAAGGGTCTTGGACGCGCAAATGTCAACCGGCTCGCAAGGACTCGGTAAACTGTATTAAAGTGGACTAAAGTACGAGCTGAAAACGAGCGCAACAAGGGGCAAAGGGCCCGGCCGCGGCTAAGTGGCGCTTGAACCCGGCGGGAACGAGGAATCTCGTTGGAAAGGAGAGAAAACGAGCGTATTAACTTATCTAACGTACTAAATCTCTCCGCGTGTAATTGGGACACAAGTATGCTCTCTCAAATCACACAACTTCACGAGCTTCGACTAGCTGCGCCTCTCTCTCTCTTTCTCTCTCTCTGTCTCGCGCTCTTTTTTTCTCCCCAATCGCGAATTGGCGGACCTGGCGAATGTCTGCCAGCCACTCCGATTGATCGACGCGCCGATTTTGGGGGAGTTGATGATTTATTCAAAGGTACGAAGGCGACGAGAAGTGCACGTATGATGACTCGCCTCGTTTCACCGGCTTTTTTACGCCGAGGAGAAACAAGGAGAAAGAACACCAAACAACAACAACAGTCTTATTATTGCGATAAGATTTAACAAAACGTAGTCAGAACCACTTTCAGCGTCATCCACGTTTCTTCTATCATTTTGCCGGAAAAATGTCAAATGTAATAATACACGTAGAAAATGATTAATTACGTCGTTAGCGTTATAGTAGCATTACAGAAACGGATTCCTCAACTATTAGGAGGTTGAATTAGTCCTGGTCCCTAGCAATAGATGATTTTAGTAACAAGTTAATGGTTAGTACGAATGTTAAAATCTAGCAACACTGAAAGATTTGACATTTCTCTGTGACATATGAGTTTGCGCGCTATGATTACTAAAAGTTTCATTGTTTATACGTGTCTAAAATGGATCGTACCAAAATTGCATTTTCGACATTCGTTACTTCTTTTGTGTGATTTGAAAAAATCGGCAACTAAAGCTCATGAAATGCTTGTTGCAACTTACGGCTCCATCGTATTCCAACTGTAAATTTTGGTTACAACGATTCAAAAGTAGTGATTTCGATTTGAGCGACAGAGAAGACGTACTGACAACCAAAAAAATTCGAAGATTCTGAATTGTAAGTATTATTGAATGAAAACACCGGACTTAAACGGAAAAATAATTGACTGAACAACTCAACGTCGATAAATCAACAATTTCTAAACGCCTACACGCCATGGGAAAAACTCAAAAGGAAGGTAAATGGGTTCCACATGAACTGAGTGAAAGTGCCATTGCAAATCGTTTGAATATCGCCGTGTCTTTGCTTGCCAGACAGAAAAAGTCTTTTTGTGACGAATTGCAACTAGAGATGAAAAGTGGATTTCTTTTGATAATCCAAAGCGAAAAGAATCATGTATTGATTCAGGATAACCATCAACGTCGACACTAGAGATATGTGCGAACTATTCGAGTTTGAATCGAATTGAATCTAATATAATTCGATTCGAATCCGATTAATTCGAAAATTTCGAATCGCGGAGATTCGAACACGAATTAAATACATTAGCGTTTGTGCGCATCAGCTACAAAACGGGCCATCTCGGCCTGTATGTTTGAACCCTTAACCTGTAATTAACTTAACTCATAATTAATAACTTAATTATAAATACTTACTTTAAATATTTAAATATATATTTTATTTTAAGATGATATCGCAATATCAATATTCCCTTTCATATTAAAATCTTCCATCATTATTTGCACGTTTAATAGTCATGTTAAAGTTTTTAATGATTCGATTCGACATGAAAATTCTTGATTCGCACATCTCTAGTCGATACCAAAACGGGACATTCACGGTCACGAAGCAGTGCTCTATATTTGGTGGGATATAAAAGGTGTGGTGTACTACGAGCTTCTAAAACCGAATGTTATGGGGAAGCGATACCAGCAGCAATTGGACAAACTGAATGATGAATCGATGCAGAAAAAGCCAGCAATAGCTAGCAATAGGCGCTAGTGATTTTTTTGCACGATAATGCTCGTCCATATGTCGCTTCAATCGTTAAACAAACATTGTTCAAGCTCGACTAGGAAATCCTTCCGCACCTTCAGCGTAGGCTCCAGACATAGCACTATCTGATTACCATCTATTCCGATCGATGCAACATTCTTACAGATACGCACTTCAATAATTACGAGGATGTACAAAAACAAACAACAAAAATGGGTGTCTGATTGGATCGCTTCGAAAGACACAGATCGTTCTATCGTCGCGGAATCGCCATGTTGCCAGAAAGATGGGAAAAAGTTACAGAGCTAAGGGAAGATATTGGACCTAACCTAGGAATATATATAAAGTTACAGCAGACGGAAGATATTTTGATTGATGTAAACTTAGGCATTCCTTTAAAGTAAGGATAGAAAATTGACAAAATAAGATCGGAATCAATTGAACCTCCTGATATAATTATTTCGCTGTGCAACTGTGCAGTTAGGAATGTCACTTGTCTCTTGGGGCATTGGCCGCGGAATCGATTTTTCACACGCAGTCAGTCATACCTTTAGCCGCAACTTAAAAAAAGAGTCGGCGGTATTGTGGCGGTGCGCTGGCAGGCAAGCTAACCGTGATGGCATTCAAGGCGTGAGTATCTCCGTTGAAATTTTTCTGGGATGAGTCCACGACGACGCGTACGTTTATGGGAAAAGGTGAAGGACCCGCGGATTTCTCCGGTTCGTCGAATCGGTCTCTCACTGACCAAACGTAGAGGTGTCGGGCTCGGGAGAAATCGACGTGTTTGTTTAAAAAAGCGGCGACGGACAACATGGGGATTATGAAATCGCCCGTGTTGCTTATCTCAAAGGAGCATCACCGATTCTCTGCCGCCTCCCTTCCCCTCCCCCTGGAGGTTTCTCTGCCGCGTTTCTCAACAGGTCCCCGCCCGATAACGGGCGCGCGAGCGAGGTGCTAGGTGCATCGATTACGGCCGAAACGAGAAAGTTTCATTATTAATGAGTGCACGGGCCAGCGCCGCGCTGGATAGCTGACGTAGAAAGTCCGCGGAATCGATCCTCCGACCTCGGCTGGCTCGAATCAAACTCAGAGGTCCGCGCGAGAGCGATGCATGGCCGAAGCGGAATCCCCAGTCAGAAAGGTACGCACCGGCGGAGAGAAATTGCCTGGTATCTCGTTACGAATCGGCCATTTCCGGCGCCGACCATATGCTTGAATCCCCCCAAAAAAAGTACCGGTCGGGAGCAAAGCTTTGCTCCCGACCGCAACGATTTCGCCAAGTCAAAAATCCCAGCCGCAACGCTTTTCCCGCCAGGTGCACCAGGCAAGCCTTTGAGAATCCCACGACGTCTGAAATCGACGTGATAAATACGCATAAAAGATAACACCGATTTTTTTCATTTTGAAATATGTTACGGAAGATGATTTCTGAGTAACTTTTTTATAACACAACGGAGGTCGCTTCCGTAGTTTCCGAGGTATTTGACTTTAAAATATTAGAACTGCGCATTCTCAAAGATTGAGGTGAAGTTCGAGTAAATATTTTGTGAAAAATCGCACTTGGAAATTTTGGATACGAAAAATTGAAAATCCACAATTTGAAGAACGATTTATCTTATTAAATGTTCGAAGTCCACTAAACTAAACTCCAATTATGAAGTCTCTTTACAAGATTCCTATGAATTTTTAAGCATTTCGTTTGGGTTTTGCTGTCGACGTTGTTAGTTGATCAGGGTTTACCCACGCTTCGTTTGCGTTTAGAATTTTCATATATAATCCGTTTTTCGTTACTAGCTATGATTTTGTGCAAAAAGATTTTTTTTCGTTGTCAATGATTAGCTCGCGTGGAACCCATTTTCCTTCTTTCTGCATCTTTCCCATACAATCGCAAATATCTTTCTGGCTTATTCCCAGCTTTTCTGCAAGTTTTTATTGTATTTGTGCTGTATTTTCATTCAGTAGATCTTGCAACTCCTCGTCTTTAAATTTTTCTGACTGATCGGAGCGTGATTGATCGTGAAAATCAGCACTTCGAAAACGCTCAAACTAATTTTGATACGTGCGATCGGTCACAATATTTTCACCATAAGCAACACAAATCATTTTGGTTCTGTTTCAGAAACATTTTTATTTAAATGAATGCGAAATACATCGCGTATCGAATATGCTCTTTGTTGATAGCCATCGCGAACACTGCTGATTATTTGAGGTTATATGTATCAAACGTTAAACGTTAAACCATACATCATTTCAAGAAATTAAATGTTAATACTTTAACCCTTTGCTGCACAAGTCAACATATATGTGACACCTTTTTAGCCATCGTTTAATGTCTCTCAAATAGGTTAAGAGTTTCTTGTCATGTAATAAGTCTTTACGGGATCTTCGAATATTATTCGAGTGCGCATACATACATCATGATGTACAATTATTATTTTGCATTAGTTATTTGTTATAAACAAAATTGCAAAAATATTCTTTTTTCCTTCAAAAATCATTTGTGGAAAAATTTGATAATAAATATGTACGAAAAAAAATATATATATTTATGTTTTCTTGGTCCCTGATTATAATATTCGTTGTTAGATTTTCGAAATTCAAAATGGCGGATTCAATATGGTGGACTGTAAATTAAAAGCTTTTCTAATTTCTATGAAATTTGATATTTTGGGGTCTTTTGGGTCTCCGATTACGAATCTGCTATTACATTTCCAAAATTCAAAATGGCAGACCGTAAATTAAAAATTCTTCCAATTTCCATGAAATTTGGTATCTAGGGTCCTCTCCCTCTCTTTCTCTCATTTTTCTAGTATTATCATTGATATGTAAAAGTAAAACAGCACTAAAAAATGGAACTAGATATTCGCCATGTCCACGTCGTTAATTCTGGGTTACGTTAAAAGCGAGAGTGATAACGGATTCGTAATCAGCGATTAAAAAAACCCACAGACATCAATTTTTGTAGAGATTTTGAAAAATTTTCAATTTCCGGTTCGCCATATTGGATCCGTCATTTTGAAGCTTGTATTTTTTTTTACACAGGATTCATAATCAGCGACCTCAAAAACCCCCGAGTAACAAGTTTCAAGCGGATTCGATTGACTTTGAAAATTCCACCCGCCATATTGAATCCGCCATTTTGAATCTTGTATTTTTGACACTGGATTCGTACTCAGCGACCCCAGAAATCCCCGGGTAAAAAGTTTCACAAAATTATATGCACTAGAAAAAAACATGCAACAAAGGGTTAAAACCACAAAAGAAAGAGAGAAAGAGAGAGAGAGAGAGAGAGAGAGAGAGAGAGAGAGAGAGAGAGAATATTTCGATTTCAAATGTTGCTCCGAGCTGTGTAAATTTCATCGGGAGGAATTAACTATTAGACTTAATAGTTGCATTATAAAAAGTTACTCAGGACTTCACCTTCCATATTTCAGAATAAAAAAAAAATTGATGAGATGTTATACCTTTCATTATTTACGTAATCATATTTACCAAATCGACAAACAAGGCAGCGATCGCGACGGAAGGCCTCGCAGGATTCGAGTGATCGCACGCTCCCTTAAACATGCGGCTTCCAAACAGCAAGGAGAGCGGAGTCGGTCTCCAAGGCGCGCGCGCAGCGAGTAGCAATCACGGCGAATTTAATTACGGCGATTACCGCGAGCAAGGCAGCGTGAGCCAGAATTTCCGCGACAGTCAACAGCCTTGGAGTAGGAAGTCGGACAGGAGAGTGAGAGACGAAGGAACGCTCGTTTCCGCGGCGGCATGAAATATTCCTCGGGGCCGTGGCCTTGCGAGCGTTTCCGTTCGGGGCGTTCCGGCGGGAAAAGGTGGAGGCGACGGATTCGCGGATATCGGCTGGTCAATTAATTCGAAACGAGAGCCGCCGCACCCCTCTCTCTCTCTCTCTCTCTCTCTCTCTCTCTCTTTCTCGCTTCGTCGCTCGCGACTCAAGCCGAGCGCTCAAATTACTCAATCGTTTTGACACGCTCGAGCGAACAGGTGTGTTGAGATAAGTCGTGCACACTCGCGATAAGATGACTCGAGTAAACGTGCTTTTGAATCGAATCTATGACTCATGCCATTGGCACATGCAGACACGCACACGCGCATGCGCGCGCACGCGCACGCGCGTCGAGAAATATTTGTTATTCGCGTAAGCGGCACGCTAATCGCCCCGGGCTACGCGGATGGAAATCAACGTCGGAGCGGAATTGCTCGTCGAAGAATAGCTCGACGTTGTTATCGCGCCATCGGACAAACTGCGAACTACTCGCATATTATATTTCGCCTTCGTCCAGAACGAACGGTGAATTCCAAAAGCGCTCGGCGATCACGAGGAAACCCGCGTGTCTTGTCAGTCGGCCGGGCCAGTCGTCTCGCGCTTCGACGATTATTCAAGTGAGCAAATTGGCAATGACACTTGCCAGTAATGCTCAGAATAGTCAGCGTAGCGGATGGACGATTTCGATTCAATTTTCAGAAAATCGATCTTTTCCGCTCCAAAAATCGATTCCTCAAAATTGACGACGAAGCGAATGTCAACGGGCCGGAAGAAAATTTGTTCTCTATTGGAAAGAGAAATATTGTAATTTATACTAATTGTCAAATATTTGTGTGTATACAAAGTAACACTCCGACTTCATTTTTATTTTTTTTTTCATTTCGTAATCGCGTAATAAACCACAAACGGTGTTCTTCTGTATATAGTAATTAATAATAATAATAATAATAATATTAATAATAATAATACTGACAAAATATACGAGTCAAAACCTGATTGTCTATTGAAAAGAGACATATAGTTTATAATTTTGTCAAACATTTGTATACAAGTTGATACTGCGATTTAATTTTCATCTTTTTATTTTTTGTTTTATTTTATAAATGTAAACTTATTTGTTTTAAACAATGTGTATTAAAGGGTGTCTTTTCCCCTTATATATTAATAAAGATTAATAAAGATAATAATTATAAACGAAACAACTATTGATAAATAAGTATATTAACACACCGAAAATCGATTCTCTCTTGAGAACAGAAATATTATAATTTACAATTCTGTCAAACATTTGTATATAAGTTGATACTGCGACTATGATTTTTATCTCTTCCTTTTTTACCGATTTATTTTATAATCTTAAACCTATTCGTTTTAAACAATGTGTATCGAAGGGTGTCCTTGATAATATTCATATATATTAATAAATATATAATAATAATAAGTAATATATTAATTATAATATTAATAATTAACATTAATAAATAAAAATAATATTAAATAGACGAAACAACATTTCGGTTTGTGCAAAAATTGAGTAGAAGTGGCTAGATTAAAAAAATTGATTTTTGGAAGGAAAAGACCGATTTTGATGAACAAATAAAAATCGCCCATCATTACTATTAATACCAATATATGGCTGATAACGCGGAGTTATGGTATTATCAGGCCAAAGTCAATTATGCCAAGTTGTATGTTTCTTTTAGATAATTAACCTTCTAATTATATATCAAATTTAGATGAAATAATAGAAAGGTAATATTTTATAAAAGAGATAATGTATTTTTCCCCTTTTAAAAATGTACACTATTTAAGAAGCACAATAATTGTAATCGAGAGATTAGAATATTTAGAAGCAAAAAAATATTCAATTAAGAACAATGAAAGACAAAATGCTTGCGTGCAGGTAGAGCGAATCACAAACTGAACAGGAAGATCCTGCACCATTTTACGAATTATAGAATAGTTATTATCAAGGGATTAATTAAATAATGTTAGCGAATGAATACACGGGAAGCGGAAGGACGAGTTCCCGAACAAAAGAAATACAAAAATGGAAATAAGGTATTAAGCAAGTCTTTAAGGTAAAAAAAGTTTCTTTTTTAGTAAATATTTGGTACAAAATGGCGGCGTTGAAGCTGAGACACTTTTTGACCGACGCTTTCAGCGGTGTTCAGTTTCACGGCTACAACATTGGACGTAATTTTTATTATCTAAATACCAAAAACTGAACAAATACATATGGATTTTGCAAAATATTAAAAACTTTTTTGCAATTAACACTTTTGCACGAAATTTTTAGGTCAAAACATGACATCTTTTTTCAAATGTTTACCATTTCCACAAAAATAAATATTTCTAGATATCCATATGTACCTCTTCAATTTCTGGCATCTAGATGATAAAAATTTTTTCCTTTTTTGTTTTACGTCCAATACTGTAGCCGTGAGACTGAACGCCGCGGAAAGCGTCGATGAAAAAATGTCTCGGTTTCGACGCCGCCAATTTGTTTAAAATATTTACAAAAAAAAATGCTTTCTTCCCTTAAAGAGTTGCTTAATAAATACTTTATTTTCATTTTTGTATTTCTTTTGTTATATCCTCAGAAAAAATTCGCAGAAATGACGGTGATTTTGACCTGTTCGAGGTGGCCTAACCCGTTAACCGCGGACTAGAAAAGCGTCGTGACTCGTGTGTGTGCGCATACGTGTATATGTGCGTGTGTGTGTATGTGTGTGTGTGTGTGTGTAATGTATGTACAGCTGACGATTATCTGCGAAATGATGCCGCGAGATACATCTAATGGCGCTAAAACTCGGCTAAAGTTCATCGCGGCGCAGCACGGCGCGCAATAATCGGGACGGCATCGGCCGAGCCGAAAAATTTCCTGTCGACGGGTCTCCCCCCACGTCACTGTTTACTCCACAATTTTATTGTCTCGTTCCTGTTGTTCCCCGCTGCTCGATCGCGCTCGATCATCCTAGGCGTACGAGGGCTAGAGAGCGAGAGCGACAGCGAGAAAGAGAGAGAAAAGGGAGCTTCTAATATGTTCTAGGAAGGACCAAGGACGTGTGCGAGGAATGCGACGGACAAAGAGTGTCGTTTGCGGACGAAGCTCCTTACGATGGATCACCTTGCGGATATCTGCATGTGAGACGCGCTAAACAGGATTTCATTGATCCAGCGCGACGCGCGCGAATCTGGAATCTAACGAGCGAGACGTGCGTCGCGCGACGTTCGAATTCCAGACGAGAGGCGAGACGTCTGCAGGATTGACAAAAACATGTTTAAAATAAAAAGAATCAGGTTTGTTTGTTTAAGAGTGTTTTATGTCTTAAACATGTTTTAAACATATGTGCATTTGATGTTTGATACCTGAGTCTGGACACTTGACTTCTAATACAGCTTGGAATGCAGCCAATGGTTTAATAAAAAAGAAAAAAACTTTATTTCTGGAAATTCACGAGAGATAATTTATTTTATTGAACTAGCAGCTACGTTTCGAGTTGCATCGAAAAAAGTTGTTAAATCATTTCATTGGAATAAACTACGAAATATAGGATGTCCGGGATTTTTTGGAAATGAAAAATTGTGAAGATTAATCGGATTAAACAGCGAAGAAAAGTCAAGCACCATTTTGCAGGTAAGCACGCAAATTTTCAAGTTATCAACTAAAAGAGCCTCTAGACGTGGTCATTTTCAATCATTAATTATTAATAACTAATAATTATTATTAAAGCTTAATAACTATTGCGATTTTTGCAACATAGTACATGACTTTTCTTCTCAGTTTGATGTGATTAATCTTCACAATATTTCGTTTATAAAATATCGCGAACACTCTGCGTATAAACAAATAATTAAGTAAATATATATAACATATACACACGTATATGTAATAATTATTTTTTAATAAACGTACAGTAATGTATATACATTTGCCTGTAATATTGCAATGTGCAAGGATACGAAAGAAAAATAAATACTTTGTGAAAAATCAAATTTATATCATCGTAATTATTTTAATTTTATGTCCCAAGTTTATATTAAACACTTAAAAAAACATATTTTAAAAAGACGTTTAAAATTACCGAATGTCTGAAACATGTTTAAAACGCGTTTCCTGGACGTCCGGGAACTCGCGAGTCCGTTCTTAGAGATATTTCATGTCGAGAGAAAAGCAACGATAATAATTGTGTCATAATTGTTGCAACGATAATAATAATAATAATAATAATAATGATAATATTGCGCGATATCACAGTAGCCTCACCGAGGCAAATTTCGAACTTGTCTCGCGCAAGCGAGGGATTAAAAGAAAACGAGAAAAATAATGTATTATAAGCTTCTTTTATTTTTTATTACTTTCTTTATTATTATTTATTCGGTGGTGAAATTAGGGAAATCAATTGGTCACGTTGAAATCACACGAAAGTTTCGCTGAAAGAATCAAAGCGGTCGTCTCGTCCGCAATCATCTTGCAGTCGGGCTCGACTTGTCTCTCGACAATTCTTTTCTCCTCCCGCCACAATGCACGTCCTCTCGTCCTCGGCGAAGAGCCGGATAAATCGTAAACTCCAGCAGGCGCGGGAATAAATCCGTCCGCTGCGACGAATTTTAGGACTTGAGAAAAATACAGTCCCGCGGGGCCACATTCGTCGCGGCGGACGAGCCGCGAATGAAAGAGTTATTATCGCAGCTTTTTTTCTCGCTGCAGCGCGATACGTTTTCTCCGAAATCGCGAGTGCCAAGGCTAGCGAGCCGGCCTAGCTCGTCCGAAAGATCTCGAAGGGATCGCGAGGAAAAAAAGGAAAAAAGGAAGCACCGAGGAGGAGAGCCTTCGCGAAGAAGAACGCTGCCCCGTAAAGGACGAGACCTTACGGCGGACACCCCTGCCGCGATTTTCATATTCACAATTAGCATTCCTCCGCCGGCGGCCCCGTCGTCGTCCTTTCACACAGCCGCGATGAGAAGGCCATGATGGTCGGCCGAAGCCGTTGCCGTGCGCTTCGCTCTGTCACGCTAAGGACACGCGTGCCGCCGAAATCGCGCGAACGGATTTCACTCTAACGCCGTTCCAAGCATGGGTCCCATTGTTCCGATGCAAAATTACGCCGATGATTCACGGCCGACCTCTCCAGCCGTTCTTGATGGGGCGCTCTTGATAGATGCACGTTGCGGCAAATCGCCGGGATTGACAGAGCCCGGAAATTGCGCGCGAAGCTGGAGTCTCACCTTGTGAGAATTCAGAAACTCGCACATTCACAAAAAATCGAGAATTTTGTCTCTTTCTTTCCGATAGTTTTAAAGCTCTTGATTAAACAAAGGGGTCAAACAAGGAGTTACACTCATTAAAAAGGGGCTGCGGGTAAATAGAGGAAGCAGTCAATAAGAGAGTTTTTCTGCCCTCAAAGGATCTTCAAGGGACAATTTTTTTGGCATTGTATGACCATTAGTAATGTCGAAAATAACCATTAGGTGAGACAAAATTCGACACATAAAGCCAAAATTCATTATTACTTTAGGTATATTATTACGGTACATCGAGAGAAAAGGTTTTGTTGGGTCAACAAAACGCCAGTGACCACAACAAATGGTTCGTTAATGTGGGATAGCAAATGACTCCGTTGTGGTAACAAATGATTTGTTTGTTACGATTTGTTGCTCTAACATAATGGAAACAGTTTTTGTAACAGAAACAAATGGTATATCATTATGTTAATCCAATAAATCATAAATTTTTTATTTGTTCGCGACACAGAATATGAGTAAATTACGTATAAATAAATTAATTATATTAATTCTTCTTCGCTGACGTATAATATATAGCAAAATACGTAAAATATTAGTACTTGAACAACACACGCAATTCTATACTAGCGAGTATCATAATTACCAGATAATTCAAATATAGCTCCGTTACATCTAATCAAATTATTGATAGAGAAGGGTTAACAAAATAATAATTCTATGTGTGCGTAGTTTGCAGGAATGCGGGGAAAAAAATAAAGTAACGCATTATTATATTAATCTCTATTTTTAGCACGACACATTATATAAAACACATTAATAAATTATTAGATGAGGTTAAATAAGGTTAAGGGGGATGTACATACAAAGGCTCGTAGACGTACTTTTATCGATAAAAGAATCTGTAAAAGTGATTTGTAGTTACTTGCAGAAGCTTGTAAATCACTTTAACACTAAAAAGGTCGGAGCAGCCAATTTGGCTCCTCACAAAATTCAAAACTACTATAACTTTCTTAAAACTTCGCTTCCATGTGATACCCTTTTGTGACTTTTCATCATTTTTCATGTTCTTAATCTTGGTAAAAAATTTCTTCAATTATATAAAATGGTTGAATTTTTATTTAATTGTCTACCTAGAAGGACCGTTGAAGCCAATTTGACTCCCTTATATCTGATATTGCATTTTCATATGTTTCACGGATTTATTTACAAGTTTTATGACTTTAAATAGATAAATAAATATTTTTATGTGCACGTATCTATTTGTTTGCTTGAAAAACAATTGTACACATACGTATGTACACATAGATATGCATATATATGTAGTGTCTCGCTGTTGGCCAGTTTATACTTTTTATAATATTTTGGATTTTGCTGCTATAAATGCATGGATTATATACAAGGAAGTTACGTGTAAAAAAATGTCAAAAAGAATCTTTTTACAAAATCTCGCGGAAGAATTGAGTGCCCCATATATTGTCCAAAGACGAAAGTCTCAGAATTTTGATTCACCCGAAGAAGAAACTGAATCCAACAATGCTTCAGGCAAACGACCGTTTTATTAAATAAGAAAAAAAAACCGCAAAGTTGGAAAATGTCATTTGTGTAAAAAATTTACGTGCGGTAGACGTATAAAGAAAATTATGTACAAATGCGTTTTCTGTAGTACATATTTCATATTTAGCCTCTCACCAAAGACTAAAAAAAATTCAATACAATATAACTAACAGTTTTTCTGTTCAATAAACTAGTAATATTATTGTTAAAACGTTAAATTTCATAATTACCTATACGTTTCATTTCTTTCTATTTCTTTTTTACGAAAAGATATGCTTGAAGCTAAATTGGCTCCTACGGTCTTTCTAGTGTTGAGAGATGCTTTTATTTATATACGAGAGTTCAGAATATGGACCACACACAGAAGAGTCACGTACAATGTATATATCACGCTATTACGACATTGCTATTCTTTCTATGAGAAGTTGTACATCCAACAAACATATATGACTTGCATCTCCAGCGATGTACAATTGTTAAAACTACAAATAACGAAAAATTATTTGTTGCGGTAACTGTCCAATTTGTTCCTCATGCAATTAATTATCAAACAGCGAACGTTCGTTCATCGTGACAACAAAAGTCTTTTTCTCAATGAATTTAAGTCCTTCTCGTGACTAATAAATGGACTAGTAAAATATTTTCGCTTGTCACGCTTCTCTGAACTCGTATTACACTACCAACATGTATCGTCCCCGAGATAAAGGTGAATACAGCTCTTAGTGAAAAAATTAATTTTTTACCACTCTTTTTTATCACTCCCTAGATACGCAGATGCTAATAATACTATTAGGTGCCTGCAGTCTTCAGCCTCCGCACCGCGTCAAGATTGTAATAATCATTGTTTGTCAATCAGAGGTTTCGGTTTCTTTCTTATTTAAAATTTTTTTAGTTTGCTTTTTACTTCGTTTTTTCGTTCAATTTTTTTTCTTGGACATGTCAAACACTACGACCGTGACTTTTGCATCTTCCGATGATGATTGCTCAAAATTCGACGAAATGGGCAGCATCATCTGTACTGTTTTCGAAATTTCTTTGTACTTCTGTATCATGTCGCATGCACAACGAAGAGAAGAAATAAAAAAGCGGGAAGATTCTCGTCAGAACACGTCCGATCGTTTTACGGAGGATATTCCCGTCTCGCGTTTCGCGAATATCGTAAGAAAAAATGCAAAACGTCTCATCTCGTGCTCGCGAAAAAAAGCTGAGATGACAAACGTTCGTTCGCATCGCACGGGAGGAGAAGAGAGAAAGAGAGAGAGGGAGGGAGAGAGGGAGGGACAAAATCGCGTCTACGCAAGAGAGCGAGAGACTGTCTGCTCTCTCTCACGGCACAGAAAGACGGCTGCGCGAGACGTTCTTTAACGGATTCTCCGTAATCGCGGCCGAATCTCCGAACAGCCAAAGAACAGCTTTTTTGCTAGCATCGAGCGAGATGATGTCTCATATACCGCGCGATTCGCGATCGGTGTCAGATCCACGTTCCTACGACGGCGGCGTAGAAAACCGGACGAGAGAGAGAGAGCGAGAGAGAGAGAGAGAGAGAGGAGAAGAAAGGACACGTTTGATTCACAGTCTCGGAATGTCCGCGGACCAGTATAAGTTCTCGGGCCTAAGCGGGGCTGTTCTTTCCCTTATAAGGCCACTTTCCGTCGGAGATATGGAGGTTTTTAGGTTATTTTACGTCGCAAAAGCGTTGTCGCCCGCGCCATTAAAATCGGCCCTACCCCGAGTTGAAACGCTCCTTCTACGTTAGTCCCGAAAATTTCGTCGAAGCACCAACGGAGAATCCCGAGGTGCGACGTTATACAAGTGACTGGGACTACCATTAGATGACACAAACGGTTCGCGTCCTGTCGTTTCTTCCATATCGAGTCTTGACGAAAGAGCCTCTCGTTCCGGGATTACTCAGGATCTGTTCTTTTCAGCTGAATCATAGTTTGATCTTTTTAGCTGCACTGCTGGACTAGCGCAATAAAATTAGAGTGAGAAAAAATATAGTCGTCTCACTCTAATTTATTGCACCAGTCCAGCAGTGCGGCTAAAAAGAACAGACCACCAATGCCGCACTGAAAGTGCACCGGTTCAAAGCTAGAACTGACGAGTACAGCAAAAGTTCACGGGTGCAGAAATGCCAGATGGGATAGGAAAGAACGCCAGTGCACAGTGCAGGAAACAACATAGCGCGACACGTTATCGCAGCTGTTAATGATTCTTCAGACGAAGAAGACTTTATTTTACCCTTACGTACTTCTATTACACGCAGAACCTATCTGGGATGATGAACATGGTGGTGATATACTGTTATTTCGTGTGGCATAATCGATTAATATTAATAAAGCAAACATCGCAGAGGTTGCATCTAACAACCTAATAACTTGTAAGTCTGTTCTTTTTAAATACACTGCCTGAATTGGTGTAAATGTTCTCCCTCGCAATGTACTGAACTGCTTCAACTCGAGACCTAATGCAAGCAGTACTTGGTGAACTGATTGCACCAAGTTCTGCTACACTGGTGGAGAAAACAGTAACATCTGAAGAAAGAACACTTCAGCGTTCGCTTCTTGAACTAGTACGGAAAGTTCAGCTGAAAAGAACAAACCTTTGATATCCAATCAGCTCAACATTCTCTCCGCGCTCGCGCGTACGTCTTTCACCTATTCCTTATTTCGGCCAGCAGGGTATCAGGGTGATCTAACTTGCAAATGTGGAACATGTGAGATGTGCGAGTAGTCAAACAAGCTGAATATTAAAAACATCTGCAGACTATGTAATGGTAATATATGAATGAGAGAAACAGCACGATTTTACTCCCATAATTTCTCTCTTCTTCGGCGCTCAAAGGTTCGATGAGATTTGAGGCTCTCACAAAGGAACCGGTAAGAAGTCGTAAAGGCAACGACAACTATTGTGCGTCCGATGATGCCGCTTGTGTTGTAGAAATTTGTATTTGGATTCCACACAATACAAGAGCACACAGAAAAAAAGGAGGCATTATCGGGCGTGAATACATGATCAAACTCGCGGCCCGAAGACTTTTGGCTATCAGATACGTAAAAATTAGCACTTGCGAGATTAACATTAGAAGGCCGCTATTCACAGCTGTAAATTCCTCACGAATTCTTTCATCGAGAGCATTACGAGTCCATGTTCACCCGAGACCGTTATCCCGTTGTGTGAATTAATGTAATAACGTAACGTACGAATAATTAGAGATTCACGAAGCCGTAATTACTCGCCCATTCATGACAGACTATATGAGCATCGGCCTGAATTTCTCGACTCGGGTCTTTCTCCGGGTGCCCGTCACGCGCCCGTCAAAAACGAAATTCTCCTGCATAAGGCAAGTGGCCCACTTATTGACCTTTTAAGAATAACAAAGATAGTTATTGCTTGGTTATGGAAGCGAGATAAGATGAAATTGACAACAGAGAGTTCTATCGCGCGAATAAAAATCTTCTGCGTAAGATACAACTATTTCGCGATGTAAACAATATTATAAGAAATTACAATAAAGTTATTTATTTAAAAACGCTTCTTTACTGCCGGTGTTTCTAACTCTTCATATTGTCACAACATAACCTCACAAACAAATTTTCACTTTGTACAATTTCACGAAGACGAGCGTGAGAAAATATTCCTCTATTATTTTATTTCATCAAATAAACATCAAATTAAACTGTACTTAAATAACTAACTTCGAGAGAAAAGTTTTCGTGTCAGAACAAACAATGGTCAATTGTAAGAAAATTGAAAAAATAAGTTTCGCGTGGTGTTGGCTGTTTTCATTGAGGAGGACTTTGGGCTACGGTCAGGTTAGGTCAATTTGCAAGTTGTTTCCGGTGATAATTTATTGAATTTATTGAGTTGTTTTCAGTTTATTGAGTTTATTGAATTATATACTTTCAGCAATAGTTTATGGATAGTTTATGAATAGATTCGGAATTTATCCAGTTGATTGATTCCGCTCCTTCTTCGCCGCGATTTTCCGTAAGGCTTAGTCTACAATAGGTGATTTAAGCTTTAAGAACTTAACCAATTATAGTCGAATATTCTCCTTAACTTTGATTGTGATCGGTCAGTTCCTTAATGCTTAAGGTTTAAAGTGCTTATTTAACATGTTGGGAACTGCCCAATTTACTTAAGGCTAGAAATTACAACTTAAATTGGTACTTTGAGCCTTATGTCTTAAGAAATTGATCAGTCACAGACAATGTTAAGAAGATTCGACTACAACTGGTCAGTTTCTTAAAACTTAAATCATCTATTGTAGACAAGACCTAAAAACATACAGTTGCATATAAGTTTTTGATTTTCCACGAGTAGCGATTCCACACTTTGGAGATAAGTTACTTTTTGAACTTCACAAGATTCTCGCCTTGCGTAGGAACCTTTGCTAATCCTTTCACGATTTGTTATTTTAATATATGATAACCTCATCAATTTAGCAAGGCGAAAGATTTAAACTACACATGTACTATTTAGAACATACAATCTCCATAAAAGTTACATTCTATTCATCACACTTCAATAAGTCAATAACTGCTTAATAAACAATGATCGTTGACTAAAATCTTCTGAAGGTCACTCGAAACATTGACCCTGTCAAGTTGTCATTCTACTGAATATCTGTTTCGAAATACAACTGATATAATCTTCAAACTGTTTTCGTCAACAACTTTTCAACAAGCTATAAAACTTGACAGAAGGTACTCAGGGCTGTGACCTTCATACTACATATCGAGATCAAAGTCATTGGTGAGAAGTGAGTAAAGATAATTCAAGACCTACATTTGAGACCTTGAGAGAGTCAACTTTAATGTAATTCCTTAAATTCACCTAGTAAGAATCATTTCAACCAAGGGGTTCATTCGGAACAACACTTAACAACGCGACGAGAGCCCGATCGAGCATTTCAGAGACTAATGAGACATTCTTATCAACCGGGGGGGGGAAGAGGGGGGGGAAGGACGATAAATAACGCACCGAGACACGTAGTCCATGGTATGCGTGTTACTCGGCGCCTGGATACGTGATAAACTCTCGAAGAGAAATATACGAGGTGGTCGAAGTGGGTTTGACCGTCTCGAAGCTCCGTGATGTTTTGATTGTTGCAAGCGACGTCGACCGACGACTGATAGCGGCGAGGGGGAAGGAGGTTACGCTTGTTTGGTGCTGTCGCGTACCTGTCGTACCTGTCGTGTTTCTTCTCTTTTGGCTAAACGTGCGCGCTACCTTTTACGCCGAATATTTCGTCGGCTTTGGAAATGTTTAGTCCAACTGTCAATCGCGTTAATTAATACCCCTCCGACAAGATCTCCGTATTTTGGCATATGTTACAAAACTCACCCTCCTGGGTAACATTCGAGAGATTTTAGCCGTTGATCGTTGCTTATTAAAGAGTTACTAACGAAAGAAACTTCACAGAGTCCATCTTTTCGACGTAATGTACGTTAAAAAATGTTAAACTGTATGTATGAGCGGAAGTAGAGTTCCTCCCCTAAGAAAAAAATTAACCTAACCTAACCTAACTCAACTTGTCCATCTTTGTATATGATTGGATATTGTGGTTTTTATTTTTTCAATAACGCTCAACCATTCGCTAAGATTAAATAAGAGACAAGTTGAGTTTGAGTTAGGTTAAGTTTCCCCGGGGGATCTAAAAAATGTACACTGTGTCGGAAAAATAAGCCCTATTTATGAAACTTCTTTTGTCAATAACTTTTTAATAGACAATGACTGACAGCTAAAAGCCTTTTGAGGGTTACTCAGGAGGATGAGTTTTATAACAATTCCTGGGGGATTGTATATCGATATCTTCTCAACATAAATATAAGTTTCCAACGCTGAGGGAAAGACAATAAGGGAAGGGAATAAGGGAAGACTACGAAGAAACAAAATTTGTTGCGTCACTCGTCTAAATTAGAACAGTCCATTGTTAAAATATCTAATATTTGTTTATCGCAAGTACATGGTACAAGTTGCACAGTTAGAACGTTGCTCATCATAATTAAGAATGAAAGATAAATGCAGATGAAACGCGTTTCGCAACGAGGCAACTGTGTATTAAATATTTCAGAAGCACAACAGCTCTTTTCTTTGCTCAGGACGATGCAATATGGGGAAGATGACGCGAGTAATCTATTCATAATATCAAGATGTGGCGATAGCTCGCATCCGTCAAGTTTGGCGGATCCGCGAAATCCGTAAGATGTGATTATGGGACCGAGATCGCGTATCTTTTCAGACAGGAAAACGTCGCATCGTCGTGTCTCCTTCGAGCAATTATTCTCAATTAACGCGCAGACCGCCTCGGGGATTACCGGCGACCACAATAGCGCGAGTCGATAAAACTCGACGCGATAAAACTTCGGGAACATTGAGCGACGGCGGCGATGCCGATCGGTATCGGCGACAAATGAACGGAGGGGCGCGAAAGACAGCATTTTTCAGCCCCGTTTGCGAGCGCGGCCGGCGAGTGCCGGAGGATCCGACGTAGGGACTTTGGACGCTCAAGGATGTTCGCAGCGCGGCTCGACGTGCGCAAAAAGAAGACGAAGAGGGGCGCCGAGGCGGGATAAAAAGCAGAAGGCAACAATTCGCCAGGCGATGTTCAGCGTTCAGGATTCGGCTACCGTGCTCCATCACCTGCGATCGCCGATGTTATCGCGCCGAAACAAGGCAACGCGCGCGGCCGGGACTTCCTCATGTCGCTCGCACTCTCCCCGTTGCATCCCGCGATTTAACTAGGTGCACACCGAGCGATCCCTATCTCCCGTGCAGTTGCAAGAGGTGGACAAGAGCGCGAGCGGTTCCCTCGTCCGTCGCTCGAGAAGGGCGGGTCGTTAATGGCGAGTTTATACGCGGCCGGTAGCGGAGGTGAGTCGAATATATGCCGAGTCACTCGTTACGTCTCTCTCCTTCTTCGGCCCGCGCTTCCGAAAGCTACGAGCTTATTGACTTTTTTTTCAAATTTAACCTTTGAGAGTCATCATCAGGGGAAATCGCGCTAATGCTGCGCTATGGATGAAGTTTCCACCCCGGTGTATTTTTATTTTTTTCTCTTATTTTAGAAATCAAAAGAGTTAAACCGATGCAATTGAAAGTCTTATTATTATTGAACACTAGATCAGGGTTTCCCAACCTTTTTTTTTTGTATTTCGCACCCCTAAAAATTTATTAATGAACCTTCGCACCCTCTACAAAAAAAAAATATTCGTACGTTTCATGGTAAAAATTGGTTGTTAGGGTTTCCAGGTAAGAAGTTGATTTGTAATAATTTATAATCACATAGTATTGTTTTATAGAAATTAACTATCACTTTAATATTATAAAATTGTTATTTATGGTATCAAGCTTCGCATAGTGATACGTAATGAATATGTACGTACAGATACTCGTACGTAAAAAATATATAATTTTAATAACATTTTTTTTTTTAATTTGATGGTATAAATGCCGGATTATTCCAGCCAGAATTCATCTTAATCATTATTAATTACAATCACTTTCCCTCACATCCCCAAGATTGTTTTTCGTCACCCCCCAAGGGTGCGAGCAGCCCCGGTTCGGAACCCCACTAGATGGAAAGTAGAGAAGTTGTTGTTTGCAGCGGATAATCCAAAATAGAAAAAGATCAAGAAACAAAATTCGCTTGAGCTGAATTTTGCCTTTGGCTTTTGAGGCTTTGAAGTCAGTAGTTTTTAAGGGTTGAGCAAATCTTTTTACTGACATCTTTTAACGGACATGTAGCGTCACGATTTCGTGTTATACATTGCTCCTTTTAAACTCAACGCGGTATGTTGAACACCGGTAAATTTCTGGTATTTTTATTTATTTATTTAGACGCAGGTCAAATTATCATATATTGTTTATATTTAGAACAAAACTTCTTACAATTATTGCAATTGTGTCTGGATGTGTAAGATGTAATATAATGTAACGTATGACACGGTACCATGCTATAGAAGTGAAAACTTGACGGCAGTCTGGATAACAAATCGATTTTTACTTAGCTCTCGCGAGTCATCGATGTAAAATTAGACTCCCGAGATTACAAACTGTTCTCTTCGCACTCGTTTGCTCACGGAATTCTACGAAACATCCATCCTCTTTTACCCACCGAGTCGCATCGACAATCTGACGTAGAAATTTCAACTACAGAATTTTCATTGCGATGAAGATTTCATTTCAATCGTCCGAATTATTTATTCCAACTCGAGTAATTCGAGTAAAATTCGACCTACGCTGGAAGTTTGAATACCGCGAAAGTCGCGCGAAAATTTGATCTTTTCTTAATGCTTAAGAACTATCATAAAAAGAAATCACACTAATGCTATCATGCGAATGAAATTACACCCCAGTGTATATATATTTTTATTTTAAAAATCAAGGGGGTCAAGCTGATGCAATTAAATGTCTTGTTATTGTTAAATATTAGATGAGCGAGTAGAGAGATTGCCGATCGCAGCGGATAATTCAACACCGAAGAAGATCAGAAAATAGAATTCGCACGGGCTGAGAGATTTCAGCCGTGGCACAGCCTTTGAGGGCTTAATAATGCACGTAATAACGGAAGAGTGCTCGTAATCACGCTGGACGTGCTCGATAATCGATTTACGCGCCGATACAAAGTCTCTCGGTGCTTTTCTCTGCCCACCGTGCGCCTTTATCGCCGACTTTCACGACGGCGCGGCGCGGCGCGGCGGCCGCGCGCGTACACGTCGCTCCCCGGCCACCCTTTACCTCCTACTAACCTTGCTCGCGATCGAAGTCTCACGTCGAATGCCCAGCTCGCCCAGTAAAATCACCAGCTTTCACCGGGCGTAATACGACGATGTACGGACGTTGTGCGCGCGAGCGCCGAACGCGTGTTCATAATTCGTGCAAATTGCGCACGCCTTGCCGAACGCGCGCGGCCGCGCGCGTTAACGTCGTCCGGAGCTATCAAAGTCGCGGAGAAGTGAAACGCGAGCCGCCGTCGTCATTAACCCATTAAATCTCCAAGATTTCGCTTGCATATTCATAGCGACGGAATAATAGGAATAGCCTGCGCCTTGCGGCTCTGTCCGTCCGCGTCGGAAACGCGGAGATCGCAGTCTCGATCTCTTTCACTCGCTTCGCTCTTTTTTTTTCTCTCTTGTCGCGGAGACATTATTCGGAGAGAAAGAGGTCCGTCGAGAAATTGATTGATTTTCGCATGACGAGTGCTCAATTTCCGTCGGAAGTGGAGCCACTCGGATCGCAATCAATCTTTCGGTCGTCGCGAATGAATGATACGCTGATCGGAGGACCGCCGCCATTTTCATCGTGCGGACGAATAGAAAGCGTAGTTCATTCACCTAATTCACCTTGTTCTCTTCATTTGTGATTTACGCTCATTTTCATCATCTCTTCTTTTTCGCAATGAGTGCTCCCATAAATAAATAAAGAATTTTGAGAATCGCTCGGTCGTTGCTTGAGGTCGTCGCGCTCTTCGCGCTCTTGGCCTATTTCTTATTACAAAAAAAAAAAAAAGAAAGAAAAAAATGGAAAGTAAAAACGCCGGGCTTTTTGTGCGGCGCTTTTGCACGCGACGTCCAGTCGCATATCCGTGACGTGCACAAACTTACACAGCGGCCTCTCTCGGCGTGGTCATTAAGTGTCGCCGGCTGGCGGGGAGCGATGCAGTTCGTAATTCGACGAAATTACGTGGCTTTAACGACCTCGGTCGATTTGATATGAGCGACGACCCACCGAGGAGGAAGAGGAGGAGGAGGAGGAGGAGGAGGAGAAGCGAAGGAGCAGCAGCAGCTTTGTGCGCCTCTCTTCCCACAACACACACGAGACACACACGCTGTCCGAAGGGGGCATTAAGGCCGCCACTAAAAGCGGACGTAGCCGAATGTAATTCGAGCGACTCCCCTCGCCTCTTAACGACGACACCGTACACGCTAAGCCCGAAGCGTGCTGCGAGAAGTGCACCTCCGAGAGCCTTTTCCCCGTTACCTCATCTTCCCCTCCTCCTCCCTTCCCTTTTTCTCCCGGTTCTTGCCTGCGAAAGGGTATGCGCGAGGCGCCATTAATTTCGCGAGCATTAATTTCGCGAACGTGAGAAAAAAGAACGCTGCGCGGCGCGAGGAAGCGTTAGCGACGCCGAGATAGACCCACGGAGACTCCACGCCCCCCCTCGCTCTGTCCTTCTATCTCTCTCTCTTACGACAGGGTTACGCAGCGTTAACGAGCGAACGTTCTCTCGAGGTCGAGTCGAGCGAGATCGCGCGGGCGACTCGCGCGCGCGCGCGCCTGTGTGAAGTTTCAGATATTGAGAGTTCCACATTTTTCTCTCGCCGCTCACGAATGAAATCTTCGGTCGCGTTTAACTGTTCTCACTTACAAAGCTATGGGCAATTTTCTGAATCTTCTGAGGGACCAACTTCATCGTTGCAGAATCGAACTTTCTCTCCCTGCACTCGCTTGCTCGTGAATGTTCCGTTGGAATCTCTCCCATTCGCCCCCTTTTCCCTGCTTTCGGTTAGCAAGCTGCATACGATTTAAGAAGGGCGAGTGAGAATGCAGAGAGAAAAATTTTTAATATCGGGAGGGGGGGAGGGGTCAACTTCATATCGGTGATTCGCGCGAGCTGATTAAAAATCGCGATAAATTTGTCATCCAAACTCGAGAAGGAGATTTTTCTTAATCCTTAAAGACTACTGACTTAACCTTCAAGGCTAAAGGAACAATTTCGACCATGTGGATTTTGTTTCTTGATTTTGTCCAATGTTAAATTATCCGCTGCAATCAACACCTCTCTATTCCTCACTTAAAACTCAATAATAATGAGATATTTAATTGCATCAGTTTCTTGATTTCCTTGAATCTTTTGGATTTCTAAAATAATAAAGAAATATATCCTAGGGTGAAATTTCACATATGATAGAGCATTAATATGATTTTTTTCATGATAGTTTTGAAGTGTTGAGAAAAGATTAAATTTTTGCACGACGAGTATTCAAACTTCCAGCAGAGGTCGAATTAAACTCGAATTACTCGAGTTGAAATAAATAATTCGGACGACTGAAATGAAATTTTCATCGCAACAAAAATTCTGTAGTTGAAACTTTTACGGATTGTCGATGCGATCCGGTGGATAAAAGAGGATGGATTTTTCGTACAATTCCGTGAGCAAACGAATACGAAGAGAACAGTTTGTAATCTCGAGAGTCTAATTTTACATCAATGATTCGCGCGAGCTGATAAAAAATTACGATCGATTTGTCATTCAAATTTAGGAAAGAGATCTTCTTAACCCTTAAAGGCTAAAGGATAAATTTCGAGCCGTGCGAATTTTTGTTCTTTGATCTTGTTCCATGTTAAATTATCTGCCGCAACCAGCAATTTCTCTACTCGCGTCTAATATTTAACAATAATAAGACGTTTAATTGCATCAGTTTGACCTTCTTGATTTCTAAGATAAAAAATATACACTGGAGTGAAATTTCACGCATGATAATATTAACGTGATTTTTTTATGATAGTTTTGAAGCATTAAGAAAAGACTAAATTTTCGCACGACGAATACTCAAACTTGCAGCAGAGGTCGAATTTTATCCGAATTACTTGAGTAAAGGAATAAAGTGAACTAAAAATATTCGGATGATCGAAATGAAATCTATATCGCAATAAATGGAAATCTGTACTTCAAATTTCTACGTCAGATTGTCGATCCGACTCGGCGGATAAAACAGGATAAACGTTCCATCGAATTTCCGTCGCAAATCAGGATTAATATGGATTCTTCACGCTATTTTGCTCCACGGTACATGAAATATTCCTACGAACGGACTCGCCAGAGTGTCCACAGGACTCGTCAGGTTTTCGACTAGTTGTGACTCCCGCCTGACGCGACAATCCTGTCCGTCCCAAGCGAGAGAATCGCCGTGTGTTTGACCTCGCTTCATACACAGAGCACACATTCTGCGTTTAACAATAAACGCGTGCGGAGATCGACGTGCTTCGGCGAGTGTCACCGTTCCGCTCGACAACCTCGATGCCGATGGTAAACAAATAATCGCAGCTACTCAGTGGAGCCAACTCGCGCGCCGAATCGCGGTCAACGTTTCTTTTTCGTGCCCGTTCTGTTTACGCGTCGATGCAAACGCGCGGTTGAAAGGCGAGCCGGTCCTTGCGTACCGACCACGAGATGGAAGAAGAAGAAGAAGAAGAAGAAGAAGAAGAAGAAGATGAAGAAGAAGACTTTTCAAACATTCCCCGGCAGACACGCCGCTGTGCGCGAAATACTTCCGCTCCTGTCCGCCACCCAACGTCCGATTAGAGTCGTTCTAGTTCGAATCCCGACATCTCGATCCTGCCGTTTCATTGGTCCAATTTCCAAAGTCACGGAAAATGGCGGAATGCCATTTACGTAATAACGCTTATTTCTCAGGACTTGCCATATAAAATTCTTTGTCAACGACCAATCGTGTTTATTATGTTTTATGCAACATTGCAAATTACACTAATAAAGATTTCTCGTGCCATCTGCAGGGTCGAGAAGTAACTTGTAACGAAGTTACGGTTACGATTATTTTATTTTATTTCGTTTTGGTAACTGTAACTTAAGTTAGTTACGTTTTGTTGATAACTAATTTAATAGTTACTTTATAGCTAGTTATATTTATGTACATTACTGCACTGAGCACTTTATGAAATTTTTAAGAAAGTTTAAGAAGATTAAGAATAGAGGAATAAAGTGAATGTTGTTAATATTATTGTTGTACATTGTACATGTTATTAATATTATAATAAAATATATCTCACTATCTTAATAAATTTTGTTAAAATATTAAATTTTTACTTATATTTTGTTATAACATTACTTATATTAATATAATTATAAAAGTATAAAATGTATTTATATAATTATAAAATATATTTGTATTATATTAAAACATTGCACTTTATTATAATATTATATATATTGTCTTGTAAAATGTTTATACTGATAATAATTTTAGTATTTAGAGAGAACATATGATTTAATTCTTTTATCTCAAAAGAGAGAGAGAGAGAGAGAGAGAGAGAGAGAGAGAGAGAGAGAGAGAGAGAGAGATGGAGAGAGAGAATGTTATTTATTGATTATCAAATAATATAGCACATAATTAAGTATATAGTATATGATAAATTAGTAAAAGCTGAAATGTAAACTTCTTCTGTTTAAAATAGCAATGCACAATCATTACAAGAAAGTGACTGAAGAAAAAAAAAACGACTCGTTACTTCTTGAGTAACTGTAACTGTACTTTTCAGAATCTCTAATTTCTAACTACAATTAGTCCACTTTTTCCCTAAAAAAATCTGCAACCGTGGATACTCTTACAAGGTGACTTTCCCAATCCCGAGTAGGTGTTACGTGCGATCAATTTAGCGAAAAGATCGGTGACGTCGGGATTCGAACTGGAGGATCTCCACGGTCGAGACGACTCAAACGCGAAGTTCGCAGCAACCCGAATACACAGCCGAAACACGCCCGCGGCCTGGTTTCGCGGCTTGAGAATCCGCTCGTGCCGCGCTTATCCCACTTCCCCGGGCCGCTTTTCGGGAATCGCCGCTTTCCTCGCGGAAGTCGCGCACCGGTTCGGTCACACGAGCGTGGAGGAGGACACCTGCGGGGGGGGGCGAGGGGGAAGGACGCCTATGGGCGCGCTACATAGGCAGCCAACACGTGTCCGCGAATTACGCGCCAAGCTCTCGGCTCTAGCGGCCTGGGCGCACATCGGCGTGTAATAAAGCCGCGCGTGCGCGATCGCAGCTTACGTTATTACGGCGCAATTATATAAGCAGGTTGCGGGCACGCACGTCGTGTGACGTCCAGCGGGCTCGTTTAATTAGAGGAAGACGCGACGCGGCTTGGATTCGTAATGGAAGCGCAACAATCGCGCCCCCCGGCCGCATAAATGGCCGCTCCGTTTGTCCGTTCTGATTGCTCGAGTCACCGTCGCAGCGTCCACGGCTGTTCCAACACCGTTAACGAGGGGCCCGATGTGCACTCGCTCGCGAGGCGTCTGCGCAGGCGCGCGCGCGCGCGCGGCTTTTTCTGGCATTTGCGAAATCGTCGTGTTTTTATCCTCGACCTATTCCGCGTAAACACGGAGAATGTGCGCTTGTCAGTTACGAGTGCCTGGCACCTACTCTAGCGGAACCGGCGGATTACCCAATCCATAAATTCGTGTAGTAATTGACGCGCGAGACGGCCGGACATTTCGCAGCCGCGCGCGCGTCACGATCCGATTGCGGAGCACTTTCGATAGCGCTCGCGCATGCGCGCGCTATGATTTCGCGCGGTAACGCGAAACGGAGCGTTCGCGGGTGAAACCCGCGTAGTAGCGAGGCTGCACTTCCGAGGAGCCCTCATGAGCCGGCATGAGCTGAAATTTCTCGAGTACCCACTTGTGTGGGTGCGGGGATGCTACATATAAAATATTGGTCCCGGCGATTGTTTATTTGTTTGTTAAAAGTTGAGTTTCGGGGCTTTTCTTCTTCTTCTTCTTCTTCTTCTTAGCGATAAGTCCGCTCGCGACAATCTTTGCCGGGATAAATTTGTCCGATTGTTTTAATCGGTTCCGAGGACGGATCGAGCTTCATTTGACGCATCTCTCGCCACCAAAGATACTCGCGGAGATGACAGTCGAGGTCCTTCCGATGGGACACCGCCTCTTTGCAACTTGAGTCGCAAAGGTCTCCACTGGGATTCAATCATCCGAGTGTTAGCACCGAGTGTTCTTCGCAAACAAACTCGATGCTGTTCGCTTTAAGATGATTGTATCCCTTGTGCTCAAGGTTAAGTTAGGTTAGGTAGATTAGGTACACGGTAGGTTCGGTGTATGTTATTTTAGTACACGATAGACTCGTCAATTTAGTAAGGCGAAAGGTTTAAATAATACTTTAATATGTTGCAATTTTTAAATTTCGTCAAACATTAATAATAATAATAATAATAATGCATGAGAACGGTTGAGCAGATTTTGGGATTTCAAAGGAAAATATGCAGAAGACGAACGTTTGAATTGCTCACTTTGTTCGCTCAATGACTTTTTGGTTTTTGTGGGATGACAAAAATGTCGCTGAAAATTCTTAAAATCCTTAAAATGTTGATGCAGAAGTGAAGAACTGCCCAATGGTTAGAAAGCAAAGGCTCAGCTAGGCTCGCTAGGCTCAACTTCTGTTCAATCGTCGGGACCAATAATTTATATTTACTTTTCCCATACTTAGCGAAATGTACTACAAAAGATTCAACTCGCTGGCTCCTCGAGAGTCCTTTGGAACTTCATGCATGTCGGATGAAGTTGCGACCTGCCGTTCACGGGAGTGAATCGATCGCAGATTTCCCTCCGACACGCAAGCTCGTGTTCCGACCAATCGCGACCGGCGCCGAAGAATTATCTTGGAAATACACTCTTTCTTCTTCTACAACTTCCCCCTGACCATCATGTCGCTCCCGCGACAGACCTTCGTCCCATCTCGTCGATTCCCGCCGGCGGGAGGAAGACTGCAAACTGAGAACGCATACGACGCGCAATGGAAAAACCCGACAAGTGTGTTAAAAAAAAAAAAAAAGAAGAAATCAGACACAGACAGAGATCGCAGAAGGAAGCGTCGCAGGAGCGAGCTTCCAGCGACGGCGCGCACTCGCCGTTGGAAAGAATGCAGGGAAGGACGAGAACGAGCCTGGTCCCTCCCTGAAGACGCGACGCGACAAACGAGTGCTCACCTCCTTCATGCCGTCGAGCCTGCCGAGGCTCTTGGTGCCCCGTAGAGGTGGGAAGGCGATGTCCTGCCATCCTCCGCCGCCGCCGCCGCCGCCGCCGCCGCCGTTGCACATCTGCAAGGTATGCTCCGAGGAGTTGAGTCCGCGCGCTCTGCTCTTGCTCTTGCGCTTGTCCAGCAGATGCTTGGCCCGGGACTTCCTCACCGGCGCCGCCGGGTCGTCCTCCGGGTCGCTCTGAACCTCCCAACGCGACGGCGACTTGAAGCGCCTCCGCGAGCTCGTCGGCGAGGTCACCGGCGAGGTGAGCCTCTGCACGAGGGTGCCGAACATAGTCATCATTCGACCTCGTTTCGACGCAACAGCCGGCAACTGCCGAGGTGCCCCCGAAGAGTGCCCGCCCTCTAATCGTCGCGACGCATCGTCGCTAATCTCACTCTCGCGTCGTCGTTGTCGCTTGTATTGTCCTTCTGCTTTTTGCAATGTTGTCTAATGGCCTCCCAATCTCTCTCTCTCTCTCTCTCTCTCTCTCAAGCCTCAGCGCCAGATCACTCGGGGAGCAGCGGCATTCCACAGCGCCGACACGAAAAAGTGACGGATTAAGTTCGAGACACGGTTCAGACTCCGACCGACTCGTCGTCGTCGTCGTCGTCACTCTCTCCCGGCGACGAGATCCACAGGTGGTCTCCCCGGCCGGCGAGAGCGCGTCTGTCCGCTGCGAAAACACCGTCGACGACACCGTCCAGCCAGCAGCAACGCTGAGAATTCACCGATATCACCAATTCTCAGGATGGAAAATTCAGCCGCGAACACAATCCCGCCTCTCTCGCGAGAAGACTCGCGGAAAGACGGCAGATGAGAAGGCAGAAGAGGCTCTCGCGCGCGTCAGCGGATCATCGTCGCGCGCTGTCACTGCGACGCGATGCTCGAGAGGATGTGCCGTTGCGCCCGACACCGAGAGGTAGCGCGATCGCGAGCGATCGGCGGCAACGGCAGCGCCAGGCTCGTCGAGTCGGCTCGAAAGCAAGCGCAGGTATTTGCCTTCGGGCGTGCTGCTGCGGCGACTCGCTCTCTTGCTCTCTCGCTCTCTCTCTCCCTCTCTCTCTCTCTCTCTCTCTCTCTTTCGCTCTCGTCAAGCGCACACACCACACACACACATACACAGCAAGCGATCTCGACCTACGTGCTCCGTTTCTGCGTGGCGCTTCCTCGCGCCGATTTCGGCCGCGAGCACGCGTTGGCGAGCTGGCTGTTTCTTCCGTTTCCCGGCTTCGGTGTATGTGTGTTAGATGTGGGGTGTTCGCCGTTAGACCGGCGCGGAGGAGTCACGCGAGATTCCCGGACGACAACACGCCGTCGCTCGCGCTCGCACGACGTCGTCGGACACGATGCGCGATGTGCGATGAGCGGAGCCGCGACACACGGAACGCACGCGCGCTACGGAACGACCGACGAGCACCGGACGCTAACTACGTGCGGAATTGAACTGGCCCGCGGACTCTGCCGACTGGTTGGCCTCGCTCGCGCGGAAACGCCCGAGCGCCGGCGGGGGCGCGCGAAGCCGGGCGGAGGCGGCCGACGCGCCACGAGCGGCCACGAGCGGCCGAGCGAGCGCGATCCCAGTGGTTACCATGGCGATTGCGACGACTCTCCCTCAGGCCTGCGGCGCACCGTTCTGTTCGTCCGTTTGTCGTATGTACGTGCGTAAGTTTGTGCGTTCGTTCGTTTGTTCGTTCGTTCGTTCGTTCATTCGTTCGTTCTTTCGTTCTTTCGTTCTTTCGTTCGTTCGTTCGTTCGTTTGTTCGTTCGTTCGTTCGTTCGTTCGTTCTTTCGTTCTTTCGTTCGTTCGTTCGTTCGTTCGTTCGTTCGTTCGTTCGTTCGTTCGTTCGTTCGTTCGTTCGTACGTTCGTACGTTCGTTCGTTCGTTCGTTCGTTCGTTCGTTCGTACGTTCGTTCGTTCGTTCGTTCGTTCGTTCGTTCGTTCGTTCGTTCGTTCGTTCGTTCGTTCGTTCGTTCGTTCGTTCGTTCATTCGTTCGTTCGTTCGTTCGTTCGTTCGTTCGTTCTTTCCTTTGGTCTCGCCGGAGAGTCCTCTTGGTCGTCTCCTCTGTGTATTCATGCACGCGACGCGCGCGTCGGAACGCGAAATCGCGCCGGCGTGAGTCTTCAATTGTGTTCCGAAATAGTGCCGACAGCACTGACAAGTACTGAAAATACTGCTACTGAAATCAGCTTATCAGTCGCTCCGAAGTCGCCGGTAAATGGTCAGTAGTGCGGAAAACGCATTTGCAGTATCGTGCCGTGATCAACAGAATAGTGTAACCTAGCTGAATATAAAAAAAAGGTTTCCAAAGTAATTTTGGAAATGACAGGAATGATGACAGCCAACCTTGACAGCAATTTTACTCGGTGCACAAAGTATCGCGAATTTTATCGAAGATAATCTCTCCAAAGTTCATCATCGGACGATGAGAAATTTCTTCATACCCGTGCATAGCTCAGAAGTTGCAGCAACACTGCAACACATTGTTGCAACGTTACGGCAACGTTTCTTTAATTTTGTGTGCTATATGGATACATTTCATAAGTTTTACTTTCACTTCCGTTAATTATTGTGTATTTTAATAATGACACTTTTTACAATTCTTATTTACGCAAGTCTGATATAAATTAGTAGCCACACGCATTACTGAACCTGCACTACTTCGGGATAATATGTGAAATTGGTCGGGAGTCAATAATTTTCTAGAACCTATTTTCGTGAAAAAGACAGCAAGTTTTACTGCCTCGCGGCGTAAATTAGAGACCTTCTAAAAAAAGTCTAAATATAAGAACGCCAGGTTTGATTAATCTTTACAATTTTTTGCTTCCAAAAAGGACACTCTGTATGTTAGAAAGGAAGAAACAAGGAATTCCTTGTAGTTAATGTTAATCTTTAGAAAATATCTTCATGATATGATCTTTATGTAACGAATTACTGCAAAACGACATTCATCCATTTCCACAATACCACAATACGTATTATCGCATTTATTACTGCAATTCTTTTTGAACTTTTAACCTCAGAGCAGCTTCATACACTTCACACTCAGAGCAGCGTGGACCACCTGTAGCGCATGCGTGAATGCGTTAAAAAACGATAGGTTAGAGAGAGAGAGAGAGAGAGAGAGAGAGAGAGAGAGAGAGAGAGAGAAATAGCGAGAGTATACAAGGTATTTGGTAGCTCATGTAGCCAATGTAATCAATGGAGGCATAGAACTGATTGAGACAAACATAGTCCCATACCCTTTTTGCGATATTCGCAAGAATTATCGACTTATTAATTACAGAAATCTGACGAGTGAGCGTGCACCGAAATGAATGATTCGAGGAGCATTCATTTCGGGCCAGCCATTCGGGTTACTACGCGAGTCCCAGTATGGGACTTTTATGTTTGTTTTAATCAGTTTTACACCTCCATTGGTTATGGCTACATTAGTAAACACCTTCTACATCTTTCTCTCTTGAAGAATTTTGCCAAAACCGCTGTTATATGTGCAAATTCTTATTAGAGAGTCTTTACTGAAGATCATTTTGGAACGCACTGTTAGGACCGTGAGCGCGTTTCGGAACGCAGCTTTTCTTCGCACAAAGCGAAGAAAATCGGGCGATCGAAAGTGGGGAGAGTGAAAAAAGAAGAGCCAGGTGGTCGCGTTTTGCTTTACGACGTGTCTATTTCGGAGCAGCCAGCGAATCGTAAAGCGGAATATTGAAACATTGGGAGCACGTTTCTCCTGCGATAGAGAGACGCCCGCTCTCTTTTGAGCTTCTCGGGAGCAAAACTAATTTTCTAATTAATTGTAAACTTAACCTAATCTAATCTAACTAAATCGTTAGAACTTAATTGAATCGTTAATTCACCAAGTTGTAACACACGTAAGCTAATTTTTACGTCGACCAAATTTGCAAGAAATGAGATTTGAGTTTGCTTGTCGAGAAGCTCAGTTTTAGCATGCTCTCGCACTTGTCGGCGGACCGCGGCAGATTCCAAAAATGATATCGCGAAAGCGCAGAATTGCAATTTTTGCTGCAAAAACGAATGCGCATTTTACATTAGGAAGTTGAATTAATTTTGGTCTTATTTTGTCAACTTTTTTATCTTTAAAGAAATGGGTAAATTTACATCAATCAAAATATTGAATATTGACATAAGTTCGTGCCCGATTTAAAGATAAGCTTCAATAAATTAAATTTTAAAGAATACAGTTTTATCAATCAATTATATGGTCTCCATTCTTCTCTACAATTGTTTTCCAACGATCTACAAGCTTGTCGATTCCATCTTGAAGAAAGAGTTTGATTTTCCTTGAAAAAAGTTCGTGAGGTGGTTTTCGACAGCTTTCTCGGACTTAAGATTCCCGCCATTCAAATTATTCCGCAAAGACCGGTACAGATGAAAATCTGAAGGCGCAATATCTGGAGAATATGGTGAGAGCTGGAGAATTTTCCATTGCAACTCCTGCAGTTTTCGCAGCGTCTATCGTGCGGTCTAGCATTGTCGTGGTGGAAGATGATGCCTTTCCGATTGGGTCTTTCCAAAACCGGACGTTTTTCTCGAATAGCCGCATCAAGTCTAGTGAGTTGCTCGCAGTATTTGTCCGCCGTGATTGTTTTGCTGCGTCGGAGTAGCTCGAAGTGAATAATTCCCCTGCAATCCCACCAAACACACAGCAACACCTTCAGTGGATGCAGGCCAGCTTTTGCGACGGGTTCTGCGCCTTCAGCTGCTTTTTTCCACGTCCTCTTTCGCTGTACGTTGTTGTACAGAATCCACTTCTTGTTATCCGTTTGTTATCATTCGATCCAAAAAAGGCTCTTTTTTTGTTACGTGCGAGGAGAGAAATGGCCGCATTCATGCGGTTCAGCTTATTCCCTTCAGTCAAGAGATGCGGTGGCACCCATGTATCGAGCTTGGAAACGTATCTAAATTTTTCTAAATGGCGAAACGCGGTCGAATTATCGATTTTCAGCCTCTCAGCAATCAGTTGTCCAATCCTTGGGTTTTCTTCCACTAAGGCACACACAATGTCGTCATTAATGCCAGAAGGCCAGAGCGGGGTTGATCTTCCCAGTTGAAATCACTATTTCGGAATCTGCCAAACCACTTTTTAACTGTCCGGAGAGCAGGAGCTCTTCGGACCAAATAAACGCTTTGAATATTTTTTTTTGTGTATTCCCAACACTCACGCCTTTCCGAAATTCGTATAGCATTACGTGCCGCAAATGCACCTTTTCGTTCTCCATTTAAAAAAATTTCCCTTATGCACAAATCGTTTCATATCTGAACGATGCCTGACGCTAAAGTGACACAAGACACCTGTCACCTATTCAGTGCATGCAACATAACCAAATAAAAACACCGGAGCTCCGCCATGCAGTAAGTTAACGTCATTTGTGAAAATCGGGCACGAACTTATGCAATCATCCAATATTTCCCGTCGTTAGCTGTGATCCTTCCACC
The DNA here is from genome assembly GCF_003227715.2 of Harpegnathos saltator. Classification (NCBI taxonomy): domain Eukaryota; kingdom Metazoa; phylum Arthropoda; class Insecta; order Hymenoptera; family Formicidae; genus Harpegnathos; species Harpegnathos saltator. Next base: position 836,449 of record NW_020230300.1, read on the forward strand.
TTTCTGGCAATATGGCGATTCCGTGACGATAGAACGATCTGTCTTTCGAAGCAATCCAATCAGACACCCATTTTTGTAGATCCTCGTAATTATTGAAGGGTGTATCTGCCAAAGCGCGCTGTATCGATCGGAATAGATGGTAATCAGATGGTGCTAGGTTCGGAGAGTATGCTGGATAGAAAGATTTTCCATTCGAGCTTTAATAATGTTTGTTTAACGATTGAAGCAACATGTGGACGAGCATTATTGTGCAAAAGAATCACTTTGCGTCTATCGCTGGCTATCGTTGACTTCTTTTGCATCAATTTGTTCAATTATTTCTGATATCACTCCCCCGTAACTGTTTCATTCGATTTTAGAAGTTCATAATACACCACACCTTCCATATCCCATCAAATACAGAGCATTGTTTTGTAATCGTGAATATTACGTTTTGGTGTCGATGTTGATGGTTGTCCTGGATCAATCCATGATTTTTTTCGCTTTGGATTATCAAGATAAATCCACTTTTCATCTCCAGTTACAACTCGCCATAAAAAGAACTTTCTTTCCTATCTGGCAAGCAAAGACATGGCGATATTCAAACGATTTGCAATGGCACCTTCACTCAATTCATGTGGAACCCATTTGCCTTCCTTTTGAGTTTTTCCCATGGCGTGTAGACGTTTAGAAGTTGTTGATTTATCGACGTTGAATTGTTCAGCCAATCGTTTTTCCGTTTGAACGGGGTTTTCATTCAGTAATGCTTGCAATTCAGTTTCTTCGAATTTTTTTGGTTGACTAGTACTTTTGAATCGTTGAAACTAAAATGTATAGTTGGTAAATACGATGGAGCTTGATCATCATAAGTTGCAATAAACATTCCATGAGCTTCAGTTGCCGATTTTTTCAAATCAAACAAAAAAAGTAACGGCTGTCGAAAGTGCAATTTTGTACGATCCATTTTAAACGCGTATAAACAATGAAACTTAGTAACAATAACGCGCAATATTACAGAGAAATGTGAAAGCTTACAGTGTTGCCAGATTTCAATATTCGTACTAACCATTAACTCATTAATGCCGGCTGGGACAGAAATTTCGCGTTGATTTCAATATTAAGGAATTTTTATGAAAATGCTCGAAAATTTTAATCCATAGTACATTCCTAGAGGTTTTCGAGGTCTCTCTTTCCGAATTCACTGCGAGAATCATAAAAAAATGAGTGTTTGTATTGATTTGTAACGATTTTTTCCAAAAAATGCGATTTTTTCTCGTCAATTTTCTTTTCAATCATGGATTTCATCTCGATAAAAGTGTTGAATATTACTGAAAAGTACTCCAATCATGTCCTCGAGACTTGTAATTTCAAAAATACATATCTGATCGTAAAATTTTCTGTACTTTTCAAATCTGTAATAAAAAACATAAGTTTTGCACTAAAAAATCAACGTTAGGCCCCGTTAGGCCCAAAAAGTACATCGGACCCAAATTTGGGATCTACCACGTGAAAGAACTCGATCAACACGACAACCTTTATTTTGGATAATTTTTCATAAAAATGCACTCATCACGAGTTATTCGACCGAGTTCCCAAGAATCCGGCAATATCTATGGTGATGCGTACATATGGTCGCCATATTGAAATTACTAAATTGCAAAAACTTTCAGAGCCACTTATATTTTAAGTACCAGTCTCGAGGACTCGATTGGAGTACTTTTCAGTAATATTCAACATTTTTATCAAGATGAAATCCATGATTTTAAAAAAAATTGACGAATCAAAAAAATCACATTTTTTGGAAAAAAATCGTTACAAATCGATACAAACACCCATTTCTTTATGATTCTCGCAGCAGATTCGGGAAGAGCGACCTCGAAAACCCCTAGTAATGTACTTTGGATTAACGTTTTCGAGCATTTTCATTGAAATCAACGCGAAATTTCTGTCCCAGCCGGCATTAATGAGTTAACTTGTTACTAAAGCCATCTATAGCTAGGGACCAGAACTAACGCAACCTCCTAATATTTTTCTTATTTGTGACAGATGCTACTGATTATTTTTATAATGTTTGAATGTGTCGCATTACCGCAGATATTACGTGGTGAAAAGCGCGCCCTCCCGTAGCTCGCGGAGCGCGCACGTAGGTGCGACCATTGAAGAAAGCTCGCCCTGTCGTAACGGTCATGGTCACGATAAAAGTGGTCGATATCAACTCCGGAATGAATTCCGGTTTCTAGACGTCGGCCAATTAATAGTACGGTTACTGGTTCGATCGCTTCGCGGCAATAAACCCGCGCACACGTCGAAGAAGGTAAATGAGGCTTAGTCGTGCGGAACTCGAGATAATTGCTAATAATACAATTTTCCGACTTATCAAGCCGCTTATGCTAACTCAGATTATGCTCCGGTAAAAGGCAGCTGGCCGTTCCGAGATTCAAACAAGAACGTGCAGCGTGTATGGCCTTCGATCACGCGCGAAGGCACGCAGCGCGATTCGGAGGAAGTTCGCATTTCATCATCTCCTCGCACGATGCGAAGTTCAGTGAAAATGTAGTATCGTAATGTCGATTCAGGGTACTCTAGTTATTCCGGTGTTTGTTCTATCAATTTTTTACATCAAGACATGCCGAAATAAAATGTGAAGTATAGTAAGGCAAGGTATTTATTCTTTGTTGACAGCCACCTGCTTTTATACGAAGGCTAACGAGGAGAATATACAAGGTGTTTCAGAAATTGATGGGCCAACTTTTGAAGAGCATATTCTACTCGCTATAAAGATGAAAAATAAACATGAATCCAGGAATCTCTTCCAGGTTACATACACTTTTCTTTAAGCACATCTCCAGCAGCACATTTTAGTTGCATCGCTCGAGAAATTCTGGGTAATAATTGTATCAATAAAGGATTGGCAGAGAACGACCCATCGCTTGGCCTGCATCTTTCGACTTGAACCCCTTGGATTTTTATTTATGGAAACATCTTAAGACTTTCGTTTATGAGATTCCTGTTGCTACTGTAAAAATACTCCGAAATCATATCGTCGCTTTGTGTCAATACAAAATACGAAAGAATTAAAATGGCAAATTTGAGCCTGCATATATATGTAATATTAATGTGAAATAATAAAAGTATAGATTTTTTTGCGGATCAATACATCGCCATCTCTGCTAACTTCTGAGCTTGTTGAAAATATATTAAGGTATGCAAAAGTTTCCAATGTTCGCTTATCGACTTTGAGAAATTTCAAAATCATTAAATTAACAAAAGTCAAGTCAACAAAAGACACTGTTGTAACAATATATTCTTGAGACCAATAGAGTAAAAATATCTAGTACCATTTTTTTCCGACAAATAGTTAGCGAGTAAGTTATCGTAAGTTAAATATTGAAAAAATTATCAAGTTTTCCTTCAACAAAGGGTCAACAAAGATATCTCAAAAATTATTAGGCAAAGGAAAAAATATTAGGTGCACAAATGAATAATCCAATTTTTTCAGCTACATTCTAGATTTATTTTAAAAGAAAGTAAATTAAATTGTTCAATCAAAGTATTCGCCGTTGCTTTCTATAACTTTAAGCCATCTTTCAGGCAGCTGATGAATTCCATCTCGGAAAAATGTTACGTCTTTGGACACGATAAAGTCGTCAAGCCATTTTCGGATCTCATCCACTGATTGGAAGTGCATATCGGACAAGGCATGTTGCATCGACCGGAACAAGTGATAATCGGATGGAGCAATGTCTGGTGAATACGCCGGCCGTGCTGCAAGACGTCCCAGCCAAGACTCATTATGGTGTCTTTTGTATTGGAAGCAATGTGTGGCCTGGCGTTGTCATGCAACAATTTCACTGAATGTTCTCCTTTGCCAGTATACGGGCGTTTTTGTTCCAATTCTTGACTCAAGCAGATTAACTGACGTTGGTAGCAGTCCGCAATAACTGCCGGGTTTCACCCGGTTTCAACAACTCATAATAAAGCACGCCCTTGATATCCCACCAAATGCAGAGAAGAACCTTCTTTCCGAAGCGATTGGGTTTTGCGACCGATTTTCACGATTCGCCGGGATTTACCCATGACTTTCTGCGTTTCGGATTGTCATAGAGTATCCATTTCTCATCGCCCGTAACGATTTTCCACAAGAAAGCTGCTTTCGACGCTGCTTATTGAGAAGAGAAAGACACGCCTGCCACTCGTTGTTTTTTGTTGGTTTCAGTGAGTTCATGCGGAACCCATTTTCCTTCTTTCTGGATCTTTCCCATCTCATGTAGGCGTTTGGAAATCGTTTGCTGCGTTACTCCCAACTGTTCTGCAAGCTCTTTTTGTGTTTGTGCCGAATTCTCAGCGAGCAGTTGTTCCAAATCATCATTATCGCACTTCGGAGAGCCTCCAGGGCGTTGTTTGTCGATTAGACTGAAATTACCGCTTTTAAACCGCTTAAACCAAAATGCGCACACAAATCGTACGATACAACACCTTCGCCGAGAAAGGAACAAATCGATTCGCACGCTCTTGCAGCATTTTTTCCTTGTTGGAATTCGTAAAGAATGCAGTGTCGGATATGCACCTTATCTGTTGCCATTTTCGACTGTGCTGAACTGAATATTTTTGAAGATTATGTTGGACCTTTCGCCAAACTATATGTTCTTTTTAATAGCTATATATATCAACATTGCATAATCACAAAAGAACGGGAAAATCTATTCAATTTAAAATTGATTTCATAACTGCTTAAAATAATTTGGATTATTCATTTGTACATCTAATATTTCAGACAAAAGTTGTTCAAATTAATTGGTAGAAAAAGATGATATAATAAAAAATTGGAGTTTCCATTTAAGAAAAATAATGCTCAGTGAATATCTCGAAAATGGCGCCATCTGTAAACAAACTGATATAGTTGTTTTATGTCTCCTTTGAAACCATACAACTTTTGTCTGAAACATTTTTTTCTAAAACGCTTGGTTTACGAAATATTTTATCAGTCCAGGACTTTTTGGACACCTTGTATAACCTGATTTTATATTAAAATATTACTTAATATTCCAATATAAGAAAATATTATTAATTTAATACAGAAATATTAAAAATACAAAGATATTAATTAATATTAAGGGTACTATGGAGGTGAAATTTCACCCATGCGAATTTTCACCCCATGCGAATTTTTATTAAGTAATAGTAATATATAATCTGGTTTTATATTAAAATATTACTTAATATTTCCTAACCTTTTTTGTATTTCGCACCCCTAAAATTTATCAATGAACCTTCGCATTCTTTACTCTAAAAAAGAAAAATTATTGTTTTATGGTTTTATGGTAAAAATTAGTTGTTAGGGTTTTAAGGTAAGAAGTTAAAAATCAAAAAAAAAAAAGATATTCAATTTTTAATAATATAAAATATATAATTTTATAATAATAAAAAATATTAATACTTAATATTTTAATATTAATATTATAATATTAATTTGATATTATCATAATATTATAACATAATATTAAGAAAATATTATTGATTTAATAAAAAAGCAAAAAGTACAAAAATATTCGGCTAACAGAACAAAAGCCGCCGAAAATCCTTGCGACCCGCGGGGGGACGCTCGCGAACGTCTCGTCAATCCCCGCCAATCGGAGAACGATCTCGCGGCGCAGCTAGCCGCGACTTCCTAGCCGCGGCTTTCCCAGGTAATTAACGACCATCGATCCACGCGCCAATTCGCCCTTTCATTCCCAAGGGCACCGGCAAGGTGGAGCGCGCGCGCGCGCGCGGCGGCGTTTCTTATTACATGAACGATATCATTAGAGTGGGAACTCGTCAAAACTTCAATTATTCCCGCGACTATATATGGCGAAACGAGGGGCTTGATTAATCGTGCCGGGGGATATCGCGGCAGTCCCGTGTCATAATTATTAAGCGAACACGTAATTAGCGCGAATCGCCTGATACTCCATCCCCTACCTCCATGCCCCGTCGCCTCCTCTTCTCGTCGGACAGAGACAGCGCTTGTGAGAAACTGAATTACGCGCATCTCGGCGGCGGAAGAATGATCGCGAGAGGCCAGCCGCCGGCGTGCCGCGATTTCACGTCTCTCCGCCGCTTGTTCAAACATATTTTTCGCCCCGCGCATCCTTCATCCTTCTCATCCGCGCGAGAGACCGGCTACCCCCTCCGTCCCCGCCTTCGCGTCCTCCGCTTCCCGATTGCGATTAAGATAACCGGATACGGGGAACTTTATCTAATTACGGTACTCTCGCGGTGTCTCTCGCGCGACAAGCATCACGTGGAGGACTACGTTTGTTTGCATCATCGATGTGCACGCGCAGTCCTTTCTATCATTAGCGCGCGCATCTAAAATCGCTTTGTCGCCTGGTGAGTCACACAGCGGCGGGACGCGCTGTGCGGACGAAGGATGCGTGCGTGGCGATCCTGCGCCGCTATTGTGCGCGAGCGCATAATTACGTGAGATGATCGGTAATAAGCCGACGTACGTGCGATTCGTGTTGGCGGAATAGCGAGGAATGTAGTCTCCGCCGGTCGTTCGGTAACGGTGTGTATGTGTGTGTGTGCGTGGTACTAGTGTTGTTTATCCCGAATGTATCCGAGTGTCTCGGGTATTTTCCGGGTATTTACCAAGTGGATGCCCGAGCACCTGGATGTAGGATTGTCAGATCCAGTCGTCCTCTGCTGAGGATAGTCCGCCTTTCTAGGGAAAAATTTCATATCCTGCCAAGGATGTTATTTGTCCTCCCTTAACGTATCTCTTCCTCTCTCTCTCTCTCTCTCTCTCTCTCTCTCTCTCTCTCTCTCTCTCTCTCTCTCTCTCTCTCTCTCTCTCTCTCTCTCTCTCTCTCTCTCTCTCTCTCTCTCTCTCTCTCTCTCGCGATACTACCTTTTCTTAATTTTTAAACTTTTAAAAATATTTTTTGAACTTTAAAGCTCTTCAAAGTATAAAAATTTTGAAAGCAACGATAATAATAATAATAATAATAATAAAAGTATGATTTAGTTTTGAGGATTTTTTTCTGAAAAACTGATTTATTTAGAGAAGATAATGAACGAATACCTTAATCAAAATATTTTCCTTCGTTTTCTACAACATTTTCTCATCTTTCTGGCAAGAGACGGATTCCGCGATGATAAAAAGATTCTTCTTTAGAGTTGATCAATTTTCAACAAATTTTCGCACTTGTTCGAGGTTACAAAAGCGTGTATCCTCTAGAGCAGGGGTTCCCAATCTTTTTTGTATTTCGCACCCCTAAAAATTTATTAATGAACCTTCGCATCCCCTACAAAAAACATTATTCTTATGTTTTATGGTAAAAATTAGTTGTTAGGGTTTTAAAGTAAGAAGTTAAAAATCAAAAAGAGATATTCAATTTTTAATAATATAAGGTATGTAATTTTATAATAATAAAAAATATATAATTTTAATAACATTTATTTTAATTTGATAGTAAAAATACCGGATTATTCCAGAATTCATCTTAACGCACCCCCTGGGGGTGCGAAGAAGCATTCTTGGAAGTGCGAGGAAGAGCGATTGTAATTAATAATGATTAAGATGACAATGACATGACAATCTATTGGGTGAGTGCAAAAGTTCGTACGGAGTTTGTGAGTAAAAGTCACACAGTGATTAGGCAAACAAAAATCTTTATTCAATCAATGATATATTCTCCATCGTTTTCTATAATCTTTTCCCAACGTTCTGGCAGCATACGGATGCCTCGATCATAAAAACTGCGCGGTTTAGATTCGAAGAACGAAGAGACGCCGTTTTTTAAGGCCTCCAAAGAGTCAAAGTTTTTTCCATTTAAATAATTTTGCAATGACCGGAACAAGTGGTAGTCAGATGGTGCGATATCAGGAGAATACGGTGGATGCGTTAAGACATCCCATTTCAGGCTCTTCAGTTTGTGCAGCATCTTTTTCGAAACGTGTGGTCTGGCGTTGTCGTGATGAAAGACGACTCCCTTGCGATTTGACAAAATCGGACGTTTCTCTTTTATTTCTCGATTCAGATTGGTTAATTGACGACAGTACTTGTCCGAATCAATCGTTTCGCCAGCGGGGAGAAGCTCGAAATAGATTATGCCCTTGCAATCCCACCAAACAGAGAGCATCACCTTCATCGGGTGCAAACTGGCCTTTGGCATTGCGTCACCATGCTCACCTGATTGTTTCCATGTCCGTTTGAGCTGAACATTGTTGTAGAGGACCTATTTTTCATCGCCCGTCACTCGTCGATCCAAAAACGACTCGTTATTGGGCCGCCCGAGTAAAGAAACGGCTGCAGAAATTCGCTTGATTTTGTTCTTCTCGGTCAGCAAATGGGGCACCCATATATCGAGCTTCGAATCGAATCCCATCTCTTTTAAACGCCGAAAAGCGGTTGATCGGTCAACGTTTAGTGCTGTAGCAACTTCTTCTGTTGAAATTCGCGGATTATTGAGCACTAAAGTACGCAAAACATCGTCGTCAATGTCAGAAGATCGACCAAAGCGTGGCTCGTCTTCAAGGTTAAATTCTCCGCGCCGAAATTTAGCAAACCATTTTTCCACAGTTCGTTTAGCTGGTGCTTCATCCTGATAAACATCCTGAATGTTTTTTACGGCTGCGGCAACGTTTATTCTCTTCCGAATCTCGTAAAGCATAACATGCCGTAAATGCACCTTATCGATACTCATTTTTAAAGTGATATTTCTCGAAGCAGTTTGTATGAAAACAAATGATTTTTTTTTTAATAACAGCTGAAGATGTCACCTTTCCAACGTTATATAATATGTAGATGGAAGTATTAATGACAACACTTTACGACGCTTATAACTCCATCTATTGAAACTCCGCACGAACTTTTGCACTCACCCAATAAAACGGAATCGCCGACGAATAATCCTGAAAGGACGAGCGAGCAACAATTTCCCTCGGTATGAGAGAAAGAGACGCGAAGTCCCCCTCGGGACGGGAAGCTGCGTGTCGTTGCTCTCCTCGCGGCGGGGCGTACACGCGCTTTCTCCGCGTGGGGCTTAAATTTCAAGCTCGCGACAGGTGCGAGAGCCGAATAAATTCCAACTATCACGCAGTCGCGCGTCACTCTCGCGCGCCGGCCATATTTTTTTCGCGCGTCTCCCGCCGCTTCGGGACCGCAGGCGCGATTCAGCGGACTCGCCGCGGCGCGGCGCGACGGTCCGCTTATCTCTCGTCGAAGCGCCGACGTAACGGGGAATAAATGGCCCAGGGGGGATCCCCGATCGCGCGCTGGTCGCGTCGTTACGATTATTGTCGATCAACGGGACGAGTCCTTTCGGAAATCTCGCGGGTCGGCCGGGGGTCACGGACGAGCGACGCGCGCTCGGAGATCCTGCGCGCGCAGACGATCCCGCGCGATAAATAAGGAGTTATCGCGCGCGATCGCGCGCGCGCGCGGCATAGCGTCGGCGACGACGGTTTGCGCGCGCGAGCGCGATGCCTTTTTAATTTCCCTGACGCGACACAATTTACATCCGCCCTCGGATATGTATCGCGCCGCGGAGAGACGCGGCCGGCGAGCTATGCGTCGCCGTGGAAAACGATGAATCTTCCTGCGCACGGCCGCTCGTAAAGCGCCGGTATTTATTTGAGAAAATATTCGCGCGGTATGCGACGCGGAGTGCTCGCGTCCGGCGCGGAGACGCGAATTATTGTTACGAGATCACTTTCGTCCATTCGTTCTCTTTGCGGCGCGAGCGAGCGCGCGTGTTTCATCGGAATCGCCGCGTGCATCCTCCACCGCGTGGATTTTATCCGGAGATCTGACTTGTACGTTTATTAAATCTGATTTGTCTCTTTATGTTCTTCGCCTGTATAAAGTGAAGAAAAAAGGTGGAGACCCTTAAAAATCTCGAAAGATATATTTTACAGAAAAGTGTTTCAGACAAAAGTTATAAGGCTCAAAACGATGTATTCGCTAGTCTTATCGGTTTGACCTTGAGTGGCGTAGCCAAGGTCAAATCAAGGTCAACTTATTTTTTTTTAAACAGAAACCCCCATTTTTTATTATATCATCTTTTTCTACCAATTAATTTAAACAACTTTTGTCTGAGACCTTTCTCTTATTCGCCTAATATTTTTTGAGATATTTAAGAAAAACTCGGACACTTTTTCAACATTTAACTTACGATATCTCGCCAACTATTTGTCGGGGGAAAAAATGCTATTATATCTTTTTACTCTACTTACTCTCAAGAATATATCGTTACAATAGCACCCTGGACTTGTGTTAATTTGATGATTTTGAAATTTCCAAAAGTCAATAGATTAACAAAAGTTAGGGAACTATTGTAACAATATGTTCTTGAGACCAAATAGAGTAAAAAAGTCTAGTACCATTTTTTCTTCTGACAAATAGTTAGTGAGATATCGCAAGTTAAGTATTGAAAAAGTCGTCAAGTTTTCCTTAAATATCTCAAAACATATTAGGTAAATAAAAAAATGTTTCAGACAAAAGTTGTTCAAATTAATTGGTAGAAAAAAGTTGATATAATAAAAAATGGGAGTTTCTGTTTAAAAAAAATAAGTTGACCTTGACCTGACCTTGGCAATGCCATTCAAGATCAAACTGATAAAATCAGTAAATTCATCGTTTTGAGCCTTATAGCTTTTGTCTGAAACACTCTTCTGTAAAACTTATATCTTTTGAGATTTTTAAGGGTTTCCAATTTTTTTCCTCACTCTCTATGTTTCGTTACTTCTCATTTTCCTGTATTCTGGGTATTTTATTCTCTCTCAGCATGTCTCCGATAGGATTTTTCTTCTCCCGTAATAAACGACTGCTAAATAGGCAGATTTTTAAATGAAGAAGAACAGCAACAGTTTTTCCTTATTTCCCACGTCTTTATTCACACTTGACTTCTCCACCACGTCCAATGAGACATCCATTTGCACCTTCACCACCCGTGTCTGTTAATAAGACACGGATATTCCTCAAATGACGAATGACCGTGCAGTTTCCTCCAACTCACCTCCGTTTTCCGCACGGTCTTTTGTACCTGGCAGAAAAAGAAGGAAAGAGAGAGAGAGAGAGAGAGAGAGAGGGAGGGAGGGAGGGAGAGAGAGAGAGAGAGAGAGAGAGGGAGAGAGAACGTGCGGTGTGCGGTAGCAGCTCCTTACCCGTCGCACGAGTCACTCGCTGTTATTTCGTCGCTTTTGTCTGAGCGAACAATGAATCATTGTTGCGTGCGCGGAAACACGAGACACAGGCGCACAGGCAGAAACATAATCGAAAGAAAGACAGCTGATTCCTGAAACCGCCGAAGAATTTCGGTTGACTCTTTGTGTGTGGCACAGCTTTTTCCTGATAGATTTTTGTAGAATTTCGCATTTTGATGTTTTCTGACTCATTGCTAATTTTAAATTTCAAAAATTCAAAATAGCAGATTCAATACGGCTGCCGTATAGAGGTAGATCAGTGCAAGTCTGAATAAATGTAAACCAGATACACGATACAAAAGTTTTCACATCATTAATTACAAATTTCATGTTAGATTTATAAAATTCATTCGAGTAATTTGTTCATAAAAAATCTAATATGCCAACGATTCTGGAATAAATATGTATTATTTTGACATGTGACGAATGTTTAGTAAAATTTTCAGTCTCTGATCTTAAGTACTTTCCACGAAATTAAATTTTTATAAAATTTTTCAGGTCACTGTCAAAAATCGCAATAGTTATTGAGTTATTAATGATTGAAAATGATCTTGAGGCTCTTTTAATTGATAACTTGGAAATTTGAGTACTTATTTATAAAATTTACCATTTTGCAAATAAATACGCAAATCTTCAAGGAATCAATCAAAATGTGGTCATTTTCAATCATTAATAACTTAATAACTATTGCGATTATTGCGCTTACTTGACTTTTCTTCTCAGTTTGATCTGATTAATGTTCACAATTTTTCGTTTCCAAAAGATCCTGGACACCCTGTATGGGGCGCATATGGCGTTATATTGTGTTAAAACAGGGCAAATAAAGGAAAGGAGAAACAGTGCAATCTCCACAGAATGTAACAATTTCTTTTTCTATAACTTTTCGCATTTGACGATATATTAACTATAAGGGCAGTCCAAGGAAATAAATACAGGGGATAAAATACGAATTAACATAACGTGTAGGAGTATCACACACATATATCGTTGGCAAGAATCTCGGCAAGAATGAAAAAATAACTGAGCTATGAGAGAAACAACTGAAGCAACGGAAACAACTGACTTCGGTAAAATATGAGTGAAATGCAAGCGTGAGATGGATCAAACGCATTCGCAAAGCGCCGTAGGGGTTAGCGCCGGCAACCCCCAGTAAGAAAAATGCATGAAGCAGCACAACAATACAATTCAACATTGAATCGTTTTACATAATATTTTACCGTAATATATACCGCATAACAAGACATTCCTTCCGTCGCCGTGGGCAAGTTGTACAGGATGAGCCAAAAGTCTGGATGTAATCAAATATCTCGTAAACAATACAACTTTGAAAGAAAGGAAAGACAAGGTTGTAAAGTTTAAAAAGATGCATTTAATGATAATATCCATTTGACCTTGGGTAGCGTCTCCAAAGTCAGGTCAAGGTCAACTTGATTTATTTAAGGGGGACTCGTGTCTGTCCAAAAAGTAGGCTATTTTTACGAATATTTTTTCCGGAAACTAAGCCGGACGACTGATTTCAAACTTGATAAAAATAATAAGATATATATTAACCTATAAGAATAAATTTTTATAGTGTTACATGAATAATAATGTAGCAGATACACAAAAATAGCGTGACGTGTTTAGGCGCGCGCCATTTCACGGCTCCCACAAATCTCGAGATACGTGGACTGGGTGGACTGGGATAAACACGCAAATAATATAATTAATCTACGAACTTGCCGCTATCGTCTGAACTAGGGAAATAAAAAACAAACTAATTTTTCAATAATTTTAAGGTATTTAAAAATTATATTTGAAAAATCGCCATAAAAATCGACAGTTTTATGTTAAAAATAAATATAAAAAACTAATATTTTTTTATTTCGCTGGTTCACACGATAGAGAGATATATTTCGAATATGTAACTACATGCTGAAGTCAATCGGTTCATTGGTTTGTCTCAAATCGTGAGAGCCAGTTAAAGCAGTCATTTCGAAAAAAAAACACGTTTAAAGTTTCACGTACTATTCAATCATATTTCTAATACTCACGTAAGTTTCAGCCTAATCGACAATTCCAGGTCCATATAATGAATTCTTCTCAATTTCATGAAACTCTTCTTCATATTCCTAGGTTTCGTAGGATTGTTTCTATAGCAATTGTATGATGAAACTTTGAAAGACCCAATTCTGATTTTGTATGCCGCTTGGAATAATAGGTTGTAACTTCCGTAATTTTCTGAATTTTTCGATACGGATTTTAGAATGAATTCTTAATTCTATGTATTTTCAGAAAATGTAATAAAAAAAATCAATTCTTTGGCCCTACCGACAGGATTCCCCCTCCAACCCTTTGTGGCGCAGAGGCGGACACCCAGAAATCCATCCATATTCCGTCAGTTTTTTATATTTTGTAAGCAGTTTTAATGATCGATTTCTTAGCAATTATATTTTCTAGTTTCTTAAGACCCTAACTAGTGTAAAATAATTGTGATTACTTATAAATTCTTTAAATTTATTATTGCTAATGTAAATAAGTAAGCACAATAAAATGATTTTAAAAATAAATGTATGACAAGGCGAAGAATTAACTATTTATATCTGGGAATTGATACGCAGGGATTTTTTTGGGGCGCTGATTACGAATCCGTTGCCAGATTTTAGACATTCAAAATGGCGAATCCAATATGGCGGACATAAAATTAAAAATTCAACCGTGAAATTAAAAATTTCCGTGAAACTAGGTATATATGGGTTTTCTCGGGTCGCCGATTACGAATCCATCATCAGATTTTCAAAATTCACGATGACTGATTCAATACAGCGAAGCGAGAATTTTAAAAAACCCAAATTTCTACGCCGTTTTGAATATCGAAAATCTGACAACGGATTCAGCGGTAATCAGCGATCCCTGGATACAAAGTTTTATAGAAATCAGTTAAAAGGAAAAATTCGTGGCTCAAAGGGTTAAGTAGTATTCTTTACCTTTTATTGTAAATTATTATAGTTTATCTCGAGAGATTTATTTTTCGAAACGCTATAACAAGGTACTTTTTCGTCAAGTACTTTCCGAGTTGTAAAGCTCGAAATTTACCATTAGCGCTGCCCAAAATGCACCGCGTGGAAGTTATTTTTTCATCTTTGTAAACGACATGGCGGAAAATCGAGCGGATCGCTCCCCGCAGATCGACGTACTCGTGTGGATTCCGTGAAAATTCCACGTGGGAGGACGGAAACGACGCGTTTTCCAACTTGTACGACAAGATGAGCTACCACGAGCGATCTGCCTAGCTAATGCGTAACGTCGCGAACGTCTTCCTCGTCGTTCGAGTACGCACGCGAGGATGGTAAATATTCATTTTCCGAACGCGCGACGCCGCGTCTATTTACCTAGGTGAGAGCGGCAGAGGGAAGGAGGGGGAAGAGGGGGGGAAGAGAGAGAGAGAGAGAGAGCTAATGTAACGCAAGGAATTCAGGATCGTCGGCCTTGGAGAAAGATTAGATCTTCGCATGGTAGCGGACGAAACGCTCACGATACGCGTGAGCAACGTGAGAACACACGTTTGGATGGAACATCGACGTTTGTACGAAGGGAGTTGTTCGTTTCTCTCGTTCGTGCCTCTCGCGCGAAAACGCGCTCGCGTCCGAGCGACGTCTCATTAACCGCTCTGCGGAGGAAAGAAGTGGTTATCGCGTCTGGTTAATCTCACCGCCAAAGTTGTCGTCATTTTTTAATCAATTACAGTCATTAATGTCAGCCGTAGCTTTTTGTTACTTAAGAAGGAGACGGTAGCAAGATGCGTACAAGATTGTCATTAGCATACAAGATTGTAATGCGCAAACTCGCTAGAAAAATAATTTTCCCGGCTATAATTATTCGTTTACCCGCTCGCCGATGGAAAATTAACTGCACTGAGAGAAAAAAGGAATTTAATTCGACGAGAATTGTAGCGGTTTTCATCGCCAGCCGTATCTTCTTGCGATACTTTGATTTAGAAAAATACAATAATACGCGTATTAAATTATCATCAATATCGCAGTAGGAGCTTACTGCACAAATTACCTCCCGACTGCAATTACTTCGCTGTGTGATTGCAGTTAGACAAATATTAAATACGCTTTTTTTAAGTGCGTAATTTGTCTCGGTACTGCTTAACTTGACAGGAGACGGAAAAAGCGCGAGGGGAATTATTATTTGTTATTTTATTTGTTATTATTATTAATTATTGATTTATTGGCATTACGGGAGATATAAGATACATTGGTATAAAAAAGAAAGAAAAAAGAAAATCTTAAACAGTTTGGCTGTAAAACGGCCATGAACCATGAAACCGTGCTGCTTATTAATAATAATATTTCTGGACTAAGAATATATTCTATCAGACACGATACTATTGTCCCATAATTAATTAATAATTGGATATAATAATTATACTACAATATATTAAGTCATGAAATGTCTGATTTCAATCCGATTCAAAGGATATAGTATTAAATGAATAAATAAAACGCCAATTACCTTGTTAATTGATAAATTATAAAATGTCGCATTTCAGTCAATGCCATCCAGATAATTATTATATTTATACGCGAATAATTAGTTAATCTGAAATTTCTTACAAGTTCGTTACGACAGAAGAAGGAGCTGTTGCAGAGAAAGGTATCACAAGGACCAATGCAGGGCGATACGAATCGGCATTAATAAGCATATCGATTGCTCGAGAGATCGAGATGTATTCGATAGTGGAAAACAACGGATCAAGAGCCTGTCCCAATTTATCAGCAATTGTATTCCGTCGAAAGAATAGAAGTTAAGATATTCTGATATTATAGCAGCATGAACAGACACATGGAAACAGCAATCAGCTCTGTACAGGGTATCCCATTTTAAATGAGCCACACAAAAATCTCGAAAAACATGAGAGATACTAAGAAACGTTTCAGAGAAAAGTTGTTTGCTTTGAAGGGGGACATGAAATAGTGATAGCATTTTGTTTACAGATGGCCCCACTTTCGAGATATTCATTGATCATTACTTTTCTTAAATGGAAATCCCAATTTTTTATTATATCATCTTTTTCTACTAATTAATTTGAATAATTTTTGTCTGAAACGTTTCTTAGTATTTTTCATATTTTTCGAGATATTTAAGGAAAACTTGATAACTTTTTCAACATTTAACTTATGATATTTCGCTAACTGTTTGTTGAAAGATGAAATGGTACTGGACTTTTTTACTGTATTTAGTCTCAAGGATGTATCGTAAGAATAGTGCCCTAACTTTTGTTAATTTATCGACCTTTAGAAATTTAAAAATCCTCAAATTAACAAAAATCAAGGTACTATTGTAACAATATATTCTCGAGACTAAAAAGAGTAAAAAAGTCTAGTATCTTTTTCTTCCAACAAATAATTAACGAGATATCGTAAATTAAATATTGAAAGCGTTACTGAGTTTTCCTTAAATATCTCAAAAAATATTAGGCAAATAAAAAAATGTTTCAGATAAAAGTTAAAATTAATTGGTAGAAAAAGATGATATAATAAGAAATTGGGATTTCCATGTGAGAAAAGTAATGATCAGTGAATATTTCGATTGTAGCGCCATCTGTAAACAAAACAACATAGTTGTTTCATATCCCCCTAGAAACCATACGACTTTTGTCTGAAATGTTCTTAGTATCTTTCATATTTTTCAAGATTTTTGCCTGGTTCATTTAAAAAGGGGTACCCTATATATCAGTGTAGCAACAATATCCTCATATATTATTATGCCAGGCAACATAAAGTACATTATAACCCCCCACGAGTAACATTCGTCGTTTGTAAATGCAGACATTACACGCACATATTAGCACAATAATTTTGGTAAATAATTGAGCCAGAGCCAGGCGGCTTGTAGACGGCACTAAATAATAAGGATTTCTATCCCCAATGGGTTTCCAACTTGAAACTTGAAACAGAAGAGGACTCAATTGAGAGCCTCAGTTAAGAGACTCAACATTGGCAGGTCAACCGTATTTCGTCATTGGAAAAAGATTGGGTATACTTCAAAGTATCATCTTAAAGCGAACCACAGCATTGAGCCTGTTTATAAAGAAATTAGTGCTAACATCCAGATGATTGATTCCCAGTGGAGACCTTCACGACTCAAATTGCAGAGAGGCAGTGTTTTATCAGAGCAACTCGACTGTCATCTCTGCGAGTATCTTTGACGGCGTGATGTCAAACGAACCTTGATCCGTCTTCAGAACTGATTAAAGCAATTAGACAAATTTATCCTGGCAAAGCTTGTCGAGCGGACTTGTCGCTAAGAAGCAAAACCCCTGAAATTCGGCTTTTAACAATAGCTGGAACCAAGTGCTGAGTGCCAATATTTAACATTCCCACACCCATACAAAAAATCTCAGCTCGCTAGCTCATAGGGACTACAAGCAAACAATTTTCATGCGAATCACGGCTTGAGTCTTAGTGAGAAGTCGGGGCACTTGATCAATAAGTTCGAAACCCGCCACAATCGGCCCACCTCGGAAGCGATTCGGCCGCGCGCGTGTCCCGACCGCCTACTCTTCCACACTCAAGCCTTCTTTGAGCCCGCTTTGAGCGCGATGGGAAAGTAGCTGCGGCTCGACCAGAACAGTGTCCAAGTGTGCCGCACAGCTCGGATGCGATCGCGGCGATTTTCTCGCGTCGCGGCGTAAAACGCGCCAAGGTGCGCTGCTCTCTCACACACCCAGGCCAGAGAGAACGTTGCGTGTGCCGATTACACTGTCGGCCGGTGCGAGAAATATTATCCTTTGATCCGCGAGCTGCGCTACACGCCACGACGGTTCCATTCCGCCGCGAAATAAACGACTGTTGCGGCGGGCCTGTCGGTCTCGCTATGCTCTGCGGGGATTATCAGTCGCGCAACAGGTCGGCTCGGTCCGCCAAACGGAAGTAACGCGGAGGGGAAGCGCCCTCGTCGGGATCGTTTCCTTGTCCTTTCCGCGAGGACAAGCCTACCGCGAGAGCGGCTACCTTGTCGTGGGCTCGCCGATACGCGTTATCGCGCCGAGGACGCATAAATAAGTGTAATTACGTGCCGACGGATGGAGCTATCACGAATGGGGTAGGGGGGGGGTTCTCTATCGAGGATAGAGCCGCGCTGGAAAATTCTTAGAGAGCGACGCAGCCAACCAAGCCCTGCCCGTATCCTCGTGAAGTAGACTCTGGTCGACGGAATCACGCTCGTCGTTTCGTGTTAGCTTGCGTGAGGCTAGACCAGGTTAACGAAATTTGGAATCTCGCTGATGGAACTCTTCAGGCAACCAATGACGTACGAAAACAAAACTTGGAGAGAACAGAAAGTCTATTTTGAAATCGGCTTCGGGAACTTTGGTTTCAGTTATGAGATCGGTAGGCTTTAACCTAACTCTGATACCGTAATTGATTAGCTGATTCATAGGATATGTTTTACGATCGGTAGTTTCGGTAATCAAGGTAACAAGTAATGAGAAATCTATCCATTTTTCTATCTAATATTGCAAAATTAGTAGCCAAAACCGAGCTTGTGAACAAAAATAGTACAGTGGTCGTGAACGTGACCAGCTGGTCAACTACGGAACGTATTCAAGTTTAAGACCTTTACCAACTTTATCAGTAAAACCAAAGTTTCCGAAACCGATTTCGGAACGGACCTAGAATTTAGTCGAGAAAGCAGAGATTTGGCTTCTTACGAAGCAATTCAATCCTAAGAACCGGAAATCCTGTTCCCTTTTTTAAACGCGCTGTTTACTTCGCTCATCATGTTTTGTTAATTTAATTAAACCTTTTTTTCGTGCAGAGACTTATTTTCCAAAAGAAACATCTCCCGATTCCTCTTCCACCACAGCTTCTTTTTCAAGTGCATAATCGCGAAACCCGACCTCTTCCTAAAGTACACTTCCCAAAGTCCTAAAGTCCTAAAGTACTCTTCCTAAAGTCCCAAAGTTCCTAAAGTACTTCCTAAAGTAAATTAACGTGAGCAGTTTTAGCTTCGTAACAACCTTCTCGCGTGTGCTCGATCGCTTAATGTCTGAAAACTTTCGCGTTCCTTCCTTTATGTGACACATTTTTCCATCTAATGGATTTCTGTGAAATCTTGTAGCTCTGTGTTTTTGGGTGCTACTAATTATAAATCTCAGATTAGATTTCAAAAATTCAAAATAGCAGATGTAATATGGCTGCTATATGGGGGTAAATTAGTGTAAGTCTGCAAAAATGTTAATCAGATGCGCGATATAAAGATGTAATGTCAGATTTGCAAAATTTATTCAAGTAATTTGTTTATAGAAAAATCTCGCGTGTGAAAAATTCTGGGAAAAATATACATTATATTTTGACATGTGAAGAATATTCAGTAAAATTTTCAGCCTCTAATCTTAAATACTCTCTAAAAAATTAATTTTCTTCGTCGCTTTTTCTCAACTCTGTTTATAAATAATTGGAAATTAACAATCAGGTATAAAAACCACGTGAAGTAAGTGTCGATATATCAGAAAAATGTGAGACCGTACTTATTTTCGTTAAACCGTAAACGGTGAAAAAATGCGAGAGAAAAAGTACACCTGCATCACACGGAAGGTTAAAGGAGCTCAAGCGCGATACAGAAGCTGCGTAAAGTCACGGGGAGCAATGCGGCCCGACGAAGTTCAAGCAAAGAGCGACACAGCTCGGTGCGGAAAGAGCGCGAGAGAGGGCGGAAGGAGGGGAGGGTACAATTTACAGCATCTGTGCGCGCATAGCGTAACGTGTTCGGCGGTCGTTCTCGAATCGTCGTGTTTAACAAGCTATGTGATCGAGAGTTAAGGCCGCGAACGAGATCGTTTCTACGTGAAAGTCGCGAGAATGCACGGCGGGCGAACGCCCGGGGGCCTCTCTCGCGCGCCAGGAAATGCCCCGTTCCAGCGGCGATCAGACGACGATAACGATCCGCTCGAGAGCAGCGGTCTAATAACTCGCGATCCCCGTCGTGTCTCGTTCGACGCTGCCCATCTTGCGCGCGCGCGTGCGCGCGCAAGAGAGAGAGAGAGAGAGAACACGGGGCCGCTTGCGTAAACGGGTTAATGGAGAGGTCAATGATGGAGAGATATTAATAAATAGCTCGACAATGGGTGTGGAATGCGCTTGGCGCTCTGGCGAGCCGGGGGCAGCGGCTCACACATTTTGCAATCCGAGGAACGTGCGCGCGCGATGGCGACTCGACTTGACCCGCCGAAGTACATTCATTATCGTGGTCGGTTTCGCACTTCTGCGCGTGCGCGCGTCCCGCCTGATTGATAACGAGCGACCTCTCTCTCTTCCAGGCGCGTCTCGTCGCGCCTTTTCCAGTACCGAAAGCTATCCGTCGCGAAAGTTTTCGTCGCTTTTTCATTTCCTCCCCTCCCCATTCCCTCGTTCGCAACAGGGATATATGACATTTTTATGTACACTCTTGAGGGTTTAGTCGGTAAAAATGAAGTTTTGTGAAATTCACCTTCCCCCCCCTCCCCTCCCGATTACTTTGTGTGTTACATATATTATCAAAGACACTTTTCTAAGTAACATTCAAGAGCCGTCTCTTGTTGTTTGTTAAAAAGTTATTAACGAAAGAAATTTCATAAATGGAGCCTATTTCTCCAACACCGTGTATGTTAAAAACTATTTGATGAATATGGGTACATATGAGAAAGGCGAAGTTCCTCCCTCTGCAACCTTAAGTTAACCTTAAACCCTAAGTTAACCTAACCTAAGCTATTTTAAACAGGATGTTCAGGATCTTTTAAAAACAAAAAATTGTAAAGATTAAGCTGTGAAGAAAAGTTAAGTATCATTTTGCAAAAATCGCAATAATTATCAGATTATTAATGATTGAAAATGACCAGAAACTAGAAGCCAATCTAAGAAGCTTTTTTAATCGATAACTTGAAAATTTGCGTACTTATTTGTAAAATGGTACTTGACTTTTCTTTTAAATTTGATCTGATTAATTTTCACAATTTTTCGTTTTCAAAAGATCACCTGTATATTTATGTATAAACATTCTGTATATCTTTGTACATAAATTTTCAATCGAATATTTTATGCGAATCTTTTCACAAACGCTCAAGCATATGCAAAAATGTGTAAATTGGATTAGAGAAAGTGAGGTTAGATTTCTTTTGAAGTGTGGGTACAGCTCATATGTACTGACATTTTTTATGTACGTCGTGTCGAAAAAAGAGGCTCTATTTATGAAACTTCTCTTGTTAATAATCCCTTAATAAACAATATATGAACAACAGCAAGAATGTTACTCGGGAGATTATTCTTGATAATATATTAACAGGTTGAATCAGTTTTGGTCCCCTCATAGATGGTTTTAGTAGCCAGTTAATGGTTAGTACGAATGTTGAAATCTGGCAACACTGGAAGATTTGACATTTCTCTATGACATATGACAGTTTGCGCACTATTGTTACTGATTGTTTCATTGATTATACGCATCTAAAACAGATCGTACAAAAATTGCACTTTCGACATTCATTACTTTGTTTGATTTGAAAAAATCGGCCACTGTAGCTCATGAAATGCTTGTTACAAATTACGGTGATCAAATCCCATCGTATTCCAACTGCAAATTTTTGGTTTCAACAATTCGAAAATACTAGTCAATCAAACAACTCGAAGATTCTGAATTATAAGAATGGATTGTTGGATGAAAACACCGCTCAAACGGAAAAACAATTGGCTGGGCAACTCAACGCCGATAAATCAACAATTTCTAAACGCCTACACGCCATGGGAAAAACTCAAAAGGAAGACAAATGAGTTGTGTGAACATGAATTGAGTGAAAGTGTCATTGCAAATCGTTCGAATAACGCCATGTCTTTGCTTGCCAGACAGAAAAAGTTTTTTTCGTAGCGAATTGTAACTGGAGATGAAAAGTGGATTCATTTTGATGATCCAAAGCGACAAAAATCATAGGTTGATCCAGGACAACCATCAACATTGACATTTACATTTATATTAAGTGGCTTTTTTTTTTTTAATAAAGGCTATTTTCAATTTTCGCTCGAAGAACGCTCCAAACTTCAACGTCGTATCACAAAGCAATATTTGATGGGATATGGAAAGTGTGGTGTATAATGAACTTCTGAAACCGAATGAAACAGTTACGGGGGAGTGATACCAGTAATAATTGAACAAATTGAATGATAAATTGATGCAAAAGAGGCCAGCAATAGCCAGCAATAGACGCAAAATGATTCTTTTGCACGATAATGCTCGTCCACATGTTGCTTCAATCGTTAAACAAACTTTGTTAAAGCTCGAATGGAAAATCTTTCCATCCAGCATACTCCCCAAACCTAGCACCATCTGATTACCATCTATTCTGAACGATACAACACGCTTTGGCAGATACACTCTTCAATAATCACGAAGATGTACAAAAATGGGCGTTTGATTGGATCGCTTCGAAAGACAGATTGTTCCGTCGTCGCGGAATCGTCATGTTGCCAGGAAGATAGGAAGAAGTCACAACTAACGACGGAAGATAATTCAATTGACGTAAAGATTTAATCATTTCTTTGAAATAAAGATAAAAAAATTGACGAAATAAGTCCAGAATTAATTCAACCTCCTTTTAACCCATTAAGGCCCATCCTTAGACCAGTAGAGAGATATGAACATAGTATTGTGTTTCTGGCATGGGTCCTAAGTAATGATTATTGGTGTTTAAAATTGGTTTAAAACATTTTCTTTTACACAAATTGTAAACAAATGAGGTAAAATTAATTTTTCTCGATTTGTTTACGACAATTTGTCTAAAAAAATTTTTTCCCAGCCAACTTGGGGCACCGACAATCATTGCTAGGACCCATGCCAGAAACTCAATAGTTATTTTTTTCATATCTCTACTGGCCTAGGCATGGGCTGAAGCGAGTATATCCATATAGATTGTTTGTAACTTTTTAACAACAAATGAAGCGGAAAATCGAAAATGTAACTCATGTTTCTTCAGTGATTTTTCCCTAAAAAATTCTTTTCCAACCAATTCGAAGCACCAATAATTATTGCTAGGACCCAATAGTCAGAAACCCAATAGTTACTTTTCTCATATCTCTACTGGTCTAAGGATAGGCCTTAATGGGTTAATATAACCTCTTATAATAATATATCACACACAAGATCATCGGGTAGGGGACGCCGCGAACTTCAGTTTTACCGTTTAGTTAAGTTTTCTGCTAGCCTATACGGCTAAGCCGAAACATCGCACAACCGCCGGCGCAAAAGCCTCTTAACGTTGAACGTATTAGTACGCGCGATCCGTCAATGTAGTCATTACCCGTGCATACGCGGACGTGGATAGATGTTTCAATTATTACGCTCGTCGTGCGCGTGTTCCTCCTACGCGCGCAGATTACGGCGCTGATTAGATCTTAATCTCCGCGTTGCGAGCGTGCGGGAGAGAGAGAAGGAGGGAGGAAGGGAGGAGGGGGGGGAGAGAGAGAGAGAGAGAGAGAGAGAGATGCGTTAACTTGATTCGGCAGATCTCTTCTTCGGGAGAAAATCCGGCGATCGCGCGGCGCGATCGTCTTCATCATCGCGCTGGCTGTCGTTCTCGAAGTCAATGAGGGTTATTCGATAAATGATTGCGCGATGCGCGTATATCTCAGCGCGAGGCATCTAACAAAGCGGACGCAGCGCCGCGGAAACGCAACGTCCGCATCCCGCGTAGCCGACGTTAATTTCTTCGCGTAAATTTTTCCGCGCGCAAACACACTCCTCGCCGCCGCCGCCGCCGTGTTAATTGCGAGGCCACGATCGATAGAGAGAGAGAGAGAGAGAGAGAGAGAGAGAGAAACTCTCGCTTCGTATTCGCGCATTAAGATTACAAAGGCGATAAGATCTTAATTCGCCTCAAGTGCGAGGCGAGGCGCCGACTTTTGCCAATTTTCCGCGAAGCCGACGCGGAGCCGAAGCTACGCCTTCTTTCTCTTTCTGCCTCTGCGGTGAACCCTGACCTTGCGCGCGCGCGCGCGTGCGCGTTTGCGTTTCCGCGTGCTCGCGCCGATATATTTCCTCTTTTCCAAGCAAGCGGTAGAGGTCGTCAAGCGCGTCGGGATTCCCCAGCGGCGTCGCTCGAACGTCTTCCCAAATACCCTCGAGGATCGTTAACAGAGCCGCCCTCTGGCGTGCGACGACGAACGAAGAGGAAAGAAACCGAGAGAAGGCAATGCGATACCGCACGCCGCGATTGGACCTTTATCACCCTCTTCATTACTTTCCCCGAAAACGTCGCGGAAGCGTCGCCCTGTCAAAGTCCGAAACGCTCGCGATCGCGGACCCTCCGCGCTGAAACGACCTGTACAACGCGCGTCCCAACAACAATCGCAATATATCTCTTTTCTTTAAGATTGCAAAGTGCGATAAAATAAAGATACCTGTGAGAGAGAGAGAGAGAGAGAGAGGGGGGGGAGAAGGAGAGGAAATCTGTTCCGGCTTCGTTCCTCCTTTCTCTGCCGTCGGAGATTCCCCAAAATGCAATTCCGGACAATGCTCTCGCTCGCTCCCCCCCCTCTTCCACTGTCTCTCCCGGTAGGCCCGTTCTTCTGTGTCCTTTTTTTTCGCCAATGTCGAGAGGGGTCGCGGCTCTTAACGGTTCGCGCGGCATATTGCATCGGTCGATTTGGCATGTATACACACGCAAGGATTCAAATAGGCATTAAAGCTCACGCGCACGCGCGCGCATGCGCGAGCGAGCGAGCGAGCAAGCGCAGAGGCATCCGCATGCCACCGGACGGGAATAACCGCGACAATGGGGCATAACGCGCGGGATAACGAGCGCGAGTTATGTCCCGTCATAATTTGCAATTTAGATTTCATTATCGCCGTGCGGTCGCGCCGCGCCGGCTTCGCGCGCGCTCGTCCGAGCTGAGCGACGGCGCGGATGATCCTTTCGCGTACGCCTGGAAGGACGACGAATGACGAATCGTTCGCGGCTGGGCCATTGCATGCGCCAGCCGCTGGAATGGAAACCGACGTCGGGCTGTTCTTTGTCGGCTCTGCGTCTGTGCACGCCGTGGAAGGAAGAAGCCGACGTGGCGAGTTCGGCGGCTGGGGCTTTGGGTTTGCGAGTTCGAGATCGAAGTTCATCATTAATTGAATACTCGCGAGTATATCAGGAGCGTGAGCCTTGAGAGTTTCTTTTTCTTCTCAAAAACTGATTTTCTTGAACAAGATAATGAGTGAGCACCTTAATCAAAATATTTTCCTTCATTTTTCTACAACTCCTTTCCATCTTTCCGGCAAGAGATGGATTCCGCGACGATAAAAAGATTCCTCTTTGGAGTCGATCCAATTTTCAAGAAATTTTCGCGTTAATTCGAAGTTATGAAAGTGTGTATGCTCTAAAGCAGGGTTTCCTAACCTTTTTCGTATTTCGCATCCTAAAAGCTTATTAATGAACTTTCGCACCCTCTACAAAAAAAAATTATTCGTGTGTTTCATGGTGAAAATTAGTTGTTAAGGTTTTAAGAAGTTGATTTATAATAATTTATAATTATGTAGTATTGTTTTATAGAAATTAACTATCAATTTAATATTATAAAATTATTATTTATGGTATCAGCTTCGCATAGTGATACGTAATGAATATGTACGTACAGATACTCGTACGTAAAAAATATATAATTTTAATAACATTTCTTTTAATTTGATGGTAAAAATGCCTGATTATTCCAGCATTCATCTTAATCATTATTAATTACAATCACTTTTCCTCGCATCCCCAAGAATGTTTTTTCGCACCTTCAGGGAGCGCGAGCACCCCCGGTTGGAAATCCCTGCTCTAGAGCATGTTGTATCGACCGGAACAAGTAATAATCGGATGGAGCAATATTTGGAGAATATACGGGGTGCGCTAAGACTTCCCATCCAACTCTGATAGCATTTGCTTCACTGATAATGCAACATGAGGTCGAGCGAGTGTTGTGAAGAAGGATTACTTTGCGTCGTTTACTCACAATTGGTGATCGTTTTTGGTCCAATACTCGCTACAATTTGTATAATTGTTGTCGATAACGATCAACGATGACAGTTTCCTTCTGATTTAACAGTTCATAATACAAGATCAACATCTTGTTGATCTCACCAAATACACAGCAATATCTTTGAATCGTGAATATTGTGCCTCGTGAAGTGGATGTTGCTGGTTGGCCTGGATTGAAATATGACTTTTTTCGTTTGAGATTATCGAAATGGATCCTTTTTTCATCTCCAATAACAATTCGATGTAAAAAACTCTTCATTTTTTGCTGACGATCAACGAAATGCAAATGTTCAACCGGTTCCCAATGGCTTTTCCGATAATTGATGTAGAACCCATTTTCCTTCTTTGTGAATCTTTCCCATATCATGTAAACGTTTGGTAACTGTTGTACGATCAACATGTAATGCTCTGACAAGTTCTGAAGTGGATTCTGCTGGATTTTCGTCCAATAATGCTTGCAAATCTGCATTTTCAAGCTGTTTTCGTTGTCTCGAGCGATTGTTGTTGTCAACATTGAAATCACCACTTTTGAATTGTCTAAACTAATATTCACCTGTCTTAATTGATAAAGCAACATCACCATAAGTTTCTATCAGAATTCTATGACCCTCAGTTTTCTCCCAATTAAAAAACAAAAGCAACGCATATTGAAAATATTCTTTTAGGAAGCTCCATTTTTAAGATGCTATTAACACGATTTTTGCTGTATCCGTTGTTAATAAATGACTAAATATCACGGATTAATATTAAAGCATTAGGCGGTAATAGCTGTGATTCGAATTGTCTTCGACAAAACTGACATTAGTGCCATCTTTCGTAAAACCCTTAAAATCATACTCCTAATAAATATTTATCACGAACACACAGAGGAGGTATGAAAAATTTGAGTTGCTTCAAAGGGAGAAAGTCAATAAAATTGTTTTTACTCCTTATAGGATTTTCAAGAAACAATTTTTTTTTGTATTGTATGATCATTAAGATGTCAAAAATAATCATTAGATGAAAAAATTTTCCGTAAAAACAAAATCCATTATTAGTCTAAGTATAGTTACTATGATATCTAAATCCTTTTCGTGACTAGCAAGTGGACTAAAATAATTAAAATGTTTTTGCTCATTATACTTCTCTGCCATCGTATTAACGTTATTTTCTCACTTAATGGTTATGCTTGACATTCCTAATGATCATACAATACAAAAAACTGTTTCTTGAAAATCCTGTAGAAGCAGGAAAACGTCCTTATCGAGCCTCCTTCTTTCTGAAATTTGTTGGTTCATTGAATTAGATTGCAATTTGTGCAATAAAAAGATAGGAGGGTAAAATCGGCCGATTTTGATCTGAAAAGAGTATAACGTAAGTTCCACGTGTAATTTTATGTTTTTTGGGTTGCAGAATACGATAGTAAAGTAGATTTATTTATTTAAAAGATCTTTAAAAAGGACTGAAGTCACTTTTAATGGCAATTCGCTTAGCGATGATTTTGCTCCAACTTGCTTACTTTATTACTTGTATCTTTTAATTTAGTTTTATAACATTTAGTTTTATAATCTGTAACCCCGAAATTTCGAGATTCTTCACTTCGTCATTTTTTCAATATATCTCCACGAGTGGGCAAAAGATATCTTTTGATGCAATATTCTCTACGGAATTTAATGCGCGGGAAATCTAAGTCAGGAATTCTCTTCTTTTCGGCGTCGCGAGCGGCGAAATAGTCTCTCGGTATAAATCAGTCGAGAGGACGAAAGAAGCAACGGCACGACGAAGACGACAACGGGGACAACATCTTCCGCAGATTTCAGATTACTGCTGAGCGCGGCGGAATGGCGCCTCAAATGAAACCGACGGGCGCGCAAAAGTGTGCTAACGACGTGCAAACCTCCCTCGAGCGTGCATTTCCGCATTGCGTGCGAGTCTTTAAAGCATGGGGAAAAAGGCGCATCGGAACATTCAGTGAGACGTACGAGAAACACAGGCCTCGCCGCGTAATGATTGCGCGGTTAACGGTACTACAAATTGGTGTAGTAAAGGACCCGCGAAGTCCTTCGCGGGAATGTTCGCGGTAAAATTGTCGGCGTGAACCGAAGCGCGATTCGCGCCGCGCGGAAAGTCACATTCCCGAAATTTCTCTGGCCGGGAATTCCGCTCGGAAAGCAAAGCGACTCGGCCAAGTCACTCGAATTTAAGGGGTTAGGCCACCTTGGATGGGTCAAAATCACTGTCATTTTCGGGAATTTTTTCTGAGGACATAACAAAAGAAATACAAAAATGGCAATAAGGTATTTATTAAGTAAGCAACTTTTTAAGGGAAGAAAAGTATTTTTTATGTAAATATTTTAAACAAAATAGCGGCGTTGAAGCCGAGACACTAGGAGCCCTTTTTGACCGATGTTCTCAGCGATGTTCAGTCTCACAACTACAGCATTGGACGTAAAACAAAAACGAAAAAATTTTTATTATCTAGATGCCAGAAACTGAAGAAGTACATATGGGTATTTAGAAATATTTATTTTCGTGGAAATGGTAAACACTTGAAAAAAAATTTCGTGCAAAAATGTTAATTGCAGAAAAAGTTTTTAATATTTCGCAAAATCCATATGCACTTCTTCAGTTTCTGGCATCTGGATAATAAAAATGTTTTCCTTTTTGTTTTACATTCAATGCTGCAGCCGTGAGACTGAACACCGCTAAGAGCGTCAGTCAAAAAGTGTCTCGGCTTCAATGCCGCCATTTTGTTTAAAATATTTACAAAAAATATTTATTTTCCCTTAAAGAGTTTCTTAATAAATACCTTATTTTCATTTTTGTATTTCTTTTGTTATGTCCTCAGAAAAAATTCCCGGAAATGACAGTGATTTCGACCTGTACAAAGTGGTTTAACCCCTTAAACGACCTTTCTTTTACTTGTGTAACCTACATGTCTTCCTCCAGCAAGTGAATACATTTTTTAGTGAATATACCGAATAAGGGACCCAACCCTAATGACCTTAGTATTACGTCATTAAATATGAGATGTCCGATTTCGAATCAAAAGTTTGGTTCATTATATCTCAAACTAGAAGTAGTACAATTAATCAATATATGCGCCTAAACTATTGGCACAGTTTTGCCATCTTCACAGTAACTTATTTATGCCAACAGCGAAGAAATCTGAAAAGCGGATGGCAATGAAATCGCGGAATGTTTCCACAGCTTGTTGAGAGTTGAATATTTTTCCTTGCAAGAAGTGGTCCAATGTCTGGAAGAAATGGTAGTTATTTGGTGCAAGGTCTGATGAATACGGTGCATGACAGAGAGTTTCCAAATCCAGCTGCTATTTTGAGCAATGTTATTTGTGCAACATGTGATCAAGCGTTGTCTTGCAAGAGGATTGGCCTGTTTCTACTGACCAATCTTGGCTGCTTAATCGCAAATATCTTCATCATTTCGTCCAGTTGGTTACAGTAAACGTCCGCTGTAATCGGTCGACCAGGTTTCATGAAGATGTAGTGGATACTTCCAGCGCTGAACCACCAAACCGACAACATAAGCTTCTTTTGATGAATATTCGGTCTCGGACTGTATGTCGGCACTTCATCTTTATCCAACCATTGTGTGTCGAACGCTTGCGATTGTCGAAAAGATTTTTCCATTTTTCATCACACGTAATAATACGATGTAAACATGGTTTGCCTTTACGTCGTAATAGTCAAGAAAAGCAAGCTTCGAGATCATTTCTCTTCTGACACTCGTTTAATTCATGCGGAACTCATCTATCCAGCTTCTTTACTTCGCCGATTTGTTTCAAATACTCCAATATTATTGGAATAGTAACGTTAAACCTTGCCGCTAATTCACGTATAGTTTGAGATGTATCTGCTTCCATTACAGCTTTCAGCTCATCATTATTCACCTTGGTCTCGGATCGCCGTGGCTCATTTTCAAGACTAAAATCGCCAGAACGGAACTTCTCAAACCATCGACGTACTGTATGTTCATTAGCCACATCTTCACCAAACACCTCGTTGGTATCTCGAGTTATCTGCGCTGCATTGGTTCCACGGCGGAACTCATATTCGAAAATAACACGAATTTTTTACTTATCCATGGTTACACAAAATTGCTGTAATAAAGACAATTCGAAAGATAATGACAAACCAAAATATGCATTTGAAAGAGTGATGGTGTACCTTTACAACGAAAAAACCAAGAACTGTTGTTGGAATATTAGTTTTTATATCTGGTTTACGTTTTAAATATTTTGTTCTTTTAATTTCTTTTTTCAAAATCGAACAATAACTTTTGTAGAGAGGGAACAGTTATTTTTCATGAAATCAAGTATGGATATTTTAACGATTTATAATAAAAGAAAATTAATATTTATCTGTTGTCCAACTCTTGATAACATCCGATGAAGAGAAAAAGTAGATCCTTTTATAAAATCTTGAGCTCTATGACGGATTCAGTTTTAAATGAGAAGTCTCTCAAAATCAGTCTTTGTGGATAGTCTAGAAAATCAGGAAGAACCTTTAGGGGATGAATAGAACCTGTCTATGCCTTGGCCAAGTTTTATAATTGAATTAAGATCTGAAAACAAGAAAAAAATTAATAGATAGTCTTTCTGGTGAATTAGATTCATCCTGAAAAGAAACAACTTTCTCCTCTCCTATCGTAGGAGTTGGAATATGAGGAATACTCAATTTTGTAACGAACATAGTAGCTTTCTCCCTTCGTGGGATATTCGATATATTTTTAAGATAATTAAATATCTTTTCACCCTTCGTGGAAGATTTCGTAAATAAAATCGTTTTTCGCCTCTCCCATCGTGGGAGTATAGTTAGGAGGATTTCAAAATGTTACCTTATTTTGTAAAACTTCCTTTTATTACCTTAATATTCTGTTTCTGATTTTATCTATGATATCTTGTCAGATATCATGTCGGAAAAAGAATAAAAGAAGCGGCTGCTGTAAACAAGAAAGTTGACAATTGCCTTGCGTTGCCTCGAAACAGACTTGATAAAATTATATATGTGAGAGATATTTATGTCGTGTTCAAAAAATATGATTTTGCGATTCGTTTAATTGTTTGATCTTACCGAATTTTTAAAAAAGGTTTTTTAACAAATGTAAAAGTCAAATGTCAGAGATATCGACTGTCGAACTTAGTACTTAAGGAAATCGAATATTTTATATTTAATGATGTAATATATTGTATATTATTGGGGATATCTTCTTCTGAGTAACTTTTCAAAGATTTTAACCGTTGCTCATTGCTTATTAACCCTTAAAAGCTACCGTAAAAAAGAATCACGTTAATGCTATTATGGATGAAATTTCATCCCTGCATATATTTCTTTTTATTTTATAAATAAGAAATGCAATGAAATGTTTTATTATTATTATTGAATATTAGATGAAAAATAAAGAAGTTATTGTTTATAGCGGATAATTTAACATAACAAGAACAAAATTCGTATGGAATGAAATTTTACCCATGGTAGCCTCTAAGGGTTAAAAGTTATTGACAAAAGAAGTTTCATAAATAGAACCAGTTCTTCGCAATTTATTTTAGAAAAACTTTTCAATAACGCCCAACCATGTGTAATTGAGTTAAGTTGGATTAAGTTTTTATTCATATGTACTGTTTAACATTTTCTAATATACACTGTATAAAAATAGGCACTATTTTTACGAAGCTCTTTTCGTTAATAATTTTTTATGAATAACGAGCGACGGCTAAAACTTTTTGAATATTAGGTTACTTAGGGACACCTTAATAATATACGTCAAGGTTGAAGTTATAGAAACTGAGTTCTCTGTATTCGGTATATTTATCCTTTATCTTCCCAAATTCAAGAATAAGTTTGATGCACTATACCGCCTCATAAATTCATTCTGATCGGTCGAGAATCCACTGTGAATCTGAATGAAATTCCGAGTAATGACTCACTGTCGCTTCGAATGAATTTTTACTTGCTTCCGGAGAGATTTCACCCCACAAATCGTGAGTACAATTGTATGTGTCATGAGTGTGAATTGTATTCTGTGAGTTTGAATGAAACATTTGTCCTCTTGTGAGCAACGCCGCACCCGCTGTCGCTTCGACTGAAATTTCACTTGTTTTCGGAAAGGTAGATTTCGCTCCACAAACTGTGAGAGTATAATTGTGTGTATGCGTGAATTGCATTTATCTACTGTGTGTATCTAATAACTCCAAAATTTGAATAACTTTTAACCCTTTGACACATCTTAACATTTTACATTTCTATGAGATTTTGCATTCTTATGTTTCTTCGCTGATTACAAGGCTAAAGTCTGGTTTCAGAAATATAAAATGGCAAATAATTTCTATTTTCACAGTAAACAAATAATTTATTCATTAAAAGAACTTGGTGTGCGAAAAATTCTGGACAAAATATATATTATATTTTAACATATGACGAATATCCAGTAAAACTTTCAACCTTTGATTTAAAATAATTTCCAAGGAATTAATTTTTTTAATCACTTCTCCCTACTTTATTTGTTTATAAATAATTAAAAAACGAACAATCGGATACGGAAACTATCGGCAACGTGTAAGTATATATTAATATATCAGATAAATGAGAGATTATATTTTCATTAAACTTTCAATAAACAGTACTTCGTAAAAATGAAAGAGAAGAAGGTATGAGTATATTTAGCACTGCCACACAAAGGGTTAAAACAAACCGAAACAACCGAAAACAATGGAAGTCGATATCGCGACGATCGCTAGTAAGGATTTCGTGTCGCTATAGCGACTCCCGATATAAACAGAGCTCATTCCACGGCCAATTGTCGCGCGAACCTTTCCGCGATGTTGTACTCGTCGAGTTGCAAATTTCGCAACATGGTGGAAAAGGAATAGCGCGAAAGCTAATTGCGAGGTACAAATTGGGGAAATACGGCTCGTTTAACTTGTATTGTCTCGCATCGTCCCTTTGATCGCCGGGCCGGCTGTCTTCTCGCGCCTACGGCTCGTTTTCTTCTTTTTGAATATCGAATTATGCAAGAGGAAATGTTTACCGATTATGTCATGCGTGAGAATATTGTCGGCGCTCTTACGAAAACGATCTCAAGCGGATCCCGAAGGACGATGATTTCGCAATGCTTCGACTTGCCGCGCGAGAGTTGTGGACACGCGCGTTTCGCGCGCTTCACGGCGATGCGCTTAATCGTCGCTCGATCTTCGATGACGATCTGTCGCGAAATTCGGACGATAGATCGAGGAATGTCTCTCTCTCTCTCTCTCTCTCTCTCTCTCTCTCTCTCTCTCTCTCTCTCTCTCTCTCTCTCACGGTGCAATGTCCTGGCGAGGATTTCTCCTGCTGGCGCACCATACGCTGGTGCGAGGTTCCTACGGACTGACTCACCCACCGGTCATTCGAGCCTCTCCTCCACCCTCCGCATTCCCATTTCGTTCCTCGGAGACGAACAGGATTCGTCTTTTGGAAGCAAGAACGCGGGAACGTGGGCGAAAGGACGCTCTGGAGCGAGAAAGGGATACGGATTCTCCTTGCGACGCGTGCTTTCCGCCTAGTTTTATTAAGCGAGTTTTGCCGAGCTAAGCCACCTCTCGCGATCGATCTCTCGCCGCAATCTACTTGT
Organism: Harpegnathos saltator; assembly: GCF_003227715.2. Taxonomy (NCBI): domain Eukaryota; kingdom Metazoa; phylum Arthropoda; class Insecta; order Hymenoptera; family Formicidae; genus Harpegnathos; species Harpegnathos saltator. Next base: position 870,242 of record NW_020230300.1, read on the forward strand.
TCTGATTCCAATCTTGCAAAATCAATCTTGCAAATCACAATAGAGAATTAAACCTACTAAAGACCACGATTATCGCGACAAGCATCTTCCATTGCAGGAGTAGTCTGTTTCCCAGTCTCAGATATCAGAACGATTTTTATCCCGGGGGCACAAATGTAATTTGCAAAATTGGACGCCGGGACATAACCTAAAAATCGAATCTTAAATCAACCCCCCTATGGTTTAACCCGGGCCTGACTCGGGGTAACGTTTCTCTTTATAACTTAATGATCGGATCTTGTATTAATATAAACTAAAATGGAAATTAAAGTTAAATCAGAGAACTGTACTTTTCAGTAAATAAGTAGCACAGCAACGGTAAAAATTGTTTGTCGCGCTCATCTAAACAAGTGATTGCAAGAAACTGACAGAAAATACATAAAAACAATCGCTAGTTGCGTGTATTAAGCGAAAATAAGGTTTTTAAGGTTTCTGAAAATGCTGATTTCCTCTAAGATTGCAACAGGTTTTACGAATTATAAATTTCCACAAAAAGTTGCATTTGTTATATTATTATGCAATTGTTATACTATTGTAGTTTCTAGTGAAAACATATTTCTTCCAGAACGTACTCAAAAACATAGAAATCGAGTTTCACGCAAATAAACTGTATATTCCGGAATTTTTACTTTCAAACCCGCCATTTTGAATTTTACAACAGTGGCCGCAAATTTGAAATTAGCGCCTTCGAAACCTATTGTATAACCTAAAAGTAAACATTTTCCTTTGCGCAAATTGAACCATTTCGATAAAGAATATGTCTGTCTGATGTGAATAGAATCGTAGGAGAAGAGGGAGGGGGGCTAACCGAGAGAATTTATTCAACAAGATGAAAGCGAGCTGTTAACTCTTTGGGCCACAGGATTTTAAGACAAATCAACTCTAATTGCATGGAAATCTTATTAAAAAAAATATATATATGTTTAACAAAGATTTATTTCATTTCTAATGCATTATATATAAACGGAGATAACTTAACATTTTAAATGCTTCGAGATAACTTAAAATTTTAAGGTGGGATGAAAAACATCCCATACAGCACAGCACCGTTGCAGCAACATTGCAGGAACGTTGTTTTGTAAGATTGCAACATTGCAGAAACGATGCGAAATGTTGCTGCAATCTTGCAGCAAAGATAAAATGTCCGCTTGCAGTAATATTGCAATGAAATATTGCAATAACATTGCAGTGTAAGATTGCAGCAACATTTGTATTATAATTTGTATGCAATAATGCTTTATATATACAGGGTGTCTTAAAAATACCGGAACCCCCGGATAACTTTGCAGGATCAAGTTTTCATGAAGAATTTTAAATATAAAAGTTGTAGAAAATCGAATAACGGACTTGATGGTGACCTTGAATATAACCTTGACCACGAGTCATTTCAAGGTCATTTGGAGGTGAACTTGCGTTTTTTAAACGAGAACCCTTATTTTTTATTACACTGTTTTTTTTCTACCAATTAATTTAAAGAACTTTCGTCTAAACCATTTTTTTTATTTGCCTAATGTTTTTCGAGATGTTTGAGGAAAACTTTGCGTAGAGCTAAGCGAGAGGAACAAAAATGTCCTCTTCCATTTAGCAATATCTGGTATAATTTTTTAATAATAACCGCAATTTGAAATGTTGCTACAACATTGCAGATATAATAATGCAAAATATTGTTTTTGCAATGTCTCTGCAATATTGCACTGCAATGTGCAATGTTGCAACATTGCAGCAATATTGATGCAATTGTCTGTGCTGTATGGGATCCCACTGTGAACATACAAGTATCAAAAGTGAATATACAAGTACAAAAAGGCGAGATACTTTTTATCCCACTTATCCATTATGCCCCAACGTGTCAATAAGTCAAGGCGACAATCAACGCGGGATCGAGACACCGAAAGAAGTGAATCGAGACGCGGAATTCACCCCTTCGTCCGAGACGAGGAAGTCGAGGCGACAAAGGCAAAACGCATGGGCGAGCGGAGGCCGCGTGGTCCTCGCGTGTCGCGGAAGTGCGTTTTCCTCGAACGTGCAGGCGCAACGTTACGGTTTGGCGCCTTTTAGCCGCGTTTATCGCGTCGAAAGGCGATATTTATGGCTCGGCCCGGCGAGCTTGCACGTTGTCGTCGCCATCGTTATCCTTATCGAGCGCTCCGCTAGGAATTTAATCTTGATTGCGGCGGCGACGGCGACGCCGAGAGAGCGCGGATAACGCGCATGTAAATGCGCGCTCGCGCGCACTGCCGTAATCCGCTCGCGTCAATGCGCATGCGCGAGCGCGAGCGTGAAGTCGCGTAACGCGCCGGCGCACTTGCTCACTCGCTTTCGCAAGGGCCATACGCACCACCCTGGAACGCGCGGCTGCGCGCGCACGCGCACGCGCGCTCGCGCACGCGCGCTCGCGCGGATTTCGCCGAGCACTTTATCACGCGTGTGTCCCCGCGCGCGGCCGTCACACCGCTGCTCGCAAATGCGCGAGCGCGCGAGGCAGGTGAGTGTGAACGAGCGCGCCGCAGGATGACACTTTCGTGCGAAGGTCGGCTAGACGGCCTTACTGAGGTCGCGCGCGCGTGGCGAATTCGGTATGTGACTCGTTCCGTGAGTCAGTCGCTTTTCTGTTCTGTCGCTGCTGAGGAATCGTCCACGCGTTGCAGATGCTCGCAACGTCGCTGCGTTGCGTCCGCAAGAATGATCGAACCATCATCTTGGCTCGCACTTGCGATTTTTCGGCCGACCACGTGGTAGCGCCATCCGTCACCCGAGAGAAAAACACAGATACGTATGATATGACTGGACCGCAATATACAGGGTGTCCAATTTTAAAGTTTACAGTGCTATATTTCGTAAACCGATGATTTTATTGAAAAATGTTTCAAACAAAAGTTGTAGGATTCAGAGGGGGACATCTTCAGAGGGAGGGTTTGAAAGTCACGTAAAGGTCAACTGTAAAATTCTAAATGGAACCCCCCATCTTTTATCGCATATTCTTGCAGCTCTTACCCGTTATGTACATCGAGTAATGCGAATGTCGGCGGTATGTCAGCTTTGAAGCTTCATATCTTGGGAATAGCTTACGCAAAAGACAAAAGGTAGTGTTTTGAAGACGTCTCGACAAGGGCTACAAGAATATGTAATAAAAAATGAGGGGTTCCATTTAGGATTTTAAAGTTGACCTTCAAACGACAATCTAAGGTAAAGCCAAGGTCACAGTCAGATGTCCCCCTCTGAACCCTATAACTTTTGTTTGAAACATTTTTCAATAAAATCAGTTGCGATTCAGCAGTTCATTAGTTTGCGAAATATAGCGCTGTAAACTTTAAAATTGGACACCCTGTATAACTCCCTTATACAGGGTGTATGGGATCTTTTGGAAACGGAAAATTGTGAAGATTAATCAGATGAAACTGAGAAGAAAAGTCATGTACCATTTCGCAAAAGTCGCAATAATTATTAAGTTATTAATGATTGAAAATGATCACATCTAGAAACTTTTTTAATCGATAACTTGAACATTTGCGTACCTATTTGCGAAATGATAAAGGATAGTTTTGTTCCTGTGATGACCTAATCTACAAATATGTGACGGCTATTGTGCCTAGCAACAGGTTCAAGATTCAAGGTTCAAAGTTCAATACATTCCCTCCTCAAACAAATTTAACCTAACTTAATCTAACTGAACTTATACATCTTTGCATATAATTGACATGAAAATGCCCCTTTAAAGTCCACAACGCTCATCAATCATATGTGAAGTTGGGCTAAATCAGGCTAGATTAGTTTTCTCTCAAGAAGAGGGTACAACTCATATGTACTGTTTAACATTTTGTGAGAGAGATGTACACTGTGTTGAAAAAAATAGGTTCTATTTATGAAACTTTTTTTTAACAATTCTTTAATAAATAATAAGCTAAAACTTTAATAAACAATAAGCGACTGCTAAAACTTTTTGCAACTCGGTCAGAGCCATATCCTTGACAATATACGTCAAGGTCACAAAAAATTGGTGAAGTCGCAACTAATATTTATTCAAAATTTACCCCGAAAGGTATGTATTACACACAAAAATAAGCGCCTGCGCATGCACGAAATTGGCGATCCAGAAGAGAAGGGACTACAACCAGTTTTAGACGTGAATATCCAGGACGGTGCACGTGCGAGATTTCTGTGCACACGCATGTATTAAGACGGAGTTAGCAGTATTATATAGAAGTATCTAGTCTAGTATTATACAGAAGTCTATGGAGAAAACGCGCTTGGGAGATATCTAGGGGCGTTTCGAGGTATCAGGTTGCTCGACGAGATCTCAAGGATTTTTTGAGGAAAACTCTCCGAGAGCCGAGAGATAACCCGATAGTCAAGCGCAACTTGATTTCCTTACTGTCGCTCACTACTTCCTTCGAACGTACAACGTTACGTTGTACCATACTGGAACGACGCGTGCTGTCTCTTGTGGTCTCGTGGTCGTTTCACAAAGCCGGGGGGAGCTTTCACCGGTGGAAAGCTAGCCGACACGGCCAAGGTGGTGGGCGCAGTATCGGTACTGCAGCGACGGCCTGCGTGTGTACAGTGGGTCGCAAAAATCCGTGCAGTCTTTAAACGGGCTTTTACTTCCTTTAAGGTCGCGACCTTGGCAGTAGCCTGCTCAGCGAAAATAGACTGAGAGCGCCGAGAACGCGCTCGCGCGCAACCACACTGTGGTGACCGTAATCGAGAAAATAATCGCAATTGTGTCGATCGAAACGAAAATCTCTTCCGCGTTTCGCAGTCCGCTAAAGCGGATCGGTTATTATATATTGTCACGATCTCGGCGAGGAGAGAGAGAGAGAGAGGGACGATGAACGACGACGATAAAAGGGTTTATGTGGATGGAGAATATCGTGTGTATGTGTACGTATTAAGGATGAGCGAACTAGATTTGATTTTCCGGAAATGAGTCTCTTCCTGGAAAAATCGGTTGTTTTCTATTCGATTTTTCCAGGAACAAATCGATTATCTCAAACGTTGGCCCCAGTTGAATTCTTCGTTCAACGAAACGACATTGAGAAATAAGTATATCAACGAATCGGAAATCGACTCTTCATTGAAAAGAGAAATATTATAATTTATAATTTTGTAAAGCATTTGTATATACAACTTGATATTGTGCGACTGAAATTTTTATCTTTTCATGTTTTACCGATTTATTGTATAATCGTAAATTCATTTTAAACAATGTATATTAAAAGGTGTTCTTTTTTCGAATATATTAATAATAATAACAATAATTAAACGAATTAATTAATTATTAAACAAAATAACATTGAAAATAGGTATATCAAGGAATCGAAGATTGATTCTCCATTGAAAACAATCGATTTGTATAAAAATCGATTTAAAAAATTTATTTTTGAAGGAGAAAAAATTAATCTTCTGAATATCGATCTTTCCCTCCAAAAATCGATTTTTCAAGTCGATTTTTCTGTTCAATTTTGGTACAAATCGATTTTTTCAAACCACAGTTAATCACAGTTGAATTCTTCATTTAATAAAACGACATTGAGGAATAAGTACATCAACAAATCGGAAATCGATTCTCTATTGAAAAAAGAAATATTATAATTTATAATTTTGTCAAACATGTGTATATACAAGTTAATACTGTGCGATTAAACTTTTTCATTTTTTACTGATTTATTTTATGATTCAAACCTCGATTTAAATAATGTGTATCAAAAGTTATTCTTTCATCGTATATGTTAATAAATATGTTAATGATAATAACAGTAATAATTAAACGGGACAACATTGACGAGTAAATACATTAACGAATTGTAATTCGATCCTCGACTGGAAAAGTCGTTTTGTGCAAAATTCGAGCAGAAAAAAATCGATTTAAAGATCAATTTTTGGGAGATCGATTTCTCAGGATCGATTCTCTGAAAATTCGAATCGAGATCGCCCGTCATTAGCACATATACGTGCCGCGTCGATCGTACATCGTAGCAGCGGAGATATCGATACGCGAATAACAGAAGCGGTGAAACATGTAATTAACGAGGAAGTTATTAACACTGCGATGCGTTACACTCTGTAAGCTTACTCAGCGTGGTTAGATTAAAAAATTACGGTAGTGCGATACGTTACGCGCGCGTTCACGTTGTCGTCACGAGTTACCGATGCTGGCCGCCGATACACGTACGCGTGCGTGTGTGTGGGTGTGTATGTGCGCGCGCGTGCGTGGATACCGTATATAGACGTGGATAATTACACGCTTAATAATACACAAACGAAATACGGGAGCGGGAACGGGAGAATGCGCAATTCTGCAAAATTGTACTGTGCAGATTCGAGGGCAGCCATCGAGACGCGAGCTGTCTCTCGCGATTTTATCGCACGCTTGCAGTAATGCGCGTACAAATCAGGAGGAACAAATCAGTCGCGACAACTTCGATTTGAGGCAAGCGAAATCCGTTTTACGGTAAGACACGAGACATAATTAACGACGTAATGAAAATCGTAAAGCTGACCCAACGTATTATTCATCTCACTTACCATCTGATTCACTTGACCTTCCATCAGAGATAAAATTTCAAGAATTACACAATCAGAGAAATCTTTCCTTGATTGAAAATAATAATATATATTCGTATCATATACACAATAACCCTCCAGTTTTGTCGGTCTTTTATTGTCGACTAAATGGCATAATTTCAATTCTCACGTCAGATTGTCGATTTGATTCGATTATCCCTCAAATGTACGCAATCTTAGAGATTCGGTTTTTTCTCCCCCCGCCTTTTCTCCCTTTTCATATATATATATATATATATACAGGGTGTTTTATTTTAAATGACCCAGGCAAAAATTTCAAAACATATAGAAAATACTAAGAAACTTTTCAGGCAAAAGTGGTATAGTTTCAAAGAGGACATAGAACAACTATATCAGTTGGTTTACAGATGGCATCACTTGCGACATATTTACTGAACATTACTTTTACATGAATGTCCAAATTTGTTTACTTTTTTTTACATAAAAATCCAAATTTTTTACTTTTCTTACATGGAAATCCAAATTTTTTATTATATATTTTTATCATTTTTTTGATCACCACTTAATTTTAACAACTTTGGTTTGAAACATTTTTTTTATTGCCTAATATTTTTTGGGATATTTAAGGAAAACCATAATTTTTTGAAGATTCAACTTACGATATCTCGCTAACTATTTATCGAAAGAAAAAATAATACTAGACTTTTTTACTCTATTTAGTCCGAAGAATATATTGTTACAATAGTGCCCTAACTTTTGTTAACTTCGATCGACTTTTGGAAATTTCAAAATCATCAAATTAACAAAAGTTAGAGCACTAGTGTAACAATATATTCTTGAGACTAAATAGAGTAAAAAAGTCTACTATTTTTTATCAAAAAGTACCATTTTTTTCTTCCGAGAAATAGTTAGCGAAATATCGTAAATTAAATATTGAAAAAGTTATCAAGTTTTCCTTAAATATCTCCAAAAGTATTAGCCAAATAAAAAAATGTTTCAGGCAAAAATTGTTTAAATTAATTGGTAGAAAAAGACGGTGTAATGAAAAATTGGGATTTCCATTTAAGAAAAGTAATGGTCAGTAAATATCTCAAAAGTGGTGCCATTTGTAAACAAAATAGTATAGTTGTTTTATGCCCCCCTTGACATCATACAGCTTTTGCCCGAAACATTTTTGCTGAAAATGAAGAATTCGTTAAAGAATGATCGAGGTGCGTTTTTTAAAATAGGACACCCTGTATATATATATATATATATATATATATGTATATGTATGTATATACACATATAAATAAATAAATTATATATATGAGTAATACATAAAATTTATATACGATCTGAATTGCAAATACGCGGACTCGCGGCGCGTCAACCGTCGCCCGGCACTGCGATGTCCTGGAAAAGTCGTAAAGCGAGAAGAACGTCTCACATTACGAGCGACGTGTCCGCATCTTCGGCGAGCTCACTTGCTCGCGCTTGCGCTTATGTGCGCGTGCGCGCGCGCGGCGCGATCGACGATAGGAGAAACTGGAAGGGAAATCTCATTAAGCGGTATGCCCGTAAACGATAACGGCGCCGTTAATGGCTCATCGACGATAATTAACGGCCTAGATCGCCGAGCCTTGTTTTTTTGCCACGAACAATGATCTTTTCGCGTGGACGCGCCGGGCCTTGACGGGGCGATTTCAATGCCGTTTACTTCGTGTACTTCGTGTACTTCGTTAATCGCACGGCAACGACGACGACGGGCGACGGCGACGCTCGTGCATACGCATGCGCAATTTACGCGAAACTTCATCAATGCCCGGCGCAATTTAAATTTTAATCGGCCTCCACGGACGCGCGCGCGTCGGGAGTGTTTTATGCGCCGCGATCATTCGGGTACGTTTACGCGAAAAGTGCGTGTAATTATGAAATAGACGCGCGCCGTGTGTGGCGTCGTCGTCGACGAGCGTGTGCGGCCCGACAAATTGTCTCCCTGCTGCATGCAAACGCGTCACGCTACGCTGTTTACAATCGCGACGTGTGATCCTCACTTTGCGAGCATCGCATGCCAACAATCGACTCGAGGCCCGGCTCTCTCCTCCGTTCTCGCGCGCTCGCGTTGACCGAACGATTTTATCGGATGAGTGCGAAAGAAAAGAGTGCTCGATTTCTCGTTAAAACTCAAACAGCAATTTGCCGTGTGAAATGTTTTCACTGTTCGGTAATCTAGTTACAGTCGTTTCCTACAATTTTCTTCCAACACTCTGGTGGCATACGGATGCTTCGATAGTAAAACGACTTCGATTTGGCATTGAAAAAGAGAGGAAAGTAGTTTTTGACGGCTTCCAAAGATGCGAACTTTTGCCCCGTTCATAGTATTTTACAATGGTCGAATAAGTAATAGTCTGAAATGCAATATACGACATCGTATGGTATTACGTATACATAACAATCAATGGTGCTACTATACAATTCCTCCAATCTGATATCTACGGGAAGATTGCTTATATTAGACCAGCGTTCAATTTTTTTTATAACTTGCAAATAATTAATAAAAATGAAATAAAGACTAATTAGAAGTTATCTTCGATTTGTTTGTGACATTCTAAAATTACAAATTTTTTACACAGCATCTTCTGTAGTTATGTCTCGTTTAAAATTTTTGTGAGTGATACAATTTTAGCAACTAGTTGCCTTTAGAAACTGTAAGAGGGTAAAAATAAAATACAAACAATTTAAATAAATACGTGTTTAACTGAAATTACAGTTTATATAAAAGAACTAAAAAATATATTTTTTAATTAAAAAATAAATATTAAAGTTACGAAGTAAAATATTTTTGTTTTTAGCAACTTAGTTACAAAATTAATTAAAATTACACACAGCTTCTATAAAAAACAAATATCTTTTAATTAAAAATAAACAAAAATTATTTATTAAAATAATTATTAAAATTATATGCAGTTTTATGTGAAGCTTATTTTATATAAATGTTGACTTTATATTCATAAATCATTCTTTAATCGCGTAGCTAAAAATTGCAGGATTTATCTGTTATATTTTCGAAATCAAAATGACAGAAATAAAAAGGTTTTTCTTTTTAAAAACTTAATTATATAAGAAATAAACGACCATTAAAAAAAAATGTTTTCCAATCAAAATAAAAAATAAATATAGGTAACACGAAAGAGAAAGATAAACTGCTTTCTGTAGACTTTAAGAACAATAATCACAGATGTAGTTTTTCTTAGAAATTCCTAAATTGTAGCGGCAATCAACAGGCGGTACGATTTAAGAGACTGTGAATGTGTTCTAAATTACGGCGGTAAAGTATACACAGAATAAGGTTATATCTAAACTTTTGCCTTTTCGGAAATAAAAAAGCGAAATGCACCGAAAATACACGTTTTTTCCTTTCATGTTCAAATATAATTAAACTTCGTATACGTCACGGATCTCGACGAATACTTTCTCAAAATGTCGGCACAAATTTCAGCTTTCACTTAATGTACGACACTTCATATGTTTGACACATGTGCGAGCGGGAAAACAACTGCGAACGACATCTGTCGAAATTTCGCTACGGAATTATGCATAGACCCAAGATATAAAGATGGTACAATTTAGGAGCGACTTTTCCCCTGTTAGAATCAGGCGCGAACGTTTGCATTTGTGAACGCGCGACGTCATCGTCGTTATCGACCGGTGTGGCCTGTTGTTCACCGGATGTCGGGCGACCCCGTCGCTCAGATGATCGGAGTAAATAGACGATAAGCAGGTAAGACGAGAGCGAGAGAGCCCGATAAGAGGATGGTGGAAGTGTGTACATACTTGGAAGTGAGACTTCTCGCGGGACATACGAGCGAAAGCGATTGAGAGAAGGGAACAGGAGAGAAGGGAGAGAGAGAGAGAGAGAGAGAGAGAGAAGACCGGAGCGGCCGCGTGTAGCGTGAGATATCCGATATTTTTTAATAACAATCTCCCGATTCTATCTACGAGCGAGATCCGAAAGAAATTGCGCTAACGGAGTTGGGTCGGTACCGCTAGGAAACGGCCGATGCCAATCTGGCAAATCTCTCCGATGCGGTTAAGCGCGGAAATCGTGCTTACGGCGGAGTCGCGCGTATATTGATTATTACGGAGTCCCGCGACGCCGCGCTTTCACGTTCCCGTCGAGAAATCATTCTGTTTGGCTGGATACTCGCGCGTCTGTCCGTCCGTCGATCGATCGCCTGCCAGCTCCGCGCAGAGCTGCTGCTGCTGTGCCGCCGCTGGAGGTGGTGGCGGCGGCGGCGGCGACGGCGATGGTGGTGGTGATGGTGATGCCGCGAGTGAAACTGATTACCATAATGGACAACTTATGCGTCAGCAAACATATTCGCGCGCGCGAGCGATTTGCGTGTGGAGTGTCGCGTCGTTTTCTCATGCTCGGCGTCCCGCGCGTTTCCGTTGCAAGTGGACGTTACGTCGGGGTGTAGCCGAGGGGATTCAAATAAAACGCGTGATTTTACAGCCTGGATTTTTCGGACACGCTCGAGGCGTGTCCGTTATTGCGCGGTCCCCCTGAGAGAGAGAGAGAGAGAGAGAGAGAGAGACCGTTGGCCAACTCTCGACTCGAAGAGCGATCGATCTACTTGATCCGCTCGGAGGATATTTCGTTTGCGGGAGACGTAGCCACACGAGGGAGGTACCCTAATAGGGGCTCTTCGTCGAGGTCCCCGGATTAATGAGCGACCGGTTCGGTGCGTATCCGTAAGTGGCCGGAAAAAAAGATTCATCGGCTGCGCCGAGGCGAAAGAATGCGGCTTTGTTACGAAATTAGGTATAATCCCTAAAGTTAATTGCCGTAAGAATGGAGAATCAGCCGAGGGCCAATCATAAATCCCGATCCATAAATCCATAGCTACAAATTTCGAGGTATCTGGCGGGCCGGTAATACGATACCACCGCGTCTCATCAAGAGAGAAAATTACGTGTGAAGTACAATTCTTAAATTATTTGAACCGAGCTTTTACATCTGCTGCTCCTCATCTGAGTCACCAATTTGTTGAACCTTCCAAATCAAATAATCGTGAAAAATTCCGAACTTGGAAAAGCTCCTTTTACATCTTTCCGAATCGACATTTTTCACCCGAATTTCTAAATTTGATCTCACCCACAGGGTGTTCATAAAAAGGATTCAGCACTTTAAGGGTAGATAGTACTCATGGACGAAAAATGGACGAAAAAAATTCCTAATAAACATCAATCGACAAATTAATGAAATTGTGGACAATTATTTATTATAATTAAACGACTTATTCGTGTCTGGTTGCACGGTCACACATGAAAACGTATTTCTGTTATTTCTTGATCGTAGTAATACGATGTGACTTTATTATGAAAACTTTGTGGTAATCCTCTGCGACTGTTCACTGTTCGCGAGGATAAACGACTAACTGCCTGGTGAAATGGGTATATAAATGGAAAGAAAATAGATATTTGTTTACATCCCGAGCAAGAGCGAAGAGACTTTTGTTAGGGATTTCTTTAAAACATATGGTGCTCCAGTCACCGATAAACCGACACAGACAAATTACATCAGAGTATCAAAAGCACCAGAAACGAGTAAGTCACTTGCATCGATTAAAATAAATAATTGTTCATAATTCCGACAATATTAATTTTTCGACCCATGTTTATTGAGACGTTTTCCCTCCATTTTGTGAATATTATCTGCCCTCAAAGTTCTGAACCCTTTTTTTTAAACATCCTATAAAAACAGGCCGTGAATAGAGGTGAATAGAGAACCGATGAAATGAGGTGCATTTATTTACCGTATCTTTGGCAAGTCGATAACCACTTACGTCTCTCTACAATCAGTAGAAACCGGCATGACGTATCCAGCGTGTTAAAGAGAATCTTCGCCGTAGAACGAATCCGTAAAACAACCATCCGCGTTTCACACCGTGCATCCGGAAGATAAGCATTCCGCGCGCGTAGTTGAATAACGCGGAGCCTACCTCGCTGTATGTCATTTCGACGGTCGTTTCAATTCGCGCTTGTAGGGGGCGCGCATTGGGTGGTCACATCAGCGATCGAGAATCGCGCCGCATTTTATAGTACGACGTCTCCCCCCTCCCTCCCTCCCTCCCCCCCTCTCTCTCTCTCTCTCTCTCTCTCTCTCTATTCGCCGACCAGAATCGCGTTATTAAAAATAATGGTTAATCTCCAATCTATCAGACCGATCCATCTCCGCGACGACGCTTTTTGCGCCATTATCGCGCGCTTTCCATTTAATTACACGTCGTGTCTCTTAACCCTTCGTGTGACACATTTTTTCCACCTGACGAATAATTTAATGATTTCTGTGAAATCTTGCATTTTTGTTTCTTGAGTCGCTGATTTCAAATTTCACGTCAAAAACTTAAAATGGCAGGTCCAATATACTACATAGAGGTTATATTAGTATAAGTCTGAATAAATATAAATTAGATACACTTCAATCAGCAAAAAAATATTTAAAAAATGTTTTTAAAATGTTTTTAAAAATATTAAAAACATTTTTAAAACGTTAAAAATAATTTTAAACGAGTTATTAATGCAAAATAAATATTAAATAAATATTAAAAAACGTTAAATAAATATTCTCCCTTAATTATTATTTTAAATGAAGAATTAATGTAAAATAAATTTTAAATAAACATTAACCCTTTAACTGCTACGGTCGAGATAACTCGAGTGTGGAAAAATTGGCGGCCTTGCTATAATGCCACTAGGCATTGTCATGTATATTCAAATACTACATTGGCATAAAGAAAAGAAAAGAGAGCCGGTATATGTGTACATTTTTGCATGATCTTATGTCATTATAAAATATTTAATTTATAATTGTAAAAATAACTCAGCAAAGAGGGTCATACTGGTCATTTAATATCTCAGTAGTTAAAGGGATAAATAAATATCGAGTAAATATTTTTTTAAAACATTTTAAATTAAGAATTAATGTAAAATATACATTCAATAAATATTAAACAAATATTTTTTGTACAATGAATGGAAGAAATATAAAAGAAAGTGTAAAATACATATTTGAAAAACATTAAAAACATATTATCTGCCAATTGGGACGAAATAAAGGTTTTTCAGATCATTAATTATAAATTTCATGTGAGATTTGCAACATTCATTCAAGTAATTTGTTTATAAAAAATCCAGCGTGCGAAAAATTGGGGAGAGAATATATATTATATTTTAACATATGAAGAATATGTCACAAAAATGTTTAGCCTCTAATTTTAAATTCCATGAAATTAAATTAAATTTTTTAATCGATTTTTTTCAATTTTATCCGTTTATAAATAATTAAAAAATGAGTAATCGAATATAGGAACCACGGGAAACATGTAAAGAAAATAATACAATATACCAAATAAATAATTACAGATTAACTTTTTGTGGCGCAGGCAGACACCCAGAGACCCATTCCTATATTCCGTCAGTTTTTTATATTTTATGAGCAGTTTTAATGATCGATTTCTTAGTAATTATATTTTCTAGCTTCTTAAGACCCTAACTAGTGTAAAATAATTGTAATTACTTATAAATTTTTTAAATTTATTATTGCTAATAGTAAATAAGTAAACACAATAAAATGTTTTTAAGAATAAATGTATGGCAAGGCGAAGAATTAACTATTTATATCTGGGAATTGATACGCGGGAATCTTTTTGGGGCGCTGATTACGAATCCGTTGTCAGATTTTAGAAATGCAAAATGGCGGATCCAATATGGCGGACATGAAATTAAAAATTCAACCGTGAAATTAAAAATTTCCGTGAAACTAGGTATATATGGGTTTTCTCGGGTCGCCGATTACGAATCCATCATCAGATTTTCAAAATTCACGATGACTGATTCAATACAGCGAAGCGAGAATTTTAAAAAACCCAAATTTCTACGCCGTTTTGAATATCGAAAATCTGACAACGGATTCAGCGGTAATCAGCGATCCCTGGATACAAAGTTTTATAGAAATCGGTTAAAAGGAAAAATTCATGGCTCAAAGGGTTAATGTATCAGAAAAATGTAAAATCATATTTATCTCCATTAAATAATAATTAAGTACGTTGTAAAAATGGAAAAAAAAAGTATATATATATACATATATATATATATGTGTGTAGGTATACTTGCTATTGCCTTAATTAACACAAAGGGTTAATTCGACGTGTTTTGCACACAGCCAAAATAGGGGAGGAAGGAAAGGAGGATAAAAATACAAGAAAAAAACGGAGCCGCGTCTCCGCGGAACGCATTTCAAAGTGCGTACATGATTTCATTTATGCGGCCACGTGCGTAACGTTTATAGCAGTGTGTACCGTAAGAGCGATTACGCTCGACCGTCGTAAACGCCACGACAGAATAATCTCTCTCTCTCTCTCTCTCTCTCTCTCTCTCTCTCTCTCTCTCTCTCTCTCTCTCTCGCTTTTGTTCCATCTCTTCCTCCATCTCTTTTCTCTTCCTCTCGGCCCAGAGCTATTGCAGGCCCGAAGGATCCAGGAAATTGGATTAAGCCTTAAATGCATCTTTATGTCTTCATAGCAGCGCTGTGTGACTGCGACCGCAGAAGATAACAGTGCCGCTTATCGTCCGTTTACCTTGCATGATGCGCTCTCGGGTTTGCTCACGAAGGGATACGTGTACACGTGTACGCGATTACACAGAGCACGAACGACGTGGAGCGATGTGGAGTCTAGAAAACGGCGATTCCAAGATGCCAAGTTTTCCAACGAAATAATTATTCCGGTCGAATTATTCGCGTTTGGAAAATTCGCCTCTTTCGAGTTGAATTTATTAATCTCTTGGCTGTTAATCGAAAAAAAAAGAAATACTTATAACGGAGCAATTGAAACAGGATACTATATTTTTGTGTTTTTGAAGTCGCTGGATTCAAGTCCGAGGTGAAAATTGCGAAATTCAAAATGGCGGATCTAACATGGCGGCCTGAAAATTAAAAAAAAATCGTTCGGCTCAATTTCGACCCTGGATTTGAATTTAAGCGATTCATAGCGCAAGCATGAAGATACAGCAGTCTGCTCCAATTGCTCCGTTATGAGTTCTTTCTTTAAAATGCGCGAAAATTTTCATTATCGTTATCAACAGTTCGCGTCACTTTTCTTTCCGCGGGTATTTCCGTCGTTAATAGCCCAGGGGATTAAAATTGCAAGAAAACGGTTTAATCTGAAAGTAACGTGAATACGACATCTGTGAAATGTGACGAACTTTTTGTTTCCTTCGTGGAATGATTTATGATGGACATTTATCCACAATAAGATTCGTTACATTCTGCCAACAACGTCCGAATAAAAAGAGACAAATGGAACGTATCCAAAGGCATAAACACGCACACGCACGCATACACCCACGTATTGCCTTGAAAAGATCAAATTAATCCAGTTAAATAAAGCTAAAATCCGATTAATTGCACCGAGGCCGAGGCCGCGACGGATCCGCGTTTGAACGATTTATTCGCAGCCCACCCTTCCTCCCTCCCTCCCTCGCGCGGATTGCTTTTTCCCACCTTTTTATTCGAACTCGGCGAGACCGGATCGGCCTCGGCGACTACCACGTCGACCTTTTCCTCGGTCGCTAGGTCAATAACATCGAGCAACGACGACGACGACGACGACGATGTACACACACGGAGATACCCCGATCGATCTTGACGTCCAGCCACCGCGAAGAATGCGACGGAGAGGCTCTCTTCGCCGCGCTGGCCGAGATAGGTATCTCGATCGCGCCGATCGCGACCGGCCTAATCGCCGAAGTACCGAAACGTCCGTGAACGAACGAGCGAACCAGCGACGGAAAAAGAGGAGAAGAGGGAGGGAGGGAGGACCGAGGAGACGGCGTCACAACTTTCACGCCGGCCGGTGCTCGTTATTCCGACAAGAACCGACAATCGGCAATTAGTCGGCCCTCGGAGCACCCGGGTATCGGCGATGACGGCAATAAGATTAATCCAATCAGTCGCGCTGCGCGATCAATCCCTCCCCCCCCCTCCAATTTTCGCCCGCCGCAGTCGGCGCAAAAGTGTCCTCTGATTTTCACACGGAGGACAGCGCTCATCGGCGGGTTTACCAGCGCGCATGCGCGCGACTGTCGGGTTTGTTGAATTCGAGAAAGAATCAGGGCGACCTGCAACGCCGCGCATGCGCGAGCGATTTATTATCTCAGCGAGGGCGCGCCATGAGCTAAAAAGATAACCAATGTCGCGCGTCTCGTAATTCGAGGTTTATCGTTGCTTTAATACGCGTCCGGATATATAGGATTCACGCGCATGCGCGTATCCAAGGAAACGAGGAATCCGAAAAAAGTCGCAGAATACGGAATATTCTCTCTTCTGTCTCTCACTCTCACGGGTGAGGCTCGCGGCGCGGCAAAGTCGAGTTACCCTGTTGCGCAAGATATGCAGATATCTTTATGAAATACGCGAGTTGCCCGGCGACTTCCGCGTATCGGCCGGGAATACAATTCCTCCCCCCCCCCTTCCTCTTCGCCCCTGTCGTTTGCCTCGGGTATTCGCACGTGGAATTTCTCACATACACGGCGAATTTCGTAATTACTCCGCGAGGCGAGAACTGCTGCTGCTCTGATCCCATCCCGACCCGCCCGCTGCGCGAGCGGGAAGATGCCGGAAGGAATAACAAGGCGACGGGGAGAGGAAGGCTCGATTATGTCCGCTTATTACGTGAAATTGGCGGATAATTGCGTCGATTCGCCCGATAGTTTTAACACGCCCGCGTGTTTCTCCTTCTCCCTTGCCCTCCCTCTCTCTCTCTCTCTCTCTCTCTCTCTGTGATATCAGATTTGCTAGTTCCACTCTTAATTACAAAGAAAAAAATACCTTCTATTCTTTCTGAATTTGGCAAGTTGATATAATGCGCAAATAACTTTCACAAATTGTATCTTTATATTTGTTAGGTGTACAAATGAATAATCCAAACTTTTTTAAGCGGCTAAGAAATTAAGTTTCAAACAATCAAATTTTCCCGCTCCTTTACGCTTATGCAGTGTTGGCATATAGCTATTAAAAATAACATTTAGTATGGCGGGAGGCTCAACATAACCTCAAAAATGATTCAGTTCAGTATAGACAAAAATGTCAACAGATAAGATGCATACTGCATTCTTTACGAATTCCAGCAAGGAAAAAATGCTACAAAAGCATGCGAATCGATTTGTTCCTTTCTCGGCGAAGGTGTTGTATCGTACGATGTGTGCGCATTAAAAGCGGCGATTTCAGTCTGAGTGAGGACAAAGAACGTCCGGAGGTCCTCAGAAGGGGGGGCGGCAACAATGATCCAGAGCAACTGCTCACTGAGAATTCAGCACAAACGCAAAAAGAGCTTGCAGAGCAATTGAGAGTAACGCAACAAATTATTTTCAAACGCCTACACGAGATGGGAAAGATTCAGGAAGAACGAAAATGGGTTCCGCATGAACTCACTGAAGTCAACAAAAATCAACGAGTGGCAGTGTGTTTTTCTCTTCTCAGCAATAAGCAGCGTGGAAAGTCTTTCTTGTGGAAAATTGTTACCGGCAATGAGAAGTGGATATTCCATGACAATCCGAAACGCAGGAAGTTATGGAAGGTAAATCCTGGCGAACCATCAACATCGGTCGCAAAGCCAAAACACTTCGGAAAGAAGATTCTGCTCTGCATTTGGTGATAGGATATGAAGGGCGTGATTTATTATGAGCTATTAAAACCGAATGAAACAATCGCTGTGGACCGCTACCAACACCGATTAATTCGTTTGAGTCAAGAATTAGAACGAAAACGCCCGTGTAGTGGCAAAGGAGAACGTCCAGTGGAATTGTTGCATGATAACGCTAGGCCGGACGTTGCTTCCAAGACAAGAGATATCATAATGAGTCTTGGCTGGGACGTCTTGCAACACGGCCGGCGTATTCACCAGACATCGCTCCTACCGATTACCACTTGTTCCGGTCGATGCAACATGTCTTGTCCGATATGCACTTCAAATCAGTGGATGAGATGGCCGAAAATGGCTTGATGACTCTATCGTGTCCAAAGACACATTTTATCGACATTGAATTCATTAGCTGCCTGAAAGACGGCTTAATATAGAAAATAACGGCGAATACTTTGATTGACAAATCTGTTTTATTTTCTTTTAAAATAAACCTTGAATTTAGTTGAAAAATTTGGATTATTCATTTGCACACTTAATAAGTTCATTTTTGTTGCCATTTGTCAATACTTAATTTCTTTTTTATTAGGTGTACAAATAAGTTTTAAAACAATGTTTCTAAGACAATGAAAAACTGATGAGAGAATCTGAGAGAAAAGAACAATACATTTATTAATCAAAATATGCGCCGTCATTATCTATCACCTTCTGCCATCTGTCAGGCAGCTGACGGATTCCAGCAGTAAAGAAGTATTCGTCGTGCGACACGATCAAGTCGTCAACCCATTTCTGCAGTTCGTCAAATGTCCGGAAGTGAACTGAAGACAAAGTATTTTGCATGGATCGGAACGAGTGATCAAGTCTGAAGGAGCTATACGCCGGGTGCTCCAAAACTTCCCAGCCAAACGTCAATAACGTTTCCTTGACCGATTTCGCAATATGCGGTCTGGCGTTATCATGGAGCAATTTAATGGGGCGCAATCCTTTGCCAGTAAATGGACGTTTTCGATTGATTTCCTCGTTCAATCGCAGCAATTGTTGCTTGTAGCGATCAGCAGTAACAGTTTCACCCGGTTGTAAGAGATCATGATACAGTACACTCTTGATATCCCACCAGATGCATAACAAAACTTTCTTCGAGTGAATATTGTGCTTCAGTGTTGATGTCGATGTTGCTTGATCAGGATCTACTCTAGTGTTTTTTGCGTTTGGGATTGTCGAACCATATCCACTTCTCATCGCTCGTCACAATTCTCCACAGAAAAGACTTCCTATGTTGTTTGTTTAACAGATTCAAACACTTCATGACACGCTCATCTTTATTCCTCTAACTCAGTTCATGTGGCACTCATTTTCCTTCTTTGTGAATCTTTCCCATTGCGTGTAGACGATTAGAAATAGTTTATTGAGTTACTCCTACTTGTTCAGCAAGTTCTTTTCGCGTTTGCGCGGAGTCTTCATCTAGTAATGCTTCCAATTGCTCATGTTCAACCTTCTGCGGGGCGCCGCTATGTTCTCGAATCGTTAACCTCAAAAGCACCAGCTTTAACCCTTTCGCTATTAGTGGGAAGTATACTTCCCACTTTTTCTTCTTGATTCAATTTTGTGTTGTAAATCACATAATTTTAAAAAACTAATCGGGGGGGATTTGAGTTTTCCAGATAACTGAATAGTTGTTCAACATATTCCAATTGGTTTTTATACCCAATTATTCATTTGTGATTATTTATAACAAATCAAAGTTGAAAAAAATGCTTTTTTTAGGGAAAAATCGATTCCTCGGAGAGTATTGAATGTAGAGATCTGAAATTTTCACCAAATGATATTTTTCTGATGTTGTACAAAAACATATATTTCTTTCCAGTATTCTTTTGCAGGTTAGATTTTTTTTTTATAAACAGATATCTGTACAAAAACGGCCGAAATTAGATTTTTTTGCACTTTTCAGCTCTATTTTCCTAGTTTTTTCATTCTGTATCTCCATCTTATCCATACTATCAATATTATTTTACTCAAAAATGAATGTTTAATCTCTAGTAAGCATAAATATGCAGTATTAAACATTTTCCCACATAAATTTTTTCCAGCTCGATCGAGTTCCATCGTCTAGAATCATATGTTCTTATTACGACCTGGTCATTATTTAATAATAATTAGAATTTTCATTAATTTTGTACATCATGATCGCCATATTGAGTCCGCCATTTTGAATTTTGCAAATCTGACTTTAGATTCATAATCAGCGACCCCAAAAACGTAGGACTACCCAAATATTTTAATAATTTTCTCAAGGGAAATTAATTCAGCAGTGAAAGCAGTTAAACCGCTTGAACCGCTTGTGAAAATTCACACGTGCTTTCCGACACAGTATTCTCCCCAAGGACAGAAGCATATCGATGCATATGCTCTTGCAGCACTTTTCTCTTAGTGAAATTCGTAACGAATGCAGTGACGAATAAATGCTTCGTCGCTTGCCATCTTTCACCTACTAACGTTTAAGAACGTTTGAATGCTGAGCCAACTTCTGCGTCGTTTCTATTACTCTGGACCGGTTACAGTCACGTGACAAAACCGCGGGAGAATTTCTGATTTGTAAACCAGCAGTATACGTCACACAAAAAATGCTTTAAAACTTATGTGTACACCTAATATGACGTAATGTAAACTTGGTCTACGCTTTAGAGAGCGTAGCCCCAGGGTGCAAATAAACTGATCTCCCCCCCCCCTCTCTCTCTCTCCCGCCCTCTCCCTCGCAAAATTCGGCAGTCGCCGTAAAAGAAGCGACGACACGTCCGAAATAACAAATGATCTGAAACTTCCGCGCAACATTCGCGCTCGGTTCTACCGACTGGAGGATCTTCGCGACTAAATTTCCCGGGCTTGTTGTTACGCGAGTGTGAGCGAGCGCATGATCGGGCCGCGTGAGGACCTTGCTCGGGAGAGAATCGAGGCGTTATCAATCCGGGACATCGTTGATCTTCGAGGAATTACGAATTAATTTACAAGGCTGAGAAATCCCGAGCTCGCCTTCAGCCGCCTCGAGTTGTATCGATCGATCTTTTTTATGGCGCACCGACACCGCGCGCTGTGTGTTGCGCGCCTCGGCCCTCCGCTCCTCCGGCGCGTTCCGGGATTAATGTGCTCGGAGCCGGCGCGATCAAGAGCTCGTCGCGTGCGGGACGCCGACAAATATCGACGCCAATGTTTCGCGACTCGCTCCGCGCGCACAGAGCGATCGGCCTCGGCGCTGAAGAGGAACGGCGATTAATGACGGCAATAAAATCCTCGCCAAACTTCATTGATCGAAGGGCAGCTCTCCCCCCTCCCCCCCCGCCGCTCCACTCTCTCTCTCTCTTGCTCGTCCGCGGACGGCCGATGGCGCAACAACCGCCTCTCAGAGCACTCGCCTGGACGATACTCATCGGAGATGCCGGCTTGAAGCAGCCGGCCGGTGTGAGCGGCGACTCGCGAGTGAGCGAGCGCAAGAATTCGCTGTTGCAACGGATCGATATCTCGATCCTCTCTCGCGGACCGGCCGAACGACCGAGCGCGACCAGTCGAGCGGTCGACCGCGCGGATCAAACGGCCGTGCCGTGGAGTTTAACGCCCTGCATGTAGGCTACTTTGCAGTTCCGCCGTGCACGACGGTGAAAGTGCACGCAGACGGGGATACACGTGTGTGCGTGCACGCACACACGTGATCCGGCCCGGTCGCCGCCGTGTCGAGCTCACGCTCGACCCGCGCGCGTTGTCATCGCCGGAGAAAAGTGTTTTCCTTTTGACGGAGTTTGGGGAAGGACGTCGGACGGGGCGTTGTTCCGAATGGACCACCCTCCGCCGATTGGAATAAAACTTGTTAGGTGATTGAAGGATCATGTAAAAGTTCACTCAAGGTCAAGGTCCCCATTGTCGGTCGGTCGGTCGGTCTCGAATAGTTTAGAAAGTAATATAAAATTGAAGATTGAAAATATTTTCACTCTTATACTCTTCATCCAATGGACCATCCATCCGATTGAAACTTATTGGATGTATTCAAGGATCATACGAAAAGTTAATTCTCAAGGCCACCGAGTGGGTCTTGAATAGAAAGATAATGTTATAAATAGGTTAAAAATATTTTCTCTTACTCTTACTTATTGCTCGATGATTTTGATCTCGACATGAAAGTTATGTCCTAGTATGAAGGTCATAGTCTTGAATATCTTCCACCAAGTTTTAGCTCATGGTTAGAGAATCGTTAAAAATTATTAACAAGAAAGATTGGAGATTATATATATCAGTTATACTTCGAAACAAATATTCAATGGAATAACAGCTTGACATCAAGGTCGTGTCAAGGTCGATGTCTTCGGTAACTCTCAGAAGATTTTAACCAGCTATCATTGTTTATTAAAAAGTTATCAACCAAGGAAATATAATGAATAGAATGTAATTTCTTCATATTCTATGTAGATTATATACTTTCGTGGGAATAGCACATGGGTAGTTTAAATTTCACCTTACTAAATTGATGAGGCTATCATAAGTTAAAATAACAGATCGTGAAACGAGGATCGCAAAGCGAGAATTTACATTATTAAGTATGAAATGGATCTCGCTACGTATGAAAAATTAAAAACTTATACGAAATGCTGTATGTTCCTATAAAAAACCGAGGAAGGAAGAAGGAGAAATTGGTAAATTCGATAAACTATAACTGAATCTATCCATAAACTATCCGTAAAATATTACTGAAAATATTCAATTCAATATTTCAACAAACTGAATAATCACTGAAAATAACTCCATAAATTATTAATGACAATAACGTAACAATAAACTCAATAAATTATCACTGAAAATAACTTAAATAAAATAAACTAACTTAACCTAATATACATTTACCTAAGTTCCTTCTTAATAAAAACAATCAACACTGCACGAAACTTATTTTCCCAGTTTTTTTTTTTTACTTATAATTGACCATTGTGCAAAAACGATGTAATGAATATTAATTTGATAATAACTTTTTGACAAACAATGAGCGATGGCTAAAATTTCTCGAAAAGTACTATGACCTTCATGATATGCGTCAAGATCAAAGTCATTGATGGGAGATAAACAAGAGCGAAAATATCTTTAAACTACATTCAAGTTTATAATATTATCTTTTAAATTATTGCAGACCCACACACTTGGAACCTTGATAGTTGATTTTAACATGATCCTTGAAGTTTATCTAAAAAGTTTCGTTTCTATCAGGGACGGTCCATTCGGAAGTACTCAGCCTCAGTTTGTGTGAGAGCAGAAGAGCCTCGAAGATACTCCGAGATTGCGATCCGTTTAACTCAACCGTGGTAAAGTGTTGCTTTCTCTATACACGGGTTAATTCCGGTTAACCTAATAAACGAATATTAAAACTTAATTAAAACATTTTCTTTCGCTTTCTACAACTTTTCCCACCTTTCTGACAAGAGATGGATTCTGCGATGATAAAAAGGTTCTTCTTCGGAACTGATCCAATTTTCAACAAATTTTTGCACTTCTTCAAACTTATGAAAGTGTGTATCTTCTAGAACAGGAGATTCCAGCCCAGGGATGCTCGCACCCCCTGGGGGTGCGAAAAAACATTCTTGGGGGTGCGAGAAAAAGTGATTGCAATTAATAATAATTAAGATGAATTTTGGAATAATCCGGCATTTTTATCATCAAATTAAAAAAAAATGTTATTAAAATTATATATTTTTTATGTATCTGTGCGTATATATTCATTACGTATCACTATACGAAGCTTGATATCATGGATAATAATTTTATAATATTAAAATGATAGTTAATTTCTATAAAACAATACTATGTAATAATAAATTATTATAAATTAACTTCTTACTTTAAAATCCTAACAACTAATTTTTACCATAAAACACGAATAATTTTTTTTATACCAGGTGAGAAGACTCGTTAATAAAGTTTTAGGGGTGCGAAATACAAAAGAGTTGGGGAACCTTGCTCTAGAGCATGTTGCATCGACCGAAACAAGTGATAATCGGATGGAACAATGTCTGGAGAATACACAAGGTGCGGTAAGACTTCCCATCCAGCTCTGATAGCATTTGCTTCACTGATAATGCAACATGAGGTCGAGCGAGTGTTGTGAAGAAGAATTACTTTGCGTCGTTTACTCGCAATTGGTGATCGTTTTTGGTCCAATACTCGCTTCAATTTGTATAATTGTTGTCGATAACGATCAACGATGACAGTTTCCTTCTGACTTAACAGTTCATAATACAAGATCAACATCTTGTTGATCCCACCAAGTACACAGCAATATCTTTGAATCGTGAATATTGTGCCTCGTGAAGTGGATGTTACTGCTGGTTGGCCTGGATTAACATATGACTTTTTTCGTTTGAGATTATCGAAATGGATCCATTTTTCATTTCCAATAACAATTCGATGTAAAAAACTCTTCATTTTCTGCTGACGATCAACGAAATGCAAATGTTCAACCGGTTCCCAATGGCTTTTCCGATAATTGATGTAGAACCTATTTTCCTTCTTTGTGAATCTTTCCCATATCATGTAAACGTTTGGCAACTGTTGCGGAGGGAATAAATGCCTCCAACACTGTTCCGAGAGATCTTTGTCGTTAACGTTGAAATCAGCACTTTTGAATCGTCTAAACCAATATTCACGTTTTAACCCTTTGAAGCTTGATAGCGGTAAGTATACTTACCATCTATTTATTCTCATATTTTCATGAAATATTTCATATTTGAGGGATTCTTGTCGGGTTTCTTGCGTTTTTTAGCTTCTCATACGATATGAGAACATACATGAAAGGTTGAGAAGCGCATAAGTTATCCATTTATTATAAATAAACAAAGTGTGAAAAGTACACATTTTTACAGAAAAATTCATTTTCCACGAACTATGAGTGAATTTTTAGCTGAAAATCAAGATTCGGGGATGTTTTGGGTCGCTGATTACGAATCTGAGGTCCAAATTCTAAAATTCATTTACCAAGATGGCGGATTCAAGATGGCGGATCATAGAATTTTTATTAATTAGCTAAAATTATACACTGGTTAGTTTTTGAGGTCGCTGATTACGAATCTGAGGTCCGCATTCTAAAATTCACTTTCCAAGATGGCGGATCATAAAATTTTTATATAATTAGCTGAAATTGCACTTTGGTTAGCTTTCAAGGTCACTGATTACGAATCATCGATGTCACCGAAATTATCGCGATTTTTCATATTTGTGGCCGCCATCTCGAGTCCGCCATCTTGAATTTCGAAAATCTGATAACGGATTCGTCATCAGCGACCCCCAGAAACCCCCGTATATAAATTTTCATGTGATTCGGATTTTCTGAAAAATACGTGCCTCAAAGGGTTAATCGCTGATGGGCCAACATCAGCGTAAGTTTCTATCAGAATTCTATGACCTTCAGCCGCCGTTCTCCTCCGATTAAAAGACAAAAGTAACACATGTGGAAAATGTTCTCTAAAAAGCACCATTTTTAAGATGGTGCGAACACGATTTTAACTGCGTCTATTATTAATAAAAGGTCAAATATCACGGATTAATATTAAAGCATTAAGGAACAATAGCTATTGGAATGTCTTCGACGAAACTGACATTAGTGCCATCAAAGCTGCAAAGTCCTCGAAGCTGAATCGCAATCCTAATATAACAATCGCCCGATAATTAATCCCCCCGATCATACGATCCACTGGGAGGGAATGGAACGAGATAAAATGTAAATGCATCTCGGACTGCCTTTATCCGCCGTGTCTTTGGCGATTGAAGCGTCAATCGAGCGTCCTCGTGCGGTCAGCGAAAAGCGACGCGGTGGTCGACGCGTTAATTTTAGGAACCGTGGGCGGGAGAGCGTCCGTGGACATTTTATCGCGGAGGACGGCTCTCTCGGCGACGAAGCCGGCAGGTCGGAATGAAATTTCGTTTCCCGAGGGAAGTTCAAAGGCCTCGGGACCTCGGCTCGGCTCCGCGCGACTCGAGAGCGAAGCGAACGTCGCCTTTTCTCAATAATTCAGCGCGTGCCTGGAGTTACGAGGAGCGCGATGTTTTATTCATGGAGTCCGCGTCGTCCTTTTGTAATTACGCTAGGCTGCGCGCGCGCGCGCGGGGCAGGCCCGGTGCATAGGTGCACCTCGACATTTTCGATTGGAAATTCGATTCGATCGTAGGCGAGCGACGAAGGAGGAGCGCACGTTCGCTCGCTCGCTCGCCGGCAATAAAATATCGCGCGCGCGCGAGCTACTCGCGCGCCAATAACAAATTGCCGCCACCGGAGCTCTCGGTCTCTCCCGCTCTCTGCCCCACCCCTCCCCCCCTCTCTCTCTCTCTCTCGCTTCCGCTAGCGCATCGGAATAATTAACGATAATTGCGAAGCTCACGAGAGCACGGAGCTATTGCGCGGCTTGATTGAACGATTTATTGTTGATCAATTTTATTTACTCGAACGGCTATTTATACGGCAGCGTCCGCGGCGAAAGTCATCTCGGCGCGCGGGGGAGGGGCGGGGGGGGGATGATCATTCCGGCGTTCACGTTCCCTACTTACCGGGCGATTTAACTCGAGATCAATTTTCACTCCCGCGGCCTACAATTTTCCACGTCGCTCACGCGACGTCGTCCGGCGAGCGCGCCGCGATTATTTCGCCGGCCTGGAGAGAGCGGTATATATCGTTTACCTCGGCGCGGTCGAGTCGATTCCGCGAGAACAGACCCCGCGCCGCACTTCCCGCACTTCACGAAGCCACTGATAATCGATCTCAAACTAATCGAATTGAAAGCAGCAGGAAGCTAAGAGACGCGACCGCTCGTTCCTCATCTCTCGTCGCTCTCTCTCTCTCTCTCTCTCTCTCTCTCTCTCTCTCTCTCTCTCTCTCTCTCTCTCTCTCTCTCTCTCTCTGCGTAAATCGCCTTCCATTAATATGAAAATTATATCGTCCACTCTCGGGGATTATTCGCGCGATGACATATCGGCGAAATTCGCGAAACGATGCGACGCGTCGCATTCTGGAATCTCGAGACTTCAATTAACGGATACATAATCGTCGCTCCCCGCCTCCTCTCCGATCTCATCCTATCCCGAGGGATACGAACGATATTATTGCCTCGAGTGCAAAAGGAACGACACGGTAGCAGAACCTGAAGCTGAGCGGACGAGGGAAGACGCGCGAAGAGGGAGCGACCGTCGTCTCTCAACGCGGCCTAACGCAATAATTATTCAATAGCCGCAACGCGGCGCGACACCTCTCGTCGATACCGCGCGCGCGCGCGCGCAGATATTGAATCGCCGGTTATCCAGCCGGTGTAATCGCGCCGGGGGGAGGGAGGGGGGAGGGAAGAGAGGGGGAGACTCGATTTCTAAGCTACGGGGCAAGCGCGCGTAACGCGACGCCTCCCGTGAACGGAGAGTGTCTCACGCATACGAAGAGACGCGAAGATGCGAGATAGCCGAGGGCGAAGGAAGTTTTTGCGCTTTCCCATCGCCGCCTGATGTCCACGGGACATCTCTTTCTCTCTCTCTCTCTCTCTCTCTCTCTCTCTCTCTCTCTCTCTCTCTCTCTCTCTCTCTTCCTCCTTTTCTCTGGCTCCTCTCGCTCTTCCTTCGCGGACGAAATCACCATTAAATCCATCTTTCGCAACCGTCCTCTTGATAATAAGCAACTTTCATTTCCTCTGCCGTGGGGAGAGGAGGGAGGACGATCTTCTTGCCGGGGCCGGCGGGCAGATACGGCTAAGCGGAATCAGCGGTAACGATTGAAACGTCTGGAGGTAACAACATTGTTGCGCTCGCGTTACGGCGCGTCGACCGACGAAGCGGCGATCGCGAGCGCGAAATTTGCCGCTGTGTAACTTCTTCACGCGGGAAGCTTGACTAAAATTCGCCATTTCGTCGGCGAACACGGCGGAGGGATGATCGATTAATAAAGAGTTGAGTATCGATGAAATAAATTAAGGAGACGAATGTCAATAAAGCGTACAAAAATTGGCTGTACTTCCAACTGGACCACCTACCCTCCTTCCTCCCCGATTAGGTTAAAGATTTTTAGGTCAACTATCAAAGTTCCAAGTGTGTGGATTTGGAATATAGTTTAAGGATATATTTTTCATCTTGCTTGCTTGCCATCAATGGCTTTGATCTTGACGCATATTATAAAGGTCATGGTACTCTCCAAGAAATTTTAGCTGTCGTTCATCGTTTGCCAAAAACTTATTAACAAATTAATAGTCACTGCACCGTTTTTGTACAATTATAAGTCAGAAAAGTGGAAAAATAAGTTTCCTGCGATGAAAGATTGTATTCATTGAGAAGGAGCTTAGATAGGTAAGTTAGGTTAGGTTAATTTAATTTATGAATTAGTTTCATTGATAATTTATTAAGTTTATTAAGTTATTTTCATTAACAGTTTATTGAATTATTTTCAGTAACATTTTACTGAGCTTACTGAATTATACATTTTTAGTAATAGTTTTTAGTAACAGTTTATAAATATTAGATTTAATAGTTAACTCTTTCTGATGAAGTTTACATCAAGGCTCAAAGAAAATTTTGAAATTGAAATATTCTCCCGCTCTTTTGCGGTTTTAAAGTGTGGACATTTAACTTTTCGAAATGACATATGGTTTGGCGTTTAGTGCACATAACCTCAAATAATTAGTATTGTTCATATAGTAGTTATCAATAAAGAGCTCACTCGATATTTTATTATAATAATGATCTTCAGAAATTCAATCCCGCAAAAGTTCTATCAATATGAAAAACCTGCACTGTCATTAACTGGTTCATTATAATATATATAAATTAAATAAATCACTTAAACTCCTAAAGATAATTAGAAACTTATTACAATAAGACACGTCATCGTCCTCAAAATTCCTGTATACCTTAAGAGAACTAAATTTATTTTCGATTGATCATAAATCTAATAGCGCACGCAGAATTTTAACAATTCAGAATATTTTTGGTTCATTTACAATTAAGACACAAGCGTGCATCATCCATCAAATCAACTTGCTTATCAGCTTCTTCGCACCTTCTCATAGCTATTTCTCGTTTTATCGAATTATTGTCACCATTTAACCCTTTGAAGCATAGTGGTAAGTATACTTACCACCTATTTATTCTCACATTTTCATGAAATATTTCATATTTGAGGGATTCTTATCAGGTTTTTTGCGTTTGTTAGTTTCTTATATGAGAACATACATGGAAGGTTGAAAAGTGTTTTGCATAAGTTGTCCATTTATTATAAATAAACAAAGTGTGAAAGACACATTTTTACAGAAAAAAATAATTTTCCACTACGAACTATAAGTGAATTTTTTGCTTAAAATCAAGATTTGTTTTTTGGGGTTTTTTGGGTCGCTGATTACAAATCTGAGGTCCAAATTCCAAAATTAATTTTCCAGGATGGCGAATTCCAGATGGCGGATCATAGAATTTTTATTAAATTAGCTAAAATTGTACTCTGGTTAGTTTTTGAGGTCGCTGATTACGAATCTGAGGCCCAAATTCCAAAATTAATTTTCCAAGATGGCGGATCCCAGATAGCGGATCATAGAATATACATAAAATTAGTTAAAATTGTACTCTGGTTAGTTTTTGAGCTCGCTGATTACGCATTTGAGGTCCAAATTCTAAAATTTATTTTCCAAGATGGCGGATCATAAAATTTTTATATGATTAGCTGAAATTGTACTTTGGTTAGCTTTCAAGGTCGCTGATTACGAATCACCGATGTCACCAAAATTATCGCGATTTTTCATATTTGTGGCCGCCATCTTGAATGCGCCATCTTGAATTTCGAAAATCTGATAACGGATTCGTCATCAGCGACCCCAGAAACCTCCGTATATAAATTTTCATGTAATTTCGATTTTCTGTAAAATACGTGCCTCAAAGGGTTAATAGCTAACTGATTTGGACGAAAAGCTTGATCACAAACAAAACAAGGCATTTGATTTCTACTTGCCATTTTAGTCAATACTAAATATTCAATATAAGAGAAATACGAGTATTGTATAATAATGTGGGTAATGGGGATTTTCTAGTCTGTCAACTATCGCATTCGAACGAATAGCAGTGGAATTATTAGCTGCTGGACATTACATGTGATTAAAAGGTGAATTTTTAATGAGCCAGAAATATTCTGAATTGTTACACTTTAAAATACAGTTTAATTAAAAAAGTTATGCTTTGTGCTTTCTGAACAGAAAGCGAAACATAATCGAATGGTACACTTAGTTGTCAATGTATTATACATTGAAACACGTGTTTCACATAGAAAATGAAAGTATCACTGAAATCTCTGAAATCAAGTCATCATCTTCAAGTCAATATCTTTATAGCTTTTTATTTTTAAATATACACAGAAAAGACTTTTTAGATGTAAATCGAAGTAAGAATACATCTTACTCGTTGAAAATAAGAAATTGTGATATCAGACACTTTTGACATTTGACGCCTCGTACAAGTCAAATGGTCAATTATTGGGGGGGTGCGCCTATGGGAACTTTTTATCAGAGAGACAAAATCTTATCAAATATTCCGCCAATTCCACCGAAATCCAATTTACATAAGGAATTATGTGAGGTCCTTTCACATGATCTCTTGAATTCACCCGAGTTCCATTGCAATGCGTCTAGAGGTGGTCCGCTCGGAAGAACACCCGAGGAATTAATATCAATGAAAATAAAATATAAAAGTCTTGACGCACGCGGAACGTTTACACGTTGGAACAACGAGGTTCCCCTCGATCATTGCTCGCCTGGGACGCAACGACGCCTCTCATCGGCCTTACCTGCGTGAAGCGATGGCACACCAGGGAGCTTTACCGAAAATCTCTACAATTTATAACGTCACGGATTTATTGCCTCGCATTGCGATCGTGCAGCCGGGATAATAAACGTCGAACAATATCGAGACAGCGAGATCGAATGTTTCTTCCGAGAACTCCCTGTGGTCTTGCGTGCGCGCGCGCGCGCGCGCTCCATGCAGCTACAGCCCCTCCCCCCCCCCCGAGAAAGAGAGATCGCCTTATTATTCCAGAAGGTGCTCCGATGCCGCAATAATGCCCCGCGCTTGCGATGCACGCAATGCACGCGTGACATCCGGCCCCACCCTGTGTGTATGCGCGTATCTTGGAATTTTACGGAGGGTACAGCCCGAGGGACAAATCTCTCGCTATCACTCTCACTCTCACTCACTCACTCACTCTCTCTCTCTCTCTCTCTCTCTTTCTTTTTCTCTCTCTAGCACGCGCTCCATCCCCCGGGAGAATTAATTTCACGTAATGTTTCCCCCTGGTGCATCCTGTGCCGCAAGACGTCAAGTGCTTTCGACGTTAGGCGAGTTCTCGCCTTCGTATTCGTATGCGCTCGTGTCGGGAACAGCGCAGAGCCGGAGTTGCTTATAAAAAAGGACCTCCCATCCTCGAAATATGCTTGCGGCTAACGAACGGAAGCAAATCTGTGATATAATACATCTATGGATAAAGAGAAAGTTCAACGTGTGTTCAGTTTCAAGAAAATGTTTACGGTACAATTTCAGGGACGGAACGAGCTTGGTTCAGTCATGATGTAACAATAGCATAAGAAGAAACTAGCAACATTTGTATTCAGAGACGTTTTTTTATGATCTAGGCTTGTATCAAACCCAGCTTAAATTTAAACTACGTGTAAAGATAGTCTAAGGTTAGTTTAACCACTGCGTTGGCACTGAGAAATAGCATCAACATGGCAACCAAAATGGCAACATATAAATCATGCTTGATTTTTATAAACGTCGGTACTAAAATGTCTTTCGGGTAGCTGAATACGAATTTGAGGTCAAAGTATGAAAATTCAAAATGGCAAATCCAAAATGGCGACCAAAAATGTATCTGATTTTTCATGAAATTCGATATGTAGGAGTTTTCCAAATTGCTGAATATGAATTTCAAAATTCAAAATGGCGGCGGATTTAATATGGTAGTAAAAAAAAGGAAATTGTTGCGATTATTGTGAAACTCGATATTAAGAGGTTTTTCAAGTTGCTAAAAACGAACTTGAGTTTAAAACTTGAAAATTCAAGACAGTAATATAGCGAATAGATTTTTTTTAGAAATTTAATAAAGAAGTGTTTTGAAGATAGATTTTTATGTTTTTTGTTCTGCCATTTTGGATCCGCCATTTTGAATTGCCATATTTTGACCTCAAATTCTTATTCAGCAACCTCAAAAACCTTAGAGTACCAATTTTCACGAAAATCGGACCAGTCAATGAAACAATAAACGATGTGCGCAATAATGCGTCAATGCCATTTATGGCACGTCTTTATTTTGACGCAAAAATGCGTCAATACCACCGAAGCGGTTAATCTTTTAACTACTACAGGCATATATATACTTGATTTATCCATTGAAATCATCAAAAATTTCCTTCCAATATTCTTGTTTAACCTTATGCGTTAAAACTTTTGTTAACTTATCGATCTTTGGAAATTTCAAAATCACCAAATTAACAAAAGTCAGGATGCTATTGTAACGTATTAATGTATTCTTGAGACCAAATAGAGTAAAAAAGTCTAGTAACACTTTTTCTTCCGAGAAATAGTTAGCAAGATATCGTAAGTTAAATATTGATTAAATATCATAAGTTAAATATTGAAAAAGTTATCAAGTTTTTCTTAAATATCTCAAAAAATATTAGGCAAATAAAAAAATGTTTCAAACAAAAGTTGTTAAAATTAATTAGTAGAAAAAGATATTTAAGAAAAGTAATTATCAGTGAATATCTCGAAAATGGCGCAGTCTTTATACAAAATGATATAGTTGTTTTATGTCTCCCTTGAAATTATACAACTTTTGTCTGAAACAGTTTTTTTCTAAAATGCTTAATTTTCGTAATACTTCGCCGTACTCTTCCCGGTATCCTTTATACACCCTGTATAATCAACATGGAGACTTTTAATGCGTAATAATTTCATAGTCAATAAATAAGACATAGCTCCGAATATATGACCCACTAATTGACCTGTCAAATTTAATGAAAAAACCAACTTCGAAAGAAAAATTTTTGCGTCAGAACCAACATTTAGTTCTTTTTTAATTTAATCACACAACTTTTATAGTATTCTGTACTTACACGTTTGTGAAAGTCCGTAAATACAATACAAGACCTGCGCTAGATTAATTACGTAAGAAAAACGTAAGAAAAAGCACCTTCAAAGTATGGCTCTCTGTTTCAGTCGGGAATTTTATGGTAATTATTCATTCAAAATGTCTGATTCTTTGCAACTGAAAACGGTAGATAGCGCTATTTACCTTACGATGAACGATATAACATTTTATGCCTAGAGAAATTACTAAAATTAAAATATATCGAAAAACCTTAAATATAAGACCTTACTATGAATACTACCCGAAGAGTTCAATTTCCTTTATCCGGACATCATATTTAAACCATTTCGGAAAAATATATCCGAATAACATAACTTTAGTACATCTTAATCCATGGATAGAGGCTAAACTAGCGAAGGACTAAGCCAGGACTAAAGTAGGATTATTACAACTTTTCACATTATGCCAGAATGGCACCTTTAGAGTCTTCTAGTCTCTTAGTCTTCCTTTTAAAGCAAGCTATATTTTCCTCTTTAAGTTCTCCCAAGAAAACATAGGGAACGCGGAAATTCAAAATATTCTGAAACTTCGTATGCAAGTGAAGGAATTCATTCCTAATGCAAAACTATTTTTCATTCGTGCGGAATTCCAGTCTGACATGAAACCACTCTTCGAAAAAAAAAAAAATTTCATTTTCATTTTTTATGCATCTTTTAAAATATGAGGCATATGCAAAAATGATTTGCATGAGAGTTATAGTATTTCATACTCTTTGCAACTGTGTATTCAGATTTTGCAAAATTGAAAAATTTTTTAAACTCCTGCACCCTCCTCCAATTTTGCAAAATTTGAATACGCAGTTGCAAAGAATATGAAATACATTACAACTTTCATGTAAACCATTTTTGCATAGGCCTTATGTTTTAAAAGATATAGGCTAAAAGAGAAAATGGTTTTTTTTCGAACGGTGGTTTCACCCTCTTAGACTGGAATTTCGCACGAACAGAGAATAGTTTTGCATTACGGATAAACTACTTTACTCCCACACAAAGTTTCAGAATTTTTTAAATTTCCGCGTTCCCTATGTTTCCTCGTCAGTAAATGGATTCGACTCGCTTTTCATGCAATTTCATTGCTGTTTACCAGGTCTGTAAATATGAAACCGGAATTTGCTCATAGATGGCCCTACCTGTCAATGTAGTTACCGTCAAACCGCGTCATTGGCGCCATTTCCATTTGTTGACATCTGACAAAGATTTTCAACTCACAACAATACAAGTTTCGTACAACAGCATAGTTTGTAATAATAGCGTTGAACATGTCAAGTGTTGTTCCTGGAAGCTACGATTTGCGGACAGCATTGATTTTCTGTTACCATTTGAAGAAAACTGTTGCAGAATCGCATCGAATGCTTGTCGAAGCTTACGGTGAGCATGCTCTTGGTAAATCACAGTGCTTTGAGTGGTTTAAAAAATTCAAACGTGGCGGTTTGACGTGAGAAACGAAGAACGTGGAAGACCACCGAAAAAGTCTGAAGACAGTGAATTGCAAGCGTTGTTGGATGAGAATGACGCTCAAACGCAACAACAACTCGCGGATCAATTTGATGTGACACGAGAAGCCGTCTCCATACGTTTGAAAGCCATGGAAAAGATCCAGAAGATGGGAAAATGGATTCCACATGAACTGAATGAAAGACAGCAGGAAAACCGAAAAACCACTTGCGAAATGCTGCTCGCCAGGTATAAAAGAAAGTCATTTCTCCATCGAATTGTGACTGGCGATGAAAAGTGGATATATTTTGAGAATCCTAAGCGTAAAAGATCATGGGTAACTCCAGGCGAACCATCGACATCGACTGCAAGGCCAAATCGCTATGGACGGAAGACAATGCTCTGTGTGTTTGGTGGGATCAGAAGAGTGTGATCTACTATGAGCTGCTAAAACCTGGCGAAACCGTTCATACTGAACGCTACCGACAACAAATGATCGATTTGAATCAAGGTTTGCGTGAAAAACGATCAGAATATCAAAAAAGGCAGCACAAAGTGATTTTGCTTCATGATAATGCACCATCACACACAGCAAAACTGGTGAAGGAAACGATTGAGGCGTTTAGTTGGGAAATACTTTCGCATGCGGCTTACTCACCAGACTTGACTCCGTCCGATTACTACTTATTTGCATCGATGGTACACGCACTTGCTGAGCAGCGCTACACTTCTTACGAAAATGTACGAGAATGGCTCGATGGCTGGTTTGCCTCAAAAGAGCAACAATTTTTTCGGCGTGGCATCCACAAATTGTCAGACAGGTGGGAAAAATGTATAGCTAGCGACGGGCAATACTTCGAATAAAATATTTTTTATCATTTTCATACAATAAACGTGTATTTTCTATACAAAAGTTCCGGTTTCATATTTACATAGCTGGTACAAGCCCCGCGCAAGCCTCAGGCCCTCTCCTGCAATCTTGTTTTCGGTGTACACACGTTTCATAAAACTCGTCGCTCAGCACATTGTGCGACGTCGTCTCGCCGGGACTGTAAATTCGACTCTGTGTACAGAGCGCGATGTTCACCGGCTCGAGTGTCGTAATTTTCGACGGGCGCGAGGGTCACAATCAATATCGAATGTCGGCCGTAAATTATCGTCTTCCGACGCCGCGAAGGAGCGACTCTCGCTCCCTCGCGTGGCGTCACGCGGGATGTACGTCGTTTCGCGTCTTTACGTCATAATTAATAAACACGGATCGCGGGGGAGCAATTCCGAGAATGATTATCGCGAGTTATATCTCCGCGAAATTCGGGCCCGCGCCGGGCCTTTGCTCCCCTTGCTCCTCGGCCTGTGCGCGTACACGTACGCACACACACACACACACACACACACACACATGTGCGTGCACACACCGGCAGGTATTTTATATTCAGACAGTGTGGAAGCGTATACGAGCAGATTCGCGCTCATGCGCGAACGCGCCTTTACACGTGTTACTTACGACGTGCCGCAAGTAACGACGTCATGCGTGTATGTACCGGGACAGCGGGCCCATAAAGGCCGCTGCACGCTGTGGTACACGTGCCCGACTGGTGTGTACGGTGCTTTATGACGCTGACGCCTTCACGACGATATGGCGCGCTTACTACTCCGGCTGCATATTAAATATAAACGATATCTCGGTGACTCTCTCCACCGCTCTCTGTCTTCTGTTTCTTTATCGACCAGCGAGCCGCACGTTTAATCGACCCTTAGAGGGAGGGAGGGGGGGGGGGAAGAGAGAGATTGCTGCCGACCGCGTTATCATAGGGAAACATCGGAATTTCCCTCGTCTTTACGCATAAGAGAATCCCCCCGCGGTAACACACGCTCGATGAGCGCGATGAGGGGTTGCAATCGTCGGCCGATCGTCGGCGGACTTTTCCTCGCGTATTCCTTCTTTTTTTTTCACTTTCGTTTTTTCCTCTTTCGCATCGCATCGTCGAGTTTCATTCGGATCTCTCGTTCGGCTCGTCGAGAAGACAAAAAGGATAGCAGGAAGAAAGAAAGGAGGAGGATCAATAGGGGCGTTTTTCTACCTCCGTAAGATTTTCAAAAAACCATTTCTTTTTTGTATTATATGATCATTAGGAATGTTAAAAATAACCGTTAGGTGAGAAAAGATTCGATCCATGAAGCCATAGTTAATTATTAGTCTAAATATATCGCTAAGGTACATAAGTCCTCTTCATGGCTAATATACACAGGGTGAGTCAAAAGTATGGAACTCCTTACAAATCTCGAAAGATATAAGTTTTACAGAAAAGTATTTCAGATAAAAGTTATAAGGCTCAAAACGATGTATTTACTGATCTTATCAGTTTGACCTTGACCAAAGTAGCAAGATGACGTATTATTGATATCATTAAAACGTCTTAAGACGTCATCTTGCTATCGGAGATAGTATTTTTTTAAGTAAGCTTTATAGTTTTAATGTTAAAAAAACGAGACTAATAGAAACTTTTAAAAAGTACAAAAATAATATAGGCTATTTCATTTTTGTTTCTCAGAAAACAAAAAATAGTATTATTAATGCTTTACTTAATAGCCTACAGAGTAATAGTAGTGCATATAAATATATACAGAGTGTCACATTTTAAAAAACACATCTTAATAATTCTTCAACGAAGCATTTTCAGTAAAAATGTTTCGGACAAAAATTGTATGATTTCAAGGGGGACATAAAACAACTATACTATTTTGTTTACAAATGGCATTATTTTCGAGATATTCACTGATCATTACTTTTCTCAAATGGAAACCCCAGTTTTTTATTACACCGTCTTTTCCTATCGATTAATTTTAATAACTTTTGTCAGAAATATTTTTTTATTTGCCTAATATTTTCTGAGATATTTAAGGAAAACTCGGAAACTTTTTCAATATTTAACTCACGATATCTCGCTAACTATTTGTCGGAAGAAAAAGTGGTACTAGACTTTTTTCTTCTATTTAATCTCAAGAATATATTGTTGTAATAGCGCCCTGACTTTTGGAAATTTCGAAATCAAATTAACAAGTCAGAGAGCTATTGTAACAATATATTCTTGAGACCAAGTAGAGCAGAAAAGTTTAGTACCATTTTTTTTTCCGACAAATAGCGAGATATCGCAAGTTAAATATTGAAAAAGTTTCCAAGTTTTCCTTAAATATCTCAAAAAATATTAGGCAAATAAGAAAATGTTTCAGACAAAAGTTATTAAAATTAATTGATGGAAAAAGATGATATAATAAAAAGTTGGGATGTCTATTAAAAAACAAAATAAGTTGACCTTGACCTAACCTAACCTTGGCAACACCATTCAAAGTCAAACTGATAAGATCAATAAATACATCGTTTTAAGCCTTATTATAACTTTTGTCTGAAACACTTTCTGTAACACTTATATCTTTCGAGATTTTTAAGGGTTTCCATACTTTTGACTCACCCTGTATAAGTGGAAGAATAAAGTATTTTCATCCATCATACTTCTCTTGTATCATTCATTATACTCCCACCATATTAACATCTTTTTAGACCACCGAGAAGTTTTGAAAACAGTTGCCCATTATTTATTCTGCTGGATAGACTGAAGATGAGGAAGAAAAGTCAGCGAAATCCGAGCAATCATTATTGGAATATATTTAAAAGTCACGATCGTTTAATAATAAAAAAAGGAAAAAAGAAAAAAATTACGATTAAAAAAGTTAAAACAATGATAAAACCTTGACGCAGTAAAGAGGTTTGAATGCATAAGCAATTAATAGTGACCACCTATTTGTTATTATATAATGATATAGTTGTGTGCTATTATATAGTGACACCTATATATCGGGAGTAATAAAAAATTAATTTTTTTCGCAATGAGCTACGTTCACTTTCACCTTGGGAACAATACACGTTGTAGTCTAAGATGACATTAATATAATGGCTAAATATAATGGATAAATTAATATAATACATTAATAAGAAATACAATAAACAAAAATATTTTATTAGTTCATTTATTAATCATGAAAATTGTTTAGGTGCCATAGCGAATCGGGGAGCTGAAGTGCAGGCGCAGTTCCCCCAAATCCCCACATTCCGGCCCACCTGACAGACACCCCGGTGGGGTTTTAGCCGGTAAGAATCCGGCATAACCCTCGCCCCTCCCCAAGGAGCGAGGGTATCCATGAGGATTTCCCCACCATGAAAAAAAAGGTACCATAGCGAAATACCTAAACTAATAATTAACTTTGGCTTTATGGCTCAAGTTTCTTTCTCATCTAATGATTATTTTTGACATTCTTAATGATCATACAATACATATAAAAAAATTTCGAAAATCCTATGAGGGCAGAAAAACGCCCGTAATAACCCCTCTTTTTAACGCGAGATATCGCAACAACTTTTATTCGCAATTGCGCATTTTCACTTTTCACCTCGTTGCCACTCCCAATGGGAAATTACACGATATCGTGCGCTTTGTAATTTGGGTCGGGTGTATTAGCAGCGGCGAATCATTATTAACTAGTAATAATACGCTGGTATTGCGATATGATTTAAATCGCTTTCTAACTCCGGCGAATAGTGGCTGATATTTGATGGAAATTATCGCATTATATACGAACGGTTCGTTATCACATATCTCATTGATATTATATACAGAGTGTATAAAAAGTACTGGGACAGCGAAATATCTTGAAAACTAAGACTATTTTCAAGAAAAGAGAAAAATGTCTCAGGCAAAAGTATATAATTTTAAAAGGAATATAAAATAACTATATCACAGCATTGTTAATTTGATGATTCTGATGAATTTTCGAACAGGTCAATAAGTTAACAAAAGTTAGAGCACTATTGTAACAATATATTCTTCAGACCAGAGTAAAAAAGCTCAGTACTATCTTTTTCCGACAAATAGTTAGCGAGTAAGTTATCATAAATTAAATATTGAAAGAGTTACCAAGTTTCCCTTAAATATCTCAAAAAATATTAGACAAACAAAAAAATGCGTCGAACAAAAGTTGTTAAAATTAAAATTAATTGGTAGAAAAAGATAATATAATAAAAAATGGAGGTTCCCATTTAAGGAAAGTAATGATCAGTGAATGTCCCGAAAATGGCGCCATCTGTAAACAAAATGATATAGTTATTTTATGTCCTTCTTGAAACCACATAACTTTTATCTGAAACATTTTCTTTTATGCTTAATTTTCGAGATATTCCGCCGTCCCGGTATTTTTTATACACCCTGTATATATATATATGTGTGTGTGTGTGTGTGTGTGTGTGTGTGTGTGTATGTATAGCTCGAATGATTCCTTGAAAGGAAATTCCAAGAGGATCGCGAAAAATGTTAGCAGCCTCTCGTAGAAACTATAATTAAGAAACGAATTAGTCGTCGGCATCAGCTCGCGTATCGCACGACAGCGTATTAATGTAGAGTCGCTGCCGTAATAGTAATCACTGCGTCAATGTTATTTATTTTCCGCGACTACTGTGGCGTCGCTACATGCGCTCGCGCTCGCGCGCGTGCGCGCGCAAGTGAAATTAACCGTGTTTGATTAAGAGCCGCGAGATTTCCGCGATGCGAAAACGCGCGTGCTCACGTGGACGCACGGTTGTACTTTATCCTCGAGAGCATGATCAATCTATCCTGTCAGAATACCATCGAGACGCGATATTCCACCGAGATCGAGTCCCGCGACTTTCCATCGCGGCATTAAATCTCGTGATGTTCGCCAAATTGAACTTAATGAAAAAGAAGAGAGGAAAAATTCTATTCGCATCGTCGGCCGCTCGATTTCACTGCGCGTGCGCGTCCCATGTATCGAATTAACCGGTTACAACTCAAGCGCGGAAGCGCTGCGAGCGGATAGGAAACGAAATTCAAAAACAACCAATCGGAAGCCCACACAGGGAGAGAGGGAGAAAAAGAGAAAAAAAGAGAGGTGCATCTCGCGAACTTATATGTGTGATGTGGATGGCGAGTTCGACATGGTAAAAACACCTTTGCGTTAGGGCACTCACTTCCTAGGACCTTGACCTTGACTTATATTATAAGAGTCACTCTTCTGAAGGTTACTCAACCTTTAGAATGTTTTTGTTTATAAAAAAACTCATTGTTTATAAAAAAATCATTAATAAAAAAAATTTCGTAGATCGAACGTAGTTTCTCCGACACTGTGTATATTTAAGAAACAAATACACACACGTAATACATAATATATATAAATATTTTATTAAGTAAACCCCAAAAGGTTTCAGCCGTTAATCGTTGTTTATTAAAGAGTTATTGACAAAAAAATTTCGTACACAATATATATTTTGGAAACACCATATAGATAGGTTGGGTTAGGCTATGTGTATATAATGTTACGAAACCTAACCTAATTTAATCATTTATACAATATCAAAAGCATACGTTCTATGTATAACTTTTTTGCTAATAACTTTTTAATAAACAATGAGCGAACGTTAAAATCTTTTAAATGCTACTCAGGAAGACGTTTATGGAAAAAAAAAAAACAAATTACATGTATTGCTCTTAAATATACACGGCGCCAGAGAAACACATCTTATTTACGAAATATTTGTTACTGATAACTTTTTAGTAAAATAACGAGTTAAAAATTTTTGAAGATTGATCAGAATAATGACCCTTATTACATAAGTCAAGGTCAAGGTCATAGGAAGTGTGGATCTCTTTTTGCCATCACGTGTCATTCTCTCTCGCGCGTGTCTTCTCTTTCCCAGACAGCATAAAACCTTTAAAGGACGTCTTGCGGGTGTTCCGGGAACGTTTTTAGGGCGTTGGTCCTTAGGATATCTTTGGGACGTCCTTTGGAGGTCTGTGCTGACTGGGCAGCCTCTGAAAATTCGAACTCAGAGCTACACCGGTTTAAAATTTCCTGTCATTTTTGGATCGCTTTGCAGGATGCGAGCACCATTGAACTATAGAACTAATTGAACTATAGAACTAATTGAAAGAAGTATTGAGTGTGTTTTCGCCGTATGACCTTGAATCGAGAGAGATAGTATCCAAATTGAATCTCCATCTTTGTCTATCATATGCTAGGTGAACTAAAAGCTTACATAAAAATGCAGTAAAGTGTATAACAGAACAGATACGAGGTGCGTTAAATGTAGTAGAAAAGTTTTATAGATGCTAAATATTATTACGTACAAAATGTTCATACACAGAATGTTACTATAAAAGTATTATTTCACAAAAAGGATTGACAAAATAAAATATTACCTTATTTCGCTTTGTGATTATTGTTTTCGTAAACAATATATTTTTATAATAAAATATTTTAATTCCATATTCATTATTCAAGAGTAATTGCCCTGATTAAAGTATGACTGGAGGTAGTACGTACAAAATTTCGTTTCTCTCACCTCTTGAAAAGATTTGATAACATTTTCAGACCCACATTGTATACCGTGAAAACTTCGGAGAAATAAACTACAGTAAGACGTTAGTGAGACAGAGTGCGATATTCCACTTGGTCGTGGCCTCTGTCTTGCATGTTGATTCGGCACGTATAAACGCAGTGCTCGTTCTAGTTAGTTCTACAGTTCAATGGCGAGCATCACGAGCCGCGAGTAGACACCGCGACAACGACAATGCCACTCGTAAATTTTTCCAGTTAACGCATCGCCAAGTCGCCCGGGCTAATTAACGGTGAAACATCTCCGCTGTGCGGCCGAGAAGGATGATCTAACAACTAGTCCGCGAAACCGGCTTTCGTAAATACCCTCTCCCGCGCGAGTGAGGAGAGAGAGACGCACGCGGCGGGTCGCGTGTTTTCATTCGCGGCAATGACACCGCGTCATTTCCATTTATTACGTACGGTGTCTTGTTCGATAAACTGCGAGCGAGCGGCCGAACGAGCGAGAGCAAATCGAGCGAACCGAGCGCGCAAAGTGCAAACAGCGCTTTGTACACGCTCTCTCTCTCTCTCTCTCTCTCTCTCTCTCTCTCTCTCTCTCTCTCGCTGTGTAAGAATGATTTTTGCGTCACACAGAGGAAGAGGACAAATGACGAACGCGCGCGCGGCTGGCGGCACGCCAGCGTTTAAGGTTTGCCTGTCGCTGCCTTTCACAGCCTGCGGTGCTCTCGCCAAGTCCGATAAATAAATAATCGACGACGGACTGTGGACGAGCGAACTGTTGATAGCGAACATACTCTGAAGCTGATTTGCATTAAAAAAAAGATATATGGTATATATACACATATTAGCGAAAGTGTCAAGGTCGGGTGAAGCGCTGCTTAAACTGCAATCGAAACCAACCAACAATCTGTGAAGTGCGAATTTTAACTATAAAATGCAAAATGAGAAATTAACTCTAGCTTTTTGGGAAGTAGAGTTGACACTTTACGAACGGATGACGAGATATTTCGCGTTCAACCAGCTCACTGGCAATA
Organism: Harpegnathos saltator; assembly: GCF_003227715.2. NCBI lineage: Eukaryota > Metazoa > Arthropoda > Insecta > Hymenoptera > Formicidae > Harpegnathos > Harpegnathos saltator. The sequence continues at coordinate 913,536 of NW_020230300.1, forward strand.
ATTCGTATGAATACCATAAAGAGTTCTGCCAATTTTCAATGGTCTGCATGAAATTTGATACATCCATTTTTTTTGAGGTTGCTGACTTCGAATCTGGGATCAAAGAAAAACTTATAATAGCGAATCCAATATATAATGACGCTTCAATTTTGCAGTTCTTGAAGAATATTTATTAAGATTGATATCCCCCCATTTGATTTTGTATGAAAACTTTAAAGAAAGTTTTTCGGGTAACGGGTAACTCAAAGTCGAAATTTCAAAATTCAAAATGACAACTTCAAGTCATTAATTTTGTTATTCCATTATGGAGAAAATCATATTCAGTATGTTCATGGTTTTTGGATTGCTGGTAGTGAATTCAGTCGAAATTGCAAAATCTAAAATGGCAGCTTCCAGTGATATTTCTAATGGTATTTCACTACGGATACTCTTACCTTCATTATTAGCGGGTGAAATATGTTGAAAGAAATTATTTTTTCGCCGAAAGGCTCTGTTGAAAACCGGATTTTTATGACAGTTGTTATCTTCGACCAAAAAACATACCGAGATAATGGAATATTAAAGCCATATTGGAGTTAGTATTTTGAATTTTGAGGTTTCGACCTCAGATTCGTCACCAGCGACCCAAAAAGTTTTTATAAATATAGTAAAATGCGGAATTATTCGCTCTCACCAATTTTGGCACAAAACGTTGATTTCGGGTCCACCAATGAACTAGTGATAACGATACATATAAGCAGCATCTCTAACCCGAAAAACTCAATATAACCCAACTTATCCATCTTCGCATATGGTCGGGCGTTACAGAAAAAAGTTTCCTTAAGATATTCAACTGAAAAATTATGTACAAAAACATATAGGACTAGATTAGGTTAGGTTCTTTCGGAGAGAGGATGCAAAGAAACGGACTCTCACTAATGTTTTGTAACGTACACTGTGTCGGAAAACAAGCTCTGTTTATAAAACTTCTTTTCATAGTAACATTTTAATAAACAACGAGTGGCAGCTAAAACTTCTTGAATATTACTCAAAAGGGTGTCGTTGCTAATATTATACAAGATATCTGAACAAAAAAGTCCTTTACCATTTTGCAAACAAGTACGCAAATTTTCAAGTCATCGATTAAAAGAGCCTCTAGATGTGATAATTTTCAATCATTAATAACTTAATAACTATTGCGACTTTTGCGAAATAGTACTTGACTTTTCTTCTCAGTTTGATCTGATTAATCTTCACAATTTTTCGTTTCCAAAAGACCCTGTATATATGTACAACATACAAGATTCTCGGAAATGAGTCCCATAAACCTCGCTTTTACCGAACAGCTATTGAATAGGAAATATCCAGTCCGCTGATCCAATGCGTTAATTTAGAGAAAAATTTCAGCCGACTTGAAACTTGTCCGATTCGATTGAAATGTAGATATTTTCATTCCAGGTGTCGAAAGATCGATCTATCCGCATAATCCAGAAGCACATTATAATCATCAACCACAACGCGCTATTATACGGCGGACGAGCGACAACTGCGAAACGCGCATGCGCGCGCGCGCGCGCGCACCGCGAAGGTCCACGCGAAAGCAGGCTTGCCCCCCCCCCTCTTTTCTCTCGCTAGTGCATTACGGTATCGAAAGTCCATTATTTCGCGGCGGGACTTTCTTTTCGATGAACCCGCGCGGTTGTCAGTCGATTAGCGAGCGTTGTCAGCGCGAACGTGCCTTCGGCGGAGTAAATAGACGGCGGAAGATAAATGATCGCGGCGACGGCGAACGAAGTTAAATTGCATAAGAGCGTGATTAGCCTCAATTCCCCGGCGAACACGCTGTGTGCGTACACGTCCGGAGTCCGTCTGCGAACGCGACGACGTAATATAAAATATAACCGGTTGAAAAAAGATCCGCGAGGTACCTCCCTCCCTTTCTCTCTCTCTCTCTCTCTCTCTCTCTCTCTCTTGCGCGCGATTCTATTGTTCGTCGCGACATGATTCGTCCTTCCTCGTCCCCGTGACGGCGACCTAACTTCTGACGCGTGTTTGTGTGTTCCCACTTGGCCGCTTTATCATGGAATCTTCTCAAAATGCACCTTCCTGGCCGACGACGTCCGCGAAGCGTCCAATTAGTAATAATTACACGTCGTCCACGTGGCGAAACGACAGCTAAATAGGTGCCGCGGCCGTACCCTTCCCCCTCCTCCCCAACCTTCCGCGATCGCCGCGCACGATCGCCGACGTGATGTCTCAGGTGTCGCGCGATAAATTAACATCGCGCCGATAATCGTCGCTCTCTCGCCTCACTTTCGTCGGACCCGGCCGCGAGTCCGGTCGGCCGAACGGGGAATTTCGATCAGCACGTTCGTTCTTGACACGCTGAATGCCGCGCCGTGGCGATGGTCACCGTGCTGGCCGTGATCCCACCGCGCCTCATTAAGTTATGTATAAGATATAATGAATTATAATATCTCCGTTAATTATCAAGATCCATTATTGGGGCATTATTTCGGCATTACCTTAATTAATTACACTTCAATTGATCAACGAAATATGACGCATGACTTGTAGTCAGTACGAAGTACCTTGTTTCGAAGTACCTTGTTTAATGTATACATTTTTAATTAGACTCGCATTTTCTCTGAACGAACGAACTCGTATATCTCGTGTAGATTCTATTCCAAATTCCTGATCTCTAAATCACAAGCAATTTGTACCTCCAATTATTGTGCAATCTCAGTTAAATTAAAGGAGAAATTACGATCTACAGAACTGGTTGTTCGATAAAGAACAAGTGAAACGGGATGTAAGATACATACGCGTGACGTGTCGGTAAAACTTCTGTGTAATCAATGGGAATGAGTACGGTAGAAAACGTGCCAACGGATATTAATCGCGTAAATTGCGTTAACGGGATAATCGCCGACAAATCCACAGATGCGCAGATTAACTCCACGTGGCGGTGGTAAATACATTTTACCACCGTAAATGGTGGTAAATATTATTTTACGGACCTTTCTTTCTCTTTCACTTTTACGACATACTGTTTACAGTTTAATGGAAATAAGAGTACGATCTCACGATTTTCCTGATACAGGAAGACCATTGGGATTGTGTTGAAAGTAAATGATTATTACTTCGTATAGGTAGGCCGAACAAGATGAATCAAACGCCATTTTGTAGAGGAAACTTGTCAATTTTATTACCATGTGTGTATGACAGAAACTACATAATATTTTAATAATGTAAATACATAAAAAAGAGACAAAAATTTCTTTGTACGCATAAATCCAATTGCTTTGTTCACATTGATGCACTTTTGCGTCAAAATAAAGACATGCCATAAATGGCATTGACGCACTAATGAGCACATCGTTTATTTTTTTATTGACTGGTCCGATTTTCGTAAAAATTAGTACTCTAAGGTTTTTGAAGTTATTAGGTAAATTGGAAAGTTCCGTCCATTTAGCGACAAGTAGCTATAGCTAGAACTGTCGTTAACCTCTAATGTCTAAACGAAGCTTAATAGTTTGTTTCGACATCTGTCAATAACATTCAGTACATAAAAGTATACGTTTGCATCAATAACATTGTTTTTCATTGCATCAAAAATGTCGAAATTTGACCCAATAAGCGTCATTTGCGCAAAGTGTTAATCTTTTGCCTCAATTGGAAGAAAACTGCAGCTGAAGCTCATCGAATGCTTATGATAGAAGTTTATGATGATAATGCTCCTTCCGATAAAACATGCAGAGAATTGTTTCGACGCTTTAAAATTGGTGATTTTTGTGTGGAGGACAAAGAGCGTTCTGGACGGCCAAGAGTATTCGAAGACGAAGAATTGCAGGCATTGGTGGACGAAGACCCATGTCAAACGCAAAAACAACTTGCAGAAGCATTAAATTGTACTCAATCTGTCATTTCCGATCGTTTGAAAGCCTTAGGAAAGGTTTACAAGGAAGGAAAATGGGTCCCGTATGAACTGAAGCCAAGAGACATTGAAAGGCGAAAAACCACCTGCGAAATTCTGCTTACTAAGCAACAAAGAAAGGGGTTTTTACATCGTATCATTACTGGGGATGAAAAATGGATTTATTTTGACAATCCCAAATGTCGAAAAACTATTTGCGATCCCGGCCAACCCTCAACATCGACGCCAAAACGGAATATCCACGGAAAGAAGGCAATGCTCTGTATTTGGTGGGATCAGAAGGGTGTGCTGTACCATGAGCTGTTGAAAAGTGGTCAAACAGTCACAGGGAATCTCTACAGAGAACAAATGATCCGTTTGAGCCGAGTATTGCATGAAAAACGACGAGAATATGAAACGAGACAGCATAAAGTGATTTTGCTTCATGACAACGCTCGGCCTCACGTCACCAAATCTGTCAAGGAAACGTTAGAAGCACTTCGCTGGGAAGGGTTACCCCATGCGGCTTATTCACCAGACTGTGTCCCTTCCGACTACCACTTGTCGACTTCCGGTCGATGACACACGCACTTGCTGAGGAATGCTTCAATTATTATGAAAACGTCGAAAAATGGGTCTCTGACTGGATAGCCTCCAAAGATGGGTCATTCTCTCGCCACGGAATTCGCTTGCTGACCGAAAGATGGGAAAAAGTCATCGCTAACGATGGACAATACTTTGATTGATGTACTTTTTCATTGTGTGTTTCGACATCTGTCGTTCTTCTTAAATAATGCCATATGTTTTGCAAGAAAACGGACGGAACTCTCCGATTGACCTAATACTAAATAAGAATTTGAGGTCAAAATACGACAATTCAAAAAGGCGGATCCAAAATGGCGGACAAAAAATAAAAATCTATCTGATTATTATAAAACTCGGTATCTGAGTTTTTCAGGTAATTAAATAAGAATTTAAAGTCAAATATGGGAAATCAAAATGACGGATTCGCTATTTTGAATTTTCATATTTCGATCTCAAATTCGTACTCAGTTATTCGAAAAACATTTTAATATCGACGTTTATAAAAATCAAGCATGACTTATATGTTGCCATTTTGGATCAGTTGATGCTATTTCTCAGTGCCAAGTGGTTAATGATGTTTTCAAAATGTTGTCCGTTGGAGTGAGTACAAAACTCCAATCGTTTTCGAAGACTTCGAAATACATGCCCAATACGGCTATAGAAATATTACGAATGCAGTTTCGAATGCTGTTTTTCAGTTTTCTTAGATGTTTTTTGGTTGTTCAACGTAATATATATCTTTAATGTAAAAATTACATGGGTTTAAATCGGGTGAATAGGGAGACCACTCCAGACTTCTATGAGCAAATTTTGGATATCCTAATCACCGATTACCATGTTGCCATAAATTTTATGCACTGATTCAGACACATCGCGAGTACGATGTGGGATCGCGCCATCTTGCGTAAGATGGAATTTTTTATCAATCTTCGTTTTTCGCAAAAGGAAGAATTTAATCTTCTATAATTCTTTGTAACTTTCACCGGTGACAGTTACTTCAAAAAATTGCAGGTGGATCCCTTTTATTAAAATAACGCGCGGAGACTTTTTGAGAGTGAAGAGGAATGGTAATTGACACATTCGGATTTTCTTCTCCCCAAAACCGATAATTTTGCATGTTGACGTAACCAAACGAAATCTTTAAAACCAATTACGATAGTCATTCTCTTAAGATAGCCTCCCTATATGTAGCATATAACTTTTTATGTGCTTGTACAGCGTTCTTTTCTTCACGAAAGTAATAAAGTAAAATATAGCGAAAATATTCTTCTTCAAAATTTTTTCTTCAAAACGACAAATGACTTGATCGATTCACACATTTTTTATTTCTAAATTTAATATGTCAGTTTACAATTTCAGATTCTAAAATAATTTTACGGTTTAGAGTAAAACTTGTTATTTAAAAGTGCGACTAACGACATCTATGTGTGAAATCGACAATCACTTTCTTTATAACCAAAACTTTACACGTTTTCTATGGTTTTTACATCCAACTGTTCATTTTTTATTATTTATAAACAAATAAAGTTAGAAAAAAGCAATTTAAGAAAAAGATTTAATTTCTTGGAGAGTATTTAAGATTAGAGGCTGAAAGTTTTACTGAATATTTTTGCATGCTAGATTTTTTATAAACAAATTGCTTGAATGCATTTTGTAAATCTGGCATGAAATTCGTAAAAAACATAGGAAATAAAAGTTTGCTTGTAATTGTAATATTAATATTGTAAAAAAGTAGACCTTAAAATTCAAATATGTGCCATTTCGTTTAGAAGCAAAATTTTTGAAAATGGCTATGATGCTGCCTGCGTTTTTTAACACGTTAAGCGCGGCGTCGGTCCCTAGGGACTAGAGTTTCCAATCCCGGATACAATTTAGGATCCCGGGATTTCGGGATTTTTTGGATTCCATCCCGGGATCCCGGGACTAGTCCCGAGATTATATATATGTAAAGAAAAAAACAAGGAATATTTTAAACAAATAATAGAATTATTTTATTTATAGAACGTTCATAGACTATTATGAACATTATGACAAACAAAAAGTAAAATTTCAGTAAAAATGAACGCAACTTACATTAACGATTGCACAAAAACCGTTACAATTAAAAATTAAAGTTTTTGTAATAAAAATAAAAATAATTATTTCTTCTTTTTCACATTGGAAAAGCGACTTTAAAAATAATAAAACATAAATTTTGTTAAAAAATATCTGATCGAGGATCCCGGATTCAAGTCTGTGTTGCGCCAGTTTATCCGCGAAATTTAAAATAGAAAACTCCTTTAATATTTAAAACAAATAAAAATAATACATGGAATTAAATTTAAAATATAAACACACTTCTCTAGCAAATGCTCTAAAACATCAGTAATAAGTAATAATTATTAAAGTAAAATTCTTGTAAAACGTAAGTATTATATAGACACTAAGCATTAAATTTTGAAATCCCGAAATCCCGGGATTTGTGATGTTGAATCCCGAGTATTTTCGGGAACAAAAATTTGGCCGGGATCCCGGGATCCAGAATCCCGGGATTGGAATCTCTACCGGGACTGACAGTGAACTTTCCGTTTAGGCGGCGTCGCTCCCTGGGACCGGCAGTGTCAAAGTTAAAAATAACTCACTCGATGAATCGCTATCTCCTCCCTTTCCTCTCAACATTTTCGGTATTATGGGTAGTAAATTTTTTTTGAAAAAATAACCGTAAAAATCACTTTATAAAACACAACGAACTAAAATTCTCTCTGCTCAAAGAACCTTTACACTTCCGTGGACTTTTTTCTAACTGATCGTCTTTTGGAGGTCGTTTTCTTATCGTTCTCCATCTGATTATCTTTTGTTTATACTTTGTATACTTCTATATTGGCGGCGCCATTACCATGGCCCAAACGGAAAGTGAAGTAAAATCGTCACCGCGATATGTGTGTATCTTCTGTTTATACTATGTAACCCAACACTCGTCGAGTGGTCGCAGCACTGAACGGAAAACTTAGCAAAATCGGCTCCGCGCTTAACGTGCTAATGACTAAGAATTTCACAGAAATCCATTAGGTTAGAAAAAATGTGTCGCTCAAAGAGTTAATTCGAATTAGTCACCGTCGGTGATTCACGGTGAGGAACTTTGATGTATGGAGCGGCGACCTACGTGCTATTTTTAATTGAGGAAACAATTTATGCGAGCAAATAAAACCGATTGGTAATAAAAAGGATGCGAAGCGCAGCACACGATGATCATTAGAACGTCCTCGAGTATCTTTACGACCATCTTCGGCCGCGATCGTTCGTCGGAAGAGGAAGGAAATCTAATGTGTGTTTTTTTTGTATTAAAGGAAAGAGAGAGAGAGAGAGAAAAGAAAAAAGGAGCAAAATTATTACTTCAAATAAGTACCTTCGTTGTGCACGCAGGTGACACGACACCGGCGCGGTTCGGTTCCACTCGCAGTACTCGGATCGTAAGGTGGATTTATGGCGCCAAGTACGAGCGCGAAGTTTCGTCGCGCGCAATTTGCGAGATTACGGAAATTTCCGTGTCGTGCGTAAATAACCTCGACTCCCGCGCGGCTCTCTCCCCTTCTCCCGAGATGCGACGAATTCGATCTTCAGTTTGGTCCCTGCGAGTCTGCGCGAGCGCGCGTTCATTTACGCGGCCTTTATTTATTATGATGGAATCCCGCGGTGCGCCGGACGATTATTAGCCGATCGGCCGTACAATTATGCACGTATTAAAATTTATGAGAGGACATCAACTGGGGAGATCGAGCGTTATCATCGACGTTTATCGGGGGGATTCATCTTTCGCCGGGTATGCGGTTGAGAGATATTAATGCGTCGAATGCGTAACGCGCGCGTCTCGGATGGGATATTATTCGACTTGGCAGATATTATCGGAGACATATCGGCGATATATCCCACGCGTGTTACATCGCCGAATATCGTGACTTATTTCGCCGATGAAATTTTTGGTAAATATTAGGGTTGTAACGAATATTCGCTTTCGCTATCGCAACTAATTACGCGAGAGTTTTAGCGGAAGATTTTATCCAACCCGCGGGATTCGCAGCTTTGCTGGATAGGACACACTGGATGGCGGGGGAGTGCAGTTTGTGATTTATTCATTGTATTCATTTTGAATATAATTAGATAAATCTGAAGAAAGAAAGAAGTACCTGAAAGTCTGATATAGCGGAATTCTTAATCAGAAGTAAAAACCAAAAGCTTTATTTTATTTTGAATTGATAGAAAAAGTTATATTAAGTCATTTTGATTTATGGTTTTAAATTATTTTTTTTAATTAATAGAAAATATTTATTTTGTTTTACTAATTTTGTTAGAAAGTTAGTTGTGAAATAAACTTATCTTTTCTTTATGACATACCTGATATCTCTGTGTTACATTGCAAAAATATATTTTATTTATTGTATTTTATCTAATTAAAATAAAATAATAACAATGTCCAAAATCGGGACATAAGACGTCTTTAAGACGTCTTAAGATGTCATATAAAACGACTTAAAGACGTCTTAAAGACGTTTTATGTCTCGATTTTTTTCTCAGTGCATGTCACACCTGCGTGCGACCATTTCAAAAAATATGACAAATAAGTCATCTCGTCCCGTTTCCCCTTTTTCTTCTCTCAGAGCTCCCAGCTTCTTACTCCCAGCTTTTCCACAAGTTCTTGTTGTGTTTGTGTATTTTCACTCAGTAGATTTTACAACTCTTCGTCTTCAAATTGTTTTAGCTGACCGGAGCGTTTGGTCGTGAAGGTCAAAATCTCCACTTGGAAAACATTCAAACTAGTTTCGGCATGTGCAATCAATCACAATATTTTCACCACAACATAACACAAATCATTTTGGCTGCTTCAGAAGCGGTTTTGTTTAAATGAAATGCGAAGCGTGTCGAACATGCTCTTTGTTAATAGCGATCGTGAACATTACTGATTGTTTGAGGTTATGTGCATCAGACACCAAACCATTTGTCATTTTGAAAAATTAAATGTCAACAGTTTAAAACCGCAAAAGAGCAGGAGAATATTTCAGTTTCAAATTTTGTTCTGAGCTATGCAAATTTCATCGGAAAGAATTAGACCTGATAATTCTCCCTAATTTCTTTTCTTCTTTGCATCCCTACGATTCTACCTAGTATGCCACTTTGCACCAAACAATGAAATAGGCTCCATCTCCTATCGAGTCGCTGCAAATTCTTTCTCCCAACTTCCTTCGTTGGCGGACATTCCATCTCCTCTCTCGTCACTTCACTTAACGCTTCAATTATTAGGCGATAAAAATGCTTTGCGCTCAGAGTGATCTTGACAATGGAATTAATTAAATTATAAACAAGATGCTTTCTTGAGGATTCGTGGAGTTGCTAAATCTAAATTCGATGTCAAAATTTCCAAAGTTCAAAGTAGCGAACTCAATACGGCGAGCCAAATATCCAAAAACTCGTTCGATTTTCATAAAAATTTTTATTTCGAATTTCTTGAAACTGCTACTTTGAATTCGTGAATTTTTATTTCGAATTTGAAATCAATCAACCTATCTTCGTAAACCTTCGAATTCTAATTTTTATGCAAATCAAATGATTTAAAAAATTTTTGTCCCGCCATATTAGATCCGCCATTGTGAATTCCGCAATTTTCACCTCGAATTTGAAATCAGCGAGCCCAGAAACACATAAGTATAACATCCTACTTCAATTGTTCCGTTACAAGTATATTTTCTTTTCTGGAATGCGCGGATATTTCATTAACAGTTCGGGCCACTTTCCTTCCCACGGATATTCCCGTCGTTAGCAGCTAAGGGCTTAATGCGCTCGTTACAATTACCTCCCCTATCAAACGCGAGACCTAGATACTGAGAAGTCCGCGCGCCTCTTCTATTCTCTTTTCCCCGGCGAACGGTAAGTTACAGCGTGCGGGAATCCCGCGAGCGCCGCTTTACATTAAACGCGCAATTATGCGGCGCGCATATTAAAATCGCCGGGACGCCGCGGGGAGCGCGCGCGCGCGCGGGGCCGCCGGCGTAAAAAAGACCCGGCCGAGCGGCAATTATCACCGGTCGCGTATCGGAAGAATGCAGCGCGCAATGGGCTTGGTCCCGGAGCGGCGGAGCCCGAAGAGTGCAAATAAGGACAGCGGAATGCGCAAGCGCGGGGCGTAATAATCGACGTTTAACTACCACCTGCGTTACCATTATCTGCCCGTAATTCGGCCTGAAATCGCGATTGTTCGTAACCGATTCCTAGCCCGCCGCCCCCCTCCCCCTCCCCCCTCGCCGCGCTTTGCATGCCTGAGAGAGGGAGAGAGAGAGAGAGAGAGATAGAGAGAGAGAGAGAGAACGCAGCGAGCACACTCGGGCGGCGCGTTCAGCTAACAGCCAGGAGGAGAGAGAGCGTATTTTCAACCGCGCCACCACCTTTGCCCGATCCGGCGTCTGCCGGCGGGCACAATGGCTCGTTACGCGACGCGTTTCTTTTCGTGCCGTTTTTCCGCGGCTCTCGCAGCGCGCGATCATCATTCCTGCCTCGGAATGGTCATCCGGGACGAGGGCGCGCGCTGAGTTCATCGCCGTCATTCCCGTCGATTATTTCGTCAACCCGAGCTAACGTCGCGCGGAGCTCTTCCCTCCCTCTCTCTTTCTCATGGTAATCGTTAGCCTCGTCTCTTTGTGTGGCAGCGGCAAAATGGCGGATCTAATATGACAGAGCAAAAATCTTTTTAATCGGCCAATTCGCGCAAAAATTAGAATTCAAAGAATTTCGAAACCGTTGATTTCAAATTCGAAATAAAAATTCACGAATTCAAAGTGGCAGTTTCAAACATACTCACCACCTTTGTCGCTTTTATGTTTAGAATGTATATATATACATATAATTTACTTATACAAAAATTCTTATTCTTCGTTGTAAATCTTTTGTCGTAGGTGGCGCTTGAATACGTGAAGCTTGCGCTAGCGTGAGCCCAGAGTAAAGGCCGAGTAAAGCAGTAAGCAAATCGACCAATCACAATCGAAATTTAAGGACGCCATTTTAAAACTTACGAGAATAATTGATCGTGATTGGTCAGTTTCTTTACTGCTTACGTCTTACTGCTTACGTTCATTTGTGTGTGATGGCCTTTAGACAAAATTTTGTAAAAAGAATTGATAAATGTGAGTCAACAGTTCGAATATGTAATATAGTAAAAAATGTGAAAAACTATGAAGTCTTTTATTTAATTTATGATTTTATCACTTTAGTTTGAATGCACTTTACTATAAAGTTTAAATGTTTATAACTTTGATAGAATTATTTTTTAAAGAAATATTTCAGATAAAGTCGGATAAAGTTTACTTGTTTCTTATCGTAGAATCCAAATATGTAACATTTTATGGGAGATCCCATTTGAAATTACGAAGTTATCCCTCACTTTCAAGGGAAGGCGGAGCAGACTGTTGTTTATACATATAGTTAGAGAGACTTCTCGAATACATGAAACTGTCATCAACAATTTTTTGACAATATTTTTAGAATTTTTGGTTTGTTATACTTTACGTGGGCCACCCTGTATATTATGTACTTTATATTTTATAGTTTAATGAAAATATATATAATCTAACATTTTCCTGATGTATTAATACTTTACACGTTTCCCATACTTTTTACATCCGATTGTTCATTTTCAATTATTTATAAACAAATAAAATTATGAAAAAGCGATTTAAAAAAAAAATGTATTTCTTAAAAAGCGTTTGAAATTAAAAGTATCGTTGAATATTCTTCATGAATCAAAATCTAATATATATTTTCTCCACAATTTTTCGCACGCTGGATTTTTTTATAAACAAATTGTTTATCAACAAATTTTTATACACAAATTTTATAAATAAATAAACAAATTGATAAACAAACTTGAATGAATTTTGCAAATCCCATGTGAGATTTGTAATTAACGATCTAAAAATCTTTTATATCGTCTATCTAAGTTATATTTATTCAGTCTTACATCTTAATTTACCCCTATATCACAGGCATATTGTATCTGCCATTTTGAATTTATGAAATCTGACTTCAAATTTGCAATTAACGACTCAAAAACTATAGCAAGATTTCACATAAATCCATCAGAAATCTATAAAAAAAAATGTGCTACACAAAGTTTTAAACGTTGCTCAAGCGCATTTTGCACCGCTCGTTACGGGGTCTGGCTCAATTATTGCGAGGCAATCTGTTCCCGTCTTAATAATAGAAGTCCTGTCTACGATTTTCCCAGTCGTTCAGCCCACCAGCCGCGTTCGATCAGCGAAAAGGCGTCGTGTCGCAGATCTCGCAAGACGTGTCCCTTGAATCGTCTCGAGGCGAACTATCGACGTCGAAGACAACGACATTCTTGAGCGGCGCGTAATCGCATAATTCGCACGGCATTTTCCTCCACGCTGACGTGCGATGCAAATTCTCTTCCGAGCGCACCGAGTGGAAAGAAATTCATCGAAAGCGATTAAGTCGCGTCAAGTGAATTCTACTTCAGACTTGTGTGTGTCGAACTAACTAGTTAGGATCGAAAGACTTGGATAGCTTTCAGAATGGGAGCATTTGGATTTTGTTTAAAATAATCCTTAATTTCTTCAATATTATCTCCTACAACTACAGACACAGAAAGATCTGGCAGATCGTATCTACGGTCTTGCATAGTTCAGTATTGCATAAAATTATGGATAATTCTGTTAAAAATAACACAAAAAATTATCTTAATGCAGATTTATTGCCAAAAAATGGAGTGACCAGTAACGCCGAAGTTCAAATAATTGATGAATTCTAACCTCTTCAGTGTGTTTTCGCTCGTGATTTTATGTGTTCCGTATTTCCTATAAGCAATCCCCTATAAGCATTAGATATTTTTCCTCTAAAAAAGAAGCGCTCAATAAGATTAGATGTTTTTTTCCATCGTCAGATTACTCATTTTAACGCGCGCAGACTTGCTTTTATTACACCAGAATAAAACTGCGGACTCTCAGGCAAACGACCATTAACCTTAACCCTTTGCTGCAAATTAACATATATGTGACCTTCTTAGTCATCGTTTAATGTCTTTCAAATTTTAGGTTAAAGGTTTCTTGTCATGTAATAAGTCTTTACGGGATCCTCGGATATTGTTCTATGCATACATCATGTCGTACAACTATTATTTTGCATTAGTTATTTATTATACACAAAATAATTACAGAAATATTCTTCTTTCTTTTGAAAATCGTTTTTGGAAAAATTTGGTAATAAACATGTATGAAAAAATGTGTATATTTATATATTTTTTGGTCGCTGATTATAAATCCGTTGTCAGATTTTCGAAATTCAAAATGGTGGACCGTAAATTAAAAGTTTCTCCATGAAATTTGATATCTAGGAGTTTTTTTAGGTCTACGATTGTAAATCCGACATCACTCTCATTTTTAATCTTGTATTTTTGACATCGGATTCATAATCAGCGACCCCAAAAACCCCCGAGTGACAAGTTTCAAGCGGATCCAGTTGACTTTGAAAATTCCATCCGCCATATTGGATCCGCCATTTTGAATCTTATATTTTTGACACTAGATTTGACTACTCAGCGACCCCAGAAACCCGGGTAACAAGTTTCACAAAATTATATGTATTAGAAAAAACGTGCAACAAAGAGTTAAGAACCGTTCCAAAGTCATAGAGGAAAGAACCAATCGTTTAGTTTCAGCAACTTCCCGTGAGACGCCCTGTATTTTCTCTTTAACTTCGATAGTACGTATTACGTATTCCGAGCTTCAGTGATGTAATATGCTTAATAGCATTATTATTCCTTAATAGGAATAAAAGTATGTTTTTTGCATTTTAACAAACTATCGCCATCTTACCTAAGTTTGCCCTATAAGTTGCACAAATGAAACTGCACGTTCCAGTTTCATTTTCTTTCCACTTGACTGCATTTTGCAGCTTAAATCCCCGCATTCGATTTTTCTGTCTAACTCGATTGAACAATTCAACGGAATATTTGTTTTCATTTGCGTAAACGAGAGCCTGATTTCCTTTCGGAAAGGCATCGTCGTCGGTGTCCGATTCCATCTGAGATTCCTTTCTCCCTGTCTCTGCCGCCGCATGATGCGAAGCGAAAAGATAATCGCGTTTACGGGCGATTACGAGGACGTGCGATAAGATTTTGCGAGTGGGAATAGATTAAGCTGCCTCTCTGCGATGCAGACACTTCGCCACGTAGCGCAGCCGCGAACTATGACTAATAGCTTTCGTTGCGTTATTTATGGCGAAGCGGCGATTACTTCCTATGCGCCGGCGATCGAGAAACGTCCGCGGCTTTCGCGATCGATCGATCGTGGCGAAACGACTTCTTTCCAGTCTCCGGCACCTGAAGGGGTCGTCCATCATCACCTGCGTGATGATGGAGTCAATGGGCTAATAGATGTGTCACTAGACCACACAAGCGACGCATTTGTCTTTCACGTCGCGCTTGCATCGACGATCGACGAATACGGAGAGAGAGAGAGAGAGAGAGAGAGAGAGAGAGAGAGAGAGAGAGAGAGAGAGAGAGAGAGAGGGAGAGGGAGAGAGAAAGAGGGAGAGACAACTTCAGTATTTTATCTCGAATTAGAAATCGTGTAATGACGAAAGAGACGACCATGGGGCTCAGCGAGATGGTAGTCTGGCCTATTCCTTCTTCCGGGAATCTTAAATAATTATTAGGTCTCTGTACAAGTTCCTGCGATTATTTTTGGTGACTTAGTTTATGTATATGAAAGAAATAATACGTAGGGGAAATATATTTGCCGATATTGTACCGGCTCCTAAATTGTACCATTTATATTTTTTATATGTCATAAAATCTTAAAGTCTAGCAAGGTGCCATTTGCATATTATGCAAAGTTCATCTATTGCTATAAAGTTAATAGAGGGAAATAAATATTTATGCACAAAAGCTGATAAAAAAAGCAAATAAAGATTTTATTTAGTTTTAGAAGCAAGTTTTACCCATTTTTACACAAGGCATTTCGAAACTTTCAAAAGGTGCGTTAATTTAGCTGCTCGTCATTTTTACACTACATTAAAATTGATGTATTTGCATGACATAGTTTGGACATAACCTTACTTTGTGTGTACTTTGCTGCCATAATTTGAAAAACGCGACTAGTCTCTCTAATCTATTGGTTGCCTATATTGTACCGCTACAAAAAAATTTCCAAAGAAAACTACATCTATAATTATTGTTCTTAAAGTCTATGGAAAGCAATTTACTTTTTTCTTTTGTGAAACCTATATTTATTTTTTGTTTCAGTTGAGAAACAGCTTTTTGTTTAATGGTTGTATATTTCTTAATTAAACTTTTAAAAACAAAAATGAATCAGATTACTCATTATTTTAATTCTGCAATTTTTATTTCGAGGATGTAATAGATAAATTCTGCAATTTTTAATTATTTGCTCAAAGAATGATTTTATAAATATAAAGTCAAAATTTATGTAAAATAAACATATAAAAATTGATATAATTTTAATAATTATTATATATAATTTAAATATAATTTTAATAATTATTTTAATAAGTAATTTTAATGTTTATTTTTATAATTAGAAAATATTTTTTTATATAAGCTGTAATTTTAATTAATTTCTTAATTAACTTCCTAAAAGTAAAAAATATTTTATTTTTGTAATTCTAATGTTTATATTTTTTAATTAAAAATATTTTTGTTTGGTTTTTTATACATACTGTAATTTCAATTCAACACGTACTTATTTAAATTGTTTGTATTTTTTTTCATCTTCTCATAGTTTATAAATTAATTGCATCGGTACGATAAAGCAAACACGATGCAATTTAGGAAACTTTGTAGTACAATTTAAGCAACTAATTGCCAGAACTTTATCACTTGCAGAGATTTTAAGAAAAATATCTACAGAAGATGTGCAAAAATCTCAAAAAATTATAAAATGTTACAAATAGATCAAGGATAACTTCCAAATAGTTTTTATTCCATTTTTGTTAAATATTTGCAAAAAGATAGTTGGAAACTGGCCCAATATAAGTAATCTTCTTCTACATGTTTAATCAAAATATTTTCCCTTGCTTACTACAATTGTAAATTATTTTTCAAGCAACAAATAAATTTCTGATTGAAAAATGACATCTTTTGATGCGATACCATTTGTATCTTATTTCTAAATCGCAAACCGCAGAGATGATTCTGTATTAACCGAAATAGGAAATATCGAAATAAAAATTGGAAAAAGCGAAGTCTGGACTACACACCGAGTGTGGTAGATAGAACTGCCCACTCAAGCTCTAGTAAGGTGTCTTTAATCACAGAAGCAACATGTGGCCGAGTATTGTTGTGGAGCAAGATGACTTTTAAATTGCCTTTCCTTCCTTCTTCACGTTATGTTTTTCTGAATTTCTTCATTCAATCGGTACAACAATTGGCGACTGTAACGCTCTGTAATAATCGTTTCATCAGATTTAAGTAGTTCATAACAGAGCACGCTCTTCTGGTCTCATCAAATACGGAGAAGAATGTTCGCGAATATTGCGCTTTGGTGTCGAAGGTTGTTCTAAATATAACCATTCCTTTTTGCGTTTAAGGTTATCGTAACAAATCCATTTCTCATCGCCAGTTATTATGTTCCATAAAAACTGTTCCTTTTTGTCGAGCAAGCAGTGAAATGCAGGTGTTGAGCTCGTGTTGAGCCGATAACTCGTTCGAATAGTTGCCGTGGAACCCATTTCCCTCCTTTCTGGATCCTTCCTAATGTATGTAAACGTCGAAGTACACTCATGTGATTAACGGAAAACTGCAAGTTGCAAGTTCCACAAACGACTGAGCTGCATTTCTGGCAAGTAGAGCTTTCAAGTTCTCGTCTTTTATCTCTTGAGGCCGTTCAGAGCGAGGTTTGTCATTAACGTCGAAATTTCCACTTCGAAACCTTTGGGATCAGAATTGGCATGTACTTTCAGATAGAATATGCTCATAATAAGTCTCGCAAATAATTCTGCTTGTTTCAGCGGCACTATTCTCGCGGTAAAAATAATACAGTATACAGTGTCGGATACTCACCTTTTTCATCTTCATTTTCAATTAAATTAAAAATGTGTTTAAGTAAATAAATATAACCTGTCATATAGGCCGTATTCCACTACGGGTTACGGACTTGGTTGAGGTTACGGTTAACAGTAGTGGATTGGCCGATTATACTACACGTGAACTTTTCTCGCAACCTTACTGGATAATTTTACAGCGAAGGAGTCAAAAATAGACTCGGGTCTAAATTATAACTCCTAGCAACCTAGCCAGCGAATTGCTTTGCTAATTGGTAGATTCCCAATCGTAATCTCAACCGCAACCAAGTCTATAACCTGTAATATGGCCTAAGCTCGAGTGCAGGTTAACCAACAGTATTAACGTGAAACATAAACTAGTTGAAAAGACCTAATATTAGGCATATAAATTAATTCGTGGCAAACTTGTGCAGCTTATGCAAGCGATTGGAAGTCGCTTCCCAAGTAGAACAGCAAATCATGATGATATGAAAATAATGAGAAAATAGCTGAATCATGATGAAAACATAAGTTTTCCTCATAATTTTGACATCGTTCTGGCGTTATCGTGATTTTCTGTTCCGCCCAAGTAATTGGATGACACTAAGTCGTTCGGAAAGCTTCTGTTTGGATTTTCTTGCGATAATTGAGTCGATTCCTTAGTCTTAGCATTTTTTTAGTTGAAATCCAAAAGAATGCAGTCTGAATGCTGCTTATCGGATGACATTATGCTCGACACTGTTTTGTGCGGTTATGTCGTCAGCAGCGATCAGTTTGTATGGCGTTTTTTCTTTCATTTTAAGGGTTGGCACTCCGAAATCCCAATGCGACGAGTAGAAGATTTGTATTTAAAATAAAATTACAGTTGATTGACTGATTAAGAGCCACAGATTAATTTGTATGTCTGATGATTGCACAAGTGGTGATCAAGAAAAAAAACTTTACCCAGTTCGTTGCCGTTTCAGGCATCAAAGGGCGGCACAGTCCGTACAGTGTTCGAGCTTCAAGTTCGATCGAATCTGCGGGGTTAATCTTGCGAAGGATCAAAATGTCGAGAGTCGAGATCCGAAACACAGAGATAGGAACTTCCGTGTTGATTCAATATGGAGGCTTAAGGGCGATATTCGAGCGGAAGCAGTACTCGCGACAAAGCAACACATGCAAAGTCGTGAATTTGCAAATTGAACATGTGTAACGAGTCCTTGGCACATTAGTCCCCCGCGAGTCGCGATTAATTGCCGGAGCTGCCGGGGATAGTCGGTAAATGGACGAAGAGACGAGTCAAGCCGGACTTTTCGCGGCGGCCAAGTTGGTCCATATCGCGTGTGTCGCTGCGAGCTCGCTTGATTTATGCGAGCCTCGCGCGTAGCCTCGATGATCAAGGCTAGACGATACGATACGACTCGATAGCACGAATCGAAATCGCGAAGAGCGAATGATTGCGGAGAGAGAGGGGTAAGGGGGGGAGGAGACGTGGGGAAGAGGAGACCTCTGAAGTGCGCATTGCTGCGGGTCTTCCCTTCGCTTCGTGTCTCTTCGACTCGTAACTTCTTCATCGTCCCCCTCGTCCGCCACCTTCGTTTCTTCTTCTTCTTCTTCTTCTTCTTCTCGTTGTCTTTTTCTCCCGCTTGAATCTCTTCTCCATCGCGCGCGAGATTCAGGATTCCCCGAATTCGAGAAACTGGTTCCGCGACTCCTCGCGATTCGACGGGCAAGGCACAAATGACCGACATTTGTTATGTCTCTGTCATTTGTTGTCCTGATCTAATTGACCAGCCGGTCATGTAGAGGATTGTTCTAACGCTATGTCTGGCGAGAAAATTCAACGGATTTTACATCTCGAGGAAGACCGTCCGAGTCTTTCATGTCTACGAGTTACGTAGTTTTAGAATGGATGCGAAGTTGTATACCAGCCTGCGAAAATTTATTTCTTTATTCCTCACTTAAGGCTTAATAATTTGCTTAATAATTAATAAGCACTTAATAATTTGGAAGCTCTGGCAGCAGCAATATGCTTATTTAAAAAGTTAACTGCAATTGCTAAAGCTAAAGTGACGCAAAAAATGTACAGATTTATTAACTTTGTAATCACCCACATTCAGGTGACTATAGAGTGAAAATTATTAAGTGCACAAGCATTAGATGCGTGCAAAAAAGATCACGCTCGATTTCGCTGAATGGCATCAGGAGAGTTGTATGATTGTTCTTGATTAGATTGAGAGTTGTATGACCGTTATTGATTATTATTGATAAATACGTATTGTACATCGTTGGAAAAGTGACATGTTCAATCGTTATTTAAGAGAAAGACTCGCGTGCTTTGATTGAATTTACGTTGTGAAAACAAATTTTGAAAATTAACGCAGGAAAGGTGCACTTACGGCATGCTTTATGAGTTTGGGGAAGGGGGGAGTGGTGTAACAGTTGGAACTGCCGTAAAAGGCATTCAAGATGTCTATCTGGGCCATGCATCAGCAATTCAATCTGTTGAGAACATTGGTTTGCGAAATTTGGACCTGGTGATTTCCACCTTGACGACCAGCCCAAATCTAGTCGAATTTTTGGCATAGATGATGATATTGCAAGCAATTTAGTACGAAATAATTCACGAATTTCAACAGAAGAAGTTGTTGAGATACTCAACACTGACAGATCGACTGCATTTCGGCATTTGAAAAAGATTGGGAACTTTGAAGTTCGATATGTGGATGCCGCAATCGATGTGCTAACCGAAGCGAACAGATTGGATCGAGTTTTCTTTGCTTGACCGACTAAATAAAAAGTCGTTTTTAGAGAATTGGTGACTAGCAATAAAAAATGGTCTCTGTTTCAACAATGTTCAACGCAAACGCACTTAGAAACAAGCAAGTGAGCGTGCAAAACTCATAGCAAGAGTCAATTGCATCCTGAGAAGGTGATGCTTTCTGTTTGGTGGGATTACAAAACAATAATATATTTTAAGTTTCTTCCCGTTGGTCAAACGATTAAATCTGACAAGTATTGTCAATAATTAGACAATTTAAAAGCAACAATCCAGGGGAAGCGTCCAATTCTGGCCAATCGTAAGAGAGTCGTCTTTCACTATGCAACGCAAAACTATATACACTGTAAAACAGACCTTACACAAACTAAAAGAACCGAAATCGCATCACCAGACCAGATCATTTGTTTCGAACATTGCAAAATGATTTGAACGGAAAAAAATTCGCATCTTTGGAAGCCGTCGAAAACTACTTTCCACCCTTTTCCAACGCAAAACCAAGGTCGTTTTAGGATCAACGCATTCGTACGCTAGAATATTGGGAAAGAATTGTAGAAAACGACGGCTATTACATCATTGATTAATAAAAAAAAATTTACATGGCAAATTACTGCTTAAGTTTTGATGAGAAATTGGGCACGAACTTTTGCGCTCACGCAGTATAATTTTAAATAAAAATTATTAGATATAGAATATAACTTCATATTGGTAATTGCTAAGTTGGGCTAGCCAACTGCTTTGTGCACCCGCTTATGAATCTAAAAATTACATCCGCTCTAGAATTAAATAAAACACGACAATGTCGACAAACGCGATCGTGTTATATCACGTCAACATAAATACAAACATAATATCCCGGGTTAAATAAGAAGAGAAGAAGATAGTATTATGGTCCTTACAGGTATTACAGTTACTCTTAATATCTTCATTATTAGATAGCGAATTCCAGTTATTAGTTATGGAATCAATTGTTTAGTGATTCGCCATTAGCGTAGTGACGCTAATATATCAATATACGACAGCTAACACTTTTTATAATGCATTTTTACTTTCGAACATTTCGAAATGTTTTCCAAGGTACATTTTACCACTTAATTTCATGTTTCTTCATTATGTTTAAACTTGAGCGTATTATCATGGATATAGGTGTAATTGAATATTTTGTTTGTTACTTGACATTTTATCCGGCTGTACGTCTTCCAAGTTATGCAAAATTAAATGAAATGGCATTTTGCTAATGTGAGTCCATAAGAATGCTGATAAATATTGTTCTCTCTTTTTCGAGACTTTTATACCAAAGTAATTATAATTCGATAAGTCGAATCTAATCTGTAGTCCATTGTTGCATTTATGTTCGCACTACACTGCCGTTTTTCTGGCAAATATTTCCTAACAAGTCAGTAGTATCCACATTAAAAATTTGCAGTTAAAAATTCATTATTGTTCCCCTCTTAGAGTTTAATTTTAATAAATATATATTCTCTAGTTAAACACTTTATTTTATTTTATATAAAATCAATTTCTTATATTAGTTTTAGTGGCAGGTTACATTATCATCATTTTCTCCCCCATTTTCTCGCTAATCCATCATGCTATGTTGTCACATTTTTATAAATAACATCCCAACATAACATAACGTCCCAAGTGACAAACATTACGTAAATTTGAGTCTATAATCGATTAAACAACACAAATGTGACAAACGTAGGGACAAACGTGGAAAAATGCGCCACATAAAGGGTTGAATCTTCTTTAAATCATCTCAGAAGGAAATTTCTACATCAAGATCATCACCAGCGATTTAAAAAAGAATTTGCAAGGAGCTCTACTTCGATTTAGAATAAAATTGAAAGGAATAATTATTCCATACCCCGGAAATTACACGTCGTCCTGATCAGAGAGTGAGCAAAGAGCAAAAATTCACTAAATACAGCGATTAAAAGCAGCGATTTTTAAAAGGAAAATTTAATTTCTTGTGAAGTATTTAAGATTGAAGGCTAAAAATTCTACTGAATATTTTCTACATATTAAAATATAATATACATTTTTTTCCAAAGTTTTTAGCACGCTAGATTTTCTGTATCAATTTTAGTGGGAGGCCACATTACCACCCTATTTTCTCGCCAACCCATTACGCTGCGTTTTTTATAAATGCCACATTTTTTATAAATAACATCCCAAGTGACAAACATTACGTAAATTTGAGTCTATAATCGATTAAGCAACACAAATGTGACAAATGTAATCATTCAGTTCTCACTTTAAAATATCTCTCATTGACAAAGTTATTGTACAAAATGTGAATGGAGGACCATAATACCACTTTCTCCTCTATCCATTATCGGCGCAGCCGATTTACGCGGAACTTAACGGTAAAGATTGGATTTTCCTCATCTTCGCTCTAGCGAGACACAATCCCGCAAACGAAGCGCAAAAGCAATGCGCGTAATACTTCTCCATGCGTATTCTACATACATACCTATACATACCGTCACCGTATCACCGCGGTAGCCGCGGAATCGAAATTTTCCCACGGAACGTTGTATAAATCGTCGCTCTATCCATGTTTATTTTGCGCCGGTTATCTTCCCCGAGAGCGCGATCGCGACTGCGTTTTAATTAGTTGTAAACGCGAGCGCAACGGCGTATTTATTCGCACTGTTGCTGCTGCTTCTGTCCTCCCCTCCCCTTCCCTCCCCGCCGTCACTCGCAACGTGTATTCGCCGCGTAACCGCGGCGGCTGCGGTTTGCGACAAACCAGATTCTTCATGGTTAACTTGCAGATCTCGCAGCGCGGCCGGTTTTCACTGTTGACATTATCACACCGCTGCGCCGCGCGGGCGCTCGTCTCTCTTCCCTCTTCCTCACTCCCCCGCCCCTCTCTCTCCCTCTCTCTGTCTCTCTCTCTCTCTCTCTCTCTCTGTCCCACATGTACCAGAACAGTAAGAGTGTGCAGATAGAAGTATGCTGCACTGTACGTCTATTATACCGTGCGGGACTTATCGCTTGTCAAATCGTCTTTATCGATGCCGGTGCGAATCGCCGAGAGAAAGAGAGAGAGAGAGAGAGAGAGGGGGGCGAGGATAGAGGGGATAGAGGGAGAATGTTGCCTGAGCGCTATCAAATAAATGACTTTGTATACACGCTCTTCGTGTATCTGCCAATTATCCTCGCCGAATTAATTGATAGGCCGATCATACCGGCGTGTTATCGTCTCTCTCTCTCTCTCTTAGCGAAATAGATAGAGCTTATGCTCCTATTTTCTTACCTAATTATTTTCATTGCCCTCGGGCGTGCTGGCGGAATGGCAAAAACGTGCTGTCAACGACGATCAGACGGCGTATAAGAAGATTCTCCCGGACGATCGATCCGGCGCACGTTGCTTCTTTTGCGTGCGCGGAGCGCGCATTTTATGTACGGCTCTGATGACCGCGCGACGATTCCGACGCGCGATGACGCAGCGGCATTTCGCGCGAGCCGCCGTAATTCCCGCGCTGCGGGATTATTAATCGCTCCAGTCGAAAACGTCGCGGTCGAACGTCGAGTCCGCCGAAAGATCCGCTCGATCATGCGCTTCCCCGTTTTCTAGGTATTATTAAAATGGTTATATCTAGAGCAAAAGATTTCATGGAAATTTGTTGTAATTATGAGGAAGTTGAATTAGTTCGGGTCCTTAGCAACAGATGGCTTTAGTAACAAGTTAATGGTTGGTACGAATATTGAAATCTGGCAACACTGAAAGATTTCACATTTCTCTGTAACACATGACAGTTTGTGCGCCACTGTTAATAATAGTTTTGTTGTTTATACGCGTCTAAAATGGATCGTATGAAATTGCATTTCCGACATTTATATAGATATTAATCCTTTTTGTTTGATTTGAGAAAATCAATCATCAAATATAAAAAAAATTAATTATATAGATATTAATCCTTTTTGTTTGATTTGAGAAAATCAATAACTGAAGCTCATGAAATGCTTGTTACAACTTATGATGATCAAGCTCCGTCGTATTCCAATTGTAAATTTCGGTTTCAACGATTCAAAAGTGGTGATTTCAGCTTGGATGACAAAGAACGTAACCTGGACAACCAAAAATATTCGAAGATTCGGAATTGCAAGCATTATTGAATGAAAACACTGCTCAAACGAGAAAACAATTGGCTGGACAATTAGCTGAACGGCGATAAATCAACAATTTCTAACACCTACATGCCATGGGAAAAATTCAAAAGAAAGGCAAATGGATTCCACATGAATTTAGTGAAAGTGCTATTACAAATCGTCTGAATATCGCCGTGTCTTTGCTTGTCAGAAAGAAAAAAAAAAGAGTTTTTTGTGGCAAATTGTAACTGAAGATGCAAAGTGGATTTATTTTGATAATCCAAAGCGAAAAAAATCATTCCATTAATGGTTGATCCAGGACAACCATCAATATCGACACCAAAACGGAACACAAAGCGGTCACAAAGCAATGTTCTGTATTTGACGAGATATGGAAAGTGTGGTGTGTGCTATAAGCTTCTAAAACCGAATGTTACGAAACAGTTACGGGAGAGTGATACCAGCAACAACTGCACAAATTGAATGATGAATTGATGCAAAAAGGGCCAGCGATAGTCAGCAATAGACGCAAAGTGATTCTTTTGCGCGATAATGCTCGTCCATATGTTGATTCAATCGTTAAACAAACATCGTCAGAGCTCGAATGGGGAATCCTTCCGCACTTCCAGCGTACTCTCCAGACCAATCTCCATCTATTCCAATCGATGCAACACGCTTTGGCAGATACGCGCTTCAATAATTACGAGGATGTGCAAAAATGGATGTCTGATTGGATCGCTTCAAAAGACAGATCGTTCTATCGTCGCGAAATCGTTATGTTGCCAGAAAAATGGGAAAAAATCACAGCTAACGACGGAAAATATTTTGAATGATGTAAATTTGACCATTTCTTTAAGATAAGGATAAAAATTGACAAAGTAAGACCAGAATTAATTCAACCATCTAATCAAAATATTATTCAAAATTGTTCCTCGCACAGCCAGAAAAATATCGGTCCTTCTTGTAATGCATGGAGAAAAATGTTTGGTTGAATAAATCAACTTTTTGCTGAAAGATAAATAATGCCGAAATTCCGATCGAAAATATTAGAAATTTAAGTCAATCAGAAATCTCGATAATTTAAATTGTATTTTGATAACTTGAATTGGAATTTCCGTATCGTTGGCATTTCACCGGAAAATTGTTTTATTCAACCAAACATTTTTCTCCAGAGGAAAGGAGTCCATCCATTTACATTTTATACGATGGCTTTTAATAATCGAATTTTATATATCTTTATTAATAACCGATATTTTTAAACAAGTTTAAAAATTTGTTATTGGTAAAATATTCTTCTATGACCGCGACTTTTTGATAATCAAATCGTGAGACGACAATCTCAAACGACCTCAGCGATGTCAGTATTGTTCATATTTCACTAGAAAATTGTTTCATTCAACCAAAACTTTTCTCTCTCTCTCTCTCTCTCTCTCTCTCTCTCTCTCTCTCTCTCTTTCTCTCTCTCTCTCTCTCTCTCTCTCTCTAGAAAAGGAGAAGATGGTATGACTTCCCATTTACATTTTATATAATAACTTTGTTAATGATAGATATTTTAAACTAAGTTTAAAAATTTGTAATTTAAAGTATTCTTCTAAACCTTTCGATAGTTCAGTCGCGAGATGACGATTTCAAACAATCGTGGAAATACCAGTGTCATTGATATTTCACTAGAAAATTGTTTCATTCAACCAAAACTTTTCTCCTTTAGAAAAAGAGAAGTTGGTGTTTTGTAACTTCCCATGTACATTTTGCATAATTACAATTTTGCTAGTTACCGGTATTTTAAACCAATCCGAAAAATTTATAATTCAAAGTACTCTTTTTTCGCAAGGCGACGAGCTCGACCGACCGCGGAGATGCCAATTGCGCGCGCGAGCCGTCCTGCCGAGGGAAGGCCAAAGTTCGACCTGTCGACTTACGTCAGATTGCCGCGTGAGATGATCATCGATGACGACGCGAGGTCATTCATCATCCCCGTGACGCGACGTACGCAAAATCCATGGCCTGTTACGTACACGCGAATATATTGCGCGAACCGAGGGAACCGTTACGGGCTCTCCGCGGCCGGCCGGTGCGAACTTCAGCTCTCGGCGCATAGTTTACGGTTAAGCGCGGTTTACGCATGACCCCGCGTCGTCCCACGCGACGAAACGACGTGAGAGGCCGGTTCATTTAAATTCCCTCCCGCCGGCTTAAAATTTCGGCCTCGGATAAATCCCGCAGTCCGCCTCAGCCGCGCTGCTGCGTCACGGACAATTTCATACACTCTCGACTCCTGAGCGCGCGCGCGCGCGCATGCGCGCACGCTCGCGTGAAATAAATTAGATCAGTATGATAATAAAATACAAGCAGTACAAAAGGGTACGGGGGAGGGGGGGGGAAGAGAGAAAAAGAAAAAGAGAGAGAGAGAGAGAGAGAGAGAGAGAAACAGAGATAAGATCTGCACCGGGCTCGGCATATGGCCGATTTATGGAGAATCGCGTACGCGATTCAACGAGTCGCGGCTTCCCGTCGTCATGGCTGAAATAAGCGCCATTAATTGCGGCTAACAGATGGATACATTGTTGCAGCGTGTACAACAAAACGATAAATTATCGCATGATATTCGCGGGTAGGCGCGAGCGAGCCCGAATTCCGCGCGGTTTCTCTCTCCTTCCAGAGAGACAGAGAGAGAGAGAGAGAGAGAGAGAGAGAGAGAGAGAGAGAGAGAGAAAAGTCAGAAAGAAAGGGGGAGGAGAGGCATCCGGCTCTTCGACATCGCGAATATATCAAGGAGATTTCGATCGACGACAAAATACTCGGCCCGACGTGTATCGGAGAGAAGTCGCTTAAAGGAGCAGTGATGAACGATGTTTTCGAAAAATAACGAGACGTCAGGATGTCGAAAACTAACGAGGCATCGAGCGTAATTTCACTCGAGCAGAACAGTAGCGCGCGCGCGGGTGAAGCGAAACCCCGGAAGGAGCGTGCGGATGTCGATACGTGAGAGAGCGCAGCTCGCGCGAGGGCCGGCCGATATTAGAACGATCCTCTTAATAACGGTTATTATACGCCGGTCGAGCGCTTATTTTCCGCGAACACGTTTGTATAATACGGAAACGATTATCGTCGCCCCTCGCTCTCGCGAGCAGAGGCTCGATAATGGCCCCGGCCGATAAGTACATCGGAGGGTCGAACGGCAGATCGATAAACGCGAAGTGCCGGGAAAATCCGGAAGACGGCGAGGTAGCTCTGATGAAGCGACGAGGGAAATTGGCAAATCCAGCGGAGCGCGTGTGTCTTCGAGGGGACACTCCTCTCGCGAAATTATCTCTCCCTCCCCTCGGCGAGGCATATATTACCGCGGTAGGACGAGTTGCGTCTCGTAAATCACTCGTCGTTCTGCGACTCGCCGCATCGCACGAGGCACGAAGGAGAAACAATGACTGGCCCCGCCGAACTCCGAAGTCAGAATATACCGCGTGTATGCACAGAGATGCGTGTCGATTGGACACGGCTGTGTTCGCAAGAAAAAGTTATGTAAAAGAAGAATCGGAGACGAAAAGAATATAAAAGTCTACACACAGTCGAGTCAACTTGAGAAAAAGAAAAAATATGCGTAAAAGGTGGCACTCATCGAACTCGTTTTTATTTTGAGATATGTTGTACAGGATGAAATTCTGAGTAACTTTTTTTGTAACACAGCTCTATAGAGGTCGCTCCATAGTTTCCGAAATATTTGATTTTTAAGTATCAGAATGAGAGATGATGTTAAGTTAGGTTAGATTAGAGATTAGGTTAGGTTAGGTTAGATATATGTTATACAGGGTGAAATTCTAAGTAAGTTTTTGTAACACAGCTCTATAGAGGTCGCTTCATAGTTTCCGAAATATTTGATTTTTAAGTATCAGAATGAGAGATGATGTTAAGTTAGGTTAGATTAGAGATTAGGTTAGGTTAGGTTAGATATATGTTATACGGGGTGAAATTCTGAGTAACTTTTTGTAACACAACTTTATAGGGGTCGCTCATAGTTCCCGAGATATTTGACTTTAAAGTAGCGGAATGAGGAATGATGTTAGGTTAGGTTAGGTTAGGAATATACTGCATATACGCACAGGTGCGTGTCGATTGGGCATCACGGCCGTGTTCGCAAAAAAAAGTTATGTAAAAGAAGAATCGGAGACGAAAAGAATGTAAAGGTCTATATATAGTCGAACCAGCTTGAGAAAGAAGTAAATATGCGTAAAAGGTGACACCTCATCGATCTTGTTTTTGTTTTGAGATGTGTTATATAGGGTGAAGTTCTGAGTAACTTTTTGTAACACAACTCTATAGGAGTCGCTCATAATTTCCGAGATATTTGACTTGAAAGTATCGGAATGAGAGATGATGTTAGGTTAGGTTAGGTTAGGTTATTATTTATTTAACAAATTCAAAGTTTAGAAACTATATAACTATAAGTTATACGTACTGACATTTTACATAATATACTCAATAAAGTGATTTACACGGTACGGCCGTTTACTATCACTCACCGTGTATATGTATGTACATATACAGGGTGTTTAAGAAAAGGGTTCAGGGCAGATTATATCCGCTTTAAGGACAGATAGTATTCACAAAATGCAGGAAAAAAAGGTCCTAATAAGCGTGGGTCGAAAAATTAATTTTCGAGAAAACATTAATATTGCCGGAGTTATGAATAATTATTTATTTTAATTCAAACAAGTGATTTACCTGCTTCTGGTGCACGGCCATATATGAAATACATTTCTGCACATTTCTTGATTAGAGTAATACGATGTTATTCTTACCGTACTGTGAAAATTTTGTGATTACTTTCTGCAATTGTTCACAAAGATATGTGACTAACAATTGCTTCGTGAAGCGTGTGCATAAACGACGGGGAGCGGTTAAAAATACATTATTCCTTTGCAACCCCTTTGAACAGAAAGCATCACACACAGGATGCAAATTGACTTTCGCCATGCGTTTTATACGCTCATTCGCTTGTTTCCAAGCGCGTTTGCGTTGGACATTGTTGTACGGAATTCATTTTTCATCGTCGGTCATTAATCGATCCAAACCACGACTCTCTGTTTAGTCGGCCAAGCAAGGAAACAGCTGCAGAAACTCGATTCAATTTGTTCGTTTTGATTAGCAAATGCGGCATGACACATCAAGCTTTAAAATATACTCAATCTTCTTCAAATACCGAAATGCAGTCGATCTGTAAACGTTGAGTCTCTCAGCAATCTCTTCTGTTGACATTCGTAAATTATTACTAAATTGCGCACAATGTTATCATGTATTCCAGAAAGTTGATCAGAGCGTGGTTGGTCGTCAAGGTGGAAATCACCAGGTCTGAATTTCGTAAACATTTCTTAACAGTTCGAATTGCTGATGCACGGTCCTGATAGACATGTTGAACACTTTTTTATTGTCAGTACGAATTACACCGATTATTGGAATATTTAATCATATTTTATTAATGTACATTTTCTTTCCGATTGAGTCATATTTAAATATCATGAGTATCACTGCCACGAGATAATGTCCGGACTGTCCGATGCAACTAAAAGAAGAATGCTCCATCGCGTTGATAAGACGAAGAACGCAAGATGCGGACAAAGTTATACAGAGTGTCCCATAAAAAAAAAAGAAAACAAAGAAAATGTTTAAATACATCAAAAACATGGCGTTTTACAGAAAAATGTTTCGAACAAAAGTTGTTTGGTTTGGGGGGGGACATGTAAAGTGATAAAGTAATTTTAACCTTGAGTGACAACTCCAAAATGTATCATATTGAAATTTCTAAATGAAGACTAATTTTTATTGTAAATTCTCGTAGCTGACATCGAGACCTTTTCAAATTATTCTCGTTCAGAGGTTCCCTTGTTATGAGACATCAAAGTGTAAGAATCGTCGGTGTGTGGAACCAATACTTCGACTCGGGCACAATCGAATAATGAGATCATTATAGTGAGAAACTATATTTTCGCAGCAACCACTGCATCTCCATGACCGATGAGGGAAGTCTATATTGTCTATATTGAACCAGTTTTCAATTTTCTTTTTATAATTTGAAAATACTTAATAAAAATGGGATAAACACTAATTGAAAATTATTCTTGATTTGTTTGTCACATTCTATAATTTTTGGAGATTTTTTATACAATATCTTCTGCAAGTACATATTTTTTTAAAACCTGTACAATAATTGTGGTTTGGTAATTAGTTATTTCCTTTACCACATTGATGTAATTAATTAAAAAAATAAGAAGGGATAGAAATAAAATACAAGCAATTTAAATAAATATGTTTAATTGAAATTACAATGTATACAAAAAGCTAAAAAAATATATATTTTTTAATTAAAAAACGAATATTAAAATTATAAAAGTAAAATATTTTTATTTCTAGAAACTTATCTGAGAAATTACTTAAAATCACAGCTTGTATGAAAAACTAAAAATAATTTTAATTAAGGAAACAAACATTAAAATTACTTATTAAAATAATTATTACAATTATATTTATTTTTATATGAAGTTTAATTTGTATAAAAGTTGACTTTATAGTCATATATTTATAATCAAAATTTCATATATTTAAAATAGTCATATATTTATAGTCAAAATCATTCTTTGTCCACATAACTAGAAACTAACAGAATTTCATTACGCAGAACATCCCAGAAATTAAAATTACAGAAATAAAACATTTTCGTTTTTAAAAACTTAATTAAGAAGTAAACGACCATTAAACAAAAATCGGTTTTTCAATTAAATAACAAGATGGATATAAGTGAAACAGAACAAAAAGTAGGAAAAAAAATTGTAGTGATACAATGCAGGTAAGCAAACAGCGGCATGATTTAAGAGACTAGTCGTGCGTTATATCAAATTTAATGTAGCATAAAAGCGACAAGCAGCTAAATTGATATACCTTTCGAAACTCTCGAAGTGCCTTGTGTAAAAGTGGATGGAGCTTACTTCTAAAACTAAAAAAAAAAAAAGGAAACTTTTACTTCTTTTAACGAGACAACTTTACTACCTTCTTTTAACAAGACGCTCTCGTGCATAAACACTCACTTCCCTCTATCAACTTTATGACGATAGATAAGTCTCGCGTAACATGCAGATGGCGCTGGAAGCCCTCGGATTCCATAAAACACGAAGACGGTACGATTTAGCAGCCGGTGCAAGCAACATCGGCGACTTCCCCGTGCTCGAAATCGCCATTTCCGGCGATGCATCTTGCATTTCTCTCTCCCTCTCACCGAGAGACACCCTCTCACAATACAGCCCGAGGCCAGATATCCTCGAATCACGCCGCTCACGAACATCTGGCGACGAGGAATTATCGCGTAAGATGGTCGCGTGGGTGTTAATAGGTCACAACGTGAAAAATGGCCGTTTTTCATTTTCTCCTTCTCTCTCTCTCTCTCTCTCTCTCTCTCTCTCTCTCTCTCTCTCTCTCTCTCGCAAAAGTATCCCAGATACTCGGGTGTGATTTATGCGTTATAGCGGATAGCTGTAAATGCTGTAATAAGCCGCCATAGAGACTTGCACGCGCGCGCGTAGGTGCGCGAGATCAAGATCAACGTTTCATAACGACGTAGCCATACGCGCAATTTCATATACGCGCGCCCCGCTATTCCTCGGCTCCTCCCCCCGTCCCGCTGTCTCTCTCTCTCTCTCTCTCTCTCTCTCTCACCAGCGAGCGACGATAAGTAAATAATATATCAACGCGACATAAACCTCGTATATACCTGCCACAACACAAACGGGCACCGCGGACCGTTGTGGACACCCACGTGCAACAAGGCATCGCGTAATCTACCGGACGCGCGCGTACCTACACGGCGTAGGCAGCCGACGCGCTAGCCTACCGCAGTTACAGGTGCAGAAATGGTCAGGTGAAATTTCATAGTTAACATTCCCCGGCGGGATCTGATAACGTAACGTTCCAGTAAACCGCGCTCGCTCGCTCGCTCGCTGCTCGTTTCGCGTCGTCGTTGTCATCTCGTCGTGGCGGGCGAATGCACTTTCAATTACAAGTATCTGCCACGCGAAGGGCGAGAGGGGAGGGGGAGAGGGCAAGCAGGCAGCGAGGGAGGGAGGGAGGAAGAGGTCGGAAACACGTTCCGCGAAACAGGAGGCGAATCCTCATTCTCTCTCATTGCCGCGCAGCGAGCCGGCAACTCCGCGGTAAGGAGTAATTGCGCGGGAGAGAGCCGGTCGGTATATTCTATTATCAATAATTGCGGAACTTCGTCATGAGGTAATAATTAAAATCCCTGGGATAAAGAGGATAATTCCCTCGCCGGTATTGCGAGAGAGAAAGAGAGAGAGAGAGAGAGAGAGAGGGCGAGCGGGAGGAAGGAGGCAGAAAGCGGCGGAGAGACGCGTCGGTTTCTGGATTTCAAATTTAGATAACCGAGCGCCCAACAACAACAACAACAACAACAACAACAACAACACGACTGCACCGCTTATCAGCGTCCGGCGCGCATCAGCGATAAGAAGGGAGTCTCGAGGAGCAGAACCGCTTCGTCGTGGCCTCGCGAAAAAGCCCAGTCGATATTTCAGCGGCCGTAAAGTCGCGCTCAATTTCAACGCGCGGGGTGGGGGTGGTGAGGGGGGGAGCACCGTCCTCCTACGTACGCCTCATCCCCGATCGCTACACCCGTTATAAGCTGTCATATAGCTCATTTCACGTACACGCATGTACGCACACCCGTTGCTCCTCACCGATGCGAGAGGCGGTTGGGATTCCGCCGCCCCCCTCTGCGTTTTTTTTTTTCACAACCAGCCGCCCGTCGTCGGCGAAGTTAACTGAAGATATGCGCTCTCGGGCCGAACGCACGCGCTCGTAATCGGTCCGCGGCATCTCGGAGAGGAAAAGAACGAAAGTTCTCGGAGATATTTGTGTTCGAATAATCATAGAAAATGGCTCCTCTCGAGCGGCGTGACCGCTCGGTCCGACTAATTCCCCCGACTAATTTCTCGTAAGCGCTCTTACTCTTATCGCGACGCCTGGCGTAAAATCGCGATTTCGGCCCGCAAATACGGGAAGACTGACGGAAGGCCTTCGGTTGCGCGCGCATATCGAAAATCTCGAAAGGTTAAGTCGAAGACGGCGCTCTCTCTCTCTCTCTCTCTCGTTCTCTCTCGCTCTTTCTCTCTCTACGTTCCGTTACGTCAGCAACGCGAGATAAGACTTTCACTGAGGAAGCGCAGCGCACAATTGCACGCAGGAACGCCGGAAAGAATGAGAGACGCGAGAAGAGAGCCCGCGATCGCAGCGAGCGATTCGGTCCGAACTCGTAAAATTCGTCGCCTGTAATTTAAGTAATCTTCGAGGCGGTAGCGGCGCCGGCCACGGGCGAGACGGCGAATGCTCGGCGCGTTTGAAGGAATCGCGGAACGAATTGACGTAATTAGGCTTAATGACGGCACGATTAATTAGAGGAAGTATCCCGGGGAGAGATCGGGAGAGGGAGGGAAGGAGGGAGGGAGGAAGAGGGAGAGAGAATGAGGAGAGAAGAATTCCACGACGGGATTCATTTCACTATTTCCAGCTGGCTTCTCTAATCTCTTTTCCGGCGCATATTTTGTTGGTCTCGCATACCTTGCTTACGCGACGGTATCCGCGAGATCGGGACTGAAACCGCGAGCGGGCGAACGAGCGTGTAATTATCATTTGCAAGGCCGAGTCTTTATTAAACAAATGTAATCGCAGGCGTGCGTTACAGCGCGCCTGGCATCGATTAACTCGGCAACGGCAACTTGCATGATTTACGACGTTATAGGATCTCTCTCGCGAAACGGTCCGCTCTCTTATCGTATGAATGAATGATGAAAACTCAGAATGAATGAAAAAGTGAATGAAAAATGAAAACTCAGGTGTAAATAAATTGTCGAGTATCGATCCGAATCGTTGCTAAAAGTCTTTCAGCGGCGCCTGCGCCAGCGGCTGCCGTTATTCCCATCGATCAACGATCAGATTTAATAATTTAATTTAGTTTAATTTAGATTTAATAAGCAATAACAATAATAATAATAATAAAAATGATGATGACACTCTGTTAATAATTCTGCCAATTATGATATATTAATTATTATATATATGTAATATGTAATTATTATAATATATATAATATATTAATCATTTAATAGTTTATTAATAATTCATACTCACACATTTTAATTCTTTGTGCGGCAGTAATATATATATATATATATATATGCTTACCACTTTTTTTCCTTCTATTTTCATGACGTACTGTTTAACGAAAATATTGTAAGTAAAAAGGAATATTAATACTTACTTTACACGTTCCTCATGATGTCTAACCGATTGTCCATTTTTAATTATTTATAAACAAAAATGTGAAAAAACAATTCTTAAGAAAATTTAATCTCTTGGAAAATATTTAGAATCGGAGGCAGAACACTTCACTGAATATTCCTCACATATCAAAATATAATATATACTTTTTCCAGAATTTTCCGCATGCTAGATTTTTTTATATAATATAAACAAATTGTCTGAATGGATTTTGTAAACGAAATTCGTAACTAACGATCTGAAAAACCTTTTCGTCGTGCATCTGATTTACATTTATTCAGTTTTACTCTAATTTGTCACTATATGGCAGCCACGTTGAATCTACCATTTTGAATTTTGGAAATATGACTTCGAATTTGCAATCAGCGACCCAAAAAAGCACTGAAATGCAAGATTTCACAAAAATACGTCGGGTAAAAAAGAATATGCCACATAAAAGTTAATTAAATCTCTGTTGTCGTTATCATCATCATTATTATTATTCGCGAACAATAATTTGTGACGTGACCGTTGAAGACTCACCGGTAGGAGAAGCAAAGACGAAGGCGAGTGCCTCGCTGCTGCCTGCCTGACTCTGAGAAAGTGCAGTAGGGGGTCCTCGGTCGCTTTCAGCTCGTCCAGAGTCCTCCTCGCCTCGCTGTACCTCTCCAGGTATTCCCAGTAAGAACTCCAAAACGTGCCGGGGAATAAGTCACCTGTCGGCAGCGCGCGGCGTCGGTCGTAATTAAAATCTGTCTGTGTGCCGCGCCGGGAAAACCGGCGAATTCCGTTATCGAGTCTCACGCCCGAGAGCGATCACCCTCCGCCGGCTCCGTATGAAATGATTACGCTTGTCCTACCATCGCGCACGATTTTACGCTCTTTCCCCCTTCAGCCCTACATGCTGCTGTCTGCGTAATGAACAGTGCATCTTGCAGATGCGCGCGCGCGCGAGCAAGCGAGCGAGTGCGAAGTCACGCAAAAATGAGAGAGAGCTTCGAAACAGTATAAAGTATCGAAGCGGGCACCATGTGCGCTACGATGAGGGAAACTTCCGCGAGGCAAGATTGAATTAACAAAAAAAGTGCACATGTATAAAAGGCATTAATACCGATATTTTGGAAATGTATTATTTAATAGTACAAAGGATAAAATTCTAAGTAACTTTTTACAATACATCTATATAGGGCAAGGGTTTCCAACCGGGGGTGCGAGTACCCCCCCCCTGGGGGTGTGAAAAAACATTCTTGGGGGTGCGAGGAAAAGTGATTATAATTAATAATAATTAAGATGAATTTTAGGATAATTTGGCATTTTTATTATCGAAATAAAAAACTATCAAAATAAAAAAAAGGTTATTAAAATTATATATTTTTGATTATCGTTTTCTATACATATATATTCTGTACATATATATTCATTACGTATCACTATACGAAGCTTGATATCATGGATAATAATTTTATAATATTAAAATAATAGTTAATTTCTATGAAAAACAATACTATGTAATAATAAATTAATATAAATTAAATGTACTAATTTTATGAAATTTTTCTTTCGAATATTTTATTTAATGATTGACAAATATTTAGAAATATTACATGTCATTCTA
This sequence comes from Harpegnathos saltator, assembly GCF_003227715.2. Lineage (NCBI taxonomy): Eukaryota > Metazoa > Arthropoda > Insecta > Hymenoptera > Formicidae > Harpegnathos > Harpegnathos saltator. Next base: position 949,857 of record NW_020230300.1, read on the forward strand.
CAATACATTACTGAACTCTTTATGGTTTAATAAAAAATTAAATATCTTTTTTGATTTTTAACTTCTTACCTTAAAATCCTAACAACTAATTTTTACTATAAGACATATGAATAATTTTTTTGTAAGGAGTGCGAAGATACATTAATAAATTTTTAGAGGTGCGAAGTACGAAAAAGGTTGGGAAACCCTGGTATAGGTTGCTTGTAATTTCTAGGATATTCGACTGTGAAATATCAGAAGTATTAAAAATGAAGTTTAGAGAACCTATATTACATATATTATTAAGGACACCCTTCTGAGTAAAATTCAAGAATTTTAGCCGCCGCTCGTTGTTTATTAAAAAGTTATTATCGGAAGAAATTTTAACACCACCGATTTTAGATCGCCACTCAGATGTGCTGCAGAGGAAATTGTTTTGCATATTTTCCAGTAAAAATCAAGCGGAGGATGACATTAGTTTAGAAGATACAACAAATTAATTGAACATTTTAATGCTATTCCTTGTGTATTATTCGCTGCTGTAGAAATAGTGAGGTTGCATATGTCGTAATTAAAAGAAAAGTTCGGGCTTTAAATTCAACCTTGCGCAGAGGTCTTTGCCAACATTTACAATATTTTTATTTCTTTTATATGCTCATGAATTTAATAAGGCGGAATATTTGAGCAAGAATTTAATAACATATAAATTAATAAAAAAAGAGTGTTGATCACAAATAGATCTAAACTTCATTCTTTCATCTTTTAATATTTTAAAGTCGAATATCTCGGAAACTGCATGTGACCCTCATATAGATTCTCCTTGGTCGTGAACGCTTCGCCTAAAAACACATCGATATGCGTGTGGATGCGTGCTTTTTTCACGCGATGCTTGTAATTTTAAGTTCCTCCTTTCTCGCATATTCTAGTAGCAGTATTTCTATATTTTCATCTGTATTTTTTAATTCATTCCTAATTCCAATTCGTAGTTTTCGTTTTTAATATTTGCCCTCACATTTTATTCTCAACTTTCTTCTTCATTTCGATAAATATGCATAAGGGGGGGTAATATCTGTCCGATATTTTTCATTTTAAAATTTGCCACAAAGGAAAAAATACTGAGTAACTTTTTATGATACATCTATGTGGGGGTCTGTATGGGGGTCGCTTGTAATTTCTGAGATATTCGACTTTAAAATATTCGAAGGTAAAAATGAAGTTTAGAGGATCTATCTCCGATCAATGCTCTTTAACATTTTTCTAACTGATTTAGATCTTATTAAATTCTTGCTTAAACCTTTCGCTTTATCAAATTCATGAGTCTACTAGATACTAAAAATGAAAATATCATGAAAATAGGCAAAGACTCTTGTGCAAAGCTGAATTTAAATGAATCCAGTCATTTAATCAATAAAACATGTTCAAATCTCACTGTTTCTAAGTTTCTAAGTTTCAGTAATTTGTGATACATAAAAAAAGCATTAACATTTAATTCAAACTTTAATTTGTTATATTTTTTAAACTAGTGTCGTCCCTCACTTCATTTTTACGGGAAAGTATACAGAACAATTTCTTCTGCAACGTATCTAAAGTGGCGATAAAATCGATGAGGTATTGACATTCCTCTTGTTAATAACTTTTCGACAATGAGCAGCGGCTAAAATCTCTTGAATGCTACTTAGGAAGGTATCCTTAACGTTATAAAGACCGAGGTAACCAATTTGGCTCCTCGCGAAATTCAAACTGCTATAACTTTTCTCAACTTTGCCTCCATGTGATATCCTTTTGTAACCTTTTCAATTTTTCAATTTCAAAATTATTTTTCATGTTCTTAATTTTGGTAAAAACATTTTTTATTTATATGAGATAGTTAAATTTTTATTTAATTGTCTACCTAGAAGGACCGTTGGAGCCAATTTGTCTCCCTTATATCTGATATTGCATTCTCATATGTTTCACGGGTTTATTTACAAGTTTTATGACTTTAAATAGACAAATAAATATTTTATATGTATCTATTTGTTCACTTAAAAAGCTATTATATACATTACTATTATATATTATACATGTGTGTACATATAGATATAGCATCTCGCCGTTGATCAGTTTATATTTTTTATAATGTTTTGGATTTTGCTGCTATAAATGTATGAATTATATGGACAAGGAAGTTACGTGTAAAAAAATATTAAGAAGAATCTTTTTACAAAATCTCGCAGAAGAGTTGAGTATCTCATATGTTGCCCAAAGAAAGTCTCAAAATTTTGATTCAACCGGAGGAGAAACGGAATCCGACGTTACTTCAGGCAAATGACCATTTTGTTAAATAAAAAAACTGCAAAAAAGCCACAAAGCTGGAAAATGTTGTTCGTGCAAAAAATTTGTGTGCGATGAATATACAAAGAAAACTATGTAATACAAATGCGTTTCCTGTAGTACATAACGACGTTGTATTTCACGTTTAGTCTTTCATCAAAGACTAAAAAAAATTCAATATAATATAACTAACAGTTTTTTTTGTTCAATAAATTAGTGATATTATTGTTAAAACGTTAAATTTAATTACCTGTACGTTTCGTTTCTTTTTATTTGTTATTTATGAAAATATATGTTTGCAGCGAAATTGGCTCCTAGGTCCATGGTCCTTCTAGAGGAGCCGTCAAAGTCCTTGTAGTGTTAATAATATAATGTAACATAGGGTCTTCTAAACTTCATTTTTACCTTCTAATATTTTTACCTTTTAAAAGTCGAATATCTCGGAAACTACAAGTAATCCTCATACAGATTTATCATAAAAAGTTACTCAGAAGTTTATCCTTTATAGCATATTTCAAAATGAACGATATCGGTGAGATGTTACCTTTTACACATTTGCTACGGAAGAAATTAATATCGGCCCGAGATTGTCAACGCGCACGCCTGCATTCGAAGACATTTCCCGCGCTTCTACATGGTCGACAGGAAAAGAGAGAAACGCCATCGTGCCCCTCCTCCCTGCGTCCCGCTTCCTTTCCACGCAAGAGATGCAATTGATACACGTCCGCATTTTTTCGCGCGTCTGTCCGCTGAAATACGAGCAGCAGCGTGTAATTCGCGGATTCAGCGCGAGCCACGCTTGAATTTACGGTAGTCCACTACGCACGCTGCTGCTGGTCTTCTTTCTCGCTGCCTCTTTCTCCCTTCCTCCCTGCTCTCTTTCTCTCTTTCTTTAACTTCTTCGCGCGCGCTACGAATTGACATCGTGCAATTATATCCTCAGGCGAGCGCGCGAAAAAAAGAGTCGGGGCACGCGCGCGCTCGTGAGTCACGAGCGCGAAAAAATGCGCGCGGTATCGTGTTTCGAGATAACGCCGCTGCGCTCTCGAGTGGCGCGAATAAATTCCGCGGCGCGCGGAGCGCGCGTACGCGCCGGCGCCGATTTACGATCGACGTCGTCGCGCCGCCGTCGCCGCCATCGCCGTCGACGATAAAGGATCGCCGATCTTATTAATGTAAATTCGAAATGGCCGGTGATAGTCATTTCACGGTAATAGGCAGGCGAGATGAGAGAAAAGTGCGAAAGCGACGGACGGCCTCGCGGACGGGATCGCGCGCGACTCCTCACTCCCTGCCGCTTGTCCCTCCCCTCCCCTGCGCTCCCTCGCGCCACGCTCGCTCGACTCGCGCCACTCGCGGACGCATCGGGCATAGCGAATATCTCGATCGCGGGCGAATCGCGACCGCGCACACCGAGGGAACCCGCTTAATTAATGAATTCCCCCAGATAGCGTAACTCGCCCCCTATCGATCGTCTCCGCTGTTTGTCGCGTTCGATCATCAGGAAATGCAAAGGGAGAGGAGATGGGAAGTAAAGAAGGAAAAAAAAGCAGCGGAGATAGGATTCCCGTCGCGCGGGATTATCGCGGCTGGCGAACATCGGTCGCCTCGATAAGTCCACTTTACCAGTTTTCCTAAGACGTGCAGAGAGGAAGAGAGATCGAGAGATCGAGAGATCGAGAGATCGAGAGAGAGAGAGAGAGAGAGAGAAGGGAGAAGAGAAGCTCTCTCTCTCTCTCTCTCTCCCTCCCTCTCTCTCTCTCTCTCTCTCTCTCACTCTCTCTCTCTCTCTCTCGCTCTTTCTCACGGGCATAATAAACTCGTTAAGGCCAGCGTCGTAATCGATAATCGTGCGCGGCTAAGAAGCCTGCCATGTGCGTATACTCACTCGACTTGAAGGCACCGCCGTCCCAATTTTCGAGCGCCCCGCGGATCTGAAAGGAAGCAAAAAGGGCGCGGTAGAATTGGCTCTTAAAATACAATGACCAACATATGGCAAGGCGGGAGGGAGAGAAGGAGGGGACGGAGGGAGGTCATGTATAATGTATGAGAGGTAACTCGAGTTCAAGACGCGATACGTGTGTCCGCGCGCCAGGTTCTGCAGATTCGCCTGCTTTCGATCCACCGCTGCCATGCATTCACCACGTTTCAGCCGACCACGTGAGAACACGTGGTGTCGCTTGAAACTGATGAAGAGTAATAGAGAGACCCTCTGGCAGGGTTAGTCATCAGGCCATATGGAATAGTTTCTTACATTTTCATGTAAGAAACTGCATAATACGTGTAAAATGTGGGAAACATATTATACAGGGTGTTTGAAAAAAAAAAAGGTTCAGGACTTTAAGGGCAGATAGTACTCATTGAAATGGAGAAGGAAAATTCCTAATAAACATGGGTCGAAAAATTAATATCGGAGTTATGAACAATTACATAGGTCTGCACGATTTAAAGAGGATGAATAGTACATTAAGATGCCGTTAGCGAAAAAATGCCGTTTGTTGAAAAAAAATTACTTTGTCAGCAATAATCGGTTAAATATAGTAAAAAGTGGCATTTTTTGACTATTTGAACCGAATTATCTCGAAAACCTGACGTGATAGAGAAATTCTAAGACCAGATTCGTATTAGGCGGATAAAATTACGTAGGAAATAGCTTTTCAATTCCAAAATGCATAAAGTTTTTGAAATTTTTCAGACCTGTGTTATTTATTTTAATAGCAAATGACTTGCTCGCTTCTGGTGCACGGCCATTTATGACATTTTTTAATTAGAGTAATATGTTATTTTTATCAAACTGTGAAAATTTTATGATAGCAAACAATTAGTTTAAGAGCTTCTTTCTCGTTGGTTATTAGTGTGAGTATTTTGTTCTTATTAATTAAGTTATTGTCTATAATCATTTACTTAAATGTACTCTACGGTTGAATTTTTATTTCACTTACATTATTGGATAATTTTTATAGTTCCCTTTTACACTTAGGACTCTTGCACGCAAGAAGTAACGCGTTATATGTTGTCTACAATGCGAATTTGAGCTTCAAGCCTTATGCCTTAACCAACAATTTATTAGAATATTTATAATCTTATTATGGTCCATACCGAGTAAATTCACTCGTTTCTGTAATTTTTATTAATTTGTGCGACATTCAATCCTCTGCACACAAAAAATCTTAGAATATATATAAGGTGTTTGAAAAAAAGCTGTGCAATATATGGAGAAAACTACGTAAAATACATTGAGTATATTATGTGCTCAACTTTGTCTTTTAATTAGAGTACCGACATTATCTGCTTTTTCTCTCATTTCTCCACTAAAGTGATCGAAAACGGCGTCTACTCCCAGGTCTATCTTCTACAAAAAACCTTTATTAGTGTGTAGATTATAATTTACATATCAAATTGTAAAACTAAAAGAAACAAAGAATTTTGTATAGCAATTGTACCAACAAATCCTGAGAAACGATTGTACCAACAAATCCTGAGCAACTATTAAATGGCATTCCGTTATTATTTTCGATCATTTTGGAAATTAGGCCAATCAAACAGCAGGACTGAAATGTCGAAATTCTAACTAGAGAATCTCTAATGAAGAGCGTTGTAAAAAGAGATTCACCGAAACGATTCAAATTGAATTCAACCGGCTCGATCTGAGTTGCATGAATCGAGTGAAAGAAAAAGGAGTTCCCGGGGATACTCGCAACCCCTGGGGGTGTGAAACAACATTCTTGGGGGTGCGAGGAAAAGTAATTGTAATTAATAATGATGAATTCTGGAATAATTCGGCATTTTTACCATTAAATTTAAAAAAATGTTATTAAAATTATATATTTTTTATGTATCTGTACGTATATATTCATTATGTATCTACTATGCGAAGCTTGATACCATGGATAATAATTTTATATTAAAATAATATTTAATTTCTATAAAACAATACTATGTAATAATAAATTATTATAAATTAACTTCTTATCTCAAAGCCCTAACAACTAATTTTCACCATAAAAAATATGAATAATTTTTCTTTGTAGGGGGTGTGAAGGTCCATTAATAAATTTTTAAGGGTGCGAAATACAAAAATGGTTGGGAAACCCTGTTCTAGCGAAAAAATGCTAGCAACAATATCTACACAGAATTATCATCGATAACGCTTCAGTTAGCATTTGCTGCGAAAATAGCCTGACCGTTCATTGAATTTTCACATCAAATTCCTACGTCGAATGGTTCATTCGACTCGATTTTTACTGAACGTTGAAATAACGTTAATCACTAGCAATCATTATTCGATTCAACGTGATTGCAGCTTGCGCGAAAAAATTCACCGAGACTAGTTGTTTTTTCATCGCGTGGAGGATAATTTTGTCCGAATCTTTCGGGCCGATAACCTTGGTCGCTTCGAGGCCGCAGCACGTCGTCCTCGAGAGGAGAATACGTTTGTCCACTGACTCGCGATGTTTAATACATTGAATGCCGGATCGATTCCATGTATATTAACTTGCCGAAATGAAGCTTTTCTCGTACGATGTATATTATATAGTAAAATATTACAATATATTAGGAGGTTGAATTAATTCTGGTCTTATTTTGTCAATTTTTTCATCTTTATTTTAAAGGAATGATTAAATTTACATCAATCAAAATATTTCCCGTTGTTAGCTGTAATTTTTTCTCTTTCAGATTTTTTCCCTTTCTTTCAGTGTTCCAGATTTCAACATTCGCATTAACCATTAACCATTAACTTGTTACTAAAACCATCTATTGCTAGGGACCAGAACTAATTCAACCTTCTGATATAAAATGGTTAAGAATTGAATTGTACTATCATGCCTTATGTATTTTTCTCACTGGGGATCGCCAGTAATCCTCCACAACGCTGAAATGCATTTAATTCATCTCACGCTTGTATATCGTCCATCTCTTATCGAAGTCAGTTATTTCTCTCACAGTTCAGTTATGTTTCTCATTCTTGTCGAATCTGTCCAACGATTAGGTAGTGATATCTATTATACTCCCACATGCCGCACTAATTTGCATTTCATTCCTTATATTTATTTTCTGCGACATTGCCCTTACAATTACACTGCTCAAAAGAATTATGGCATAGAAAATGTATTGCCAAAAATTGGTCAACTTTGACTGGCGATTACTTCGCGAAAAATTACTGTAGACTAATGATTTTTTTTTTTTCAAAATAAAACTTGAAGCCTCTACATTAAGAATGTATCTCCATTTTTTGCATGCGATGCACCCTTACCCCTGTAACCCCTGTAACCCCTGACATCTGAAAGCATGTTTGGTACACTGAAAATTGCAAAGTTTGACGGAATGCACGGACATGGGTAATTTTTTTTCGGGGATGCCATTTGCATCGTCATAAAGTTGAAATCTTCCCCTTCAATTTGAAAGAAAATGGAGTCGCTACAATTTTTTTTCGCAAAGTTACAGCCCTTCAAAAATATCGTTGTTTTTGGCCTTCGTGCCAAGTGTTCACGCATGTGTGTGTGTGTCCGTGACAGAAGAGATAAGGATCCCGTGGTTCGTCACTTCCACAGTAATTATTGACTCCAAACCCTCCCTTCTGTGCACGTAGGTACGCGCGCGCGCGTGTATGTGTGTGTGTGTGTGTAGGTGCGTCTTCAATATCTCGTGTTTCCTCCACGCTGTCGGATCACTTCTTGCAGCCGGTCTCTCATGTTAATGCAGGCCCTAATTTCTTCCTGCGAAATGTCATTCCAGATTTGAACCAGAGTCTGCGATAGGTCAAATTGACAAGTTGTCTTGCCAAATTTCTTAACTTATATTTTTGAAGGGCTGTAACTTTGCGAAAAAAAATTGTAGCGACTCCATTTTTTTTTTTTTTCAAATTGAAAGGGAAGATTTGAACTTTATAACGATGCAAACAGCGTCCCCGAAAAAAAATTGTCCACGTCCGTGCATTCCGTCAAACTTTGCAATTTTCAGTACATCAAACATGCCCTCAGATGTCAGGGGTTACAGGGGTAAGGGTGCATCGCATGCAAAAAATGGAGATACATTCTTAAAGTAGAGACTACAAGCTTCATTTTGAAAAAAAAAAAGAAAAAAATCATTAGTCTACAATAATTTTTCGCGAAATAATCGCCAGTCCAAATTGATAATTTATTGCCAATTTTCGGCATAATAAATTATCTATGCCATAATTCTTTTGAGCAGTGTAATATGTTGTCAAACGTGGAAAAAGAATGCTTCGAGTTATCTTAATATTTCAAAGTGGGATGCTTTTCGTCCCACTGCGCGTATACAAGTGCCGAAAAGACAGGACACTTTTTATGCCCCAAAGAGTCAACGAGTCGATCGCTACAACCACCGAGAAATCTCCTTGCTCCTGTCGTCAAGCGCATCTGCAACATCACCGACAACGTCTCACGGTGGCCGGTGCCGCGGTTTTCACGCGTGTTCTCGTCGAAATGGTCGCCTAGCCAATAAATAGACTGGCGAATCGACTCACAAGCGGACAAAGGGTAGTCTCGAGTGCCGCACATCGGCTCTCGACACGCGGCCATTCGCGGTGGATGCTGCGTGACTCGGTGTGCACGGGCGATAAAATGGAAATAAACCGGTCCGAAAGAATAGAGCGCGATATATCTGGCACGTAGTAATTAATTTCGCCGCAATAAACGCGCGCGCTTCACGAAATTATATTACACGCTTTTGGAGCAAGAAGCGACGGATGCGTTCGGACGATGAGATCGTGGTTTTGTCCGGACGCGCGCGCGCGCAAAAGAGAGTGATGGACGGGATGCGCGCGCTCTCAAGGCCCTTTAACGGCAAGGTCTTCCACGGCCACGCAGAGGCGGATGGAAATTATCGACGAGAGTCAATCAGCTTGCCTCCGAGCTACGAATACGTATCTATCGGAGGCACCGTATAATCACAATAAAACTGGCCTGATGCTGCAGCAGCGCGGCGGCAGCAGCCGGAGAGCTCAATTCCTAACAACCGATTTGTTCCGGTTTAATTGCTACGTCTTACGCGCTATCGCAGGAAAGCGGGGCTCGGCTTTAACACAGCCGGCCAACAATTATCGCGATAAATTGTACGTCGATCTCGGGGCGTACCGCGGATTTCACAAGAACGGGGACGACCACGCCACTGTTCTCCACGCACAATGCAGACTAAAAAGTAGACAGTAGGAAGGAAGGAAGGAAGGAAGAAAGGGAGGAGGGAGGAGAAAAAGGAAGAAAGCAAAAAAGAAAGGGAGGAAGGAAGGAAGCAAGAAAGAGAAGAAAGAATGTAGAAAGGAAGGAAGAAAGCAGAGAAAGGAAGGATGAGAGGAAAGCAGGAAGAAAAGAAGAAAAAAGAGAGGAAAGAAGGAAGAGAGAAAAGAAGAAAGGAAAGAAGGAAAAAAGAAAAAAGAAAAAAAACAAAAGAAAAAAGAAAAAAAGAGAAAAAGGAAAAGAAAAAGAGAAAGAGAGAAAGAAAGAAAGGAAAAAGAAGAAAGAGAAAGAGATAAAGACAGAAAAAAAGAAAAAGAGAAAGAGAGAAAGAAAGAAAGAAAAAAAGAAAAAATAAAGAGAAAGAAAGAAAGAGATGGAGAAAAAATAAAAAGAAAGAAAGAAGAGAAACAAGAAGGAAACGGAACATATCAAAAAATGCCTTGAAGCATCTTCAGCTTCAACGATATGATGCTTCGTTTCTCGAAGATTTCGAACGGAAATATACATGATAGTAAAAGCTTCAATAAAGCCTCAAAAAATTTTTAACCTATATCGTGCCTGGATGTGCGTTTACTGTCAGTGACAAAATGGCTGCGGCATTTTCGTCTCGTTAAGAGTTGTGACTTTCTTCCGCTAAATATTATGATCGTTGACTATTCAAATAATCTGTCACTTTATCACTTGACATATCACATTCAAACACGATGAGAAGACGACCAACACGGTGAGATTCGAAATGATAAATGTTGTCTCGATTAAAGCTGACGTGCGTTAACATTACGGAAGATCACGTTTTCGTGCGGGGATTAAAAATCCCCACCGAAGAATACAATGAAAATCCGAATCAAGTTTCGCTCAGTCGCCAGACCGAGGCGGGTCGACGACCTTATCCTTATCCGAAGTCGAGGGATTAGTAAGAGCCATCTCCGTGGAGTCATAAACCAAGCGATAAGGCACGTTGAACGAGGCAATTCCGAAAGAGATCTGATCTTCGTCGTTTCGGAGAATCCTCAGCGGGGACTTTTAAAACCCGACCAGTCTCACGGTGAAATTATTTGCTCAATAATCACCAGAAGGCTAATCGATTTCCAATTGAACGAAACGTTTGAATAGCTTAATGAAAGCCGAGACGCTGCTCGACCGTTGCAAACAATGTATTTTATTGCCTCATCAATACCCAACAAAATGTAATTTCAGAACAAGCGAAATCATCTAAATTTTAGAGGATTTTAATCTCATATATGGCCTCAAGAGGATTCCTCTAAGATTAAGAGGAAAATATCACAAACACATTATTCTTAAAGTTAGAAAAATTATATGTATGATGCAAATCTTATTAATTTTAATATAAATTTCCTTTTATACATAGATTATTTAATCTTTTTTAAGAGGATTATAATTTATTTTTACTGTACTTTATTCTTATTAGTTACCTATATGTTCCTTTATAGAGGAAGGAGCGAAAATTATCATGAAATTGTCCAGAAAAAATTTTAGTTAAATTATTTGTATTTTCTGCTAAAGAAGTAGGAAAAAACATAAATTTGTACTTTTAAGTGTAATTTTATGTGGCATTTAACCCTTTGTGGCGCAAGCAGACACCCAGGGATCTATATTCCATCAGTTTTTTATATTTTATGAGCAGTGTTAATGACCGATGTCTTAGCAATTATATTTTCTAACTTTGTAAGACCCTAACTAGTGTAAAATAATTGTAATTACTTATAAATTCTTTAAATTTATTATTGCTAATAGTAAAAAAGTAAACACGATAAACTGTTTTTAAGAATAAACGTATGGTGAGGCGAAGAATTAACTATTTTTATTTGGGAATTGATACGCGCAGGGATTTTTTGGGGCGCTGATTACGAATCCGTTGTCAGATTTTAGAAATTCAAAATGGCGCACCCAATATGGCGGACATAAAATTAAAAATTCAACCAATTTCCGTGAAACTAGGTATCTAGGGTTTTCTTGGGTCGCTGATTACGAATCCATAGTCACATTTTCAAAATTCAACATGACCAATCCAATATGTCGGACGGAAAACTTAAAAAAAACTTCAATTTCTAGAACAATTCATATTGAGGGGTTTTTAGGTCGCTAATTATGAATCCATCATCAGGTTTTCAAAATTTACAATGGCTGATTCAATATAGCGAAGCGAGAATTTTAAAAAACCCAAATTTCTACGTCATTTTGAATTTCGAAAATCTAACAACGGATTTATAATCAGCGACATTAAAAACCCCTAGATACCTAGTTTCACGGAAATTGGTTGAATTTTCAATTTTACGTCCGCCATATTGGATTCACCATTTTGAATTTCGAAAAACTGACAAAAACGGATTCGTAATCAGCGACCCGGAAAACCCCTGGATATAAAGTTTTATAGAAATCGGTTAAAAGGAAAAATTCGTGGCTCAAAGGGTTAATGTTGTGCGGAACGCGATACGATAAATGCATACATTTATGTATGTATTTACGCTGAAATATAGGCCAGTATGTTTTTAAGTCGATTTTCTCTAAAAATTCTCGCACTTCGTTCATGACGAAACAACATACACTGAATAACGATTTTTCTTCGTTTCTCCTTTGCTTTACGTTTCTCGACGTTATCCGTAAAACAAAAGACAACGCCGACAATCGTCATATGCACAGAGAGTCTCTGTCAGTGTTGCCAGCAAAAGCCGTGTTCGATTGTGCCAAAAAGTGTGCCACATTAGTGCGTTTTGTGCCATTCGAGCTAAATTAATATATTTTGAAGATTTTATAAGAACTGAGGAATCTATAAGTAGTTTTTATTGTCTAATCTTATATTTGCATCTTAAATATGCGTCTTAAAAACTAACCCTTTTTGTGTATCTTTAGAGGTTCGGAAACTTTACTTTGAGAGCTGTATTCATAATCCGATCTTATATTTAAGATCGTCTTAAGTTCATCTTCAGATGCTGTATGGATCGTTTCATTGGCTACAGAATATCTGAACGTGAACTCAAGACGGTCTTAAATATAAGATCCGACTATTAATACGGCCCTGAATGTAGAGTAATTGAATTAACCAATCATGATAAAAAGATATTTGCTCTTTTTATTCTTATTGGTTAATCCGATGCTAGTTACTTTATCCGTAATGTGCAAGTTCCGAACGCACTCTAGATAATGTAAGTGCCACTTTATTGGTTATACTAAATCTACATACTCTTGCTTGTAGAATGCGATATGTTTGTCATAGAATCCAAAGATTTAAAACTTTCGCTTAAAAATGGAATTATATCACTTTTTCTTCTTTTGTGCCACAAAAAATGCATAATGTACCACCAAATCACTAAATTGTGCCTGTGTGCCACTGACCTTTAATTGTACCACATGTGGTACGAATGTGCCATGACTGGCAACGCTGGTCTCTGGTGTGTGAGCAGATGGAAGAGGAAAAACACCGACAAGATTTCCTCTTAATATAAGAGGAAAATTAATTAATACAAGAGGAGATCCTCTTGAAATAAGAGGAAAATCTCAAGTTAGAATAATATCTTATAAATTTTAGATGAATGGTTTACTTTAATCGCTTTATCGAAAGAGGAATCCTCTTGTTGTAGGAGGCTTCGTTTAGAATATGAGACTATGGGAAAGTTCACTTTACAAATAGAATACTTTTTTTCGTGTTAAGCTTTGCATTACTTACAACGTGCCGAACGTTTGAACTCTCGGCGAACATCAACATCGCCTCCAGCATCCTTCGCCGTTAATCAACGAATTTCTCGTTAACTCTTTATAATTAATTTACCCGAGGTCCTTGTTAAATCTTTGTTTAATCAAATAGCTTTCGGCATATTATAAACAAAAAGAACGGGAGAATAAATTTTGTACCAACTTAACGATCAAACTTTAAGGCGGTGCTTACAAGTACCGACAGGAATGTAGGATAAGGCACGGGAAAAGGATTAAACCATAAATCTGTCGAGCCTTCGGCGAAATTATTTGCCACGAGTGAGATCCTTCCCGCGAGGAGACGCGTCCTCTCGCGGCCCCTGCGCCGCCGCCGCCGCGGAGACGAATTCCCCTCTCGCATTGTCTCCGCCGGGTATCGCATCCGCGCGTTACGTATCGATAAGTCACTCGATTTGATCGCGTGAAAGGGAGGAAGGTGGGGGCAAAAGATGATACCCGGCGTGAAATGAAAAAGGGGATGATGCGCGTACACGCGTAGCAGCCGATACGTGCGTTGCATCGTCACGTCGTTGCCGGTGTCGCGATGCGATACGTCGGCGTGTCGATGCGTTTCTTATTGTCAGATACGTATCTATGTTAAACGTGCACGCAGTGCGTGCCTCCATGCATTTATGCATCGCATTATACGCGCGCCGCCGACGATATAGGTACCGGGTGACCCGTTCGTTTTCGAGACGCCCGGCGGAGGAAGAAGGAAGGAGCGGGAGGGAAGGAGTGAGAGGAAGCGTTTCGGTTATGAATTATGCATGCGTGAGTTGGACCGAAGATCGGACCGCGTCGTTTACTCGCCGCCGCCGCCGCCGCCGCCGACGCCGCCGACGCCGCCGCCGACGACGACGAGAATAACAGGGAAATAATTAATCCGATTAATAACGATTAAACGAGATCGCACGCGTCAAGGCGGAAATCGCAGTAAATCCTACGCAAACGCCAGCGCGCGCGTCTGGTTGTAAAGTCCCGTGAAATAATGATTATAAACGTTAGGCGAATTAATCGACTGTGAAATTATTAATTAAACGAGCTGCCGCGCGCGCGCGCGCGCATGCGCTCACGCACGCACGATTTCGCGTTCGACTCGACCGCGCGCTACAGAGTGTGCTGCAACTCGCGAGCTCAATCTTCGCGACGGTTCTTCTCGGAAAAACTCGGATTCTCGCGTTTCCTCGATGACGACGCGTTGTGAAAACAAGGATGAGGACGATGAATTTGTTCCAGCCAAAGAATTGCTTTATTGTATATTTATGTATGTCGTTGACTATAATTACACGATGAAATATAATACACGGGAAAACGTTTCTGTGATAAGCTCGTAAAATGTTGATGACGATCGCCTTATGTACAATAATGCTTTATGTACGACGAGGAAGATATGATTAGCGCGGGAAATGACTATAATTTTAGACACATTAAATTTTGTCCCTAATTTCCTAAAGTGAAATCTCGCTCAAAACGAGTGAAACTTTACTCGGGGCGGTCGCGAAGATAATGCTACTCTGTATCGCAAGAATGAGTGTTTAACTGGTGGAACCTGAAGTGGATTCACAATTCATGAGTGAACATTTCAATCGATCGTGGTAAACTTGTTCTCGCAATGAAAGTAAGGGACGTCAGATTCGCTCTTCAATTCCAAGCAAAAACACGCGCTCGACGGTTCGGAATCTTAAATTCACTTCACACGAGTGGAAAGTCACTCGAATTCGAGTGGCTCGGCTGTCGCTCTACTTTCCGAGTGAAGGAATTCTCACACACACACACACACACACACGAGTGCGCGCGCGCGCAGGCGCACATTCGAAGAGATTTCTCAAATAAAAACTAACTCGTGGACCGCAGGACAGTCTCTCAGCGCTGACAGGTTGCCAGATGTCCTTTTTTCGGAAGGACTGTCCTGCTTCCTGGCTAAAATTTTCATGTCCTGCCAAGAACGCTATTTGTTCTTTCCTACTGCATCGAAGGATTTTTCTTTTTTTCTCTTGTCAAATACGCTGCCATAGTGACTTATCCAGTTACTATCTGGTAACATTTTTGTCGCTCTTCTATTGAATGTTCGGTGCTTTTTATATTCATAGATAATATTCATATATCTTAGATAATATTCATAAAATGGAGGAGAAAAGTCCTAATAAACATTAGTCGAAAAATTAATATTGTCGGAGTTATGAACAATTATTTATTTTAATTAAAGCAAGTGACTTACTCGCTAGCAAGTGTCTAGTGCTTTCGTATTTTTCGATGTAATTTGTCCCCGTTATTTATCAGTAAAGAGAGTACCATGCTCTAAAGAAATCCTTGAAAACAAATTTCTTCGCTCTTGCGAGGAATGTAGACAAACATCTATTTTCTTTTCATTTATACAAACTTCACCAAACAATTGTTAGTCACACATTCTCAGTGAATAGTGAACAGTTGCGGAGAGCTGTCACGAAGTTTTCACAGTACGGTAAGAATGACATCGTATTATTCTAATGAAGAAGTGGCAGAAATGCATTTCACGTATGGCTATGCATAAGAAGCGAGTCACTTGCTTGAATTAAAATAAGTAATTGTCCATAACTCCAGCAATATTAATTTTTCGATCCATATTTATTGGAACTTTTTTCCTTCATTCTGTAAATACCTTCTAGGACCTTAAGGTCCTGAACGTTGACTTTTGTTAATTTACTGACTTTTAGAAATTTCAAAACTATCAAATTAACAAAAAATCAGGGCGCTATTGTAAAAATATATTCTTGAGACTAAATAAAGCAAAAAAGTCTAGTATCATTTTTCCTTCCGACAAACAGTTAGTGAGATATTGTAAGTTAAATATTGAAAAAGTCATCAAGATTTCCTTAAATATCTAGAAAAATATTAGTCAACTAAAAAAATGTTTTAGACAAAAGTTGTTCAAATTAATTGGTGGAAAAAGACGGTGTAATAAAAAATTGGGGTTTCCATTTAAGATGTTTATGTTGATCTTGACTGGACTTTTCAAGGTCATCCCAAGATCAAATTCATAGAGTCAATAAATAGATCCTTTGAAGCCCTACAACTCTGTCTGAAACATTTTTCTCTAAAATATCTCGTTTACGAAAAAATCGGATGACCCGGATGATCTGAAATACCCCATATATGTACATGTAAAATACATACAGAATATTCACTTGAAAACTTTCCAACTAGTTATCTCGAAAACTATGAAAGATATTAAAGAAAGCTAAAACACGTGTTCCATGATTTCGAAAGGGAAAGAGAATGGCATTATCAATTTTTTATTTGGAGGACATTTTCAAGGTCAGTTGAAGGTCAACTTAATTTTTTAAAATAGAAAGCCCAATTTTTCATTATATCTTCTTTTTCTATCAATTAATTTGAACAACTTTTGTCTGAAACATTTTTTATTTGCCAAATATTTTTTTAAATATTTAAAGAAAACTTGGTAACTTTTTCGACATTTAACTTACGATATCTCGCTGATTATTCATTGAAAGAAAAAAAAATATTAGACTTTTTTACTTTATTTACTATCAAGAATATATTACTATAATAGTGCCCTAATTTTGTTAATTTAATAATTTTGAAATTTCCAAAGGTCGATAAGTTAACAAAAGATAGGGCACTATTATAGTAATGTATTCTTGATAGTAAATAAAGTAAAACAGTCTAATACTGTTTTTTCTTTCGACGAATAGTTAGCGAAATATCGTAAGTTAAATGTTGAAAAAGTTACCAAGTTTTCCTTAAATATTTCAAAAAATATTAGGCAAATGAAAAAATGTTTCAGACAAAAGTTGTTCAAATTAATTGGTAGAAAAAGAAGATACAATAAAAATTGGGCTTTCCACTTTAAAAAATTAAGTTGACCTTCAACTGACCTTGAAAATGCCCTCCAAATAAAAACTGATAATGTCATTTTCTTTCTTCTTCGAAATCATGGAACAGGTGTTTTAGCTTTTTTTATCTTTCATAGTTTTCGAGATAATTAGATGGAAAGTTTTCAAATGCACACCCTGTATATGAAATGTATAATGTATGCAGTTGAAAATTAACGTTCGAAAAGATGCATTCCAACCGACGACTTTTTTTCTTGCTCATCACAATCTTCGGCCGTCCTTTCCTACCAACTTACGAATCTGGCAACCTTAGGTTGTAGACGACAGACGCGTGTCTGCGGGCTCTCTCCTATCTGAATAGTGATGGACGTTCGATTATCGATAATCTTAGCCGGTACGGATATTACCGAGGACCGTGGCCAATTTTTTCACTCGTACTCGTCTCTCTCTCTCTGTCTCTCTCTCTCTCTCTCTCCCGATCGCGCCGCCGCAGATGCATTCCTCGCAGAGGCGGTTTTAATTATACGTCGCACGCGCGCACGTTCCCGTCGTCCCGTTCGGTCCCTCTGGTCGCCGCCGCCGGTGTGCTCGTCCCTAAGACGACGAATATGCGCGCGATGGGCGTATCCAAAAGAAGCAGTTCGACAACAGCCACTTCCTCGCGTTATTAGGGACCTATGCGTAGGCGTTTATCCCATTATTATTTTATAGTCACTACCAGCACCCGCGCGGCCCCGCTTGTTTCTCTTTCCTTCCTGCCCGTCTCTGTCCCTTCACACTCTTGCTCTGCTCTTGCTCTTCTTTTCCTCCCTTTTTTCCCCGCCAGATGATTGACGATCGATCAATGAGATCGAGCGACGCGCACCTGCGGTGAATACGCCGCGATACGACCGTACATCGATACAATATCGATGTCGGACTCTGCATTTTATTTATGCTAATCACATTTTCCGTCAATGATGATCGACTAAGCGATGGACTAAGCGCTACTTTATTCGCAACCTCGTTACGAGATACGAGGAGTCCGTCGCGATCGTAATTGGGTTTTATCGTCTATGTTTTCATGTGACATCGAGCTTTTCGATCTCGGCACAGCTACAATGGTGTCAATTCCAGGCATTTGAATATTTCAGGTATTATCCAGGTATTTTGTGAGTTTTTCATGTTTTACTCGGGTAACCAAATACAGGGTGCCAAGTACAGGGTGCCCGGGATCTTTTAGAGACGAAAAATCGTGAAGATTAATCACATCGAATTGAGAAGAAAAGTCCTTTACCATTTTGCAAATAAGTACGCAAATTTTCAAGTTGTCAATTAAAAGGGCCTTTAGATTTTCAATCATTAATAACTTAATAACTATAACTAATTTTGCAAAATGATACTTGATTTTCCTTCTCTGTTTGATTTGATTAATTTTCACAATTTTTCGTTTCCAAAAGATCCCAGACACCCTGTATATCTTATTATTTATTTTTATTTCTTATTAGTTTCTAATTATTATTATAATTAATTATAATAAAGTAACTATTAATTCCTATTATTAATGATTAATTGGATAGTAATAACAAAATAATTCTTAATTAATTTCTTACTAAATTTTATTCCGTCTTATTTAATCTCCACATAATTCTATATATAATGGTATTACGATAAGATGACAAAAAGTACAGTTACCTTACGAAATATTTAAGTTTTATATCAGAATATGTCAGAGCAAAGTATGAAATATATCTGGCTAAGTATCCACTTTCCTTTTTATTTCTTCCTCAATTTATCTCTTTCTAATTCATTTGGTTTTGCTTTAATATTTATATACTTTTTTATTCTATGTACTTCCGGTTAGCATCCGAATTTGAGTACTCGATGATGAAAATTTCACGGTTTGCATTGCTTATTACAAGTTTCTGATAACTCATGTAGCCAATGCAGGTATAAAACTGATTAAGGCAAACGTAAAAGTCTCATACTGTTTTGCGATATTCGTAATAAATATCGAATTATCAGTTATAGAAATCTGAGGAATGAGCGCGCGCCGAGATGGATGATTGAAGAAACATTGCAACCACTCGAGCAAAAGTGCGGCCCAGTTGATTGTCTATTGGGTTGGCAACTAAGTAATTGCGGATTTCACTGATAGATGGCGTTAGTTGAATTTTTAGGTATATTTACATATTCGAAATGTCAAACCCATATTGTTGTTTGATAGTTGTTGCTTCAATTGACATTCAGTAAAAAAATTATATCGATTGGTTGTGTGGTTTTTGTTTAGCGTCGATTGAAAAATGGAAAAGCAAAACGAGCAGTTTCGTCATATTTTGCTTTTTTACTCCCGCAAAGGAAAAAACCCATTGCAAGCTCAAAGCAAGCAAAGTTATGTGCTGTATATGGTAACGAAGTCTTAAAAGAACGGCAGTGTCAAAATTGGTTTGCTAAATTTCGTTCTGGTCGTTCAGGTGAAGTTGATGACAACCAAATCAAAGCAATAATCGATGTGGGTTGTCATAGCACAACGTGAGATTGCAGAGAAGCTCGATATATTATATATATGCATTGAAAAGCGTTTAAAACAACCTGGCTACGTAAATAAACTCGACTTATGGGTTCCTCATGAACTTAAAGAAATTCACTTAACACAACGCATTGCCATCTGCGATTTACTTATGAAATGTAATAAAAATGACCCATTTTTTAAATGTTTGATAATTGGCGATGAAAAATGGGTTGTTTACAACTGTGTCAATCGAAAAAAATCGTGAAGCAAGCAAATTGAACCAGCGCAAACAACATCCAAAACTGATATTCATCAAAAGAAAGTTATGTTATCAATTATGTTATGGTGGGATTGCAAAGGAATTGTCTATTTTGAAATTTTACGCAACCAAACAATCAATTCAGATGCATACATTTAACAAGTAACCTCAAACTGAACAATGCAATTCAAGAAAAGCGACCAGAATTGGCAAATCGAAAAGATATTGTTTTCCACCATGACAATGCAAGGCCATACACGTCTTTGGTCACTTGGCAAAAATTATTGGAGCTTGGTTGGGATGTTGCCACATCCACTATATAATCCTGACCTTGCATCATCAGATTATTATTTATTTCGTTCTTTGTAAAACTTCTTGAATGGTAACAATTTCAATAATGATAATGTCAAACTTGGTTCAGTGTTTTTCCCGATAAAAACCACAAGTTTTATGAACGTGAAATTATGATGCTGCCTGACAAAAGATGACAAAAGGTCATTGATAAAAATGGACAATACCTTACTGCATAAAGTTATTTCGTTCCATGAAAAAATTGTCTTTTATTTTCTTAAAAAAATCCACAATTACCTAGTTACCAATAGCAACCAATAGCAACTGTTGCCAACGCGAGGCGATGGGGAGGAACAATGCGCCGCAATGTTCGACTATGCCCTAGTCTTATTTCGTCGCTTCTACGTCTCGCCGCACGTCGGCAACAGTTGCTAGATCGACTGGGCTACGCCCAGTCGGGCTATGGCCCGAGTGGCTGCTAATGCTCCTCCAATTATCCATCTCAGCGCGCGTTCACTCGTCAGACTTCTACAATTAATAACTTGATAATTATTGCGCATATCGCAAAACGCTATGGCGCCTTTTCGTTCGCCTTAATTCGCCCTACTCTTTCACGAGCTCTGTCAAAATTGTTCTGAGACACCCTGTATACATGAGAAACGAGTGCGTCGGAAGAACACTCCGTGGGTCGCGGCACGTGCTCTCGTCGATACCTTCGCACGCATGACCCAGACTGCGGCACCCACGTGCGCACCGGATGTAAAGTTACTCTTGACGCTTCAGCGCCGAATTAAACAGCGTGGCGGGCGAGGACGTTAGTCTTGTCGGACGTTCGCCATGCGGATACCGGAGAAAGTAGAATCGCGCGTCTCTCGTAAAAAATAAGTCTCTTTCTCTTTCCGGCCGATCGGCCGGCCGGCCAGTCGGGTCCCGTCCATCACGTCTCGCCCGTCCCTTTCTGCACGGCCGATCGACTTTTACTTGCGCTTTAATAATGTTGTAAGGCCGCCTCGCGCGATTGAGGGGTCGCCCTTCCATCCGCCGGAGCTTCAGTCGGGAACAGCGAGTCACGATGTGAAAAGCAACGGAGGAGAGAAAACGCGGACGATGATGCGCGCATGACGTATGTGGCCGGAATGCAACACGTGACACGGACGGTGGAAGTCGTGGCAGGGAGTTGTCCACGAGTGCTTCCTCGATTTCACGTGAGATGCGATTTGCATAAATGATTGCAGTTTTTTTACGCCAAGCAATTATACAAAATTGTTCAAGTACGCTCTGTTTCTGCGTCATCAGCATCAATGTGTATCAAAAGATACGTTGAATTTCAGAGAGAAAAGCGATTGGGATTTATGATCAATTGTACAGCGGATTAGGTCATTGAATGAAGTGTCCGATTTCCTCAAGTACTAAGTTCGACAGTCAATAGCTCTGACATTTCATTTTCGCAGATCTTGGTTTTATTTGTTGTGAAGGTACACCATCACTCTTTCAAACGCATGTTTCGATTTATGATTATCTTTCGAATTGTCTTTATTACGGCAATTTTTGTGTAACCATGGATTAGTAAAAAATTCGTGTTATCTTCGAATATGAATTCTGTCGTGGAACCAATGCAGCGCAAACAATTCGAAATATTAACGAAGTGTTTGATGAAGATCTGGCTAATGACGTGCAGTCGATGGTTTGAGAAGTTTCATTCTGACAATTTTAATCTTGAAAATGAGCCACGTGGGCGACCTGACCAAGATGGATAATGATGAGCTGAAAGCTGTAATGGAAGCGGATACATCTCAAACTACGCGTGAATTAGCAGCAAGGTTTAATGTTATTGTTCCAATAATATTGGACCATTTGAAACAAATCGGTAAGGAAACTGAATAGATGGATTCCGCATAAATTAAACGAGCATCAAAAGAGAAATTGTCTTGAAGCTTGCCTTTCTTTACTATCACGACATAAAGGAGAACCATTTTTACATCGTGTTGTTATGTGTAATAAAAAATGAATTTTTTTCGACAATCACAAACGTTCGGCACAATGATTGGATAAAGATAAAGTGCCGAAATTCGAAACCAAATATTCACCAAAAGAAGCTAACGGTGTCTGTTTAGTGATCCAGCGCTGGTATTATTCACTACAGCTTCATGAAACCTGATCAATCGATTATAACGGATGTCAACTGTAACCAACTAGGCGAAATGATGAGGATGATTGCGATTAAGCAGCCGAGATTGGCCAATGGAGATAAACTAATCCTCTTGCAAGACAACATTCGACCACATGTCGCACAAACAACGCTGCTCAAACTACGGGAGCTGGACTTGGAAATTCTCTGTCACTCACCAGATCTTGCACCAAGTGACTATGACTTCTTCCAGACATTGGACCACTTCTTGCAAAGGAAAACTATTCGATTCTCAACAAGCTACGGAAAATATCTTTCACGATTTCACCGCCATCCGCTCTTCAGACTTTTTCGCTGCTGGCATAAATAAGCTACTTAAAATGGCAAAACTGTGTCGATAGTTTAGGTGCATACTTTGATTAATTGTTTTACTTCTAACATGAGATATATTAAACCAAACTTTTGATTTGAAATCGGACGTTTCATATTCAATGACCTAATGTAATCCAAATCATTTTCATAGTAATGCCACATCATAATGGTGGTGACGATAATTTTATGCAGAACGTCCCACGTAACAAGGCCAATGGCTATATTTTGTTCCTGAATGAACTTCTTCGATTGGAATGAAACTTTTTAGATGAACTCCAAGGATCATATTAAAATGAACTATCAAGGTCTCATGTGTGAATCTCTCGAATAGTTGAAAAGATAATATTATAAAATTGTTTAAAGATATTTTCACTCTTACCTAAAATAATTAAGCGGCTAAGATCTGCTGTATTACATTCGTAAATCATAAAAGCTTGCCAACTCTCCTTTTCTCTCGCTGTGCCTTAGCCCACTTGATCGTGGTATCAGTATGAAAGAATGGAAATTGTAAATACCTGCTGGCTATTAATTACTGTGACATATAGTGCACTTTTAAATTTTGAATTTATAATAACAATGATTATAAACTTGAAATATACATTCCCAAAAACTTACAGAAACTAAGCTTCACGCAAATAAACTCAATATTTCGAGATCTACTACTTGCCGCCATTTTGGATCTACTATTTTGAATTTAGCAACAGTGACCATAAATTTGAAATTAGCATACCAAGAAACCTATACAAACTGAGTTTCATTAAAATACATTCTATATTATGAGATTTACTATTACTAGGTCCGCCATTTTGGATCCGCCGTGTTGAAATTTACAATAACGACCTCAAATTTGAAATCAGCAAATTCTCAAAATTCTCCAAAATATCAATCTCACTTAATATATGTAACTAATGATTGTATTTTTACATCTTTTTGTAAGCTTCAAATAATCCTTTTATTTCACAAGAATGAGATTTAGATGAACGTAACTTTGCAATAAAGTAATTTTTACTATTAATGTGGCAAATTGTTGAAAAGTACAGTCTTTCAGCTTTAATTTCCATTTGGACTCATGTTAATACGATATCTGGTTCTTAATAATCATCTTATGAAGGAAAACGTTATCCCGAGTCAGACTCGGGTCTAACCATAAGCTGGTTAACGATCGAAGCAACATGTGGACGAACATTATCGTGCAAAAGAATCACTTCGCGTCTATTTCTAGCTATGACTAGCCTTTTTGCGTTAATTCATCATTCAATTTGTTCAATGGTTGCTGGTATCGCTCCCCTGTAACGGTTTCGTTCGGTTTTAGAAGCTCATAGTACACCACACCTTCCATATCTTGTCAAATACAGAGCATTGCTTTGTGACCGTGAATATCGATGTTTTGACATCGATGTTCTGATGAATGGTCGATGGTTCTGAACCAATCCATGACCTCTCTTTGTTCTGAACTATCAAAATAAATTCAGTTTTCATCTCCAGTTATAATTCGCCACAAAAAACCTTTTCTTTGTTCTGTCTGGCAAGCAAAGACATGGCGATATTCAAAAGAAATTGCGATGACACTTTCACTCGATTCATGTGGAGCCGATTTGCCTTCATTTTTAAATTTCCCCATGGCGTGTAGACGTTTAGAAATTGTTGATTTATCGGCGCTGAGTTGTTCGGCCAATTGTTTTTCCGTTTAAGCGATGTTTTCATTCAATAATGCTTGCAATTCGGAATTTTCGAATTTTTTTGGCTGATCAGTACGTTCTTCATCATTCAAATCGAAATCACCATTTTTGAATCGTTGAAACCAAAATTTACCGTTGGAATACGATGGAGCTTGATCATCATAAGTTGTAACAAGCATTTCATGAGCTTCAGTTGCTGATCTTTTCAAATCAAACAAAAAAAAATTAATAAATGTCGAAAATGCAATTTTGTGCGATCCATTTTATACGCATATAAACAATGAAACTATAAACTCAATAACAATAGCGCGCAAACTGTCATACGTCATAGAGAAATGTCAAACCTTCCAATGTTGCCAGATTTTAACATTCGTACCAACCATTAACTTGTCACTAAAGCCACCTATTGTTAGGGACCAGGACTAATTCAACCTCCCAATATAATTTTATTGGACTTTTGCGCGTGTTACAGATAAGCTGGAGCGATCAACTGTCGCATTTTTCAGACGTATGCATCCATTTCAGGATTAATGGAATTCCGGTCGAATAAAAGTCACGGCCTCGCGACGAACGAATTTCCGCATAATGGAGTTCCACTGTATTCCACGCGAGGCGGTCGATAAATCTAATTCGGACGGAGGAATCTATCTTCTGCGCGCGCGCGCGCGCGTGAAAAGAATGTCGCTCACGCCGGAGATAACAATGGGTGAGCCTGTCGTGGGTAACCGCGAAACCAATATGTCACGAGAGCGGCTGCTGGAGAGAGAGAAAAAGAGAGAGACAGAGAGAGAGAGAGAGAGAGAGAGAGAGAGGGAGGGGGAGAAAAAGAGAGGTTGTCGACTTCGCAGACTGGAGAGGAGAGTCGGTCTCGCATGTCTCCTCTTCGGCACCCACGAAATGCGCGGCCGAGTAAACGCGTGTATACCACGAAACGCACTTTCTCCTGTCTCGGATTAAAGCGTGCCGCACCGGTGAGAACGTTCCGTGCGATTTCCTAGGGCGTTCGTCGGGAGATCGCGGATTTGATTAATGCGCACGGAGAGCCGATCGGGCATTCCATTAGCACTGAATTTAGCGAACGCACGAACTGCTCCAGGCGCGGAAATCCGACAGTCGAGATATGAGAGAAAGAGAGAGAGAGAGAGAGGGGGGAGGGAGGGGGGAGAAACAAGGATACGGCATTGTTTCAAATATAAAAATAAAAGGAGAAAACACACATTCACAGCTTCACGGAATAATAATTTTTCACTCCTAAGTGGGACGCGAGAGTGAGGAACACAAAATGACTCATTTCTCATTCTCCGCCGACCCACCCCTTCTACGACGGATCGGAAAAAGAAGGACCGACGGAAGAAGGAGGAGAAGAAGAACAGGAAAGATCGCCAACGCGCAGAAATAGCAATGCAAATGATAGGAACGGTCCCATTAACGATCGAATACGAACGAGCCGACGACTAGAAGGGACATTTATCATTTTTTTCGATAGTATCGCCGAAGCATCCTCTCCGCCGTCAGCAACCCTTCGACGTGTTCTCACCTTCCCTCGCCTCTCGTCCCACACCCTTCCTTCCTCCCTCACATTAAACATGAACGTCGTCGCTAAAAGGTGCGATCCTACGCCCGACGACAAATTACTTTTTATTCTTTCCGTCCGGTCTCTCTCTCTCTCTCTCTCTCTCTCTCTCTCTCTCTCTCTCTCTCTCTCTCTCTCTCTCTCTCTCTGTCTGATTGCATTCTCGCTTCCTTATCCTCGCGCTAAAAGCTCACGCGCGTTACGATATACAGGGTGTCTGTGAAAACTCAGGACGAAGCTCAGGTAGTTCAACGGGTTCAAATGAGCGAGAAAGTTATCCGCCATTTTCCGAACCAACGGATTAAATATTCAGCTATGGAGGAAAAAAGATCGACGAACCAGGTCATGCGGTGCATTGGGACTATGGGTACTTAGAGTATCTAGGAGACGGGTACTTAGGGACCCTAAGGGTGCATTCACACCTGAGCAGAAAAACAGAAAGGCAGCAGCCAATCACAAATGGCGCTGATAGTCTGTCTCCCTTTTGCGAGAGTTTCTCTCTCTGTCGCTCTCTTGGTTTCTGCTGTTCTGCTTTCTGCTTTTCTGCCCAGGTATAAATGTGTCCTAAGGGCGCATTCACACCTGGGTAGAAAAGCAGAAAGCAGAAAGGCAGCAGCCAATCACAAATGACGCTGTCTTTCTCTTGCGAGAGTTTTTCTCTCTGTCACTCTCTTAGTTTCTGCTTTTTGCTTTTCTGCCAAGGTGTGAATGCGCCCTAAGGGTGGCTCTACAATCAGTCGGAAGACGTTGTCGTATAATACACATATGTCGTACGTACCAATCACAACTGACAGCCGACACGTAAAAATCAAGATGGTACGCATGCGTACGACACACGACACATCTCCCGACTGATTGTAGACCCACCCTAAGGGACAATCGCGCGGTCGGCCATTTTCTGTGCAAACGCGCGCTGGCTCGTTGAGCTCGTTTCACTGGTAATTTGGCGTGGTTGTTTCAAAAATAAAAAAGAACTCCTCTACTCATTCTGATCGCCACGCCTGAGCTTCGCCGAGACACCTTGTATAAGTACGAATCGCGTTACATATAATCTAACGATGGAATTTCTTTGTCGGTGCGGCGGGGGCCGACGCGCGCGGCACGCCGACGACGTCTCTCTGAGGACGGGGGGGGGGACTGAGAAGGGCCGGTTATTAAACTTCCCGCCTTTCGCCGTGACGTGATGTATATCCTCATAGCAGCCGGGATGGTATTTACGAGCTTGCGACTGGCATCGAAAAAGTGAGAAATTAATAATAAGCAGATCGTTGTATATTCATATAAAGCAAGCGCGTAATTTCCGCGCCGCGCCGCGCCGCGCTCGAGAGCGCGCGTTTACGGTTGTCTTCGACTTTCCCGTCGAGCCGTGATAATGTCGTCGCCGATAAATAAGGAGGCTGCCACAGGCGTGCCCCTTCCAATCTACGTTAATTATTATCAATTGGATTATTAACCTCGTCATCGGCGAGGCAACGCGATGGAAACGCGACGGGGAGGGCAACGGACGAGAATCGTCGGCGAGTGTTTGCGTTGCTATTGCGTTGCGACGCGTATCGATTTTAACGCTTTACTTTGTGAGGTATTCTACATTTGAACTGAGGAGAGAGAGAGAGAGAGAGAAGAGAAAGAAAATTATTTATTAATGCCCTAGCTCTTGAAGAGACGGTACCTATACACTCTTGAAGAGCAGAAAAATTGTAAACGCAAAAAACAGAAACTATTAAAGATATGCGAAAGTTTCCATCGTTTTCAGAGCAATATTTTTTTATTAACCCTTACTGTACACACCAGCGAATAATTTAATATGATACGCAAGGGAACACCAACGATTAAAACTGCCACCACGCTTATTCCATTGGATATTTTTATTCGAGAAAAATTGAGGATGTTTTTGAAACCTTCTAAAATAAGAAGTAACAGCTTTTTTGAATAACTTTAATGTGAACATTATTTTGACATACGAAGCAGGGAATTTTTTGGAAAAATCGAACTCCAAGAAATTTCAAATATTCATGATTATTATTGATATAAAAAATATTTTTGATGTTTAACAGTTTGTTGGGGTCCACTAGACCCCAGGTACATAGTAAGGGTTAATATAATTAAAAATGACAGTCACATCCTTAATCAAAATATTTTTCGGAATTATCTACTACTTTTTGCCATCTTTCAGGCAAAAAATGGATACCGCCACGATAAAAGAAGTCTTTGCTCTTCGAATGAATAAAGTTACCGATGAATTGTGGCACTTCCTCAACATTGCGAAATCGTGTATCAGAAAGTGTGCTGCATAGAATGAAATAAATGAAAATCCGATGGAACAATGTCTGGAGAATATGCCGAGTGTGGTAGGACTTCCCATCGCAAGTCCATTAAAGTTTCCCGGGTCGTCAATGCAACATGGAGCCTGGCATTGTCGTGCAGAAGAATCACTTTGTTTTGCTTTGTCGCAAAATATAGCCGTTTCTCGATCCATTGCTCATTCAACTGCCTTAATTGTCAACTGTATAATTCTGCGGTGATAGTCTGAGATGGTTTTAACAGTTCATAATACAGCAATCCTTGCATGTCCCACCAGATACACAGAAGGACCTTGTGACCATGGATATTTCGTTTTGGTTGTGACGTAGAGGGTTCTCCGGGATTTACTCACAATTTTTTGCGATTGGGATTGTCATAATAATAAATCCATTTATAAATTTATTATAAATAATAAATCCATTTTTCGTCTCCGGTCACAATTCGATACAAAAGAGACTTGTGTTTGTGTCTATTGAGCACCGAAAGGCAAATGGTGACTCGATTGGCAATAGTGTTCTCGGATAATTCATGGAGGACCCATCCTTCCTTCCTTCCTTCCTTCAGAATTTTCTCCGTCTCATGCAAACGTCGGATTACAGTCTCTTTCAGATTAACATGTAACCTTTTCGCAAGTTCTACATTCGACTGAATCGAATCTTCTTGCGATATCCTTCCAAGTCATCCGAACTCATCTCTTGCGGTCGCCTGGCGCGCTCCTTATCTTTCAAGTCAAAATCGCCATATTTAAAGTGCCGAAACCACTTATGATTTGAACTTTCAGTTATCGTTCCTTCACCATAAGCTTTGCAAACGATGCTGGTTGCTTCGGCAGCTGTTTTGCGCTGATAAAATAAAAAAGCATGCAAGGAATATGCGTTTTATGTACTTCCATCTTCATACAAATTAAAAATGTTTATGTTAATGAATATGACTTTTGCATCAGCTTCTATGTAGGTTGACCAGTACTGACATAATCTAACAAAAATGCATCGCAACTTTGTAAATAATTCACAATTAACATATAAATAATTCACAATGCCATCTAAAGGGTGTCCCAAAATTCATGCAAGATTTGAATTTTGCGCCATTTGTGCGGTAAAGTGTTGCCAACGAAAAAAAAAGACAGTGTGACAGCTGACAATTCAGGGTTTTTAGAAAGGAGTGCTGCACGAAAGAACAACGCGTTGAATGGATTATGCAACAACAACAAGTGGATGCTGATTTTTCGAACAAAATCATCTTCAGCTCATTTTCAACTTGATGGCTTGATTAATCGACAACATTGTCGCATTTGGGGTTCAGATGATCCACGAGTGATTGTTGAGAAACAAATGCATCCACAACGTGTCACTGTTTGGTGCGGATTTTGGGCTGGAGGCATTATCGGACCATTCTTCTTCGAAAATGCGGCTGGTCAGGCAATAACAGTTAATGGTGCTCGCTATCGCGACATGATAATCCAGTTTTTTTGTGCCTAAATTGCAAGATACGGATGTGAACGACATGTGGTTTCAACAAGACGGTGCCACATGCCATACAGCCCGAGAAACAATTCAATTACTGCACGAGTCATTTCCTGGTCGTGTAATTTCCCGTTTTGATGATCAGATTTGGCCACCCAGATCATGCGATTTACCGCCGTTGGACTTTTTTCTTTAGGGTTTTTTGAAGTCTAAGGTTTATGCCAACAAGCCCACAACCACCCACGCCTTGAAGGAAGAAATTGAGCGCTGTATCAACGAAATTCAGCCACATTTATGCAAAACGGTCATGGGAAATTTCAATAAAAGAGTGCATATGTGCCAGCAAAGCCGTAGAGAGCCATTTACCCGATATGCTATTCCATACATAACCCTATACTGTATACTTTATGAATAAATAAAAAATTTACAATTTTTAATTATAAACCTGTGTTTTCTATCAAAATTACTTCTTGCGTGAATTTTGGGGCACCCTTTATATGTAAACGATGGAAACTTTTTCATACCCCTAATAGAAATGAAGGTGAATATATATAAAAGATAACATCTCACCAATATCTTTCATTTTGAAATATGCTATAAAGGGTAAAATTCTGAGTAACTTTTTATAATATACCTATATAGAGGTCGCTTGTAATTTCCGAGATATTCGACTTTAAAAATTAGAAAGTAAAAATGAAGGATTTAAAATATATTATTAAGGACACCCTCCTGAGTAACATTCAAGAGATTTTACCCGCTGCTCATTGTTAAAAAGTTATTAACAAAAGAAATGTCAACACCTCACCGATTTTATCGCCACTTAGATATGTCGCAGAAGAAATCGTTCTTGTACTTTCCCGTAAGTAATTCACACAAGTGGGGGACGACACTAGGTTTAGAAAATATAACAAATTAAAGTGTTTGAGTTAAATTTTAATGTCTTTCCTTATATACTACAAATTGCTGTAGAAACAGTGCGGTTTGTACATGCTACATGCTAATTAAATACATACATACTAATTAAAAGTTTGACCTCATTTAAATTCAACCTTGCGCAGAAGTAGTCTTTGCCTACTTTCATGATATTTTCATTTTTAGTATGTAGCAGACTCAGAAATTTTTGGTAAGGCAAAAGATTTGAGCAAGAATTTAATAAGATATAAATCAGTCAGAAAAATCTTAAAGAGTATTGACCAGAGATAGGTTCTCTGAATTTTATTTTTACTTTCTAATATTTTAAAGTCGAATATCTCAGAAACTACAAGCGATCCCTATATAGATGAATCGAAAAGTTACTCAGAATTTTATCCTTTGTAGCAAATTTAAAAATGACAAATATCGGACAGATATTACCCCTTATGCATACTTATCGAAATGAAGAAAAAAGTTAAGAATAAAATGTGAGGATAAATATTAAAGACGAAAACAAAGAATCGAAATTAGGAATGAATTAAAAAATATAGATAAAAATATAGTAATACTGCAAAGAAAGGAACTTAAAATTATAATACAAGCGTCGCGAAAAAGAAATACACCCACACACGTCTCGACAAATCTTTGTCTTAGGCAAAGATTTTAGCGTTCACAACCAACGAGCGAATTGTTGCCGAGCGTGTCGCGTCTGCTCAAGCGAGTAGAAATTCAATTCCGCGAAATATCTGTTTCTCCTCTCTCTCTCTCTCTCTCTCTCTCTCTCTCTCTCTCTCTCTCTCTCTCTCTCTCTCTCTCTCTCTCTCTCTCTCTCTCTCTCTCTCTCATGAGAAAAATGAGACCCGCGACGATGAAATCGAAACCATTCCCGGCGATCCGGTATCCCCGTCCACTTTCCCGATGAACGACGACGGCCATCATCCACTTTCTTGACGCACGTCCGACCTTTTCTCTCCCGTTCGCGTAGCCATAGCGTGCTCCACTTTCCACTTTGTCCGTCTACTTTTTTCGCGATGGACGAGAAACGCGAGGAAAAAAGCGGCACCGCGTAGCGGCGAAGGGTAGAGCTAATGCGAATGAAATTGCACCGGTTCGGCTCGCCGTCCCCTCGATCTTCCTCGATAACGCAAATGGGTTTTACGTGTGCGTAATCGGTATATATCGGGGATTATCTGTCCCGTCCGTGCCAAGTAATATGACGCGATAAACATCGCTGTCGAAGAACCGCGCATCATGCTACGATAAAGTACAATCAATTTCTTCAAGTGTCTCGTGTCAAATTGGACTAGCGACGGAATAATTGCTATTGCGATGGAAGTTCAATGGCACAATAATCAATCTCTCGAACATTGAGGTTCGGCGGCGAGATCCTCGACTCGACTGTATATTTAAGTTCGTTTTGTCGGAATGAAGAAAAAAGATGTGAAAATTTCGTCGAGAGAATTGGCACGATTAATTAATTTTGGCGTTCATTGAATTCATTTAACTCCACTCGACGGATCTCTTTTTTATTATGTACTGTAACTTATTCGAAGTCTCCAAAATCATGCGCGGACAACTGCGGACAATTGCAGCTCTGTAACTTCCGACAAGCACCTTCGACAATCGTCGATATTAACGCGGCGACATTTCGCCGTTAATCAACCCGCTAGCTTAGTCAATGACGGAAATATCGCGGAAAGAAAAACTGTTAAATTTCTATAACTCCACGTAACTTCGAAGTCATATACCGATATATTATCGATCACTTTTAAGGGGACTGAAGGGTCAGATTGCTGAAAAATCGTGCTTATTTTTGATATTTTCTGATGAACTGAATAAATGTGCAAGAATGAAAATTTTAGATATATATATATAGGTTTTTAGGTATACAGGGTGCACGATTTATCTGAAGACATTGAAATATCTCGAGAACTATGCATTGGATAAAAAGAAGTGGTTAATGAAAGTTGTTAGTCTCGAAGGGGGACATCCAATGATACCAAACTCGACCTCCCACCCCACCCCCTGGGAGTGGGGGTTGAGGGCAACTTTGAAATCTTAAATGGAAATCTCCATTTTTTATTGCAGATACGGATTCTACGCCACAAAATACGTAAATTTTGTCCGAAACTTTTGTTTTGATTCGTGATAGATGGCGCTGTAATCGCAAAAAATTATATTTTCCGCATTTTCCAGAAATGATCATTGGATTGAGAAATAGAAAATACCTGTTCAATATTTTTAAAGAACATAATAAAAGTTATTCCCCCCCCATCCTCTCGGGGTAGGGTGGGTGGTAACGTTCAAATCTCAAATGGGAACTCGAATCGAAGAGGGAACCGCGCCGAAATTTAGCAAACCATTTTTCCACAGTTCGTTTAGCTGGTGCTTCATCCTGATAAACATCCTGAATGTTTTTTACGGCTGCGGCAACGTTTATTCCCTTCCGAAACTCGTAAAGCATAACATGCCGTAAATGCACCTTATCGATACTCATTTTTAAAGTGATATTTCTCGAAGCAGTTTGTATGAAAACAAATGATTTTCTTTTTAATAACAGCTGAAGACGTCACCTTTCCAACGTTATATAATATGTAGATGGAAGTATTAATGACAACACTTTACGACGCTTATAACTCCATCTATTGAAACTCCGCACGAACTTTTGCACTCACCCAATACCTTTAGGTATATATATATATAATATATTTATAATATAATTTTAGGTGTATATATTAGACTTATACAACATATGACGAGTAGAAAAATTTTATTTATTAACAAATACTCATATAAATATACGATATATGTAGCTAAAATATATTCTCCTTTCTTTTTCAAGTTGTCGTTTTTGCAGTAATATCTCGGCTCTCGGTGGTCCGATCAAAGCGAATTTTAGCTAGAAATCTTGAGGAGGCTTACCATTATCCGATGAATTACTACAAAAAACAATCGAACAAAATTAATAAAATGGCTTGCTTATTATTATTATTATTATTAAATTAATAAAATGGTAGCTATTATTAAGAAAAAATTCAAATTTTTCAGTTCTTTTACAATAAAAAAATTAATATCTTGAAATGAAATATTTTGACGGAGTTGTCCATTGTTCACCGCGAGAGCCAGATAAACAAATATTATTGCTTTAAAATTTCAAATCGATACGAAACTCAGTTTCGGAGAAATCATCGCAAAAAGTTAAACAATAAAATTTCAAGGAAAACGCGTTTAAAGTTTAAGTGGGCATGTATTTACATAAATATTTGTTAATAAACAAAATTTTTCTACTCTTCATATGTTGTATAAATATATCTAAAATTTTCATTCTTACATATTTATTTAGTTCGTCACAAAATATTATCAAAAATAAGCACGAATTTTCAGCAATCTGACCCTCCTGTCCCCTTAACTCGAATTATACAGGGTGTTTAAAAGAAAAAGGGTTGAGAAATTTAGGGACAGATAGTACTCACAAAATAAAGGAAAAAAATTCCTAATAAACAGTAACCTTCATTTGCTTTAATTAAAATAAATAATTGTTTACAACTCGGACAACTTTTCGACCCATATTTATTAGGATTCTTTTTTTCCATTTTCTGAGTACTATCTTCCCTTAAAAGTCCTGAATCTTTTTTTTAAACACCCTGCATATGCATATGTATATGTATATGTATATGTATATGTATATGCATATACTTATACTATACTCCATTGTAACTCCAAAATTACAAACTATTTTCTTAAAATAAAATTTTTGAAAATTGTAAATTAATTGTTAATTTATACCTGGAGGTTAAAATTTGCTAGTTTCGTTATGCAATTTTAGACTCACGAAAAAAAATTGGACTATAAAAGATTAATGATGAAAATAACCACGCATTAAAAAAAACATTTATAACGGGGCAACTGAAATAGGACACCATATTTCCGTGTTTTCGGGATCGCTGAATCCAACGAACGATTTTTTGAATTTCCGCTCCACCATATTAGACCATGTCAACTTGAATTTCGCAATTTTTACCTCGGATCTGAATTCAGCGAACTAAAAAACATAAAAATATAGTGTCCTGTTCCAATTCCTCCGTTATAAGTATTTTCTTTTTTTGTGGAATTTTTCTTTTTTCTGGAATATATTCCGATATTCCCGTCATCAACGGCTTAGGTCACTTTTCTTACCGCGGATATTTCCGTCATTAACAGCTAAGGGGTTAATTGATCAACTTCATGGTCTTCATGGTCTTTTCGATTGGTGTATAACGACTATTCGCTCTGATTAAGATCTAAGGTCGGCCGCGAGATCGAGCCGGAAGAAATTCAGTCAACCGAGTAACACCGGCGCGAGGCGATCTGAAGTTTCATCGTGCTTGGAATACGAACGAGAACGAGATCCGATCCCGATCGCGCGGGGGGAACGGAGGGCCCGGCGACGGCGTCTCGGACAAATCGGTGGGTCAAGGTTCGGCGGGATAATCATTGGCCGGAACGTGGCCGCCTCGTCACGTGTACGATTCCCGAAACACGCGAATCTCCGGCCGGCTCTCACCGCAATCGGCCGCGATGTCGAGTCGCCGCAAGAAGAGCGGCCGGGGCAAAACGCGTCGTCGCAAAACCGCCGGTTTCAGGTGCAGCTTTCACATTCTCCCGCTCCCCGGAGGTGCATTGCCCTACGGGTGGGCTCTGCTCGTCCACCTTCAATCGACCTGACGCACGATGCGATGCGATGCGACGCGACGCGACGTGACGTGACGAGCCAGCTTTCCGTCCAGCCCGACCGTTTCGTAAACTCTCACGCGTTCGGTTTCGTCGCCCCTCCGCGAGAGCGACGGGAATTCGGTCTTTGAAGTTCGGAGGGTTAACGCGAGTTTCTTCGGCAACAACTTCGGTCCCATCGATGTGCTAAGTCGAATCGAGGAGATCGTTAGTGAGCGGATGCAGTGGCCGAAAAATTGGACGACGAAACACCGATTCCTTTCGCAACATTTCAGCGTCATTTCTGTGGGACCAGCGAGAAATCAAAATTTCGTTTCGGGTTATCCAATATGATTGCGACGACCGCTTTCGATGCGTAGGTATTTAATACAGGACGTTCGATTTAATTCTGTCCGGGTTAATTATGTAAAATTAATGAGGTAGCTCGTAAGCTACTCGAGTCGAGCCATGAAAATTTATGAAACTTTCCTTAGATGGTTAAATTAGCAAATAAAAAGTAAAGAAGAAGATGGTATTATGGCTCTTGTAGGTATTACGGCCTCTCTTTCTCTCAATATGTCCGTTATTAGGGAGCGAATTCCAGTTCAGAAATTCAGTTGCTTATGGAATCATTTGCTTATGGAATCATTCGCTGTTAGCGCAATGACGCTAATATATCGATACACGACAGCTAGGACTTTTGATTACGCATTTTTACTTTCGAGCATTTCGAAATATTTTTCACGGTATATTTTACCATTTAATTAGACATGTTTCCTCATTATTTTTAAACTTGAGCGTATTATCACACGAATATACAGGATGAGGAAAAAAGATGGAAACCCTTAAAAATCTCGAAAGATATAAGTTTTACAAAAATGTGTTTCAGACAAAAGTTATAAAAGTTCAGACAAGAGTTAAAGGCTCAAAACGATATATTTACTAATCTTATCAGTTTGATCTTGAGTGGTGTTGCCAAGGTCAGGTCGCCAACTTATTTTTTTTTTAATAGAAACCTCCATTTTTTATTTTATCATCTTCTCCTACCAATTAATTTTAATAACTTTCGTCTGAAACTTTTTTTTATTTGCCTAATATTTTTTGAGATATTTAAGGAAAACTCGAAAACTTTTTCAATATTTAACTTACGATATCTCGCCAGCTATTTGTCGGAAGAAAAATATTATTAGACTTTTTTACTCTATTTGGTCTCAAGAATATATTGTTACAATAGCACTCTGACTTTTGTTAATTTGATGATTTGGAAATTTCCAACAGTCAATAAGTTAACAAAAGTTACATTTTTATAAATACATTCTAAGTAATAAACATTGCGTAAATTTGAGTCTATAATCGATTAAACAACACAAATGTGACGAATGTAATCATTCAGTTCTCACTTAAAAATATTGATTATTGACAAAGTTATTGTACAAAATGCAAATAGAGGGCCATAATACCACCTTCTCCTTTATATGCCATATTAGATCTGCCATTTCGAATTTTTGAATCTTAACTTCAGATTTACAATCAACGATTCAAAAAAACATGAAGATGCAAGATTTCACAGAAATTCATCAAGTGGAAAAAATGTGCCACGTAAAGGGTTAAATCTTCTTTAAATCGTCTTAAAATCAAATTTCTATATCAAGATCATTACCAGCGATTTGAAAAAGGATTTGCAAGGAGCTCTACTTCGATTTAGAATAAAATTGAAAGGAGTAATTATTCCATTCCCCGGAAATTACATGTCGTCCTGATCAGAGGGTGAGCAAAGAACAAAAATTCACTAAATAAAGTTAAAAGCAGCGATTTTTAAAGGGAAAATTTAATTTCTTGTGAAGTATTTAAGATTGAAGGCTAAAACATCTACTGAATATTTTTTATATATTAAAACATAATATACATTTTTTCCGAAGTTTTTAGCACGCTAGATTTTCTGTATCAATTTTAGTGGGAGGCCACATTACCACTCTATTTTCTCGCCAACCTATTACGCTGCGTTGCCACATTTTTATAAATAACATCCCAAGTGACAAACATTACGTAAATTTAAGTCTATAATCGATTAAACAACACAAATATGACAAATGTAATCATCCAGTTCTCACATTAAAATATTAATTATTGACGAAATTATTGTGCAAAATATTAATGGAGGGCCTACCTTCTCCTTCTCCATTATTCGTTCGTTGAGTCACTGTACATAACTACAAAAACTCATCCAAATCTAGGATCCCAGAGTATTTCCTTGAATATCCAGATTGAAATTTTTTTTAAAAGTTTCAGGAGTTCTTATGTCTACTTTTAGTAAAATTCTAAGAGTACTAAAAGAAATTGTAAAGATCGAAAATGATCCTAGCGCTAATTGAGAAATTACTCCATCTGGAGCGTGCAACTCGCAAGAATCAAAATTTGTTTAAGAGTTTCAAGTTCTGATAATATTTTTAAATAATATCCTACAAGTTTTAAAAGGTATAATAGCCGTAACCGATCCGTCTGCTAGCTGCTAATTGAGAATTCCACGCAAAAGGTGCAACTAGCGGAATTCGTGTGTTCCGATGAAAATATTTTTTTGGAGAGTTCCGGGAGTTCTGATGACTTCTGATGAGTTCTGTTTTGGACTCTAGTTCTGAAAGAATTGTAATGGTCGAAGGCGACTCATCAAGTAATTAAAAGGTTATTTAAAGATCTGCTAATACTATCATCTGTGCAACTTTTGATAACGATTTTTTAAACAATTCCCGAAAACTGATATTTTTTATATATTAGGAACTTGTTGAAAGGAATCAAATAAGCTGTTCAGAATTATTTAGACTTGATATCGGCTTCTCTTTATTTTTTACTTTTTTTAAAAAAGTCAGAACTTGTTTTCTTTCATTAAGAACTATTTGGCTAAAAAACTATCCAGAACTATCCGGTTATGTTGTCGGTGCAAAGTTAATACCCCATTCTGTAATCGCTATTTTATTAATGTCGGTCTCGCTGGAACTCTTTTTATAAACATGAACGTAGTCCTATACTCCTCTTCAAAAGGAAACTGGAACTCTAATCAGAACTATCAAGAACTAAAGTTGGGATGCTAACTTCGCACACATACACCTGATCTCAGTTATCTTTATAATATCATTAACGACAATATTGACTGCCTTCCCTTGCTTGCGTCGGTTAATTTCAACGCTTATTTTCAAGACCATTTCGCGCGGCGCTTCTTTGTAGACTAGACAGTGCTACAGAACTAATTTACGAAATGCCGATGCAATCTTGCGAATTTGTGAATATGCTTGCTACGTATCGCATTCCTGCGATCTCTTTCCGTGCTCGGTTGGTATTTTTAGGCGATCTGCGTACGTGAACATTTAATATTTATATTTAGTATTTTTATGCCAGCAATACACGACGATTACATTAGATGTGCAAATTAATTCAGTGTCTTTACATTTAACGTCTTGCAATTCTGGTTGAAATTAAAATTTTGTCCCGTCCTATGGTGATTCGATTTAAATGACTTGAGTTGAGATCGCCTGAAAAGGGTTCTTATTAATTTTCCCGTTTCGACTTTTTCATCTGAGACATTCCACATAATCATTCCACATAATCAACCAGGACAAAGATTAACAATAGCAGTATCGGAGTATATTATATTATATTATATTATATTATATTATTAGGTAAATCGGAAAGTTCCGTCCGTTTAACGACAAGTAGCTATAGCTAGAACTGTCGTTAACCTGTAATATCTAAACAAAGCTTAATAGTTTGTTTTGACATCTGTCAATAACATTCAGTACATAAAAGTA
Organism: Harpegnathos saltator; assembly: GCF_003227715.2. Taxonomy (NCBI): domain Eukaryota; kingdom Metazoa; phylum Arthropoda; class Insecta; order Hymenoptera; family Formicidae; genus Harpegnathos; species Harpegnathos saltator. The sequence goes on from NW_020230300.1 coordinate 988,847, forward strand.
TACGTTTGCATCAATAACATTGTTTTTCACTGCATCAAAAATGTCGAAATTTGAGCCAAATAAACGTCATTTACGCAAAGTGTTAATCTTTTGCTTCAATTGGAAGAAAACTGCAGCTGAAGCTCATCGAATGCTTGTAGAAGTTTATGATGATAATGCTCCTTTCGATAAAACATGCAGAGAATTGTTTCGACGCTTTAAAATTGGTGATTTTTGTGTGGAGGACAAAGAACGTTCTGGACGGCCAAGAGTATTCGAAGACGAAGGATTGCAGGCATTGGTGGACGAAGACCCATGTCAAACGCAAAAACAACTTGCAGAAGCATTAAATTGTACTCAATCTGTCATTTCCGATCGTTTGAAAGCCTTAGGAAAGGTTTACAAGGAAGGAAAATGGGTCCCGTATGAACTGAAGCCAAGAGACATTGAAAGGCGAAAAACCACCTGCGAAATTCTGCTTGCTAGGCAACAAAGAAAGGGATTTTTACATGGTATCATCACTGGGGATGAAAAATGGATTTATTTTGACAACCCCAAACGTCGAAAAACTATTTACGATCCTGGTTAACCCTCAACATCGACGCCAAAGCGGAATACCCACGGAAAGAAGGCAATGCTCTCTATTTGGTGGGATCAGAAGGGTGTGCTGTACCATGAGCTGTTGAAAAGTGGTCAAACAGTCACAGGGAATCTCTACAGAGAACAAATGATCCGTTTGAGCCGAGTATTGCATGAAAAACGACGAGAATATGAAACGAGACAGCATAAAGTGATCTTGCTTCATGACAACGCTCGGCTTCACGTCACAAAATCTGTCAAGGAAACGTTAGAAGCACTTCGCTGAGAAATGTTACCCCATGCGGCTTATTCACCAGACTGTGCCCCTTCCGATTATCACTTGTTTCGGTCGCACACGCATTTGCTGAGGAATGCTTCAATTTTTATGAAAACGTCGAAAAATGGGTGTCTGACTGGACAGCCTCCAAAGATGAGTCATTCTTTCGCTGCGGAATTCGCTTGCTGACTGAAAGATGGAGAAAAGTTATCGCTAACGATGGACAATACTTTGATTGATGTACTTTTTCATTTTGTTTCTTAAATAAAGCCATACGTTTTGCAAGAAAACGCACGGAACTTTCCGATTGACCTAATATATTATATTATATTGTGTTATATTATATTATATATTATATTACATTATATTATATTATTATACATTATATTATTATAATATTTTCTAAAAATAACATTTAACCCTTTGAGGCACAGTGGTAAATATATTTACCACCTATTTATTCTCACATTTTCATGAAATATTTTATATTTGAGGGATTCTTGTCGGGCTTCTTGCGTTTTTTAGCTTCTTATATGATATGGGAACATACATGAAAGGCTGAAAAGTGTTTTGCATAAATTATCCATTTATTATAAATAAACAAAGTCTGAAAAATACACATTTTTACAGAAAAAAGTAATTTTCCACGAACTATGAATGAATTTTTTGCTCAAAATCAAGATTTGACGGTTTCTTGGATTGCTGATTACGAATTTGAGGTCCAAATTCCAAAATTAATTTTCCAAGATGGTGGATTCAAGACGGCGGATCATAGGATTTTTATTAAATTAGCTAAAATTGTACTCTGGTTACTCTGGTTTTTGAGCTCGAATCTGATTACAAATCTGAGGTCCAAATTCTAAAATTTATTTTCCAAAATGACGGACCATAAAATTTGTATATGATTAGCTGAAATTGTACTTTGGTTAGCTTTGAAGGTCGCTGATTACGAATCACCGATGTCACCGAAATTATCGCGATTTTTCATTTGTGCGTCCGCCATCTTGAATTTCGAAAATCTGATAACGGATTCGTCATCAGCGACCCCAGAAACCGCCGTATATAAATTTTCATGTGATTCGGATTTTCTGAAAAATACGTGCCTCAAAGGGTTATAGAAATATATGTGATACAAGTGATACGGTTTTAGTGTTAAATGGCACATCCGGTGTACACAAAGTCCGCGATAGATTCCAGCGTCATCGACGTTTTCATCTGGATAAGACTATTTTCTCCATGGAAGTTCGCCCACCCACCGCAGCATCCCCCGGAGCAATCCCGCGCCATCGAGGCGCGCTGAAGGTAAAACGCGAGAAAGCGAGATGCGTAGCGAAACCGGCAACGGATCGCAATTGCGCGCGATTAATCTCCGGCCGGCCAATTCTGTGAAATTACGATTCCCAGGCGAATTAATTACCGCCGCTATGCGGTAAATAAGTTAATCGCCGCGCTGAGACAAAAATACAAACGACGGGCAGATCGCCGGTCGGTCCGCGCGGATGCGAGCGAGCGCGCGCGTCCTTGCATTCTCGCGCGCGAAGATCCTGCGCCCGCGCGGCCGCAGCGCAGAGAGAAGAGAGGCCGCTGGCTTCTCGGTTGCATCACCACGAGGAACACGACTACCGTAGAGCGCGCTACGACGTGGCGCAAAAACATAATTTACGACGGTGGCGATGGAACCGAGAGCGAGAAGGAAGAACGTCGGCGGCCAGTAACTGCCGCCGGCTCCCTCTCTCTTTCTCTCTTTCTCTCCGTCTCACTTTCCCTCCTTCTCTCTCTCTCTCTCTCTCTCTCTCTCTCGCTCTCTCTGTCGGTCACTCTCTCTATCTCTTCAAAATTCTAAACTCCCGGCTCAAAATAACAAGGATGCCGACGCAACGAAGAAAAGCTGCTCACTGTGATCGAGGTCTCTCTTTCGGGCACCGAACGAACGGCTGACGAAACGCAACTTCGAGGCGCGCTTGTTAAGATTCTCCTCGGGGGAAGATCATTATCGAATTTCTTGAGCCTCGTGTCCACGAATTACTCCCGAGCGTCCAGAGAGAGAAAGAGGATTTTTGCTCGCACAGTCTACCGAAACTATGCGAGCAAGTGCAGTTTTTATTAGGTGAATGGAATAATCCGAACTCTTTTAAGCGGCTAAGAAATTAAGTTTCAAACAATCAAATTTTCCCGCTTTTTTACGGTTATGTAGCGGTTGACATATAGCTATTAAGAATTACACTTAGTATGGCGGAAGGCTCAACTTAACCTCGAAAATGATTCGGTACAGTATAGTCCAAAATGGCAATAGACAAGGCGCGCAATATCCGACACTGCATTCTTTACGAATTCCAACAAGGAAAAAATGCTGCAAGAGCGTGCGAATCGATTTGTCCCACTCTCGGCGAAGGTGTTGTATACGATATGTGTGCATTTTGGTTGGTAGACGGATGGTTTAAAAGCGGCGATTTCAGTCTGAGTGACAAAGAACGTTCTGAAGGCCCTCGGAAGTGCGGCAACAATGATTTGGAGCAACTGTTCGCTGAGAATTCAGCACAAACGTAAAAAGAGCTTGCGGAGCAGTTAGAAGTAACGCGTGCACGCGCGTCCTCGCATTCTCGCGCCTACACGAGATGGAGAAGATTCAGGAAGAAGGAAAATGGGTTCCGCATGAACTCGCTGAAGCCAACAAAAATCAACGAGTGGTAGTATGTCTTTCTCTTTTCAGCAATAAGCAGCGTAGAAAGTCTATCTTGTGGAAAATTGTTACGGGCAATGAGAAGTGGACATTCTATGACGATCCGAAACGCAAAAAGTCATGGGTAAATCCTGGCGAACCGTCAATATCGATCGCAAAGCCAAAACACCTCGGAAAGAAGATTCCGCTGTGTATTTGGTGGGATATGAAGGGCGTGATTTATTATGAGCTATTATAACCGAATGAAACAATTACGGCGGACCGCTACCAACACCGATTAATCCGTTTGAGTCAAGAATTAGAACGAAAACGCCCATATAGTGGCAAAGGAGAACGTCCTGTGAAATTGTTGCATCATAACGCTAGGCCACACGTTGCTTCTACGACAAAAGACTACATTACAATGAGTCTTGGCTGGGACGTCTTGCAGCACTTGCGGCGTATTCACCAGACATTGCTCCATCCGATTACCACTTGTTCCGGTCAAATGCAACATGCCTTGTCCGATATGCACTTCAAATCAATGGATGAGATCCTAAAATGGTTTGACGACTTTATCGTGTCCAAAGACGTAACATTTTGCCGACAGGGAACTTTCATCAGGTGCCTGAAAGATGGCTTAACCTTTGGAGGACCGGCATTTTTCCTTTAACATTTTGCAATTTTTTCGCGGAAAATTTATACATGTAACCATCATGTCGCGTAGAGTTTTCGTGCTTGTTAGTGGTTCCTGTAGGAGCCACCCCGTTCCTCTAAAGGTTAAGGCGAATATTTTGATGGACAAATTCGCTTCTTTTAAAATAATCCTTGAAAATTTTAAATTATTTACTTCTACACCTATTACTTATCTCTCTCTCTCTCTCTCACGCTTTCCGCCGCCACCAATTTGCGGGAAAGTTCACTTCACGCGCAATACATTACCCTCTCAACTCCGGACTCGCCCTGAAGTAATCATCGAAAGAAAGGAAAAGAAAAAAAAAATACCCGAAGAATTCCCCGAATAATCGCGTCGAGCGCCAAGGTAGCAAAGGGTTGCTTAAGGAAGAGGAATCGGGGGAACGCTCCGGTCACTCGCGAAGTTGCTGAGAAAAGACAAACAGAGCAAAAGCGCGTTCCCCTGTTATTCCCATGTCCACTGAAGTCCGAAAAAAGCGCGGGCCCGAGGGGGGAGAGGAAAGGGCGAGGGAGGAGAGCGGGGAGCGGGGAGCGGGGAGTGGGGAGGGAAGGGGCGAAAAGAGACGGAGAGACAGATATACGTCTCTCCCTCACTTCTTCCAGGTGCGCGATTGCTTTTAATTGCCGGCGGTGGCCCCAGGGTGCCCCTCCAAAGTGAAATTGCTCCGGTTGCGGCCGCGGCGGTGCAAACCGACCGCGAGAAGGCAACCAGGGCCGAATAAAAAGAGCGCGCTGCGCGGAGGAGAGCGCGACGTGTATACGATGGGCACGAAGCGACGGCGAAGAGAGGGTCGCGACGCCGTTCTCGGGAACGGCGAGAGAACGATCCCAAGAGCGTTTTCGCTAATTAAGCCGCGGTCGCCCTGCCGAACACGCCGAGCGCCATGCGTTCTCCTCTCCTTTGCATCTCCTTTGCATCCCGCACCGGCAGCCCCGGGGTGCGCCTTTATGGCGCTAAAATTCGGCGCTAAACGCTTCCGCGGTAAATCTTCGCGCCAAGTATGCGAGACGGCAACCTACCGTCGATCGCGGATAAACCAGTTTCACGTACCGAGACGGAGCTCCTTCCGCGAGCTTCGGCTCCGAGCTGCTGGTATTTATTTCGCTTGGCGAAATTGTCCGTCGATTACGCATAATAGGATAGAAACTAAATAGTAGTAATTCTCGATTTGTTCGTAACATTCTATAACCTTTTTGAGATTCTTTTGAGAGACAACGATATCTCCTGCAGATGAGACTTTTCTTAAAACCTCTGGAAACGTACAATTTTGGCAACTGGTTATCTAAATTGTACCATAGTTTCCTAAAGCGTATTCTTTTTTACCACACTGATGTGATTCGTTTAGAAACTGTGAAGGGATAAACTAAAATACGATTTAAATAAATAAAATAAATAAAATATAAACAATTTGAACAAGGAAACATTCTAATAAGTAATTCTAATAAATAATTAAATTAAATTAATACTTGTTTAATTCAGATCACAGTTTGTACGAAAAATTAAAAAAACATTTTTAATTAAAAAAAGTAAACATTAAAATTAGAAAAATACAAAATTTTTGTTTTCAGAAACTGAATTAAGAAATCAACTAAGATCACAGCTCGTGTGAAACCTAAAAAACCTTTTTAATTACAATTAAATATTAAAATTAAATATTTAAATTACTTATTATACAAGATAATTATTAAAATTGTATTCATTTTTATATAAAGTTTATTTTATATGAAAAAGTTAATAATTTTTTGATCACGTACCTAAAAATTGCAGAATTTATCTGTTATCTCCTCGAAATCAAAATTACAGAGATAAAATATTTTCGTCTCTATAGACTTAATTATAAGCAGTAAATGGCCACAAAACAAAAATCTGTTTTTTTAATTAAAATAAATTTAATTAAATATTATAATAATTATAATAATTAAATTTTAATTAAAATAAATAAAATTATTTTAATTAAAATAAAAAGTAGATATAGATAAAATAAATATAAAAAAAATAAATTACTTTCTATAGACTTCAAAAACAATAGTCACATATGCAGTTTTTTTTGAAAATTCCGAAATTGTAGTGGTACAATACAAGCAATCCATAGATGTGGCACGATTTAAGAGACTATAGTTGTGTTTTTCAAATTATGGCAGTTAAATGTACACAGAGTAAGGTTATGTTGAAATTATATACGCAAATATGTCAATTTTAATGTAATGTAAAAATGACGAGCAGATGCATTAATGCACCTTTTGAAACTTTTGAAATGCTTCGTATAAAATTGAGTAAAATTTACTCCTAAAACTAAAAAAAGTCTTTACTTGTTTTTCTTTTAACAAGACGCTTTTGTTAAAGCTTCTATGGCGATAAATGATCCTCGCATAAAATGCAGATGACGCTAAGCCTGCGGGTTCTATGAAATATAAAGATGGCACAATTTTAGAAGCCGGTCGAAAGCAATATCGGCGACTTTCCCCTAATACCCGGCAGTGCGGCAATAACCTCTACAAGATCCGCGAACATGAACACGCTGATTCGCTGCGAGGAAGAAGTGAGCGAGAAGGGCGGGAAGGGGTGAGAAGGAAATAGAAGGAGCGAGTGGGAGAGAGGATGGGAAGGAGGAGGGAAGGAGGGAGTACGAAGGACCATGATTTTTGCCGGCATTTTTGCCTCCGTGGCAACTTTGTTATTGATGACCGCGATGTTGAGTGCGCAGAATAAAGAAGGTAGGCGTTTCCACCCTCGGTTTCGCCTCGAATCCCGCTCAACGATCTCTGCGCGGCGAAGCGCTAAGCTGCGCTCACTCGCTCGCGCGCGCGCGCGCGCCCGCACGTTTTTCACTTTACGAGGCTGTTGCGCGCACAGCCTCGATGCTGGAGAAAGGGGGGAGAGAGAGAGAGAGAGAGAGAGGGAGAGAGAAAGAGAGCGAGGGAGTACAGTCATTCGCCGTAGCGTATACGGGCCGTCTTGTAAAAGTCAATATTTATGAGGGTGCTAACCACCGTCATCGCTCATTCCGACTCGTTAACCGGCTCCGCCGGCGCGGCTTTGTGTTTACATCCGAAGGACAGGCATCCTCTTTATTGTCAGCCCTAAGAAAACACGTCCACCGCCGCTGACGTTGCAGCAGCAACGGCAGCATCCTGCGCCCGCGTTGCCCGCGCTGTGAATGGCGAACGTGCCTGGCCTCCGGCTTATCAATGCGCCCGCCTCCTCGAGATAGCGCGCGCGAGTTCCGCGACGATGGCGATTTCGACATTGTCCGGCTAAGTATAAATAGTTTAATTGTTGGAAGATTTTGTTCGTCAGGGAAGACGAGAAGAGAAGAAGCGCGTGCGACACGCCGGCTCGCTCCGGCTGCGAATTTGGTCCGAAGGATTGCGACAGGCGCACTTATTCGGTTGTCCGTTATTTAGTAAATCGCGCGCACGCTCTCGAAGAGGTTGCAGCGGCGTGCGCTACTATAATTGCGACACACGACGCGGCGGAGAAAGGCAAGGTGCTTCGCAGAAGCAACAGGTGTGTAGCAAGGTAAGTCGGTTCAGGTGCCGCCATCTCTCACCGAGTTGCTCAACGTGTTGTCTTTCGCGAACTGGGGTCTAGCATGTGTCGATAAAACGAGCCGCGCGGGCCTCAGTGAAGTACAACGTATGTTGCGGGACCCGCGCCTTGCTCGTTTTTTACATTCCACCAATTTTCTATATCAGCAGTTAAAAAAAGAAAATTTTCTTTTCTTGGTACGTTTCATTAAGAAATCCATCTCCTATAACCTTGACCTTGATTTATAAGGGTCACTCTTCTCGGTGATCTATAGGTTTTAGCCGTCGCCCATTATTTATTAAAAAATTGTTAACAAAGGAAATGTTGATAGAACATAGTTTTCTGACACCGTATATATTTAAAAAGGAAACTCGTAATACGTACTACAAATATATAAATATTCTATTACGTAACTTCTTTAAGAGATTTCACCGTTTATTGAAAAGTTATTAGCAAAAACGTTTCACAAAGGGAACATATATTTTCAACACTATATAGATAGTTAGGCTAGATTGAGTTAGACTGTGGATATTTTAGTGTTACGAAATCTAACCTAATCTAACCATCTATACGATGCCAAAAACGTTTTATTTATGAAACAGTTTTGTATGTATATTTTTTGTATATATAACTTTTTAATAAATATTGGACGACAGGCAAGACTTTTCTAATACTCTGCAAAGAGACATTTTTTTATATATAATACGAACTACGTATATTATGTTTAAATGTACGTAGTATCGAAAAACTACGTCTTATTCGTGAATCATCTTTCGCTAGTAACTTTTTAATAAACAACAAGCAATGGCTAAAACTTTTTGAAAGTTACTTAGTAGAGTGATACTAGGAGTGTGATTTAGTATTGAGAATTTTGTCTCAAAAACTGATTTACTTAAACAAGATAATGAACAAATATTTTAATCAAAATATTTTCTTTCGTTTCCTACAACTTTTTCCCATCTTTCTGGCAAGAGATGGATTTCGCGACGTGGAAAAGATTCTTCTTTAGAGTCGATCCAATTTTCAATAAATTTTTGCGCTCGTTCGAAGTTATGAAAATGTGTATTCTCTAGGACATGTTGCTCGATCGGAACAAATGATAATCGGATGGAGCATGTCTGGAAAATACGCGGGGTACTGTAAGACTTCCCATTCCAGCTCTAATAGCGTTTGCTTCACTGATAATGCAACATGAGGTCAAGCGTTGTTGTGAGGAAGAATCACTTTGCGTCGTTTACTCGTAATTGGTGATCGTTTTTTATCCAACGTTCGCTTCAATTTGTATAATTGTTGCCGATAACAATCAGCGGTGACAATTTCATTCAGATTTAGATTTTCAGAATAGATTTACATAGTACACAACACTTTCTTGATCCCACTAAATGCACAGCAATACTTTTGAATCGTGAATTTTGCACCTCGAAGTGGATGTTGCTGGTTGACCTGGCTCAAGCCATGATTTTTTCGTTTCATTTTCGGAATTGTCGAAATGGATCCATTTTTCATAACAATAACAATTCGACACAAGAAACTTTTCATTTTTTGTCTGGCGATCAACGAAATGCAAATATTCAACCGGCAGGTTCGCAATGGCTTTTCTGATAATTGATGTAGAACCCATTTTCCTTCTTTGTAAATCTTTCCCACATCATGTGTGAACGTTTGGTAACTTTTGTACGATCAACATTTAATACTCTGGCAAGTTCTGAAATGGATTGTGCTGGATTCTCGTCCAATAATATTTGCAAATCTACATTTTCAAGCTTTGCTGCTTGTCCTGAACGATCTTTATCGTTAAAATTGAAATCATCACTTTTGAATCTCCTAAACCAATATTCACGTGTCTTAATTGATGGAGCAACATTACCACAAGTTTCTATCAAAATTTTATGACCTTTAGCCGCTGTTTTCTTGCGACAAAGAAACAAAAGTAACGTATATCGAAAATGCTCTTTAGGATGCTCCATTTTTAATATGGTATTAACACAATTTTTACTGAGTCTATTTTTAGTAAACGACTAAATATCATCGATTAATATTAAAGCATTAAGCTGTATTAAACAATAGCTGTGATTGGAATGTCTTCGACAAAACTGACATTAGTGCCATCTCTTGCAAAACCTTCGAAACTAAATTACATTCCTAATAATATAAGTTATGGTCAAGATCATAGAAGGCGGGCATGCATATCTGAAAGGTTTGCCCTTTTCTCTTTTCACCGAAAGAACCTCGCGGCGCATGACGTCTTGAACTCAATAGAGTGTGGAGTAATTTGGAGAGTTTGATATCGTATCGTTTTATTGTTGACTCACCCTCTGGCAGAGCTCTGCGCTGATTCTTGACAGGTCCGCGAAGGGCTGAAAAATGACGTCATGGAACTCGGGGTAGCTCCGTGCCAAAGGCCGCGCGTATAATTCTTTGGCGCTGCACAGCGTCTCGTGATACTCTTCCTCCGCGTGCAACAGCTTCTCCGTGGCCCGGTATCTGCGGTCTGTGTCTGCAAAACAAAAATCCAGTTTCGAACTGAGACGACAGCGGACAAAACTGTTTTCGTCGCGGGCGAAGCTCCGAGTAAAAAGAAGTCAACGCTGTCTCCCGTAAGCTTCAATCAATCAAGGCTTCGATCAATTGCAAGTTACATACTTGAGTGAGTCTTATATCGATAAAATTGTTTTTATTGAATCTTTGTCAACGTTTATCCGGATTTTTATCAATTGCTCTTCCGATTCAAGTAACTAAATTAATATTAAATTATCAAAAAATTGTAGCTGGCTCTTATGGGCTTATAATAAAAAAAACCGGTAAAAACTCACGTTATACAGGGTGTTTAAAAAAAGAGTTCAAGATTTTAAGAACAGACAGAACTCGCTACAAAATACAATACAAGAAGAAAGTTTAATAGGCATTTTATATACTCTGATATAATTCGTCTGTTATTTATCGGTGAAGAATACACCATGCTCTTAAGAAATTCCCATAAGAAGGTCCAGGAGATTTGAATCAGGAGAGCAAGGGAGTCGTGAGATTGATTCAAACCATCTTTCACCGAAGGGCGATATTTAAATGTTAGACGAATAACATTAGAAAATACAAAATGCCTATCAAATAGTTGAAACAAAGCCAGAAATTTTTGACAGTTCGCAATTCCGTGGTATAAAGATGTGAAGCGATTGAAGGAATAGGAGGACAGCAGGTAGAAAATCTTCCGTAAACCTTATAAGCACCAGAAGCGAGTTGGTCACTTACTTGAATTAAAATAAATAATTATTCGCAACTCCGACAATATTAATTCGTCGACTCATGTTTATTAGGACTTTTCTCCTCCATCTCGTGAATACTGCCTGCCCTTAACCTTTAGAGGACCGTAGTTGTTTTCTTCGATTTTTTTATTTTAAGTATTAGAACTTTATTATTAACATCATTGGGTTAAATGACAAAAAAGAGGACGCCACTCTCGCGCCAATATATTGGCTTCCGGTCCGGAAAAGAATCAAGATCCAGAATGATCCTTTTTTTTTTAGTTTTTCAACTTAATGTTATTAGATATTATTAGAATAATTGTTTAACATCATTTTAGAGAAAAAATTTGACAAATAACATGTATAAAAATTTTTATACCGCAATTTATGAAGTAAAAGGCAATAGTAAGTAAAATGCATCATATGTATTTACATACATCAATTTATTTCGCAATAAATGCATATTTTGTCGAAAATATAAAAAAAGTAATTGAAAAAATAAGAGGACTAATGCTTTTACAATACATTTAATAATTTTTCTTGATATGGTACAGTTTGAAGCACGGTACAACGCAAAGAGGTGCATCGCATTCACCGCAAATGAATAACGTTCTTTTTTGAGACGAATTTTTTGAATAAACAACACAGTGTCTTGTGTTTGTCAATATTGATGGAAAGTGATGAGTAGCCAAAGTGGCCGACAGTCATATCACACACAGAAAGCGTTTGCCCGATCCTGTTTACAAATCGAAACTGGTACAATACAAAGTATAACGTGTAAGCGAATATGAAATATAAAAGTAAAATATTAATAAATTAAAATATCCTATAATAGTAAGTTGAAACCTGATAAATTGGTTTTCGGGCCTTCAAAGGCAAAAGTAGTTAAAAGCCAATAAATTGGTTTCCGGTCCTCCAAAGATTAACCCTTACTGTACACACCTCCGAATAATTTAATATGATATACAGTTGGACCCAACGATTGAAACTGCCACCACGCTTATTCTATTGAATATTTTGATTCGAAAAAAATTGATGGATGTTTTTGAAATCTTCTAAAATAAGAGGCGACAGCATTTCTGAATAATTTTAATACGAACATAATGAAAAAAATCCGTAAAGGAAAAAAAAACGCGAGAAATGACATTTTTACAAAAAAAAATCATATCTCATATAATTTTTGGTATTTTTAAATAATTTCTTCGGGATTGTATTCCTCAAATACTATATTTTCAAGAAAAAATTGGTTCGGATGCGTGCGCTTAAAAGAAGGTATTTATTCGGAAATATTCGTTGAATACACAGGGGATCCAATAGACCCTTCTCGCTCCGACACCGTGTTCTTTGAAGCACTGCCCAAAGCAAACTGACGCCGAATGAGCAACGCCAATGAGTCCACTTCTAGTAGATACCTCAAACAACAGGTGGATGGTGCCGTAAGTTCAAAGTTTTAAATAGCTTCTTGGCGAATATTCGACTTGAATTTTGTTGGGGTCCACTGAACCTCAGGTATACAATAAGGGTTAAGGTCTTGAACTTTTTTTCCTTAAACATGCTGTAGATCGCTAAAATTGAGATTGAATTCCGCAAGGCGTGGAGATAAGGAAAAATCCAATTACCTCCTATCGCGTCGTACTGCCTCGCAGAGTCCTCGATGAGCAAGACCTCACCGTGCAGGAGGGCCACGTCGGCCGCGGGGTCGACCTCGGCCCTCGAACCGGCGAGCAGCAGCCGTGGTCTGCACACTCGGAACTTCAGCAGCACCGGCGCGACCACAGAAGAGATAGCGCCGGGCGACGAAGCCGATAACTGCAACAGAGGAGAAAACAAGCGTGTTACGTCGACTGAGGTGAATCGAGTCGAGTCGCAGCCTATAACTTCGGCTAATCCCGAAATCTCGGCCGTCACGCTGAGAGATGCGAAAAACAGCGGGCAATTAAAGCGGCCGCCCGCGAGCGATGTTTACGTGCCCCAACAATGTGAAGGGGGGTGATCGTACAATAAACATCGGAGAGTTTTTACACGGCAAGACTCGTGGCGTCGACCTATCGGGAGCCCCTCGAGTCGTCCCTCCGAAAGACTACATGGCCGACGCGATTACCACAGCTGGCCCGACTGCCCCGCGCTGGCCGTCGCATATGAATATGTATAATACGATAATTGCTCGACCGTAATTCGCGCGAGCTTCCCAGAAATTCCGGCATACAGGCGAAGCGCCTTCTTGCGCGGTAAATCCGCGTTTTAACGCACCGGAGGCAGGGGGAGACCCACTCACTTGACCCTTTGTGCGGCACATCTTTTTTATCTTTAATCTTCTGTGAAATCTTGCATTTCTGTGTTTCTTGGGCCGCTGATTATAAATCCAAATGTTTTTAAATTACTTATAGTTTGTTATTAGTTAAAATTTGTTGTATTGTCAAATATTTATTTTTTAACACCTTTTATAATCTTAATCTTATTCTGTGAACTTTGAGAGTCATAATCGTTCTCACAAACGTCTATATTTTCATCACACTTGGTATTTCCGACAAATTACTCGTAAATATTTCTGCAATATCATTAACTACCTTGTCACTATTCTATTTCAACGATTTAGAAAATTAATTCGTATTACAAACGACCAAAAACCCTGTCAACTGCAATTAAAATAATGCAAATGGCAAATTTGAGCCTACACACAATATTAATGTGAAACAATAAAAGTGCAGAAATTTATTTCGATAAAAAAAACTTGTCTAGTACATAAAGCACATGTCAAACGGTTTCGGCCTTGTATTTAGCTCTCATCATTGATTAAGAGTATGGCTGTTATGCGAATCAACCCATCGCCATCTCTGCGAACTTTTCAGCTTGATGAAAATATACCAAATTCACGTCCTCGATAACGCACTGCACCTCCTTAATCCATGAAATTTACAGATATGGATTAATAATGGATAGTGAATTCTATGTATATGAGGTCTAATAGTTAATTCTTTCCGATCTTCGACAATTTTCAATCTCCATTTGAAATTCAATAGAAAATTCAAGATTAATCAATGAAATATTCTCTGTTGTTATCGATGACCTTAGAGGCAGTTGCTGAATCGTATCACGATAGAAACTTGGTAGCTTTCAGGCTGTAAAGTAATCGATGAGGTACTTCGTCAACTGTCGAAAAATGAGTATCAGACAGTGCGTGTTGCATCGACTAAAACAAGTGAAAATCTAATGGCCTCGAGAATATACCGTGTGGGAGAACTTTCCAGTCCAAGTGTAAGATAGTTTCCCTTGTGCTGCGTGCGGTTTAGCATTGTCATGCAACAGGATGACTTTACGGTTGCCTTGTCCAGTAAATAGTCTTTTCTCTCAATTACATCGCTCAAACGTATCAATTGCTCTTGGTAAATCTTTGCTTTAATGGTTTTACTCGGTTCCAAGAATTCATAATACAGCACATCCTTCTGGTCCCACCATGTACAGAGAAGAACTTTTTTTCGAAACGTTTAAGTTTTACCGTCGATGTTCTCAGTAGACCAATGTCTACTCATGATTTTTTGCGTTTAAAATTTTTATATATACTAGAACATTACAAGCGCGCGCTACGCGCGCGCCATTTAGCTTATTATTCTCTCTCATGCTCTCTCTCTCACACTCTCCTTCTCTCTTTCACACACTCTCTCTCTCTCTCTCTCTTTCTCTCACACTCTGACTCTATTTCTCTCCCCCCTCTCCCCCCTCCTTCCCCCCTCTCTCTCCTTCCATCTCTCTCTCTCTCTCTCTCTCTCTCTCTCTCTCTCTCTCTCTCTCCTCCCCCCTCTCTTTTTTTCTCTCTCACTCTCTTTCTTAACGCGACATCGAGACGGCCAATCAAAATCGCGGAAAAAAGGTTTGAATACTTCGATATGCCTTCGATGCATTCGAGATTTTAATCACATGCCTTTTTTAGGAGAAGAATCCATTTTTCGACATCAGTTACGATTTTGTGCAAAAAATATTTTTCTTGTTGCCTGGCGAGCAGGATAACGCACGTAGTTAATCAACAAATTTTGCTGTCAATTGTTAGCTCGTGTGGAATTCACTTCCCGTCTTTCTGTATCTTTCCCATTTGATGTAAATGATCACAAATAGCTTTCTGGCTTACTCTCAGCTTTTCCGCAAATTCTTGTTATGTTTGTGCCGTATTTTCAATCAGTAGATTTTGCACCCCTCGGCCTCAAATTTTTTTAGCCGACCGAGGTGTGGTTGGTTGTGAAGATCAAAATCACCACTTGAAAAACGTTCCAGTCAGTTTCGGCACATGCGATTGGTCACAGTATTTTCACCATAAGCAGCACAAATCATTTTGGCAGGAGCATTTTTGTTTAAATGAAATGCAGAATGCATCGCATATCGAATATGTTCTTTGTTGATAACCACCGTGAACACTGCTAATTATTTGAGGTTATGCGCATCAAACGCTAAATCATATGTCATTTCAAAAAGTTAAATGTCAATACTTGAAAATCGCAAAAGAGTGGAAGAATATTTCAATTTCAAATTTTACTCAGAGCTATGTAAATTTCATCGGAAAAAATTAATCACTAGACCTAATATATTAACTTCTTAGCTGTTAATGATAGAAATTTTCGCGGAAAGAAAATGGCCCAAACTGTTGATGATGGGAACATCCGTCCATTCGACAAAAAAACAGAGCAACTGGAACAGGACACTCTATTTTTATGTTTTCAGGTTAGCTGAATACAGATCCGATGTGAAAATTGCGAAATTCAAAATGGCAAATTTAATATGGAGGAGCAAAAATTCAACAAATCGTTCGGCTCAATTTTGACTTTAGATTTGAATTCAACGATCCTGGAAACATAAAAAAGATATATATATGTATCGCTTTTTCCAACTTTATTTTTTCATAAATAATTAGAAATGAACAATCGGATGTAAAAACCATGGGAAACATGTACTGTAAATATAGTGGCCTACTCCAATTGTTTTGTTGTGTTTCTTTTCTTTTTGGAATGCGCGGATATTTCCATCATCGACAGTTTGGGCCACTTTTCTGCCCGCGGATATTTCCGTCATTAACCACTTCATTGGAACTGAGAAACAGCATCAACCTAAAATGGCAACATATAAATCACGTTTGATCTTTATAAACGTCGGTACTAAGATGTTTTTCGGGTTGTTGAATACGAATTTGAGGTTAAAATATATAAATTCAAAATGACCGCCAAAAAATGTATCTGATTTTTCATGAAATTCGATATGTAAGAGTTTTCCAAGTTGCTGAATATGAATTTCAAGATTCAAAATGGCGGATATGGACCAATATGGTAGGAAAAAAAAAGGAAATTGTGATTATTATGAAACTCGATATCTAGAGATTTTTCAGGTTGCTAAAAACGAATTTGAATTTAAAACTTAAAAATTTAAGACAATATATGTAATACAGCGACTAGATTTTTTTTAGAAATTTAATAAAGAAATATTTTAGATCCGCCATTTTGAATTGTCATATTTTGGTCTCAAATTCTTATTCATTCACCTGAAAAACTTCCAGATACCGAGTTTCATAATAATCAGATAGATTTTTATTTTTTCGGTCCGCCATTTTAGATCCACCATTTTAAATTGCCATATTTTGACCTCAAATTCTTATTCAGTAATCTTAAGGACCTAAGGACCTATCAATTTTTACGAAAATCAGACGGAGTCAATAAAAAAATAAACGATGTGCGCACTAATGCGTCAATACCATTTATGACACGTCTTTATTTTGACGCAAAAGTGCGTCAATGCCAACGAAACAGTTAATAGCTAAGGAATTAAAATCCCTAATACAACCGCAAGGGAACACTTTGGGGTTTCCGCGCTGATACTACGCGCTCAGTGCCGCTCGAATAACTTCAAGCTTGGTACGAACATCTGTGCTGTCGAAACGACAAACGCATGACGTTGCGGCGTTCCCTTCGTTGTCGTAATTAAACGGCCGCACCCGAATTAGACGCTTCGTTGTCTTAACACATTGGTGAAGGGGCCCCGAAATTTTCTGTGGTACAGTGGCCATCCGTTGTTGACCGGCCCCGGAAACTTCCGTTTTTCCGCTCGTTGGACCGAGGCTGCCTTAAGGCACTATTTATCTGAGACTGTCAAATGCTATTTGCCCTTTGAAATGCGGCATTGACTACAAGGTTTGAATATACGTCACTGACGATCTTCTTTCGTTCCTGGCTTTGTTTTCTCCTTGAGATATAAGGCCTGTTCGTGTGTTGTCTACACTGCTGAACTGGTGCAACAAGTTGAAGTGAGAAAACCTACGTTTGTCTCACTTTAACTTGATGCACCAGTTCAGCAATGCAGACAAAACGAACAGGCCTATACTCTATCACGGCGGCAGTGTCTGCCAAAAATGTCCACAGGGTCCACAGGGATACTCAGGGCTTTAAATATCCGGTCAGCAACGTGTTAATCGACACCGCGAAAAACGGGAAGCCAATCGCGCATTACCGTTGCTCGTTACCCGCAGCACCAACCTCTGGGCGTCAGTCCGCGACCTTTATGGGCGGATTCGCCGGCGGTCGCGTTTATGGGCGATTATCGCTCTGCCTAGCCCCGGCGAGACGCTCGTCCCTTCGAACAATGCGATTTAATCATACCTCGCAACGATACAGAGTATACTTTACGCCGACCTGTGCGATTCTAATCGCAGTTTACAGCGCCGTGTGTACGCGATAGTATCCGTGCCACACACAGGCGGACTTACCCCTCTTCCACGTTCGAATAATCGTCGGGGCTACTGCCGCGACGCGCGGGGGGCGGCGGGGGAGGGGGGGTGGGGAATTAAGGAAGATGATACGGTACGATCGCATAATCTCTCCCCGGGAGGAACGACGATACGATCGCCATGATTCGGTGGAATCCGGCAGTGAGCAAGCTTTGCCTCGAGTGTACCGTTAATCAGCCTACGTTTTCCCCCCTGCGTTTTAATGTAACGCGCCGCGATTCAGGTATTCGACAGGTACCCGCGCATTCGGCTCGGTCAGTCGCGCAGACTTTTTCCCGCATTTGCATGCGAATGCGGAGGTAGACGTATATGTGTGTGTGTGTGTGTGTGTGTGCGTGTGCATTCTTTCCGGCCGAGTCTTGGCCGAGACCGCGTCGTAGTTGCTGTTCATATTCGCGAAGCGGGTCGCCGTTAAGAGCGCCGTATTAATTAGGGGCCGCGCGCGATGCGCCACGCCGCGTCGTCACGCCGTCGTTATGTAACGGGCTGCAGGATATGTGGTGTAATTTTCTAATAACCGTGCTCACGGATGGCAGTGTGTATGCCAGTCGCATTTCGGCGAGTAGCCGTCAATTACGGCCACCCGAGTCTTGCGAGCAATCCGGATACTCTTGCAAATGAGTCTAGTAATTTGTTTGCTCTTATCATTATTCTTGTCCTCGCTTATTCATCGCCCCAGTCATTCTACGCCAAGAAAAGGTAGATGCTTTGCGAGATATTCAGCTTTCATGTTGAGTTATCGAAACAAAAGAATTGAATTTAATAAAATGTATTGGGTGTACAAATTAGTTCGGTCCGTTTTCAAAAGATGGCTCCGGCTGTTATGAATGGTTCATAGCGACTGCCGATTTTGGCGGTTTCAGAGAGGTTAGACATCTGCCAATAATATTCAGTTTATATCGCTTTGAGTTTCATAGAAAAACTTTGCTTTTTACAGTGTTGAAAATGTCGAATTTTGTGTTAACCAAGCAGCATTTGCGGGAGGTTTTAATTTTCTGCTTTAATTGGAAGAAAAGTGCAGCTGAAGCCCATCGAATGCTTGTTGAAGTTTATGGTAACGTTGCTCCAACTGATAAATCATGTAGGGAATGGTTTCGATGTTTCAAGGATGGAGATTTCAGCGTCGAAGACAAGCCTCGCTCTGGACAGCCAAAAAAATTCGAGGACAAAGAATTAGAGGCATTACTCGAAGAAGATCAGAGTCAAACGCAAGAGGAGCTTGCAGAACCATTGAGAGTGACTCAACAAGCCGTTTCCGTATGATTGAGAGACGTGGGAATTATTCAGAAACAAGAAAATTGGGTGCCTTATGAACTGAAACCGAGAGACGTTGAAAAGCGTTCTTCATGACAACGCTCGGCCTCATTAGGACGTAATTAACTCTGTTAGCTGTTAGCTATTAATGACGGAAATATTCGCGGAAAGAAAATGGCCCAAACTGTAGATATCAGAAATATTCGCGCATTAAAAAAAAACAAAAAAGCAATATCATATTGGAGCAATTAGAACACTTCTTTTAGACACTTCTTAAGACTTTAAAACACTTCTTTTATGCTTTTAGGGACGCTGAATTCAAATCCAAAGTGAAAATGGCGAAATTCAAAATGCTTGTATAAAAATTAAAATTCAAAGGTTTTTGAAACCCTTCGAGAAGACTTCGAGAATCCTCGACAAAAATTTTAAAATTTTTAAAAAATATAAACAAAAAATCAAAAAATCGTCCGCTTTGCATAAAAATTGTAATACCAAGATTTCTGAAGTTCTCCGAAGAGATTTCAAGAAATTTCAATAGAAATTTTTATGAAAATCGGACGAGAATTTTTTTGAATATTTGCGAAAATTAAGTTCGTTATTTTGAATTTTGAAATTTTGACTTTGAATTCAGATCTGGCAACCCAACAAACCTCTAGAAAGAATCTTATTTATAATTGAATTAATCCTATTGTCAAAATCTTTGGGCGCACAAGCATTTTTATCACCTAATACAACTAAGGGGTTAATAATTTTCTTTTGATTTCGGATGCCTGGCTGCCACTTAGACAGCTGAATACAGAAACGCGGGTTATCGGCAACCTGATTTGAAGATATACACACATAGAGCCGTGCAAAACGGAACAATCGACGAATTGCGGCAATTCACGTGGTCGTTGAAATATCGAAGTTGACGACGAGTTTGAGAACACTCTGTGTAATAATAATCGCTAATGATACAATGTTAATGAAAGTGTCTGTCATGCGTGACCCCAGACGGCATTGAACTCGTTAACACGGCGTAACGATGATGAGTCGTCGATTCCCCACGCCGGCCGTTGCCGTGTGAATTCTCGGGCTATGTATTTTCTTACATGATCGAAAGTATTTATCTGCTTACTTCGCGTTACGTAAGACTTATAATTACGCTCGGTGTGCGCACTCCACGTCAACGCTGTCAACGGGGTAGAGACACTTCGACGTTCTCTTCGAGAGCTCTTAACTCGCGTGTGAAATTTTGCCGTTTTATTTGAGCGAAGGTAAAAGAGAACGCTTCAGCGCGATTGTTGCGCTATAAAAGAGGGGATCAATCGGAAAGAATCCACTCGAATCAAGTGGAACGAACTTCATTTCGGGAGTTGAATGTGTGTGGCGGACTGACAATTTCCACGGAAAGCAATCTGCGTAATTCTAAGACCTGCTTCTTCTCCCCTGGTTTCGTTATAGTAGTGTATATTGGTATATATATATAATATATAATATATATATTATAATATATATAGGGTGTCCCATTTTATTTTTGACAGTCGAATATCTCGAAAAATATGGAAGATATGGAAAAATGTTTCAGACAAAAGTTGTATGGTTTCAAGAGGGACATAAAATAGTTGTATTAGTTTGTTTACGAATGGCGCCACTTTTAAAATATCCACTGATCATTACTTTTCTTAAATGGAAACCCGAATTTTTTATTATGTCATCCTTTTCTATCAGTTAATTTGAACAATTTTTGTCTGAAACATTTTTTTACTTGCCTAATATTTTTTGAGATATTTAAGGAAAACTCGATAACTTTTTCAATATTTAACTCACGATATCTCGCTAACCATTTATCGGAAAAAAAATGATACTAGACTTTTTTACTCTACTTGGTCTCAAGAATATATTGTTACAATAGCGCCCTGACTTTTGTTAATTTAATGATTTTGAAATTTCCAAAAGTCGATAAGTTAACAAAAGTTAAAGCACCATTTCAACAATATATTCTTGAGACCAAATAGAGTAAAAAAAGTCTAGTACCATTTTTTCTTCCGATAAACAGTTAGCGAAATATCGTAAATTAAATATTGAAAAGATTACTAAGTTTTCCTGAAATATCTCAAAAAATATTAGGTAAATGAAAAAATGTTTCAGACAAAAGTTGTTTAAATTAATTGATAAAAAAAGAAGGTATAATAAAAAATTGGGGTTTCCGTTTAAGAAAAGTAATGCCTAGCGAATATTTCGAAAATGGCGTCATCTGTAACAAACTGTTATAGTTATTTTATATCCCCTTTGAAACTATACAACTTTTGTTTGAACACTTTTGTTGAACTTTTGTTGAAACATTTTCCACTTGCCTAATATTTTTTGAGATATTTCAGGAAAACTTAGTAACTTTTTCAATATTTAACTTACGATATCTCGCTAACTGCTTATTGGAAGAAAAAATAGTAGTAGACTTTTTTACTCTATATCTTCCATATTTTTCGAGAAATTTGACTGTCAAAATTAAAATGGGACATCCTATATATTAACTATATATTAACATACAAATAAATATTATTAATATATATTATTAACCAGTTCACCTGATCTGAAGTCAACGTTTTGTGCCAAAACTAAACAGTGAGAGCGAATAATTTCGTATTTTACATGGAAGTTTATCTATAAGGACCTGTATGCCCTTTTATGTGGGTTTATTTTCATTTTCCGCAATCGCCCCTTGTTGGTGTACTAATGTTAAAATTTTTTGGAGGTGTTATTTAAGAAAACGAAACTTAGTGCCCCAAGTTTCGTTTTCTTAAATAGCACCTCCAAAAAATTTTAACATTAATAAATTCTAGGTTAAAAAAACAGTCACTTTTATTCGGAAAATTGTTTTCTGAAATCATTACCATTCAAAATTGTTCGAGGCACGGAATATAATGAATTTAGAAGACAATTTTTAATATAATATTCTTCTATGTAAAATAATAATTATTAAATGTATATTAATTAATAAAAAATATAATTACTAAATATATAAGAATTAACCTGAGATAATTACAATCGCTAATTATAATTGTGACAACCGAGATGTGCGTTTTCACTCGCTCTCTCTCCGTTCGACACGACCGAACGCGCGAACGCGAGAACGTCACGTGAAAGCGACACGTGAAAATCGTGCGGGATTGCCAAAGCCGCGAGCGTAATTCGTGTCACCGGCGAGACACGCGACATCCTCCCGAGGAGGAGTAACGCCGCGAGATGCACCGATGCTGTATTTATGCGGAGGGAACATGTTATCCCTCCCTTCGGCAGGCATACTCGCGCGTGTGCGCATGTGTGTGTATGTGTGTGTGCGTGTGCGTGTGCGTATGTGTGTGCAGATATTCGCGATCGAAGAGGGACAGCGAGGAGAGCGCACGCCCACTCTCGCTTTTAATAAAGCCAAACCGGAATCGTAAAGCTGAATCTAAATTGCATAATTATACCAGTCTACCTCTCCATCTCGCTCCGACACGCACCGCTCTTACCCTCCCCCCTCCTCTCTTTCTTCTTTTTTCTTCCCTCTTTCTTTCCTCGCCCCTCTTTTTATTCAGTAACCTTCCCTCGTGTATTCTCCACTGACTTCTCAAACGTTACCGTAATCAGCCAGAAATAATTTGCAATAAATGGAACTCGATCAAAAGTTCCAACAATAAAATCCAGCTATGTAATTATGCGATAGTTAAAACATACACACCAAATATGTATAACGTGGCTCCGCTCTAGATTTTCGCCTTAACCTCTTCGGCCGCCGACTTTAATTGGCAGCCGCCAAATACACGACTACATTGTACATGTTATAAACAATATTGTAAACAATGTTTATTGTAAACAATTTTGGTTTGTTGTATAATTCTCTGTTTCAAAATTTATTATACTAAATTTACTTTTAATCTCTTATTTTTTTATGTTTATTTGTTGTTCATGTTTATCATACTATTTTATACGCTAATTTATCATACTAAATTTAGTTTTTATGTCTTACGTTTTTATGTTTACTTGTTGTTTATTTTTATGTATGTACTTATCATAGTTATATCAATAATATACGTTGTAATTTTTTCATTGAGCTTCCAAAATTATTTTCTTTATTTATTAAAAGCAAATTATATAAACTGATATTTTCTTATGAGACATGTAATGTGAATGAATGCAAATGTTCGTGTCCGATTTCTCATTAAAACTCAAACAGTAATTTAACGTACAAATCTTTTTATTGATCAATGGTGCAATCGTTGTTGTTATCTACGATCTTTTCCTAACATTCTGATAATATACGAGAAATAAAATACTTTGATCATAAAACGACTTCGGTTTTGTGTTGAAAAAGAGGGAAAAATCGTTTTTCACGGCTTCCAAAGATGTGACATTTTTCTCATTCAAATCATTTCGTAATGATGGCAATTAATGATAGTCTGACGACGCGATTTCAGTTCTTTTAGTTTTCGAAAGGTCTGTTTTGCAGCGTGTGCTTTTGCGTTGTTGTGATAAAAAAGACTCACTTATGATTAGCCACAATTGAAACACCTCTCCAGAATTGCTGTCTTTAAATTTTCCGATTATTAACACTTGTCAAAATTGATCGTTTGGCCAACGGGAAGCAAAATCAATTATTCCTTTGTGCAATCCCATCAAACAGAAAGCATCACTTTCTCTGAATGCAAATTGGCTTTCGCCATGGGCTTTCTGCACGTTCATTTTGTTGCTTCCAAGTGCGTTTGTGTTGAACATTGTTGTATAGAATCTATTTCCCATCGTTAGTCACCGGTCGACCTAAAAGCGACTTCATTTAGTTGGCTAAGCAAATCGCAACAGTTGCAGAAATTCAATTCAATTTGTTCGCTTCGGTTAGCGCATGCAGTACTCACACATCGAACTTCAAAATGTACCCAATCTTTTTCAAATACCGCATGGTCGATCTGTCAACATTGAGTTTCTTAATAATCTCTTGAAATTCGTGAATTATTTTTGCACTAAATTGTTGTTGTAATGCACGCGCGATATCATAATCTATATCAGAAGGTCGCCCAGGGCGTGGCTGGTCGTCAAGATGGAAATTGCGAAGTCTAAATTTCGCGAACGTATTTCTTGACAATTCGAATTTCTGATACGAAGCGGTCCTGATAGACATTTTGAATACCTTTTACGGCGGCTTCAATTGTTACACCTCTCCAAAACTCACAAAACATAAAATCCCGTGGCTGCACCTTTTCTTCGCTCATTTTCAAAATCTTCTTTCATAACGTAAATTCGATCAAAACACACAAGTCTCTCGCTCAAATGACGACTGAATATGTCTTTCCAACAATGTACAATGCGTACACATAACAATCAATGGCGGCATCATACAACTCTCCCAATGGCATCTATTGGAATCAGGCACGAATCTAATTTACGGGGAGTTTAAAAAAAAGAATTCAGGACTTTAAGGACGGATGATACTCACAAAGTGGAGGAAAAAAGTCCTAATAAATATGGATCGAAAAATTAATATTGTCGGAGTTATGAACAATTATTTATTTTAAATAAAGCGAGTGACATTCTTGCTCCCGATGCTTACAAAGTTTACAGAAAATTTCATAATACTATATTATAACTATAACTTGTATTAATATACCTTATTGTGAGAACTGTTATAACTCTTTGCAACTATCCATTGCTCACGTGGATAACAATGTAACCAACAATTGCTTGCGAAGTGAAACGTATATATAAATGGGAAGAAAACAGATGTTTGTTTACATCCTGAGCAAGAGCAAAGAGACTTTTCTTTAGGAATTCTTTAAAGCATAGTGCTCTCTTCACCGATAAATGACATAGACAAATTATTAGGAGATTGAATTAGTTCTGATCCCTAGAAATAGATGATTTTAGTAACGAATGAATGGTTAGTACAAATGTTGGGATCTGACAACACTGAAAGATTTGACATTTCTCTATAATATATGACGGTTTGGACGTCATTGTTACTGATAGTTCCATTTATATGCGTCTAAAATGGATCATACAAAATTGCATTTTCGACATTCAATACTTTTTTGTTTGCTTTGAAAAAATCGGCAACTGAAGCTCATGAAATATTTGTTGCAACTTATGGTGATCAAGTTCTATCGTATTCCACTTTTAAATTTTGGTTTCAACGATTCAAAAGTGGTGATTTCGATTTGAGTGACAAAGAACGTACTGGTCAACCAACAAATTCGAAAATTCTGAACTGCAAGCATTATTGAATGAAAACACCGCTCAAACGGAAAAACAATTGGATGAACAACTCAACGCCGATAAATCAACAATTTCTAAACGCTTATACGCCATAGGAAAAATTCAAAAGAAAGGCAAATAGGTTACACGTGAATTGAATGAAAGTGCCATTGCAAATCGTTTAAATATCATGTCTTTGCTTGCCAGACAGAAAAAAGTTTTTTATGGCGAATTGTAACTGGAGATGAAAAGTGAATTTGTTTTGATAATTCAAAGCGAGAAAATCACGGGTTAATCCAGAACCATCAACCAACATTAACACTAAAACGGAACATTCAAGGCCACAAAGCAATGCTCTATATTCGCTGGGTTATGGAAAATGTGTACTATAAGCTTTTAAAACCGAATGAAACAGTTATGAGCGAGTGATACCAGCAACAATTAAACAAATTGAATGATAAATTGATGCAAAAAAAGTCAGCGATAGCTAGCAATAGACGCAAAATAATTCTTTCGCACTTTCGATAATGCTCGTCCACATGTTGCTTCGATCGTTAAGCAAACATTGTTAGAGCTCGAATGGAAAATCCTTCCACATCCAGCGTATTCTCCACACCTAGCGCCATCTACCCCGATCGATGCAACACGCTTTAGCACACTCCAATAATTACGAAAATGTGCAAAAATAAATGTCTGATTGGACTTTGAAAGACCGATCGTTCCATCGTCGCGGAATCGCCATGTTGCCAGAAAGATGGGAAAAAGCCATAGCTAACGATAGAAAATATTTTGATTGACGTAAATGTAACCATTTCTTTAAAAAAAAAATATATGTATAAATAATTGACAAAATAAGATCACAGAATTAATTCAATTTCCTAATACAAGGGTTTCCAACCGGAAATACGAAAAATTATTTTTAGGGCAAGGAAAAGTGATTATAATTAATAATGATTCAAATGAATTCTGGAATAATCCGGCATTTTTACCATCAAATTAAAAAAAATATGTTATTAAAATGTTATTAAAATTATATATTTTTTATATATCTGTACGTGTATATTCATTACGTGTCACTATGTGAAGCTTGATATTATGGATAATAATTTTATAATATTAAAATGATAGTTGATTCCTATAAAACGATACTATGTAATAATAAATTACCGTAAATTAACTGCTTATCTTAAAACCCTAACAACTAATTTTTACTATAAAACATACGAATAATTTTTGTTCGTAGAGGGTGCGAAGATTCATTAGTAAATTTTTAGGGATGCGAAATACAAAAAAGGTTAGGGAACCTTGTTCTAATACAAGTATCTAGCGCTACACTTGTTCCCGGCTCGTCGGCCGTCAAGTGCGACGGACGAAAAAGCCGTGGCAAAGAGGTTAAAATCACAAATGAGGACTCGCGCGCGAGCAAATCGGAAGAGAATCGAGCGTTGAACGTGCCGGTTGGCAACGGGCACGGCTAAATTGTCCGTCTAGTTACGAAGGCGCGCGCGCGCATGCGCACGCGTAGTACCGTTTAAAGGTCAGTAGTTGCGGCAAAATGGAATAAAAGCACAATGACCGATCGCTATCGTCGGGCGCTAACGCAGCGGCGGCACCGGCCGGACTTTCACCGGTTTTTAAAATTGAATCCGCTGTCTGTCCGTCTGAAATGGCAACGGCGGGTTACCGGTATCTCTCTCCTTTAATAAAAAGATTCAGCCGGCGTGTAACCGGGGGAGAAAGGTAACTAACGATCGAGACACGTCGAACGACGCGATGCGGCTCATTTGGCCCTCCGGTCGGCCGGAAATGACTCGCTGATTGCCTTCCAGAATCTACTTTCTTCTCGTTGGGCGTACGCTTCTTCCTTCGCCCCTCTCCCATTATCCGGCTGAGTGATTTTCGCCCCCCCCGCACGACGACGCGCGGCGCCACGTGTCTCGATCGTTTATCGCGCCGCGCCGACATTCTCGCGAAAATCGAGAAAGTTGTTGGCGGAAGTCGAGCGCCCCCGGATCGTTCGAGAGACACCGGATGATCGCGTTATCGCGCGGCGTGTCGAATTTATATCTCCGCGGAGTCGCTGATGCGTTTAACGCGGAGGAAGGAACATTACGTAAAACCCCGTCGTAAGGAGCTCTAATATCAATTAGAGGTTAAGTCATTTGACAAAAGTGAAAACGAACTGCTGATTGAACGCTACTTCCCCCGCGATAAATATTTGACGAACGAAAAACTATAAATTCGTAAAATACTCCAGTGTTTCGGCGTTCCACCGACACTTTCGCCTGCCGACACGCCGATAACGACCGGCAGAATTTCCGCGGGTACTCGCGCGGTCACGTGACCGATCTCTCTTTCCCTCTCTCTCTCGAGCGGGGACCCGATGAACTCGTTCGTTCCTTTTCTTTGTCTCTGTTGCCTTGCCCGTGCATGACAGATGATGGATTTCCATCGGCTGCGTTAAACAAGCACACACAGGCCGGACAGGTATAGAGATGCGTGCGTGTGCGTGCGGAGCATGCTGGAAGCGGTGCATGCACAGGCATCCTGTCCCTCCCAGCCTCATTACGAGACAATGAGCGTCGTTACATCGATCACAGACTACACAGGGCGTTCTGCCGTGGCGGAAGAGAACGGACTATTTCGCGTGGATGAGCAGCACGGTGGATTATTTAGAGCCTCCCATCGTTTGCCATCGCGCGCTCCTCCGCAGCGCGTCGAGTGTCCTTTCTAATTGGGAAAGTATTTCTCACGCTGAGCGATCGAAAAATCTCGGCATTATACTCTCGCTTTAGCGAGATAGCGACGACTATCAGGAACAGAGAAAGATAATGGAACATCGCGACATTTATCATCGCGAGAAACACGCGCCCGTGAATCTAAATCTTCGACTTTGAGGAATGTGATGGGAGCTCTCTCTCTCTCTCTCTCTCTCTCTCTCTCTCTCTCTCTCTCTCTCTCTCTCTCTCTCTCTCTCTCTTTCAATTTTTGTATGACTGTGGTAAATATATTTACCATTCTTTTCTCTTTCATTTTTACGACATATTGTTTACAATTTAATAAAAACAAATCACATGACCTCACATTTCTTTAACATATTAATATTCACTTCACATGTTTCCCATAGTTCTTATATCCGATTGTACATTTTTAATTATTTATAAAAAAATAAAGTTGTGAAAAAGCGATTAAAAAACATTTAATTTCTCGAAAATTTCTCGAAAAATATTATATTTAGGATTAGATGCTGAAAGTTTTATTGAATATTCTTCACATATCAAAATATAATATACATTTTTTTTCAGAATTTTTCGCACGCTAGACTTTTTTTATAAACAAATTAATCGAGTAAATTTTGTAAATCTGTCATTTGTGATTAACGATCTGAAAAACCTTTGTATCTTCTATCTTAATAATTTACATTTATTCAGACGCACAAATTTACCTTTACACGGCAGCCATATTAAATCTGCCATTTTGAATTTTTGAAACCTGACTTCAGATTTTAGTAATCAACGATCCAAGAAACAAAGAAATATAAGATTTCTCGCAAGAATCTGTCAGGTAGAAAAAATGCGCCACACGAAGTTGTTACATCCTCTTTGAATCTTCTCAGAGCAGAGGGATTTCTGTATATCAAGGTAATCGCCTGCTGTTTGAAAAGGAATTTGCAAAGAGCTCTGCCTCGATTCACAACGGAATTGAAAAGAATAATTATTCCGTACCGCGAAAACTACCTGTCGTCCTAATCAAAGAGAGAGAGAGAGAGAGAGAGAGAGAGAGAGAGAGAGAAAATGAATAAAGAACAGACAGATTTATCCAGTCACGCTCTGAATTTTCTCAAATCGATCCATTGTTACTCGTGCTATTACTCGGATATTTTATTACACGCACCACCACTAACGCATTATCATTCCCCGCACACGCTCGGCCTGTCGCTCGAGCACCATCGCTCGTTACCAAAGTCAAATTTGTCACTTTAGTAAATCACATCTCTGATGCCATTACTCATTCAGCCACGCCGTGTAGGAGAATTAGAATAGAATGACCGCGGCCGGAGGATTACTTAACTCGAGCGCGCGCGTCCGACATTATTTCATAAACATTGTTTGACTGATGGAGTCCACTTCTGCCGTGGCGTTCGCCACAGCGCCTCGTTGTCTTCGTCGCGAGTGTCACGGCGCGACGCTCGTGAGACTCCGTGAGAGTTTAAACAGGGGCTCCCAATCGGGAGCCGGACGGTGACTTGGAGAATCACTCGGAGAAATTCTCTCCCGCCGAGAGCCGAGAGCGCGATTCCACACATCGAGCGCGCACGAATAAATGTTGCTCGCGCGTATAAACCTGAGAACTAGATGCACGTTCGAGGAAAATACAAACAAATATTAGCGATAGAAACGGCGTCCATATCGCAATGCAATTTATCACAGCCGTCTCTCTTGTTCCGAGCCGCTGCGTGTATCGCACTGCTCGAGGCTCAAACGTCGATTTGTTGCCGACTACCAGATACGCGGAATAGCGCGGATCTGTCCAAACACAGCTGATAATCGGCGGGCTTTGGCGCTTTGAGAGTCGTGATTGTCGTGTAACCGAGAGAGAACGAAGGCCGTTCTCTGGCACTAAATATAGTTTCACCTCTCCGAGCTGGTATGGACTGCAGAGAGCTGCATATACGTGTATACACGCACACAGAGAGAGTTGCACGTCTATAAAATATAGGTCGCTTCGAGATACCGTCGTCTGGCTGATGCAACGATCTTACGAAAATTCGACGTCCGGCTGGTCTGTGCTGGTTTGCGCGGCCCGATAGATCCCTCACAATCCAACGGCGCCATGCTTTATAAATATGCTTGGCGATTGACCCGAGAACGGGATTGACCTCGTGGTTCGATAAACGATGCTTCGTCGAAAGGAGGATAAACACGCAAAATTAAACACGGAGGTGCCCACGGAGAAAATTAATGAATTAATCTTTTGTATGCGATAATGGTGTAAGTATGTTTACCACCTTTACTCTTTCATTTTTCTTCTACGACTTTTACGACTGTTTACATTGTTTTAATGAAAACGAGAGATGTCGTTCGGATCTCACTTTTTTTTTTATCCTAACACTACACATGTTCCTCGTGGTTTTTATACCCGATTGTTCATCTTTATTTATAAACGAATAAAGTTGAGAAAAGCGGTTAAAAGGAAAAGTTTTAATTGTCTGAATAGCATTTAGGATCAGAGACTGAACATTTTACTTAGTATTCTTCACATGTCAAAATATAGTATACGGGGTGTCGCATTTTAAATGAGCCAGGCAAAATTTTTGAAAAATATGAAAGATACCAAAAGACCTTTCGGACAAAAGTTGCATGGTTTCAAAGGGTATAAGGCAACTGTATCATTTTGCTTATAGATGGCGCCACTTTCTTAGAGATGTTCTTTTCTTAAATGGAAATCCCAATTTTTTATTGCACTATCTTTTTCTACCGATTAATTTGAACAACTTTTGATTAAAACATTTTTTTATTTGCCTAATACTTTTTTGAAATATTTAAAGAAAACTTGGTAACTTTTTCAACATTTAACTTATACAATATCTCGCTATTTGTCGAAAGAAAAAATAGTACTAGACTTTTCTACTCTATTCTACACTCAAGAAGAATATATTGTTACAATAATGTCCTAACTTCTGTTAACTTTTGTTAACTTTGAAAATTTCAAAGTCATCAAATTAACAAAAGTCAAGG
Organism: Harpegnathos saltator; assembly: GCF_003227715.2. NCBI lineage: Eukaryota > Metazoa > Arthropoda > Insecta > Hymenoptera > Formicidae > Harpegnathos > Harpegnathos saltator. The sequence goes on from NW_020230300.1 coordinate 1,019,764, forward strand.
CGCTATTGTAACAATATATTCTCGAGACCAAATAGAGTAAAAATGTCCAGTACCATTTTTTTTCCGACGGATAGTTACTGAGATATCGTAAGCTAAATATTGAAAAAAGTTTTCCTTAAATGTCTAAAAATATATTAGGTAAATAAAAAAATGTTTCAGACAAAAGTTGTTTAAATTAATTGATAGAAAAAGAAGATATAATAAAAAATTAGGGTTTCCGTTTAAGAAAAGTAATGCCTAGCGAATATTTCGAAAATGGCGTCATCTGTAAACAAACTGTTATAGTTATTTTATATCCCCCTTGAAACTATACAACTTTTGTCTGAAACATTTCTTAGCACCTTCCGTATTTTTCAAGATTTTTAACTCATTTAAAATGGGGCACCTTGTATATTTTCTTCAAAATTTTTCGCACCTAGACCTTTTTTATAAACAAACAACTTGAATGAATTTTATAAATCTAACGTGAAATTTACAATTAAGAATCTGAAAAACCTTTATATCACGTGTCTGATTTACATTTATTCACACTTACTGTAATTCACCCCTCTATTATCGCTGCCATATTGGACCTGGCATTTTGAATTTTTGAAATCTGACTTGAAAACACATGAATGCAAAATCTCACAGAAAATCCGTCGGGTAAACAAAAAAATATGCTACACAAAAGATGAAACTGGCAATTAACGGTTGACCTAGGAAGCGTATACTCGAGGCTGGCTCTCATACATCAGGTGTCAATGTTCAATTTATTTTCTCCGCAGAACGCTACGTAAGAAAGTCCTTCCTTTATCGCCAAGTGATAAATAAGTTGAGCAGCGATCTGTGGAAAGTTTCCAAGCGAGGTGGATAAAATCGCCAAGCCGAAAGTTCAAACCAGCTTCGACTGTCGCACGCGCGGCACTTGAGCTACACGCGAGCGGCGTGATGTTGTTTTAAGCCACCGCTAATGCGTTTCAGACAGTGATAAAAAGAGTCTACTGTGTGGATATACCAGCGGCCTCGCCCATGCTGGAACGAGCGAACGAACCAACCGATTCGCCCAACCGCGAACTCCTTTCGCTTAAGAAACGGAACAAACCGCGACCGCTACGACGACGACGACGAGGACGACGAGCGAGCGCGCGAGCGAGAAAAGTACGCTTAAGCACGCGCCTAGACAGCACCAACGAGGGGAATCCCTCGCGCTCCTGAGCCAACACGCGCGGCGATTCGCGATTCGTGAGAACGAACGTGAATGAAAAATCGTCATGCAGCGCGCGCGACTTCGGGCGCAATTCGGGTGCGCGCGTTGCATTAAACATTCACGGCTGAAAAGCATCGCGTTCCTGCCGCTGAAATTGTTCCGCGCGAGCAGTTTCCACGAACGTGGAACTCCGCGCCTCGAATGACGAGGAACGCTCACAGACGCAGACGATCTATGGGAAATTGTTGGCCGGTCGAGATCGAGATGCGCGACGAGGTGTGTGCAACGTGCTGTAAAAAGCTCTCTTGCAGCGAGAGGATCAAATCGAATCGTTGGGTCCAAGTATCAAGGTTACGGAAATCTTGTCGCACGAACACTGCAGTAGGAATACAAGCAGGAATAAAAGACCGATTCTAACCCGCTTTTCCAAAATGGCGGCCGTGCCGTCACATGACGTCACGCCCTACGTCGAGGGCGAGGCAATAAAAAACTAAATATTCATTAATCCTTTGTGTGGCAGTGGTAAGTGCACATACAACCTTTTTTCTATCATTTTCTTTTACGACTTACTGTTTACAGTTTAATGAAAATAAGTATGATCTCACATTTTTCTGATTCTGATCAATGCTTACTTCACAAGTGCCCCAAGGCCCTTTAAACCGATTGTTCATTTTCACTTGCTTATAAACAAATAAAATAATAAAAAAGAATTTGAATTTCTTGAAAAATATTTAAGATTAAATACTGAAAATTTTATTGAATATTCTTCATATATCAAAATATAATATACATCTTTTCCAGAACTTTTCGCACGCTAGATTCTTTTTATAATTAATCGAGTGAATTTTGTAAATCTGACACGAAATTTGTAATTAACGACTTAAGAAATTTTTATATCATATATCTGATTTACATTTATTCAAACTTACACCAATTTCCCTTTATATGGTGACCATGTTGACTCTGCCATTTAAAATTTTTGAAGTCTGACTTCAAATTTGTAATCAGCGAGCCAAAGAACATAGAAATGCAAGATTTCATATAAATTCATCAGATAAAAAAATATATCACACAGAGTTAACCAAAAATTAAATATTTATCAATCAAAAATTAAATATTCATTAATCAACAATTAAAATCGATTCATAAGACGTCATTCATGAGTCGTCATTTTGAAAAAGTGGCTTAAAATCGGACTTATATTCCTATTCATTGTAATCGAATCGAGTTGAATCGAGTCGAGTCAGATTAACAATATAATACAAAATGAAAGATCAAATAAAAAAGAGCCGCATCTCGAGGTTACGCAAATGTTGTTGTACAAAATCGAATGAAGCTAGCAGTAAGACGCAGGAAATTGTGAATTATAGAATTGGAGATCAACAATGGGAGACTCTTGAGACCGAAACGTAGTTGCATATATGATTTAGATGTCCCTTGAACTGCAAAAATATTCACCTAATTGCATATTTCTATAATGATATTTTATAGATATTCTCTTTATGACTCCGCGTATCCTGTAATGTTATATTTTCCAATTATATGGTATGCAAACTCAACTAGCGCGATAACAAATCTATTTTTTCCCTTCGCCGGCTAGAAAGCTGTGACCTGCAAAAATGAGTGAAGTGACGGGAAGTGACGGATTCAGCGGAATTTCCGCTAGTTAAGTTTCGAGGTTAAAGCTCTTAATGACACTGTTTATGCTTTATGCGGCCGCTAACATCGCAGCAGGGACGTAGAAAGCTTTCGCGTCGCGTTCCTTTCGATAAGGAATAAAAAATAAAAAAAAAAAACAAATACGTCCACAGCATTTGTTATCTTTCCACCGCCTGTTAACGTATGGCAGAAAGTGATGCAGAATTCACGATTCGCATCCCGGCACAACGCCGGGATGGATTTCGCGACGAATCTTAATTAAACACGAACTGTGACCTCCTTTCCGAGGAAAATCCAACCCCCATGGGCATCAATCCCGCTCGTCCGAATCATCACGCCTTGTCCGTCGTCTCCTGCGCTAATGGCAGTCGCGAGATTAGCAACTGCGAAGGTGGTGATTATCTTCACGACGGCGACGACGACGACGACGATTACTGTCCGCGGCCCGGTTTGGCGAGTTCCGTTTACGCCGCCGTCCGGCTCACCTCCACGGTCGCGTGATTCATAAACGATATGTGCGCAGATCATCGAATCGTCTCCCTTTTTTACTCTTCCGTTCTTCTTCATTCGCACGATCCTCCGGGCGATCATCGGAGAGAAGCATCATCCGACTAGAAATCAGTGATGCGATATTGGTGAGGTTATTTGCGCATGCGCGATATATTCGGCATCACACAAGTATTTAAGCAAACAATATGGGGGTATCGTTGTGTCCCATAACATTACCGAAGAATATTTTTTAGAATCTATATATATATATATATATGTAGACTCTGAAAACTTAAAATTTTTAATATATAATATTATTATATACAGTGTGTCCCATTTTAAAAAACGCACTTCGATAATTCTTCAACGAAGCATTTTCAGCAAAAATGTTTCCGACAAAAGATGTATGATCTCAAGGAGGACATAAGACAATTATACTATTTTGTTTACAAATGGCACTACACCTTCGAGATATTCACTAATCATTACTTTTCTTAAATGGAAACCCCAATTTTTTATTACACCGTTTTCTTCTACCAATTAATTTGAACAACTTTTGTCTGAAACATTTTTTTATTTACTTAATATTTTTTAAGATATTTAAGGAAAACTTGATAACTTTTTCAATATTTAACTCATGAAATCTCGCTAACCATTTGTTGGAAGAAAAAGTGGAATCAAACTTTTTTGCTCTACTTGGTCTCAAGAATATATTGTTACAATAGCGCCCTGACTTTTGTTAATTTAATGATTTTGAAATTTCCAAAAGTCAGTGAGTTAAATATTGAAAAAGTTATCAAGTTTACCTTAAATATCTCAAGAAATATTAAGCAAATAAAAAAATGTTCCAGACAAAATTTGTTTAAATTAATTGATAGAAAAAGACGGTGTAATAAAAAATTGGGGTTTTCGTTTAAAAAAAGTAATGATCAGTGAATACCTCGAAAATACTGCCATTTGTAAACAAAATAGTTTAGTTGTTTTATGTCCCCCTTAAAATCATACAACTTTTGTCCGAAACATTTTTGCTGAAAATGCTTCGTTGAAGAATTATCGAGGTGCGATTTTTAAAATGGGACACCCTGTATATGACGTCATAATTATCTAGCATGCATAGACCAGACATCGGCATATTAATCTATTGCTCCATCACCTATCTGCCGGTTACATCCCCCCTGTCAAAACTGCCATTCATATGTGTACGTTACTGGATACTCCAATTTCGTCGCGCATGCGCATAAAACGTCACTAATATCGTAACACTGCTAGAAATTTATCCCATGGTACTGATTAGGTTAACTTCATTCAGTCATCAGGTCCGTATAAGGTAATACTATCAGGTCCTAATAAATCATGTAACGCAATGTGGAAAGCAGGACCTTATTAAGGATTCATAGTCAGGTCTTTATTAAATTACCTTATTGAGTCCTTATCACGTTTTATTTGAGATTAAGACTCCTGCCTAGTCAGAAACGTTTGGTTCATCACGACGTCGAATCAACGACATCGAAAACCCAATATTGAAATTCGACATCGAAAGCGCAGAAGTATAGACCTGTCTTTGACTGCAATTTTAGTATCATTTCAACGTCGAATTAGTTACTCAAGGATGTGCGTACGTGTTTATTAGGGAAAATTATTTCTAATTCTTTCACATCTCACAGCCGCTGGAACGAAAATTGTCACACACATATACACGCGTAGCAAACGTCGCGTACCGCTCCTGAGTAACTTCGGTTTCAAGCGGCATGAATATTCACCTTATTTATGTCTTGATCACCAAATTGTGTTGCTTAACTTAATCGAGCAGCACGTGGCAATCCCAATAGCTTCGATGATGTTCTTACGACTAATGATTATATAATGTATTCCTGTAGTGTTCGCAGAACATTATGACGTACTAATATTATATAACGCAACAACATTAAATATGCGATGACTGGTACAATATATAGGATGTCTCATTTTAAATGAGCCAAGTAAAGATCTCGAAAAATATGAAAGGTCAGAAACGTTTCAAACAAAAGTTGTGTGATTTCGAAGAGGACATAAAACAATTCAACAATATCATTTTGTTTACAGATGACGCAATTTTCGAGATATTCACTGATCATTACTTTTCTCAAATGGAAACTCCAATTTTTTATTATACCATCTTTTTCTACCAATTAATTTGAACAACTATTGTCTGAAATATTTGTTTATTTACCTAATGTTTTTTGAGATATTCCACAGCGAAACTATTGGTCGAAAAAAAAAATAGTACTAGACTTTTTTACTCTATTTAGTCTCAAAAATATACAACCATAACCATAACCATACAACTTTTGTCTGAAACGTTTCTTCGTATCTTTTGTATTTTTCGAGATTTTTGCCTAGCTCACTTAGAATGGGACATCCTGTATATTAGTGAACCAAAGTATGTGTGTGTGTGTGTGTGTGTGTGATTCCATAGTCGCTTTTAAGTTCTTGACGAAATATTATTATAATGGTTAATCTCTCCACAAATAGCAAACTAATTTAAAACAAAATCCAGAGAAATCCAATGTCACGTTAATTTTACGGCAACCTTTTGCTTATCAAGGCTGAAGGACAATTAGCTACAATAAAACCTGATTATGCGAGCTACATTAGATACAATAAGAATCCTGGTAAAGATCCGATAAATTAAATTAATTATTAATAAATAAATTAATTATTATATGATACACAAGGTTGATACATCAAGGTCCTAACATAGACCCAATCATAACCTTACAAAAGTCTTCCTTACTCAACTGTCATCAAGACATTATAAGGTCTAATTCCGATTAGGATTACCCTTCGCTCACCCTTTTAAGTTCTTGTACAATCAAACATCAGGCGTATCTGATGAGAATTTCCCCGACGATCGGCGAGCCGCGACTCAACGGTTCGACGCGACGTCTCGAAATAGGATCGACGAGCAATAATATTCACTTATTATGCGCGGGTAAACGCGCGAACCTGCCGCGAACTTGCCATTCGCAGACGCGGACTGTCGCGACGGCTGAATATTGTGCGTGCGGTATTAATGGGGAATTCCGCGCGAATATACGTTACTGCAACAGCGGTCGTTTATTATCCACAACGACGGCGTGTGAGGCTCGCCGGCCGGGCCAGCCGGCGTTTAGCACGTCGGTTACGAGTGAAACACATTGCGAAAGTAACGTTCCCCGATTTATCCCGAATCGAACGCTGTTTGATTGCTTTGGCGGATTCGCCTTTAAAATCCGCCATTGTTCGCGCTTCGGCTGCGGCTGATGGCGCACTTTCGACGCCCGCGTAAATCTCCCGTGGTTGTGTAGTCGGCAAAATAGACGCACGCGCGAGGTCTAAATTTGCCTGACCCAATGGCCAGGGGCCACTGATCCCCGGTGTTGAAAGCGAATTTCCTGGAAACGTCATTCTGTGCCGCGTAACCGCGCGACTTGCGATGCGCAGCTCGTACGATCGAAAATAGATGTCTCGCGTGCTGACCCGCCGGCTCTCTCGTAAAGACCCCTCACCCCGGCACACGGAAATCCGACGAGACCTATACCTACGAGTACTCGTTGGAAAATGTTAAGCGTTACGCAAGGACAGGAGCGCGATTATACCGCGCATATAAGGAACGTGGAGTTATGTGGAGAGGGGACCTTGAGAGGACGCTGGGTGAAATGCGAACAGCAACTTTCTCGGAATATCTACCCCCAAACTTAGATATGTCGAGACAATTTCTTCGAGCACTGAAAACACGCGATCTTCTCAAAAAAATTACGACACCCGAATCAATACGAGATGCAAAGGGAATTATTATTATAATCATTAGTAATAATTCTCTTATCATTATTAATAATAATTATTGTATAGATTATTATTGGGCGCACAGGTTACTTCATGACCTCTCGTACATCTCGTACATTTGTTGCTTATTTATGAAAAACCAAAATACATTCTAGTCTTAATTTGTATTTGACAAGGACTTCCTTGCTCATTCAATTTCTCGCCTTTAATTTTAATAATATTAATGGAGGACGTGTGTTGTCTTAAAAATGATAGAAACTTTTGCACACCCCTAATACTATTCCGAAAGTTTTGATACCACTATCGGGCAACGTTGTGCTCGATACTGGTTTGTGAGGTTATGTCGTCAGCAGAATCTAGTTATATGATATCTTTTCTATTTTAAGGGTTAGCACTCTGAACCTTCATGCGTTTGAAACATTTGAGAAGGAAGTCGATGTCCTATTCGCAATAGTTCCCCATCGTTTTTAGAGGTCGATTTGTATCACTCCGCTTTATGTTGGCAGGAATATTCATTATACGAAGAGATTTTTAATTCGGTGCATTCACTGCAATGTAATCTTTACACAATTGCTAGGAATTTTGCTTATATATATATATATATATATATATATATCTATATGTATATACTTAGGATACATTCGGATTATTCGTTATCACATTTGCGGGAAAATTGCAGCGCTGGCTATGAGAACAGTCGTGAACTATTTTTCTGCTCTGCATTATCATATTTATCGGAAGACCTAACCGAATATATTAAAAATTTTTCTGCAAAGTTTTCGTATCGTTTTAGATTTCCTACCTAAATTTTGAGTTGTTTGAAATGATTTGTAAATTTTTCCTCATTGGAGCATTCAGAGTTTCAGTACATACAAGCTGCAAAACTTTTGTATTAGATAAATATTACGCTGTCAATTCGAAATTTTAATTTAAAAAATTTTTATCACTTTCGTCACATTGGAGCGATGCTCCAATTATTTTTTGTACGTACTTTCATCGTGTAAAAGCATATTTAATTCTGAAGCATTTAAGACGACGTAAACTTTGCAGAAAAAATATCAAATTTTGACAGTTCTCGATTGACAGTGTCGATAAAGTTTTCGCGTTCAGCGAAAACCCCCTTAATATTTCGAAAAGAATATTGTATCTTGGGAGATTGTCTCGTACTTTGGGATTATAACTATGTCCTATTATATTGTATATTTTCCAAAGGAGAAGGGCCAAAGGCAATTTTCCCCACACAGGATCTTCAAAAGAATTTTTTTATAAAAATCATTTCTTCATAGCGGAAAAATTAATTTTTATTTTTGCCACAAGATTTTTAAAAAACAATTTCTTTTTATACAAACATTTTTGTAAAACCTAGGAGAGATAGAAGAAAAGAGTTAATTTTTTCACTATGAGCTCAATTCACTTTCACCTTGAAGACGTTAATATGATGGCAGAGAAATATAATAAGCGGAAATAATTTTATTAATTAATTCATTCATTACATTAATCATGAAAAAGGCTTTAAATGCCATAATTATACACTTGGGTTAATAATTAATTTTAGCTTTATAAGTCGAGTTTTTTCTCACCTAATAGTTATTTTTGACATTCCTATTGATCTTACAATACAGAAAAAGATTATTTCTCGGAAATCCTGTAGGAACAAAATATCGTCCTTATTGACTCTGTTCCTTTCGAGATTTTGATTCTTCAGGATAATGCATGTCCGTCGAGAGAATTCCACGAAAGAATCGCATAGCGAGCCGAAGAAGTCTACGTGTAAAATAATCTGGACGTTTGAAAACATTCTAGCCACGAAATGACATCATTAATCCCGAGCATAAAAAAGGACACTTCGCAGCCTATAAAATGTAAGAGGGATTGCATCTTATGCGGCCGAGCCGAGGCGACAAGTTTCTAACGATCCACATTAATCGTCAAGGATAACAGAAGAAAAAAAGAGAGAGGAAGAGGGGGAGATGAAAGAAGAGAAATAACCGGACGCCCACTGCTTTCTCTAGGTCACCAGGATGATCCTCCGAACGAAAAAGGCGAGACCAACGCCGCGTGCGCCGGCGGCAAGGACGATTCGCGTGGGTGGCTTCTCCATGCGCGAGTGTGCCTATTTAACGGTCGGCTTTCGCACGAGAAGAAAGGACAGCCCGACCACGCGCAATAACGGCTTAGCGGATTTTTCAGCTTCGGGCTGCGACCCGCGCAATCGCGGTGGGCACCAGGCGAAAACCTTATACAACCGCCACGATAACGGGAAAACAATGCGTACGACTTGACCTTGCGAATTATCAGTTGGACGTGTTGGCCTCCGCGCTAATCCGCAACGGTTTAACCATCCCGTAGCGAGAACTGTTACGGAGACTGCGCCAGAAAAGTGGACGAGATTACTGCATGCGCGATATCGCGAGATAAAGCGAGCCGAACACTGAATGTGTTTTAATCTCGCGCCATGAACGCTCGAGAGAGCGGTTTTAGTCCGCAAGCGTTGTCATTTCTCATTGTAAGTCAAAATCTGCGCTTTTCTCTCCAAAAGAATGTCTTTTCCCTTCATATACATTTCCTGCTTCAAATAATCGAAAATTATTCAAAATTTACTTTACATTTGCTTTGTGAATACATTGGACTTTTTATACGTAAAATAACCTAAAGTTCAAAAACTTTTTTACTTCACTTTGTGGATATATTGTACTTTTAATACATAAAACAATCGAAATTTATTCAAAATTTATTTTAAATTAACTCTGGATTGGAATCTTTTTATATTTAAAACAATCAAAAATTGTTCAAAAGTTCTTTCAAATTTATTTTGGATCTTTTATATTTGAAATAATCGAAATTTATTCAAAATTTATTTTAAATTGACTTTGGATTGGATCCTTTTTTCTATTTAAAACAATAAAAAATTATTAAAAATTTCTTTTAAATTTATTTAGATACATTGGACTTTTTATACTTGAAATAATCTAAATTTATTCAAAACTTTTTTTCAATTTACTTTGTGGATATATTGTACTTTTTATACATAAAATAATCGAAATTTATTCAAAATTTATCTTAAATTGACTTTGAATTGAACCCCTTTTATATTTAAAATAATCGGAAATTATTCAAAATTTATTTTGGATATACCGGACTTTTTGTATTTAAAATAATCGAAATTTATTCAAAAATGATGTTAAATTTACTTGGATTAGAATTAATATATTTAAATTTACTTTGGATTGGAATTTATATATTTAAAATAATCGAAAGTTATTCAGAATTTATTTTAAATTTACTTCGGATTGGAAGATTTTTTCTTAATCATCCCAGTAATAAGTGAATATATGTAGAGCACTTGATGTATGGAATCCAAAGATCCGATAAAACACGTAACTTAACGCAGCCGAAAAAAAATCTTAATGTAGAAAAAAGTAAGGAAGAAATATCAAATTCTCATAAAGTAGCGGACAGTGACCGTACAAAGGTAAAAACTTTTAAGCTAAATTACCGAACCTTTCTTTCCAAAGATTCTCAGTTTTGAGAGTTATTGGATCATTGAGAATAAGTCATCACATGCATATACAATGTCGACGTTTTATCGAAAAATGGCTTCGCTCGCGCGACCCTTCCAGCAGCTTGCGATGGGCGAGAATTCGCAACGTTGACGAGTCCTCACCGCCTTACGTAAGTCGTTGCGCAAGACGGTATCGCAGACGCGCGAAGCCGTTGTCGAGAGAAAATCGATTAGGATTTCAACGACGCCGGCGCCGGAAAATCGGCGCGTACGAGGAAGATGCGAACGTGTGTGTATTTTCCGCTCAGCTTCGGGCCCGCCGTGTCTTTCGCAACAGCTCGGCGGCGGCGGCGCAGCTGCGATTGCGATGAGACGCGCGGAGAGATTCCCCCGACAGGACGCGATCAATTTCTATCTGCTTTCTCGAGACAAGCGTAAAAGTAACTATTTAACGTCACGCCACACAAGTGCCTCGCGGGAGATGCAACGCGCGAAAGAGACGGGTTAACGGCCCCCACGCTAGCGCCGTCTTTCTCTGTCGACGAGGCGACACGCGGGAGGAAAAGAAGAACGGGATAAACGCCGAAGGATAAAACGATCGCGTAAAGAAAATATCGAAGCGTTCACATTTACGCACGCAGCGCCGCGGCCTCCTTCCCCGCCGAACGCGAAGCTCGTTATCGCTTACTAGATCTCGTCATTGGGAGCGCGCGTCTTCGAGAGCGAGCCCGAGGTCGGTACTTCGGCATTGAAGCGATAAAGCCGGCCGTGAGGCGGAAATTAAAAGGATCGGCGGAGGCCCAGCGAAAGAGATGAAGTCCTCCGATAAAGTCTCAGGCCAGAACTTATCGCCGCGGCCTTGTCTTCTTTTCCAAATACTTTCTTTACGACCAGCGACTGCGTCTCTCTCTCTCTCTCTCTCTCTCTCTCTCTCTCTCTCTCTCTCTCTCTCTCTCTCTCTCTCGCCCAACCCCCCCTCTCTCGCTCCGTCTCGCGAGTGAGTGACAGCCGAGGGCGATCATCGCGTGAAGCGCGAGGCGCGGCGAGGCGAGAGAAACGCAAATATTTGTTCCGACGGAACGAACGGGCAAGCGTGAAGAGTTTCGATGAATTTCACGCTCTTGAACGAGCCGATGTTGCGACGACGAGCGGACGGATCTCCTCGCGTGTGTGGAATTTGGCTGCTCGTTAAAGGCATGCAAATGTTATGCAGCGCGCGCTCTGAAACGGGCGGCGACCGAAGGGCGCTCTCCTTCCTCTCCCCGCTCCCTCCCCACCCCCCTCCCTCTCTCTCTCTCTCTCTCTCTCTCTCTCCGTCGGTCTTTCCGTGTGTTTCGCCCTCGTTTAAGTTCTATGTCGTCATCGGAGTGCCGAGAGAATAATTGGTGATCCTTGCGGAGACGTGTTATTATCTTAAACGGGGCCAAGGGTCGGGCATGAGTAAAATGCTCGTTTGTGTGCTCAGGTGCCTTTCCGATACCCGGCGTTTCCCCGCCGCGCGATCATTAATGATACGTCGACGAACTGTATTACGCCGACTTCTGTTTCGCGTTCGCGAATACCGCGAACGCGAGCGCGACCTTACGGCTGGCTGGAATTTCAGCGGTCGCCGCGCTGCATCGATCGGCGACTGTACGCCGGCGAAAGCTCCGACCGGCCGATCGCGGGTTAACAATTATCGTTGTTAAAATTTGTAATTAACGATCTGAAAAACCTTTATATCGTGTCCGATTTACATTTATTCTACTTTCTGATTTATATTTATTTATTTTTTCGCATCGTATCTGGTAGAGATGTGTGAACTATTTGAATTCGAATCGAATCCCTATAATCCGAATCCGAATAATTCGAAAATTTCGAATCGCAAAAATTCGGACTCGAACCAAACAAACAGGCGTTTGCGCGTATCAGCTACAAAACGGGCCATCTGGGAGATGTGTGAAGTTGGCCCCCCGACCACCGAGAATTTAATTTTGACCATTGCCATTCGTTTGGTGGTCGCTTGGTAGCGTTTGGTAGTCTATTTCCAACGTTTAGTAGTCGAAACTGGAATAGTTCTCGCACAAAATTATAATGTCAAGTTGGCCCCCCCTCCCCCGGCTCGAAAATCGGTTTCCATGGCATCTTGACCATTATACTACTATACCATAATTTTTTGACCATTACTAATCGTTTGGTAGTCGTTTAACTGTTTTATAAGTAAAAGTAATTTTTTGTCATCAACTTTTGTAATTCTCATTAAAACCTCTGTTTTCCTTAGGACTACAATTTCGATTATCATTCGTGATGAAATAAACATAAAATAGCTTCCATTAAACCATAATTATTAGGTGCGCAACTAAGTTCTCGCTGTTTTTTTGATGAAAATGCAACTTTATTGTGAAAAAATGGTTACAAATGAATCATTCAAAATATTGCCCATCGCTAGCGACAACTTTTTCCCATCTTTCTGGCAGAGCTCGAATACCGTCACAATAGAAGTGTTCGTCTTTTGAGGCTATCCACGAATCAAGCCATTTTGAGATGTCTTCATATGAGCGGAACTGCCGATTAGCCAGACCATGTGCCATCGAACGGAACAAATAATAATCGGACGGCGCAATATCTGGGGAATATGGCGGGTGGGGTAGGACTTCCCATTTGAGCGTTTCTAAGTAGGTTTTAACGGGTTTGGCAACGTGAGGCCGAGCGTTGTCATGCTGTAGAATCACTTTTTCGTGCCTCTGCTCGTATTGTGGCCGCTTTTCGCGCAGTGCTCGGCTCAATCGCATCAATTGAGTTCGATACCGTTCCCCAATGATGGTTTCGTTCGGCTTCAACAGCTCATAATAAATAACACCGCCCTGGCCCCACCAAATACACAGCAAAACCTTCGCAGCGTGAATATTCGGCCGAGCCGACGACGTAGAAGCATGACCGGGCAGTCCCCATGATTTTGTTCTCTTTGAGTTGCTGTAATGAATCCATTTTTCATCACCCGTAACGATGCGATGAAGAAAACCCTTCCTTTTTTGCCGCTGGAGCAGTTGTTCACAGGCGAAAAAACGACGCTCAACGTCTCTTGGCTTCAAATCATAAGGAACCCAAGTTCCTTGTTTTTGAATCATTCCCAACGCATGCAATCGCTTGGAAATGGCTTGGCGGGTAACTCCTAATGCTGAAGCAAGCTCTTTTTGCATTTGGCACGGATCCTCATCGAGCAATGCCTCCAATTCAGCGTCTTCGAAGGTTTTTGGCCTTCCTTCACACGAACGGTCGTCAACATCGAAATCACCGTCTTTGAAGCGACGGAATCAATCACGGCACGTTGTTTCACTTAAAGCAACATCTCCGTAAACTTTTTGGAGTTCTCGATGCGCTTCAGCCGCCGTTTTCTTCGAATGAAAGAAGAAAAGCAACACTTCCCGCAAATGACGATTATTTGGCACAAAATAAGACATTTTCACACAACCAAAAGTATATGACGCAAAAACAAAATCACTAATGTGTCAAAGCGGTTTGTTTACCATATGTCTAAGCTTGGTTCATGACATTTTGGTTATGTCACAATCGACCAGCACTTACTACTGGAGCCATCTCTTGAAAAACAGCGGGAACTTAGTTGCGCACCTAATACTAAATATTATAGAGGTTTGCTCATCCCCACTCTTTCGTCATGTCACAGAGGATCCTAACGCACTTAACGTAGTAGTGGTTATTGTATTATATGATCGTGGTAGCGGCATTTTAGTTTGTTAGTTTCAAAGAAAATACTTTTTTATATAAATTATGTTTAATACTTACCTCGATAATTGATGTTTATAATCAAACTGACGTTTAAATCCGATTTTACATCTCACATATGGTCAATGAAAACCACTTGAAGCCGCTAAATAAACGCCACTGGGATTCACGGTGATGTCTCAATACCTCTTATTGTCGATGTATCTTCTGCCCAGAAATTCGCCAATAAGCAAATCTTTATAGTTTAGTAATTTTGCATTAAAACAAATGATTATAATGAAAATTATGTATATTATGAAAGGATGCAGCGGAAAGTGCTTTTTTAAACTTGGCAAGCTAACCTAACACTTGCAAAATCGATTTTCATTAATAATTACTATTATTTTCTATCAAACGTCAAGAATTGACTATCAACCGTAAAAATACGACCACCAAAAAATTTGTCACAATCAAAGTTACATAAAATATCGCGACAAGGGAATGTTACGTAACATTTTTTAAACTTAGAAAGCCAGCTTCACAAATGCAAACTCGACTTTTACTAATAATGAAAACAATTTTGACTACCAAACGTTGAGAATGGACTACCAAACGCTACCAAACGATTGATAATGGTCAAAATTATCCAGGACACCGTGAAAACCGATTTTCGAGCCGGGGGGGGGGGGCAACTTCACATTATAATTTTTTGCGAGAACTATTGCAGTTTTGACTACCAAACGTTGGGAATGGACTACCAAACGCTATCAAACGACCACTAAACGATTGATAATGGTCAAAATTATCCAGGACACCGTGGAAACCGATTTTCGGGAGGGCCAACTTCACATACAATTTTTATTTTTTGCGAGAACTATTGCACTTTTGACTACCAAACGTTAGGAATAGATTACCAAACGCTACCAAACGACCACCAAACGAATGGGAATGGTCAAAATTAAATTCTCGGTGGTCGGGGGGCCAACTTCGCACAGCTCCATCTGGACCTGTACGCTTGAACCCTTAACTTGTAATTAACTTAATTTATAATTAATAACTTAATTACAAATTATTTTAAATATTTAAATATTTAAATATTTAAATATATATTTTACTTTGATGATATTACAATATCAATATTCCCTAGCATATTAAAATCTTCCGTCATTATTTGTGTGTTTAATAATCATGTTAAATTTTTTAATGACTCGATTCGATTTCATCTGATTCAGTTCGAATTCGAATGAAACTTCATAGATTCGATTCGATTCGAATCCGAATTTAAAAAATGAGATTCGATTCAATTCGATTCGACATAAAAATTCTTGATTCGCTCATCTCTAGTATCTGATTGGCATTTACGATTGTATTTATTTTTATACGGTATCTAATTTACAATTGTTCAGACTCACATTGATTTATCCCAATATGGCAGCCATATCGGACCTGCCATTTTGAATTTTTGAAATCTGACTTTAGATCTGCAATCAGTAATTCAACAAAGCACCGAAATATAATGTCTGTGAAGTTAGCACGACGTTTTAATAAAAAAAAAAATACAATACTAGTTCCGGTAGCACTTTTCATAGTTCTATAGTTCCTGGTAAAAAGAAAAAAAAGTTCTACATTCGTAATACCAAAAAATCGAAATTGAAGAAATGTCGTGCTAATTTCCGTTCCAGCACACAGTTCCCTCTAAAGTTCCAGGAGGCTTTATGTAATAGGAGTTCTGACGAGAGTTCTCGTTAGTTCTAGTCTAGATATATAGTAATTCCGAATTTCAGTACAAAATTGCATCAAGTAACAACACAACATCTTTGAAGCATTGTCGTGCCAGCACGACACTCTACGAAAATGCATCGTGCCGACGATTTCCGGCAGGTTTGACGACTGTTATACTTTGTTCTACTCGAGTTCTATCCATTTCAATCGGTTTCAGAGAATATTCCGACGTGCAAGTAGATTGGATCGGAAGTTGGCAGTTTTAGTCCAGAGCACACGTCGTGCAAATGGAAAGCTATATTCCAAAGGAAGGTGGTAAGCAGAGGTGTGGGAAAATATTGGAATGCAGTTGTGTGAGTTATCTATACATATATATTTATCGTTAAGGGATATATTTGACAATAGATTTTACAAAAGCAGTTGTATAAAAAGAAATATCGATAAATAATTGACAAACAAAATTATTAAAGCTGTCGGAACATCCAATTTTTTTCTATTTCTGCGACTATGGTTCTGCGTTAATATAAAATATTAAATGGGACGTAATTTTCTTCTTTTCCGTGGCAATGCCCCTCTTTTTTTCCGTGTCGTCATACTCGTTACCAATATGGTCCACATCGCGCATACACTACGTAATGTCCGTTATTGACGTTGCCATCTGATGCTCTTATATAATGTACAATACCAGTTAAAATATACGTTTGCAACATATTTATTTCAAAACGCTCCAAGTTGTCGACCAACTACTGTATGTCCCTGTGGATACTTACGAAGAAGACAAAGTATAGAATTAAATATTAATATAGACGTATTATTGTATAAGGGTTTGTAATATATGCAAGATGCAATTGATGACGGATTAGCAAACGGACTAACAACGTCAAAATGTAGAAAATGTTAGGCGAACACCAGAGAAAATATCGAATATGGCCCGCATGTGTTCATTGATACTTCGACATTTACTGGCGGTAGATACGTTAAAACAGTATCAATGGTCGAACACAATCTTGTAGCGATAGCAAAACATGTAAAATTAAACTCGCAAACGTATATTTTAACTGGCATTGTACATTATATAAGAGCATCAGATGGCAACGTCAATAACGGACATTACGTAGTGTATGCGCGATGTGGACCATACTTGTACGAGTACCAGACGACACGGAAAAAAAGAGGGGCATTGCCACGGAAAAGAAGAAAATTACGTCCCATTTAATATTTTATATTAACGCAGAACCATAGTCGCAGAAATAGAAAAAAATTGGATGTTCCGACAGCTTTAATATTTTTGTTTGTCAATTATTTATCGATATTTCTTTTTATACAACTGCTTTTATAAAACCTATTGTCAAATATATCCCTTAACGATAAATATGTATGTATAGATAACTCACACTACTGCATTCGAATATTTTCCCACACCTCTGCTTACCATTTTCCTTTGGAATATAGCTTTCCATTTGCAAGACGCGTGCTCTGGACTAAAACTGCCAACTTCCGATGCAATCTACTTGTGTGCCGGAACTCTCGCTGAAACCGGTTGAAATGGAATAGAATTCGAGGAGAATAATCTAAATCAGTCGTCAAACATGCCGGAATTCGTCCGCACGATGCATTTTCGTAGAGTGTCGTGCTGGCGCTAAATTTCAAAATTCATAAAAGAATACTTGCACGTCGGAACACTCTCTGAAACCGATTGAAATGGATAGAACTCGAGTAGAACAAAGTATAACAGTCGTCAAACCTGCCGGAAGTCGTCGGCACCATGCATTTTCGTAGAGTGTCGTGCTGGCACGACAATGCTTCAAAGATGTTATGTTGTTATTTGATGTAATTTTGTACTGAAATTCGGAATTACTATGTATCTAGACTAGAACTAACGAGAACTCTCGTCAGAACGCTTATTACATAAAGCCTCCTGGAATCTCCTTTAGAGGGAACTGTGTTGTGCTGGAACGGAAGTTAGCACGACATTTTTTCAATTTCGATCTTTTGGTATTACAAATGCGGAACTTTTTTTTCTTTTTACCAGGAACTATAAAACTATGAAAAGTGCTACTGGAACTAATATTGTTTTTTTTTTTTTTTTTTCTTATTAAAACGTCGTGCTAACTTCACAGACATCGAAATATATGAGTGATTATCTTAGACAGTTGAATATCTGTGGAATAATAGGCCGCTATGCTTTTGTTCGTCCGCGATAACATGAAGCGGTTTGATTAGTTTTTCGGAATTTCGACATTATTCGTATTGCACGCATCAATTATCAGCGCTTTATAAAATACGATCTTCGACCAAAATTTTAAGGTTCTTAGAAGTGGTAGCGCGAAATTCTTCGTTACGGTTTGTTTCGAGAAAGGTATGAAGAAACGTTTTAGACTATATTTATTACAATTGAATTGTTATTCACGTAGATGTACGATTTTGAAAATAGCATTCAATAATGTATCTTTTTGCGTTCTCGATGTCAAACTCGAAGGATTTTTAGTTATACTTCAGGGTCTACTCTGTTATGTTTCTTGGATGAAATGAAAGAGTAATCTCTCCAAATAAAATATCAGAAAGAATTAGCTGCGGAAAAGCCGTGGATGTAATTTTAGTGATTCCTTTTGTTTCCCTAAACGTAAATTAGGTTTTGTCCAAAGGTTATTTAGACATGAAGTTTCCTTTTGTCTTTTTCTATTTTCTTTTGCAATATGAACATAATCAACAGACTTCTACCAAGTTCTGATCCGTTACTAATAAATATGAGACCCGTACCAAGAAAGAAATCTAAACCATTTTTAAAGAAAATATTGGATATGCCTTCTTCTCACTGACCCCATGCCAAGAAGAGGAGATATTTCAATAGATGAAAATGATGTTTCTGAAGATGGAAATGATTCTGAGGATGGAATACATTCATTAGATGAAGAAATTTGAAGTTTATCCAGTTGAATACTTATTGATGTGCAATATTATGCTTTCTTAATTATTAAAATATTTTCATATGTATATATGCACTTTATTTCATGAAAAACTTATACGAAATCTTTATAATGATCATACATATAATTATGTAGCACATTTTAAACCGGAATTCGTCAAAAAATAATTTTCGCCAACTTTTTGGTACAAACATCCCACCGATCGCACCGATCGCTTCGCGCTCGCCATTATCGCGATTATTACAACGATGGCGCTCCAAAAGTCGCGCACGACCGACAACTGAAGCAACAGCTCCGATCCTTGAAATAATATTTATAGCGATTAACTTCGGAGAAAAATTTCGCTCGTTGGTTGATAATCGGTCGTTCCGCTTCGCACTCGCGATCATCGCGGACGACCTCGCGATTGATCGGAGGATCGTGCGAGAACGCTGATGCACGAAATAATGCTCGGTTTTACGGTGAGTATCTCGGATTAATCGGCGCATTCCATTCGTCCCGCGGGTGCTTTCACGTTGCATAAACATTCGGCGCCGGGTATGATGTGTAAGGTAACGCTCAATATTATATTTATCTCCGATATTACGATCGCGCGCTGTCGGCGCGGCAGCGCGCGATAGAATCTCGGCCAACCTCGGCGGCCAGGGGGAAAGAGAAAGCCTACACGAGCATAAAATGAAAAGTACGAAAGTTTTGCGCGAGGTCGGCCAATTATACACGTAATATCGCGACTTCATTATTAAATGTCATTGTCCTCATAAATAGCGGCCCGCAGGCGGCATCCTGAGCGCGCGACGTTCGCGCTTATTTGCAACTCGTCTTCCTTCCGGCAGACGGAAGAGAAACGGAAGAAAACCGAAGAAATATAAAGATACATGTTTTATACATATTAGTCACGAGCGCGAATAATTAACCCACTGACACGAAATTTCGCCGCGCCGCCATCGTTCGTCTCGCTATTTGTTGGAAAAGGGGAAAAGCTCGCGACACGAAAGTATCGTACATCGCGTATCGGCACGCCGAAGATCCCGTCAGCACACGAATTTTTCGCGAGGGTGAATTCGTCGATTGATCCATCGCACGAAGCGTTCTTCTGTTCATCAATATGTTTTTATTTATATGTGCTGAAGTCGTCGCATATCCGTCAGACCCGTCGACTCATTTTATCGATAAACTGATGAAATTTCTTATCGAATATGATGGAAATAATTTCCTAACCTAAAAATTGTAATAGCTATGCGTGATTACTGACACGAGAACACTACTAAATTTTATAATTCAATGTAAAGAAATGTGTGAAAATGAATCTTCTAATTTTTCTCTTGACACTTCATCTCTAACAATCAACGACAGTAACAGTGACACAGTGATGCTTATTTTTAGTTAAACGTGTAAAACAAAAATTGATAATTTAGTATGAAAAACAGTGTCACTGTATATAGACTTTAAAATTTATAGTTAATATTTCTGATTTAGGATTTCAATCGAGGTATATGTTAATTTATACACGTTAAGTGTACTCTGGTTATAAATGCAAAAAATATATATTATATAAAAATAACATGTATACAGGGGGTTTAAAAAAAAGAGTTAAGGATTTTAAGAGTAGATGCATCACAAAGTGGAAGAGAAAATCCTAATAAACATGGGTCGAAAAATTAATATTGCCAGAATTATGAACAATTATTTATTTTAATTCAAGCAAGTGACTTACTCGTTTTTGGTGCACGGCCATACATGAAATGCATTTCCGCCATTCCTTGATTAGAGTAATACTTTGTGATAGCTCTCTGCACGAGGATATATGACTAACAATTGGTGAGGCGTGTGTATAAATGAGAAGAAAATAAATATTTGTTTATATTTCGAGCAAGAGTGAAAAGATATTTTTAAAGGATTCCTCTAAAGCATAGCATTTTGTTCACCGATAACTGATATAGACAAATTGCATCAGAGAAAAAATACAAAAGCACCAGAAGGTAAATCACTTGCTTTAATCAAAATAAATAATTATTCGTGATTCCGACAATATTAATTTTCGACCCATGTTCACCAGGACCTTTTTCCTCCATTTTGTGAGTATTAATTGCCCTTTTTTTAAAACACTCTATACAACAAATAAAATATTTATAATTTCTAACACTAATTCTGTATAATTTGCAGAATCTTATTCATGATTTAGGTAAGCAAGAACCGCGCGTAGGACGCATACTAATTTCAATTAAAAAAAGTAATCTTATTAGCTGTATGAATTGTTGCAAATGAAGAATTAATTCGATCAATTACAAACTGCTTTGGTCTAAGCAAAAAAAATGCTCACAATGTATTTATACGAAGATGCAAATCACTAAAAATTAAAAAGACACAAAATTAAAATTGTTGATGTTTACCAATCCCGATCGTGTATACGTGCTTATTATTTGGCTTCAGCTGAATCCATTTTCATCAAATCGTTCTTAAAATTACGCCATTAAATACCCATCAGAGACGCCATATTGTCGTTTGTCCGACGAAAATGCGATGGATTTATACTGAATCAAAAATCTCGTCCCAATTCTGGCTCGCGTCTTTATAATTGGCGTCAATGTCCGCGATTAATTGTCCCGCCGTTCGCCGACCGCGTCTTATTCCACGACGACCTCGTTGGTCGGCACTCATTAAAATTCTGCCGATGACTAATCTCCCCTGAGACATTCTCTTTCGTAATATGTATATAAACGTCCCGAGAGCTCCGAAAATGGCGTTGGAGTCTTGATTCGCGCGTTTTCATCGCAAGTGTTTAAGCTCGATTCCCGCGAGGGATTCGATTCCTCGACATCGACAACAGCCTCCTCCTCCTCCCCCTCCCCGCCGAATGTCCCCGGCGACCGTCGCTTCTCGTTTTGTAACGAGCGCGCGATTCTTCCCTTCGCCTCGTGCATAATTATACGCTGAATCTCTCGCCGATATAAACGTCGGATCCGATTCTTGCGCTCGAGCCATCTCGCTTCTCCGAGAAGAGGCAGAAAGGACGAACAAGCGAATTAATGTCATGAGATTCTAGGAAAGGACGACGAAACTGTCGAGTAAATAGAACCGAGTCTCAGGACTTGGGTCAAAGGAGGGTTAATAAGGGCGTTGTTCTGCCGCCGCAGATTTTCAAAAATACAATTTCTTTGTATCGTGTGATCATTTAGAATGTCAGAAGTAACCATTAGTTGAGAAAAAACTCGATCCATAAAGACAAAATTTATTATTAGTCTAGGTATATCACTAAGCCTTTTCTACTAATAAGTAGATTAATAAGTAGACTAATAAGTAGATTAATAAAATATTTTCGCTCGTTATACCTCTCTGCCGTCATATTAACGTTATTTTAGACCATCAAGCAATTTTGAAAATAGCATGGATGATTCCACTAGACAGATGAAGAATCGTCGAATTTTTAACAATATTCAGCAAAAGATGCTTAAAAGTCACGATCACGTAATGTTTAACACGTCCAAAAAAATGAACAAAAAACAAAAAAACAAACAGGAAAATAAAAAAATTTCAAATGGAAAAAAGGAAATTAAAACCTAATTACAATTCTGACGTAGTGTGAAGGCCGCAGGCAACTAATAGCGATCATCTATTTGTTCTTGACACCTATATGGAGTAAAAAATATGGAGTGATAAAAAATTGATTTTTTCACTACAAGCTGTATTCACCTTCACCTTGAAAACGATACATGTATATGTCGTAGTCTAAATGACGTTAATACAACAATGAATAATGATCGAAAATATTTATTAGTCCATTCATTAGTCATAAAAAGAGTTTAAATACCATAATGATACACCTGGACTGATAATTAATTTCGGTCTCATGGATTGAGTTTTTCTCACCTAACAGTGTATTCTTGACTGATTTCTAATGATCATACAATAGAAAAACAATCGTTTCTCGAAAATCTCAGGAAAGCAGGAAAACGCCCTTATATTATAGAACCTCCATTGTTTGTCGCACAAACTGTAATCGAGAAAAGTCGGGGAGAAATCGAGTCGGATTAACAGCCGACCGTGGGTGAAATTTGCAACTAATTTTCCACAAACAAGGGAACAAAAAGATGCGGGAATATTGCCGAAAGGATCGAAGCGATCAGTTCGCCATATGCATTCTAATATGAAGTTCTTTTAAGGGGTTACCTTGGTTAAGGCCACCTTGGACGGATCAAATTCATTGTCTCATTTCCGGGAATTTTTTCTGAGGACATAACAAAAGAAATACAAAAATAAAAATAAAGTATTTATTAAGCAACTCTTTAAGGAAAAAAAATATTTTTTTTGTAAATATTTTAAACAAAATGACGGCGTTGAAGCCGAGATACTAGGAGCCCTTTTTGACCGACGCTCTCAACGGTGTTCAGTCTCACGGCTACAGCATTGGACGTAAAACAAAAACGAAAAAATTGTTATCATCTAGATGCCAGAAACTGAAGAAGTACATGGATATTTAGAAATATTTATTTTTGTGGAAATGGCAAACACTTGAAAAAAAATTTCATGTTTTCACCTAAAAATTTTGTGCAAAAGTGTTAATTGCAAAAACCGTTTTTAATATTTCGCAAAATCCGTATGTACTTCTTCAGCTTCTGGCATCTAGATAACAACAATTCTTTCCTTTTTGTTTTACGTCCATGCTGTAGCCGTGAGACTGAACACCGCTGAGAGCGTCGGTCAGAAAATGTCTCGGCTCCAACGCCGCCATTTTGTTTAAAATATTTACAAAGAAAATACTTTTTTCCCCTTAAAGAGTTGCTTAATAAATACCTTATTTTCATTTTTATATTTCTTTTGTTATGTCCTCGGAAAAAATTGCCGGAAATGACAGTGACAATTCTGACCCGTCCAAGGTGGGCTTAACCCCTTAATTCGACTCGAGTCGTTCCGATATATCCTCTTCCATGCTGCATCCATCGCGATCGTTGGAATTTACGAGCGATGGCTGCTGCCGGATCCTCATGAAAATGTTAAGTGCTTCCACGAAAATCCACAACAAAGCCACCCGCGGTGAGAGCCATCCGACGTATATATGCCCGTCGAATAAATCGCGCTTCGCATGCCTCGGCAAGCAGATTCACTTTCGCGACGGATAACACACGCAAAGCGGACAAGATAGAAAGTCAGCGTGCGCAGCGCGCGCGCAGGACGACAATTGGCAAGCCCGTCTACAATTTTGCAGTTCGCCGAGTATTTCCATTATTTCTCCATTTTGTCAGCCGCCATTATGAACGTGCCGCGTCTGTGCGAAATACGAAATACGAGAGATAATTGAGGGAGAATGCTGCATTACACGGTAGCATTGATGGCCATAGCGAAATAATTAAGGTCTATCCCGCGGCGCGTGCGCATGCACGCGCGCGCGTGTGTATGTGCATTTAGGTCTCTACGTGTGAACACACATGTGTGCGGATATTTATAGGAGAAAAGTAGCGGTGAAATTGAAATTGGAGAGAATAAAAGATTGTGCAATTGCGAAACAATTGGCCCAACGAGCGCATACACCACGGCAAATGATTGTTAATTTATAAACTTTCGACGATCTCGCTCTCCTCGATCCTTCCTTCGATCCGGCGATCGTTTGCCTGCTCTGTTCGATGCGGCGATCGCGAACGTCGGAGGAGAAGGAGGCGGAAGGGGTGAATTCGCATACGCCGCCCCCACATGCGTAAGCAAAGTAATATTATACACAGCGAATATAGAGCGAACTCGATACGGCGAATGAGCCAGCGAGACACGCAAAGGTGAATTAGGATACCAAAGGATACCGTTACAATAATGGTGAAAGTAGAGACATCCGTTGTTCTGCTCGCTATACCTCTCTCTCTCTTCGCTGCGTCAGCCCACGGATTTTGCAGATTAGCATAATTATCGCAATTTCATGTGGAAATGCTCCACGGTTATCACTTGGAAGGAATCATTGTCCCGGCCTGATCTTTGCTTCAAATAAAGTACTCACTCGATTAATTTCTCTCTTCCTCTTTCTTTTTTTTTTCTTTCGGCAAAGCAAATGAATAAATATTTTGGATGAGTGCAAAAGTTCGTGCTCGATTTCTCATCGGGAACTCAAGCAGTAATTTGCATGTAAACTTTGTTCATTAATCAATGGTGTAATCGCTATCGTTTTCTACAATCTTTTCCCACTGTTCTGCTGGATATGTGAAGTTAGCAACCCAGCTTTAGTTCTCGATAGTTCTGATTAGAGTTCTAGCTTCCTTTTGAAGAGTATAAGAGTTCTTTTATATTAATAAAAAGAGTTCCGGCGATTAACAGTACTAAAATAGCGATTAAAAAGTGGGGTGCTAACTTCACACCCAACTTTAAGATCGAATAGTTCTGAATAGCTCATTCGATGTCTTTTGATGAGTACTAGAATTCCTGATAGATAAAAAGATATTCTGATTTTTTTCCAAAAAATTAAAAATTTCGAAAAATTGAACATCAAGCTCGAATAGTTCTGAATGGCCTATCTGATTTCTTTCGATGAGTTCTAGAGTTCCTGATATAAGAAAAAAATTAAATTCACAGAATTATTTAAAAAATAATTACTAACAGTATTACCGTAACAGACATTTGACGTCAAATAACATTTTAATTACTGGTCGGATCGCTTTCGACTATTATAATTTCTTTTAGAACTCTTAGACTGCTATCCAAAACTGCCCTCAGAACTCCTGAGAACTCTGAAAAAAATTTTGCTTTGGACTTAATTAAATTTCGTTCGCTGACCTTTCAGGATTGTATAAGTTTTAAGTGGTTGGTTAAATCGCTTTCGATCATTAGAATTTCTTTTAGAACTCTTAATATATTATCTAAAATTGTCATGAGAATTTTTGGAACTTTTTAAAAAAATTTCGCCTGGAACTTCCAGTAAAATTTCGTTCGCCGAATCTTGTGTGTGCGTTAGCGTCTCCTGTGGAACTCAATAACTTTATGCACGACGCTCGTATAAGAAAGATAGAACTCGAAATTACATATAACAATGAAGTATCAAAATTTATTCGATCTTAAAGATTCGATCTTAAAAAAAGGGTGAGCGAAATTTGGCTAAGTCCTGAACGAAATTTGTTTTTAGAGTTTTCAGGAGTTCTGCAGACAGTTTTGGATAGCATTCTAAGAAGTCTAAAAGAAATTATAACGGTCGAAAGTGACCCGACCAAGCGTTTAGAACTTATTCCACCTTAAAGATCCGGCGAGCGAAATTTGACAAAGTCCTAAACGAAATTTTTTTTCGGAGTTCTCAAGAGTTCTGAGGCCATTTTTGAATAGCACTCTAAGAGTTCTAAAAGAAATTATAAAGGTCGAAAGCGATCCGACCAGTAATTAAAAAGTTATTTGACATCAAAGATCTATTATGGTAATACTGTTAGTAATTATTTTTCAAACAATTCTGTGAATTTAATATTTTTCTTGTATCAGGAACTCTAGAACTCATCGAAAGAAATCAGATGGACCATTCAGAACTATTCGAGCTTGATGTTTAATTTTTTGAAATTTTTAATTTTTTTAGTTTTTGGGAAAAAAATCAGAATATATTTTTATCTATCAGGAATTCTAGTATTCGTCAAAAGACATCGAATGAGCTACTCAGAACTATTCGATCTTGAAGTTGGGTGTGAAGTTAGCACCCCACTTTTTAATTGCTATTTTAGTACTGTTAATCGCCGGAATTCTTTTTATTAATATAAAAGAACTCTTATACTCTTCAAAAGGAAGCTAATCAAAAGAACTCTAATCAGAACTATCGAGAACTAAAGTTGGGTTGCTAACTTCACATATCCCGTTGAGTTCTGCTAGCATATGGATGCCTCGACCGTAAAATGACCTCGGTTTTAGGTTGAAAGAAAAGAAGGAAATTTTTTCATGGTTTCCAAAGATGCGAATTTCTTCCCGTTCAAATCACTTTGCAATATTCGAAACAAGTGATAGCCTAACGACGCGATTTCAGATCCTTTAGTTTCCGAAAGGTTTCTTTTGCAACGTATCAGCGTTGCAGCTTTTGCGTTGTCGGGGTGAAAAACGACTCCCTTATGATTGGCCACAATTGGACACCTTTCCAGAATTGTTGTCTTTAAATTTTTCGATTGTTAACAGTACTTATCAGAATTAATCGTTCGGCCAATGGGAAGTAGGGCAAAATAAATTATTTCTTTGCAATTCCACCAAATAGAAAGCATCACCTTCTCAGAATGCAAGTTGGCTCTTGCCGTAGATTCTGCATGCTCATTTGCTTGTTTCCAAGTGCGTTTGTGTTGGACGTTGTTGTACGGGATTTTTAATTGCTAGTCATCAATTGATCCAAAAACTAGTTACTTTTTATTTAGTCGGCCAAGCAAAGAGACTCGATTCAATCTGTCCGCTTCGGTTAGCGAATGCGGCACCTACATATCAAGCTTCAAAGCGCACCCAATCTTTTTCAAGTTATTTTCCTGGGGGATTTAAAATGGGACACCCTGTATATTCAGTTTCAACAAAATCGGTGAGGTGTATACAACCATTTATGCATATTTACCTTTTAAAACTTAAAGTTATTACATATCTCGGAAACTATAAGTGACCCCCCTATAATTATTCTGTTACACCCCTCCGAAACTCATAAAGCGTAACACGCCGTAAATGCACCTGTTCTTCGTTCATTTTAAAAATCTTTCTTCACAACTAAATTCAACGAAAACACACATGTCTTTCGCTCAAATGCCTGAACATGTCACTTTTCCAATAACGTACAATACGTACACATAATAATCTATGACCATACGCTAACTCTCTTAATGACATGTACGGAATCGGGCACGAACTTTTGCATTCATCGAATATAATGGACAACAGAAGCGCCTCGGCGGATGCGAGTCGCTCGATTTTCCGAGTGCTCTCACGCGCGTGAATCGCCGTGTGCAATCGAATTGCGGGAAAACGCAATTAGCATGCGACTTTGGCTCGACTCGCCTTCTCGCGATGTCTCGTCCACCTACTTTTCCGACGACCGAGCGACTCCCAAATGCGATCTACGAGGATCTGAAATCGGTGTCAACGGCCGCCTTCGCCAAGTCGATCGCCCCAATCTGGCCGGAGAATCGACCAATGTCTCCTGAGCTTTCGAGTGATGTCATCGACAGATGACGATGACATCGAAGACACACGTGGGCGAAGCGTGCGCCGTTTGTGGTGCTCGAGAAATTGCCATGACGTTTGATCATCCAGTGGAACAGAGGCACAGGAAAGGGGAGGGAGGGAGAAAGAGAGAAAGGAGAGATCTTGCAAAATCAGGAGCAGTAAAACTCGCAGCAGATACCGAAGATTGAAAATTGGATAAATATACCTAAAAGGTAATATCTCTCCGACTTATTTCATCTTAAAATATGTTATAAAGAATGAAATTCTGAGTAATTTTGCCTCATACAGTTATATGGGAGTCACTTATAGTTTCCGAGATGTATAACTTTAAAAGGTAAATACTTTTAAAATACTTTTAAAAAGTAAATATGCATAGATGGTTATATATACCTCACCGATTTTGTTGAAATTGAACATATATTGTAGGAGTGATAGAAATTATTTGCAAAAAGAACCTAACCTAACCCAACCTAATCAACCAAACCTTAGTCCTAACCTTCTTTAATCCTAACCCTAACTCTAACCTATTGTATATTAAAAGTGGAAATTTTGCGAAGATTAGCAAAAACCCCTACGCAAGATTAGAAAGAATTGATTTTAATCCATGAAATATCGGATTTAAACTTTCTAATTTTTAATAAATTTTTTTGCAAGACGAATATGTATCTGTCAATTTTGTTAACCTTGCGCAGAGGTCTTTGCTGATCTTCGCAAAATTTCCATCTTTAGTATAATCATCAGTTTAGTACGACGGAAGATTTGTATAACTGTAAACGGTAAATATTTAGGACAAGATTGTTTCACATCTGCAGCGCCATAAACTTCTACAAATAATTACATTCAACGTACAATTTTATAAGTTAATAATTCTATAACTTTAAAGTCATGTATCTCGGAAACTATTAGGAGATTGAATTAGTTCTGGTCCCTAGCAATAGCTTTAGTAACAAATTAATTAGTTTTAATTATTACAATTAGTACAAGTGTTGAAATCTGGTAGCATTGAAAGATTTAACATTTCTCTATATGACATGACAGTTTGCGCGCTATTGTTACTGATAGTTACATTCTTTATATGCGTCTAGAATGGATCGTACAAAATTGTATTTTCGACATTCACATTACCTTTTTGTTTTATTTGAAAAAATTGGCAACTGAAGCTCATGAAATGCTTATTATACTTGTGGTGATCAAGCTTCGCCATATTCCAACTGCAAATTTTGGTTTCAACGATTCAAAAGTGATAATTTCGATTTAAGTGACAAAGAACGTACTGGTCAATCAAAAAGCTTCGGAAATTCAAAATTGCAAGCATTATTGAATGAAAACACCGTTCAAACGAAAAAACAATTGGCTGAGCAACCCAACGTCGAAAAAATCAACAATTTCTAAACGCCTACACGCCATGAGAAAAACTCGAAAGGAAGGCAAATGAGTTTTACATGAATTGAATGAAAGTGCCATTGTAAATCGTTTGAATATCGTCATGTCTTTGGTTGCCAGACAGAAAAAGTGAGTTTTTTCTGGCAAATTGTAACTGAAGATGAAAAGTGGATTTATTTTGATAATTCAAAGCGAGAAAATCACGGGTTGATCCAGAACCATCGACCAACATCAACACCAAAACGGAACATTCAAGGTCACAAAGCAATGCTCTGTATTTGTGGTGTGTTATAAACTTTTAAAAGCGAACGAAACAGTTATGAGCGAGTGATGCCAGCAACAATTGAACAAATTGAATGATGAATTGATGTAAAAAAGGCCAGCGATAGCTAGCAATAGGCGCAAAGTAATTCTTTCGTACGATGCTCGTTCATATGTTGTTTTAATCGTTAAACAAACATTGTTAGAGCTCGAATGGAAAATCCTCCCGCATCCAGCATATTCTCCAGAACTAGCGCCATCTATTCCGACCGATGTAACAGGCTTTAGCACACTTCAATAATTACGAGAATGTACAAAAATAAGTGTCTGATTGGTTGGTTTCGAAAGACAGATCGTTGTATCGTTGCGAAATCGCCATGTTGCCAGAAAGATGCCAGAAAGCCACAGCTAACGACGGAAAATATTTTGATTAATATAAATTTAACAATTTCTTTAAATAAAGATAAAAAATTGACAAAATAAGATCAGAATTAATTCAACCTTCCAATATGAATGACCCCCGTATAATTGTATCAGGAAAAGTTACTTATTACAGAATTTAATTCTTTACAACATATTTCAAGATGAAAACCAGAAAGGTGTTACCTTTTATGCATATTTAGTGAAAATTGTGGATCGGAAATTGAAAGTCGAAATCGAGACAAAAATAGCCGAGATGGAAATTCGTCCGCTCTGATTCGTCGACTTCTAATTCCTGACCCATACCCAGGCTGATACGGACCCGATGAATCAACGGACAAAGGAAAGAGAGTGACAGGGAGACAAAGCGCCGCAAAATAGCCGGACGGAGTGGACAATGACTAACTCTTGCGGCACATTTTAGCCCGTTTCTCCCGTTAAAACGGTGAAATTTACGCCAGGACCTTCCCGATCTTGCGCGATAAGATCCGAGATTCGCGGCAGATAACGAGTTACCGTATTCCGGCGGTATTCCTAGGCGACAAATTATGCGACTGCCAGCAGCATGACGGAGATAAAGAGCTAGGAAACGTTTCGTTCTAAATTCCCCCGTCCACCGATTTGATATTTCTGTATGTCCGACGAGAACGAGAGAGGCGCGGCGGAAAAGTTCACGCGGCCGGTGCGCATCCGGAAGGAGAAGAGAGGAGAGGAGAGGAGAGGAGAAGAGAGGCCGGGCGGTCGAGGTGCAGCTATGCGAAGAATCCGAGAAGTCACGCGGTAAACGACACCGAATCTCTCGAGTGCAATTTTCCGAAACACGGCCCGCTAATTTTCATTCCGATGCGCGCTCATCCGGGCCGCCTTCCGAGCGGGAATATCGCGAATGTCTGACTATTAATCGGCCGAAAAACTCATCATGGCCGTCGTCGGGCTCGGGATCGGAACGGTCCACGCGGGTCGATCGCGTGAATAATAATACCGCGCGCGGCCAGGAACGCGGATCCGCAGGAAAAACGACACGCTCGAGATAAATGAAACGGCATACCATGCTCGCGATCGACCGAGATAATCGAACGCGAACGCTCCTCTAACGGTCCGCGCTCGTGCACAGATTTACGCCGCGCGGTCGAGCGAACTGCCTTCATATCGGATTGGATTCTCCATCTTGCGGGCATCTCTGACCAATCTGTCATTCCTGCGGAAACAAGCACGCGCCGGTCGGTCATGGTTGCTATGCGTCAGAGGCAATCGAGCAAAAGGAATCGAGTTCCCCAGGAGAAATTTTCTTTCGCGAATTGAAGTAAGATCGAGTCGAGGTGACAATCGGAAACGTAGGAATTTGAATAAGGAAATTCGATTAACGGCAAAACATTGACGAAACCAGATCGAAGTTCTATACAATATCTATGACAGCAAGGTTTCTTGCCCGAAGCAATGGAAGTAACTCTATTTCCGATGAGAGTGAATGTATAACAAATGCGACTGAGTCAGCTTCGTAATCCGCCTGAATACATTTAAATTTCGAGCTAATTTATTTTATTTGTCAAAATGCAAAATGTAAAAAACACATTTTTATTTTTGCTATTTTCCAACAGCCTTTGGCGCTATTACTTTACTGAGACTTAAAGTATGCGATATTATCGAAGTTAAAGAGAAAATATTAGACAGAAATTTTATATTACGGGTATGATTTAGTTTTGAGAGTTTTTCCTCAAAAACTGATTTACTTAAACAAGATAATGAACGAGTACTTTAGTCAGAATATTTTCCTTCGTTTTCTACAACTTTATCCCACCTGTCTGGCAAGAGATGGATTCCGCGACGAGAAAAAGATTCTTCTTCGGAGTTGATCCAATTTT
Source organism: Harpegnathos saltator (assembly GCF_003227715.2). NCBI lineage: Eukaryota > Metazoa > Arthropoda > Insecta > Hymenoptera > Formicidae > Harpegnathos > Harpegnathos saltator. The sequence continues at coordinate 1,051,816 of NW_020230300.1, forward strand.
CAACAAATTCTCGCACTTGTTCGAAGTTGTGAAAGTATGTATTCTCTAAGAACATGTTCCAGCGATCGGAACAAGTAATAATCGGATGAAGCAATGTCTGGAGAATACGCGAGGAGAATATGCGGCAAAACTTCCCACTTCAGCTCTAATAGCGTTTGCTTTATTAATAATGCAACATAAAGTCGAGCATTGCCGTGAAGAAGGATCATTTTGCGTCGTTTGCTCGAAATTGATGATCGTTTTCGGTCCAATATTCGTTTCAATTTGTATAATTGTTGCCGATAACAATCAGCGATGACAGCTTCATTCGGATTTCACAGTTCATAGTACACAGCACCTTCTTGATCCCACCAAATATACAGCAATACCTTTGAACTGTGAATATTGCGCCTCAAAATGGATGCTACTGGTTGGCCTAAATCAACCAATGATTTTTTTTCGTTTGGAATTATCAAAATAGATCCATTTTTCGTCCCCAGTAACAATTTGTTACAAAAAAACTCTTCATTTTTTGTCCGACCATCAACGAAATGCAAATATTCAACCGGTTCACAATATCTTCCGTGATTGATGTGGAACCCATCTCCCTTCTTTGTGAATCTTTCCCATATAATGTAAACATTTAGTAACTGTTGTACGATCAACATTTAATGCTCTGGCAAGTTTTGAAGTGGACTGTGCTGGATTTTCGTCCAATAATGCTTGCAAATCTGCATTTTAAAGTTTTTTTGGCTGTCCCAAGCGATCTTTGTCGTTAACATTGAAATCACCGTTTTTGAATCGTCTAAACTAATAGTCACATATCTTAATTGATGGAGCAACATCATCATAAATTTCTATCAGAATTCTATGATCTTCAGCCGCCGTTTTCTTGTAATTAAAAAACGAAAGTAACACATGTCGAAAATGTTCTTTAGAAAGCTTCATTTTTAAGATGGTATTAACATGATTTTTGCTGCGTTTGTCAATAAATGACTAAATTTCATAGATTAATATTAAAGCATTAAGAAACAAAACTGTGATTGGAATGCCTTCGACAAAACTGACATTAATGCCATCTCTTGCAAAAATCTTCAAAACTAAATCGTACTTTTAATATAAATATTTTTATACATAATACAAATATTTTAGAAAATATTTTAGAAAATAAATATAAATGTCGAACTAATTTCCCGCACGAATGTTGCTGAAGGAATTAGGACCGTTGATTCGCATGTAGGATAAACTCGCATATGATGGCCATATGGAAAAGATGGCCGTAGCCTTTAATTTCTCCAATAAATGTTAATTAGTGTCCTTTTGTAGTCATTTTTAAAGATAATTGACATTTACAGTAGTTTATATGCATACGCTATTCGAAATAACAAGATTGTGAATATTATATCTTGCTTTTACTTCCAACCACCTACAAAGTTTATCGCGTGTTAGCATCAGCAGACGGAGAACTATCGATATTCCATGCAGTTGATAATTATCGATGATTTGTTCCCATCGATAACTGTCGATAATTATTGATAGTGCCATTGACAATTTTCTGCCTCTAATCAGTAATGTCCCGCGAGGCAAATGTTTTTTCTTCTATTATTTTATAAAACGTTAGAGGTACATCTTTAACCTAAAATATGTCTAATCAATGCTGTCCCATAATGCTATCAAAGGCCATCTTCTTTACTTGAAAATCAGATACGATAGCGAATGCTTATATTTTAATATCTGAGTGATATAAAATTCCTATCAAGTATTTTCTCTTTAACCTTCGGTAGCATTACGTACTTTAAACTTCAGTGAAGTAACAGCGCCGAGCGCCGATACAAAATGACAAAAATAAAAGAATGGTTTTTGCACTTTAACAAACTACGACCATCTTAGCCGAGTTTGCTCTAGTCCTGAGACAGAGAGAGAGTTCGTTTATAGCTCGAGACGCGGGTTGTTTCGATTGATCCTTTTTCTCTGTAACACACAGGTCGTTCCGACCAAGTGATTTCTCGTCGATCGATCTCAATCGAGCTCGGCGCGCGCGCGCGCGCGCACGTCCCGAAGTGCGTGAACTTTAGGGAAGAACGCAATTAAACCGGCAAAGAGCGAATTAACCGCATTCTGACGAGGCTCCTCCCTTGCCATCCTCCCGCCCTCCCGCCCCATGGCGAGGTAGATCGCCAGATAGATCGTTGTCGGTCGCGCACGCGAACCGCTCCCGGACATGCGAATAATCACGGACGAGTTTTCGTAAATGCTCGATAATCGATACCGCAAGGCGCTCCGACGCACGTAGACATTACTCGACATTCCGCGCGATTATGGCATTATCGTATTCACTTTTGCCCGCACGGAGAGGGCAGGTAGGCAAATGCATTTGCCCGTAGCACAATTACTCACCCGGCTCTCTCTCTCTCTCTCTCTCTCTCTCTCTCTCTCTCGGCAAGCGAGAGCAAGCAAGATCGCCTGTCGATCGATAACAAAGGTCATCCGCCGCGCCATCGACTCACTGTTATTATGTTATTATTACAATCCGACTCACGTTGCACCCACTTCGAGATAAAAGCGCGACGCGCAGGCGCGCTTATTTCCGCGGACGAAACCGCGGGCTGACTTGCTGCTGACTTTATTATTAGGGGAGTGCAAAAGTTTTCATCGTTTTTAAAGCAATGTTTTTTATTAACCCTTTACTGTACACCTGGGCTCCAGTGGACTCCAACAACAACTGTTAAACGTCAAAAATATTTTTTTATATCAATAATTATCATGAGTATTTGAAATTTCTTGGAGTCCGATTTTTTTCAAAAAAATTCCCTGCTTCGTGTATCAAAATAAATACCTTTTTCTAAGCGCACGCACATCCGAACCAAGTTTTTCTTGAAAATATAGCATTTGAAGAATACAAGCCCGAAGGGACTATTTAAAAATACCAAAAATTATATGAGATATGATTTTTTTTCTGAAAAATGCCATTTTTCACGTTTTTTCTTTCTTTACGGATTTTTTTCATTATGTTCGTCATTCAAATTATTCGAAAAAAGCTGTTGCCTCTTATTTTAAAAGGTTTCAAAAACATCCTCGATTTTTTCGAATAAAAATATCCAATAGAATAAGCGTGGTGGCAATTTTAATCGTTGGAGTCCTCCTGTGTATCATATTAAATTATTCGGAGGTGTGTGTACAGTAAGGGTTAATATTATTATAAATGACATAACATCTTTAATCAAAATATTTTCCGGTATTACGTATCTACCACTTGTTGCCATCTTTCAGGCAACAGATGGATACCACGATAAAAGAAGTTTTTGCTCTTAGAATAAGTGAAGTTATCGAGGAATTGTTGCATTTCCTCAACATTGCGAAATCGTATACCAGAAAGACTGTGCTGCATAGAACGAAGTAAGTGAAAATCCGATGGAGCAATATTTGGAGAATATGCCGGGTGTGGTAGGACTTCCCCCATTGCAAGTACATTAAAGTGTCCCGGGTCGTCAATACAACATGGGGCCTGGCATTGTCGTGTAGAAGAATCACTTTGTTTTGCTTCGTCGCAAAATATAACCGTTTCTTGATCAATTGCTCATTCAACTGCCTCAATTGTCAACTGTATAATTCTGCGGTAACAGTCTGAGAGGGTTTTAACAGTTCATAATATAGCAATCTTTGCATGTCTCACCAGATACACAGGAGGACCTTATGACCATGGATGTCTCGTTTTGACTGTGACGTGGAGGGGATTTACCCACGATTTTTGCGATTCAGATTTTCATGATAAATTCATTTTTCGTCTCCGGTCACAACTCGATACAAAAGAGACTTGTGTTCGTGTCTATTGAACAGTGAAAGACAAATGGTGAATCAACTAGCAATAGCGTTTTTGAATAATTCATGGAGAACCCATTTTCCTTCCCTCAGAATTTTCTTCGTTTCATATAAGCGTCGAATTACAATGTTCTGATTAACATGTGACTTTTTTGCAAGTTTTACACTCGATTGAGTAGAATCTTCTTACAATAACGCTTCCAAGTCATCCGAACTCATTTCTTGCGGTCGCCTGTCTTTCAAGTCAAAATCGTTACTTTTAAAGCGCCGAAATCACTCACGACATGAACATTCAGCTATCGTTCCCTCACCATAAGTTTCGCAAATGATTCTGGTTGCTTCAGCAGCTGTCTTGCACTGATGACATAAAAAAAGCATACAATGGACAGATATACGTCTTATCGACTTTCATCTTCATACGAATTAAACATAGTTGTGTCAATGAATATGACTTTTTATGCGTCAGTTTCTATGCAGGTTGAGGAATGATATAATCTAACAAAAATGCGCCGCAATTTTCATAATTCAATTTAAATAATTCACAATGCCATCTATATGTGAACGATGGAAACTTTTGCATATCCTTAATATCACGAGAATTTTCGATACTTAGCTGCGTTCTGAAATAGCGCTGACGATACTGATACTACTGTGATCAAAAAGTATCCGAACTTTAAAAATCGCGAGTAAACTGTAAATCAAATCCGTTTGCTTTCTTAAGTTGGTACACATGCCCTTCACATTTGGTGAAAAAATCATGGCGTTCCTTCAAGCCGTTTGAAAGTAGCAATTGTTTATGTCAGTGAAGATTGTTGTGCATGCCGATTTTTACGATATCGAGAAATATGGAGCAAGGAATTTGTTTGAAATTTTGTGTTGCGAACGAAATCTCGTTCACAAACACATTCAAAATGTTGCAAAAAGCTTATGGCGATGATTGTTTACCGAAAACAAGTACGTTTGAGTGGTTTAAGAAGTTTCAAGAAGGACGGGAATCCGTTGAAGATAACTCACGCTCTGGAAGACCATCAACGGACGACGCTCACATTGAGAAAGTGAAAGAATTGGTGCTCCAAAATCGTCGATTGACTGTGTGAGAGATAGCAGATGGAGTTGGGATATGATTTGGATCGTGCCAGCACATTTTGTCCAACGTACTGGACATGAAACGGGTCGCATCGCGCTTAATTCCGAAAAACCTGAATTTTCTCCAAAAACTCAACGAATGTCGCATTCCGCAAGCACTGTACTCACCAAACATGGCCCCCTGCGACTTTTTCCTGTTCCCCTTACTGCAGAAACCACTTCGCGGACAGCGTATCGAATCGATTGAGGACATCAAAGACAAATCGCTGCGTGAATTGAAGGCTGTACCGTCTGCCGCGTATAAGTGATGTTTCCAGGACTGGATCAAACACTGGCATATGTGCGTCGCAAGCAATAGGGACTACTTTGAAAGAGATTATAAAAATTTTGGTGATTGAATTGTAATTTTGATTTTTAAAAATTAAGTTATATAAGGATACTTTTTGATCACAGTAATAGTATTCCTATTGACACCAATGTATTAGTTGCGCGAAAATCGTTGGTAAATGGTCAACAGCGCGAGAAACGAAACGTATCGTACAGTTTGCAGTATCGTATAGTGATCAGCAAGACAGTGCAACCTATCTGAATATAAAGACTGAAAGTAAATTTAAAATAATGGTCAACTTAACACAGATTTTATTCGGCGCACAAAGTATCGCAAATTTTATTGAAGCTAATTTCATCATCAGACGATGATGAAAATATTTCAAAGTTACATTTGACAAGTTTTATTTTCACTTCCGTTAATTATTGTGTATTTTATACTAATAACATTTTTTACACCTCTTACTTACACAAGTTTAACATAAGTTAGACTTGTATAAATAAGACTCATATGCATTAATGAACTTGCACCGGACCGGGAGGAGTCAGCAATTCCTTAGAACCTATTTTTCCTCTAGAACCTATTTGGGAAAGGCAGTATATTTTATTATCTTGCAGCAAACTGAAAATTATATCTCAATGCAAAAACAATACTGTTAATATTGTCAGCGCATTTTGGAACGCAGCTTTAGTTTAGAGAAGTCAGCTCTAATGATTATAACCTTGATATGTATTGTCAAGGTCATCCTCTTAAGTAATCTTCAAAAGCTGTTTTAGCTGTCACTCATTGTGTGCTAAAAAATTATTAACAAAATAAATTTCATAAATGCAGTCTATTTTTCCGACACAGTGTGCGTTAAAAAATGTTAGACAATACATACGAAAGAGAGAGAGAGGCAGACCCTCTTCCCGAGAACAAACCAAACCAAACCAAACCAAACCAAACCTAACCTAACCTAGGTTAGGTTGTAGCATATCTTTGCGTATAATTGGACGTTGTGAGTTTCAAGGAGACCTTTTCAACGACGCTCAGCCATATGCAAAATATATAAATTGGATTGAGTTATGTTAGGGTTAAGTTAGTTTAGTTTTATTTCGGGGAGGGGATACATATATACGTTCTATTATGAAACTTTTTTGTCAATATCTTTTTAATAAACAATGAACAACGGCTAAAATTTGCAATATATAAGTTACTCAGTAAGATGACCTCAACAACATGTGTCAAGGTCGAGATGATTGAAACTAATTTCCTTCAACTTCAAAGAATCAGCGGATTTTCCTCCGGACGAGAGACTATCCGCGTAGACCGCGTGCGATGCAAAATGCATTTAATTTACGGAAGCTGAATCCTTCAGCTGGAAAGCAACTGGCTAGGGATTCGACGAGCTTGCTCAACTTGAACGGCGATTAACGATCCATGAGATTAATTTTCACGCTGCCGATTTAATCCGCCTGCGGAGAGCCACGCCTCCTCCTTACAGACGACACACGCGCGCGGCCGATTGAAAATTCCGCACAGCGTTCGTTCCATTTTCATTCGCGATCGCGCGAAGGTCGAAACTCGATAGGTATGTGTGATTTTATGCATACCGAAGCTACGGAAGTCATCCGTAAGCAAGTGTGTGTCACGCGACACGGACGTTTGTGCATTGACGTCTATTTCACTTTCAAATAGTCTCTCTGCTGTAACGTTTAAATGTCCGCTGGGTAAAAATACATTGTATGATTCAAATCCCCTCCCGTTCTTTTTTCCTGACTTCGCAGTCGACTTGATGTTGACGGCCAGTGTGTCTCATTCGTGGAAGTTTCTTTTCCATCGAATACAATTTCATTGTGGACATTTTGGTTAATACAGGATTTTACAGAAACGATGAAAATTAGGTAGTTCTTTCGCTTCGTCTTATCTTCTGTCCGGAAACTAACGGAACTTTTGAAATAAAACGCACGAGAAATTATGTATTCATCAATATTTATTTTGTTGCCTTCAAAATACTCTCCATTGGAAGCAATACATATATGCCAAGTTCTCTCAGTTCTTCCAGTTCTCGAACACTTCCGCGAACGCGTTTTGTGATATAGTCTTCAGTTCACAGCGAATTTTCTTTTATGACTTCAGTCGACTCAAAATGATGTCCTCGGAGCGGCAACTTGAGTTTTGGGAATAGGAAAAAGTCGCACGGAACCATATCAGGCGAATACGGAGCTCGCGGAACAATATTGGTTGAGTTTTCGGCCAAAAATTCTCGAATAATCAACCGTTCTTGGCACCATGCGAGAAGCTACGCGTTTCATGCATTTCAATCAAAATGATGACATGGCATTGTGTTTTTGAGGTTTCCATCTCAGCTGCTAACTCTGACAGATATATGACGATTTTTGAGCATCAATGCCTTGACTTGAACGACGTGTTCGTCATCAGTTGATGTCGATGGGCGTCCAGATCGTAATTCATCATCGATGGCTTCACGACTCTCTTTGAACGCCTTATGCCACTCAAAAACTCAAAATGTCGCTTCAAAATAGAAAACGAAGAGCAATTTGCTACAATTCAGAAACAGACTCGGAAATCGAAAATGACATAAACAAAAACATGCGACAATCATCAAAAACTTCATTCCAATGTGCTCGCGTAGAGAACAGCATTGTCCGTCATACATTGCAGTGCTGTATCGTTTACGCGGTCTCTTGCTCGCGACAGACAATCCTCAGGGTATGCCTTTCTTAACATTTCCAACGTTTGCGTGAAGTTTATTTGGTTTGCAACAAAAAATTTAATGCGAATTTTTTGGTCAACCGATTTCGACATCGTAAAAATCGCCGTGAACAACAATCACCGTCTAACAAAACCACTATAAATTGTTTACTAATGAGTGTAGCGTCATGAAATTTGACACGAATATCACTGACAGTTGTACCAACTTAAAAAAAAATTACAACATGAGATTCCACAAGCGCGCGCGATTTAAATGAGAAAGTTCCGTTAGTTTCCGGACAGAAGGTATAAATTAATAAGGAAAATGTTAAAATGTTTATCGGAATGTTTATAAGTCTTCTAAACATTTTTTTCTTTTAATACTTTGAAGTCGAATGTCTCGGAAACTACAAGCGATCCCCATATAGACGTATCATAAAAAGTTACTCAGAAGATTTTACCTTTTATAGTATATTTTTAACCTCTTAGGCACGGCTGAATTTTGCGCGGGACTGTTTCTCTGTACGGCAGAGTTCGACGCGTATTACGCGTAAACGTTACAGCACTGCAATGTGTGACGGACAATGTTGTTCTCTACGCGAACACATTGGAATGAATTTTTGATGATTGTCGCATGTTTTTGTTTATGTTATTTTCGATTTCCGAGTCTGTTTCTGAATTGTAGCAAATTGCTCTTCGTTTTCTATTTTGAAGCGACATTTTGAGGTTAAAGATTCTAAAAAATTATAATGGTACGGATCGTCATGTTAAAAAGAGCAAATGGTATATTTATTTAAACGAAAAGCAACAATTCATACCTGACACTGGCGTGTCAAAAATAAATGACTGTATATTCTATTTGTATATTGTTAACACTGTTATAAAACGTTGTGAAGGCAAAAAAAGTGTGAAACAAGACATATAAAAACGATCAGTTAATTCAAACGGTGAGCGAGTGAGTCACTAGAGTGAGCCACTATAGTGGCGCGTCGTTCAAAAAGATGACATCCGCGAAAGCCACTATAATGGCGCATCGTGCCTAAGAGGTTAAAAATGGAAGATTTTGGTAAAGTGTTAATTCATATTTACCAATGTTGTAACATTGATTTGAGACTTGCAGAGAATAAACAAACTAAATCTCTAATTAAGGAGTTGGGCCACCTTGGACGGGTCAAAATCACTATTATTTCCGGGAATTTTTCTGAAGATATAACAAAAGAAATACAAAAATGGAAATAGGGTATTTATTAAGCAACTCTTTAAGAAAAAAAAATATTTTTTTGTAAACATTTTAAGCAAATTTCGGCGGTGTTGAACCGCCGAAACACTGGGAGCCCTTTCTGACCGACGCTTTCAGCAATGTTCAGTCTCACAGCTACAGCATTGGACGTAAAACAAAAACGAAAAAATTTTTATTATTTAGACGCCAGAAACTGAAGATATATATATATGGATATTTAGAAATATTTATTTTTGTGGAAATGGTAAACATTTGAAAAAAAATTTCATGTTTTGACCTAAAAATTTCGTGCAGAAGTGTTAATTGCAAAAGCAGTTTTTAATATTTCGCAAAATCCATATGTACTTCTTCAGTTTCTAGTATCTAAATAATAAAAATTCCTTCTTTTTTGTTTTACGTCCAATGCTGTAGCCGTGAAACTGAACACCGTTGAGAGCGTCGGTCAAAAAGTGTCTCGGCTTCAACGCTGCCACTTTGTTTAAAATATTTCTAAAAAAACTACTTTCTTTCCCTTAGAGAGTTGCTTGATAAATACTTTATTTTCATTTTTGTATTTCTTTTGTTATGTCCTCAGAAAAAATTCTCGGAAATGACAGTGATTTTGACCCGTCCAAGGTGGCCTAACCTCTTAAAAATGTCCCCGGAATAACGGACTGAAATTCGCGGCACATCGTATCGTCTGATAGCGCTATGATAACGCGATTTAACGGATCAGTGACTAGTCGGCTCGGAGCCGAGCGAGACAAGCAGCGTTTTATTTATCGTATTTCGCTGGGCGTCGTCTAACAATTCACAAATGAGTCATTTAATCACTCGACCAGCCCCACACGAGCGCCATGTGCGGCCGCTCGCTCTCTCGCCAGCACGCACGCAACGCCCGTTCCACTTCCTCGTGTCGTATTTCACGAACGCGTATCCAGAGTACACGAGCGAAGAAACACAACGGTAGAATCGCGACGAATCCCGAGGCCTTCTTCTTCCTCCTCCTCTTCTTGACGCTAGCGATGGAGCTCGATTTTTCAATCGTACGACCGATCAATGATTCTCATCACGAATCATTCTCTCACCAGAGGAAACGTGAATGAAAGTTCAATGCAAGTCGAAAGAAGCAAGTGCGAACAAATCTGATTAACCTATTCCAGAGATCGTTCGTTTTAATCGACTGAAAGCTCTTGCTTAAATTTAAATTTTCAACCTACTCATAACCTCACTTTTGCGTTTGTAGCGCTTAATAATTAATTATATCTACACTTTTTGTGAAAATAATGCCGTCACTTATCTGAGGTCTGTAGGGAACTGACTGCGATCGTCCAATTAAAAATGCATAAAGTAATTATGAATTCAATAGGCATCCAATCCTTTGTGCGGAATTAGTAAGTATACTTTCCACCTTTCTCTTTTTCATTTTTGTGACACACTACTTACAGAAATTGTTTAATGAAACAGTTTTCCATAGTTTTTACATCCGATTGTTCATTTTTAATTATTTATAAACAAATAAAGTTTTAAAAAGGCGGTTTAAAAAAGAAATAAAATGTCTTGGGAAGTATTCAAGATTAGAGTCTGAGCATTTTGCTGAATATTCTTCACACGTCAAAATACAGGGTGTTCCACGGGGAGCTGCTAAACGATTGGTTCTCCCCTCCATGACTTTAGGATAGGTCTTAAGGTTAATGGTCGTCCGCCTAAGGGTCCGCAATTTTATTCTGGTTGTGGTAGAAGCAAGTCTGCGCGCGTCAAAATGAATAATCTGACGATAGAAGAAAAGGTCTATCTTATCAAGTTCTTTTTTCCTAGAGGAAAAATATATAGTAGCGCTTATAAGGGATTTCGTATTAAATACGGAAGATACAATTACGAACGAAAATACATTGAAAAGGTTAAAATTCATTAATTATTTAAACTTAGGCGTTACGTCACTCCATTTTCGGCAATAAATTTACACTAAAATAATTTTTCTGTTATTTTTAACAGAATGATCGATAATTTTATGCAATATGGAACTATCCAAGACCACAGACACGACCTGCCAGGTTTTTCTGCGTCTGCGGCTGCAGAAGGAAATATTGAAGAAATTAGGAATTATTTTGAACAAAATCCAAATGCTTCCATTCGGAAAGCTGTACAAGTCTTTCGAATATCAAAAAGAACGGTACGCAGAATTTGAAAACATTTCCTGAACATGTATCCATATAAAAGAACATCTCACCAATTGCTAACCGAGCGCGCTATGACGAAACAATCCATAAAGTATATGGCACTCGAGTCATCGGTTTGAGACATTCCAAATTTGCCCAGGGAGGATTAGAATGGCCGTATTCACCGGATTTAAATCCATGTGACTTCTTTCTTTGGGGGTACATTATAGACTATTTATGCGGAAATCCAAAAACGGCACCAGATTTGGTAGCAGCTATCGAAAGGGTCGTCAGTGATCTTAAAGACATATTAGAAAAAGTTTTTACTAGTTTTCATGAAAGAATTGAGTTTTGTACAAATTCAGATGTGCGCACTTCGAAAATGTTTATCATTAACTTATTTGACCATCAGGATATTTTTCATCATTCTTCATCGACAAAATAAACTGGTATATTGACATTTTTTTTTAATTTTATTTACACCCATTAAGAACTGCAGACTTTCCTCTTTTCAACATAATTTTTGTTTTTGCAATAATTAAATGCATTCGAAAATGACAGCTGACTAGTTTCAGCAACTTTCCATAAAACACCCTGTACAGTATATATTTTTTTCCAGAATTTCCAGAACATACTAAATTTTTTTTTATAAAAGAAAATTACTCGATTGCATTTTGTAAATTTCATATGAAATTTATAATTAACGATTTGAACAACTTTTATGTCGTATCTGGTTTATATTTATTTACTTTTATATCGTACTTGGTTTATTCAGATTTACACTAATTTAGCCCTATATGACAGCCATATTGGATCTGCCATGTTGAATTTTTGAAATCTAACTTTCGACTTGTAACCAGCGACTCGAAAAATGTCGCAGAAATCCGTCAGGTAAAAAAAAAAATGCGCCACACAAAAGATTAATGGGTCGTCAGTGGGTCGTAATAAACAGTTTGCGACGACGACGCGATGGATTTTGAATCCGAAAGCGACTGCCAAGTGCAAACAAGTATCCGCGGAATATCGCGAGAATACGTAACTTACTCTCTCTCTCTCTCTCTCTCTCTCTCTCTCTCTCTCTCTCTCTCTCGCGCGCGCGCGCGCGAGTAAGTCGAAATGAAACCGCGCTTTTCACGCATAGCTACGAATTTTTGCGAGAGAGGACGCGTACTCAGCGCGGCTGAGGCTTCGAGAAATTTGCATGCGAATATCCACAGTAGCGTGGCCGAGCCTGCGCGCCTTACGAACATTGTGGAACGAAACGTTGCGCAACGCCCCGTCAATTTCAACAAACACCCGGGTAAGACGGGTAACGATGATGTTAGCTTAAGTTACCGTCGATTAGGTTACGCTCGCCAAGATGACTTCTTTTTTTCCCTCTCGCTGCAGCGACGTGCCGCCGCAAGCGGAAAGGACGCTCGTACAGGTAAGGCGGACGGCGACGAATGGCGGCACGACACAATGCTCGACAGATTTGCATTAAAATACCGGCAAGCGCTGCATAATGCGCCAAGCGGCATACCTGCGAGGACCTTGACGAGGTGAGACCTTCCTGACGTCAACAGCTGCTGCGGCGCGCGATCGCCGGAGTGTACGTGCCTACGCAATTTTACGATCGTGTCGCCTTCTCCAGCCACGCGGTAACCAAAAATGGCGAACGCCGCTGAAATCCGCGATTATCGGCCGGGACTCGCGATCGGAAGATGAGAAACGATCGAGACCTACGTCGCAATTTGTAGCCAATCGATTTTCGGGTATTCGTTCACTTCATGAGACGACGAAGAAAGACAGGGTGATCTTCATCTCTCTGAAGCTAGCGAAACTAACTAAATCGACAAAATCAATCCGCACTGTTGGAATATTTAGCATTTACTTCCTACTAATTGGTACCAATAAAATTTTGTGCTGTTTGGTAAAAATAATGGCGTTCTGCTAACTTTACATGAGGCTAGCAGGAACACAAAAAAAAAGAAAATGAAAGACAAAACCAAAAGTGAGAATACAAAGAATAGAATTTCTACTAATTTGTATATCATCAAATAAAATTAAATATTTGCATTTATTTCCGTGGAGAAGCAAACTCTTATTGCAGTCAACTGTATCAAGCTCAGGAGCAAAGTATCCTTTCTCATCAGCATAACAGATTGCTACTTTTACAACAAATGCGTCATAATTTGTATAACTGAAATCTGTAATTACAGATTTTTTGCCTGCCACATTCTCTCAGAAACTATCCTTAATTTTCTTAAGCTCAAGAGCAAAGTATTATTCTCTCTCAGCGGAACAGATCGCCACTTTTGTAATAGATACGCCGTAATTTGTAGCATTGAAATCTGTAATTACGGATTTTCTTACTGCATCCCCCCTTAAAAACTATTCCTGAGCCCCACTAACCATTTACGGTATGAAGGAATACTAAGCGTCCTATCTTTTCTCTTTCAGTTTTTAATATTTTTCGAGGACCTTTTAACAAAAAATATGACGTTTCCTTATTCTATAGAAAACAGAAGACTGCGCAATACTCTTCAGTACTTCAGCAGAAGTCTCGGCCATGTTTTTTCTTTGTCATCAATTTCCCCTCATCAAAAATACAAAAATGCAATCTTTTGTTAAAAAAAAAACCCCAAATAAATCATTATATTTTTTCAAAATCAATCCATGTTCTTATATTTTTAGCCGCCATATCGCCATATCCACTATCATGAATTTTCAAACTTTAAGAATTTTGTCGATATATTTGAATTTAATGATCCAAAAATATCCCTAGACCAAATATTACCAAATACTTTTAACGCGAGGAATAATACGTATCTGAAAATTCAAAATTCATTCTATTTCTCTGTCCCTCCCCCTCCCCTCTCTCTCTCACTCTCTCTTTTTCTGATAGGGGGCTATTGTAGGAAACGAGCGGTGAATAATATAAAGTTTCCCACGAGATCAACAATGTGTCGTGAAACGCATCGCGCGTATCCTTGGACTTCTTCTCAACAGAGTCCGACGAGGCATTCGCGACGCTACCGAGTCGCAGCACGCGACTCAATAATAATCGAGAGACTCGTCGCCTCTCGCGTACGGAATCCACAGATATCCACATCCTGTTGCCGCGATATATCGTGTCCTACAGGCCGACGTGTCGCGAGAACCTCGTTTTCACTCAACACGGCTGTGCACGAGTCGCGTTAAGTAATCGCGAATTGTAGAACGTAACGCTCTCCACGGTTACTCGGATCTCCAACCTCGATCATGTGCGGGTTGCTTTAATTTTAGAACGAATATATCAGGTTTCTTCATTGCCTTCGATGAAATTCGAAACGTCTCGCTCTTGCTTTGCGCTAATGAAACAAAAATTCCTAGCTTCGATGAAAAGTAAAGATTGACGGCTTAGACAGCGCGCTGATTTGTAGCCTTGCGTCACATACTATTAAAGCATTTTATCGTTGTCATACGACTATTGGATTTTTGCAGCGTACTTGGAGAAGTTGAACCGGATAAAGGTAAGAGAGTCCGTTCAACTCGACTCGAGTCGTGTCGAATGGTTTTTCCAAGCGGCAGTAATCGTTTTAAAACGTTAATAAAGTCTTAACCTTTTGAAGCACAGTGGAATCCCACAATGCCACCTTTTCTTTCTTCATTTTTAATTATTTAAGCTATCTTTTTGATATTTTCGTCCAAATTTTTTTCGCTTCTAAGATATGTATTGATAGGTGTATTGATATACGTGCTAAAAATGTAAAGCGTCAATTTTTTTAAATTTAAGCATCCTGTAAATAAACAAATTGCATCAAATTATATATTTTTTTAGTAAAAATTAATTTAACGGATCTATAAAAACAGTTGTAACGAAACTTGTTCATTTTACATTTTTGAGGTCGCCGATTACGAATCCGAGGTCAGAATTTCGAAATTCAAAATGGCGGATCCAATATGGTGGGCAAAAATGCTCAAAATCCTTCGATTTCGACAGAAATAGGTACAGGAATTTGTTATCAGATTTCCGAAATTAAAATCCATATCATATTAGAGTTAGCTATTTGAAGGCGCCATATTGGATCCGCCATTTTTTATTTGTTAATTTCGACTCTGTATTTGTCATCTATGATCGAAAAAACATATATATCGAGTTTGATACATATTCATGATATCATATCAAAGTTAGCCATTTGAAGTCGCCATATTGAATCCGCCATTTCGAATTTAAAAATTTTTACTTCAAATTCATAATTAGCGACCTAGAAAACCCCTATATACATAATCAATTTCTTTTATTATCGCATAGAAAAATTCGTGCTTCAAAGAGTTAAATAGCAATATTCATTTTAAGGCCAGACGGTCGTCATCATTCTCGCTCTCATCTCACTTTCGACGCAACATTATCCGGTAACGATATCCCGCAGTTTCTCGAAAGCCGCGCATACACGCGCGGTCGCGAAAGCGAGCCGGAGCGCGTCGCGAAAATGGCCGCTCGATGGTCTACCGCAAAACCACAGGGAAAAACTACCCCGAAACTAGCGTCGAATTCTTCAAACGATCGTCGCGCACGTCAGATGCGGTGACTCACCACGAACACACACACACACACATACACATATACGACTGCGTGTCATGCTCGATATTCCAGTATTCTAATACCGAGTCGGCGTTCCAATATACCAATCAACTCGTCCTTGACGTGCTGCGACGTAAAACACGTGCGTCCGTCTCTCAACATGGAGAGAGATTGACGACGACCGACTTGACAAATGAGTAGCGCGGCCGCGTTCCCGAGTGTCTCCCGCGAGTATTCCTCGCCGCGATACGACGAGGCTCGACTAGAAATTTTGATCAGGTGCATCTGATACTGTACAAGGACCCAACAGAGTGAGTAGAGAATAATATCAAGTTAGACCTGTAATGACCTGATGACAATTGAGTAAGGAAAACCTTATAATGATTGGGTCCATATTAAGTACTTGATGTACCAACCTAATGTATCATATGATAAGGTTTAGTTTATCGGATCTTTGCCAGAAATCTTATTCATTGTATCTAGTGTGGCTTACATCATCAGGTTTTGATAAAGGACATTTGTATTGAGAGTATGATTTGAAGGTTTTTTTCTCCAAAATTGAGTTACTTAAACAAGATAATGAGCCAATACTTTAATCAAAATATTTTCCTTCGTTTTTTACAACTTTTTCCCATCTTTCTGACAAGAGATGGATTCCGCGACGATAAAAAGATTCTTCTTTAGAGCTGGCCCAATTTTCAACAATTTCCACACTGTTTGAAGTTATGAAAATGTGTATCCTCTAGAGCATGTTGCTTGACCGGAACAAGTAATAATTGGATGGAGCAATGTCTGATGAATATGTGGGGTGAGATAAGACTTTCCATTCCGGCTTTAATAGCGTTTGCTTTACTGATAATGCAACATGAGGTCGAACATTGTCGTGAAGAAGGATCACTTTGCGTCGTTTACTCGCAATTGGTGATCGTTCTTGGTCCAATGCTCACTTCAATTTGTATAATAGTTGTCGATAACAATTAGCAGTGACAGTTTCATTCGGATTTAACAATTTATGGTACACAACACTTTCTTGATCCCACCAAATACACAGCAATACCTTTGAACCGTGAATTTTGCGCCTCGAAGTGGATGTTGCTGATTGGCCTGGATCAACCTACAATTTTTTACGTTTGGGATTATCGAAATAGAGCCATTTTTCATCCCCAGTAACAATTCAATGTAAAAGAACTCTTCATTTTTCGCTGGCGATCAACGAAATGCAAATGTTCAACCGATTTCCAATGGCATTTTCCGATAATTGATGTGGATCTATTTTTCTTCTTTGTAAATCTTTCCCATACCGTGCAAACTTTTGTAACTGTTGTACGATCAACATGTAATGCTTTGGCAAGTTCTGAAGCGGATTCTGCTGGATTTTCGTCCAATAATGCTTGCAAATCTGCATTTTCAAGCTTTTTCGGTTGTCCCGAGCGATAGTCGTTAACATTCAAATCACTACTTTTGAATTGTCTAAAGTCTAAACCAATATTCATCTGTCTTAATTGATGGAGCAACATCACCATAAGTTTCTATCAAAATTCTACGACCTTCAGTCGTTTTCTTCTGATTAAGAAACAAAAGTCCAAACGCATGTCGAAGCTGCTCTTTAAAAAGCTCCATTTTTAGGATGGTGTCAACATGATTTTTACTGCTCCTATTGTTAGTAAATGACTAAATATCATAGATGAATATTAAAGCATTTGGAAACATTAGCTATGATTAAAATGTCTTTGACAGAACCGACATTAGTGTCATTTCTTGCGAAACCTTCAAAACTAAATCACACAGCTAATAGTTAATTATCCTTTTCCCTTGATAGTCAAAAGACAGCTGTAAAATTAACGTGACATTAGATTTTTCTGGATTTATTTTGAACTATTTTGCTATTTAAAAGTATTAATTATTATAATATCTCGTCAAAAATCTAAAAATAACCACGGAATCACATACACACATACAGTGGTTCACTAGTATATATTGTACTAATCATCGCGTATCTACCGTTGTTATACAACGTCATATTCTACGAACACTACAAGAATACATTATGTATGTAGATAATGAATCATAAGTCGTAAAAATATCATCGAAGCCATTGGGATTGCGTGCCGCTCGAGATTATCAAGTCAAGCAACGCATATCGCGGGTCAAAATATGGATGAGGTGACCGTTCACGTTTAGGATCGAAGTTAACCAAGAAGAATACGTGACGTCTGCTGTGTGTATATATATATATATATGTGTTTGACAATTTTCGGTCCCAGCGGCCGCGAGACGTAAAAAAAAAAGAATTAAGAATAATTTCCCTTAATAAAACATGTACGCGTATTAGCGTTCGTTGAGTAATTAATTCGATGTCGAAACGACACTGAAATTACAGTCAAAGACGGGTCTATACTTATACGCTTTCGATGTCGGTCAATCCGAATTTCGACATTGGTTTTTCGATGTTGATTCAACGTCATATGAACGAAAGAAGGATTCCATAAGATAACTTAATAAGGACCTGACTATGAATCCTTAATAAGATCCTGATATCTCCACGCTGTGTTACGTGACTTACTAGGACCCTTAATATTTCCTTATCCGGACCTGATGATGAAATGAGGTTAACCTGATCATGAGATAAATTTCTAGCCGGTCTAGTCGGGCGACGACGACGACGGCGGCCAGATAAGTCGATGCGTGAAAGTCAGAAAATGCAGCGCTGACAATTGTGTCCAGAAGCGTTGATCCTTGAACGCTCGCTCATTCGCGCAAAGATTACACGAGTCGCGATCAAGTATCTACGCAAGTGTGCCGTAATTGCCTCGCGGCATAAATTAGACACGCGGTGCGGAATCGCGAGTATTCAATGCGTATTTACGGCGAATCGAGGAAACCGACCGGCGGGTTTGATTCGCGGAATGTTCACGCTGACGCGAAAGCCGGTAGTTTCGAGGTATCAGGATTAATTTCATATTTGTACCTCCGAGATGTATGCCCATTAGTGATCCTCGCGCGCGTCATCAACGCGATTGATATAATCACGCGCGTCGCTTACAGCCAATTTACACGACTGTCGTGAAATAATTTATCGCGCGTCAACCGCATCTCGGATGATTTCGCGGAGAAACGAAGAAGCGAAAGAGAGAACGGGAAGGGGAGGAGAGGAGAGAAGAGAGAGAGAGAAAGAGAGAGAGAGAGAGAGAGAGAGAGAGAGGGGGGGAGTAGCATTGTAAAATCCAGGCTTGCTCGTGAAATTATCGCCTGGAAGTCAGGTCGCGAAATATGTTACAGCACTTTCCGCATTACGTATACGACCAACGGAAAATTGCTTTTAATTGCGGGCGCGCGCAGCGTGCAAGTAAAATACGATCGCGATAACTCATTGTCAGTATCATCGCACGAGGAAGTACGGAGGGATGAGAGACGACCGTATCGCGTAATAGTTATCCTAATGGAACAACCATACGGCTAATCGCACGAGTCCGCGATAATACAAGGTGTCCCATTTTAAATCCCCTAGGCAAATATCTCGAAAAATATGGGAGATACGGAAAAATATTTCAGACAAAAGTTGTATGGTTTCAAAGAGGACATAAAACAACTATATCAGTTTGTTTACAGATAACGCCACTTGCGAGATATTCATTGATCGTTACTTTTCTTAAACGGGAATCCCAATTTTTTATTATATCATCTTTTTCTATCAATTAATTTGAACAACTTTTGTCGGAAACATTTTTTTATTTGCCTAACATTTTTTGAGATATTTAAGGAAAACTTGGTAACTTTCTCAACATTCAACTTACGATATCTCGTTAACTATTTATCGGAGGAAAAAGTGGTATTAGGAATTTTTATTCTATTTGATGTCAAGAATATATTGTTACAATAACGCCCTGACTCTAATTTGATAATTTTGAAATTTCCAAAGGACGATAAGTTAACAAAAGTTAGGGCGCTATTATAGCAAAATATTCTTGAAACTAAATAAAGTAAAACAGCCTAATACTATTTTTTCTTTCGACGAATAGTTAGCGAGATATCATAAGTTAAATGTTGAAAAAGTTACCAAGTTTTTCTTAAATATCTCAAAGAATATTAGGCAAATAAAAAAATGTTTCAGACAAAAGTTGTTCAAATTAATTGGTAGGGAAAAATAATATAATATAAAAAAGATAAGATAATATAATAAAAATTGGGATTTCAATTTAAGAAAATTGATGATCAGTGAACAGTGGCGCCATCTATAAACAAAATGCTATCACTGTTTTATGTCCGCCTTCAAACCAAACAACTTTTATCTGAAACATTTTTCGATTTAACGCTGTTTCTGAGATATTTGAGTGGAAACTTTAAAATGGGACACCCTGTATATCCGCCACGAGTCAATCGCACGACGCTCTGCATCAATTTCGCACGATTCACTCTGGCTTGGAAGAAGAATAACGTCGTATTTTCAGCACAAAATTGTAGGAAGTTGATTTATATTTAAAAACAACTTCAATCAGTGATATAACGGCCGTTGTTTTCTACAATCTTTTCCGCCACCTTCCGGGTAACCGCATAATTCCTCGCACGTTTTCTCAGCAAGGAACCGCTGTAAGTGGTTCTTACAGTCCTCAAAAGGAGTGAACGCCTTACTATTAAAAAAGTTCTGCAAGAATCGGAACAAGAAGTAATCCGTAAGATGGAGCAATGTCTGCTGAACACGTTGGGTGCGATAGAATATCCCAGTCGAGTATTTTTTCCCGAGTGATTAAAGAAATGTCAGGCCTGATGTTGTCCTGATGGAATAAAATACTCTTGCTATTACAGGAATGGACATTTTTCTGCAATAGTTCCCTTCCATTTGTCTATCGGGCACATAATTTGTCTAAATTAACTAATACGTACTTTTTGAAAGGAGCTCATAATATTCAACACCCTTCTGGTCCCATCAAATACACAGCATGACCTTTTCCGGATGAAGCCCAGCCTTTGGAGAGGTCAACAATTCTTCTGAACACTTTTTCCAGAACCGTTTGCGCACCACGTTGTTGTAAATAACTTATTTCTCATAATATTTCTCGAAACTTTGTAAACTATTTCTGACACAGAGGGGAAGGTTGTCTATACTGAACTAGTTTTCAATTTTCCTTTCATAATTTGCAAATGCTTAATAAAAATGGAATAAAGATTTTAGAAATTATTCTCGAATTGTTTGTAACATTCTATAATTTTTCTAGATTTTATATACACATCTTCTGTAGTTACGTCTTTTTTAAAACCTCTGCAAGTGCTACAGCTTTGATAACAGTAAGGAGATAAAAACAAAATAGAAACATTTTAAATATATATAAATAAATATGTGTTCAATTAAAATCACGTCATTTTATATAAAAGAATTAAAAAAATATTTTTTTAATTAAAATAAATATTAAAATTACAAAAATAAAATATTCTTGTTTTTAGGACTTAGTTACGAAATTAATTAAAATCACCTAGCTTATGTGAAGAACTAAAACAAATATTTTTTAATTAGAAATAAACATTAAAATTATTTATTAAAATGATTATTAAAATTATATTCATATTTATATAAAGTTAATTTTATATGAATATTGACTTTATATTCATAAAATCATTCTTTGATTACGTAGCTAAAAATTAGAAAATTTATCTATTACATCTTCAAACTCAAAATTATAGAAATAAACTATTTTCGGTTTTTAAGAGCTTAGTTATAAGAAATAAACGATCACCAAACAAAAATCTGGTTTTCAATTAAAACAAAAAATAGATATAGGTAAAACAAAAGAAAATAAAATTAACTACTTTCTAGATTTTAAGAACAATAGTCACAGATGTAGATTTCTTTGGAAATTCTTAAATTGTACCGGTACAAATCAAGCAACCAATAGATGATACAGTTTAAGAGACTGGTCATATTTTTCAAATTTAAATTTTTTAATTAAAATTTTTTTCTCTATTAAAATTTCGCGCATGCGCATTGTTGCAAGGTCCCGAAAGGAACATAACTGCACCGTACATGCATTTTTCCAGAAAATGTTAATATTTATCCAATATTTAATATTTTCTCTTGCAATATTACATTCAATGACATATTCAATGTTCACATAAATATTAAATATTGGATTAACATTTCCTGCAATAAAAATGCCTATGCGGTGCAGTTACACCTTTCCTTTCAGGACCTTGCAATGCGCATGTGCGCACGATTCTATGTTTTACATAAGGGACGCTTTTATACAGTCGGCGCTTCGTGGACGTTTCGCAAAGTTTATCGACACTTGTACGCACGTACATTATTGTTATCTGTATATGTGTCAAGGCGTGCATGGTAAAATGTGTGTCACCTCGCTAATGAGTTCTTCTGGGGAGCGCATTTGTGTGTTTACTGTTATTACCGTATCGTCACGCGTCCGCCTTCGTCTCCGTCACGGGTGTTCGGCGAAAATGCGAGAGAGACACCTGCGAGATGTTACGCGCACAGGAAGCGAAAAATTTCTCAGTGGGATGGAAGCTCCTTCGCCTCGTCACTGGTCGCGCGTGCGCAAACGACAGCGTCGCGCGCCGTGTAATCGCGATTACGCCTGCTTATTTTTATCCATCGGCATTGTTCCATTGCCGCCGTTTTCCACGGCTTGTAATTTCGAGAGGTTAAACGCAAGCGCACACGCTCTCGCGGGAACATTGTCCACACCTGCGTGTCTCCCCGATGTACACCCGGTGTAGGAACGGCGCAATCTCGCCGCGGAATCTATCGCGATGTGCGACGCGCGTGTCGGCGCATGAATAACGCACGGTATGGATATGTGATGTCATTATCTCTCCATTGATATTTCTGCCGGATAAAAGCGAGTTCGTGCGAGATTACGACGGCCGAGAGGCGAGTACGAACGAGGTTGAGTCTACGAGGAATCACCGATGCGCCCGGTGTGTGTATGTATGTGTGTGTGTGTGTGTGTATTAGTGCGTAATCACGCTGCGTAATTAATCGTCTCGTTGTTGGCTACGCAACGCATTAAATGTTATTAATATATCCAGCTCTTTCTCGTGATCATCGCTGTGCGGTGATGATACCCGCGGACGTGATTATTATCACCCGCGGATAAAATTATCTGTTGACTATTTCTCGCAATTCCACAGTAATAACTACGACAATCCATAAAAAATTTTATAAACAAAGGATAACCTCTCTCTGTGATCCTTTGATTAACTTGCATCTGATCCCGACCATCGTCAAAATGTAATGAAAAAATGCGGGGTGTACATTTAATATTAGCTATATCATATTATATATTGAATTAAGTTATTATATTTCTATTATAAGTTAATACACCCAAGAAAAAAGTAATTTCAAAACAAGCGGAATCATCTAAATTTTAGAGAATTTTACTCTTATACATGGCTTCAAGAGAATTCTTTTAGAATTAAAAGGAAAATATTATAAACACATTATTCTTAAAGTTAGAGGGATTATATGTTATACGTATAATGCAAATCTTATTGCTTTTAATATAAATTTCCTCTTATACACAGATTATTTAATTTTTTTTTTAAGAGGATTATTATTCATTCTTACTGTACTTTATTCTTACTGGTTGTACTAGTTAATTTGAAAAAATGATTATAATGTATAGCGAAAAATAATATATATATTATAGATGTATTACTTCTGGCTCGAGTTTTACAATAAGTAGGCACGAGTGAAATAAGGTCATCGTAACAAATAAATTTCCAATCAGTTTAATTATGGACTTCATAGCTACAAAGATGTTCATCATAACCAATTGTACGAAACACAGTTAAAAGAAAGAAAATATTATTCAACTTCTAGCGATAGATTATAAACTGTATTTGACCAAATATGGGTAAATTATCTTCGTTATATGTTACAGCAACACACATGCCTTTTTTAAAAAGCGTTCCAAATATTTTGACTCATGAGCATATGATTATTTTTTCGTTCATATCTGGAGGTAAGAGCATAGACTGAACAAATGAAGTCGACATTCAAATCAATATATTCCTCTTCATATAAGAGGAAAATTAATTGATATAAGAGAAAATCCTCTTGAAATAAGAGGAAAACGGTTAGAATAATATCTAATCAATTTTAGAATGATTTAGAATGATTTGAATGGTTCATTTTGATCGCTTTATCAAAAGAGGAATCCTTTTTCTGTAAAAGGCTTCGCTTAGAATATGAGACTATGGGAGAAATCACTTTACAAATAGAATACTTTTCTTTTGGGTGTAATTGCAAGACAATAGGCTACAAAAATCTTTGTGAACTTTATATGCGATTTCAGGTATTTAAGAAGAGACTTTTAAGTCGACGTTCGTTAGTGTGCGCCAAAGTTGAGCGTCTTTAATTACTTCTCTCGATTTCATTAATTAATTGCTCAAAACAAAGTACAAAAATTTCCTGTCATACAGACGCATTCTCTTTGTTTCTCTTTCTCTATCTTTCTCTGTCGCTCCAATTTTGCTTGCTGTCTGTCTCTTTTCCTCTCTACATGAAAAACGAACGACAAGTGCTCGCTCAAGACCTCGATACTTGCGTTTGTGGGTCTTTTGACAAGTTTTTTGTACCCGATCTATCGGGTGTTCTTTGAAATACATGACATGATTTTTACGCTTTTTCGATATCCGCAATGTTCTTAGACTCTTACTAATTTCGTTATGATGCATGATTTTAGTTACACGCAAATTGACGCAAATAACCGAGTACCGACGCAAAAAGAGCCGATATTTTATAACAAAAATAGGGACACGTCGGAGATTTTAATAATGCAAGGTTCCCGTATACGTATTCGAGTTGCCCAACGTATACCGAAGAGACAATTGGTATACTTGTACCTTACAATTAAAATATGTTGACCTCTTCTGGCTCTTTCGTAACCGAAGTGATTCTATTGTTTTACGCGTGCTTTAGCCGCTGCGACTGGAAAATTATTGAACAGATACGATGTATGAAGACACGTAGTGTACGGTGCGACGCGCCTAGTGTAATTACACGCAGGCATGATGTCATTACGACATTATCAATACTTTTCCACCGTAATGGAAATAATCCTTCAAAGATTACGACGGGTCGCCGCCGGAGGACTTCGTTCTCCGTCCCCTCCCCCCGCCCGCTCTGCCTTCTTGCCTTAGAGCAACCAAAAAAAAAGTCAAGACAGATCCAAGCGAATGTCGCGAGCGTGCGCACGCAGGAAGAGTTTAGATGAGCTTTTAAGATTGAACTCTCTTTCTGTCGCTGCCGAGACCATGGGACAGAGAGCCGTACGTGTGTCAGCATTGCGACATCGCTAATGCATCGTGAGTGCAGAATGCAGCCGTGGATGCACTGCTAAAGTCTACGGCAGAGGCGGAATAGCGAGTACACGGGGGAACTACGCGAGCCTCGAAACGTCGCGAGAATAGAAGTTCCAGATGCCGGAGAGCCGATTTTTCGCGCACTCGCCCGCTCGCGAAATCGCAAGTTGCAACGACCGCCGCATGTTGCGCGGGCAATTGTGCGAGCGACTGATGATCGAGTCTCTCCGAAGCCGAATGATTAACCCTTTGTGGCGCAGAGGCGGAGACCCAGAGGCCCATCCATATTCCGTCGGTTTTTTTATATTTCATGAGCAGTTTTAATGATCAATTATTCTTAGCATTCTTATATTTTCTAGCTTCTTAAGACCCTAATTAGTGTAAGATAATTGTGATTACTTATAAATTCTTTAAATTTATTATTGCTAGTAGTAAATAAGTAAACGCAATAAAATGTTTTTAAAAATAAATGTATGGCAAGGGGAAGAATTAACTATTTTCATCCGCGAATTGATACGCAGGGATTCTTTTGGGGCGCTGATTACGAATTCGTTGTCAGATTTTAGAAATTCAAAATGGCGTATTCAATATGGCAGACATAAAATTAAAAATTCAACCAATTTTCGTGAAACTAGATATTTTTCTTAGATCGCTGATTACGAATCCACCATCAGATTTTCAAAATTCACGATGGCTGATTCAATACAGCGAAGCGAGAATTTAAAAAAATCCAAATTTCTACGCCATTTTGAATTTCGAAAATCTGACAACAGATTTATAATCAGCGATATTAAAAACTCCTAGATACACCTAGTTTCACGGAAATTGGTTGCATTTTGAGTTTTATGTCCGCCATATTGGATTCGCCATTTTTAATTTCGAAAATCTGACAACGGATTCGTAATCAACGACCCAGAAAACCCCCTGGATACAAAGTTTTATAGAAATCGGTGAAAAGGAAAAAATTCATAGCTAAAAGGATTAAGGGAGAATTCCGTCTGTAGGGTTAAAAAAATTGATTATTTTTATTACATTTTCTGAAAATATATGTTGTTAAGAATCCATTCTAAAATCCGTATCGAAAAATTCAAAAAATTACGGAAGTTATAAGCTTTTATTCGAAACGGCATAGAAGTCAAAATCAGAGCGCTCATTGGATCTTTTAAAGTTAGGTCACACAATTGCTGTAGAAACATTCATACAAAACCTAGGAATATAAAAGAGAGTTTCATGAAGTCAAGAAGAATTCATTATATGAACCTGAAATTGCCGATTAGGCTGAAACTTATGTACGTGAGTATTAGAAATATGATTGAATAGCACATGAAACTTTAAACATATTTTTTTCGAAATAACTTTGCTTCAACTGGCTCCCACGAGTTGAGACAAACCAATGAATCGATCGACTTCAGCATGTAGTTACATATTCGAAACATGTTCTTTCTCTATCGTGTGAACCAGCGACATTAAAAATTATTAATTTTTTATATTTATTTTTAACGTAAAACTGTCGACTTTTATGACGATTTTCCAAATATAATTTTTAAATACCTTAAAATTATCGAGAAAGTAATTTGTTTTTTATTTCCCTAGTTCAGACGATAGCGGCAAGTTCGTAGATTAATTATCTTATTTGCGTTTTTGTCCCAGTCCACCATATCTCGAGATTTTATGGGAGCCGTGAAACAGCGCGCGCGCCTAAACACGTCACATTATTTTTGTGTATCTGCTACATTGTTATTCATATAACACTATAAAAATTCATTCTTATGAATTAAATATATATTATTATTTCTACCAAGTTTGAAATCAATCGTCCGCTTAGTTTCCTAAAAAAAAATTCGTGAAAATAGCCTATTTTTTGGCCTACAGACAGGATTCCTCCCTTAACTGCATTCTTTGTAAATTTCTAAAGTTTCAACAAAGTTGAGCACTAGTCGTGCTCACTCTCTCTTTCTCTCTTGTGCAGAAATTAGCTCATTAATAACCAATGACGTTCACGAAACACTTCTGTTTTGAATAAAATCGCATGACCGACATATAATTTTACTTCTTTTCGTGCACTTACGATAAAAATAATTTTAATATCAATTTGAGACTAAGCCAATACTATAATAATATATTAAGAGGTTGAATTAGTTTTGGTCCCTAGCAATAGATGGCTTTAGTAACAAGTTAATGGTTAGTACGAATGTTAAAATCTGACAATACTGAAAGATTTGACATTTCTTTATGACATATGACAGTTTGCGCGCTATTGTTACTGATAGTTTTATTGTTTATATGCGTCCAAAATGGATCGTACAAAATTGCATTTTCGACATTCAATGTTTTTTTTTGTTTGATTTGAATAAATCGGCAACTGAAGCTCATGAAATGCTTGTTGCAACTTATGGTGATCAAACTCCATCGTATTCCAATTGCAAGTTTTGGTGTCAACGATTCAAAAGCACTGGTCAACCAAAAGAATTCGAAGATTCTGAATTGCAGGCATTACTGAATGAAAACACCGCTCAAACGGCAAAACAATTGGCTGAATAACTCAACGTCGATAAATCAACAATTTCTAAACATCTACACGCCATGGGAAAAATTCAAAAGGAAGGCAAATGGCTTCCACATGAATTGAGTGAAAGTGCCATTGCAAATTGTTTGAATATTATGTCTTTGCTTGCCAGACAGAAAAAAAGTTTTTTGTGGCTAATTGTAACTGGAGATGAAAAGTGGATTTGCTTTGATAATCCAAAACGAACAAAATCATGGATTGATCCAGGACAACCATCAACATCGACAAAACGGAACACTGACGGTCATAAAGCAATGTTCTGTATTTGATGGGATATGGAAGGTGTGGTGTACTGAGTTTCTAAAACCGAATGAAACAGTTACGGGGAAGCGATACCAGCAACAATTGAACAAATTGAATGATGGATTGATGCGAAAAAGGCCAGCGATAGCTAGCAATGGGCGCAAAGTGATTCTTTTGCACGATAATGCTCGTCCACATGTTGCTTCGATCGTTAAATAAACATTGTTAGAGCTTGAATGAGAAATCCTTCCAGCGTACTTTCCAGACCCAGCACCATCTGATTACCATCTATTCCGATCGATGCAACACGCTTTGGCAGATACACACTTCAATAATTACGCAGATACGCAAAACTGGCCGTCTGATTGGATTGCTTCGAAAGACAGATCGTTCCGGAATTGCTGTGTTGCCAGAAAGATGGGGAAAAGTCACAGCTAACGAGGGAAAATATTTTGATTGATGTAAATTTAACTATTTCTTTAAAATAAAGATAAAAAATTGACAAAATAAGGCCGGCATTAATTCAATCTCCTAATATAATATTCAGCATATAATTTTGAGAATAATATAATGCTACGATAATAATTCTAATTCCTTGATTAAAAATGTTTTTGGAATAATTGCAGCCTTTAATCTTAGTTTTGCCAAAAGTGAAAGCATGATCAGTTTGGCTTTCCCGAAATTTTCATGCGCTGTCGTCATTCTTTAAAATCGGCAGCAACAAATATTAGATCGTTCGGAAAATTCGTTTTAAATTTTACGCGTTCCGCATTTCTATGTAATCAATGAGTGCGAGGAAGCTGCAGACGTTTTTGTGCTTGTCAACAAACTATCCCGGATCTATGAGCTTAACAAAGAAACTTCACAGACCTTCCTAAGTGCAACCATTTTATCAGAAATCAGTTCGAAAAATAGAAGATCAGAAAGTCCATTTTGCCATGTGATGCTGTATTACTTCAAGCATAGCTGCACAGACTTTGAATGAGATGTTCTCTGTGTATAGAGATGCCTGCGTCACTCACCAGATAGTTCGGAAATAGTATCGATTTTTTATTTGGTAAATTTCTGTTCTTTACTGTCTGATTAGTACGACACATAATTTCCACGAACAATTAATCCTTTCAATTTTATTCTAAATAGAAGCAGAGCTCTTTATAAATTCCTTTCCAAATCGCAGACGATGATCTTAACCCATTAACGCCCAAAAATCCTAAAATATTAGCCTTACTTTTCAACTGTATTTTATGCAGAGAAACATATTATATAAGATTGGAATAGCATTTCCTTATGTTTTCGGTGTCGTTCTACAAGATTCTGGCATCAGAATTCGTTTAGATTAGCAATAAAATCCAATATGGCGGAATTTTTGGAAAAAAGTCGTGAAAAATCGACAATTTTATTTTTTATAAGCTTGATTTCATATCAGAAACGTTACTTTGATACAGATACAAGTGTGTCACATCTTGTCTCAAAAATGTTGAGCTTTCAAGGTATGCATTGGTGAAAATATGAATTCAAGATGGCTGCCTCATAATGGCGGTTTGAGCGAAAAAACTTAAAAAATAATGTATTTTTAGAATAACTTCGCAAAATCCTAGTATTTAGCATCAATTTAGTATCCAGGGTACTGATTTTAGGATATTTGCTGACAACTAATTCATATTAGAGAATTTCAAAATAGCGGATCCAAGATGACGACTAAAAGGCATGAATAATCGTGAAAATTTCCAGATTTTCATGAATTTTCTTCTATTATTTTCATATTCATGAATTATTTTCGAGACGTACACACGCACATATACAGGGTGGGTAATTATAAACTTACAAACTTTATAAAAAACATAAAAAACATCGAGATAAGTACAACGGACGAGAAGAAATTGGAATCGACTACGTAAAGTTTTGAGAAAAATTATTAAATAAATGCGCAGTGGTCGGACATCGCGGGTCTGCTACTCCACATAACTTGGACCGGATTGACAGGCAACAACGGCGCGCGCCGCACAGTAGTCAAAAAGGCTCTCTCGGTAGACAAATTAGTCTGGACCGCGTAATTGTTAACTGATTCTAATAATTTTTTTTTAATTTGCTCGTTATGAATTGCTCTACAACTTTGTCGATTCACTTTTTTAAAGTAAAGCTTCAAATCAAAATGGCGGACTCAAAATGGTTATCAAAATATAGAAACTATAAGAAATTATCTGAAAAAGCCCAGGAGGCACGAAATAAAGATTTTAAGATATACCGATACAAGTCACAACAGAGAATCTCCAAGAACCGATACAAACGAAGATTGCATTCCTTATTTTTTTTTGTCGGATCCCTATATAACTAGCCCTCGACAAGTTGTAAGGAAGGTTCATAAACCTTTTCATTCAGAGGCTGAAGAAATATTGAAAGACCGTACGAATGTGCTACATTAAATTACACACACACACACACACACACACACACACACACACACACACATACACACACACAAAGAGCAGAGAAGGTTTGGAGTCTCTAAATACTGTGGGAGTGACGAACCACGGGGTCCTTATCTCTGCCTGTGCGACACACACACATACACACATTTTAATTTCTTGCCACTTCAGAGGATTTGAAATGTTTTAAGATTTTCCGATATCTTTATACTATCAGTGCATTCAGATCACGTTTTTGCTCACATATTAATATATATTGTTTGTTAAAATATGTCAATTTCAAGCTAAATTTTGAAATTGACATATCTTTGCGAGCAATATGTACTTTTTAAATTTTTCCGAGTAGTTTACTCTTGTAGCCAGAACACACCTCTAGGTTCTCAACTATTGCTATATATCGGGAACAACAAATTTGAAACTGGCATATCTTAAGAGCAACAAAATCATGCAACATATTAAGACCAGAATTGGGCGAACAACAAATTTTTTTCGAATAGTTTAGTCTTGTAGCCAGCATACACCAGTAGGTTCTTAGCTATTGTTTAAATATATACCGCGAGCAACAAATTTGAAACTTGGATATCTTAAGAGCAACAAAATCAGACAACATATTAAGACCAGAATTAGGCGAGCAACAAATTTTTTTCGAGTAGTTTACACTTGTAGCCAGCACACATCTGTAGGTTCTCAACTATTATTTAAACATATATCGCGAGCAACAGATTTGAAACTGGGATATCTTAAGAGCAACAAAATCAGACAATATATTAAGACCGAAATTGGGCGAGCAACAAAATTTTTCCGGGTAGTTTACTTTTGTAGCTAGCACACACCTGTAGGTTCTCGGCTATTGTTTAAACATATACCGCGAGCAACAAATTTGAAACTGGGGTATCTTAAAAGCAGCAAAATCAGACAACGTATTAAGACCAGAATTGAGCGAGCAACAAAATTTTTTCGAATAGTTTACTCTTGTAGCCAGCACACACCTTTAGGTTCCC
Source organism: Harpegnathos saltator (assembly GCF_003227715.2). Taxonomy (NCBI): domain Eukaryota; kingdom Metazoa; phylum Arthropoda; class Insecta; order Hymenoptera; family Formicidae; genus Harpegnathos; species Harpegnathos saltator. The sequence continues at coordinate 1,083,194 of NW_020230300.1, forward strand.
AACTATTGTTTAAACATATATCGCGAGCAACAGTTTTGGAACTGGGATATCTTAAGAGCAACAAAATCAGACAACATATTAAGACCGAAATTGGGCAAGCAACAAAATTTTTCCGGGTAGTTTACTCTTGTAGCGTACCCAGCTATAGGTCCCCGGCTATTTTTAACACATCGATTTTTGGCGAAACGTCTGGCGCATTAAAATCAGGAATGAAGCAACAAATTAGCAACAAAATCATAGTTTAAAAATATGTATTCGTTTTTCGATTTTTGTTTTTTTTTCGAATGGCTGTGCTAACTTTAATGTTAAGCTAGCACAGCCACTGTGCTTCTTCGAAATGGCTGGAGCAACAAAATCGGGAATAGAGCAACATATTAGCAACAAAAAAGCACTAAATTTCTGTGCTAGTCCCATGCGATTGTGCTGAAATGGCTGTGCCAGCTTAATAGACGTAAAAATTTTCCCTTGAGAAGATTCAAAGGGGATTTAACCTCTTGTGTGGCGTATTTTTCGACTTGATTGATTTCTGTGAAATCTTGCATTTCGATTTTTAGATTGCTGATTACAAATCTAAAGTCATATTCCAGAAAATTCAAAACGGCAGATCTAATGTGGCTGCTATATAGAAGTAAATTAGTGTAAGTTTGAATAAATGTAAATCAGATAGACGATATAGAAGTTCTTCAGCTTGTTAATTACAAATTTTACATATGAGACTTGCAAAATTCATTCAAGTAATTTATTAATAAAAAGTCTAGCATGTGAAAAATTCTGGAAGAAATATATATTGTATTTTGACATGTGAAAAATGTAATTTTCAGCCTCTAGTCATAAATATAATAACACTTTCCAAGAAATTAAATTTTTTTCAATCGCTTTCTTACAACTTTATTCGTTTATAAACAATTAAGAATGAACGATCGGATATGAAAACATGAGAACATGTGAAGTGAGTACTAATATGTCAGAAAAATGTGAGATTACACTTATTTTCATTAAACTGCAAACAGTACGTCGTAAAGAAGAAAAAGATGGTAAATATACTTATCACTGCCTCGCAAAAGGTTAACTCAAGATCGAATCGGATAGATCATTAGACGCACAACGACAATTGCATTGTTGTTCTAACGAGACAGCACCGACGACAACGAGAGCGCACCGCACTCTCGGTTGACATTTCCGAGGCGCGCTTTCATTATGCTGTACGGAAAGGAAACATGTAGCGCATAAAGATCGCCGACTCTCTGCACAGATATCGTTGCGCTACATTATTCCGCTGGAATGCCCGCGGAATAACAAGAGAAACTGGCGAGCAAGGGCTCGGAATCTACAACTCTATCCCGCGACGTTCGCGAAATACGATCGACGCGACAGATCAACGTCTATCTGAATTCGAATCAAGGCGAAATTAGATCCTACGAGAGTGCGTACGGCAAACGGAAAATCGCCTTGCAACAGAAAAAAATGCACGAGCGCGCTGTCGGCATTGCAAAATTCTTAATACGCGCACGGCGTGTATGGAATCCCGTCTCTCTCTATTCCTCTCTCTCTCTCTCTCTCTCTCTCTCTCTCCCTCTCTGCCATGCATGTTTATCAAGCAACGCTCTCCGTCATCGGGAGACAATGCGTTAGCCATCGGTGCGCTTCGCGTGCACATCACTCGCGTTTTCTCGCGTGACGTTCGATCGCCATAAACGCTTTCGACGGACGACACCTCAAGGCTCCTCTCCTTTATTTTTCTCATTCTCCTTATCTCCGCCCATCTTTCTCTCTCCCCTTGTCTCGCCTCGCGACCGCTCCTTCCCGATGCGCAACAAATGGTTTGTTAAAGTGAGACTGCGGACGATTTCGTTGCGATAACAAATGATTTGTTACTTATGATTTGTCGCTCTAACCAACAATTTTATAATGGGAACAAATGATATTGTTATATTAATCCAACAAATCATAAATTTTTTATTTGTTGGCGATATGGAATCTGAGCAAAGGTTAGAAATTATGTATAAGCAAATCAGTTGTATTAACTCTTCTTCACCGACGTATAATATATAGCAAAATATGTAAAATACTCGATGAAACCACACATACAATGCTACATTAGCGCGTATCATAATTAACAGATAATTCAAATATATAGCTCCATTATATCTAATCAAACATTGGATTTATTAGAGAAGGATTAACAAAATAATAATTCTGTTTTTGTGTTTTGCAGGAATTCGGAGAAAGAAATAGAGCAATGCATTATTACATTAATTTTTATTTTTAGCACGACACATTATATAAAATTAATAAACTATTAGGTGAGGTTAAGTAAGGTTAAGGGAGATATACATACAAAGGTTCCTACGTATTTTCTTTTCAATAAAAATATCTGTGAAAATAATCCGTAATTACTTAAAAAAAACTTATAAATCACTTTAAGGGATGTTTTGATCTATTAGGAGTGTGGTCTAATTTTGAGGGTTTTGCAAAAAATAGCACTAATGTCAGTTTCGTCGAGACATTCCAATTGGAGTTATTGTTTCTTAATGTTTTAATATTAATCCATGATATTTAGTCATTTACTAACAATAGACGCAGTAAAAATGGTGTTGATACCGTCTTAAAAATGGAGCTTCCTAATTTTTCGATATGCGTCGCTTTTGTTTTTTAATCAGAAGAAAACGACGGCTGAAAGTCATAGAATTCTGATAGAAACTTATGATGATGTTCCTCCATTAATTAAGATATGTGAATATTGATTTAGATGAATCAAAAGAGGTGATTTCTATGTTAACGATAAAGATTGGGACGACCAAAAATGCTTGAAAATGCAGATTTGTAAGTATCATTGTTCGAAAATCCAGCAGAATCTACTTCAGAACTTGCCAGAGCATTAAATGTTGATCCTACAATTATTAAACATTTACATGATATGGGAAAGATTCACAAAAAAGGAAAATGGGTTCAATTATCGGAAAAGCCATTACGAACCGGTTGAACATTTGCATTTCGTTCATCGTCACATAAAAATGAAGAGTTTTTTCTATGGAATTGTTACTGGGGATGAAAAAGGGATCTATTTCGACAATCCCAAACGAAAAAAATCATGAGTTGATCCAGCCCAATCAGCAACTTCGAGGCGCAATATTCTTGATCCAAAGGTATTACTTTGTTTTTGATAGGATCAAGAAAATGTTGTGTACTATGAACTATTAAATCCGAATGAAACTGTTATTATGGTCCATCATACCGAGTAAATTCATTCGTTTCTGTAATTTTTATTGAATTGTGCGGCAATCCACCCTCTGTACGCAAAAAATCTTAGAAAATATACAGAATATTTTAAAAAAAGCTGTACAATACATAGAGAAAACTACGTAAAATATACATCGAATATATACTATGTGCTCAACTTTGTCTTCTAGTTAGAGTCCCGACGTCATCTGCTTTTTCTCTCATTTCTCCACTAAAGTGATCGAAAATGGCGTCTACTCCCAGGTATAAGTTCTACAAAAAACTTTTATTAGTGTATAGATTATATTTTACATATAAAATTGTAAACCTAAAAGAAACGAAGGATTTTGTATGGCAATTGTACCAACAAATCCTGAGGAACGGGCACTATTAAATGGCATTTCGTCATTTTCGATCATTTTGGAAATTAGACCAATCAAACAGCAGGACCGAAATGTCGAAAGCCTAACTAGAAAACCTCTAATGAAGAGCGTTGGAAAAGGGGATTCACCAAAACAATTCAAATTAAATCCAACCGGTTCGATCTGAGTTGCATGAACCAAGCGAAAGAAAAATGCAGTTCATCCTATTGTAATCATTTTCCGCATTATCTTCTTGTTATTCTAGCACAGGAATTCCCAACCGGGGGTACTCGCACCCCCTGGGGGTGTGAAAAAACATTCTTGGGGGTGCGAGGAAAAGTGATTGTAATTAATAATGATTGTAATTAATAATGATGAATTCTAACATAATCCGGCATTTTTACCATCAAATTAAAAAAAATGTTATTAAAATTTTATATTTTTTACATATCTGTACGTATATATTCATTACGTATTACTATGCGAAGTTTGATACTATCGATAATAATTTTATAATATTAAAATAATGGTTAATTTCTATAAAACAATACTAAATATAATTTAATAAATTTAATAAATTAATTTAATAAATTAAAAATAATAATAAATTATTATAAATTAACTTCTTACCTTAAAACCCTAACAACTAGTTTTTACCATAAAACATACGAATAATTACGATAAAAATTAATAATTACCATAAAAAATACGAATCATTTTTTTTTTGTAAAAGGTGCGAAGGTTCATTTTGCGAAAGGTTAACGAATTTTTAGGGATGCAAAATACAGAAAAGGCTGGAAAACCCTGCTCTAGAGGATACACACTCTCATAACATCGAAAAAGTGCGAAAATTTGTTGAAAATTGGATCACCAATGAAGAATCTTTTTTTCGTCACGGAATTCATCTCTTGCCAGAAAGATGGAAAAAAGTTGTAAAGAAACGAAGGAAAATATTTCGATTAAGATATTTGTCCATTATTTTGTTTATGTAAATCAGTTTTTGAGAAAAAACTCAAAACTAATCACTCCTAATATATATGAAAGTTCAAAATATGAAGCACGGAAGAGTCACGTACATGTGTATGCTGTTACATTGTTATTCTTTTTATTAGGAATTGTACATCCAACAAACATGTACGATTTGCATCTCCAGCAATGTATATTTGTTAAAATTGCAAATAACGAAATTTGTTGCGGTAACTGTTTGATTTGTTTCCCGTAAAATTATCGAGCAGCAAATATTCATTTGTTATGACAACAGAGGTCTTTTTCTCAGCGCGCGGTTGCACGCCTCACCGTTCATTTCCCGCGACCTCTTTTTTCCGACGTTTTTATTCCCCGGCTAATCTTTATCTTCGAAACGCCCTCGGGAGGTTCGCTCTCACGGTAAATCAAACATACGCACGTGCGCGCGTGCCAACAAGCGCGAGAGTCGCGTTGTTTGCTAAATGCGATATAACACCATTTTTTTCCAAGTGCTCCTGGCGGTCGTCGAACTTGCGACGGAGGGGGGAAAGTCTCGTTGCGCACACATTGGTGCCTACCATGCGCCGCACCGGAAATTTATCGAATTCCATTACGATGGAGTAACACTCTTGGGATTGAAGTCTTTACGATTAAAGATAACACGCGCGCGCACGCGCACGCGTCGGCGATTGACACGGATATCAATCACATTTTTGTTTTCGGCCGCGGGTTGACGGCGGAATGTAGCCCGGCTGTATTATTCGATGGCTTTTACGAGCGTTTATACGAGCGAAAAATATTCCGATAAGCACTCGCACCGGGAAAGAGAGAGAGAGAGGGAGAGAGAGAGAGAGAGAGAGGGGGGGAGAGGGAGAAAGGGAGAGGTATCGAGAGGCTTATCCCCTTTTCTCTCCAGCGAGCTGCAAATCCGAAAACGACGGGGTGGAATTTCTACGATCGGGCGTTACGCTAAACGAGCGAGAGCGCAAATAGACGAGGCAGATAAATAATTCGCGAGATAAACGGACCTCGCCGATTCTCCGCTGGAATCCGAGGAATCCCGACGCAGTGCCGAGTAGTCTGTGTCTCTCTCTCTCTCTCTCTCTCTCTCTCTCTCTCTCTCTCGCGATTCGATCTTACAATAAATATGTCGACACACCCGCTTTTTCTCCATTATTTCAGTCACCGTGCACCGCTTGCGCAAGCGCATAACCAACTGCATGACCAATTGCGATCTTGCGATTCTAACGAGTCTCGTGTCTCGTTTGACACGTTCTGCTCTCCGATCGACATGATCGACTCTTAGCGCGAGGAGGAAATACGCACACACTCGCACACAGGCGATGCGTTCCGTCGTGTCTCTGAAAATTCATCGAATTCTCCGAGTCACATCCGACGTACGACGAATATGCGTACAATGCATTTTGACGGACCAGTGCAGCGCATTCGACTTTGATCGCGAAACGCATTGACGACCGTTGGACACACGCGAACGACGATTCTCCGCGTTCGGAAAGTCCTGCGACGGAATTCGTGACGCATTCGTGCCATGCATGGAGCGTGAAAGCGAGTACGAATATCATTAGTTATCGTTGCTAGATTCAAACAAGAGTTCAGCTCGATTGTTAATTGACCCTTCATGGGAGTGATAAGTGTCACTTTTTTTCTCTTTCATTTTCTACTCTTTACAATTTAACGAAGATAAGATCTCACATCTCACAGAAAGATATAATTTCACATTTTCCTGATATATCAAGATTTACTGCGAATTTCCTATGGTTTCATATCAGATTGTCCATTTTCAATTGTTTATGAACGAATAAAGTTAAAAAAAGCGGTTTAAAAAATACTTAATTTAATTTAATTTATTAAATTAAATAATTATTATAAAAATATAATACCATCAAATATAATATTAAATATTAAATAATAATTACTATTAAATACATTATTATAATTTAATTTAATTTATTAAATAATTATTAAAATTATTAAATAATTATTAATAATTTAACTTATTAAAATTGATTAAATAATTTAATTTGATAAAAATTTAATTTATTTAATCTCTTGGGAAGTATTTAAGATTAGAAGCTTAAAATTTTACTGAATGTTCTTTACGTATCAAGATGTAATATATATTTTTTCCAGAATTCTTTGCATAGTTTTATTTATTTTTATAAATTACTTGATTGAATTTTGTGTATCTGACATGAAACTCGTAATTAACGATCTGGAAAACTGTCATATTGTATATCTGATTTACATTTATTTTTATATTTATATTAATTTACCTCATGTGGCAACCATATTGGATTTGCCATTTACAATTTCTAAAATCTGACTAATTTGTAATGGGCGACCCAAAAAAACATAGAAATAAAAAATTTCACAGAAACTCGTTAGGTTAGGTTAGATTAGGTAGAAAAAATCTGTCACATAAAGAATTAACCGCGAATACAGCACGTGTGTACTCACGTGCACGTGCGAGTGTGACTATGGTATATTATCTACACAGGAACGCCGATGTGAACTTGGCAAACAACTTAATTAAAAAAAAATTCTCAATACGGTTCGATTGTATTAAGGTAAATCGGAAAGACCGTTTAGCGACAAGTAGCTATAGCTATAGCTAGAACTGTCGTTAACCTCTAATGTCTAAACGAAGCTTAATAGTTTGTTTTGACATCTGCCAATAACATTCAGTACATAAAAGTATACGTTTGCATCAATAACATTGTTTTTCACTGCATCGAAAATGTCGAAATTTGAGCCAAATAAGCGTCATTTGCGCGAAGTGTTAATCTTTTGCTTCAATTGGAAGAAAACTGCAGCTGAAGCTCATCGAATGCTTGTAGAAGTTTATGATGATAATGCTCCTTTCGATAAAACATGCAGAGAATGGTTTCGACACTTTAAAATTGGTGATTTTGATGTAGAGGACAAAGAGCGTTCTGGACGGCCAAGAGTATTCGAAGACGAAGAATTGCAGGCATTGGTGGACGAAGACCCATGTCAAACGTAAAAACAACTTGCAGAAGCATTAAATTGTACTCAATCTGTCATTTCCGATCGTTTGAAAGCCTTAGGAAAGGTTTACAAGGAAGGAAAATGGGTCCCGTATGAACTGAAGCCAAGAGACATTGAAAGGCGAAAAACCACCTGCGAAATTCTGCTCGCTAGGCAACAAAGAAAGGGGTTTTCACATCGTATCATCACTGGGGATGAAAAATGGATTTATTTTGACAATCCCAAACGTCGAAAAACTATTTACGATCCTGGCTAACCCTCAACATCGACGCCAAAGCGGAATACCCACGGAAAGAAGGCAATGCTCTGTATTTGGTGGGATCAGAAGGGTGTGCTGTACCATAAGCTGTTGAAAAGTGGTCAAACAGTCACAGGGGATCTCTACAGAGAACAAATGATCCGTTTGAGCCGAGCATTGCACGAAAAACGACGAGAATATGAAACGGGACAGCATAAAGTGATTTTGCTTCATGACAACGCTCGGCCTCACGTCACAAAATCTGTCAAGGAAACGTTAGAAGCACTTCGCTGGGAAGTGTTACCATGCGGCTTATTCACCAGACTATACCCCTTCCGACTACCATTTGTTTCGATCGATGGATGGCACACGCACTTGCTGAGGAATGCTTCAATTTTTATGAAAACGTCGAAAAATGGGTGTCTGACTCCAAAGATGAGTCATTCTTTCGCTGCGGAATTCGCTTGCTGACCGAAAGATGGAAAAAAGCCATCGCTAACGATGGACGATACTTTGATTGATGTACCTTTTCATTTTGTTTCTTAAATAAAGCCATACGTTTTGCAAGAAAACGGACGGAACTTTCCGATTGACCTAATACTTCGTTTATTACCTATTTGTATCACTTTTTGTTCCGTTTGTACCTCAAAGAATAAAAAGAATAAAATGATGGGGGGAGGGGGAAAAATAGCCAGCAAGCAAGCAAGTATAAGATATCCGAAAACGACCAACGCCATCTGAAATAGAATCGTTTGTGTACCCGTTTGTATCCCTTCAAATTGTTTGTACCTCAAAAGAACCGGAAGTACAAGATCCTTAAAAAACGTCCAAGAAGTACTTTCGTCAATTTTTGAGATATCGCAAAACGGCCGACGCCATTCAAAAGAGGATCATTTGTACCTGTTTGTTCCTCTCTTCAAATAATGTGTACCTCAAAAGAACCGGAAGTACGAAATTTTCAAAAAATGTTCAAGAAGTACTCTCGCCGATTTTTGAGGTATCGTAAAACAATCAACGTCATTCGAAAGAGAATCGTTTGTATCCGTTTGTACCTCCCTTCAAATCGTTTTTACCTCAAAGAAACCGGAAGTACGAAAGTAACCTTCCGACATATTTTGAAGATCCTGTACTTCCGGTTCCTTTGTGGTACAAACGATTTGAAGAGAGATACTAATGAGTACAAACAATTCTCTTTCGAATGGCGTTGACCGTTTTGCGATATCTTATACTTGCTTGCTGGCTATTTCTCCCCCTCCCCTTATCTTTTTATCCTTCGAGGTACAAACAAAACAAACAGTGATAAAAACAGGTACAAATGAAGTACAATCGAACTGTATTGCGAATTTTTTTTTATCAAGTTGCTTGCCAGGTTCACATCGGTCACAGGAACGTGTGTATCGGTCGTAGAAATTCGTCTCGCGAAACGATACCTCCAATAGAAATTTGTTTTCGCATCGCATCACGACAAGACGGAAAGAGAGAAAAGAAGGAGGGAGGGAGGGAGAGAAGAAGAAAGAGAGAAAAAAAAGACAGAGAGAGAAGGAAGGACGAAGAAGTGGACAAAGATTCGCTCTGAAAGTACCGTTTCCAATTTGTCGTCGCATTTGTCAGACGGAGATAAAAAGTGTATTACACCCGCTTGTAATTTACGACGAATGAGCCTAGTAATAACGGTGCGCGCGTACGGATTGCGAAAAGACCATTTTTCACCTTTCCTTTTCTCCTGATCGAGATGAGCGATCACTTTGTAACGAACGACGAACACGGCGGTGTCCATCTCTGTGTTTAAAGCGGTTTTTTCTTTATTGACGAATGGCCTAACGGATGAAACGCGGTTATTTGGATAAAAAGCAAAATGAAAAGACAGATAAATACAAGATAAATAGGTAAATAAATAAATAAATAATGTAATAAAAAAATAAATAAAAATGGAAATCTGCAGATGAAAATAAAGCGAGAGTGCTTTTTATCGTATATTAATATTCAGTGAAATATTTATAAAGATTCTAAAATAGCAAACGTGCGATTTTTCCTCAGATAAAAATAAAATAAATTTGACTATTTAAGCGGAAATAAAAGTAAAAATCCGCGGATGAAAATAAAGGGAGGAGGTACTTTTTATCGTACATAAATATTCAGTAATATATTTATAAAGATTCTGAAATATAAAACGTGCGATTTTTTCTTCAGATAAAAATAAAATAAATTTGAGTATTTGAGCGGAAATAAAAGTAAAAATCTGCAGATGAAAATAAAGCAAGGAGGTGTTTTCTATCATACATAAATATTCGGTAAAATATTTATAAAGATTCTGAAATATAAAACGTGCGATTTTTTCCTCAGATAAAAATAAAATAAATTTGAATATTTGAGCGGAAATAAAAGTAAAAATCTGCAGATAAAAATAAAGCAAGGAGGTGTTTTCTATCATACATAAATATTTGGTAAAATATTTATAAAGATTCTGAAATATAGAACGTGCAATTTTTCCTCAGATAAAAATAAAATCAATTTGACTATTTGAGCGGAAATAAAAAATAGAAAAATCCGCGGATGAAAATAAAGGGAGGAGGTGCTTTTTATCGTACATAAATATTCAGTGAAATATTTGTAAAGATTCTAAAATAGCAAACGTGCAATTCTTTCTCAGATAAAAATAAAATAAATTTGACTATTTGAGCAGAAATAAAAGCAAAAATCTACAGATGGGAATAAAGCAAGGAGGTGTTTGTTATCATACCTAAATATTCGGTAAAATATTTGTAAAGATTCTGAAATATGGAACGTGCGATTTTTCCTCAAATAAAAATAAAATAAATTTGACTATTTGAGCGGAAATAAAAATCTGCATATGAAGATAAAGCAAAGAGTTTTTTATCATACATAAATATTCGGTGAAATATTTATAAAAATTCTGAAATATAAAACGTGCAATTTTTCCTCAGACAAAAATTTGAGAAATAAATTTGGCTATTTGAACGGAAATTTTGCCGCTCGATTCTGCTGACACGAAACATCATAATTTCAACGAATTAAGCACGCGGCTATTTTCCGGCCTGAATCTAAAATCCGTTTCTAAACGTGAGCTAAGTCTATCTTATGTAAAGTCTATCTTATGTACTCTTCTTTCTCGCGAAAATCCTCGTTATCACGTCGCACGTGCTCAGCGAGAACGTCGCATCACTGTTGTATTCCTTTTTCGCGCGCAACAAGTAACGCGTTGGGTAACCGATCGTGCCAACCGAGCGCGGGACAATTAATCGCGCGCGCAAGATGGAAAACGCAACTAGCGCGCACGCAGGAATGCGCGTGATGTGCGTAACATCGGCAATCAGGGTCGTGGTTGCACTACACGGGAATCAAATTAGCATCGAGTGCCGTCCGCCATTAGAGCCGGGACAGAAAGGTGTATACGTAGAAACGATAGGCGTATTTGCCGATCGAGAAGAGACGCGGCAGACAAGTCCAAAGCAACTTTTACGTAACGTTATCCTTGCCTCTGTTGGGAAGCGACAGTGCTCGTAGATCTCTTGGCGAGGAGCGTGCGGTGTGCGCGAAAGATTAATGCGGCGTATCGATATCTTCGGAAACAGGCTTTTCAAAGCGCGATAACGCGCTTGGCAGGAATGTCCGCACTCTGGCGCACCATAATGCAGCATCCAATCTGGGAAAATGCAGGTTATTCTTCCGAAAATGTCCATGTGTCGATTTAACTCTCAAAATTTATAAATACGTTCCTTTTCCAAATAATAAAAAAGTAAGAAGGATTTATGACGAATCAAAAGTTAAGCAACTTTTCTTAATAATTACTTCTAAGTTGTTTCGAAAACGGTCATGGTCTGATTTAGCTCGAATTTTGTAAATAGGTTCCTTTTAGGTAATAAAGAAGTATATCAAAAGGATATTTAGCGACTCGGAAGTCCTGGAAACTCCTGGAATCAACTGAAAGAGGAATATATGTACACGCATACGGGTGTATAAAAAGTACCGGGACGGTGAAATATCACAAAAACTAAGCATTTTAGAAAAAAATATTTCAAATAAACATTATAGGATTTCAAAAGATTTATTTACTGACATTATGAGTTCGGGTGGCGTCGCCAAAGTCAAGACAAGATCACCTTGAATTTTTTAAATGGGACCCCCTATTTTTACTGCATATTCTTGTAGCCCTTCTTCAAATCTTTTCAAAGCACTATAATTTTTTCCATTTTGAATAAGCCGTTTCGAAGTTATCGAGCTTTTTATAAGATATTCAATTAGCGGAGCTGGAGCAATTTTGTGATTCGTATTTCAGACACATGTAATATTAAAGTAATACTAATGTACTAAATTTGTAACAGCACAAAAATTCACCTTCAAATCATTTCAAATCAATTGGAATGGATTTGACTTGAAGTAAAACACGTTACTTGTACATGATACGCGTTGTTTCGTACGGAAAAGATAAATTACTTTTCTTACTGATTTTTCTTTCTTTAATTGAATTATCGATTTTGTTATCTAATTAATACAAATTTCTATTTATTAGATAAATCCTTTTGTTCCCTAACTTATTCGTTAGACTTTACTTTTTCTTTTAAAGATTAACATTATTCTCAAACGCTTTTGTAAGATGCTATTTCAGTTTTTTATCATCGATTAACGCATTGTCAAACAATGAATGGTGAACAATTTGAGCATTTGGTACATTAATCACGCTTTCAATTGCTAGTTTTCTTTTATGATCATCTTGCCTTGGATGGCTGGATACTTTTTTTATCTTGTCTTGGTTGGCTGAACATCTTATCATAAAAAGCTCGATAACTTCGAAACGGCTTACTCAAAGTAGAAAAAATTATTGGGTGTACAAATTAGTTTGGTCCATTTTCAAAAGATGGCTCCGGCTATTATGAATGGTTCATAGTGACTGCCGATTTTGGCGGTTTCAGAGAGGTTAGACATCTGCCAATAATATTCAGTTTATATCGCTTTGAGTTTCATACAAAAACCTTGCTTTTTACAGTGTTGAAAATGTCGAATTTTGTGTTAACCAAGCAACATTTGCGGGAGGTTTTAATTTTCTGCTTTAATTGGAAGAAAAGTGCAGCTGAAGCCCATCGAATGCTTGTTGAAGTTTACGGTGACGCTGCTCCAACTGATAAATCATGTAGGGAATGGTTTCGACGTTTCAAGGATGGAGATTTCAGCGTCGAAAACAAGCCTCGCTCTGGACAGCCAAAAAAATTCGAGGACAAAGAATTAGAGACATTACTCGAAGAAGATCAGAGTCAAACGCAAGAGGAGCTTGCAGAATCATTGAGAGTGACTCAACAAGCCGTTTCCGTACGATTGAATGACATGGGATTTATTCAAAAACAAGGAAATTGAATACCTTATGAACTGAAACCGAGAGACGTTGAAAGGCGTTCTTCATGACAACGCTCGGCCTCATGTCGCAAAAGTCGTAAAAAAATATTTGGAAACGCTCAAATGAGATGTTTTATCGCACCCGCCGTATTCTCTGGACATTGCTCTTTCTAATTACTGGTTGTTCCGAAGGATGCAGCACGATTTGGCAGATCACCGGTTCATTTCTTTCGCAGATATCGAAAATTGGCTCCGAACTTGGATCGCCTCAAAAGACGAGTCATTTTTTCGAGATGGAATTCGAAAATTGCCTGAGAAATGGGAGAAAGTAGTAGCCAGCGATGGAAAATACTTTAATTGATCTGTTCATTCATTTTGTTTTGAAATAAATACATCTTTTAACACAAAAAAACGGACCGAACTAATTTGTACTCCAATAGAAAAAAATTCCAAGATACATTTTGTATGTAAAATTAAACAATTGTTTCAATTTTCGGTGTAAAAAACAGCTGTTTAAAGGGATATTCATTTTCGTTTAAAAAAATTAAGTTGATTTTTAAATAATGTTGAAAACCGTCACTTAAAACATTTCTATAACATCAACTTATATTTTCTTTCAAATACTGAAACTTTTGTTTAAAATAATTTTATTTAGAAACAATATTTTTGAAGATAAAAGTACGTAACATTTTATTTTGTTCACCCTGTATGTGAAGATCAAGGTCATCGGCGAAGTACGTCTCTTCGTATAATTATTTAAAAAATTAGTTTAACATCCGAGTCGCCAAATATCTTTTTGAGATATACTTATCTTTTATCTAAAAAGAGTTTATTTACAAAGTTTGAGTTAAATCGGAGCATGGACATTCCCGATAATTTCGGCTAAATGCGGAACCGACATTCTACCTAACAAACTTTTAAAGTCTTATTTATTTATATAAAATCTATCTACTTGTGCATTATCATATTCGTAAATAATTGCCTTCGTTATCATGGAACGTCAAGTGCGGATTTTTTCAACGCCTTCATCCGCCTATATCCGCTGCTTTTTATATCAATTCCGGCAATTTCTGATACACATAAAAACAATTAACATTATTTTCACGCAAAACAATGTTGTACCAATTCAAATGAAACTCTAATAACGAAATAGAAAATTAAATGGAATATTCTCGCAAATCAAAGCTTTATATCTTAAATTACGTCCCATAGATGGAGGCCGGAATTTGTCCCAAATTCTTAACTACAATTTACCCTCGTAATAAATCTATAATTTATTTCACATAAGAGTGTGTTGGCAGTTTCGATAATCATGTCATTAATTACAAAAGGTATTATCAGCGTGCCGTCAGCTGGGTAACTCGCAATTGATAGTTACTTCCAACCCCCATCATTGAATTAGACCCGTCGCTCGAGTTGCATAATTGCGCGCAAGGTGCATTTACGCACGTGCTTGCGCAGCGCGGAGCATGTAACGCGCATGCGCAGCCTGTGCGTCGAAGCGCGTGTTATACAAATGCCATTCTCACGGAAATAAAAATCCGCGTGTGCGGCACGCAAATGCGGAAAGCAGTCTGGTTTGATCGCTTCGATTGTTCGTGGCGATTAGAAGCGGGCGAATAATGAATGCATGAATGGATTTATTTAACCTCAAGCGGCGGTTCACCGCGCGTTCCGTATACCCGCAAAGTTCAGCCGATTGTTCCGCGAGATAGCGCGACGGAAAAGATACTTTTCGCGAGCGGGCGTGATAAGAATTTCAATAAGCTCCAGCGCGAAATATAGAACGTGTGAACGTGGAAAGTGAAGCCGCGAGACACGATAAGGCTCATTCGGGCGGAACCATTTCAGCAAGACAACATTCGACGATGAAAAGGCGACACGCTTGGCGGCTGAATAAAATCGCGATGATTTCATCGGTTCCGTTAGCGCGGGACGTCCTTTTCGAACGTGACGTAAGACCGCGGTGAAAGCTTCGTGCCGGCATTCGGAAGCGTGCGCGTCGATCGTACTTCCTCAATATTTCGCGTCGCTGCGTCCGCGAATTTTCGGGCACACGCGCGCGCGCCATTGCCCTGCTGCTCTATCTCTTTCTAGCCGCGCGCGACCCACTTTTCCCGCCTAAAATTGCCCGGAAGTGCGCGAGAACGCGGCCGATAGCGGTTACCTAAGAGTTCATTAAAAATCGTAACGATCCCGACAAGATTGCCGGGTAGCCGCGCGCGCCAACGTGTAAGTTGCGCCAAGTGTGAGGAATTTCTAAGGTCCGGAGTCGGATCTTAGAAACCGTTCAGGGAAATTAGGATTTATCGAACGTCATTATCTGCCATTCGCACTCTGCGATTCGCTTACCGAGCGGCATTTCTCGAGTCACGCCGCGTCGTAATTACGGGATATTAGCAGCACGCGCGGCACGCACCGGCAACAAATGCACTCCGCTGGATAAAGCCCGAAAGATCGGGCCCCGGCCAGCGCAGTAAAAAGGAGAAACGAGAACGAAAGGAATAAAAGAAATGCATATATAAAAATATGCATAGAATGTAACACACTACGCCGATCTTTTTCATCTGAAAATGCTACATGCTATAAAGGGTAAAGGGTTTTGAGGTAAACTTTTTATAATATATCTATATAGGGGTCGCTTATAGTTTACAAGATATTCGATTTTAAAATATTAAAAAATAAAACGAAGTTTAGAAGACCGATCTCCGATAAACACTCTTTAACATTTTTCTGGTTAATTTATATCTTATTAAATTCTTACTAAAACCTTTCATCTTACTAAATTCAAAAGTCCAACATATATAAAAAATGTATATATATAAAATATATATTAAAGATGAAAATATTGTAAAAATAGGCAAAAATTCCTCTGCGCAAATTGGAATGAGCTTAAATCTTGCGCAGGAATATTTGCCTATTTTTACAATATTTTCATGTTTAGTATATGGCCGACTCATAAATGTAGTAAGGCGAAAGATTTTAGCAAGAATTTAATACGATATAAATTAATAAGAAAAATACCAAAAGTATAAAACCGTGACATGAAGGAATGAAGAAAAATTTGATTATAACTTTACACATATAAACATATATTTATTTAGATAAAAGAATTAACTAGTATATAAACAAAAATCACTTGGTCTTTTCTATTAGAGTTTAGGTGAATAATGTTTTGCCGTATTATCAAAAAATATTCCTGTATGTTCTGTAAATTTAAATTTTCGTTTGGAAAGAAATTCTGCAATATAGTGTAGGAGATAGGTTTCCTAAAGATTTCTTTTTTATCTTCTAATATCAAATATCTCGGAAACTATAAACGATCCCCATATATATTATAAAAAGTATTTAGAATTTTCTCTTGATAACATACTTTTAAACGAAAAATATCGGTGAGGTGTTACCTTTTTATGCACATTTATCAAGGAAATGTCTCTACGTTAAAGCCTTATCGAGACGCTTACGCCGGTGTGAAGTTGGCACCTTATTTTTGAGCACCGTAAGTTTTAACGATAGTTCTATTGGCACCCACAATAGTTCTATAGTTCCTGATAGGTTATACCAATAGTTCCGCCGAATTAGTTAACAAAATGGCAGATTGAAAATATGAAGCGCTAACTTCCCGTAGCACCGCAACTTCCAAAAAAAGTCCAAAGTGTGTTTAATTTTGGTGTTTTGGTTATCATATGTAGGATCTGTAAAGATGGAGGTGTCTTGAAGATGCAACCAACGCAAATACCATGTGCGATACATGTGCTGCACAATTAACTATTAAATATACTTATGGGAAGCACATACTAATAGACACCTCCTAATAGACATCTTTACAGATCCTACATATGATAACCAAAACACCAAAATTAAACACACTTTGGACTCGACAGCATCATTTTAAATGAAAATAGATATATATTAGCAGGAGTGATACATTATATACAATCTGACCAAAGCAAGAATGGTCACTACATTGCTTTCGTATTCGCTGGAACACACTGGTATAAGTACGATGATCTAAAACGAAAGCGTGAGACAACAAATGCAACGCAAAGCATCAAACCGCATTTAATATATGTTAAATGTTAATAAAATGCAAAACCAGTTACTTTTTATTTCCCACATATATATATGTATATACATATTAAATCTTAAATATAAGCATGTACAGAATTATTATAAAATTATCATAAAAACAAAAAATAAATAAAAAGCAGAAAAAACAAAAGATAAAAAAAATTATTTTCGATAAATAACTAACTCAAAAATATATATAATAAAATATATATAAAATAAAAATAAAAATATATATAAAACACATACCGTAAACACATAAAACAATTCACCGACGCGTGCACGTACGCGAGCGCAAGCACGCGCGCACACAACACCCACCCACACACACACACACACACACACACACACACACACGGCTAGAACTGCCAGCAAACTGATACTTTATTCTTGTGGTGCGGTGCTGGCGCTAAGTTTCAAAAATTATTTAAAATTGGTTAGAAGCCAGAACTTTTGCTAAAACATATCAGGAACTATAGAACTCTTCTAGAACTATAAGATTTCGTGCTTGAAATGACTTTTTTTGGAAGTTGCGGTGCTACGGGAAGTTAGCACCTCATATTTTCAATCTGCCATTTTGTTAACTAATTCAGCGGAAATATTAGTATAACCTATCAGGAACTGTAGAACTATTGTGGGTGCCAATAGAACTATCATTGAAACTTGCGGTGCAAAAAAATAAGATGCCAACTTCACACCGGTGACGATTAGGCGGTTCCAACTGCAGCCGCGTTATCTGCGCGCCTACTCATAATAATAATAGAATGATTTTCTGGGAAAATATCCTAGCCAGGACCACTTTCATTAGCCCTCGGCTATTATCGATAACTTCAAAAATATTCGTGATAAAACTTGATCCTCCGCGTCCGAGTAAAACTCGGAGGAGCATCGGAATTTCGGGCAGATAGAAGGAGCGGTGTCCTTGCTTGGTGTCCTTTGATCGTTTAGCATCCCAGGAAAAAACATTTAGCATCCTGAACATTATGACGCTGGTCATAATAGCCTCGGCAAACATAAACTCGAGTAGAGAGGTACTATTTATTACGAGAAAAGATTCCGCGCACTATTGAAACCAGTTGAAAAAATAATAGCCAAGGCCAGCTATCGCGATGCTTTTAATTTCAGATTTTCTCGTGATAAGAGACCATTATTTTTACGATGAGCCGCGTGTGTACATGTGTGTGTGTGTGTGTGTGCCGAATAATGAGTTAGTTTAAAAAAAATACATGTCACTCTCCAGAAAATATTTTATTGACGTTGTGGGTTGTGTTGACGTTTCGGCAAGTTTTAAATAACTATATTTTTAAGGAGATGATAATTATTAATAGCGGAGAAAGTCTTATTATGACCCTTGTAAGCATTACGGCCACTCTCAATATATTCGTTATTAGGGAGCGAATTCCAGTTATCGCTTATGGAATCATTTGTTTGGTAGTTCGTCATTAGCGCAGTGACGCTAATATATCAACACACAACAGCTAGCACTTTTTATAACATTTTCATTTTTGAGCATTTCAAATGTTTTTCAAAGTACATTTTATCGTTTAATTGGACACGTTTCCTCGTTATTTTTAAACTTCAGCGTATTATCACACGAATATATGTACAATTGAGTATTTCGTTTATTACTTGACATTTTATTCAGCTGTATATCTTTCAAATTATGCAAAGTTAAATGAAATAGCATGATATTTTGCTAATATGGCCCCATAAGAGTGCTGATAAATACTGTCTCTTTTTTGAGGTTTTTATGCGAAAGTAATTATTCGATGAGTCGATTCTAATCTCTAATTTATTGCACTTGTGTTTGCACTACACTGCTGTCTTTCTGGCAGATTGTATTTCCTAACAAGTGAGTTAATATCCACATTAAACATTCATTGTTATATTTATTATTATTTCCTTTCTAAGAGTTTAATTTGAATAACTATACAATTTCGTAAATAAATACTTTGTGTTATTTTAAACAAAATCAATTTTTTGTATCAGTTTTAGTGGGAGGCCACATTATCACTCCATTTTTTCGCTGATCTATTATCGCCACATTTTTATAAATAACTCTATCCTAAATCCTAAGTAATAAACATTACATAAATTTGAATCCATAATCGATTAAATAACACAAATGTAACAAACGTAATCATTCAGTTCTCACTTAAAAATATTGATTATTGACAAGGTTATTGTATAAAATGTGAATGGAGGGCCATAATACCACCGTTTCTTCTATATGACAACCATATTGGATCTGCCATTTTGAATTTTTGAAGCTTGACTTCAAATTTGTAACCAATGATTAAAAAAAACATAGAGATGCAGGATTTCACAGAAATTCTTAGTGGAAAAAATGCATCATATAGAGGGTTAAATCTCTGAATCATTTCAGAAGGAAATTTCTATATCAAGATCATTACCAGCGGTTTAAAAAGAAATTTGCAAGGAGCTCTACTTCGATTTAGAATAAAATTAAAAAGAATAACTGTTCAATACCGCGGAAATTACGTATCGTCCTTGTCAGAAGGTGAGCAAAGAATAAAAATTTACTAAACAAAATTTTAAAAAGCGACTTTTAAAAGGAAAATTTAATTTCTTGTCAAATATTTAAGATTAGAGGCTAAAACTTTTATTAAATATTCTCCACATATTAAAATATATATACGAGATGTGTTTAAAATGGGAATTTTCGTTTTTTGGAAAGAATTTTATTTATTCGTCTACATCAATGTTATCCCCTTCAAAGTAGTCCCCATTAGATATTATACACTTATGCCAGTGCTTCTTCCAATCCCCGAAACACTTCTGGAACTCGATCTTTGGGATAGCGTTTAGCTCTCTCAGCGATGCGCTTTTAATCTCATCTATTCTTGCAAAACGACGGCCCTTTAAGGTTCTCTTTATTTTTGGGAACAGAAGTAAGGTCACACGGGGCCATGTCTGGCGAATATGGAGGCTGGGGCATCATTACAGTGTTGTTTTTGGCCAAAAATTCGCGAACAAGAAATTAAGTGTGAACAGGTGCATTATCGTGGTGCAAAAGCCATGAATTGTTTCGCCACAAATCCGGGCGTTTTTTTCGGATTGTGATTCGGCGATCGTTCATAATCATTTCTTTCACTTTTTCCACGTTCCCATCGGTTGTTGATATGCTGGGGCGTCCAGGGCGCTCGTCATCTTCAACGTCTTCACGGCCTTCTCGGAAACGCTCCACTCGATACCACTCGTAAATCCTTGTTTTACTCATAGCAGACTCACCAAAAGCAATATTTAACATTTCTAAAACATTGCTGCACTTTATTCCATTCTTATAGCAAAATTTAATGCAAATTCTCTGATCCATTTTTGAAACAAGTAAATAATCGCCGATCGTACCAAAACACATGTAACCTTTTTGACAGCTGACAACAGACTAAACATCCGATATGGCTAACAATGTACATATACTTTTCAGACATGTTTACCAACACAACAACGAAAAAATCGCGCGAATTGGACTAATACAACCCACGAAATTACAAAATTCTCGTTACTTTTTGAACACATCAACACAACAACTCGTATATTTCCCAAAATTTATTGCACGCTAGATTTTTTTATAAACAAATTACTCGAATGAATCTTGTAAATCTCACATAAAATTTGTAATTAACGATCTGAAAAACTTTATATCGTATCTGATTTACATTTATTCTACTTTCTGATTTACATTTATTTACTTTTGCATCGTATCTGGTTTATATTTATTCACTTTTATATCGTATCTGATTTACATTTATTCAAATTTACTAATTTATTTTTATATGGCAGCCATGTCGGACCTGCCATTTTTAATTTTTGAAATCTAACTTCAAATCTGCAATCAGTGATCCGAAAAACACCAAGATGCAAGATCCTCTGTAGACTAATTATAATTGTATTATCTAATAATTATCTAATGGTTGTATCAGCGAGAAAGGGTGAGAAAACTTGCATCCTTGGTGAATGTCAGTGAATGAAAGTAATTGATAACATCTCGCTCCCGACACGTGATAAGATCGATCAACCAACGATACGTAATTTTTTCCGAGAACTCCGCCCGATTAACGTCATCGCGACTGAACATCGCCCCGGTGCGGTGACTGTCTCGACTCAACGTTGACTCATATAAGCCCATAATGAAACTTCGTCTGCAGATGCACACGCGAGAACACACGGAGACGCGTGTGCACGTGGTAATTGATAAGTGTGTGACGAGTCCGAGGCTCAATGAAGCAAAAGTAATCGCGATAAACGCAGATACTAATCTAATTCGTGCATCGCTCGCTTTGCGGTCCTATTTCTCTCATTCTCTCTGCCATTATGAATTATTCCCTCGGACTATTTGTATCGGACGATCGGATTATCGTACAATTTACATGCATAGTGAACGCAATGGCACTTTATCTTCATTATAATCCAACTGAATATTTTTTTCCCCAATGTTCAACTTGCTTAATTAAAACGTCCAATAGCCGGCAAAAGATCCACCCTAAGTCACGGTTAGCCCTCAACCATGTTCTTAATCCGATTCCGACATCCGGCAAGCTCGCAGTGTTCTTCCACAAGAACATATATTTAAGAGCGCGCGTACGACGAAAAACGGGCGTACTCCTCGCAAGCGGTTTCGCGAACGCTTCGCCGGCGAGAAAGGTTTTCCCACGTCGGACACAATTTATTTGTCAACGCGAATGAAATAATACGATATTAACCGGATCAGAAGCTGCGAAAACGCTGCCGTCGCGTCATTTTCTGCTCGGTACACACGTGTGCCGCTTAATAAACAGCTGCCTAATGAGCGAGAATCGAACATGCCGGATAATCAGCATAACTGCCGCCGTAACCTTCGAGCGTTCTAATCGTCGTATAGTAAACGCGACCGTCGCGCGGCGCGAGCATCACTTTCTCCGCTCCACTAATCAACATTCGCCTTTCTTCAATTTTTCCGCCGGCAGAGGAAAGAAGAGTAAATGATAAATATATATAAAAGATAATGTTCATTTTAAAATATGCTATAAAGAGTAAGATTCTGAGAGTACTTTTTATAATATTGGACTGTTCGGAAAGTAATTTCGGTTTTTTCAAATAGATAATATCAGTTGCCTTTTTAAGCAGTTAACCTCATTCTAAGCCAGGGAATCATTTTACATTTTTACAATGCACATTTCAAACTTCATTTGAAAAAAAAATTGTTTTGGAATCTGTCAAGTTGTTTTTGTTTGGCGTCGCATCAAAAATGGAAAATCAACGTGAGCATTTCCGTCACATTTTGCTTCTTTATTACCGCGAAGGCAAAAATGCAGCGCAAGCGAGAAAAAATTGTGTGCCGTGTATGGAGAGGATGTATTGACTCAACGTCAGTGTCAGAATTGGTTTTCGAAATTTCGTTCTGGGAATTTCTAGCTCAAAGATGCACCACGATCTAGAAGGCCAGTTGAGACTGATGAAGACCAAATAAAGGTTTTGGTGGGCACAAATCGTCATTTAACAACACGGGAAATTACTGAGAGATTGAATTGATTAAATTCGACCGTATATGAGCATTTGAAACACTTTGGTTTCGTTTCAAAACTCGATATTTAGGTTCCATACGTTCTCAAAAAAAGAGATTTGATTCGTCGCATTACCATCTGTGATTTGCTGTTGAAACGTGAGGAAAACGATTCATTTTTGAAACGACTCGTAACTGGAGATGAAAAATGGATTGTATACGACAACATTAAACGCAAAAGATTATGGAACAGACATAATGAACTAGCTCAAAGTACATCGAAAGCTGATATCCGTCAAAAGAAGGTGATGTTCTCTATTTGGTGGAATTGGAAAGGAATGATTCTTTTGAGCTGCTACCAAACAACCAAACGATTGATTCGAATGTGTATTGTCATCAATTGAACAAACCGAATGATTCCAACAAGCAAAAGAGACCAAAATTGGCGAACAAAAAAGGTGTGTTTCATCATGACAACGCCAAACTTCAAGTTTAATGACTCGCCAGAAGCTGTTTGCGCTTGGATGGGAGTTATAAGGGATTCATAAGTGTTGATGAAACTTGGATCCACTACTATACACCAGAGCGAAAAGAACCTTCCGGAATCACACTTTAATGATAGTATTGAATTATTGGAAAAACGTTGGAATAAATGTATTGAAGTTTCAGGAGATTATATTGAAAAATAAAACATATTTCACGGCAAAAAAAATGTTCTTTCATTGTTAAGCCGAGAACTTTTCAGACTGCCCTCGTGTCTCAGAAACTACAAGCGATCCCATATAATTGTATTATAAAGTGTTATTCAAACTATCATCTTCTATAACATTTTTCAAAATAGAACAAAAATCAATTAGGTGTTACCTTTTGTTCATATTTACCGAAAAAATATCGTTGTATCAACAATTACTGCGGAATACTCTTTTCTCCCAAACCTCTTTAAAGAATTACAAAGTCCTTTTCTTATTTTAGGACTATGGAACCGCCTAAGAACTTTATTCATTAATTGCTGAACTCATCCAGATACTTTACACCGATAAAACACCCGCATTTCAAACATCCTAACCCTAAAAACACTTCAATCATGTCGCACTTCAGATAGGCACATCGCCTACAGTTTATAGCAGATCTCCGTTGTCGCTCGTCGAAGCAACATCTCTCTACCGATCCTTTAATAAAGTCTTCAGTCGCAATACCGAAGTCCAGTTTTGTTCCTCCTTAACCCTTTCGTGCCTGACTTTTTTCTAGGAATAATTTGCATCTAATTCATGTCTTACGAAAGGTTTTTAGGGTCGCTAAATCTGTAGTCAAAATTTCAAAATTCAAAATAGCGAATCCGATATAGCGAACCTAAATGTAAAATTTTCTTGGATTTGAATAAAACTCATATTCCAGAGATTTTTGGGGTCACTGATATGAATCTGTAGTCAAAATTTAAAAATTAAAAATGACGAATTCAATATGCACAGCGTGCAAAGTTCCACTCTGTCCCATTCTGTGCTTCAAAAAATTCCACGAAATGTGAATAAAATTGAGTCGACCTTTTTTATTTACATTTTGTCAGCTATATTAGATATGACTATATTGAATTTGAAAATTTTAACTTTAGATTCGTTATCAGCGACTCAAAAAGCCCCTGAAAAATGAGTTTCACTCAAATCTAAAAAAATTTCACTTTTTGGTCCGCCATATTGAATCCGTCATTTTGAAATTAAGTAGAAACTTTGTTTCACATAGCTCTTACATTGATCTTCAAAATGAGCCTAAGAAGAATTTGCTATCTTAATTTTTGTGGAATATACAGGGTGTCCCATTTTGTGTCTCACTCCAAACAACTCTTCAATATTGAAGTTTCAAGGAAAACAATCTGAATAAAAGTTGTAAGGATTTAAGTGAGCTACCTTATGATGACCTTGACTTCTATTTCCAAGGTCGCTTGAAGGTGAACTTTCCTTGCGTTTTTCAAATGGAAATCCTTATTTTTTATTATACTGTTTTTTTTTCTACTAGTTAATTTGAACAACTTTTGTCCAAAACATTTTTTTATTTGTCTAATATTTTTTGAGATATTTGAGGAAATCTTGATAATTTTCTCAATATTTAATTTACGATATCTCGCTAATTATTTGTCGGAAGAAAAAATAGTACCAGACTTTCTTGCTTTATTTAGTCTCAAGAATATATTGTTACAATAGCGCCCTGATTTTTGTTAAATTACTGATTTTTACCAAAGAT
This sequence comes from Harpegnathos saltator, assembly GCF_003227715.2. Classification (NCBI taxonomy): domain Eukaryota; kingdom Metazoa; phylum Arthropoda; class Insecta; order Hymenoptera; family Formicidae; genus Harpegnathos; species Harpegnathos saltator. The sequence continues at coordinate 1,108,164 of NW_020230300.1, forward strand.
CGTTCTACACGGCTGGCATAGAAAAGTTAGGAAAGCGTTGGAATGAATGTATCGCTCTTGAAGGAGACTATGTTGATGAATAAAGAAGAATTTTGGCAAACAAATGTTGTTTTAGTAGTTAGTCCCGGGACTTATTGATCGATGTGTTAGTTCAAAATAATCAAAAGCCTATTGTCATAATTTTCTAAAAAATTTTCACCATGTCAACAATGATGTTTTTAGTTAGTATATAATATTATAAAAATAACTTCCAAAGAATCCTATCTTTTTATTTTCATTTTTTTCTTACTATGTACAATAAAGTATTATATTTTCTTTCATTTTATTGATTTTAATTTTTTTAATTTTTAAGTTATAATTATCTCGAAAACTTGACTGTGATAGAAAAATTCTAAGGATTCGTATTCAGCGGACAAAATTACGTAGAAAGTGACCTTTGACATCCAAAACACAAAATCATACAGACCTGTGTAATCGGTTGCATATAGTGAAAAACAGCTATTTTAACCTAATTATCTTGAAAACCTGATGTGATAGAGAAATTCTAAGGCTGGATTCGTATTCAACGGACAAAATTACGTAGGAAATGACCATTGAAATTCAAAACGCAAAATCATGCAGACCTGTGTTATCTATGCCATAATTCTTTTCAGCAGTATATAATAAAATTTCGGTACGGTTATGGTTATGGTTTGAACATAAAAATCAGTTTCGAAACGGTTATCAGTTCCAGTACCGATCCGGTTCGGATCCCTGACGCCAATACATCCAGATACTTCCGCAGATAGTCGCGAAGATTTACGAGCACGTTTTAGCGCTCTCACTGCTGAGTGAGACGTGACATTTTGTCACGGGTGACATTCTAGTCATTACGCAGTGCGCCGAGTGGCGTATATCTTCACGTGAAGGCGTGAAAAGCAGATTCATCAACGTGAAAAACTGCACGCCATCTTTCACCCTCGCGCCATCACACACACACACACACACACACACACGACGACGACTCTCGACCGCGTTGCGACGACGTAAGAACGAAGTCCTTGACTGAAGAAAGAAAAATTCGAATCTTCCCTCATTCCCGGAAAATACGTATATCGCGTTGCAATTCGCCGGGAAAGAACGTGTTCCCATTTTCATGTCGGATAATTCCACATTACGCGTCGAAATAAACTCTCGGACTCGTCAGCGCAAAGATAAAAATAAATGTTTACGATGCACACGTATCGATAAAGGGAAAACGGCGAGAGGAAACGTAACAAATGATTTCTCGCGCGGCCAGCTCGCGCATACCTACATATGCGCGCGCATAGGAATTATCGGCCGTAATTACGGTGTAAATCACGAATACTACTTATCGCGCGATCGTCAAGAGATCGCTGAAAGCTCGTCAGCGCGCGCAACGGTTCGTTCGCGGTATTAGCAATAATATTATCGATTACCGTTCTACCGTTTCGTGTCGCGTATGGCCGCGCTGTATAGGGAGAGGCGGAGACGAGGAGGAGGAGCAGGAGGGGGAGGAGGGAGAGCAGAGCGCAGAGAACCTGCTTTAACCCTCAGCGCTTGAATATCGGCATTTAACTGACCGCGGACTTTTACTCTTTCACGCGAATGCGTTGTCAGCGTGCGCACCTCCTATAGCCGCATCGCGATTATCCGTACGTTACTCGGAGTTACGGGCGACATCGCAAAACGGCAATCCACTTGAAGCATCCGCGCGTACAACCGTGTGATACCGTTACCTTTTCTCTCTATTATTTACGCTACGATCACCACCGAGTGGTCGTTAACCGATTGTCGCGGATAATTGCGATTTGTGCCGACTCGCGCGTGCTTCAGTCAAGTTTAGCGCGAAGACCATATGTTCCGTATACGTCAGTGTTTATATTAACCCTTTGGGCGGCACTTTTTTTTTCTACCTGATGGATTTCTGTGAAATCTTGCATTTCTAGGTTTTTTGCAATCGTTCATTGCAAATCTGAAGTCAGATTTCAAGAAGACAAAATGGCAGATCCTATATGGCTGTTATATAGAGCTAAATTAGAGTAAGTATGAATAAATGTAAATCAGATACAAAAGATTTCAGTTTGTTCAACTCGTTAATTACGAATTTCATGTTAGATTCACAAAATTCATTCGAGTAATTTGTTTATAAAAAAATCTAATATGCATAAAATTCTGGAAAAGATATGTATTATATTTTGACATGTGAAGAGTATTTAGTAAAATTTTCAATCTCTACTCCTAAATACTTTCCAAGAAATTACAATTTTCTTTTAAACATTGCTGTTTTCAGTTTTATTTGTTTATAAATAATTAAAAATGGACAATTGGATATAAAAACTATAGGAAATATTTGAAACGGGTATTAATATATCAGAAAAATGTAAGATCATACTTATTTTCATTAAATTATAAGTATTACATTGTAAAAATGAAAGGGAAAAAACCGGTATATACCACTGCTACACAAAGAGTTAAGAAAAAATTGAGTGGAAAGAATCAAGTTTCAGGGTTACGCAAATTTGGGTCGCGTGAGCTGCAATCAAGTGGAATTAAATGAGAATCCAGTCAGATGGACGGTCTAACGTAGGAATTTAAACTGCGAAATCTCATTGAGAGTAAAAGGATGGTAAAATTTGAACGTGGTTGTATATAGGGTGTCCCATTTTAAATTCCCCAGGCAAATATCTCGAAAAATATGGAAGATTTGAAAAAATGCTTTAGACAAAAGTTGTATGGTTTCAAGGGGGACATAAAACAAAAAACTATATCAATTTGTTTACAGATGGCGCCATTTTCGAGATATTCACTGATCATTTTTAAATGGAAACCCCAATTTCTTATTACACTTTTTTTACTTTTATTACTTTTATTACATCTTTTTCTACCAATTAATTTGAATAATTTCTGTCTGAAACATTTTTTTTATTTACTTAATACTTTCTTAGATATTTAAGGAAAACTTGGAAACTTTTTCAATATCTAACTTACGATATCTTGCTAACTATTTGTCGGAAGAAAAAATAGTACTAGACTTTCTTATTCTATTTGATCTGAAGAATATATTGTTACAATAGTGCCCTAACTTTTGTTAACTTATCAACATTTAGAAACTTCAAAATCATCAAATTAACAAAAATCAGGATGCTATTGTAACAATATATTCTTGAGACTAAATAGAATAAAAAAGTCTAGTACCATTTTTTCTTTCGATAATAAGTTAACGAGATATCGTAAGTTAAATATTGAAAAAGTTACCAAGTTTTCCTCAAATATCTCAAAAAATATTAGACGAATAAAAAAATGTTTCCGACAAAAGTTGTTCAAATTAATTGATAGAAAAAGATGATATAATAAAAAATTGGGATTCTCATGTAAGAAAAGTAACGATTAATGAATATCTCGCAAGTAGCGTTATCTGTAAACAAACTGATACAGTTGTTTTATGTCCTCTTTGAAACCATACAACTTTTATCTGAAATATTTTTCCGTATCTCCCATATTTTTCGAGATATTTTCCTAGGGGATTTAAAATGGGACACCCTGTATATGGTACAAATATTGCTTTCAATTAAAACTGGGAACGCGAAACGGATCGCAACGGAGTGTAAGGAGAAAAAGAAGATAGGTCGACCGCCACATTGCAGGCGATAGAAAACACACGGGCCATTAATCGTGCTTTCTTTCTTACGAGCAATTACGTGTAAAAAGACACCGAGGTTCAACGAACGACACGTATGTTCACACGAGGCACGCGGATGCGACGACGCGCTGCTTTCCTTCTTTCCCCTGAAAGATCGAGTATGTATCCGCGGCACTTCCTTCATTGTAATCGCCACGGAAAAGCAAGAGAAGCGGCGGCAACGACGGCAGCGTATTGGGAGGCTGGAGATTTATTTCCCCTTTTGATGACTAGATAAAACGACTTCCTCGCGTGAATAACGAGGAGCAGGTGTGAAAACGACGCCACACAGCGTATTAATTTGCGTGCATCCTCTTCATTTGCTTTTTACTCGCGTCACGCGAAAGCATTTGACAGATTTCGCTTAGAAAAGTGAGAGCGCGATATTATCTTCGGAATAGAAATTTTCACGTACGGTTATACGAGTGGAAAAGTGATTCTTCCTTTTGCATTTTAATTTAAATAGTCAATTTCTGGAAATCATGAGATTTCAGAAAAAATGTTTTTTTTTTACAAAAGTTTCATGACTCATGTGAGGAGATAAGATAGTGCCACATTGGGTTGACCTTGAATAGTCGTTTGAAAATTATATGAAGATCACTTTAAATTTCTTAAATAGAAACCTCCGTTTTTCATTGCATATTCTTATAGCTTACTTCATGACCTTTTCAAAACATTATGACAAAGTATTTTCTCGTTGAGTACCTTTTGAGTTATGAGGTTTGAAAATTACAATATCGCCGGCATTAGCACTACCAAAGATGTAAAGGTCAAAGCAGGTGGTGATATGTCAGGATATTGACAATATTTCAATGGGAGAGTAATCTGACATCCTGACAAATGCGAGACAATTCGTTCTCCAAGAGACCGTTCTGGATAATTGAACTTGCGGCCGCTTGTCACAACTCTTCTTCAATCGGAACGACCAGACCATAAAAATTTCGGTCTGACAACGTGTTTTTATCGATGAGTGCGATAGTAATGGCATTATCGATGTCAATCCCGATGTCTGTACAAGCAGACATAGCCCCACCTGATTTCACCTCTGCACGGTACACCTCTGATAGTGTTAATGCCGGCAGTATTGTAACTTTCAAGCCTCATAACTCGAAAAATACTGAAAAATACTCGAAAAATATTTTGTTACAGTGCTTTGAAAGGGTCTCGAGATGAGCTATAATACGCAATGAAAAATGGGAATTTTTATTCGAGAAACTTAAGGCGACCTTCACATAATCTTCAAACGACTGTCCAAGGTCAAACCAATGGCACCACCTTGCGTCCCCCTCGAAATCATAAAACTTTCGTAAGAAACATTTTTTCCTAAAACCTCATGATTTCCATAAGTTGACTGTTTTACCCTTTAACGCCCGATTTTTTTATAAATGTTTTAAGAATAAAATTTGAGTTTTTTTGAACTGAGACTATAAGTAGTGATAATAAAAAAAAATAACAATTTTATATCTACGAACAATTATCTTTCCAAGCAGAAACTACTCCCAGAAGCGAAAAATACTCCTGATCGGTTAAATTTTTTTTTTAGTTTTAATAATTTTATATCATACCTAACGTTGGTTGGAAAAATTCCTCGAAACATAAAACTCGTAATCAGAACTTGATCTTTATTTACCCGGAATGGAATATAATAAATGAGTACATGAAGTTTCCGCTTTTCGTTTGTTTGGTTCTTTTATCGCTCGTTTTTTGTTTATTAGCAAATATGACTTGGATCCTAAAAGCATATACGAAATGAGCAACCTATATAGAGAAAAATGAAGGGTAATCTATACGACATAACTCTGATAGTCAGCTTGACATTTTTGAGCTGAAACTTTACTATATTTGTGAGTGAAGTTTATCATTCAGAGCGTCAAGCTTACTATTTCAGAAGAATATCTTATAGATCACCATTTAGATAGTCAATCGTCCCTTCATTTTTCGCCGCATAAAAAACTGTAGGTCACCGGGTTTCACGAAAATAGGTTGATTTCTTGATTTTCGTGTCCACCATATTGGATTCGCCATTTTGAATTTCTGTACTCTTTTAATTTCACATTTTGCATCTGAGAAAGCTTCCAAATGTATAAAATTATAACAGATGCCAATCTATTCATTTATAGTGCACTTCTAGATGCCAGCAACAATGCTACGTAACTATGCCTACTTGGAATTTGACAAAACATATCATTAAAACTGAGCTAAAAACAGACTAAACCGAATCTACATACAATCTATATACCATTTTTTAGAAGAAGAATTCACCTTTACAGTGCACGGCAAAGAAAACGAAAATATCTCCTTTTTTCACTAAGTTATGAATTTTTAAATGCGTTTCTGGTAAGTATAGTTAGCAATAGGCGTTAAAAGGTTAAATTAAAATGGGACACCCTGTATATATATATATATATTTTTTTTTCTAGTCGTTTGTAACATCCGTGTCGCTTGCAACGACATTGTTTTCCGCGAGCGACTTGCAGCCGCGGATTTTTCAACGCGGCCATCTTTGACAATGCGCGCACGAAAGCGGCGCGAATCAGCGAACCGCGAGACAAGAGCGAGACACGCGCGGAGTTTCCCTTTACGGCGAACATTAAATACCGAAGGTAACACCTCTTACTCTCGTACATTATGTGTAGCGCTCACACAGGAGAGTACGTATGTACGTGGCGGTGCATTAATCGCCGAAGTCCATAACGTGTGTTTCGATTTCTCTGCCTTGGAATTTACACTGGCTTCCTGATTCAAATTTATGATCGTGTTTTTTCGCGGCGACGACGACAACGACGACGACGACGACGACGAGTGTAAAATCGCGCGACAGTGTCCACCGGTGGACTTCGAAGAATGCACTTCCGATCGATTCTATTTATAACTATATTGGAAACGTACTTTCTCACGCGGTAGTTGCAAGCAATGGAATGATATTTGAAACTGAAAGACGATTAAAGACGATTAAAACGAGAGATTGTAAGACCAAAGATGGTGAAACGAAGATACACGGTGCGAAAGTAAAAATTAAAATTAAAAAATAAACATTAAATTCATAATTCATGGAATATTTTAATTGATCAATTTACTCATTCCCAAGGAAACTCGAATAGAGACGGATCTACGTTTTCCTCTCACGGTATCTCACTTGACATGTAAAAATTGTTCAGTTTCGAGATAGATTATCTTGCGAACAATTAGCGATGATTCACATTGCTATTATTGCATAATCGCTATTGTATATACAGATATGCGTTAGCATATCGTCAGTCAAGTGTCAAGCCTCGTGTATGAGCCGTCAGCCTGACGCCTCACAATCTTGATACGTAATTTACGCATTTTAATATCGTTAATCAGCAATACTAACGCCTACCCTCAAATGTAAAGCTGTCTAATTCACAGCGTACACTTCAAGTGGAACTTTCCTCGCTCGCTGCTAGACGTAACATCAAAGGAACGTAATGTTTTGATCCGCGGCAGTTTGCTCGTCGATACGGTCTTTCTTATCGCCACTTTTTACGGTCTGTCGTCAATTTCACGACTGACCGACGACCGACTCGCAATAAGAAACAACATCCCGTCCATCTCTCGAACGCAGTAGTTTAACGAAAGTAAAACCAAGCTACACAGCGCGCGAATGAATGACAGGCATGGTTCGTAAAATGTCATATTTTAATCGAATGATTTACTCGTTTCTCGGCAAAGTCCAATTCCACGAGTAAATCAGAATGGACTCGCAAACTTCATCGAATCCTTCGATCATACGTAAAGTTGTCCTCCTTCAAGGAAGATTGTGCTTTTTTCTAGCCAAAATTTTCATGTCCTGCCAAGGACGCTGTTTGTCCTTTCCTGCTGCATCGAAGGATTTTTTTTCTTTTTGCTCGTCAGATGTGCCGTCATAATGACTTATCATAGTCACTATATCTAGTAACATTTTTCTCAATATACTTTTATCAGTAATATATGTAAAATACATATATAGGGTGTTTAAAAAAAAGGGTTCATGACTTTAAGAGCAGATAGTATTCATAAAATGGAGGAAAAAGCATGAATCGAAAGACTGATAATATCAGAATTATGAATAATTATTTATTTTAATCGAAGCAAGACTCGTTCGCTTTTAGTGCCATCCATGAAATATCTTTTTACTATTTTCTTGGTTAGAATAATACGATGTCGTTCTTACCGTACTGTGAAAACCTTATGACAGCTCTCGGCAACTGTTCGCTATTCAGGAGAATATGTGACTGACAATCGCTTGATAAAGCGTTTATAAATAGGAAGAAAATAAAGGTTTGTTTACACTCCGAGCAAAAAGACTTTTTTAAGGACTCCTGTAAAGCATGGTACTCTCCTCCCCGACAAATGATATCGACAAATTACATCAGAGAATACAAAAATACCAGAAGCGAGTAGGTCACGTTTTATTTAAAATAAAAAAATTGTCCGTAACTCCGACAATATTAATTTTCCGGCTCATGTTTATTAGAACTCTTTCCTTCAATTCAAGTGAGTACTGCCGTAAACCCTTTCTTTAAAACACCCTGTATGAAAAGTATATCATTTCTTTTCTAATTATAGTCACAATGCATCTAGTCTTTTCGACTAACGATATTTCATCTTTGCCTATTTTGACCTATTTTGCTACTATTAATTGTGCTACTATTAATTTTGCTACTATTAATTAATACTAGAGATATTCCCACTGTAATGGTAATCCTAGAATGGTTGTTTGCCTCTATCGTTACTATAATAGCAATTGTTATTACTAAATAATTACTTTTCATATCAATTCAAAAGGCTCTCTTAAGCCTCCTCACAATATTGTTCTGATCGAGTAATTTAATTGCTTCAGCATTTGCATGCATGTACAATCTTTCCTCGTGTTTCCTCGTGCAAATCTTGTCACCTCTTCACCGACTATTTCGATTCCTAGATTCCTACGTAGATCATTACTGAAAAGTATAACATGCAGTTGAAGAAAATTGACGTTCGGAAAGATGACAGACATTCCATCTGACCTTTTCTCTCGCTCATCCCAAAATTCTCAGCCGTCTCTTTCCCTACCAATTTACAAATCTGGCAACTCCAGTCATAGACGACACTGCGGAAATTGCGGGACACGAACTTTCGATAAAAGAGAAGCAGTGGGATTCACTCACAGTGAGCTGCGTCTTGTCAGGTGCGATTGCCGTGATCTCGACCGGTCTCGGTTCCGGCGGATTCGCTCTGCTGAGAATCGCAGCGGGCATCTTCGCGACGATGGACAGCCTCCTGGTGAGCCGTCTGCCCAATTCCGCACGCCGGCGCACCCTGACGCGGGGCCCGGTGCCCTTGTAGCCCCCGAATTCCATTCTCCTTGTCGACAACGGCGCAGACGAAATCCCTTCTCTCACAAGCAGCTACCGTTCATGGCAGACATGGTGTGAGCAGTTGTCCCTTCCTCAATGTCGTCACCAAACCGTCACGCACGTAATCGTGATCGCACGAATCGAGCGAGAATCCATGCCGAAGCATCGAGCATTCCGCGACGAGACCGTCAACTTACCCCCTTCCCCCCCCCGCGATGTTACTCACCACCTTTCCGTCCGCACGAGCCGTCGTAATGTGCCGGGGTGACCGCCATTTGTATCACTTGCCGGCCGCCGCACCGGCCTGAAGTTTTGCACAATCGAAGCGGCGCGAGGAACCCGCGAAAAATCACCGTCGCCGGTCGGCGACGATAACCGATCAGCGCTCGGCGATCGGCGAAAACCGTCTAACGGGCCGTCTTCGTGATAACAGTCCCCCCGAATAACAAACGCGAACAAACCTCCGGGTGATCGGCAGTGTATCGCGCGAAATCGGCCGGGCAGCGCGGCTAAGCGACGACACGCACGTCAGTGCGCGACGTAAACACCGACTGGATGCTGGAGACACACTTACACGCACAAACAAGTTTACCCTTACAGTGCACGCTGGTGGGGGGGAGAACGAAGGCGCGTGAAGGGCGCCTGCGACGCGGGCCTCGTATCCGCTTGTGTGCGCGTGCGCGCGCGCGCGCGTGTGTGTGTGTGTACACTACACCTGCGACGACGAAGCACCGCACGACTCGAGACTGAGTGCGCGCGCACGAGCGCGCGAATTTTCTTCTCTCTCTCTCTCTCGCTCTCGCTCTTTCCCCTTCCCTCGCACTGCCTCCTCTTTGTCTCTGTCTCTCCTTAGCGAGAACTCGAAAATCGAGGCGTGGAAAGGAGAGCACCCCGACTAGTTCTTAACGACGATCGCTCGTCTGTCCACTCGCCAGCCAGCCAGCCAAGTTCGTTCGTTCGTTCGCTCGTTCGCTCGCTCGCTCGCTCGCTCGCTCGGTCTGCCTGTCGCGCCTCGACTGAAATTGAATCGCGGCAGCCTCCTACCACGCGGTCCGTCAGCGCGCGCTCCGTGTGCCGGCCACCACTAACCGCCGTCGGCGTCGAAGCCGCGCCCGCTCTCGGCCGTCTGTCTGTCTGTCCGGCCGGCCGGCCTGCCGTCAGACAACGAGAAGCCGCGCGCCGTTGGTAAACAAAACCGTTCATAATCATCTCCGCGGGAGATTAGAGCCGCGCCGCGCGGGGCGATAAGGGCGACGAGACGACGCGCGACCGCTCGTGCTTCGGTGATGCAACATTCGCCGCCCGCCCCGCGGCCTCCGTCAAACTGCACTGACGAGATTTCGATTATCGAAGTGTGTCACTATCTGCTCGGCATCGCGCACGTGCGCGTGCACGCACCTGCGATACGCGGCTCACTTCGCGTCCTCGCGCTAGTTCGGCTAAACTTGGGAAAATATTCAGCAAGAATGCCGGGCGACGCGAGTGTGAGGAAAGCGAGCCGAATCGATCTGGATTCTCCGTAGAATTTTCCCGCGTAAGACAGCGAGAAATAAGAGCGGTCGGAACATCGGTCGGTTCGATCGATTATTCGGTCGTAATTAACACGACCTGATTTAAGTTCTTTTCAGCTGAATTTCCTGTTCCCGTTGTGGCCGTTTCTATCAGTTCAAAAATTTTATCGCCGGTAACATCCGGTTGAGAAAAGTTAACCTAAATATTAGTTTTGTACCAGTAATATAACTCAATGCTTAAACATATGTAAATCGAGTTTAATTTAAACGGCCAATGTTGACCGTTTAATATGATTAAAATATAGTAACAAATAAAATGTAAGAAGCTTCGCTTTGGTATTTAAAAGTTACATAACCTACATCTGTTACGTGATAAATGTTAATGAAATAAAGTGACGAATGTTTCAGGATACTCGAAATATCCTTAGAAATAAATAAATTTAATATTCTTAGGGGTTACCCCTTTTTTTAATTAAAAAATATTTGGCCTTAGAGGGTCAGTCTTTTTATTCTCTCTATTACATTTTTATATTTTAATACCAAATCCGTTAAAATTAACTGTTGCTTCTTTGAAAGAAATTGATTTTTCTTCATTCATTTTTATTAATTACATGCTTCTTAACGTTACATCAAAAGACACTTTGACACTAAAAAGACACTTCCGAAAGATATGTAAGATATGATATTTATATCATAATTCAGGACGACCATTGAAACAATCAACTGCTTCTCTGCTTCTTCCGAGTTAAGGATATTTCGAGCATCATACAGGTTGTAAGTTTAGCTAAACGTTTCAGAGAAAGCATTCGTAGAAATTAATTAATATTGAGCTGAGAATTAACTTTAGTCGAATTTTCACTAAACCGTAGTCAAAGTTGATAGAAACGCATTAGAGTGAGACAAATCTGCGTTAAGAGAAAAAAAAGTTTCAAAATGCGCCGCTATATGGCTCAACTAAAAAGAGCAAGCCGTTATATTTATGGACGACGATGTCGTCGACTGAAACATCCCAACGACTCACGACATCGTCGTCGTCGTCGTGTTCTCGTGCGCCTATAAATAACGAAGACTTATTAGGAAGCACATTTCTATAGCGATCGCGTCAAACGTTCCGATCGATTGCATAACGTCATTTTTTATCTGGTATGTCGTTCAGGGGGGCCGTCTAATCTTTCGCTTATGATTAAATTGTTGCTGCCTGTTGTTCTGACAAAATTGTTCGACCCTAACGAGTCTGGTATCGAACTTGACTTCAATTATCGGGAGAGAATATCTCCTTGTTTCAGCGTTCTCTTATTACATCAGAGATAAAGTTGTAACAAAACGCGCCGTACTGAAACCATGACTCATGACTGATTATACAATATTTTCTGAGTAATGCATGCGACTTATTAATTTATGGATTAATTATTTTCTACAAATCGTATACGATGCCATTTTTACAAAGTGCTAATCTAACGAGATCGACACGTTGCGATATTTGATCTGGTCAAGAAAAATTGAGTATCGCAGATTCTTAATTTCTTGCTCGAAATGAAAGTCGACTGAATAAGCGATAATTAAGAAATTTTGTTATTATACACGCGCACGCGCATGTGTGTATTACGTTAGTATCTTTCACAAAATTAGCCGAAAAGAAGGTGTCATTCCTTCTGTTTGATATATTTTTTCCTTTCTTTGATTAAAAGAAACATTCATAATAATAAAAAAAAAACATGTCAGATTATATATATTTAATCTGACATGTTTATATATATACACATATATGTATATATACAAAATGGGTATCCATAGATATAAGTTTATTTAAACATTTATTCTAATACAATTCTTATCCCATTTAGTATTAGTATTAGTATTATCCGTGTAACTTTGATAAGACAACATCTATAAGCATTATTTCCTTTCTTCTTTCTTTTAAGATATTTCTGTTTATTATATACAATAATCTTGCACTATTTTACTTCTGTTCAAATCTACTATTAACCAAAACTCTTTATCCTCAACTTACTAACATTATATCTAAATAGCATACAAATGTGTGTGTGTGTGTGTGTGTGTGTGGTTTTCCAAAGATCTAAGTATGGAATGAAATCCAATTTTGTGTGAACTTAAAATAAATTGCAGTTCCTTATATTATTTAATTACTAAGTAATAAGTAGTACTTTTTATATGATAAATAATACCAACTGAACAAACTTCAATGTACTCACGAAATTAAAATAATCATTTTCTCAATTATGTTCAACTTCCACTCCTACTTAATATATATAAGTATATATATATATATATACACACACACACACACACATATACACAGGGTGTCCCATTTTAAATGAACCAGACAAATCTCGAAAAATATGAAAGATACTAAGAAATGTTTCAGATAAAAGTTGTATGTTTAAAGGGAACATAAAAAACTATATAATTTTGTCTACAGGCGCCTACATGGCGCCACTTTTGAGATATTCACTGATCATTACTTTTCTTAAATAGAAATCTAATTTTTTTATTATATCATCTTTTTACCATTTTTTATCACCAATTAATTTTAACAACTTTTATTTGAAACATTTTTTATTTGCCTAATATTTTTTAGATATTTAAGGAAAACTTGATTTTAAATATTTAACTTACGATATCTCGCTATTTGTCGGAAGAAAAAGTGGTACTAGACGTTTTTATTCTATTTGGTTTCAAGAATATATTGCTACAATAGCGCCCTTTGTTAATTTAATGATTTTGAAATTTTCAAAAATCGATAAATTAACAAAAATTAGGGCACTATTGTAACAATATATTCTTGAGACTAAATAGAGTAAAAAGTCTAGAACCATTTTTTCTTTAGTTTTCCTTAAATATCTCAAAAAATATTAAACAAATAAAAAATGTTTCAGACAAAAGTTGTTTAGACAAAAGGTGTTCAAATTAATTGATAGAAAAAGATAATATAATAAAATATTAGGGTTTCCACCCAACAAACACAATATTACATCTAACGTGCATGTTAGTTGTAATTTCCTACTCAACAATATAACTGTTATATAACACATGTGTTCTACACTTTTTTACTCTGTTTAGTCTCAAGAATATATTGTTACAATAGTGCCCTAATTTTTGTTAACTTATCGATCTTTGAAAATTTCAAAATCATTAAATTAACAAAAATCAGTGCGCTATTGTAGCAATATATTCTTGAGACCAAATAGAATAAAAAAGTCTAGTACCACTTTTTCTTCCGACAAATAGCAAGATATAATTAAAGTAAGTTAAATATTAAAAAAGTTATCAAGTTTTCCTTAAATATCTAAAAAAATATTAGGCAAATAAAAAAATGTTTCAAATAAAAGTTGTTAAAATTAATTGGTGATAAAAAATGGTAAAAAGATAATATAATAAAAAAATTAGATTTCCATTTAAGAAAAGTAATGATCAGTGAATATCTCAAAAGTGGCGCCATCTGTAGACAAAATGATACAGCTTTTTATGTTCCCTTTAAAACCATACAACTTTTGTCTGAAACATTTCTTAGTATCTTTCATATTTTTCGAGATTTGTCTGGTTCATTTAAATCTCGAAAGTGGCGCCATCTGTAAATAAAATAATATAGTTGTTTTATGTCCACTTTAAAACCATACAACTTTTGTCTAAAACGTTTCTTAGTATCTTTCATATTTTTCGAGATCTTTGTCTGGCTCATTTAAAATAGAACACCCTGTATATAATATATCAGTATGTACATAATGTATCAAAACAAAAATGTTTAATATGCTAGGATTGGAATTATACTTATTGTTAGTATATATGTGTGCGTATGTATGTGTGTGTGTTCTAAGGTATACTATAAATAAATATAAGGTTTTTTATTATAAATCTCCCCTATAATTTATAACTTAAAACTACTTATGTAAGATTATTGTCTGACATGTTGTTCATAAGTTGATTGAGTTGTCCTCTATCGGCTGCTTCAGATATCCTAATGCGGGATTGGTAAGCAGAAGGAGCGACATCTTCCAGCGACGCGCTGGACATGACGAGTTTGACAGGCCGCATGGGTATATGTGTGTGTGTGTAATGTAAGTTGAGATAATTCCGTGATACCGAATTCCACTGATACCGTTGTTTATGCTGAAGATCGACGTAAACGAGTCGCGCGGGAGTAGATGGCGTGTGTAAGTCGTACAAGGAGAACGATAGCAGGTGCAACGATTCCGTGGGATTCGTGGCTGTTTTGAGAAAACATACTGTCACGTCGGAACATGATCAATCAGAACGCGGACGAGGTGATTACGAATGCAACGAGTGCGGAGCGAGATTGTGCGCGACGAAAGTCACGGCACGGAACGAGCGAAAGGCTTGCGACGTTTGTCTGGCGACGTGAATCATCGCGAGGAAACCACTCGCGGCAAGAGTGCAAGGCAAGGGATGACGACGTCGATGCGACGAACGAAGCACAGATGGAACACAAATTCAAGACCGCCACTACTAGTGGCAGAATGTCATTCACTACACCTTCCTTCTTCAGGAATATCAAGAAGTACTTGCAGATTAAGAATATGTGCAGGTCCAAGCCAAAAGTACGCAGACTTGTACTTAGACTTTGTTCTGAATGCTTGTTTGTCGTTAATCCGATATTGACCTGATCATTTGATTTTAAATTCTGGTTTTTTCATTTCTTTTCTTATAAACGTCACATATAATGCCGTTTTAGCTAGGGAATTGTACTCAGCATATTGATTGTGTATTCAGAATAGTCTCTGTACTTTGTATCGTTTCTTTTTTCTGACTCTAACCTTTTCTATCACATTGTTTACATTTACTTGTTGCTCCTTTTCAGGATAAAGAAGCAGAAACAACCAGTCCTTTTCATATTACAAATCAGAGCACTATAGTATCTACAGTTGATCTTGTCGTAGGGCTTCCTGATTCTCATCAGGAACAAGAACATTCAAGTAGCCAACAAGAAATTCCATCGAACAGACAATCCTATGAGATTAGCACAAATCTTGATATAGTTTCTACAGCACAAGAGGATAAAGCAACATGTGATATCACTAGTGAGATTAGTGATGCAATAATAGCGCAACCTAGCTGTTTAGATACAACAGCTGAAGTTCCTAGTGCAATAGCAGATGTTTCTTGCGACGCGAACGAAACTTTAAGCGATGAAAATGAAGTTAAAGCTAGTCTCGCAGAGGAGCTGCTCAACTTGAACAAGTATGGATGGTACTGGGGCCCCATATCAGCAGATCAAGCTGATGCCAAGCTTATATCTGAACCTGATGGTGCATTTTTGGTACGAGACTCATCCGACGACAGGTGACTAGCATACAAAGTAATCTAATCAACAAATGTATTGTTCCATTGATACTTGATTCTGATATCTTAATGCAATTATCCACAGACATGTCTTGACGCTCAGTTTTAAGTCATCTGGGAAAATATTGCATACACGTATGGAACACAGTGGTGGTCTATTTTCACTGTGCTATCAACATAAGAGCGAGGGCTTCACCTCAGTGGCTGCCCTGATAAACCACTCAATGAACTTCAGCCAGTCGGCTGTGTTTTGTTACTCGAGGCCGCGATATCCAGGATATCCGTCGTTTCCCGTTAGATTAACGAAACCAGTGAGCAGGTTCACGCAAGTAAAGAGTTTGCAGTACCTGTGCCGTTTCGTCATTCGTCAGAACACTAGTCTGGATAACATACACAAGTTGCTTCTGCCGGAAAGTGTCAAGTTATATATACTAGAATCGCATTACTGGACATAATGGGCATGATACGGACGAAAAGTGTGTCAAAGACAGACGACAAAATTATTTTTATTAAGTGTTTTTTAGAGAATGAGATACATGTTGGCAGTTGATATTGATTTCAGCTGCCAGCCAGAATTCTGTGAGTCAAGGCCCAATAGTATTGAGTCCTACTGGGTTTTGATTTGCAGGATTCTACCAACGCGGTATTACACTGAGCCACAGATATTTTTATTCGACTCACAATGTATTGTGAACTATGAGAAAATTGTGAGAGACGAATACCGCGTTTGCCTATTTTCCCAACGAATTGTTACACTCGTGTCATTTTTATTGAATCAAAAATATATATTTTATATTTAGCGTAAGTTAGAAATAATCCTACAATTCACGCTAAATTACTTATCACGAACTCGTGATAAACTCGTGATAAGCGTGAGTCATCATGCGCAGAATCCGACGAGATAAGATCCGACGTCTGGAACAAAACCTAGCTATGAATTTTTATACGGACGATTATATAGTGTTTAAAAAAAAAGATTCAAGATTTTGAAGACAGATAACATTCACAAAATAGAGAAAAAGGTCCTAATAAACATGGATCGACAAATAAATATTGTCGGAGATATGAACAATTATTTATTCTAATTCCAGCAAGTGATCCACTCGCTTCTGATGCTTATAAAGTTTACAGATTTTCTTCATGTCTTTTCTATTCCTATACATCATATCTTATACGAAGATATGATACTTCATATCTTCATATCATAAAATTGTGAACTCTCAAAAATCCCCGACTTTGTTCCAACTATTTGACAGGCATTTTATATTTTCTGATGTTATTCGTTTAACAATTAAAAAGATCTTCCGGTGAAAGATGGATTAGACCAGGTAGACCAGTCTCATGGCCACCTCATTCTTCTGTTTTAAATTTCCTGGACCTTTTTTACGGCAATTTCTTAAGAGCATGATGTATTTTCTCCACCCATAAATGAGAGATGAAGTACATCAAAGAATACAAAATGCCTGTCAAATAGTTAGAACAAAGCCGGAATTTTTTAAGAGTTCGCGATTCTATGGTACAAAGATGAAAAGCATGTGTAGAAATACGAGGAACATGTAGAAAATCTTCGATAAACTTTGTAAGCACTAAAAGTGAGTAAGTCACTTGCTTTGATTAAAATAATTGTTCATAATATCGACAATATTAATTTTTCGATCTAAGTTCATTAGGACTGTTTTACTCCATCTTGTGAATATTGTCTGTGCTTAGAGTCCTGAACCCTTTCTTTAAACACTGTATTTATAGCAATATTGCAGGGTAAACAAAACGTTTCTCAACTAATCGTTGAACGTTATTAGCTGCACAATCGATGATTCAAAAATATACCTTTATATTTCGCATGGAGGTAGTTTAAGTTTGTCGAAATTTATTCTACTGTACAGGTTTTTGTTAAAATATATATTGTGAAAAGTAAAATCATAACTACATTATCTTGCTATATCTTTTCTCTCTTCTCGGCACTCACGGATGAGATCAGGTCACACGAATAGAAAAAAGTTCACTAGGAAATATTTTAATTTCGCTTATCTTACTATTAACATTAATTATCTTTCCTTTCTCTAAGCACATATCTGCTGCTTATCTATTCCAATTCAATCCAAGTATATTCCGCGCCTAGAATAGAGGAATGATTATCTTTGTAGATATCATAATATTTAGCGCATACAGGGAAACAAAGACAAAAGCAAAACTGTCATATTTCATTTACCGTTATAAAAACAGCAGTGGCTGCTTCCGTTGCGCGGTTCAGAGTCTGGTCCGGCAACGTCTTGTCGGTTGAATTGGAAACTATCGCGTATATCTGAAGGGCGTCCTTTATCCGTCTGTCCAAAAACAGCCAAGTCTCTTTATGATCCTCGCTGATGTCTTGTAGCATGTACAATTCGGTGGTTTTGTAAATGGTCGCCAACATCATTCTCCTGGTGTACCAGTTAAACTAGTAGAAGAGAAGTAACGCGAATTGAACTTGTAGACTAAATAACCGGTAACCGGATACCTTTTATCGAATGAATGTCAGTGATAACTTACGTCGACGGATCTGTCGCCGGCGTAGTAGCAGATATCGTCGACCAGAGTCAATAGATTCGCCAATGCGGTTGGCACATTCGGCGGCAGAGCCATGATCGCCATCGCTTGCGGCCACGTTTTCGCGTATGGCGCCAACATCCTCAGCCGCGTCTCGACCGCGTCGCGAATCTGCTGCTCAGGCGTCTTCCGCGGCCTCGATGGGTCGTCTTGAATGGTCAGCGCCTCTTTCTTCAAGATCTCGTTTAACTTGCAGTTGCACGAGGAGTAGAAATGTTGAACTAGAGCCGTACCGCCGTTCGGAAACAACCCATGAGTCACGCCTGGGTATCCAATCGACTCGGCACCTACAGCAACGTTGCTCTAGATTGTTTTATCTCAATGTTACGTTGGAAAAGAATTTATTTCTATTGGCATGAATAGCATATAGGGTGTTTAAAAAAGGATTCAGGGCTTTAAAGGTAGATAATACTCACAAGATGGAGGAAACATGTGATGAACAATGGAGAAACATGAAAGCTAGTGACTTATTCGCTTCTGATGTTTACAAAGTTTACGAAAGAGTTATATGTGCTACTTTTATACACGCTTCACATTTTCGTACCACAGGATTGCGAACTCTCAAAAATCCCCAGCTTTGTTCTAATTATTTGACAGATATTTTGCATTGCTTGGTGAAGTATGTGTATAAATGGGAAGAAAATATGTGTTTTTGTTTACATACCGAGCAAGAGCGAAGACTATTTTTAGGAATTCCTCTGAAGCATGGTACTCTCTTCACCGATAGATTACATCAGAAAATATGAAAGCACCAGAAGCGAGTAAGCTATTTGCTTAAAAAAAAAAAAAACACAATTGTTCATAATTCCGACAATATTAATTTTTCCTTCCATGTTTATTAGAACTTTTTCCTCCATTTTGTATGTACTACTTACCCTTAAAGTCCTGGACCTTTTTCTTGAACATTCTGCGTATAGGATGTCACAACACACGACAAAGCCTGTATACGGATAGAACGGGATTAAAATGAGTAGAAGCGTCCTCTCTCAAACAATCATGTGACATTTGGAGCTATTAGTGAAAGAAGAATAGCAAATCAACGAAAAGAAACATGAAAAATCTCCGAATTACCAGCACTGATGGCTTGTTTGCTCCAGCCCAAGTCGGGAACAAATTTCAAAGACACGTCGAGTATCTTTGTTTTGATACTTCTCTCGTACTCCTCGTCGCTTTCCTCATGAGCAGCTTGTTGCGGCTCCGCTTTTTTGTCAGTATCATTCTCAAACTGATCAGCCAGCAGAGCCCTAGAAGTCCATAAACGTCTAAAACCTAGTAAAATCGATATCTACTTTTAAAGTTATCTATAGTGGACATGTGTATATCGGAGAAGTAGATGGAGTTTTATAATGGAAGAATTTTAACGAATTATGAATTTTATAGTATTCAGTTAATCAGGTAATCATATCGCAGGAAGCGTACGATAAAAACCTTTTATTAAGCATCAAATGTATCAGTCATACAATTTTTTACTTCATCAACTTTTCTGCTCAATTGCATACACACGACACATTATATAGCAACATATTATCATCAGTAAAGAGTATCTTTTCACGACTGGTTTCATTTCTATTCAGTGAAACATTCGTTCGCTTGCTCGGCTTTGTATTCGTCCATACACTCGTTGACTCTGATAAGAATGCTTTCCATTATATCCAGTCCGTTTATCGCCTGACTGCAGAACGCAATTTTATCCGCGATTGGCATAACCGGCAATCGTTCACCGCCGACGGTCAGTGTCACCTCCGTGTCCTTTCCCACGTCGTCGTTTTTAGAGCTGCCTTTCCTCTGTAGTTCCAAGTCCTTCGCCTTTATTTTCCAATGTATCTTGCACATATCTATTCCCTCTCTCAGCGGTTTCAGGTAGTCGCGTTGGATCACGTCCATCATATTCCAGATGCCGGTCTCGTTGCTCTTATCCCGGATAAGCAAGAATCGCAACAAGTTGAGCGCGGTTATCACCTCATCCGATATCTCCACCAGATCCGACGTGCTCCCATGCGGCAACTTGCAGATTTTTCTCAACATCAGTTCCATATTTCTGCCGAGGAAGTGGGGATCCCGAGGGATTGAATTCAAGCACTCTATGATGGAGGTTTTGAACATACCCATAATCAAGCTCAGCACACCGGAATGCTCACTGATTTCGTACAAGTGCGAGATCACTGAATACCTAGCTTCCATGTTAAATACCTCAATGTATTTTTGGAAAATATGCATTGCCTTTTTACGGTCTGTATCGACACTACTATAAATCATTACTTTAATAATCAGCTGGAACAGATCCTTGTATATTTTCAGTTCCAACACATCTGAAGGCACAGAGCAAGGACGGATGCGCTTTATAATATCCTCCATGAAAATCAATCCGTTTGAGACTAAAATCTCCTGTTTGGCACTAAGCAGTATTTTGAAAAGATACAAACATGTCTCGAAAATATAATAAGGATTGTAGACCTGTGGTGCCATCTTCCACACTTCTTCCTCGGTAATCATGTAAAAATAAAAGTTGGCATAAGCCAAGTCCGATACATTATGACTCAACTCAAACAACATACTACGCATATAATCCTCAGTATGTTCATTTTGTACTTTGCTGCGGATAATGTTTCTGCAACGATTGCTAACTATGTTCAAAAAATAAAATATATCTTCAGTAAGATCAACAGTTAATGCCATGATCTTGTGTAAAAGTTTTTTGTACGTAACAGTTTCAACAATGCTTTCGTTCAAGTAGCAAAAGGGTTTTCCACACAAAGTAATAACAAGACTCAAAAGATAATCTCCGAACAAACTGGTCTCTTCGAGTTCATAATTTATCTTAGCTGCCTCTTCTACCAATGGTTCCAAGAACAATACGATTCTTTCCAATACGTTTATGATTCTATAACTGATTACCTCTTGATCGATCTCGCCAGGTACAGGTAAATCTTCAACATATGACTTAATTGTGCTGACAGTCCATTCAATAATACTGATATTGTCCATTGCTCCCATCATGCATATACCCAATGGCTCTAAGAGGGCATAAAATCTAACGTCATTGTCCAAACATTCTACATACTGCAAGAACTCCAATACAGTCTCTTTGGGGTTATATGTCTTTGCTATGATATTCAATATAGTCTTGCAGCACTCAAATAATGTTTGCTCAGAGCGTGCGTTGGATTCTGTAAGATGACCACTGGCGATGCTCACAATCTCGCTCAGAGAATCCTCGACGGCCAAACTGTTCTCAGCTGTGAACAATTCCACAGCCTCTTTGGTTTTGCGATCCTCCAAAAGATTGATCAAACGTGTGACGAATGTCTGTGACATTTTTTCTAACAAGTTGTCAAGTAGATATATATAAATGTTATTATCGCACACAAAAATCCTTTTGTGTGTATGTTTACTAATGAAGCTAGGTTAAGATTCCGGTCAAATTCGCAAATGTTTTTTCATCGCATTCGCTGGTAACACGAAGAGTTCCGATTACAAATTGTCTATTCTCGCATGTAAGGGCCACTTGCAAGCGAAATTTAATGACGATACAATCGTTCGCTGGGATCGTGTATCTTTCTTTCTTCCTTCACCTTCTTTCAGATGTGCGGTCGCTTTGTCAAACATGAGACCTTTTTCCTCCTCTGTCCTCTTTCTCCAATGCTCTATCTAGATCTCCACAGAAATTTTCTAAAACTTGGAAATTGTAATCGATGTAAAGAAAAAGCGCTTAGACCGAGATTGTTAGCGATATATTCGGTCACGAACGCACAACTTGTACGTGCGTCGGCGGCTACAGCGAAGACGTGTGTGAGATCTTGCGATGCAACGCGACTACGAGTAGATTATCAGAATTCGCTTACCGGCTGTCGACAGTTTGCCTCGCAAAGAGCAGAATGAACTCAACATCGCCATCGTGTTAGTTTCCCTCCGTTAAACCCTACTCTGCATGCACTTCCGAACGACGAGCCGCGTATACATGTTGCCTTATTGCCGTACAGCGCGCACCGCAAACTCGAGTTTCATTCGAGATTTAGAACCTAACGATCTAAATCTCGAATGAAACTCGTTAGTACTCGTGACTACGTTAGTAGTTTTCATCTTTATATATTATCGCGAGTATTTTTACGAATGTTAGAGAAACGATGTGAGAGAGAACGTCTGACGATTTTGAGTCGAATTATTAAAGTCAATTCTGCATTGTTTTTATTCGTCTTGGGCTGCATTAAGTGACTCGAATGCGTGGGCTTTCTGCTTTATCCACAAACATCGATATTTATAACCTGTACTACTACCGAATGGGTCTGTTCTTTATTGCTCTTTGTACATTTCACATTTAGTGGATGAGCGAAACGGGAAAGTTGCGATGTAGTTCCAAAAAGTGGAGTTATAAGGTTTTACGTTGACTGATAGTGAATTATCACCACAACCATTGACGAGATACCGTAAAGGCTGCATTCGAGCACGATATTAGTGCTATTATTATCTAAAACTAGAGTTCATCTTTGTCAGTCGTGCGAGTGGCAGCGTCAAGTCTTTTGTTCGCCTCCGTGGCGGTTGGATGGTTGGATGTGGTTTCTGTAACTACGCATATTTTTTGATTGTGGGACTGCGTACGCGTCCCTGTTTTTCTTTTACCTTCATAATCGTTGTGTTACTTTTAATTTAGTTTTATTATTTTCCTTATTTTGTGCATTCTCTATTTGTAACTTGTATATAATTACTTTCCTGTTATCCTATATTTTTAATTTATATGTATTAATTGCTTTCATTTCATTCATTTTCAATATAATATTTTCCAAAAATATATAACTCAATTAATAGATCATATGACAATTTAATTTGCGTCAATAATTTGTACAAATATTTGCATTAAGTCCGTTCTACATTAGTCGCAAGACACAGAACATAAGTTGCAAGTCGTAGAAATCCACCAATCATAGTCGAATGTTAAGAGAATATTCGACTGTAATTGGTGAATTCCTACGACTTGCGACTTGCGTTCTGTGCCTTGCGACTAATGTAGAACGGGCTTTATGCCTTTTTAGAAATTGCGCAGGCGCAAGAAGACAGGGAGTGCGTGTGCGCCATAGACATATAATATATAGACCGCGCATTCGCAACGTTTCCTTTGTCTGCACATGTTCAATATTAAAAAGAGGTAGCATGTTTTCGTAGAGCAGTCTATCTCTTTCTAACGATGCGTGGTGGGATATTTGGCACCTCCGCCTGTTTAGAGTGAAATATTATGTCTCCGGTTCTCCTTCTTTTTGTGAAACAAAGCGTATGTAAACAAGAGGATTGACATTAAAGATTATAAAACGTATTTACTCATAATAGTATAATCATAACACAAAAAGTATGGTGATTATACAGAATACCCCCCTTCCCACCTCCGATATCGACGAAGAAATATTTAATCGACGCGTTTTTGCAAGAGAAACAACTTTTCTATTTGAAAAAATCGTCGCTCTGCTCTGTGGAGCAAGATATAAATTGTTAAATTTGATAACAATTTAGGTTAGGAAATCTGTCACGGAGGCGACAGATGAGCAAGATTTCGGATGGGTTTGCAATTTTCTACGCGCAACCAGGACGGGATGGGTGCGGAAGGGGGGCCGAAAGCCCCCCTTGCACCCCCCCGTGTGTGTGTGTGTGTGTATGTGTGTGTGTACACATATGTTTCAGACATTTTCATTTATTAAACATATAAATTTTTAGCTCATGTATCAGTGATTATTTTTTTTTTAATAACTATTGATACATGAGCTACAAATTCATATGTTTAATATGGGACGCGATTGCTATTAAACAATTTTTGTTCTCTTTTCCCACATGCCAGGGAGTAAAAGTGCATTGTCAGTTTTTGGCACAGAGCGCTGTGAGTGCCGGAAATAATTATAATCTGTCTGAGTGTGGTGGTATGCAAACAATTTTCGGGGAGAACGAAAGTGTTCCTGGACGATATTGCTGTTAAACTAATTTTTTTCTATTTTTCCACATGCCAAAGAGTGAAAATGCGTTGTGAGTTTTTGGCACAGAGCGCTGTGAGTGCCGGAAATAATTATAATTTGTTTGAGTGTGGTAGTATGCACACAATTTTCGAGGAGAACGAAAGTGTTCCGGGACGATATTGCTGTTAAACTAATTTTCTTCTATTTTCCCACATGCCAGAGAGTGAAAATGCATTGTCAGTTTTTGGTACAGAGCGCTGTGAGTGCCGGAAATAATTATAATCTGTCTGAGTGTGGTGGTATGCAAACAATTTTCAGGGAGAACGAAAGTGTTCCGGGACGATATTGCTGTTAAACTAATTTTTTTCTATTTTCCCACATGCCAGAAAGTGGAAATGCATTGTGAGTTTTTGGCACAGAGCGCTGTGAATGCCGGAAATAATTATAATCTGTATGAATGATTATATGTGCGTAATTTTCGGGAAGAACAACTTTCTTATAATGTCATGTCATATTTAACACAAATTTATCTTTTATATGTATTTACATTTATATTAAGTGGTTTTTTTTAAATAAAGGCTATTTTCAATTTTCGCTCGAGGAACGCTCCAAATTTCAACGACGTATAAATTTCAGTTATTGTAGTTAAAGTTAAATTTCGGACGCTTAATGAACATAAATGAAGTTTAATACTGTAATGTTACTAACTTCAAGGTCAAAATATCGTTCAGTTTTCTAGAGTTATGTTGATACAATCGCAATTTATTGAGTATCGATAGATAATAAGAAAATAATCTATACAAAAAGTAAGCAATAAATTTATTGGGGAAGATATGGCTTTGAAGTATATATTATCTTCATCTGAAGACGAAAATTTTGAAAACTTAATTATCAACGCCCGAAAGAAAACAACCATCATAGAAAAATTTGATAACTTCGATTTTTATAAGTGATTTTGTTTATCCAAAGTATCTGTATTACAGTGTTAACAGAAATCAAACGACTTGTTTTCGTCCTTACGTCCTATCTTCTGTCTTATTTTCGAACACATTGACTGCATTCAACAGAAAAAAGTCATTTGCACCTGTTATAAACTTCATGAATCTGTGTGTGTTCTTAATTTTGGCGGAATTCGAAAGCGTACGCCAACAAAATTTACGAATATCACAACAGTTGCAAAGCAATTTTCTCTGTTAAATACAGCCCTTACGTTTTGATAGTCTATGAAAGGTTAGAAAAAGAAAGGACAATACGTTATAGAGAATTCATTATCAGCCGTTATCAGCCGTTGTAAACTTTCTAATATGTTTAAATTTGGATAATTTGTTAAATAGTAATTATATAATTTTAACTAATTATTAATTATTGCCAAGAAAATTATTCTTTAATATGCGGCCTCATAATATGCGGCTAAAAGATTCAAAAGTAAGATTTGGTAAAACTCGTTATTTGAATTAGAAGGTTAAAATCGTATGGCAATAGGAGCTTTTTCTATTACATAAACAATTCTGCGTTACAAAATTATGTAAAAGGATTAAAAATAATGTATTTAAGGATTTATATAAGGCAAAATCAGATACGTATATAATACTTTTTTGATTCTATATAACGCGTTTCCTTTATTAAGGAAGAAATGACATATTTTTAATGTTTTTTCTAAAAAGAAGGATGACGAGAATGAGACAGAAACAGTATTTGAGCATAATCCGTTTGACCCGTTTTCTTTCGAAGCTAAGGATGCAGAAACAGCAATATTATTATTACAATCTAAAGAAAAATCTATTCTATTAGCAACAGTGAAAGCATTGTCACAGTATGCAAACAAATCAAAGGATAATATAAAAATGCTTTTAGATCTCGACATCGTAAAGAATATTCTTCCTATTATTGAACATGAAGATATATTTACTCGAAGGTTTGTGGACAATATAAATAATACAATATAAAAATACAATGTACAATATACAAAATTATTTCTTTTAGGACGTTAAATATAGTCAAAAAATATTCTTTTTATATATTGGCGCATAAATTTTTTCTTATATTCTAGATATATATCGATTACAACGACACATACTTATTATATATTCTCTTATTTAAATTATATTTATACTTTACACAAATATAGATTTGCTGCAAAGCTGCTTGTAGAAATAATAACGGTACCAGATATGACAACCTATTTTATTGAATTTAATTATTTACCATATTTTGCAAAATTATTAACTACTGAAGAAGATATCTTCATGCAAGAATATTTTTCCGCGATACTTGTAATGTTATCCCAAGATCCATACGGTGCAGCGCTGTTGGTAGAATACTGTCCAAACATGAACTTTCTCTTTGAAAAAATACAATCTCCAGATCCAGATATAAAGAAGAATAGCATACACATTCTATATAATTTAATGCAAGATCCCGCGGGTGCAAATAAAATTTTGAAATCCAAGGTTTACTACAGTTACTGAATTACAATACTAATAATATTAATAATATAGTATAATATAATATATAATATAATAACTAATAATAATAATACTAATAATACGTTTTAGATCTCACAATTTTTAATTGTTCTATTCAATTTTTAATTATCTTTAGCAACTTAACCTTTCTTTGATATTTGAACATTTTGAATCATCGTATCCAGAGATTCAGCAACAAGCGTTAAATATAGCTGCTGCTATAATTGCCATGAATAAAGATGAAGCGATACAATCTTCATTCCTCCAAGCAAACGGAGTTAGAACTCTATTAAATTTCTTAAAAGTAAGTAATCTTTGCACATAATTTTAGTACTTTTATATTCTTCATGTTTTTTGCGTTTGATTGCTTAAATTTCGTTTAATTTTAATTAATATTTGCTTTATTATGGAGAATGATAAGTGGAACGATTTACACGTTGAAGCCTTAAAAATATTAAATCAAGCTGTTGAGAATCCAGCAATTGTAAATGAATTTATTAACAG
The DNA here is from genome assembly GCF_003227715.2 of Harpegnathos saltator. Classification (NCBI taxonomy): domain Eukaryota; kingdom Metazoa; phylum Arthropoda; class Insecta; order Hymenoptera; family Formicidae; genus Harpegnathos; species Harpegnathos saltator. Next base: position 1,135,503 of record NW_020230300.1, read on the forward strand.
TGGAGGTGTTCAACAAATATTAAACTACATAGAAAAAGTAGCGAGTTCTGAACTTTTTACGGAAACTTTTAAAATCATCACGCATATTGCAAATACTTCGGATGGAAGAAAAGTAATATTATGTAATACAAACGAAGTATTTATCTTAAATTAAAAGAAAATAAAACTTAGGTACATATATGTATGTATATATGTATGTATGATTTATAATATCATTATAATAGATTCTACATTCACATGGAATGGTTGGATACTTAATAGACATTTTAGAGCGATCAACACAATCTGATGTAGTTGAGATTATTTGTCACGCAGTTGGAAAAATGGCACTTTATAATCCCGCTGCGGAGGAATTTGCAAGCCAGAAAACCATTGAAAATATTTTAGGTTATACAATTAATGTAATTAAAAATAGTTTATATAATATATAATAGATTTATATATTATATAATATTATATATAAAGTAGGAAATTAGAAAAATCGTACCGTTCTAGATATATTGAGAAAAGAAGACTTACAGTGGTCCGCAAAACATACTGCGATTTACGGGCTGAAACAATTATTAGCGAGCGATGTTAGAAATTGCGATATTTTTTTGAACCTTCATGGACAAGTAATAATACAAAACCTCATATATCTTATATACAATTTCACAATATTATATTTGTCTACAAATGTCAAAATATACCCTTTCTTTGTTTTTAAGGATTATTTATTACAAATGATGAAAAAATCTGAAAAAGAAGCTCCCATAGAAACTTACATTATAGCTCTCAAAGCTTTGATTGTCGTGGCGCGTCATTCATCTCACAGAAATTCTTTGATTAATTTTAATACTATTAACACACTTTGCTTGTTTCTCGAGGTAAAAGCAGCATTTCATGTATTCATATAGCATATTAAATTTTAAGAGATCCATTTTCACAAAAATATTTAACGTTGCAGTCAACTTATTCATATGTTGACGAATTTAAGATCGTTTGCTGCAATCTACTATCTATATTATGCTTGGAAAAGGATGGAAAGCGATATTTCCTCGAAGCAAATGGTCCCGAAAAATTGTACGCTCTCATTACTGATGCTTATTCGATCCCGGTAAGAAATTTCGCGGTACAAATGATACAAACGATTTCTACAGATCTAGTTGTGGCCGACGCTTTTATAAAGAGCAAATATTTACAATAGTAAGTTTGTTGCTTCTTCTTACATTTTTTTTGGAATCGTCATAGATCTATTGAATATTCGTACTAATCAGTATAATCACATATTGCAGCATGTTAAATAATCGCTCATCCGCAAGAATAATCTCTTCATGGGATAGTTGCATACAGACGCTCTTCAAGTCACACTTACCAGCTAAATTTACTTTCACGGGACGTTTGTCTCTATACGATATTACTCAAGATGGATTTTACGTTGTACGAAAAAGCATATGCCCGTAAGTAAATTTACAATATTATGTTACAATATTATGTTATATATAGTTACCAATTTACGAAATTAGTAAAAAATTAATTTATTACTGTTGTCGCGTTTGGTTCTTCCAGATTCCCAGCATTGGATGAGATTTTTCGACTTAAATGTTCTCCGATAGAGCCTATTTACACAGTAAACTTCTCACGACCGTCAACACCATTAAGCGCTTTACAAAACGAAGTGCCTTTTGAAGGTAATATAAGAGTAATTCAGACAACTTGCTGTCCTTGAAATCACATGTTCTTGAATGAATTCTAAAACAATTTTTCCTCTTGCAAAATGTTATTCGAAGCTTACTTTTTGAGTTATAAAGATAAGTAATTTGCTTATTACGAGTCGGGTACAAGAGGTAGACAGGGACGGCATAACTCACCGTCAAACGTAGGCACTTGTGTTGGGCGCCTCATATGATGAGCTTATCGATGCATGTAATAACATAGCATATATCATTTTTATAACTCTCGTTAGACTGCTATCGATGGAGTGTTAATCTCTGTTCTCTTTAATTTTGTTCGCCACAAAGACAAAGGAAAGTCCGCAATTCACGATCAAACCGATTGTAAAATTAAAAATAAAATTTTAATATTACGGGAACGAACAAATGGTAAAAGTTGTCATTCTTAAGATAAATAATCTTTACACAGGAGTACAAATTTGTTGGTTTTTTTAAAAAAAAGAATACTTTATGCTTCTCAATATGATCAAGACTCTTTCTTGCTTTTATTTTCCGTTTCTCTTTTTTGTATTTTCAAAACTTATTTTCCAGTTTGGGAATGCTTGCGTAATCAAATATTTTATCCTTAAATGTTGGAACAATTTATTTTAATTTAATCATAATTAAATTTTATAAAGTTTTATAAAATTTTATTTAATTAATTTGATATAATAATTAATTCAAATTGCTTTACTCGCTTTTACGATTGTATTAATTCTTGTTGCTTAGCGATCACATTAATCTACTTATACCGGACAACATTGCCGCCAACTATTGCATTTTACTGTGCAATCATACACGTCAATGAAGAAAAGAATCGCATGTCGACTTTGCACACTTTCTTGCGGCACTCGATACGATCATCAACGGAAGTTATAAAAAAAATATGTGTAATATTATTGCATGCATCGGTAAGCTCATCGCATTAGGCACTCAATGTAAACGTCTGCATCTGACAATGAGTTGTGCTGTTCCTGCTCACCTTCTGTATCAGACTCGTGATAAGCAAATTATTTATTTTTATAACTCAAAAATTAAGCTTCGGATAATATTTTGCAAGCGGAAAAATCATCAGAATTTGTTCAAGAATGTTCATGTCATTTCAAGGGCACTAAGTTGTTCTGAGTCACCCTATATATATACAAAATAAAATATAATAATAAAATTAAATCCAATCAGAATTCATTATATTTCTGCACTCTTTAATGGTAAATATAGCATTAGAACATACTGTGTACTTTGTACCTTATGTTTCATATTTACCATACTAACTTACTTAATTTTATATTAACATAATTAACTTTTTAAAAATATGCTTTCGACAATGGAACAAAATATGTCAGTAGAGATTCGAAACAATTTGATTTAGGATGGTTCATATATCTTTCGATTACTTACCAATTGTACAAAACATGATTATAGGAACTAGACTTCTTTAGAAAGGAACATTTAACTTGAAAAAGAATATTTTTGTTTGCAGGAGATATAAATTCGCAGCTTGAATTAAAATACGGACGATTACAACACGATCCATATTTAATCGAATATGTGGAACTTTTTAAAAATATGCTTTCGATAATGGAACCACAAAATGTGTCAGTAGAGATTCGAAACAATTTGATTTAGGATGGTTCATAAATCTTTCAATTACTTACCAATTCTACAAAACTAATATACAAGATGTTTAGGAAAAAAGGGTACAGGAGAATAGATAATACTCACAATATGCAGGAAAAAGGTCTTGATAAACATGGGTTGAAAAATTAATATTGTCGGAATTATGAATAATTACTTATTTTAATTTAATCAAACGACTTACTCGCTTTTTGTGCTTTTATATTATCTGACGTAACTTGTCTATATAATTTCTTAATGAAGAGAGTACCATGCTTTAAAAGAATCTCTAAAAAAAGTCACTCTTGTTCAGAATGTAAACAAACCATTTCCTTCCCACTTATACACACTCTTCATCAAGCAATTGTTAGTCACATATTCTTGTGAACAGTAAATAGTTAGATAGCAGAAAGCTATCACAAAGTTTTCATAGTATGGTGACAAGAATGACAAGGTATTAATCAAGAAATAGTAGAAATGCATTTCATGTATGGCACTAGAAGTGAGTAAGTCACTTGCTTTTTAATTAAAATAAATAATTGTTCATAACTCCAATAATATTATTTTTTCGAGCCATATTTATTAAAACTTTTTCCCTCTATTTTGTGAATACTATCTGTTCTTAAAGTTCTCATCCATTTTTTTAAACATCCTATATACGAGTAGAACGAGATACTTAAAACAGGCTCTCTTGAATAACTTTGAAAATATGCAAGATAGAAAAAAATGTTAGATGCAGAAGTCGTAAAATGTTAAGTGACGCACCACATAGCAATGCTAATATGACCTTGAACAGCGCCATCAATATTACGAGGTCACATTGAATTTTTTTAATGAAAACCCCCATTTTTTTATTATATCATTTTTATTATATCATCTTTTTCTACCAATTAATTTGAATAACTTTTGTCTGAAACATTTTTCTATTTGTCTAATATTTCCTGAGATATTCAAGGAAAACTTGGTAACTTTTCTAATATTTGGCTTACAATATCTCGATAACTATTTGTCGAAAGAAAAAATGATACTAGACTTTTTACTTTATTTGGTCTCAAGAATGTGTTGTTACAATAGTGCCTAGTTTTTGTTAACTTGATGACTTTCGGAAATTTCAAAATCATCAAGTTAACAAAAGTTAAGATACTTTTTCTTCCGATAAATAGTTACTGAAATATCGTAAACCAACTATTGAAAAAGTTACTAAGCTTCCTTTAAATAACTAAAAAAAAATTAGACAAATAAAAAATATTTCAAACAAAAGTTGTTCAAATTAATTGGTATACCCACCAATTGGTAGGAAAGATAATATAATAAGAAATGGGGATTTCCATTTAAAAAATTCCCGTAACCTCAATGATGCTGTTCAAGTATATACTAGTATCGTTGTGTGATGCGTTACTTAAAACTCTACAACTACTGTATTTAACATTTTTTTCTATCTTATATACTTTGAAAGTTATTCAGGCGGCCTGTTTTAGATATCTTACTCTGTATATTTGTATACGATTATACAGAGCGACAGCTTTGGACATTGGATTGACAAATATCCAGTACATTTCTTCACGTTCGAAAACGCTGGCGCAATTTGTGGCCCGTCAACTGTCTGGATTCGACCCGGAGAACAAATGCATCCCTCATCAGGTGGAAATTCACTTGAAAGAAATTAAGCAACGCTTAGGGACGAGCGTGATTCCACTTGGGCAACTTCGCGTAGGCTCCTATCTCGAAAGAGCTCTGCTTTTCAAGGTGATAGCTGATAGAATATGCCTTCCAGCCGCTCTCGTGCGAGGAGGATACGGTATATCGTGGATTGAAATAGCTGTACCTCGAGTAATATTTGTTGCTTGAATGAACGAGATATGTATTCTCTTTCATCATGATATTATTTCATTGAGTGTTTTGCAGATTAAAGATTCAGACGAAGAGAAATCATCCCGCGCTTATTTCGATGAAAATGATGAATACCGTTCGAAAATAACTATGTCTGTCTCCTTGAAATTATCAAACAAATCAGACGCTCATTTACACGATGATAAATATAAAACAGAAAAAGTATCTCCTCTGCGCGATGATCGATCGACGATTTATCCGATCAAACATATGAGACCGAATTTCATCGTTGATTTGATGGACACACCAGGTGATTTAATCCCGATCGGAAGTCCTCGCTCGAAATTATATTGTACCGTCAATTTGACTTGTAATAAAAAATGTTGCCAATAAAAATTGACTTGCTTTGAGTAAAGCAAGATAAAATGTGCATCATACATTTCTATTTATCGCGCACGTGTGTGTATACACCAAGCGTGAATATGTAGAACAACTTTGCTTCAAAGTCATCTTGAATCTTATTGATACAAGTTAAATAAGATATAATGCAAGTTACGGGGGATGAGAAATGGATCTATTTCGATAACGAAACTATTTCCCAAACGAAAAAGATCATGGATCCAAGCCAACCAGCAACATCCACTTCAAAGCTCAATATTCACGGTTCAAAAGTATTGCTATATATTTTGTGGGATCAACAAGGTGTTGTGTACTATGAACTATGAATATTAAATCCGAATGAAACTGTCATCGTTGATCGTTTTTGACAACAATTATACAAATTGAAGCGAGCATTGGACCAAAAACGATCAGCAATTGCGAGTAAACGACGCAAAATGATCCTTCTTCACGACAATGCTCGATTTCATGTTGCATTATCAGTGAAGCAAACACTATTAGAGCTGGAATGGAAAGTCTTACCGCACCCTATGTATTCTTCAGACATTGCTCCATCCGATTATCACTTATTCCGGTTAATGCAACATGCTCTATGGAATACACACTTTCATAATTTTGAAGTGCGAACATTTGTTAAAAATTGGATCAACTCCAAAGAAGAACTTTTTTATCGTCACGGAATCCATCTCTTGCCAGAAAGATTGAAAAAATTATAGAAAACAAAGGAAAATACTTTGATTAAGGTATTCATTTTTTGTCATTGTCTTGTTTAAATAAATCAATTTTTGAGAAAAAATATTTTAAAACTAAATCACACTCCTAATAGTTGTGACACATAAATATCTAGATATAGGACAATGCGTAGGATTAAAATGTTCTAATGACATATTATATATCAAACATGCTACAGAAAGAATATGAATTCCATTTCTCCAATTTTTATATAAACATATACGTTTTCATCTTCTAAAAATAGATTACAGTATTTTGATATATACGAACGAAAATAACATGCAGTGTGAAATAATCTCGATACATATAAATAGATTTTTACAAGTATAACATAAAAAAGAAACTAAATCGAAGCACAAAACTTGAAAAACTTGCCAAGAGAAGTAATGTTATTCGCAATTTGAAAGTACATATTACATTTTATATTATATTTTAGGGACAAATTTTGTTACAGCTAACTTTCACGAGTAAAAATTCTATACATGCAAATCTATCATCTTTTTGCCATTATCAATAATTCGAAAATATTTAAAGCGATTGTCGTGCTATCGACGAATATCGTAAATCAATTATTACATTTGATGCTTTTGCTGCGGTCTCATCTCACCAAGTTTTGCTAAGCCTAAGAAGCTTTTTTCGCGATGAAAAAGTGCGAATTTGGCTGCTCCAACTTCTTTCAAGACTAGACGATCATCTGCTTGGAGAAAGGTCACTCGAGCGGAGAAACATGAGCGGCTTTTGTGCCCTATACCTGGCGTATGTACCTGAAAATTATTTTACAATGTCTTACGTCTTGATAAATTATACGTACAAAATTGCAATAGTATAATTTAAATATAATAAACGCAAATGAAAACTCGCGGTGCGAATTGTTTTGTAGTCTAAATGCAATGAACGCATAAGACTTAATCGTGGTGCGTAGAAACTCGCATTGTTTAACAATTGTTACCCGGTGAACATTGAATAACATTACATCAATTTTATATTTCCTACTCAACAATGTTACTGTTATGTACAACATGCGTTATATCGTACTCGCATTGCTGAGTACAAGAAATTATTATTTAAATGTTACAATAACACCTATACAGGGTGTCCGGAATCTTTTGGAAACGATAAATTGTGAAAATTACTCAAGTCGAACTGAGAAGAAAAGGCAAGTACCATTTTGTAAAAAACACAACAGTTATTAAGTTATTAATAATTGAAAATGGCCACATCTCTCTTAATTGATAACTTGAAAATTTGCATACTTATTTGCAAAATGGTAAAGGATCTTTTTGTTCAGAATGACCTAATCTACAATTATATGTGCCTAGCGATAGGTTTAAAATTCAGGGTTTAAAGTTTAGTATACTCATATCTATCGCTAGACACAATAGCCGTCATATAATTGTAGATTAGATTATTCTGGACAAAAAAGTCCTTTATCATTTTCCAAATAAGTGCGCAAATTTTCAAGTTACCAGTTAAAAGAGCCCGATCAGTTTCAATCCTAACCTAATAACTATTGTGATTTTTGTAAAATGGTACTTGACTCTTTCTCTCAGCTTGATCTGATTAATCTTCACAATTTTTCGTTTTCAAAAAATCTCGGACATCCTATATATACAGGGTGTATAAAAAGTTTCACCGTTTCAAAGTGTATAAGAAATTTCACCGGGACGGTGAAATATCATAAAAACTAAGCATTTTAGAAAAAAAAGTTTCAAATAAAAATTGTAGTGTTTCAAAAAATCTATTTATTGACTTATGAGTTTGATCTTGGGTGGCGTCACTAAGGTCAGGACAAAATCACCTTGAATTTTTTAAATGGGATCCCCTTCTTTTTATTGCATATTCTTGTAGCCCTTCTTTAGACCTTTTCAAAGCACTATAATTTTTTCCATTTTGAGTAAGCCCTCTCGAATTTATCGAGCTTTTTATGATAAGATATCCAGCCAGCGGCTGGAGCAATTTCGTGACTTGTATTTCAGACACATGTAATATTAAAGAGTAATACTAATATATTTACTAAATTTATAACAGCACTAAAATAAACAGCACTCACTTTCGAATAACTTCAAATAAATTGCAATGAATTTGACTTGAGGTAGAACACATTACTTGTACATGATACGCGTTAATTCATGCGGAAGAGATAAATGATTTTTTTTACTGATTTTTCTTTCTTTAATTGTCGATTTTGTTATCTAATTAATATAAATTTCTGTTTATTGGATAAATCTTTTTGTTTCCTAGCTTATTCGTTAGACTTCACTTTTTCTTTTAGAGATTAACATTATTCTCAAACGCTTTAGTAAGGATTTCCTCAATTTTTATTTCACTTATTTCTGTACATTTTTTTCCATTTTGTTCATTTTAAAGTATTGCTGATAGTTATTCATTCGTTTCAAAATTTCCATCTCGATAATTTTCATCAGTTAAAATGCAACATCTTACTGAACGCGATAGAATATCTGTCTTGATGATGAGGGGCTGGGATGATAGATTAAGATCAAGATGTAAAGGATCTTTTCAATGTAACTTTTCGAGATGAGAATACTCCTATTTCGAAATCAACTGTTGAAAGAACTGTAAGACAGGTTTGAAGAAACAGGAAGCGTTAAAAATCGTCTTAGAACAGGAAGGCCTGCCGCAGCAACAAATGAAGAAAAGTCACTGGATGTTTTACAATCATTCGTAAAGAATCCACAAACTTCTGTCCGCAGAACTGCTCAAGAACATGAGATAAATCCTATGTCTGTGCATAAGATATTAACCCCTTGTCCTACCCGCTAACTCCCGATCGCTCGGGCCGCAATAAACAAGAAGGTCGGTCACGCGTCGAGCCATTTAGCTGTTTAGCCGTGTGCTCGAACTTGCGCAAAATGTATGCGTCTTATGACATGTATATTTCGGCGCAACGAAAGGAATTATCATCGATATTAGATTTTCTTTTTACTGACATGATAGGTATAAGGGTTGTTTAATTCTTTTAGAGAATTATAACCTAAACGTGTGAACGTAACGAAGAATTACACGTAACTAAAGTAAGAAAATATCGAGAACAACTGAACCACGAGTCTGACTCGTGTTGTTTATGTTTGTCCCGAATGAAATACCACGAGCCAGGCTCGTGTTGTTTACGTTTGGTCCGAACGAAGTACCATGAGTCAGGCTCGTGCTCGTTGTTTTTGGCCCAAATATCTTACCACGAGTCTCACTCGTTGTTATAGGACAAAGGGTTAAAAAGGAATAAATTTCGCCCTTACAAAATATGACTTGTTCATGAGCTAAACGAAGACGATTTTGATTGACGTGTTCAGTTCTGTAAGACTATGACAGCGAAAATATTTTCACAGATTTATCCAATAAACAGGAATTTGTATTAATTAACAAAATCGATAATTCAATTAAAGAAAGAAAAATCATTTATCTTTACCGTATGAAACAACGCGTATTATGTACAAGTAATGTGTTTTACTTCAAGTCAAATTCATTGCAATTAATTTGAAATGATTCGAAGGTGAATTTTAGTGCTGTTATAAATTTAGTACATTAGTACTACTTTAATATTATATGTGTCTGAAATACAAGTCACGAAATTGCTCCAGCCGCTGGCTGGACATCTTATCATAAAAAGCTCGATAACTTCGAAAAGATTTACTCAAAGTGGAAAAAGTTATAGTACTTTAAAAAGGTCTGAAGAAGGGCTACAAGAATATGCAATAAAAAATAAGAGTCCCATTTAAAAAATTCAAGGTGACCTTGTCTCGACCTTGGCGACGTCATCCAAAGTCAAACTCATAATGTCAGTAAATGAATCTTTTGAAATCCTACAATTTTTATTTGAAATATTTTTTTCTAAATTTAGTTAATTTTTATGATATTTCACCGTCCCGGCACTTTTTATACACCTTGTATTTATAACATTATACATCAATTGTTGTTATACAACATTGTTACATCAATTCAATGTTTGCTGAATATTGTTCAATTTTATGCAGAAGCGCCTTTCAGCTCTAATCGGCCGAGAAGCGCTTTTCCCGTTTTCCGAGTCTTACCATGCATTGTAGGATAGGTTCGCCGTTCACCAATAAGTGGAAGCCGTTATCATCGTGTTCGTCCACGTAATGAATTTGTGCGTATGCCAGATACAATCCCGTCTCGTGCACAGTAATTTCACCTTCACTGGAGAGTGTGAAGTGGCGATTCATGCCGAGTTCGGTAACCCAGTCGCTCGGCCGCCATGCCTTGAAGATGCCTCTGTGGTGCCGTACTTTACCATTGTCGTCCTTCTCGTCCAACGTTGAAAAGAGATTGAAGTCCGCCTCGTAATGAATCGCGTAGACCTGCCGTGGCGCGCGTAAATGCCGCCTGGTCAATTTCCGAGGAGGTTCCGTCGCAGCCACTTCGTAATTCTGATTCAACCACAAGGCTTATTTATGTTGTCGCCGAATACCGCGAAGTACCCGGCACGGCACGCTCGTACGATTTTCTTGCAAAAACTGCTCACTCTGCTCACCTGAGCGGCCTCGAGAATCTCGCTTCCCGTTTTGTTCTTCATGGCACCACGATGCTCCATTTTCCGCCAGTTGGTTCTTCTACCACGCACATGGCCCATTCTCTCTCTGCTGCTGCGTTGATGCGTAATTTCTTCGCTTAATCGCTCATCGTCCACTGAAGAAGACGTATCTAGACGTGCGTGGGCGTGATACTTCTTCGGGGGATGTACGTCCCAAGAAACGGTCGACCTGGATTATACAGAGTAACATGCACAATTTGAAAGGTTGTTCGTGCGTTTTCGTCAAGGTTGGAAAAGTTACTTTGTAGAAGTATCTATTAGGTAACCAAAAAAGTTTCTGCGGTTTTGTACGTTAAAAATTAAACAAAGACAGAAATTTTCAGAAAAAATGTTACAATTGATGTACGAATAAATAATTAACAACTCTTCGTTACCAATAACGAAGGATCTTCTTGAACGTGGTGTATCTCCAAGTAATTCATCGTCAGAGGAAAATGTTTTAAGCCACAAAAATCTTACATTTCACATTTTACTAATTTATTATATATTATGTACTTAATTATGTATCATTTTATTTGATATTCAATAAATGACAGTCTCTCTCTCTCTCTCTCCCCCTCTCTCTCTCTCCCTCTTTCTCTCTCTCGCTCTTGTGAGATAAAAAATTAAATCAAACGTTTCCTCTAAATCAAGCGTGCTCCTTAAATTATAGCTATAAAGTAATCATTAATTATAAATAAGTAACGATATTAAATTAGTTATTAGTTATCGAGAAGAGAAAGTAATCAAGTTAAGTTATAATTACTAAAAAAATAATTGTAACTGCAACTTTGTTATAAGTAACGAGTCACTTTCCAACCCTGGTTTTTGCTACACGCTTTATACGCTCGCATAGGTACTCACGCTGCTAAATTCGTTCCAGAATTGTTATTCGTCCTATTTCCGTCGTTCACGTGAGAGTGTACTTTCGACGTGATGCTGTGATGCTGGTCGTTGAGCTCGTAATTCGATGTATCTGTTGAATGATCGGTAACCATATATTCTTTCACCGAACGCTTCCGCTTGACATTTTTGTCCTGCTGTTGAGGAGCAGGCTTCGAATATTCTGTGCTCGAGGTGAAGACATCATGTTTATGTTTGGTGCTGTTCGTGTCACCGCTCTTCTCCTCATGACTCACTCGTATCCTGTGTTCCTCCTTAAAACGTTTCTGCTCAATGTTTCTATACAAAATGAATGTAAAATAATATATATATATATATATATATACTATATATATGTATATATATATAATACATAAATATAGATATAAGAAATGTATGATGAAATAAATAGCGGAGAAGATGCTATTATGGCCTTCCATTCATATTTTGTACAATAACTTTGTCAATAATCAATATTTTAAAGCGAGAACTGAATGATTATATTTGTCATATTTGTATTGTTTAATCGATTATAGATTTAAATTTACATAATGTTTATTACTTAGGATGTTATTTATAAAAATGTAGCAACAGTATAATGGATCGGCGAGAAAACGGGGTAGTAATATGGTTTCCCACTAAAATTGATACAAAAAATTGATTTTGTTTAAAATAACATAAAGTATTTAGTTACGAAATTATATATTTATTTAAATTAAACTCTTAGAAAGAAAATAATAATGAGTATAACTGCGAATTTTTAATGTGGATATTGACTTACTTGTTAAGATATACAATCTGACAGACAGACAGCGTAGTGTAGTATAAACGCAAATGTAACAGATTACAGATTAGAATCGACTTATCGAATAATTACTTTGGTATAAAAACCTTGAAAAAGAGATAATAATTATCAGTACTCTTATGGGGTCACATTAGCAAAATGTCATGCCATTTCATTTAACTTTGCAAATCTAACTTGAAAGATGTACAGCCGAATAAAATGTCAAGTAACAAACAAAATACTCAATTGTATATATATTCATGTGATAATACGCTCAAGCTTAAAAATCATGAGGAAACATGTCTAATTGAATGCTAAAATGTACCTTGAAAAACATTTCGAAATTCTCGAAAGTAAAAATATGTTACAAAAAGTGCTAGTTATTGTGTATTGATATATTAACGTCACTGCGCTAACGACGAACTACTAAACAAAACTACTAAACAAATGGTGCCATAAGTAATAACTGGAATTTGCTATCTAATAATGGAGATATGGAGAGTGGCCATAATACCTATAAGATCCATAATACTACCTTCTCCTCTTATAAATTAACATATCAGTTCATATACAAAGTGTTTATATAATATATGTGCATCTGTGGACCTTTATAAATATTTGGAAGATGGAAATCTATATATTTACAAGGTTGTTTTATTGGAAGAAAATATCCTACTGAAAAATTTTATTGAGATCTAAAGTGAGATTTCCGAAAAATTTTTATTGAAATCTAAAATGAGATTTCCGAAAAATTTTCTATATGAGATCTCAACTATTTCATACGATATTTTAATTGAGATATTATATGAAATAATTTAGGAAGTTTTCAGTAAGGTGTATAACGTCAGGGCCTCACTTGTGATTTTCTCGCATATTCTTCTCCAATTCCTGTCCACGTTTCGTTTCAGCTGTGCTCAAGAACTCCATTAATATTAGGAAAGGATTAGTGTGAGGTTTCGGGGACGTAGGTGCTGGCGTGGATGTAATTTCAGGGAAGTCCGATGGTCTGGATCCATAAATCAAGGGAACATGCTGATTTCCGGGTAATTCACCGGAATAGTCATGCGATGTAGAACTATCGTCATCGTAATTGGTGTCATAATCCGCATAATCAATGTCTGCCTCGCCCGGATCATCATCTTCGCTCGATTTCTCGCCGTATAACTGCAATATATGTTTTTATTATGATACCGACAAAATATACTATTCCATATGTAAAATTAAAAACAAAAAAACGTATACACACACACACACCGTTACATGTATATTTTGAATGAATTATATGTATATTTAGTATTTTTGTGAATTATATGTATATTTAGAATGAATTATATGTATATGTATATTTGAATGAATTACATGTATATTTTGAATGAATTACATGGCATATTTTGTTGAAGAGAAAAAAGTTGTGATGAACATATTTTTTATAACAGTTTATACTTTTTATAACAACATATTTTTATAACAGTTTTTATAGCAGTTAGTGAACATATTTTTTATAATGGTATAAATATGCGGAACATAAAATACGCTTGTGTGTCTCTGACGTGTGCATCATAGGAAGTTAAATTACACGGACTAGTTCGCAACGGAAATTTTCCGTCGCACGAAAATTTGCAAAAGTCAGATCGGAATTATCCATTAGTGGCAAATAATTCGATACGAGGAACCGCATTCGTAATAAGCGATTGTCAGTATGATTTCCTTTTAAACATCGGACGAAGTAATTGCCGAGTCTAAAAGCAGCACAATGTTTTACGCACTGGGGAATCCCATTGGGAATCTCGACGTTCCGCTGTTGACAGAAAAGATACACACTTTGCAGCTGCATTTTATTAAAGGTGCGGAGCGTTACATGGAGCGAAACAAAGTTAATGTATCTTATATGATATTTGAGCGTTTCTCGATAACCGACCGACCGATTCATATTGTCGATCTTAATCTGCAGATTTACGAATTAGCTCATTTAATATCGTCAGATTTTTTTTTTCACGCATAAGGTTATCGCAGCGGAAAGGTCAAATTAAAACAACAGCGATAAGGCACGCGCGCATGTCAGATATATGAGGATCTACACGAGCAGTTCAACGACCTGATTATAACTTAGATTAGGTTAAATTAGCTTATAACTTGTTTAGTTTTCTCCGTGCAGGCTCGACGACAGTGAGAACAAATTGCTAAGCCCGTTCTTTAATCCACTTAAATGCCGTCACATCGAGTACATCGTATATACTTTTATTTTCTCATTAAGCAGTATATTATTACTTTTCAACTGTCTCTGATATTAATCGTAAAATAGATGGATTTTTAGGGCAAGTAATAGGAATCAAAAGGCCAAAACATCAAGGCTCTCAGACTCAGTTCGCGGCTATTCGTCTCAAACAAGCAGCATTGAAACGAATTATAATCATGCTTCCTACGTCACCCTTGTCTTACTTTTTATTTATGCCGATATAAACAAAATCCCCCTCCTATCCTATTATTCACGTCGTCGAGATAATTGGACCTGTTTTAGTATGCCTCAAGCGGCCATGCGACCAAGATGGTAACTTGACGTTTGAAGTGCTCGTTAATCCGGCGGCGATCGCGATTACGTCATTAATATTAATCACTTGGGATCTTAATTTGCAGAAGGTATTGTCATATTTATAATTAATACAAATTTCTTTCGGACACAAACACAAAACTTGTGTATTGCCTGTTTGCCGGAAGGGGCTGAGATTGTGAAAAGGAGTCCAAAATCTTTCGTTGGTGGACTTGTTTGGGCGAGAATAGAACGTACGTTCACATGTGACATCAAACATTATTTGTTGTATGCTAATTGTTAGCCATCAAATTGGTTAGTGAGGATAGCGTATTGAAAACGTGAGTAATATATACTGTTGGTTACGAGCGGTCAGCAGACCGCTTTAGGAGAAGAAGAAGCGATTCGTTGAGGAAATTTAAATTACTTTTTCCATTTTCTACCGATGAGGGAGACTTGAAGCCAGAGACTTTCATAACAATGCATTCTTACCTGTTCCTCGAACGCTTTCAGATCGTTCATAAGATTCTGCTTCAGAAAGCGATGCTTCAGCTCTTCGACGTCTCTCTTTAGCTGGTCGATTTCGTGCATGTTTGCCGTCAAACATCGCAATTTCCAACTTAAAATGGTAAGGCAAAGGAGAGCGATCACGATGGCGGCCACACTCAGGATTGTATTCCTGGTCGGCCTTAGTCGCGACCTGTTAAATCCTTGCTCTAAGTCGGAGTGTGAGATGCTTAAGTTTTCGCGCGAGAAACTCAAGAAGGACCTCGTTTCTTCTTTCACGGGTCTGTCATTCAGCAATTTTTGCTTCATTTTGATTGAGTTGCTATTTTCTTCCGGTAGCATCGACGTCATCTCGAGGGTCGATTTGTCGAAATTGTCGTTCTATCCGCGTGCAGCTGGCTTCGGAGCAACGATTTATATGATTATGTGCGTCCTCATTGATGATGACGCCTAAAGGATACAGTTCATGTTGTATCTGTTACGATCAAAGCCCGAAGTGCAGTTAATTTGTAAAATATTCGGCTTATTCTAGATTTGGCCGATCGCAATGACCAATGCTTGACAGTAGCAACTTTATTGAACAATTTCTATTGAGATCTAAAATATGATTTCTAAAAAATTTCTTATAGGAAATCTCAATTATTTCATGATATCTTAACTGAGATATCATATGAAAAATCATGAAAAAGTAAGTAGTAATATTTCAATATATTGAAAAAAAATATATATACTGAGAAAAATATCTCAATCAAAATAAATATCGTTATTTATTTTTTTCATGTGATATCTCAATTGAGACCTCATGTACATGAAACAATTAAGATCTCATGTAGTAAATTTTTCAGAAATCTCATTTTCAGTAGGAAGGTCACTTTGTTGTTTACTATTTCGTTGTTGTTTGTAGATTCTTCTTTGTTCGCGAGGACTTTCCTCGCACATTTTTTGCCTACATTATTTCATCTGTAACACTTCATTGTATACATTACGATATCCGTAATCCGTTTCCTTTGCTTGCAGCAATTTTTCGCATGTTATATTTAACTGTTTTATTTTTTAGTGACATTCCATTTTGTATTATTATTTCGTTTGCATCGTAATTTCAGTTCCGTGTAAAACGTATTAAATATCAACTCGGAAGTTAGATCGAATATATCAAGTATTCATGTATTATTCTTCAGAATGAAGATTTTCATCAATGCTTCTTTGTTTTTCTTTTATGATATATATAACTTTTCTACAAATTATATGATGATAGAACGTGAAACCTTTTATTTGAAGTATTATACAAAATATCCATAAACCTGCCTAACCTGTATAAAGATTCATAAGTACTTCGGGCTTTGGACAATTGATTCGAACCAATTTTGGAATTGACTTCAATTTATCGGCCGCAATTTTCAATATAAATGTTTGACGTTAACACAATTCATATTACACTGAGAAACACTTATCAAATATTTACACCGGAGAAGAGAATAAAGATTGATACTTATATCACAGAGTATATTTTTGATAAGCTCGTGTGTTTTAAGGTCAGGAAATTTCTCGTATGGAAAATAAAATCTCTAGTTTATAAATTGTGGTACGACACATTTGTGCAGTCAGTTTATGCGATATAGCTGGTCAAGATATGAAATCATCACTTTTCTTCTTGAAACTAATCGCGATGTGGCAAATAGAATCGGTGAAAAATGTGAAGAGCTCAGCTAATTCGTGAAATTCGGACTTTGGTCGCAACTTATCGAGCCGACGATACGTTAGGAGATCACTTTGTCATTTTGTGTGATAAGAACACTTTGACGAGAATGCGATTAATACATTTGATGCTCGTCAACGAGCTCGTCTCCATGCTGCTGTTTCTTTATAAAACGTAAATATGTATCCGTATCATTCCACATAGAACGTTTGTGCTCTATCGTTACTTTATAGACAAAGCTATTTATAATGTCAAGAACAAAGCAATAATCTAAAGTTTAATCAGATGATATTCTCACAACCGAGGCTAACTGTTGTTGGCAGCTAAAAACGCACCGAGAGATCTATTCGCGCTATTGTTTTATTGCGAGAAATTACAGCTTGTATTTACACGGATAAACACTTTAATTGTCGTTAGGAATATGCTAATCGCATTTCAACCAATTGTACTCGTTAAGATGATCGTTTTTCCTTGTCGAATTGAACGACACTACTGCGCTGTAATACAACCTAGAAAGAGCTGCGTTTTGTTTAGATAATCGGCCTGAAAATTATGTCAAAAGAAGAACGCCGGAGGGAGAGGAGGAGGAAGTAATCTATAAAAAGAATCGTCCGTGTTGGCGAGGAACAGACACAATTCAGCTGATTGTACATTTTCAAGGATTTACGATCTACGAGGACGTTAAATATCCTGCACCGGTCTCGTCCTGCTTTAAAACCTGTCCGGCGAGTTCTTTTTTCGCCCCTAAAGGCAGATAACTGCGAAAGGACTCTCCTTATTCTCCCTCTCTTTTGTCTTCGACTCTGTCATTTTTTCGCATTTTCATGCTGCGGCGGGTGTAAATACAAGAGGCAAATATTTTATCTGGAAATAAAGATTCAGACTGAGAAGGAATACTGATGCAGCGGTAAAAAGTTTCTCAGAAACACGAGCACAAAAACATTTGACCAAGGTTGACACTAGAAAAGATGTTCAAACACAAAATTTGAATATAATAGAAAGATTACACCTTGCCACTAACCTAATCTGATATGATAAAATTCTCCACTTAAAGCAATCTTATCGAGTCGTCAACTTCAACAAAGTTACCTCAAATTATTACGAAATCTACATATTTGTTAATTCTGACCTTTGGTATGAACGAATAGACACAGCATTTTCTCAATAACCGCACAATGTAGAACTTCAAAGATTTATTTTCTAATTAGTTGGTGAACAATATCTTTTTAGCTTCCTTTATTACCGGTTCGTTGTATCTGAAATCTTCTATTTTGCTCGATTGTCATTGAGCGAATGTCGTGTTAATTTTCTAACGTTTACTTCATAATTTGGCGTGTTGATTATTTTTATTATTTTGATTAATTTAAACTACATTCCTCGAGATTCATATCCAATGATTAACGTTACTTACTCCACCAATGAGCGATATCACATTTGTAAAATTCACTTCCCACAGATTCCAATGTTCAATATGCTTGAGATACACGATTAACTACACATCAAGAGTAAAGATAACATCAGAGTAAATAATTGATCTCATAAATACTTTTGGTCGCTTCGATGGTCTTGACTTTTGTCACTCGTTATTAACGTTTCACGTCGCATATTGGATGTAAACACGCGTTCGTCAAGCAAAAAGTTGCCCTTATAATGTAAATTGCAGTTACGGAGGCATTTATGGAGCTCCCACCAGTCGCGTGGTTTAACTAACAATGTACATCCGTCGCCTTCGAGCGACACGAGTATACTGAAGAAGAGAACGAAACATATCCACGTTGATCATTGCAGCGCCTTCGGCTCTTGTCGGACGGTACGATATTATGCTACACTACGGTGTTAAACCAAGTTGGACGTTGGATGGGAAATGACGCCATTATTAACAGTATTTGCGATAGCGGTGGTAATAAGAAATGTTTATTAAGATTTCAAGTCAAGTTTCTCAAAGACCAACATAAAAAAATATGTTATAAAGTTATTATATTAAGTTTATTATAAATATAATAATATGGAATGGAATTCAAATTTCATACTGAAATACAAGGAAAGAAGGTAAATATAAATAAATCTGATGAAAAAGAAATAAATTGATATTCAAATGCTCGAGCACTCGATGTATCGAGTGATTGATGTGGACAACACTTTAGAAAAATGAGAAGCAAAATTTGATGTCCAAGTAGTGCAAAATCAACCACTGCGAAAATCAACAATGGATTGTATTATTATTTATTACGAAACTTTCTGATGCAACAACACGTAGACAATCTCTGTGACCACTTTCCTAATATATGTTTTCTTTTCTCTCATTATTTGACTATTATGGTGGAAGAGAATTATATATCTGGTTTAATTAATACAACTGTCTCGGGAAACTAGACATCTCAGCTTTTAAGCAAAGAGATTACTCAAAATGGATTATCCCAGTTGTGGGTTTCTTTTATTTCCGGTATCGACAATTATAAATCTCTTTTCTTTTCTCGATAAATCTTTAGAGAAGAGGATTCAAATTGAGATCCCACTCAAACGAAATACAGTTGCAAAATTAATTCTATGAGAAGCTATTTTTCATCTATTTTAGCTATTTTTTACACACATCGATATACATACTTTCCATTATTTTAAAATGAAACAATTTTTGAAAATATCAAATTCCAGGTATTCGATGCAAACTGACGTTTATTTTAGAGTAACTTCTTTGTTATATTATGTAATAAAGTAAATAAATATTGCACTAGTTATATATACGCGCGTGCGCACACACATCCACACGTATTCATCCTCGTCGTCGTCGTCGTCGTCGTCGTCTCTCTCTCTCTCTCTCTCTCTCTCTCTCTCTCTCTCTCTCTCTCTCTCTCTCTCTCTCTCTCTCTCTCTCTCTCTCTCTCTCTCTCCTCTCTCTCTCTCTCTCTCTCTCTCTCTCTCTCTCTCTCTCTCTCTCTCTCTCTCTCTCTCTCTCTTTCTCTCTCTCTCTCTGCTCTTCCTATCCCTTCTCTATATGTGATGACATCATGATAGTCAACGATAAAATTTCACAACGAAGAATCTTTTCCTGGAACGTTTGTGTATGCTGTACATACACATATACTGCTGAGAAATTAAATAATTCAATCGTGACATCACGCCTAGATGTCTGGGCTTAAGGATGCATGGTGGTTTATTGAGATAAATTGGAATGATTAAATAAATGCCTTTTAAAGTTAGTAATCCCAGCAAAATGTGCGCTCTATTATTATTGAAGTTATTTCAGTCACTTGTTTCTGTTGCATTCATATCATCGATCTATCGAGGTATAATTTAATTGCGAATACTGCTAGCGACAGTTACGACTAATTGCATTAAGTAGTGCGGTGTCAGATCTATTATCAGGCAACAGTAATTAAATGCATCGGGTTCGCGGCGGGCCCGAATGATGTCCAGTCGGAAATCCCATGACTAAATGTACGAATCATCTAATGTTACAGTAACTATGTTGCAGTAACGCAACATCTAATTTTTAGCGACATCCAGTTGTCATTATCGCGCGTCCATACTGCATTCCTTTAAAGTAAATTGTAAATCTCTGTCTATAAATTGCAGTTTATCATGTAATTAAGAAAGAAACAAGTTTTTTCTTTCTTGGTAGAATGACGTAGAGCTAAGCTCACATTGAGTTAAATAGATTTTCTTCAAACACTCCGAAGGGAAAAGAAAAGTGCAAATAAACGTAACTAAGAGAGAAATATATTGTATTAATGTTAATATTATATTAATCTAGCGAATAAAATAGACTTTATCCTCTCCGTAGATTTTTGACCCAGTTCATTATATGTACTTGACTAACGCGTGAGATATTTCATTACATGGTTTGACCAGAGCATCCCATGACGACTAATTAATAGCGATTCCAGAATATTTTGTAATACGACGTTAATAAAAGAATATATGTGTGTGATGCTTGAAAGTTCGAGTGACAAAAGTACGATAAAATGTCTCTGCCTCAAAATATAACGTTTATAAATGTGTCAGAAGTTACGATCGAAAAATCATTGCATTGTGGAACATTAATAATTCACTTTTATGAAATTTAATTTCGATTTAAATTAAATCAATCGTCGTATCTCATATCATTATTGATAAATTATTTTCCATTTGATTTAACATAAATAATAGTAGTATTTTAAATTGATGAAATTTTTTATAATATAATAAGATATGTGAAGCTACTGGATTGCCAATAGCTATATATTTTGCCAATTTTAAAAGAAAGATATAGAAAGAGCATTTCTGTGTGGGGAATCGTAAGGTTTGGGCGGTTCAGGTCACTTTTGCACAGGAAGATCTTTAGCCTTGAAAACGAGTTTTGAACATGAGATTTTAAACCTTCATCCTCTTTCACAAACTTGTGTAGTTACGAATATATAGTTACATATATTTTCTTTTATATTATAAATATATTATTTAAAATATATTTCGAAGATATCACATACAAGACGATACAATTCTTTTCTAATGTCCTGAAAATATTCAAATATCAAAATTGTCTTTGATGATGTCAATATAATGTTAAAAACTGTATGTTTGGGAATGTTACGTATTATTTAATATCGTTATAATAATATTCCATCAATGATTTGTGCTCACTGAAATACATGTATCATTGCTTCAACCTTGTAGTTAGCAAGCATTGGTAACAATTTGTAGTGCATTGCCCATCGCAAGGTGGCATTGCTATCGTTTTGGCCAGCTATGGGAGAGAAGTAAACAAAAGAACTGATACGCTCCATTCGGAGACGGTATGCCTGGAGTGAAGTGGTAATCCCGTTCTCGAACGTGTCGTGTGGTTTGTCCATGCACAAAATTAGAGACGTTATTCAGGTAAGTATAAACATTATTTATATTGTTTACTTGCTCCGATCATTATAAAATTCTATAAATTGTACGATATTTTAAACGTTTAAACCTTTGACATCTGTCCTTGAAATTTTCTGTTAAATATAATATTCTTGAAAAGTAACGATTTTCTTCCAAAAACTTTCTACTACACACACGTGACATATGAGAAAGAAATTTTGATAAAAGAGCTATTTTCACAATTCATCACATTTGTAACGTTCGTTTAAAATAAATATCTGTAGTAAGTTTAGTCATTAACATTAATTTCCAACTAAAAACAGATTGTTAATAATAACCATTTATTTATTACAAAACTGGTTTCTTTTTATTGGTACCAGTATTGTTGAGGAATGTGTGATTAAAAGAATTCTAAAGAATTCTAAAGAGTTTTAATTAAAAAATAGAAATTATTTTAATACACATATTATAAGATCAAAATAAATTTTCAATTCTTTTCCTCATTTATATATAAATCTAAATATTTTTATGTATTAAATATAAAAATAGTGTGATTGAGATAGAAAAAAAAGAGAAAGAGAGAGAAAGACTGCATTCTTACTTTTACCTAAAACTTATCAAGAAACTCTCAAAGTTTTATTTAGTATCTACTTATCTAGTTGTTAATCTTGTTCTATCTTCTACTCTTATTAACCTAACCTAACTTTTTCTAACCCAACCTAATCTAATCTAACCTAATATAATAAAATATCGAGTAAAAAAGAAAGATTTATATGAAGTCTATTAGAAGTTACCGTGGAGTGCGGTTCGGACTTAGTCTTCAATCTTTTCGTTCTTACAACATGAAATATCACATATTAAAATATTTTATATTAATGACTAAGAAAGACAATATAATAATAGATGTAAGTTTTATACAAAAAGAGAAATATGGCTTGGTAGATCATTACGTGCTTCTAATCGAGCAATTCGAACGATATTGTTATAATCATATTGATCTCTCTGGATTTGTTTTTCGCACTTAGATATAAAAAATATTAGAAAAACTCGTTTATATTTAAAATCTCAATTTATTACTAATACTTACTGATATTGACATCAAGAAAGACGTTCAAGCGCTCATTATCGCAAGCGAGAAAGGAACAAAGTAGGCCTTTGTGATGTTTGATCATAAATTAGTGACGTCACATTTTCGCACGTGAGGTTTCCTATTAAAGCGGGAAAAATTAATTCGCACGCAATGATTCAGACACGTTGTATGGAAAACGTATGTCAGCGTATGTTTATGTATAACTTATGTTATTAAATTCTTCATTTCTAATAAAAGTATACATGCATTTGAGCAGCACATATAATTACAACTATCCTTTAAGAGATTGCCGCTTTTTTATCGACAAGGACCACTTGCCCCTCTCTCTCTCTCTCTCTCTCTCTCTCTCTCTCTCTCTCTCTCTCTCTCTCTCTCTCTTTTCCCTCTTCACTCTAGTTTCTCCTTCTTTCTATTTCTCTTTCTTCTCGTACAGTCGGTGTTGGAAATGATTAACTTAGCCGATAACATTGTAAGATTTAATTTAATTAATTCCTTCTTTATGTTCTATAAGTAAAATTAAAATGAAAAAATCTTATTTATAGACTACTTTTGTACACAATATTAAATATCTCAATAATACGTTAAAAATTTTTTATAAATATGCTCAATTGTACAATGACATAATGACGAAGAATGAAGATTATAACAATGTAGATAAAATTTCTTGCATAAGTAGCAATTAATCAATAATAAAATAATTATGAATATTAACATCTAGCATTTTTATTTCTATTCATATATAATCTGTTTATCACACTATCATAAATAGAATGTAATAATCTGATTTTAAAATTGTTTGTGTGATCTGATAAGTTTATTTGTTTGCTAATCTTAAAGTTGATTGAAATATCGTTCAAATGTTATCGGTGGATTTGTATAAGATAACACAAAGTAGTTGCACTATGTCGCAAAAATACCATGTAGTTATAACGAAAAAATGATAGTTTATTAATTTAAAGCCGATCTTTTCCATATTTGCAAAGTTAGAAACTATTTATGTAGAAAATCTAAAAAATCTAAAAAAAATTGCATGTAAATAGCATGATTACAATCATTTATAATATTATTACAGGAAAAATTTTCACGCTAGATCAGGACATTGCTAATTAAAAATTATGCGGTTATTATGTTAAATTAAAAATTAACGTTATCTAATTTGCGTATAATTTTATAAAAATACACTACGATCAAACGTTCATGTAACGTTAGTTTGTGATAAGTAATCGATTATGAAATTTGTTTATTAATATTTGTGGAGATTTAATAAAAAAAAATTGGATGTTTAGAGGAGAAAACTGAAATGTCGTCGAGAACAGATGTCGAATTAGTTACACCCACAAAGAACACCTCAAACATACAATGCAACGTAGATATGGAGATTACTGTTTCAAAAACATTGCAGAAACATACCACTGTACGAGGAAAAGTTTCAGAGATTTGTAAATTTGGCACATTGATTGCCGTTCTCATCATTCTAATAAGGTGTGTGTACATGAATGGAAAACAATTTGAGTTACAGGTAAGAGCAAATTTGTTAAATGTGTAAATATAAACTGGAAAAGAGAGATTTATATATAATGCGTGTATATATATACAAGGTGTTCGTGATCTTTCGGAAACGAAAAAGTGCGAAGATTAATCAGATCAAACTGAGAAAAAAGGTCAAGTACCATTTTGCAAAAAAGTATGCAAATTTTCAAGTTATTAATTAAAACAGCCTCTAAATGTGGTTATTTTCAATCATTAATTCAATCATTAACTTAATAATTATCGCGATTTTTGCAAAATTGTACTTGACTTTTCTTCTCAGTTTGATCCGATTAATCTTCATCTTCATCTTATAAATGCAACAATAGTGCATACACGTTTCAATATATGTTCATGACAGAAACATAGAAATCCTAATAAATGTGGATCACGTTATAATAATAGCTATACTATGAACTTTGAGAATTAATCATTAGTTTTTTTTAACATGTCAAATGTACACATATCCATATATCATAAATGCTACACGTAATTTATCAATAGTTTATTTAACATGAAACGTACAAATAACATAAATTGGCTATTATGTGCACTTTAATAATCTTACTGCAGTCAAAATTACGTTCATTGTTTAAACTAATTAAACGTTACTATTTCGTAAAGAGAGATAATAATTCTTATTTCTTAGAAATTATAAATTTGGATAGTTTGCCAAATATTCAGATAGATGGTAAATAAATTTAACATTTTTTATATTTTTATATTTCAGATGAATGAATTGAACTACAACATTGTTCAATTATCGCGTCAATATGATATGCTCAATCGAAATCTAAATCACATATGCTTTGATAAAACAACATATTCTAATGATTTCATTAATTTAATTAAATCTACTCACGAACTCTCTAATCTACTTAAGTTTTATATAAATGATGAGCATATATATGACAACAGCGAGGTTGGTACATATGTTAATCAAATAATTTCATCTGTCTTAAACCAATCGGTACATCATCAGAACGAAGAAAGTATGACTGAATTGAATTCCAATGCTAGTTTAGATAATATTATGACATCATTGAATAAAAATATTTCAATCTTCAATCTTACCAAGATGCAATATTTTTTACGCGATCTGATACAAATTTTACAAACCTCCGAAATACCAAGTCTCACAATGACAAAAGATGGCAAGACCAATACTGATATGTTAAATTCTCAGAAGGAATCGCGGACTAAAAGATTACGAAGAGATAATGGTAAGAATAAAAAAGGGAATAATATGAAAAGACCCAACCGCAGTTTCAGACGATTGGGTATGTCATTTTTTTAATCATTTCATCTTATACTTATTAATTATTTTAACAATTTCATCTTATACTTCTTTTATACAGGGTTTTTATACAGAGTGTCCGGAATCTTTTGGAAACGAAAAATTGTGAAGATTAATCAAATCAAACTGAGAAAAAGTCATGTACCATTTTGCAAAAATCGCAATGTTTATTAAGTTATTAATGATTGAAATTGATCACATCTAGAAACTCTCTTAATTGATAACTTGAAAATTTGCGTACTTATTTGCAAAATGGTGTTCGACTTTTTTTCTTAGTTTGATCTGATTAATCTTCACAATTTTTCCAAAAGACCTCGGATATCCCGTATTATTCTATTAAATATAAGACAACAAATATATTGATATTCTTCAACTAATTCCTCATAATTTATTAGGTGCGCAAGTTAAGTTTCCGGGTTTTTCTGATCAATGAAAAATGGAAAATTTCAAGAGAAATACAAAAAATGGTTTATTCAAAGTATCGTCCCTCGCTAGCTACACATTTTTGCCATCTCTCTGGCAATACATGAATACCGCGACGATAAAACGACGCGTCTTTGGACCGGAACCATTCATCCAACCAATTTTGCACTTCTTCGAAATTGGCCAAGTGTTGCCCAGCCAAGCCATGCGCCATCGACCGGAACAAGTGATAATCGGAAGGGGTCAGGGTACCTATCATGGAACTCGTCGGAATCGATTCCGATCGGAATAATTCCGTTTCCCTTAGAAAAGACAATAGAAATCTAGGAAATAACGGAATAAATTCGATCGGAATCGATTCCGACGAGTTCCATAATAGGTACCCGGGTCTGGCGAATACGACGGGTGCGGTAGCAGATCCCATTTCAGCGTTTTGATGGTGTCCTGGACGATGGAAGTGCGATGGCACGGCGCGTTGTCGTGCTGCAATATCACTCGTTCGTGTCTCGTGTCCCATTCTGACCGTTTCTCGAGCAATGCATGGTTCAAATTGATCAGTTGTTGTCGGTAGCGATGCCCATTGACTGAGTTTCGCCCGGTTTCAGCAGCTCATACACGATTCCTTTCTGGTCCCACCAAACGCAGAGCATTGTCTTCTTTCCGAAGCGATTTGGCCGTGCCGTCGATGTCAATGCTTCGCCAGGTGAAAGCCACGATTTTTTGCGTTTGGGATTCTCGAAATATATCCACTTCTCATCGCCAATAACAATTCGATGCAGGAAACTCTTTCTTTCATGCCGCAAAAGCAAAATTTCGGAAGTGACTCTTCGATTTTCCATCTGTCTCTCAGTCAACTCACGCGGCACCCATTTTCCTTCCTTTTGAATTTTTCCCATGGCATGTAAACGTTTGGAAATACCTTGGCGAGTCGTGTTTAATGCCTCCGCAAGTTGATCTTGTGTTTGCGTATCATCTTCATCCAATAACGCTTGCAGATCGGCGTCCTCCGGCTTGTTTTTGGTCTTCCGAAGCGCTCCTTGTCCTCAGTGTCGAAATCGCCACTTCTGAAGCGTTTAAACCAATCTTCACAGGTAGTTTTCGATGGTGCATGTTCGCCGTAGGCCTCCTCAAGCAAACGACGTGCTTCAGCTGTACTTTTTTTCAAGTTAAAGCAGAAAAGCAGAGCTTCCCGCAAATACTGTTTATTTGGCACAAAACTCGACATCTTCGTTGTTAGAAAAAATATTTTTGCGTTGCGATATGTGTTGGTATTACGACTGGTTACTGTTAACAAATGTCCAAGCTATAAAAAAAAACACAACTTCAGACATGTATATCGACTACATGTGTTGTTAGCGTCATCCATGTGTGAGACCCGGAAACTTAGTTGCGCCTCTAGTAAAAAGAAACATTCCGCGAAAACCAGTTAAATATATTTTAAATGTAGTTCATATTTGTCCTTTATATGGACCAAGTTAAATTCAAACAAAAATAAAATATTAAAGTAAAAAGTAATTTAATTTAAGTATGTTTTTAATATGTATTCAAATTAAATTCAATTTAAATATGATCCTGCTATTAGATTAACTTGGTACAGATGCACATGTAGATCATATTAATATTTAATATGTATCTAACCAAGACTGAGTATAAATTAGCTTTAATATTTGGAACAAATAAGATTTTGATCAACTCCTAATTTGATTTTTATTTGAGTTTAATTGGTCCATATAAAGGACAAATATAATGCCGTATTTAAAACATCTCAAGTATACATATTTCGTCATAATATCGTTAAGATGCGTCTGCATATAATATTAAAATATTGGCTTTACTAAGAAGGAATTTTGCCGGTATAAACAAGACATCTAGTGCTATAAAAATTGCAGCAATATTACTACATATTTTGATATGAATGACAATTGTGCTTATTTTTTCCGAAAGAAAATGCAATTCAATCGCAATTATTATAGCATAAATAACTCAATATTATATGATGAAATTTATAACGCAATAAATGAATATATTTTAAAAAACGCATTTCAAACATGTTGTGTTGTTACAATTGCATCATAAATTATGCATTAAACGTTTGCAATGCTATTGTTATTTTGAATTTCTATCCGGGATATTTAACTATTTTTCGTTAATTAAAATACCATTTTTATACATGTATTGCTTAGTATTAATTAGCTAGTTTTATTCAATGTTTAATATTGATTTAATTGAACCAAATTTACATAAAAAAGAGTGTTAAAGCAAAGAAATAGAAGCTTTTTCCACTTTATAGATCCGTTGGTAGCTACGTTTGTTGGTGCAATACCAGAACAACGTATTTACGATACAGGTATCTAAATAATAAGTAAATAGTAACACAGACTGATCGTTTCAACACCTTCCGGACTTACTAAAATTTTATAGTTCACTTTTATTATAATATCAATAAAAATAAGTATAAAATTTATAAAATATTGATATACGAAAAACTGATTCCTAGTACAAATTGGGCCATGGAAGAAAAACAATAGGACCAGTAGCCATTTTGATTTTACTAAGTTTCATTTGGTGGAGGACAATATGTCGATCGAAGTTACCATAAGTGGTTTATACATAATCTCTGTACAGGTCGAGATCTTCGTCTACCCAGTACTTATCAGATCAAAGTTTGCAAAATTTTCCCTGTTATGATGGACAAAAATATCCATTACAGATTTTTTATTACGGAGAATCAAAAAAATGTTCGTATGACGTATTGTTAAATTCTGAAGGCATGTTTGAGGCAAAGCAGCTCGTTACATGCATCACTGCTACTTCTCATGCAACTAGTGAGATAACGTGCCATACGAGTGTAGTCACCTATCTACAAAAAGGCGACAGACTAAGTATACACCAAAGGGAAACAGATAGGTAAACCGTAAATACGTGAATTAAATAACATTTTTATTTTTAGTATTGTCTCAAAAAAGACGAAATATGTAAAATTTTTATACTTTTAGGTTGATTGATTTGAGAGAGGGATATAGTCATGTACAACTTGTGATGCTTGCGCAAAAGAAGAGGCGGTAAAAAATAGAGTTATAAGTTTGCTTGTGAATGTAAATATATTTTCTCAATCTGACAAATATATAACATTTATTCTCATAACGTTGATAAGCCAATGGTTGTGACTAGTACGAGTAGAATTAATGAGAAGTTATGCTTACAAGATAATTGGTGATCTCCCGGGAAAAAGTAATTATATATATTTTTATATATAAATATAAATAATATATATATATATATGTGTATGACATGTATTTAATATATGATATATAAAATATATGTCATGTATATTTATACACATATATATATAATTTATATGCAATTTTACATAATTATGTGTATGATCATTTTTTTCCGAACATTAAGTTTTATGATTGTTAAGGCACTGATGTCGCCATTGTGCTCAACGTGTAATGTACAATATTTCGATAGATAGATAAGAAAATAAAATAAAATGACACGATAACATAAATACCCAATGAGTAAAAAACAACGTTAACAAAACATCGATATTCAGTAAAATGCAATATGATCTAGTACATAATTTTTATTAACATTATATATACGAATAACTTTATTGTTCTCATATTTTAAAACATTTTTACAATATTTAGAAAAATCATATGTTATCTCGTAGTATTTGATAATATTTGATAAGTATTAAATAAAAGAGTTCGATAGATCTTCGTACGAGTAATATTTTAAAATATTAGATTAATGTTCCTCTTTTTTACGTTGTGCTCAATGTTCATTTTTTCAATATTAAATGACCAAAAATATAAAAATATAACAACACAAAATGTAAATTACTATTCACATTTAGAAATATAATTAATTCGTGCTCAGTTATATTGACAACAAATCAAGATTATCATTTACTAATTATTTTATCTTGATATGTCTCTTTTTTAAATAAATATTGTTGTTCAATCAATGAAATCAATGAAAAATACAAAAATTATATTTAATAAGGTCAAATATAATTGTCTTTATTAATTTTATACGCGTGTATGCAAAATTTTGTATATTTTTCATTGCCTAGTGATAAAAATATATTTATATTTTATATGTATCTTTTATATGCAATAAAAGCATTTTTTTATGATTGAAATGTTAATTTTAATTTAAGAATTAAATGGACTATACATGCAATATTAAAATATGGATTTTAGTAAGAAGAGCACACACACACACACACACACACACACACACACACACATATACATATGTATGTGGCTTAATTATCTTGAGATAAATATGCAGAATATTCCAAAAAATAATGGTTTAATATTTATTATTCATGAGAAAACGTAAACTTTACTATATACCAAAAATTCAATTTTACAATGTTTTATTATTTATAATGTACATTCTTTAAACTCTACATTAAAAAAAATTAGTGTGAAAAATTAATGACTAATTAGTTATGTGACAAAATATGTTGTTAATTAGTATTAATTATTTTAAATAACAGACAAATTAAATGTTCCTAAGAAAATTATGAAGGCGCATGGTGCTAATATCAATATATGTTTCTTTGGCAATCTTTTGCACAAAGGCAACTTTTATAAAATTATCATTCATCATATCCAGAGATAATAATAATAGTGTTAATACTACTTATATTAGAAATATATTTAATTGATAAAAAGTGCCGTTCCTTTTTAGTGTTTTTACATTTTTATAAATGTTATAATAATAGAAGAGGGATATATAATTAGAGAGAGATTTTTGTTATCATCGTGCCGAAAAAATAGAAATAAACAAAAGTAAGAAGTTGTAAGACTAATTTTAATAAAATATAAGATTTGCACACATTACTCTTATTTTTAATAATTATTTTTCGTATCATTTATAATTACACAGTTTCTCATAAAAATATATCATGTTATAAAATCCATTAAATTTAATTTTTTGTAAAAAACCATGAACCATGTTTGTGAGTTTTATCTATGTATAACCTCTTCTTTTTTTACAATGACGTAATTACTCGAAAAATTATATATAAACACTATTAAATTAATAGAGAGATTCCATTTGACAGTAAATATTTCTATTTTACTTATACTGTGATATATAAAATTTGTGGTAAAGAAGGTATATGTACAAAGGACGATACAAAAATTACATATTTACAATAAACAATGTAAAATACAAATTAACATACAATATTGGTTGGTTTTTATACATACACTAATAAAATATTATATTTATATATATATATATATATATATGTAAACTATATCCAAACAAATAAATTTCGGCATATTGTCTGCATAGAAATTAAATTCGAGAATTAAAAATAGCAGCATAAATACATAGAGATACGTCCTCACACAAGAAACATTGTAACAGCATATAAAAGGAGCAATCTGATGCCATGAAATTGATGCGGCAACATACCACGTATTGTGTCGGCAAGAGAATGCAATCAGCAATATAACAAGCTGATATTTTGCTGCAAAGTATGGGAAAATAAATACGTATCTCTTACAACAAGTATATTACAAACATGTTATGCCGTTCCAATGGTATCTACATGCTATTGCCAACATGTCTGTCCATCTGAGTACTAACCAGTTTATAATTGTTAATATTTTACGTTAGAATTTAAATATACCTGCGCGCACCCATATCTTATGCTATAAATATAGATTTGGTAATCATTAACATGAATAAAAATTATTGATTTTGTTACTACAAATTAAGTCAATTCTCTAAATCGTTTCTTTTCTTGTCAGGTCTATCGTTCTTTTATTTTTTAATCAAGAATCATAATGTTATATTAGCGTTTGGACTCTTAGGTTTATATAATTATAATTACTTTGACGTATTTATGCATGATATTTATAGGATTCCGATATTTGAAATATTATTGAAATATCGGTACTAATATTTTCCTCTCGATGGGACCTTTGTTAGTTAGGACTACGATTAAATCGATTGCGACGGTAACGTCGATTTAAATAGAAAATTTTAATATTCATATAACATTCATATGTCATTACAATGTATTTTGGTCAATATGAAGAATGCCGTAAAAACGCACAAATCATCAATATCTTATGGTAGATTTCTAAATATGGACTATGATGTTATATTATTTTATACACGTCCTCTTAATATATGTCCCGAATAAATAAGAAAAAAATATCTACGTCTTTTTGTCAGTTATACGCAAGCAATAAATCTTGCTGTTTGAATAACTTTTTCATCCGTCGTAATTGTTGAAAATTTGTCTAATTCGATAAACCTACATATTAACTCTAATATGCATCAACCTTTATATTATTAAAATAAGATTATAATATATAATTGCTAACTACGTCTCTTTTAACAGCTCATTCGATATGGTTATATTATTGCTGTTGGATTTTCTGGAAACCAACACTCTTAAGCCCCGAGAGATCACCATTCGGTCCATACGACAGAGCTCGACAATCAGCGGAAAAGTATTTGTTGCATTGATTATAGACTAACTAAGCGATTGACGAGTGTTACCGGTTAGTCAAAGAAGATAGTTTAATGACAGCCGCAACTCTTGACAACCATGTTTTTGTATTTTTTGAGAATCACGTTGCTCTCGTCTAGGAAATATAGCACGGAGATGGCCGACAGTTTGGTAGGCGCACAGCAAGGCTTGGGCACTTTTCCCGGGCTCACCAGGTGCACCAATGTCTGAACTATGGCGTGATTGGTTGCATTCATGTGAGCGTTCAACGGGAAATTACATTCTCCGCTGCAGTAGTACGCGTCGTACCCGTCCGGTGCGATGATCCAGTCCTGTGAGACGAATATTGATAGCAAATTATGAGAAAAGAAGAAGAAACAGGCGAGTCGAGCGAAGGTATGCGGATTCCAATAGCCTCACCTGCCACTGCAGATCGCGGAAGCTGACGTATAGTGTCTGGATCTTGCAAGTCCGTGAGTGATGCTGCGTACCGGATTCTGCGAACATATCGTTTTGTGGATTCAGATATCTTCTCAACTTATGAGTCTGGCTAATTGCCGTGGCAGATTAGTCAAGTCTTACGAAGTACATCCCAGTTAACCCCTTAGCTGTTAATGACGGAAATATCCGCAGAGAAAAAAGTAACCCAAACGGTTGATGAAAAATATCCGCGCATTCCAAAAAAAAAAAAGAACGTGATTACGCATAAAACGGATCAATTAGAATATACGTTTGTAGAGTCGCTGAATTCAAATCCGAGATCGAGATTACGAAATTCAAAATGGAGGACCTAAGATACGGCAGATCGAAAATTCAAAGGATCGTTCGATTTGCATAGAAATAAAAATTTCAAGGTTTTCGAAATCGCTGATTTCAAATTCAAAGTAAAAATTCATGTATTCAGAATGGCGGCTTCGAGAAATCTTCGCTAACAATTTTTATGAGAATCGAAGAAGTTTACTTGGTCCGTCATTTTGAATTGTGAAATTTTGATCTAAAATTCAGCAAATTTAGCAACCCGACAAACCTCCGGAAAGTATTTTGTTTATGATTCAATTAAGTTCATCGTCAAGATCACTTTGGACATACAAGCATTTTTATTGCCCAACGGTTAAGGGGTTAACAATCGTTAAGTGCCGCGCAACGTAATCCGTGTGCAATCGCTCACCAGTGTAAGGATTGTTCTGATAATCCCAATTGGAGGACTCGCTCTTCTTCTTCCTCTTGGCGTCACGTTTCTGCCGAACCTTGGATTCTCTTTTGCCGGAGCTCTTGAAATAGCCCACTAAAAAGGGCTGTTTGTCGGGGTCGCCCCGGAATCCGACGATTCCGATGTCTTCCGCCCTTATCTCGTGCACTGCACAAGAGAAATATGATGCATTAATGGAGAAAGTGAATGAACGAAAGAAACTAATCACATTTCTCGGATGATTATTCATACTTTTATCGAATAGGAAAAAGAATGTTATCGGCTACACGGCTGTTGCTTCACGATACGGAAATGTGCGCACATTCGAATAATCCTCGTAAGTAGAATTTATCGTGGATTTGCGCCTCTGCATGTTTATTAGAATGGCCTGCGTCCCGGGATTATTAATAGTCAACCTTCATGAATATTGAACGCTTAAGAATCAAGAGTCTCGACGTGTAAAGTAAGCTGGTCTATCTTAGACATTCACTTCCAACGCACACACGTTGCTATTTTTTTGAAGTTTTACTCGAATCAATTGGGGGGGGTGAGTCTACAAAATACTCAAATAATCCTCTCGCATACGCGCACGTGGGCATCTTTTTAAAAAGCGATTTCGCGATGTAGAATAAATTCACCGCGCGAAATTCATTCCGCTATTTTTATTATTTTTTTCCTCATGCATGTATGACGTGTCAAAGAAATGTTGAATTCCTCGAAAAACCTTGAGGATCGAATTATTGCGAATCGGCGAAATTGCGAATGGTGCGTGATTTCAACTTCAATGCCGAAGGCCTCTCCGTTACGGCGGACAATCGACAAGTGCAAATCGATCGAGCACTTGCACGTATTCACCATTATTGGTACACCGTGCACTCCGAATCCGAGAAAGCTAGTAAATCGGCCGGCAGGAATGCGCATTTGCCGTGATTGCAGCGGACACCTGCCGCTTGTAGTTGTTGCACTTCGCGCGCTCTTAAGGAATGCATCGACGCACGACGCGCACGACGGAATTCTCGGAGCAATCAAGAAGACACTATCACGCACATCGAGAGTCCTCTCGGTCGAATTATTTTCCCCGCTCATTCAGTATCGATTTACTTGGACACTAGTGAGAAGTATGTAACGTAAATTTGTATTCCGGCTGATTTGTAATTCGCAATTGATTTCGTGAAAATTGATTCTATCACAATTGTCTCCAAACAATTCCTCTCTACTCGCACATTCCGAGAGACCGAGGTATGTAGAATTAAGAAATTTGTTAACGCGTAGCTACGTGCATATATAATGTAAAATGAATGTACTCACAACGAAATTAGCTGACGTTAGGTGATGTATTCTTGCATTACTACGTAAAAGAGAGAGAGAGATAAAGGGAGAGAGGGGGGATCACGCGTAAAGATTCGTGAGAGGCATGTGACTCTCTGATCTTGCGTTTTATATTGAACGATCAAAGGTAAACCGGTTGCGCATGCTGAAGAGCGAGACGAGAGGAAAAAGGAAAGAAGCTAACACGAAATGAGCGACAGAGAGAGAAAGAGAGAGGCAAGTAACGAAATAATCTAGGCGCGGCGAATAACAAACCACACACACACACACACACACATATGCGCACACGTACATCACGTGTAAACACACAACTAAAATGCATACACTCGGCTGAGCAGGCATTTGTACGCCTTGAGTGGTGGTATATTTGTACTCACATTAATATTCGATGTTATTTGTGACGTTAGCGTATGTTCTATCGTAATTTTTATGCAAGCATCAAGATAATCCGATATCTTGAAAGTCAAAGTAAACCACACGAAAGAGCTATATTAAGTATCACGTATAATATAAAAATTGGTCCTTAACCTTCGATATTGAAAAGACTATTCATGTCGCTGTATTTATCATGTTTCTCGTGTGTGAAAAGAGGTGTACTTCCGGTTGGAGGCTAAAATCGGAACTCCTCCTACACGCTCTGCTCGTAATCTAATCTCGACAAACATCGTATGTGTTTATATCAAGCCGGAAGCCGCTCCTATATTTAACTTGAGATTTCCGAGAAGTTCAACTGAGAAATTTGAAATAAAAGCACATCTAATCTACAAGATTTTTTGTTCAATTCATAGCACAAGTAAATTTTTTTTTAATGTTTTCATGTAAAAAAATCTTTTTTTTTTATCAACATCATTCAATTTCATTAGCTGAAACATCCGTTTCTGCCGATGAAGAAAATTCATCAGTTTGATTATGAATCTCGGAGAAGTGCTTCCTAATTTTTTCTAACGCTTAGAAACTATCATCAAAGAAAATCACGTTAATGCTGAATCATGAGTAAAATTTCACCACATAGTATATATTATACTTTTTTATTTCAGAAATCAAAAACGTCAAGCGAATGCAATTAAATGTTTTATTATTATTGAGTATTAGACAAAATGTAGAGAAGTTGTAAAGCTTGCAGCGGTTAATTTAACATTTCATAAGATCAAAACAAAATAATATAATTCGTACGAGCTGAAAGCTCGTTTCATTCAGGGTAGCCTTTGAGGCTACTAAATAATAGCTTAAAGCTATAATTAGCTTATATAATAATAATCAGCTTACAGCTAATTTGGTAGACTTTAAGGTTAGAAATTTTTAACGAAAAGATAATGGATAGCAAAACAGTCGCTTACGTGAGCCTTTGGTGAGATGTACGGAAAGATACAACCCTCGATTGCCATCGGGATTATTCACCCAGTGTTCGAGAGCTTCGCTGACGTTTAATGATAACCAACCCTGCTTGCTTGTCGTGGAGTTTATGGAATCGACGTATTTCAATCTTCGTCTTCTAGGGATAAAACAGAACGATCATATTTATCTTGCTATAATTCTGAATCAAAATACCAAAAAGTTCGACGTCCACATAGTACTCGGATATTTGAGTATTCGAGTAACTACTGACACACTACTGACATACTATGCAATGAGAAGAATACTATCATTTAATATCAATCAATAGGCGCATAATCCACACGCGGAAAGATAATATTGTATCTTCAACAACACTGTTCGTGCCACGTGCAATGTGTCTCGGCATAAACGCTGCGTCGTGATTCCTCGGATTGTAATTTCTAATTAATCACGAAGCCGCGCGTGTCTCGCGTCAATAGGACTTCAGCAAGAAAACACGCCGATCATTGTTCATTGAGCAAACGATCTTCGCAGCATTTAGCTGACTAGCTTTTATCGTTTTTCCACGGACCGATTATCGTAATTGAATGGGCTGTGAGATTCGCGTGTCGTTTAGGTCGAGCTCCGATGACTTCCTCACTCAATAGAACGAAGAATAAAATCGATTTATTCATTTAATGAGTCAAGAGTGCGATAAAAACATTTAAACAATATTCCTTCTCAGATAAGGCGATACGCGAAGAAAGTTTGAGCTGTTGAATACTTTGGGTCAATTAGTATTTAATATCGTAAGAACCATCCGTTATTTAGTCGCATGAAAACTTTTGAAGAAATTATTGTTTGAATTATGTTTGAATTATATCGACTGTGTATAAAACACTTGTAATATTTGGCTAGAAAGAAACTATGTACGGAAAGAAAATATATTTAAAATATAACTACAAATTTATTTATATTAATTTAATACTAATTTAATATTAATTTAATAATAATAATAATATATAGCGCACACTTTTATTTCTCAATCCTACTTTATTAAAAAATGATCGACCTCATCATTTTAATTTGGGACGTTTTTTCTCGATTTTTTCTCGAGACGAATTTTTCTCAATTTTCACACACACACACACACACACACACGTACGCACACGCACACATACACAAACATACATACACGAGAACATTTATCAACGTTTATCATTGAGATTCCGTATTCATACTTATAATGATGTACCGTGAAGAGCTCTTATTACGAAAGCAACGAGTCGCCAGCTTGTCTCGCGACGAAGAAGAGACAGGAGGAGGAAAAGGAGGAGGTGGAGGATGCGTCACGCACAGTTTGACTTTGACGGAAGAAGCTGAAAGAACTGGCGAGGAGGATCAGAAGAAGAGAGAGATAGGTCGATCGTAACTGCGTAGGCAGAAGAGACGAGGAACACGAAGAGAGCCTGTTAGCCCGTCTTCACGGCTAATTTACCTCAATTTACGGAATAGCGTTTCCTGTCGAGGTCTGTATATCGGTCAGTCCCAGGTCGTAGTGCCCAAGTTTCGGGGGAGAGAAATATGCGGGGACGGTCACACAGGCTTGATACATAAATTAACAGGCCCAAGAGAGTTAAGCGATCGAAGTCGCGAAAGAGAGATGTTGAACGAACAGCTGAAGTAACTGGGTGTCTGTGCACACGATATAAACTTGGCGTGTGAGTATAATGACCGATTTCATCGAGCTCGTTCGAGAAACAGTTGAGATCGGTTAAATCGCTTTTTTCTTTAATGAGAGCTCCAACATTTTCTATCGAATCGCCGAAAGGAAACTTCAAAGCGACATTAAAAGGAGAGTGATATTCTCCTTTGATAAATTTGTTAGATAGACGCGCACGCTATTGTGATGACCTTGGATCAAATTGAATATTTATCCATAGGTTAACAAGATACGACATAAGAAATTCTCTATATATTACATATTGCGTTAAAAGTAACAAATATCACCGCATCCGGGAGGAATTCACGAATCCACTAGAGGGACCTTCGTGGATTATAGTTTCGAGAGATGCGACTCAAAAATACAGGAGAATGAGAATTCGCGAGAGGAGTGGTCTTCTTTCTTTCTTCAAATTAATATAAGGAATGCGAGCGAAAGCATTAGGCGTTTAAACGGCAGGTATTAACGGCGATGGAGCGTTTCGTGACTCATGACTTGTGTGACGGCGCGGCGTTTCTATTAGATAGAGCGTCTCTAGACAGACTGTCGCCGTTTGCCGGCAGCGTAGAGGAGGTTTGCCCTCTCGGATTAACTCACCACGCTTTTCTTTTTATGATTCAGTTTCCATTCGGGCGGGATGATGGTCGTATGTGGCCCTCTGGCTACTGGTCACACTCAAATCGCACTGTGCTCTTAATTGATCGCCAATTATCTGCTTTATGCGTGCATAATCCTTATTTTTTAACCGAAAAATTTGATCCCCGTAATTGCACCGAGTATCGAGGATGTTTAATGTATCGTGAAGTAAAAATTGAAAATCTTTTTAAAAAAATAATCTTTCCGATACGCATAAATTTATTACTATGTATATGTAGAGCTAAGTAGAAATCAAGACGATCCATTCTTTCGTGAGAAAAAGAACAGAATGGAGAAGTCGAGGATGAAAAAGGATGGCTCGATGGCTACTTGGAGTATACGCTCTACAGGTAGAACAAATACCTGAGACTTTTTCGGCGAAGGATTAAGGACCTCCTAATTAGGGACACGATGACGATGTCAAAAACCGCGGAGGATGCCCAAAGAAACACGAAATTGGTTTAACCTGAGCGTCCTTGCGGCAAAAGCGAGCGAGCAACGCGAGAGAACAGTTTTCTTTCCTGGGATTTATTTCAGTCCCAAATTCCCTTTTATCGTAATGTACGTGAGATTTCTAAAATATTCTTTTTTTTTGCAGATATGTTTTCTTCGTATGCATCGCTATTCCTTTGAATATAAATTATTTGCACGCAATATTATTTTGTTTCTGTATTGTCCACGCGGTTAAATTTGTAATTATTTATTACGAACGTATAGGCGATCTCATCAAATATATATGTTTGTACTGAACTTTGAGAATTTTGGAAAACGCCGTCTACCCACCCATCTGCCTCCCGATAGTTTAACTCATCTTGGCGGTAACAATATCCTTCAAAATATTCTTTAACTTTTTCTCTCCTAATAGCTCTTCAAAGTAGTTTCATCGTGATATCATATTAAGTCACCTGGGGCGATACATCTTGACTTGTTTCGCGCGTTTACGCTGTAAAAATGTATAAATGTATATGTATAATTCATCTTACCCATCCTCCGTTTTCAACACCCGATACGCCGTGATCGTGTAGGATTCATGTTGATCATGACTCTTCATGTCCGCGCCGCGGTATAACCGAAGTTCCGCGGCAATTATGTGCTCTCCAGGTGGGACCTCGGACACGTTGAACCAAAGTCTCTTCCCACCTTCATGCCTTACCCCGGGGACGTGACGATCTATTTTAAATTACAAGTCTGCGGTCAGATCGAGAACCATCAAAAACGATCGCTAACAACAGTGATCATACAACAAAACCGATATCTTACGTGCGCATCGCAATATACGTCTTTTGGAATGTTGACCTTCATTGAAGTATATATTATACTAAAACGTACATAATAATATTTCCGCGATGAGAGCATCAGAACAGAAATGGCTATCTAAAGATCAATTGCTTGTGATGTTGCACAATGTTTGAATAAAGTGTCTATATTTATACACATATCTTTTTCCCAAAAATGATCTTTGTGCCTTGGTATTTTACTGATAGATACCAATCAACCGACCGCCAAGAGCGGTCGAATGAATAATGATTATCAACTCTGATTCATTGAGACCTATCCCTTTCTTTTCGATCGTATTTGCTTCCCTTAACGAGACTTAACGAGTATTCTTGAAAGGGAATTTTTTATCTGGTGTGACTTAACGCCGACTGTCAACAACTCAGCGTTAAAGTATGCCATCAATGGTCGCCAAGAGCGACTAAAAGTTCGGTTGGACCGTTTCACAAAACCACCCGGATTTATGATGCAAAAGCCGATTAGTTTCTTTTCTCAACAAGGCGATAACATTTCCACTATTCGTCGTCACCGAAAACCGAAAACCGAAAGCTCTACGAGGAAGGATCCGATCGATAACGGGGGTCTTCGGACCCCTTCGAGTTCTCCCAAGGAGGCCTCTTGGAAATGAGTCGTGGACAATTCGCAGCGTGAAATCGACTTCTTTTTTACCATCAAAGCAGCCGCAGCCCTATGAGCGAAGGAAAAGGGGGTAGGGGAGAGGTATACTTTCTTCACGGTAGACTCAAGAGGCTCTAAGTAATGCCTAATGCCTCCGCCAAAGTGGGCGGCGAGATCCGAAGAGGGACGCGACTGTGAGAGCGACGTGGGAAGGGGAGGACATAAAAATTTGTTTTGTTTTTCGTTCCGACGGTCGCATTCCAACCGCACCAGATTGCCGGACCTCCTCGACTCTCGGGGTGGTCCCAAATAGCTTTTGGGACCATCCTGGAACGTTCCATGGCGAGCTGCGTTTTTGTTTTTTACACTGCCGTCGCGCTATGCCTTCCCATAGCCTCCCCTTCCACGTTTCTTTACGTGGATGCGTGTATGTACACATGCACGCCTGTGTTTGTCTACATCTACGTACGTATGTGTGAGAAGAGAGTAAGATATAAGAGTGCGTTACACCCATTTTATTAATGCTTCGGATAATAAGTAGAGTGCTAAGTGGGACATTGACGCGCGATTTGCATCGAAATGTCAGTATGTATTCTATACAAGACACATGGTCGCGAGTGACCACTTTGAACCATTTTGAATGACCAGGCAAAATTAAGAGATACCTATTTTTCTTTTACCTACTGCGACGCAAGAATAAGGGATGAAGCTACCCTGGCCAAGCTACATCCCTTCTGTGCTATCTCGGTAATCATTGAAGACGCACAGAAAAGCTTCCGAGATCGATCTTTTTCTGCCTTCCCTTTTTGTAAAATATTATGGTCCCTACGTGTTGATAAAAATGTTTTAAACAATCGACAAAGCAGCTTGCGTCGACCTTTAAATTTCAAATTTATTAAGATTATTACACGGACGCGTGTTCTGAATCCATACACACACACACACACACACGCATGGTATAAAAAAAATTATATATATATCATTTTTTTCATACATGTATATGTTTCTTTTCATATCACGGACAGACAAGCAGAGCATGGGAACGAAAAGTTTAAGGATTCGGACATCGACATTATGCCGAGGAGACACTAGGAAGATAAATCATTCCTCCTTCCCTCCCCCTCTTGCACCCTCTCTTTCTCCGGGGTCACTTATATTTAATTTTTCTGCGGATCTATCCATCTCTGCGATCTCGAGCATTCTAATCTTCATAATTCGTAACCATGCGTCTCCCTTCGGGCAGTCGGCCGTCTTGCTGTCCGCGCGAAGAAGGAAGAATGTACGAGGAGAAACGGAAAAAAGGAGCAAGAGAGAACCCGCGGGTCGAGCCCGGGCCCCCAAGTTGAGACATTTTAACCTGCCCGTGGCTTCGCGCGCGAGGAAAGAGAGATACTTATTGACTCGTCTTTCTGAAAGGGGTATCCCGTCGTAGAACACGATGGTAGAGGATGAAGAGACTTTGTATACAGGATATATGGTCCATGGCGTGTGTGCATGAGTGTGTAACCTGGCCATTGATGCAATCTGAATCAATCGTTTCTGTCCTTTTCCTCCTTTCTCTTCCCTTTCGCTTTTTCCCTATATCCCTGTGTTCTCCCGTCTGCCTCTCTCTCTCTCTCTCTCTCTCTCTCTCTCTCTCTCTCTCTCTCTCTCTCGCTCTTGCTCTCTGTTTCTCTCTAGCTTCATCATTTTGTCTCTATTTCTTACGCGCTTCCATTCTCTCGCGCATATAACGAACAACTTATGGTTATGGCTGTCGATTTATATGCATGCCGCATTTCGCGTCGAACAGCCTAGAACGTTTCTCACCGTTCCCGACGAGGACGACAGCGAAATAGAAAACCGGACATACGGACAGAGAGAGGAGGGGGGAGGGAGCAATAACGGGTTTCCGAGGAATCTGATGTTCCCTCTTCCTCCTTCTCTGCCTCTTACCACCTCGCCACCCTCGCGCGGAAATATGTTTCGTTCGATGTTTCAAACTTACATACATGTGCATGATTGTGTTACTGCAAATTAATTGACACTGACATCGCCACTGATCGCCAATTGATTGTCACTTCTATTACAACTCGTTTACGAGCGAGAGAAGCAAGAGGAAAAGGAAGCGCGAGATGTGTGTAGATAGAGAGGTTTAGATTCTCATTAACAGACTCTTCCTAATGACTCTGAGAAATACGTGGCGATGATACAGTCGTATCAATCTTACGCATCCGCGCATCGAGCGATTCTCGAGAAATCGCTGCATATGCCTCGCCTCGTTCCTCTTCATGACTTCACACCTCAGGAACGTGCCCTCCCCCCTCCCGAGAAGAAAAAGTATTTTATAATTTATCTTCATTGAACTTTGGAGAGAGCGTCGATAAAAACTTTCTCAGAACTATCTGAAAATAGGAATTTCAAGATTGCGGAAAAGGACACGTTTCGTCGGTGTCGAAGAAAGAATTTTTTGTATCTTAGGTATCTTAAGGTACCTTAGGTAGCTTAACTCTCGGGTTTTCCCTTCCCGATCCTAGCCTTACTCGTCGAATTTTACCCTTAGAGGGAACTTTCAGAGAATAATTTTCAATGTTTGCTGCTTTTAACAGCGCCTCTTTTCGAAATGCCAACCGTTTATATTCACGTGACAGCAAGTTGGCCGCTTGCCACTTTATTCTTAATAATACCAGAAGTTTATACTATGTATCATGCTACGAATTGCCTGGTGTTTCGTCGTCGTAATGCCCGTCGTTACCTGATTGAATGTTTTTCTGATTTTTGTTAAAAAATATTAAGCCTCTACACTGTTAGTTCTTGACCGCCATGACCTTATCAAAGCAAAATATCGGCAAGACATAAAATTTAGGAATGAATAATTGTCCTTTACTCGAGGTCTCCTTTATCCTTCAAGTTGTAAGAATATCGTTGAAAGAATATCTTGGAAGAATATCGTTTGCTATATTTAGATAACCAAGAACCGAGATAAACACTTGAACCGCTTCGATTGGAAATCAACTTACTGTGTAGCGCGAAGGTCATGATGACATCGCTCTGATCGATCGCTTTTAGATCCTGCCCGGTAAGGCCAAATTCCCCAGCCTTGCGCCGATGCGACGCAGGCTTCTCCTCCTCGTCCTCGCCGAGGGCATTCTTGTAAATGTCCAGGAGGAACTTGGGCGCTGACCTCTTGACCTGAGTAGACCTGCCGATGGTGTTTCGCGGGCGATCCGGAAGTCCCAATAAGTTTAAAATCTCGTGCTCGACCTCGCGTTTCTCATATTGGCTGACCACACGGTGGACCACCGTCTGGTCGAAGCCGTTATCTACGTATAACCCGCTCATCCTCTCGGCGCAGCTAGTGCTGACAAAGTGGCCGAAAATTATTGCGAGAATCGACAGAGTGAAAACGGACCAGGTTGACATCCTGATGGCGTTGAAAAGAGACTAACGTCTTATTGTCCTTAATATCCTTTCCTATCTTACTTCCTCTTTCGACGTTCACGCTACCTTTCTCCCAGTCCTCACTATTTCTTCTTTTCTTCTTTTCCACACATTAAAATGTTTCTTGTTCACTGAATGTCCTTCACATCTGATATCCCCATTATTTTCGTACGATATGTTTTCTTCTGCTCTTTGTCTCCTTCATACATAAAGAAAAAAAATCTCTATAACTCTTTGTTTCTTCTTTTATAATTTCTTTCGTTCTCTACAAAAAGAAACGTACCTTTCTCTCTCTCTCTCTCTCTCTCTCTCTCTCTCTCTCTCTCTCTCTCTCTCTCTCGTGACAATACAAAGATTCCAGAATTGCTCGGACGAATTATTTAGAGATCATGGAATTGAAGATGTTCGAACTCAACCGTGAATTGAAGAAATCTCACAATCTAAGTAATCCAAGATCTAGAGACTTGGTGATCCAGTCGCGAATCTCCAATTGAGATTCTCGAATAACGGTGATCTTGATCGATGCGGATCCTGGTGAACGGTGATCTGGATCAACGACGGCCGATACAGCGATTGCGCACGTTTCGGTTTCGTTGTCAGGAATGGGCATCGCGTGCC
Source organism: Harpegnathos saltator (assembly GCF_003227715.2). Classification (NCBI taxonomy): domain Eukaryota; kingdom Metazoa; phylum Arthropoda; class Insecta; order Hymenoptera; family Formicidae; genus Harpegnathos; species Harpegnathos saltator. Next base: position 1,180,490 of record NW_020230300.1, read on the forward strand.
CAACTACTCTTCGTCCTCTGATATCTTTAGCGGCTGGGTGACCTCGTCCTATGATTCGTCCCGCTATTTCGTTCGCTGATACCATGAAAATTTCGATAAAAACGATGACTTCGATGATCGTTTTTGTCGGCGTGTGCCGAGATTTGCCAAGATACTACGTCGCTACGATCGTATCGGAGCTCGATGACTTGAATCAAGGAGATCAGAAATTCACGGTGCATCGCGTCTTTCTTACTGATGCGCCGCGCGTTTTTCCTGGTTGCGATATCTTCTTACGATATCTTCACGTTCTTTTGGCGAGAAACTTGATTTTACGTCGCGGACGATCGATAGTCTCTAGGTCTCAGTAATTGCCTCTTAAGTTTGCCCAACGTCTTCGTAATTTTCGTTTCTTCAGTCGTTCCTTCTCACCTACGACGAAAACACAATATTGATGATATCTATTCATGCACATCACTTCGCCGATCTATCGGAAAAAAATGGGTCAGGCTCGAAACTGCAGCGATTTCTAGCTTGATCCTTCGCAAGTCGCAAAGTGATCAGCAACTTCACCTGTTTCAATGGATTGTATCATTGACACTTCTTCAGTATATTACTTCAGCACTGCGATACTTCAGCACTTCAACACTGTAATATTGCAATAACACGGGGTTGTTAGGAACTAACAATCGTCAGAACTGATTATCAGTGGTCCGTGATAAAGCAGAAAGGTCATGTTGTTTTATCAGTAACACAGCTTTAGAATTACTTGGCTGATCTTGTGAGACACGAGCGTTTGTCAATGATATCTTCGACTAAGGAAGCAACGCGAACACTCGTCGTCTGCGGGCCGTGAGTGACCATGGGTCACCGTGGGTAACTCCTGGCGACTCCCGCGATGCCAGTGCCAGTCTGTTTGTCTGGACCGTGCCAGTCGTCGTCCAGAGTCGTCTTTCTAGCAAGCTCACCGCCTCCCAGGTCCGTATCGAGGCCAATCCGATCCCATTCCTGAAGTTCAACTACCAACATCAGTCTTGTCCTGTTCTAAAAGAGATAGAGAAAGAGAGAGAGAGAGAGAGAGAGAGAGAGAGAGAGAGAGAGAGAGAAAGTTATGTTATATATTTATCTATTTATTTGCTTAGAAGATATGTGTAAATAAATATACCACCATTATCACTCGACACTAAGACACGATTTACCTTCAGATTTAAATCTCAAGTTGTTTAATAATATTTATAGAAGAGCAGGGAGTATGGAACGACAATTCCAGAAAAACATAAACATCTAGTTTCTATCCACACAAATATCCGAATACTGATCTACCTGACTTATTTAAGTTCACAGCTACGACCCGAATATTCAGATAATCCCTAAAATACCTAAAATACTTAAAGGCCCAGGCATTTGGGACCAGAACTTACGGATTATACTCGGATAATACCTATTCGCTACCTGTTATTTTCACAATAGCTTTCTTAAGCCATTTACACTAATCACGGTATCCAGATAATTTGCAGAGTAATTGAATATAGCCGAAAGATCCGGATATCCGAGAAATGTTCTTGGGGGATGATACCCCAATATTCACATACCCAGATATTAACACTACCAGATGATATTCCTAGTATTGTACACGCACAGTGATAAGCAAAAAGTATAGAGATCCATTCTGGATACTGACGTGCTAGGACTCTCTCCCTCTTATTCAAGAATTGAAGATAATACTTTTAAATCATCTCGAAACCCCCGCAAAATCAGAAATGATTTTTTGACTCTTCATTTACACGTTCCTGGATCATAGAGGTAGGACCGCCTCTGCCGAACGAGTAGGCGGTTAATATCGAAGACCAGGACTGGTCGCCGATAACTCGACTCTCTAACGAGGTGGTATCGTGAACCAGGACTAGAGGACGCGATGGCGGTCCAAGAAATTATAAAAGATTCATTTATGCAACTAACTAATATCTTCATCTCAAACTGAATTCCTATTTATATGAACAAAGTGCAAAGGAACTGTTATTTCGAAGACATTAAAGAATTCTGAGAAAGAGAACTCTGTACGAAACGATCGTACTTTTGTGCAGCTTTTGCGGGACAGATTCTTGAAAATATTGTTATTAGCAGATTTAACGTTTAACATGACAAATCGAGATAACAGACAATACTTAGATAAAAAACATATTGCTGACTAATTCGATATACATTGGCATATTTGGGCAGATGCGATTTTTGTATTTCCCGATAGATCATATACATACGTATAGCGATCATATGGTTAGCATATTCCATAAAATGTAAAAGGAATAGTACAGCTGATTAGTGGTCGGCGGTGAAAGTGAATTCAAGCCGTAAATATCAAATGAAATCGATGAGCGGTGTGAATAAAAATAAGTATCAACTTGGAACACGTATACGCGCGCATATAAGGAATGTAGAAATTTAGTTTTTACTTGCCTGCATCTATTTATTAGATCGAATGAAATACATTTTTCTGGGAAAAGTCAATTGATCTCGTTAATTAAGTCGCAAGGAAAATAATTGCATAATTTGTTTTGTAATATAGCATAATATGCATAGAAATGTTTAATCCATATATTTTATATTTTCCTACTTCTATAAAAAAAAAATGAACAATACTAATAAATATCTCATTTAGCCTCAAAAAAGGTAATTTAATTTTCTATATTTACTCTTAGTATCATGTATAAAATAAGGAAATATACAAATTAACTGAGTAAAACAAGACATCAATCAATTAAAAAAAACATCACACACACACACACACACATATATATATATATTTATTTATTTATTTACTTACTTATTGAAGTTCATCCAAATTAAAATTAAAGAATTTAATTTAATTCCTTTCGTGGATTTCTAGACCATTTAATTTTAACAAATATAACTTATTTAACAAATATAACTTAGGTTTTACATTCATATTTAAGGCGATCTAAAAAATAAAATTGGATCATGAATAACAACTTCTGTTAACGAAGTAACGTATTTTATATGGTTACTATATCACACAAGCAGAACTTTAGTTTAATAACACTTGCAAAAAACAATACATGTTCTCAAAGTAAACGTAAACTGTGGAGAATAAATTGATTACGAAGTTGAAAAGAAAGATGTATTATATGAAGAACATAAGAGTTCAACAAAAATGACTTACAAAAAATTAGCATTGAAGCAAATTACATCGACAGTTACTTCATTTATTATTCGAGATACATCAGATTAGATAAAATATCATTAGATAAAATAATTAGCTGTGTTGACTTTAATCATTTCGAAAAGTAACTTTCTTATTTGATTAAAGTTTTATCACGACTTGTTTTACGAGTACATAGAAGGCATAAATAAAATATACGGAGGCAGATGGGAATGCGAGCAGATAGAGATGCCTCGAGGCGAATTCTTCACGCACATCAATTGCACCAGAAGGTGCGTTCACCAAGGAAATTCCCTTACACCACACTCTTTCTGTTCCACTACTTCAGCCTTTCGCTAAAGACATAGAAAAGAAATTTGTATAAATAAAGAGATTTTTCACTTTCTGTATAAATTACTGAACAATATCGCGGAATTCATTCAAAAAGCTTCGATCCCTCTCTCGAAACCTTTCGATTCCTTATTTATACTATTAACTAATTATCTCTATGCCTATTTTTTATTGCCATCACAATCATTATTTTTTTCGCCAATGAGTTCTTCGCTAAATTAGCGAATTCTTCGCTAAATTCATTCAACTTTCATAAAATCCTCGATCCGAAAATTATACAAATTAGATTTTCACTTGTGAGTCTTTTTAAGTGTTTAATTTGAGTGTACTTTAACGTGATGTAATCGTTATATATAAATATGGAAAATAGTCCATGTTCTAATTAAATAATTAAATTGTCCTGTGTTTGATTCACCAAGTGAACTGAAAGAAATATATACATGTATATACATATATATATATATATATATATATATATATGTATATATATATATATAGAGAGAGAGAGAGAGAGAGAAGGGGGAAGAGAGAAATCAATTAAAATGTTTCAAATTCAATTTCGAATTTGTCAGATAAATTCCTGTCGATCTGTCTTAATTCAGGTATGCTCTTAGCTGGACGGCTGGGTACGTTAAGTTAGTTGGCCATGTTGGTGTCAAGTTGGTGCCAAGAAGTCTACCGGCGATAACCAGCTGCACCGGTAGACTGCCTGCTGCCTGCGCGCGACGGGCCCTGTGGGGCTTCTGGGACCGGTTATACTTGACCCAGCGCGCGGTTCGTTGTGCGCCGTCCGAGACCGGATTGCGCGTTGCTACCGAAACACGTACACCGCACGGCCTGAAGGCGCGTACGGAACGCACAGGTACAGATCAGGAACGGTTGTAGGAGTGGTGTAGGAGGAGAAAGGAGGAGTGGATTGGCAGGAATTCAGTCGGGGATATAAAACTTCGTGGAACGAGAGATGCCATTATGCAGATGAGCTACCAAGGATACTCTGTTTATTACTCAACCATTTGCGAGCTCTAAGCAGTTACGGAACCAAAGATCTACGGAAGCGAGATTCCTATTCTCTTAAAGCCCTATCAGGTGTTTATCCATGAGATCAATAATTCATGAAGACAATGTCACACAGATTAAGAGATCAGTCAGATTACCGATCCATTGATCGGTATCGTAGGAGATGAAACGGAAACATAGTATGATCGCATCGTTACGATCATCATCGTCTTCGTTAGCATCATCATCTTCATCATCATCATTATAATCAGCATCATTATTATTATCATCATCATCTTCAGCATCATCATCATTATGATCATCATGATCATCGTGTGAAATATAATAGTTTTTATATTAAAATAACATTATGGTCTGATAGCTAATTTTATAAGAGAATCGTATTGTTCTACATAAATATTTGACAATAAGATCTAATCTAATATTTCCAAGCATTCTCTCTGTAATTAGAGATCAAATGCTTGAACGAAAAAGAACAGAATAAATAGCAAGAACAGGTAAGCACATTTTCTCAACTGAGATATAAGATACAAGATAGTAAAGACGTTTTGTCTTATAAACTCTAGGAATATTTATTCTTATGCAAATTTCAAAGTGATATAACATAATATATGATAACTAAAGACTTAGCATGTATAATATTCCTACTTAGAGAATATATCTGTATATTTAGTATGGTTTTCAGTAATATGTTAATTTGATACTTACTAAGTAATTGCATGTGTTAAAAATGTAGTTTTCTAGGGACTACATAGCTTGTAGTACAAATCTTTAAAGATCTTAAGAATCTGATTTTAGTAATCTGATCACAGTTTCACATACCATTAATTATGATTGATAACATACATGTAGACAGAAAGTCTTCTTTCAGTAAGATTCAATAAAAAAGTATGTACAGAAGTGTCGCATAGATGATAAATTATTTCACATATTTTTCCATAAATTTACGATGAAATTCACTTCGCAATGAATCGTTGATAAATACATCATGTTTCTTCTTTGGCTCGGAACGTGCACAATTTTTGAAGACTACATCATCATCCCATCGTCTTCGTACTTTCATATCTACTCTTCCACTTTGAGAGGAATAATTTAGCAAAGGATTACCTGAGAGAATATTTTCCATGCGTATTCTTTCTTCCTCTTGACGTTTTTCCATCTCCTGCAATATATAAAACAATATTCAAAAAATATTTTCTTACTTTTTAAACACCACATGTTATTGACAATATAGCACTTACCTTCTTAGCTTGTTCTGCTGCTCGTTCCTTTTTAATTCTTTGCAGTTCAGCTAAAAGTGCTACAGTATCATCTTCGTCACTATCAGAATCTGACTCATCATCATCAAGTGGATCATCTGCATCTAAGCTAGCTGCAGGAACTTGATCTAATTTCTGCCTTTTTGCACTGGATGCAGTTTGCTCTCTGGAAGGTTCAATGGCACGGCGACTTGATCCTTTTTCTTTTTCCCCTCGTTCTCTTTCTTCCAATTCCTTTCTGAAGTCACGGTTGCGTAATTCTTCTATTGTTCCTTGACCATGTTCCCTGTAAATAAAAATGATATCAAATATCAATTACACATTATTTAATTATTACAAATGTATATCATGAATGACGCTTGATTTATAAATTTTGTATGCAAGATTTTTATGCAAGATGTGACTGAAATAAGTGAACAAATATCTATCTATCTTAATATATCTATAACTCATTTCAGTTAATTTTCATGCAGAAATATCTCATTTGGAAAAATAAGGATGAGTGAAAACTTTGACTTTACATCATCATAACCGTGAAATAAAGTAAACCTACATCAAACGCAATGTAATTTTTTTGAAACTTGAAATTTTGTGAATTTATACATAACTGTTATGAGTCATACAACATCCAAATTGTTAGTCACAATAAGCAAATTTACGACTGTGCAATTACCTGTACTTAAGCTTTGTGTGCGATGGTAAGTCTCTACTGCTGTATTGCTTCGAAATTGCACTCAGGTCTTTCTCACCTCGTCCTTGTCCTCCTCTAGCAGGCTCAAAAGTTGGTCTTGCTACCGTTGTCATATTTTCACACACTATTCAATCAAATTGCAATTTTTACACAACTTCTGTCTTCCTGATTAAGTCTTGTACGACTTTAAACGCCACTTGTTCCTGCTGATACACAAATCTTCGGAGCGTGTGGCACAACAGGGTACTCTAATACACACCACGCATTACACACACCATCTATATATATATATATACACACACATCACGTATAGTCAGTAATATTACAGCGCCTGAAAGTACAAGAAACTGCACTTTTGAACAGTTCAGGATACTTCGTAAGAAAAAATGCAGGTGTTCCATTGGTTACATCATCATCTTAAGATAATACGCAACCTATAAAGCTGCACGTATAGCTCAAAGCAGTAACAATCAGTCGATACATTGCTCATAATATATCGCTTCGTGCATGTGAGAAAAAGAGCACGAAATGCTTCATGTATAGCCAATCGTGCAAAAAAAATATCATATAATCTGAGCTTTAAGCAAATTTATTCTAGCATATAATATATTAAAGATACTATTAAATAATGAACACACAATCATCTAATTGGCTGCGCATTATCTTAAGATGAAAGCTCCCATCTTAAGATACTATGTTGCCAATAAAACAGTCGTGTTCTTCTTGCTGGAAAGCATATTGCGTTACTTGACGAAATGTAACTATATCGCTTGATAAACGCATCTGGGGGGCATTTGAAGCTCCGACAGACCCGCACCCTTATTGTTAACATTCTCCATCGATTGTCACAGTGGTCGCGGATCATAGCGCGTGATGTCTTTGATTGTTTTCCAACTTAATCCTAGCTCTAGCTGGGAACGGTGATCTATGCGGCGGCCTAACGAGGCCATTGATGCGGCGGCATCAGGCAGCCGATTTAGCTCGACTGACATCGATTAGTATTGGCGAGAATGAGCGAGAGGAAGTTTACCCGCGGCCTGGGCAAGCCCGGCATGGCGGCTCAGTTACGGGAAACTGTATCGCAGGTCGTTCGAGAAAGCACCGTGCAGGTGAGACTATTTATTGCTGACCTACGTCGGTAACTGATTGCATTTTACCGCATATATGTTGAAAAATCTTAATTATGTGATAGCATTCTGCGGAAATTTAAAGAACGCAGAAAGTTGCTTATCATTAGTGAAATTTTAAGTATTTACAAGAGATAAGAAGTTTCATAGAGTATGAAAGAGCAAGAGCAGAAACAGTTGAATTAATGCTTGCGGATGACGGAGTATCACAATATAATTATCTAATTCTATATCTAGAGATTGAAAATATTTGATGCAAAATAAATTCAAGATATAATTAAACAACAAAGATCTAGAATTGTTTTTTGTTTACTATGTGTTAGCTTACCGAAAGATGCAATGACTTTTTGTATTAAATATATTTTATATATTTTTATAAGAAATACCACAGTAACATATTCTTTACATATCTTTTTTATATCCTTTCTATATCCTTTTCATATCCTTTTTGTATCCTTCCCATATCCTTTCTACACTTGAATAAAAATTTAAGAATTAAAGAAAAATATAGGTATTTTCTGATATCCTTTCTACACTTAAATAAAAATTTAAGAATTAAAGAAAAATATAGGTATTTTCTGATATATTAGAACAATTTTTATTGATTAAATAACATACAAAGGATTAAAAATCTTAAAGTTTAAAAAGGAATAAACATTTCATTATATTTTAAATGTTGCGCTTGAAAGTTATATGAATTCTTTATTTCTGAAAATTTATATATATCTTTTCACAGAATAAACCACATCTGGTTGAGCCTATTGACTTTGAGAGCTTTGTTCTAAAGAATAAAACATTGTTGCAAAATGATCCTCAACGAGAACTGCTACTATATCCCCAGGACGATATTTCTGTGAGTTATAATTCTAATAATACTTTTTTTATACATTTGTCAGCATATTATTCACATCCGTTTTATTCGTAGATAAGCTAATCAATCTCTGACAGGATATGAGATAAAGTTATGGCATATATCATAATATCCTTATATATTATACTATTTTATTAGCATATGTAACATAATCTCTTTATAGATAAATTTAAAACATTAATTTTTCAAAACAATGGTTATTACACTGTTATTAATAAATAAAGTTTTCTCTGCAGCAAGTGGTTTTGCCGAGAAGATACCGTAGCGTTGTACCAACAGCTCAACACATTACAGAATGTGATGAAGGAGCAGAAAATCTTCTGACAAAAGAATGTTTACGTAGTTATACATCTAATTGGAATCTTGTTCATTATAAATACTCAACATATAGCGGAACTTATCTCGAATTGCCAAGGTACACAATTTTGATCATTGTACAAAGATTCATGCAAAACAATGAAAATTATGTTTTAGATACTTTTGAGAGATATTTTAATTTCACAAACTTACAGAATAGCTAAAGCAGATGATTTGAAAGATGAAGTATATGAAATCGACACTGAAGTAGATCAAGTTGATGAGGTAATTATTTCTTTTTTCTTTCTTGAAAGCTTGCATATTAATATCGATATTTTGTATCTCTAAAATTATAAATTATTTAGATTTTATATTTTAGTTACCTTAGAAATTGTAATTTTATCACATATTTAAAGCTGAATGTAATTGTTTGTGTTTCCATAGGATTTGACAAAAAATGATGGTATAACGAAGGAAGGCTATTTGTTGAAAGGTCCTGAGATTGGTAGTACAGATAGAATGTTCGCTCATATAGGCTCAAAATCATTTAAGAGACGCTTCTGTCACCTCAGGCAAGAAGTTGATGGAACTTACATACTTGAATTTTTCAAAGATGAAAGGAAAGGAGAGGCCAAATTGACAATAGTGATGGATTTTTGCACAGAAGTTGTCAGAAACTCAAAACGTGGTAAATACAGCTTTGAGCTTCGAATGAGTGGCACTCACAAATCTTATACATTGGCCTCTGAAAATGAGGCTGATATGCAAGATTGGATATTGAAGCTTAATTCTGTGTTACAACATTACAAACAGCAAGAAGAAAAACGTGCTGCTTCGTTAGAAAGAGCTTGTAATACACCTCCGCCATCCCCGCAGCCGATGCAGGTAGTACAGTCATTATTTTACTTTTAAGAATACTTTAAACTTTTATATTAATTCGTTATTTATTATACAGAAGTACTAATTCGTCGAGAAACCGCGATCTTATGACAATTTAATCGAAAGTACAATCTTTCAATTCAGGTTTATGGCACATTGAAAGGACTGGAACAAAGTATGAATCCACAACTGATAAAGTACTCCAGAGAGACTGACACCAGCATTGCTTTGGCGAGGAGAGAGAACAGAAAAAGACTGTTCAGTGTGTATCCTCATATGGCCCACATCAAGGCCCAAACAAGTCCATCCGCCGATCATAACGTGGATCCTTATAAGGAACAGTTTGGTCATAGGATCTTTGTCAAGTGCGAAAGCCTTAAATTCAGATTGCAAGCACCGATCGATGAGAAGGAATCTCTCTGTCAAGTGGAACCCTATCACACGACATTGAGCTTCTTCGATGCGCGACATGGCAGAAAGCTCACGGAGAATTTTCATTTTGATGTTAATCATGAAATTGTTCGTGACATGATGAGAGAACTGAGTCCCGCGGGGATCATGACGGAGACTGAGGATATTACTCCTTCCGGAGAATTGAAAAGCATTCCTTCGGAATGGATCAAATATCCGAAACAGGTGACTAACGTGACAATCTTGGTTGAAAGAGAGAGAGAGAGAGAGAGAGAGACAAGAGTGGTAGATCAGAAGTAACAATCAGAATTTTCTCATATATACATGTGCATTTCTATAAGTATAAATGTTCAAATATTAGATAAAGATTTGTAAAAACTTGAATATTTAAAAATATGTTGCTGTTGCAGGCTATATTTAACATTAGCAATCCTCACCCGGACATATTTCTCGTCGTAAGAATAGATAAAGTACTTCAGGGGAATATATATCAGACATCAGAACCATATTTAAGAGCTACCAAGGATCCGAGATTGGGCTTGAAGGTACATAAACAAGTTCGAGCTTGTTGCCAAAGGTAGGATTGTAAGTTCGTGTGCCTTTGTATTATAATATCGAGTGCGGATAAAAAGCTTGCGAAACGACGATTATAGAAGAGAGGACCTTACTGAATTTTTTCTTCTTAGGCTAGGAAATTATAGAATGCCATTCGCGTGGGCTGCAAGACCATTATTTAGGTTGTACAGCAACGAGCTGGACACATCCTCGGATTTTCCAGCAATATACAGACAGGATGGCAACAAGATAAAGGATGAAGAATTGTTGAAACTCCTTTCGGAATACAGAAAGTGTGTAATATTTTTATTATACAAAACTTAATTCTATCTATATTAATGTATAAACATTATATCAGTAAGGAAACCTTTGCTTACAGGCCTGAGAAACTTAGCAAATTGACTGTGATACCTGGTTGGCTGAAAATTAAAATCGAGCCTATTACGGACATCCCTGAAAGTGCGTATTTAAATAAGAGGCTGTTACAAAGTTTCGTTTTCGTGATCTCCTTGTGCGATAACTTTCACAAATAATATTCTAAAGTATACTTTAGGGCAAAAGGTTTATAGAAAAAAGTCTTGAGACTTAAAACTATGAAATCCAACGATACTACAAAGAAGGTCAAACAATCTTTGTGACTCTGTCTTTCTCTCTAAATAACTCTTAATTCTTCTCGTAATGATGCAACTTTCGATGATTCTCTTACTAATCTGTCCAAACAAGAGAAAAAGAAAGTGTAGTCAATAGTTCTGAACGATTCCACGTATACGATACATAAAATATGATTTCTAGATACGTTGTCAACATGCCTAGCGCCGTTAAAGCCATTTCCGATTCCTCCAACGACGGAACCGACGATCGAGGTCGCAGAGTTCGAGAGCACTTCCGAGAGGGAAGTGCACCCATATACGACATATATCAATCATCTTTATGTGTACCCGCAGACGCTTTGCTTTGACGCTCAGAAAATGTTCACTCGAGCTAGGAATATAGCGTGCATCGTGGAGCTCCGCGACGACGACAATGAAAATGTTGTGCCTTTGCGAGTATGTAATAGACGCATCCTTAGTCGCTCAACAATTGTATCTACGTAGGATCATCTTTCTATCTTACAATTTCTAACAGGCGATTTATGGGAGACCAGGTTCACCGCTGTTATGTCTGCGAGCGTCGTGCGCAGTCTTGCATCATAACGCAGTGCCTTCTTGGTACGAAGAGATTAAGATGAAGCTACCCACGAAACTGCACGCGAAGCATCACATACTATTCTCCTTTTATCATATCAGCTGCGACATGAACAAGAAGAAGGAGAACGGCGTTGAAAATTGCGTCGGTTACTCTTGGGCGCCTCTGCTGCATAAAGGAAGGTAGGTAAGGTGATAAGTTACAATTTTGTTAGCGCATCTCACTACATTTGATCGTAGTACTAGCGACATAAGAGTGAGCAATCTCGCAAATAATGTTTCGAGATTCCGTATTTGCGCAGACTGAACGTGGATATAGAATCAAATATCCAAGTGTTGCCTGTAGCGACGCATTTGCCAGCGGGATACCTTTCCATACAACCCCTTGGACTGGGGAAAGGGGTAAGAGTAAGATCGATTAACAATATTATTTATCGATGTCTGCTATTGCATTCGTTTTACGTAATTGCGGACCAAACTGCTTTGGTGCGAGCTTTTTGATACGAGCAGACAGAAAGCAAAGTCAACTTCTACGTGTATTTTCGCAGAACGCGGGACCAGACATCACCTGGATCGATTTGCAACGACCAATCTTCACGGTATCTTTCCAATTAATCTCGACGGTATTTACAAGGGACCTTCACCTGCACAATCTCTTCGTCCACGCCGAACGCATCCTGGACACCAAACCCTCAGCGACGCCTTCGGACTCGGAGACGTGCAAAATCCTCAAGGCGGCACACGCGGTTCAACTAGTCACCGTCATCACATTTCTACCTACTATACTGAATCAGTTATTCGTGCTATTGACGTACAATACTAGTCAAGAGATCGGACTGTACGTGATCAGGGTCCTGATACACTTTATAAACATGGTGCACGAGGCTGGTCGCAAAGAGATTCTGCAAGCGTACATCAAGGTAAAATCCAGAGTATCTTTGGAATGTTAGATCTCGATTTTTTTATACATCCTTGGAATCTGGAAATTTCGTTCCATTTTCTAATCGGTCTGTAACTACTTTACTCGTAGTTTGTATTCGTGCTGCCTCCGCTGCGAAACGGAAACTCCACGGTACACGAACAACTAGCGAAGTACTTGCCGACTTTGCTGCACCCGAGCAACACCGATTTTCTGGTTGTGAACAAGTTCATGCATCACTCAAACTTTTTCTTCGAAATCATGATCAAAAGTATGGTGCAGTATCTGCTGAGTACCGGCAGGATCAAAGTAAGCTCCTGGTGTTTGTGATCTTATAATTTATGAACCGGCGTCATTAGCGCCGATAGACCAGATAAAAGGCAATTGTTGATTGTTATTTAGATGCACAGAAACGAACGATTTTCGAAAGATTATCACGAGAAGATTAGGACGTTGTTGGAAGTGATTATGCCATATCTAATGACCAAGTACAAAGAAATGCCAGTGGAGACACACGAATTGAACAAAAGTCTCGCACAATTTTTGAAGGTATACAATTTCGTACGATTGTTGCGTCCATATGTAACGTGTGTATCTCTTCGTGTCATATTAATTTTCATTACTTCGCCATGTGCGTAGCGATGTCTCACATTTATGGACCGAGGCTTTGTGTTCCGCCTCATCAATTCCTACCTGAACAACTTCTCACCCGGCGATCAACGCACGCTGCACGACTTCAAGTTTACTTTCCTGCAGATTATCTGCTCTCACGAGCACTACGTGTCTTTCAATCTGCCAATGATGCAGTCGCGCCTTGCCTCTAGAGGTAAGTTCTTACACATATCGTTGATATATGCGAGGAAGATTGCGGTAAAAATCTACCAACTTAATGAACTAACTCGATTGTTTCGCGTCTTGTTTGGAAGATACTGACAATGACGCTGAGAGAGAACCAGAATGCGAGGGTATGTTTATAACTACAGTCATACATGGATGCCTGTTACATATTTCCTTGTTTATAGTTAGAATTAGCGTGAGTTGGATGTTTTTAATTGATGAAATGTTTTTTTTTAGGGCACTATTAATTTGATAATCATTGTTCCCTTGACAAATTTAGGTTTGCAGATGCAACATTCATATTTTTACAGGATTACGCACCACAAATCCACATATGTATTTAATTATTTGTGTTTGCAAAACATTTATTATTCTACACATTATTATAATCGCATTTGCATTGGACAATGAATATCATGACGATGGATAAAACTGAGGTGCTTTATTTCTGATGACAGATTTGATGAACGAGTATTGCCTCACGGAGGAATTCTGCAAGCACCACTTCCTGGTTGGTCTTCTGATGCAAGAAGTCAGGACCTCTCTCAATGAAATCGTGCAGATTCGCAAAGTGGCTACAGGTACTTTGCGAGATTTGCTGGCGAAGCACGAATTGGACGACAGATATCAGAACAAGGTGTGAATTTCAATAGTTCGCTAATGAGTACATTTAACGTTATTTATTATTATTTTCAAAGAACCGCTTTCGAAGAAGGATACACTTTCTTACTACAGGGTCAACTGAGCAGAATAGCATCGATTTACATACCGTGGCTGGGCGTTGTATTGGAAAATTTACATCGACTGCAATCAACACAGGATGAGATTAAAACGGATGCCAAACAGAACGGTACAAACAGAGTGTCAACCAGCAGTTCGTTTTTGACAGCAAAAGACACTATCTCACTTAATGCCACAAGCTCAGGTACACCCAAGTCTCTCCACAGGTAAATTCTAGTGCCAATGGAACGACATGTTGGTTGATTATTAATCAGTTGAAAGTTAAGGGGAAGTTACAATGTGTTGCGCAGATTGACTCTTCATCTGGACTCCCAGTCACCCGTAAGAACATCCATACACCTTCGGGATTCTACTTACTTTGCTGCCATCGCGGGTCAAGGATTAGTAAATGGATACTCTTGCACCAGCGTCGAATCAGACACGTCAACCGTGTCTGGCGCATCTCAGTCTAACGTTTCCCAGGAAACTACCATTGTCAGGGAGTTGACGGAAAATGGAACGGGCGAGAGGAAGAGACACTCGCGCACCTTGAGCGTAACGCAATCATTGCCCAGATGCGACAAGTTGCAACCGTCGGAAGTGAAGGATATACTGCTCTGTTTCCTGTTTGTTGTCAAGTATTTGGGTGACCATCAAGTCATCGCTTGGTGGCAGCAATGCAACGACTCAGAAATATTGAGCTTCTTCACGGTGATCGAGTGAGTAGAATAGAGATGATGCGGTAAGCACTTGTTGATCCAACGAGAGAATATGCACGAATAGTGTTGCTTTTTGTTTAGGATGAGCTTGCATCATTTCAAATATATCGGTAAGAGACAAATAGTCGCTAACGCTGCAAGCTCTTTAGGGAAACCCCGTACTGTCAAAGCGATGACTCTGCCCGCCAGGATGGCGCCCCCAGATTTTACCACCGAAAGTGCGGCCACCAGCACATTACAACCTCACAATACGATCACTAGAGAAAATCTAGTTGAAAATGACAGCGGCAAGGTGTATCAAGCTCTACTAGAAGCTAACATGGCGACGGAAGTTGGCCTCATTGCGCTGGATTGCTTGGGACTTTTTTGTATTCATTTTAAAGTACGTATCTTAAACTTATGAATGTTGTATTTTTCTAACTTCTTTGTAGTGTTCAAACAGTAGACTGTTGATGTGGATATTAATACGTCTGATCTTTCGCAGGATATTCTTTTAGCGAACGAGGGTGAGAATCCAGTTATGCAAAAGCTATTCAATATTTATTTATCGTTTCTCCAAGTCGGACAGTCGGAAACACTATTGCGTCATGTTTTCGCTGGATTTAGAGCCTTCCTAAACAACTATTCCATCGCGCTTTTCCAAGGTACTGTTGATTTTTGAGGATATTTTCATAACTGAATCTTGTTTATAAAAAGTAGAATAAAAATGTTTGTTAACTTTAAGTGGAATTTTCTAATTAGTATCTCGCACTTGTTCCGGACCGATTGTGGTCCTTGATTCGGCGCATCTTGACGCTAAAATTCATACTTCAACATCAGAAACGTAGATAAAGTGTTCGTTATAGGCCGACAACTTGCGTGAAAAATGTGCATGAAAGCTTGAACAAAATATCTTGCCCTTGTAGGCAACGCTGTGCTGTGCGGACGCTTGTGTTACGAGTTGCTGCGTTGTTGCAACAGCAAGCTGAGCTCTATACGACAGGAGTCCTGTGCTTTGCTATATTTGCTGATGCGAAGTAATTTCGAATTTACAAGTCGGAAAGGATTAACCAGAGTCCACTTGCAGGTGAGGTGTTCATTTATATAGAATACAATACATCAAGTCCGCTAAGTTAGAGACCGGTCTAGTCCCGCAAAAGTTCTCTCTGCGTCCATGTCAACCATAATTTGAGCAATTTTTGACGTGTACAGCATTTATAAGGTGCGTTCATCGCGCATTGCAGGTGATAATCTCAGTTTCTCAAATGCTGGGGAATGTAATCGGCTTGAATAATTCGCGATTTCAAGAATCGCTATCCTTGATCAACAGTTATGCCTCCTCGGACAAAGTTATGAAAGGAACAGGCTTCCCAGTCGAAGTCAAAGACCTCAACAAGAGAATCCGAACGGTTTTAATGGCCACCGCTCAAATGCGGGAACATAATAATGATCCTGAAATGCTGGTTGATTTGCAACATAGCTTAGCCAACTCCTACGCTAGCACGCCCGAACTGAGGCATACTTGGCTGGAAACAATGGCCAGAAATCATGCCAGAGATGGCAACTTTTCAGAGGTATTTACAATTTGCATCAAAATTACATATCCACAAAGTGCACACTAGTGTCACATACGTAAGACCTTACTGTCGAAGCCAAAAGAGCCTGACGAAAGCATTAATCGCAGATATATGTGTGTGTAAATATAAATAATATATTCGAACTTGAATGTATTTCACAATAGTACATCTATCTTTTTGTTCTCGAGGCTGCTTGTTGTCAACTACATATCGCGGCACTAATGGCTGAATATCTGAAATTGCGGAAGGTCCATTCATGGGGCGCGGAAGCTTTCGATCAAATTTCTGTAAACATTTCGAAGGACGAGTGTAACCTTAAGCTCGATGCTGGTGAGATTTGTATGTTTGTTTTATTGTGTTTTCGTTATCGTCTTCGTTGTGTTAAATGTGCATGCGAATGGGGGAGATAACCTCGATCCGCGAGCGTGTTCTCAAATAAACACAAGAATTGTCTTTCAGGTGTCCAAGATATTCATTATAATGAATGCTTGCTTCTCGAGCAACTGGAAGTTTGTGCTGACACGTTGGAGAAAGCCGAACGCTTCGAGTTGCTTGGCCATTTGTATCGTTTGATAGTTCCTATGTACGAAGAGAAACGGAATTACGAAGCTTTGGCAAATTGCTACTCACACTTGGCTCAAGCGTGCAATAAGATCGTGGAAGTTACCCGAACTGGGAAGAGATTGCTCGGCAGATTTTACAGAGTAGCGTTTTTCGGCACGGTAAGATATGTCGTTGGTTGGATCTGCATCTTTATGATCTAAAAATCTGGTCTACATAGGCTGATTTATCATCTGAGTTCGAAGCGTCACACAGTTCAACAGTCAACGTGATCAAATAATTCAAGTAATCAATTTGATATATGCATATCGTTATCTAGGCATATTTTGAAGAGGAAACCGGCCAAGAGTACATCTATAAGGAACCGAAAGTAACGTCGTTGTCTGAAATATCGGAACGTTTGTTACGTTTGTACAATGAAAAGTTCGGATCTGAGAATGTTAAGATGATAATGGATTCTGTACCAGTCGATGTGAGCGAGTTGGATCCCAAGATAGCATATATTCAAGTCACGCACGTAACTCCGTACTTTGAAAAGCCCGAGTTGGAAGTGCGGCAGACCGAGTTCGAGCAGAATCATAACGTATCCTGTTTTATGTTCGAAACGCCGTTCACGAAAGAGGGTAAAGCAAGAGGTAGTCCGGAGGATCAATGGAAGCGTAGAACCATTCTTACAAGTACGGTCAAATTAAATTGCGTTAATTCGAGTTATTTGTTCGTTCATCCAAGATTTTGACTTCTTAAGAGAGAGAGAGAGAGAGAGAGAGAGAGAGAGGCAAATGTAGAGGCTGCACGATTTATTTTTTCCGCAGCGCAATATTCCTTCCCGTACGTGAAGAAACGTATCGGAATCGCCGAGAAACGAATAGTGGAACTCAGTCCTATCGAAGTTGCTCTGGATGAAATGAGGCAACGTGTGCAAGAATTGGAAGACGTGGCTTTGATCGGACCGACCGACGTAAAGAAATTACAGTTACGTCTTCAAGGCAGTATTTGTGTGACGGTAAATGCTGGTCCTCTGGCCTATGCCTCGGCATTTCTGGATCCTGCACTGTCTCCGCAATATCCTGACGATAAAGTAGAGGAACTGAAAGATGTCTTTAGGTATGTTTCTTTTCCCTTTTGTACGGCACGCTTATACAGGTGCTTATGGTGGTTATATTGTAATTTCAGAGAATTTGTCAAGATATGTTACACAGCATTGCAAATTAATAGCAAACTAATCACGCCGGACCAACACGAGTACCAAGAAGTATTGCGCGAGAACTATCAGAAATTGTGCCAGAGTCTGTCATCCTTGCTCGGAGAACCAATATGGCCAGACGAGCAAGTAGGAAGCTTCAAACGTAACAGCGCTGCTCTATTTAGTGTCATCAGTGGCGCCAACAACCACAGTAGTACAGCCTAAGTCAATATTAAATTGTCTATTCAATGGACTTCAATTTGTCGTCAATATTCTTTTCTAGTGTGATACGTTTAAGAGCTTTTCGAGCTCGAACTATTTCTCCATGCAGGACAAGACGAACTCTTGTACAAACTCGCTTCTGTAACTTTTGGCCTAACGAAAGACTTTTTGATCACTGCCAAATTTTTTAAAACAAAGAAGTGAGGTGTGTGTATGATGTCATAGAAAAATCCTGATTAGGAAGTTTTAAAGATGGATTACGTATACATACATATATATATATATATTTTTTTTTTCATGGCCGAATGAGAAATTCAGCCAAGTCAAAGAACTGCTTTTACTTACCAAGCCTATCGTGTCAATGTCGTCGTAGTTCAATAAGTTGCGATTTAACTAGTAGAATAAGTTGGGTGTTCAAGACCTACCAGGGCATTTATATAGTATATGTGTAACACACAAGCGAAAAAGTTACTAGTACACCTAACATCAGCCCCTCACTATGAAACTAGCGTTAGTCCATAATGCATCTATATGTATGATGTCCGTGTGTATAATCGGCTTTACGAGATATAAGGATATATCTAACGACGAAAGTAATGAAACGAAAGGTGAAATTGGCTGTTTGTATTAAGCAAAGTATTAAGTGTAAGTCGAACAAACTCTAATCGTGTTTTCATGAGATTTTTTCTGCTGCGTTGATGGCTTCTTTCTTCCGTGTTTAATGGATTCACACGGGATTCAGTTACTGTTCCTGCTTAGAAGTTACGTTACAACTGACAATCAAAATTACCCGTCTCACTCGTAAGAACGAAATGTTGTACCAACAGCTTTTTGTCTGTTGCATGCGTTGCAATATGTATAGTATTAATGATTTATCGTATATGTGTTAATTGCTTGAGTGGCACGAGCAAAAGACGCTAGAGAACATTGACTTTTAGAGGGGCGTACTTTCAGAGGGCATTTTCGTCCATCGCTCTCTTTCGAGATGGGACGTAATCGCAATGTAATCGCGCGCTGCGTAACACTCAAACGATTAAGGCACTTTGTGTAAAAATTGATTTGTACATACATGTATAATTTCTCGCACGTGTAGGCGCTGTGTAAAGAGTCGACTGTTTTAGAGTATCGTAGAGTATTCTCAGCCTTACTGAAGAAAAAGTCGTACGGATCCTTTGATACAAATTATCGAATACTTTGCGCTACATTACGATCGAACTTGTGTGCGCGTTTATACGGTTAACGCAGAGACTAGTTTGTACGGATTGAGTAACTCTTGTATGGCGTTTATCGAGATTTATAGGAAATAATTCGAATGAAAGTTTGTTTATATTATGGAGGGAAGAAAGTACTGTAGCATCAGGCAAGCGGCTACGCTTTACTGACAGGAACCGATCCGACCACTTCGATACCTTGCGAACACGCACAAAGTATTGTTATTACACTTTCGTAATTATTTGTGAAGCGACATAAAATTTTATAAACTGAGAATGCGAGAGAGTACATATGTGTAAATTCATTTATTATCCGTGAAGACGTACCGAGAGATGCGGGTATCGTAGAGTAGCGATAGAGTTTTAAGAGCTAATGTTCAGAAAATAAATATATAACAGAGACACCGATAGTATTCTTTGAACAGATTTCGCAAATTGCGGAGTGAGTCTTTTCAGCGACTTGTAATTTATAATGTTATTTTCCAAGTACTTTCCAGGAGCCTGCCTCATGACGGATACCTTCCATCAATAAGAGGGTAAGTATGAAACATTGAAGAGAACGCCAACTGGCTCTTCCTGCAGAAAGTACGCTTTGATGATTTTGCGGAAAGTAGTAAAGATAGATTTACAGAGAAAGAGCTGACGCACCTCTCGATGGCTTATCGATGAAGTAATCGCTACCGAGATAGCAGTGGGAGCTCTCGTGATCACCGAGATTGATAACGCGTTGATAACTCGCTCGTTATGGCCCGGGGGTTCCCACTGGAAAGTGGATTTTATAGAATGTGCCGTTACGGGAATTGACCTTCGCGCTGCAAAGAATGCAAAGGTAAAAAGAGCAAGTCCGTGTTGCGTACGACATGCAAGCCTCTTTACTTCGGCATTCGCACGTGCGTACGGTAGATGGCGTCGCGAGTACCCCCGGTCTCTTTCTCGCGCGTATATACTTAACCCCAAGCATTTCTAGCCGCGCGCGGCGCCGTCGACTATCGGGGGTTTCTCAGTACAAAACCACCCCCGGAGCTGGTATTATCAAAGTATATGATGACACGCGCTAGAGTACTTTACGGAGACTGAATCCACGTTAATTCGCTCCTAATATTTTTATCGATGGACTGCGTCGGAAGTGCAAATTCCAACGACGATTTGTATAAATATCCTCATGAAGATCGCTCATTTCGTGTGAAACAAGAGGCTTGATTTTTTAAATTTTGTTTCTCGCGATGTTTTCGTGATCACATTTTAGCGCGTCGCGTTATGTACGCGATGATTGAACGTTTTAGCGATCGATGACACAGACGAGAGGGATTATTTTCTTGAAAGCTGTGTGTGCTGTGATCACAGATTCGGCAAACAACGAGCGGATCGTCGTGTCGGCGATGAAAGAGAACGTGGGATGATCGACGAAAAACTTCAGTTCGCAAAGTTCGAGCGTTTGGCGGTAAGCGCGGTCGAACGTGCAAAATGCGAAACTCAAAGTTGCCTGTTCAAAGCCCGGTAATTTTACGTTAATTTGACGTTTCATCGGGAGTGTCCAGTGCAGTGTTTCCAAATTTTGTTTGACGTAGAATCGTGAAAAGTACTTAAATACTCGCTACCGTATGGAACCGTAAGAGTAGAACGAATGTAAAAGATGATCGATGATCGCGCACGACTATAAATCAATTTTCAATACAACGTTCGAGTAACAGAAATGACGTTGTATTTTGAGCACTGTGTGTGAAGCTGCGACTCACCATGTACGTATTGTGATTACTCGGTTCGGTTCAAACGAACAATTTTTACGAAGAAATCATCGTTGCGTCGGCGAGAGAGAGAGAGAAAGAGAGAGAGACGAGCATGGCATGCGTAGCGAGAACTGCAGGTTGCCAAGTCAATTGCGCGGCAATAAACAGTTCAACGGTCCGACAATGATGACTAGAGTTTACGAGCTAAGTTGCAACATTTAGCAGCCAATTGTTGTATCATTGCTTGTACGAAGCTCTTAGCACGATGTTCGCCGATGTGACTGAAAAACCAGTAGGAACGATGGAACAACCTCTAAATTTGTCTTCGCTAGAGAGCTCGATGGCGAAAGAAATGTGATGACGAGAAACGAATAGATGCGATTATGAGATCATTTTCAATTGTTTTCATAATTTAATTTAGAGAATTCAACTGTATGAAAGTAAGGTCTGTTGCATTAATAACATTCCTCGGTGCAAAGAGGCAGAAGGGAAGAAAGAGTCCAATTGCTGAAATTCATCATTACGGGGTCGTCATTTCGATTCCTAAAATTTCTCAGACTCCGCTGGAAAAACCGTGAGAAATGGCAGCGTGAAGGAAGGACGAGCAATGCGCCGGAGAAACGTCGATTGCGGGCGCATAACATCGTATGGCGGGAATGCGCTTCATCAGGAGAGAAGATATCTGCGGTTTTCTCGGCCATGCACAAGGGAGAACCGGAGGACCTCCGCGAGAAGACTGGAATCTCGTTGAGGCCGCTTGCGTCAATTTTGTCATCAACGTAACGTATCGTTACACATAGTTCCTGTCGATCACGATAAACTCCTCGGCCTAACTCGCCGTAACGCAGCCGAAGAGATTTGATCTACGAAACGCCGATCGATCGCAAATTCCGCCGCGAGGATGGAGTCGACACTCACGAATCCCGCGAATGCGAGCCATGACCTCGTCAACTGCAGCTCGCAATTCACTTCGCTGGCGAATGGAGTGGCGGCTTGCGAGAGATTTGAATTTGGCTTCGATCGTGAGCTAGTAGAAAGTATCGTGGTGGTGGTAGTGCCATTGTTCTTCGGCATGATCGGCATCCTCGGCTTGGTCGGGAATTCGCTGGTCGTCGTGGTGGTGGCGGCGAATCCTGGAATGAGGTCGACCACGAACATCCTCATCATCAATCTCGCTGTGGCAGATCTGCTTTTCGTCATATTTTGTATCCCCTTTACGGCTACCGATTTCGTATTGCCATACTGGCCGTTCGGCAACGTCTGGTGCAAGATCGTTCAGTATTTGATCATCGTCACTGCCTACGCGAGCGTCTACACCCTTGTCCTCATGAGCCTCGACAGGTCGGTACATGTTGAGAGATTATTCTTAGGTTAGGATATCACATTGAAGTCATGATCGACGATGCCTGATAATTAAATAACGATCGAAAAAGAAACGAAGAGTAACTTCGATTGATATCTACAACTTTTTGTTTTATTACAAAGACCCGACCATGCGTTAAGTATTCTTGTAAAATTTAATGCAAAACAGCTAGCTGTATTTATATGGCAGTTATTAAGTTTATAAATCAACAAGTGTGAAACACGTGCAGTGCATAGTATGAATAAAATGTGTACGAATGAAATGAACAGCTGTTGAAAGCAGGAACAAGTTTTGATATCTTGTTTTAAAGTCAGGCCACGAAATAAGAGCTCGTTATGTCTCATACGATGTTTTTCTCTCTAAAAAAGGGTTGGCTTGTAAATGTTATTCGTCGTCTCGCTGTTACGTCAGAGGATTAATCGTACAGTTACATAAACAGTAACGTGCACGAAGAACTATGATACGACATTTACGCGATATAATATGTCTGTAATTTTATGCTACAAAATGCATAAAAATAAATGTCAGTAGATTCGAGACGTGTGTGGAGCAAAAGTTACCGACGGCCATGCTTTTGAAAAAAAATATCTGTTTTCACGGAGACAGAAGGTGCTCTTTTTGCAGCACGGTCAGAGAGCGACTTATTTATTCCATACATTTCCATAACGTTTGTTACAAGCGCCCGCTCGAAAAGCAATGCGCTTTATATGTGCAGTATAAATAGTAAGCTCAATATAAGTGGTCAGACATTTTTATCCCGATCCTTTTTCGACGTACGCCATCCTCGATAAATGAAAATGCTCGTTCTGCTTTCTATTCGTACGCAAAAGTTAAAAATATTTTCGGTGGACTTGATTTTATCTATTTACAGTCTCCAGCGACATCGATCCGTCCTTTTCGATACGCGCGCTCTCTCTCTCTCTCTTCCACATTCCACGTGGTCATTAACCAAAAATCCCCACTTATACCTTTCCAGTTCACAGGGCTTCTTCTCAGAGGGCAATGAGCCTCTCCTCGTTGGTAAATTTGTGTCCCTCGAGCTTTAGATAAGAGAAGAGTGTGAAATCACAGGGGGCGATCGAGTCTATGGAGAGGTGGTTGCTTGATGATGACTAATATTGCGAGTGTGGCAACCCTGGCGAAAATATTTCTACAAGAAACTACAAGAAACTGCGTGAATTGGAACACTTTCAAAGAAAGTAAGAAATCATTTCAGACTCTGTAAGAATTCGGAAAACTGCGTTTCTACGAGATTCTTTATTCATTGCCTGAGTAATTATGCAATTTCTTTCTTTTCTCTAAACCTTGAATTTACCTTGAAATACTGAAATGTTCCTAGAAATAAAAAATGAAGAGTGGTAAATATGGAGAAAAGGGACCACCCTTCCAATGTTATAAATAATTTTCATATTTGTCATCAAGGTCATTACCCCCCTTAATGTTATGAAGATTAACATATTGTTATAAACAATAAGCGCAAGCTATAATATAAGATATAATATAAGATTATAGCTTGCGCTTATTGTTTATAACAATATGTTAATCTTCGTAACATTAATGGGGGTAATGACCTTGATGACAAATATGAAAATTATTTATAACATTGGAAGGGTGGTCCCTTTTCTCCATATTTGCCACTCTTCATTTTTTATTTCTAGGAACATTTCAGTATTTCAAGGTAAATGTTTAGAGAAAAGAAAGAAATTGCATAATTACTCGGGCAATGAATAAAGAATTTCATAGAAACGCACTTTCTCGAATTCTTACAGAGTCTGAAATGATTTCTTACTTTCTTTGAAAGTATTCCAATTCACGCAGTTTCTTGTAGTTTCTTGTAGAAATATTTTCGCCAGGGAAAACAGACCGATACGTTATCGCATTATAGCTATCGCGTGTTGACTGGAAATTCAATTCAGCTTCTGCGCCGGCAACTGAAGCATACGAGTCCGATGCATCACTCAGAATATGATTTCTTCAGCGCCAGTAATTTTTATCAACACTTGTTCCCTTCTACCTGGAAATCGTAACACACAGTCGTCTTCTCTTCCCTTTTTTCTGCTCACTGCCAGCGATTGTTTCGTACTCGGGGATAGTTCGTGGTAAGCACGTGCTAAGCTCGCCTTCGCGGAGCCATATTTCATTTCGAGGCTCTGTAAGTACATCAAGATGGTATAGCTACATTTTACTACTGGTTATGATTGATTTTATTGCTCGGGATTGGCCGTTCCTGAAGTTCCTCCGCGTTGTGCGATATCATACCGTGTTTCACACCGTGTTGCCGCCACCCTGTGAAGTATCCAGAAGTTATAGACTTTTCCCGCGTGCAACCGATAGTGCAGAATGAAGCGTACAATAATGGGCACTCTTATAAAAGCTTTTAGCTATATTACAGTAATACTGAAACTTTACAAGTAGCGATATAACTTTGAGCGGGGCTATTGTAAGGATGTGGCACTGCCGCACTACATTAGAGTGTTAGGACAATATTCCGTATAAACGTTACAAAAATACTTCAACGCTTTAATTCCTCCCTTTCTTTACTGATGTGCTGTGCTGCATTTCTCGCTGAAATGAAACTTGAAATGGAACGGCTATATATTTGAAACGTGCTGAAGAGAGAAAAAAGGAGGTTACCAGGAGGTAGTGCAGCGGTAAACAACAGATCTCAAACCATTTCCTGCGTAACTGAGAAACGAGAAGCGTATTCCAAGATAACATCACGCGCGCTAGTTAAGTGCCAACCGCTACACGGCAAGTGAAATCTAGATGAAGCGAGTATGTTTGTACGTAGCCAGATAGCCAAGTGTGCGCGAGCAAATTTCGAGCAGAGTTTGCCATCAATTTTTGATGGCAGATAAGTAGCAAATTTAATGCAGGATCTATGTTATCAAATTTTGCTGCCAAACTGCCAAACTCAAATATGCAACGGAGCTTGCTGCCGGGCAACTTGCAGCAAAAACCTTGCGCAAATCTTGCTACGCGTAACACCTAACGTTAGCGTTATGCGCAGCAAGGTTTGCGCGGTTTTTGCTGCAAATTGCCGACAGGAGGCCTTGACGCCAAAAATGGGTTTTTGATCAAATTTGCGCACAATTTGCTTACTGGGTATATATACACATGTGTAGAGTGTCAGAAAAAAGGATTCAGGACTTTAAGGGCAGATACGTAGTATTCACGTAATGAAAGAGGAAAAAAATCCTGATAAACAAGGGTCCTAATAAACAAATCGAAAAATTAATATTGTCGGAGTTATGAATTATTATTATTTGTTATGAATAATTATTTATTTTAATCCAAGCGAGCGACTTACTCGCTTCTGGTGCTTTTGTATTCTCTGATGTCTATATAATTTATTGATAAAGAGAGTACCATGGCCTAACAGAAATTTATTACTGACTGTAATAAATTGGCTAGTGATAATAAGTAATTTTATTACTCATATGAGTAATAAAATTATTCGTACGAATAATAAAATACTTACTTATTATTATTGGCCAATTTATCACAGCCAGTAATAAAATTCTGTTAGAGTGCTTTAAGGAATCCCTAAAAAAAGTCTCTTTGCTCTTGTTCGGAATGTGAACCAACATATATATTTTCTTCTCATTTATACACACATTGTATCAAGCAATTGTTGCACATCTTCGTGAATAGTGAACAGTTGCAGAGAGCTACCAGAAGGTCTTCACAGTAAGAATGACATCGTGTGTCCATATATCTGATCAAGAAATGGCAGAAGTGCATTTCGTGTATGGCTATGCTCCAGAAGCGAGCAAGTCACTTGCTTGAATTAAAATAAATAATTGTTCATAATTCCGACGATATTAATTTTTCGACCCATGCAAAACTATTTTTCCTCCATTTTGTGAATACTATCCTTAAACCCTTTTACTTAAAACACCCCGCGTATCGTACAGAAAGCAGTGTCACGAAAGACAACCTCGATTTAATTTGAAGGCGCGTCGATCCTATTACAGGATTAGGATTGAATTCTTCGGGCTTGTTTGTGCAAAGAAATGATCGAGTCTCGTTTTCGCTCGACGCTTTTTCCTCGAAATCTTTCGATTGAACGATTTTGATTATTCATAAGATATGTTGCAAGCTTGCTCTCGTCGAAATTAAATGAAATATAATAATATAATAACATACATGATAATATTGATTAATTAAAATATTTATACATAAAGAAATATATATTCGCGTTTCTTTATGGGATTTTTCTCAATTATATATTTATAATTAACAAGTAATTTGCTAATTAACAAGTAAATCGCTAAAGAAGAAATATATCGGGAATCGTGTACGATCATGTTTTTGAATTTCCCGTGCTAGGATATCCGCAAGCATCCAATCCGAATGAAACGTGCGTTTCTCGTATTCTCACAAAAAGCTTCGACACTGGATTTGGTGATTCCTGGTTGAATAGTGACCCATGAGACAGTTTGTGAAGCATACATTCGTTTGAAATATTCGTTTCAGCCAATTCAAACGTATCCTGTTCTAGCGACTATTGTAGACGATCGTTGCCTAACTCCAATACCCAGCAACAATATGTCTTTCATCATACGTTGCACAAGCTCGATTAAATCAGCTGGTTCAATTTTGATTATTCCATCTCCGGTTGCAGAAACGCAGTCCATTACATCGATTACTAGCGCCCTGACACGAGCCACATAAGCTCGCAAAGTCTGGCAAAAAGTTTGCCATGTTTTTCGCCAGAAAGGTTAGAGACAGAGGAAGACATTTATGGTGAAAATTGTGGGACAAGTAGAATATACTTTGGTGACTTCGAGTGTCGAGATTTTTCACACCAAAAAAGGGACAAATTTTTTTTTTTTTTATACGAAGAGGTATATTTCAGTTACTCCATAGATAGACTCAATGAGTTTAATCACTTTTATATCAGAATATGTTTTGAAAATTTAACCGCTTTGTCGGGATACACCAAAAAATTACAAGTCAGAAAATTTAGAACTGATCTTTTTATTATTGCAATAAGCGTTGAAAATGTTCATGTTGGTCAAATATACTTGTAATCTTCATGGAAAACTTGCTTGTACTTCTTTTAATTCCTGTATGATTATTCCGTGAAAAAAAATAAGCTAGCTCCTTCGTTCTTCTCCAGAGGTAAAAATTCAAACATATTAAATGATCTCGCAAGAAACTTGTTTGGAGACGTAGAGACTGATGAAGAGTGAGGCTTGCTTTCAACGCCCGTAATATTCCGACTTATAATTTTGTTGATATCCCGACGAGCTATCGTGGAAAAAATATTATGAAGCAGGAGAAGTCAGGCGAAGATCGAACTATATAGCGAAGAGATTAAAAAGTGAATTAATGAATTGTATGGCTAAAGTTAAAGAAGTATCGGAAGAAAAGACTATTGAAGAGAGATTAATTAAGGAAGAGGAATATTTTTGAAAATCAAATGTACGCAATAGAAATAATGGGAGCTGCAAAATATGCAAATCCAAAAAGTCGAAGATATAATGAAGATTGAGTCTTAATGTGCATATTAATTCATATGAAATTACACAGCGCATATATGAATTTTTAAGAAATAACGAGATATTACCTATTCTATATGCGTTCGAACTGTATGAAGCTAAGAATAAAACGCGTAAAATATAGTTTGCAAGATTGAGATTTACATGAAATTTTGCATCAATAAATTATAAAATTTTTTGTCGCACATTATATAAATAAAATAAATCATGAGAGAAAAATGGACCAAAAAATTAAAGAAAGAAAAATGCTAAATTTTGCAAAACTTAATAAAACAAAATATATGAATTAATCTTTATATATACTTTTTTATATATTTTGTACTATTGAAAATATAAGTCTAATAAAAAATAAATCATATGTATTTTTTATATATTTTTATATATATATTTTGTGCTATTGAAAATATAAGTCTAATAAAAAATAAACCATATGCATTTTATATTAGATGTATGCAAAAGTTCTAGTCCTTTCCGTGCTTCAGAATTTTTCGCATTTCATGTATCGCTTTGGAACTGTTGCTGAACTTCGAGTTATTCGAGCAAGTTCTATTTGCGTTTGGGACGAATTTTCATTCAACAATGCTTCCAAATGTCGGCCTCAAGCTTTGGTGGCGCTCCAAAGTACGGATGATCAATCACGTCAAAATCACCGTCTTTAAAGTGACGAAACCAATATTTCCCCAAGAACAGAACAAATAAACTCACATGCTTTTGCAACATTTTTCTTTGCTAGAATTCATATCGAATGGAAAGTATAGCATATAAGTTAAGTCGAATGTAGAGTCTTTTATCGCTCGCTATACCAACTGTTATTCTTAAGGTTATGTGCACCAATGAATCATAAATGGCGTTTTAGAAAGTTCGATACCAATCTTACAGAAATACAAAAAACGGCGGGAAAATATTTTAATTTAATACAATTGTATTAGAGGACTGAAGAAAAAGACCAAGACTTTTGCATACATCTAATATACATATATAAATTTGATTAATAAAAAGTATTATATTCAAGATAAGGATACATTTTAATTAATGACCAAAGCAGCGTATATACAGGGTGCACGATTTATCTGAAGACATTGAAATATCTCGAGAACTATGTATTGGATAAAAAAAAGTGGTTAATGAAAGTTGTTAGTCTCGAAGGGGGACATCCAATGATACCAAACTCGACCTCCCACCCCACCCCCTGGGGATGGGGGTTGGGGGCAACTTTGAAATCTTAAATGGAAACCCCCATTTTTTATTGCAGATACGGATTCCACGCCACAAAATACGTAAATTTTGTCCGAAACTTTTTTTTTGATTCATGATAGATGGCGCTGTAATCGCAAAAAATTATATTTTCCGCAATTCTCCAGAAATGATCATTGGATTGAGAAATAGAAAATACCTGTTCAATATTTTTAAAGAACATAATAAAAGTTATTCCCCCCCCCCATCCTCTCGGGGTAGGGTGGGTGATAACGTTCAAATTTCAAATGGGGACCCACATTTTTCATTGCAGAATTAGATTGTACGTGAAATTTTTATTGAAACAATTTTTTTCATTCGTGATAGCGTTGAATTTTTCCGAGAAACTACTTTTAGTGTTACACAGGAACAACGACGAGGACGTAGTAGTTTTATGTTCCCTTCGGATGCTTTTTTAATGTGAGTCCCCTTGCCTCTCACAGATCAGGGTGCTTTTTTAATGTGAGTCCCCTTGCCTCTCACTGTTCAATTAATTATAGAGTAAATGTTCGAAATTTTTACCTTCAACTTCAATACACTTATTGATCCTTTTTTCAAATGACTGTACACAGGATAGAAGCATATCTGCGGGAGTTTCAGCGCAAGCGTTTCTTATGCGTTCTACCATGTTTTCACGAGTTGTTGGCACTTGTTGATAAACCTTATCTTTTAGGTAACCCCACAGAAAGAAATCCGGCGATGTCAAATCAGGCGACCTAGCAGGCCAATTAATCGGCCCACCTCTGCCAATCCACCGACCATTATAATTACCGCATTGCACTGCCTTTTATAATAAGCCGTAGTTCGCCATACACCCACAGTGGCGCGTCAAGCAGTTCCCTCTTCGATTCGGGTTCCCATTTGAGATTTGAACGTTACCACCCACCCTACCCCGAGAGGATGGGGGGGATAACTTTTATTATGTTCTTTAAAAATATTGAACAGGTATTTTTTATTTCTCAATCCAATGATCATTTCTGGAGAATTGCGGAAAATATAATTTTTTGCGATTACAGCGCCATCTATCACGAATCAAAAAAAAAGTTTCGGACAAAATTTACGTATTTTGTGGCGTAGAATCCGTATCTGCAATAAAAAATTGGGGTTTCCATTTAAGATTTCAAAGTTGCCCCCAACCCCATCCCCAGGGGGTGGGGTGGGAGGTCGAGTTTGGTATCATTGGATGTCCCCCTTCGAGACTAACAACTTTCATTAACCACTTTTTTTTATCCAATGCATAGTTCTCGAGATATTTCAATGTCTTCAGATAAATCGTGCACCCTATATAAGAACAGTAAGTAATTATACAGAGTAAGTATACAGAGTGACTCAGTGAACAGGGAGCTATATATCATATATAACGTTGCATGAATACCGTTAGCGCCACTCGAATATTAAGTGGACACGATAAACTACAAGTTGCAAGGGCTTGCTGACAGTATTTATGGTCCCCTTTTGTATCACGGAAACGAACGACTGCGTATGCAAAGCGTAATTTCGATGAATGGCGTTGTTGAATAATGCAATTTATGATCGACTGGATCATATCGATGACGTAGCGTTCAGCCAAGAGCGATGTTTTCTTCGAAATAACCATGAAACGACATGTATCGACAAATTCTTCGAAATGGTTCCGCGCTTTACATAAGGAGTTCTCATCATTCTCTCGTCACATCCCTCGCATTGGCTTATTCACCGATATCGTCGAGTTCAATCTTTCGGTACGAAAGGTGACTGTCACTTGTTGTTAAGAATCCGCTAAGGCCAGTGATTACAGTCACCTACCCTGGCGTACGTGCCTTTAAATATGCCTGGAAACTTGTTAGGGGTACGAACGTTACTAAATATCCCGCCAATGTTCATCCAACGGAAATGTTTCTCGACTGAACTTTGCAATAGCAGCAACAAAATTAAACGTTCATGTGCAAAATACTTGGTCAATTTTACGTATTCTGCTTTCAATCATTTAGGAGCTAGGAGAAGTGAACTACCTTAAAGGAGCTTAGGAAGCTCCTCTTTCACCATTCTCTCTGATCTTCCGTTAAAGTAAATATTATATACGAGACAAGGTTTATGTCGTTGGACAAAATTAATTCCCAGATTAAGGACTCATTTTCGGGCAATTTACAGACTTGTTCGCAAACTTTATGCTGGTTTGAACGAAACGAAAATAGAAAATGTTCCCAATTCTGCAGAGGGGCGGGCCGGAGTTACAAAATTCTATAAAACTTTGCTAATAGGGGCTTAACCCCTCGGACCATGCTTCCGCATTAGCAATTCAAGCCGTGTTAATGGTAAAGTTTCTTCAGCACGAGGGGAGAGTCAAAATAAAATATTGCTCGCAGGTACTTAGCGGTGGTCCACCCGATCGCCTCGATGTCCTGGCGGACGGAGAATCACGCGATCCTCGCGATCTGCGTCACCTGGGCGGTGATCTTGGCGATATCCACCCCCGCGCTCGTGATACACGGCGAGGTAAGTACGTCGCGAACGATGCTCCACATTCCTTCGATCCAGCCTTCACTCCCTTATGTACCTCGTGTACGTAGATTCGCTACGTGTTCCAGGAGGTGGACGGCTCGTCGTCGGAAAATCTGACGGCTTGTCGGATCCTAGAGCAGTACGACTGGTCCTTCTTCCAGGTCTCCTTCTTTCTGACGAGCTATGTGCTGCCGCTGAAGCTGATATGTATTTTTTACGTGTGCATGCTGATCAAACTGTGGCGTGGCGCGCGCATTAGCGCCGAAAGCCGACGCGGGAGGAGGCGAGTCACCAGGCTCGTCCTCGTCGTCGTAGGTGTCTTTGCCGTTTGTTGGTGTCCTATACAGGTAAAGGTCTCCCTATAAGCAGAGAGAAAGAGAGAGGGAGAGGGAGAGGGAGAGCAATCTCTGTTTTAGCATTTCCTCATGTCGCGATGTCGTTCGCAACGTCACGTTACAGGTGATACTAGTGACCAAGTCTGTCGATATGTTTCCGCTCACGACGGCAACGATAATGCTGCAAATAGCCAGTCACATCCTTGCATATACCAACAGCTGCGTTAACCCTTTCCTCTACGCCTTCCTCAGCGACAATTTTCGCAAAGCCTTCCGGAAGATCATCTATTGCAGGCCGCGGCCGGAGTCGAACAATCGGCTGGGACCAGCGACGAAGACTACGAGAGCTGCCAGTACTGGCGATATTCTTTAGGTAAGAAATCATTTTTTCTTTCTTTCTCGCTCATGTACTCGCAATATCTTCGCAATAAGCTCTTCCGCTGCGATATCCTGTACATTCGAGGATGTGTTCGAGGATTGTTTCTAGCGAGGTTTCAATCGATCCCATATATGACTTCGTTTTCAATCTCAACCGCTGTATCTCCACGGTGAGATCCAACGTTGCACATAGATTTTTCAGCGCAACGTTATATAGCGTCGTTGTTACCTCCTTACTCTCTTTTCCCTCGAGCGATATAAATTTTTTCGAGGGATGACGAGCGGAATCGCGCTGGTACTTAACGACATTATTTGATTTACCTGGCTCGGTTCGACTCGGCTAGACTCGGTATGCGAAAGCGTAACAAAATTTTCCTCTTTCCCTCTCGTTCGCTCTTCCCCTTCCTCCGAGCACAGCACGGTGTATTGCCATTAACACGACGTCGTTTTCACGGCAAGTTTACCCTGGTTGCCATTTTTGCTTGTCCCTTCCACGCGCAGATATCGCCGGGGAGAGAAAAGATAAAAAAAAACAGACGAAAAGGACGCGTGACGGAAGGAGATAAAGAAAAGAAGAAAGATGGAAGAAAAGATACATAAGATACAACCCAATCTTGTATCGCGCAGGCCGTTGCCATCAATGTTAAGTAAAGATGCCGGGGTTGACGTAGGAAAGAAGGAAAATATTCATTTGAAAACATGTTCCTTATAGCGCTTTCGCGAGCGCATCTCGCGCACTGCAGTAAAAAAAGTAGTAAAATTTTCTTGTTTGTATATAACAAGTTGAAATTTCTCATCTAATATAGATAGAAAGTCTAAGGAAGAGCGTAAGAAACACGAGTTACCATGGAAAGGCAAGCGGAAACTTCTCTTTGTCTTTATATGCAACTTCCGTTGCGTAGTAAGAGACTATTTCGCAGTCTCCTGCATATATGAGCATTTCAGCAGTTCTCTCCGGGAAATTGACAACTGATTTATTTATCCGTCGGAATGCTGATAAACACAGACAAACGGATTTTAATGATGCTGGTTTTCCTGGGTTATTATGTTAGTTGAAAATTTATTTTATTATTTCAGCGCGGCAATATTTTTCTGTTTCGCTTGAAACTGCGAAGGAAAATAAACGGAAGTGAAAATATATATAAATTTAAATTAAGAAAAATCACGCGGTTTTTTATTCTCACAATTTTATACTTTATTATACGATGTTACAGATTTGCCTCGTTTCTCGCTCAATCGCAGACGCAATCTCTTCTCTGTTGTAAAATCTCTATTCTATTGCTAGATAGTCATTAACGGACACAATGTTATCGCCTCTCTCGCTTCGCTTATGTTCTATGCCTTTTGATTTACACTCGGTGATATGCTGTTTACACAATACATGGAAGGTTTCTCTGGTAAAACCTTATCGCGATATGTCTCGTGAGGTAAACAGACCTTAATCAGCTCGATACATCACAGGAAGATTGACAGCTGGACGGAAATTCAATTAGTTTTTCCTTGATATCGGTGCGACATGTTGGCGTTTAATATAGCCACGCCGAGCTTTTTGAATAGCAAAGAAACGGCCCCGTGCGGCTTGATGGACGGAATCGACTGAATTTCAGGGCTTGATAATTAACTTAGCCCGAATTTATATTTGATCCTGTAACCCCGTTCTATTCTCTTCCTTAGTTACACTTACCATAAAGTTTACTTAGCTAGACGGGTTACAAGCGAACGCTATTGCATAGCATTAAAGAACGGGTATAGTACAAACGGTGCAAGCACAATGAAATAAAATATCTCGATAAATATAATGAAAAGTACAATATTAACTGTAAATGTTAAATACGAAAAGATCATTTTTATAAGGATTCTGAGAAAAGAATATATTTATATATAATTTATCAGATTTGCCTGTAACAAATGAAATTAACAAGCGGATATACATACAGGTGGATAATAATAGGTGAATTTAGAGTTTCTCAGTTAACTCTTATCGTGAGTAAAATTTCACTCCACGTGAATTTTGTTTTGATCCTATTAAATATTAAATTATTCTCTCGGCAAATAAATAAATTTTTTACTTTTTATCTAATATCCAATAATAATGCAACATTTAATTGCCTTAGTTTGATTTTTTTATTCCTGAAATAAAAAGATCTTTACTAGGATGTGATTTCACTCATGATAGCATTAACGTGATTTTCTTTGGGACGATAACTTTTAGAGAAAAAATACATTTTTATATATAATTTATCAGATTTGTCTGTAACAAATGAAATTAACAAAGGAATATACATGCAGGTGGATAATAATAGGTGAATTTAGAATTTCTCAGTTAACCCTTGGTGTGAGTAAAATTTCACTCCACGTGAATTTTGTTTTGATCCTATTAAATGTTAAATTATTCTCTTTGCAAATAAATAAATTTTCTACTTTTCATCTAATATCCAATAATAATGCAACATTTAATTGCGTTAGTTTGATTTTTTTATTCCTGAAATAAAAAAATCTTTACTAGGATGTGATTTCACTCATGATAGCATTAACGTGATTTTCTTTGGGACGATAACTTTTTGAGAAAAAATTCATTTTTATATATAATTTGTCAGATTCGTCCGAAATAAATAAAATTAACAAGAGGATATACATGTAGGTGGATAGAAGTAGATGAATTTAGGAATGTTCAGTTAACCTTAAAGGCTACCACGGATGAAATTTTACTCGAATTTTGTTTTCATTTTATTAAATGTTAAATTATCCTCGCTGCGAATAATAACTTTTCTACTTCCATCTAATATTTAATAATAATGAAACATTTAATTGCGCATTTTTTTTTACTTCTAAAATAAAAAGTATACTGGGATGAAATTTCTGAGGTGGTGACAGCTTTTAGGGGTTTAACGTATTTTTATTCCAAGATGAGTTATCAAGTAAGTGAAGTCAACAATGGTTGAAGACAACGAGACAATAAATTTCGATATTTTCAAGTCCGACGCTTTTCAAGATAGGAGAAGAAAGACAAGCGATACAATTCGCGGTTCGGAGACAATGAATGGCCCGAGTATGGATCGATACTTGCAAGATAACAGCACCCTCGCCCCTGCGTGGCTTAGTGTACTATGAATTCGCAGTTTAAGGATAACAAACGATCGAACCACGTGTACGACATGAATTTCTACTCAAATTGCTCGACACCTGATCCAAGCTCCTCCTGAAGCTTCTGCAAAGGGTTAATTGTCTTACTGAACTACACTGCTTTGCAGCTAGATTTCCTTCGTTCCGCGCTCGAACGTCAAGAGACAGAGAGCAGTAGCTGCAATCCTTTCGGGAAGTTCTCCTTCTGAAGCTTACGTTATTCAACTAATGGGCCGATTGTTTGCATAAAATACAGAAATCCTCGCTGTACTTACATTACGCGATTGTCACCTCTCACTTGTCCTATCCTGCCGCTACCGACGTGATAGCGTCGGCGACAGTGAAATAACGGTATTCGGCTTTGACTATTCAGCACACTATGTTTGCGGCCGCAATATAATCATCGTGGCTATCTGGGATTTACACGCGGTAGAGTTAACCCAACAGTAATCAGTCTGTTTGCACTCCAGCAGCCGAGTTAGTATACGTTGGTATGGCGCTTCATCCGTTCCGTTTGAATCCGTCTGATTTATCAGTAGTTGAGTCGTTCTTCAGCTCTCAACGAATAAATAATACAAAGGCCGATAGTTCGTAAAGTCTTGCCCGAATTTAGATTAGCTCATTTACTTCATAGCATATAGATGAGACGGTGTAATAAGTTCCTAATGCAGCGCGAACTTTCCGAGAGGAATTCCTGCACGTGTGATATTAATCTCTCAGCAATTTTGCAAAAATCACCGTATGAATGCACTATTAGATGACTCGGTCGTAACTAGGGCATGGCAGTTTGAAAAGTGCCATGGTGAGTCTGCTTAGGAGTGGCCGAAAATGTGTTAAGGCGGCCTAGTTATTATCTTGATGAGACAAATATCAGAGCAGAAGGAAAACCTGCTTGCTCGCGTGAAGCAATGTTGATCACGACGATGAAGCACAGCGTGCACAAGGTCGAAGAGATAAGTGGACTGCCTCAAGGTGTATGAGCATCATATCGGCATCTGAGGTAGCTTCATCTTGAGATAGCGTTGATCCTCATGAATTTTATTCAAATTCAATTCGAATATAAACGACGTTCCCTCCATTCTATCACTTGCATTATTACTGGAATAACCGGCGCGCTTTAATGCGTTTTACATGATCATTCTAGCAGGGAGAATTACCGTAAAGCTTCGAGCGCTCCAGTGTTTGCACTCCAGTTATAATTACAATCATCTATCGATGCTCGAATTTCCGCTAATCAAACCGTTTTCAGGGACGCATTAGATTTGGATGGCGATGGATGGACATATTAGTTTCGCTCTGGCTAAATGCTGGCGTGACAACATTATTATTAAGCGCGTCCAAGTCACTTTGCGACCGGTTAATTTGTCAGTTTCCAACTGTTATAAGCCACTTAAGTCTCGTAACTCTAACAGGCTTAATGAGCCCGAAGCAGCTCTATTAGTACAAATCAAGCAGCATTTCTAAGCCTGAGAATTCAAATTTGCAAGTGCCACCCGGCTATCCGAGATAATACTTGAATACTCGAGAGCAAAAATCGCTATTAATGTTCATTCATTATTTATTTCTTCAGCAGTTGACTTGTCATTAACCTTTCCTTATATTTTCCTGAGGTATTTTCAGATATAATTGTGAAGAACTCCTATAAATTAGCGAGCTGAATTATTAGCGACACACTTCTCCAAATAAGGGAAAGGTAAATATAAAATATTAGCCGGCAATTAAGCGGAAGCTGAGTTTAACGAGTTTTGCTTCCTGACCATTAGACACACTTTTTGACCTTTACATCGACATTTTAAGAATTTAACTGATATTCCCGTGATCCCACAGAAAGCAGAAAATTATTGAACAAATAGAGTTAGTTAATTCAAACCTGATCCAACCTGATGTAATCTGAAAAGCCTACGACTTACTTGAACATAACGGACCATCAATTATCAATTATCTTAAAATGAACCATAGCAAGTTTGCTTGCATCAAACCGACTCGGCTGATCACCTCTGCAAGTATCTTTGGCGTCGAGAAATGAACCTTGATCCGTCCTCGGAACTGATTAAAGCAATTAGACTAATTTATCCCGGCAGCGATCGTTAAACAGACTTATCGCTAAGAAGCAAAACTCCTGAACTCGACTCTTAACAATCAAATAAACAATTGCCGGGACCAATATTTTATATTCAGCATTCCTACACCTACACCAAGTGTACTCGAGAAATTTTAGCTCGCCGGCTCATAGGGACTTTTTGAAATTATAGCCATATTTTCTTCGCACTGACTGACACGATACTCGAATAATTTGCCAAATTAGCAGATATTATACGCGGCTATTCGAGATATTGACACGACTTCTTCGAAGATGTACTTTCTGCTCAAAAAGTACACGGAATCGCTCATTTAAATGACGCGCGTTTATGATATTTCAATATCTTTTTGCGGTTAAGTTGATACCACTGTACTTAACTTCCATACAGAATTAGAGAGCGATCTGTCAATTAGTTTGTTCGTAACAGCAGTTTATGTCAGTCGACTTCAGGTACCATCTGCGACTTTACGATGGCGAATAATGCGGAGTAAAGAGTTTGCTTTAAATTTTATGCTTTCAACGAAATTTCTTGTGTCGACGCGTTGGAAATGCTGCGGCACAAAAAGCATACGGGGATAACTGTATTTCAAAAACATAGACG
Source organism: Harpegnathos saltator (assembly GCF_003227715.2). Taxonomy (NCBI): domain Eukaryota; kingdom Metazoa; phylum Arthropoda; class Insecta; order Hymenoptera; family Formicidae; genus Harpegnathos; species Harpegnathos saltator. The sequence continues at coordinate 1,219,024 of NW_020230300.1, forward strand.
TGAAGTGTTGTAAATTGCAGGGTTGGGAAGTAACTCGTTACTTGTAACGAAGTTACAGTTATTCTTTTTTTCTGGTAATTATAACTTAACTTCGTTCGTTTTTTCCATCTGACTCCGTTCCTTTCATCTGTAACTGTAACTTAATTTAGTTACATTTGTTTGATAACTAGTAACTAATTTAATAGTTACTTTAATAATAGTTACTTTATATATTTCAAACTTAAATTTCTGGCAGACCAGCACAATGACGCGACGTGCGATGCTTGACATTCAATAAGCATATAGTTATTCTGGCTTCTACATTTGGAAAACTATTGCGCTATTACGTCATCTATTTTTATCGTTCATTTGATTTAAAATAAGGATAAAATGACGCATAGCGCTGACAATCTCCTCTCTAAATGCAACCTGTATTTCTTTCAAAAAGATTGTACATCTATTGGATATTTCCGTGGCGCGTCGGTCCTTATTTGTTATACATAAGAACATAACCTGCGTTCAGCGTGAAGTGCGCTGCGTGGTCTCAGTTATATAAAAAGTTCAAGCATTGGATAAAACATCTCAATCTTCGGTGAAAGATTGAAAAATGCCATGGCCAACATATGCAGAAATATTCGGGTTACAGCAAAAATTTGGAAACAAGAACAACTGGGCATTTCTTTGCAAAATTTGCACTGGCAAAAAAATTATTCGTACAAGTAGAACTTCAATTATAAATTTAGGAAAACATATGAGTGTAAGTCTTTATTTGTAAAATATCAATATATTTTTTAATGAAAAAATTTAACTTTTGATGTTAAGATTATTTTTAGTATTTTTAATATTTATTATCCTCGTCAAATTCATTCACTTTCTTATAATTGTTATTAATAGTCTTAAAGAATAAATATGAATTGTTTATTTAAATTATTGAATCCAATGTGTAAAAATTACATGCAATATGAGGAATATAATAATCCACAAACTACTCTTATATAAAATTGAAGGAATTTGCACAATTACAAAATTTAAAATAATAGCACAATTATTGTAAAAAAGTAACTAAAAAGTAACGAGTGGTTACTTTTTAGTTACTTTTTAGTTTACATTTTTTAGTTTCTTTTTTTATTTTCTTTTTACTTTCTAAATAACTGTAACTGTAACATGTTATTTTTGAAGGTCAGTAACTTGTAACTGCAACTAGTTACTTTTTCAGCGAAAAAAACTATAACTGTAACTAGATACTTTACAAAGTAACTTTCCTAACTCTGATAAATTGTTCAAAGAGGATCGTATAGTCGCCGAAGACTTGGCTCTCGTTCTGGTTTGCCCATTCATGTGAAATACCGACGAAAACGTTAAAAGAGTGAAGAAATTAGTGCTTGAAAATCACCGGGTGAGTGAAAGAGAGAATTCTGCTGCCGAACTTAACATATCAAATTGCTCTGTCCATACCATTTTGATCGAGGACAACTCATGGATTTTGCATCACGATGATGCACCATCGCACACATCGCTTCGCGTACGTGACTATTTGACCAAACACTCGGCTAACATTATTCCGCAAGCGCCGTACTCGCCAGATATGGCACCCTGTGACTTTCTTCTTTTCCCAAAACTCAAATTACCGCTTCGTGGTAAGCGTTTTGGGACAACTGAGGCAGTAAAAGAAAATTCGCTGAAGGAATTCAAGACCATCCCAAAATCGGCTTATGAAAAGTATTTTGAAGATTGGATTAAGCGTTGGCGTATGTGTATTGCGCAGAATGGGAATTCTCTTGTAGGCGACAAAATAAATTTATCCGAATAATTGAATGTTTTGTGTTTATCCAAAAAAAGTAATTTCAGGATAAGCGGAATCATCTAAATTTTAGAGGACTTTACTCTTATGTATCAATATAATCTCAAGAAGATTTCTGTAAAATTAAAAGGAAAATGTATTTATGAACACATTATTTTTAAAGTTAGAGGAGTTATACGTTGTATGTATAATACAAATCTTATTGATTTTAATATAAATTTCCTCTTATACACAGATTATTAAATTTTTTTTAAGAGAATTATTATTTATTTTTATTGTACTTTGTTTTTACAGATTACACGTTCTTTTATAGCGAAAGGAGAGAAAATTATTCTTAAATTGTTCGGAAAAACTCCTGTTAAATTTTTTTTTACTTTCTGCTGAGAAAGTAGGAGAAAACAAATTTGTAATTTTAAGTACTCTAAGTAGCATTTAATGTAGTGTGTAACGCGATATGATAAATGAATATATACAAGGTGTCCATTTGAAAACTTTTCAGCTAATTATCTCGAAAACTACGAAAGATATTAAAAAAAGCTAAAAGACGTGATTTCCATGATTTCGAAGGGGAAAGAGAATAGCATTATCAGTTTTTTATTTGGTTGAAGGTCAACTTAATTTTTAAAATAGAAAGCCCAATTTTTTATTATATCCTCTTTTCCTTCCAATTAATTTTAACAACTTTTGTCCGAAACATTTTTTTATTTGCCAAATATTTTTTGAAATATTTAAGGAAAACTTGGTAACTTTTTCAACATTTAACTTACGATATCTCGCTAACTATTCGTCGAAAGAAAAAATAGTATTAGACTTAATAGTATTATTTCATTTACTATCAAGAATATATTACTATATGTAATAGTGCCCTAACTTTTGTTAACTTGTCAACTTTTGGAAATTTCAAAATTATTAAATTCTCTGGAATTTAATGAGAATTGAGGAAATTTTCTAGAGATAAAAGGAAAACGATTAGAATAACATCTAATAAATTTTAAACGAATGGTTCACTTTAATCGCTTTATCGAAAGATGAATCTTTTTCCTATAAAAGGCTTCGCTTAGAACATGAGACCAATGGGAAAAGTCACTTTACAAGTAGAATACTTTTCTTGGGTGTTTTATCGGCCGATTTCGGGTACTTTTTGAGCAGAGGGTATATCGTGACTAATATGCAACATAGTCTAAATGCGAGCACACTGTTGCCGGAGATAGACTGTCGAATGATGCAGCGCGTTCGTACGAGCCGGCGAACATAGTACGCCGTTCGGAGTTGTTTAGGCGGACGGAAACATCGTAATTTACAGACAAGACGTTTATAGAAGGATAAGCGATCCGGTAATCGCCGGCGCCACGAGAATTGTGGCGCATGGACGATCGTAAAAATGACCGTGCGTTGACCAGCGCAAACAAATCTTAATCAAGCAGACGTATTCCACGAACGTCGAGGTGGTAATCCGATAGCGCGGTCGTCCCGATTCAATCTTGACTGAAGCATTTGCAGAATTAGCTCTGTGATATTAGCGACCTTATTTACGCGTCGCACATAGACGACGGGCATGTTGGCGTCCTTCTTTCCCGATTTAGAAAATCCAGTTGCCTTAATCACGTACGACCGGGGTAAGCCCAGTTTCAGTCCCGGCGCGATGGCTCCCCTCGTTTCATCCCGACGACCGTGATATTACGTTCGTGTTGCTTTGTTTTTGTGTAACTGACGCTTGAAAAGTTTCCAAGTAAATATCGATTTTCATGCCGGTCCAATCTACGGGCGCGGCGGGAGGAACAACGAGGTCCATCATTTCAAAGATGTCCCGAAAAAATTGTCGCCATCGCCAGCATGATAAATGGAGGTTGTTTGGCAAGGATTTGGAAAAATATATCACGCGGCTGATACTCTCTCTCTCTCTCTCTCTCTCTCTCTCTCTCTCTCTCTCTCTCTCTCTCTCTCTCTCTCTCTCTCTCTCTCTCTCTCTCTCTCTCTCTCTCTCCCCCTCTCTCTCTCTCTCCCTCTCTCTCTCCCTCTCTCTCTCTCTCTCTCTCTCTCTCTCTCTCCCTCTCTCTCTCTCTCTCTCTCTCTCGTGAATCGCCGCGCGAGACGTCACTGTCGAGAGAAATGTGCTCTGACTTTCTTCTCTTTCCGTGCAGAAATAAAAACATTGAAACGAATAGGAGTAAATTTCATAAATATTCACGATAATAAATTTATTCCCGCGTTATAATGCCGCGTTATATGAGAATGAGCTCGGCACGTGGGACGCTTTGGCGTTACATCGACATTTGTTGCTACGCGCGACTATAAAATGTCGAAATAAATCCAATCTAGATTATTTTTTGTCGCATTCTCTTCGCATTTCATCTGAAGCGTTATTTTGCAGCTTCGGTTGGACGTAAACAATGCGGAACTTCACCCAATCAAATTTCAACCAAGAGTTTATGTCGTTGAAAAAGCTCCTTCGACCGTCGCATTTCCATCGCTTCCGGGTATTGCACACTGATAATGCTTCATGCTAATATAATCCTTCCCCCGGTTTAATTCACACGAATAACGAATCACTGCTACTACGTTGCGTGCTGATTTGTATTCATAACAGAACGTTAATCGAATTTGCCAGTTATCTGCGTAACGCCACATTTGTTATTATTTGATAGCTGGAAAATGTCTGTCGGAAACTGATCGGAAGGAATTTTCTTCAGCGACGCCACACATTGTGCGATATTCGGAATACCGTAATATATACGGCGTGCTATATGTATATGCACAAATATATATGCGCGACAATTTAACGAGCGCAGCCGAAGACAAAGATATGCAGATTCGGCGATGACGCGCGCACAGATCGATGCCGTGAATGTGATCAACGGCGTTAGAAGGAAACGAGAAATCGAAGGAAGGAGACGGACAGAACGTGGCGCGGAGGGAGGCGGAAGGGAGGGGAGAAAGGAGGAGGATGAGAAGGAGGAAGAAGGAATATAGCGAAGGAAGAGAGCGCAAGAAAGAGAGATGAGAAAAGGGTTGAAGTGCGGCAGACAGCCTCTCTTCTGCTTTCTCGACGAGAAAAGTCTTCCGCTTATTTCACGGCGACGCGACGGCCTACTTTCGAAAGCTTCCCACCTTTTATAGGAATTATACCGCCGAGATCAGAGAGAACGGAGAACCGGACCGGAACAGAGTCCCCTGACATTCCAAAGAGCTTTCTCGAATTTCATGCCAAGAAACGAACTAATTATTATTTAAACATTTCTCCCTTTTTTGTCTTCCTCTCGAACATTACGGAAGCTGGGTAATGGAGGAAACTGGAGTTTTTAAAAAAATAGTTCCCGTAATTCACAAGGAAATAGGTATTCTCTTGAGAGAGAGAGAGAGAGAGAGAGAGAGAGAGAGAGAGAGAGAGAGAGAAAGAAGGGAGAGGTCTTCGTCTCCTCTTTCGTAGGATTTTTGCTTCACCTGCGGCAAGAAATTAAACGGTTCTCGAGGAAAAGCTGGCGAGCTAGATTAATACTGCGCGGTAACAAATCTTTTATATACACACACACACACACACACATACATAAGAAGAGGGAAAGAGAAACGAACAAGAGATAAATAATAGGAAAGTTAGCTAGTATCCGAGCAAAAAATTGTTAAGGCTTTGATAGAGGGAAAACTGATACGGGCCTTAGAAGAATTTTGTAGGGATGCCTTAGATTTGATCAAAATAACGCTTTAACACAGAAAACTGATGTGGGCCGTAGAAGGATCTTTCAAAGATGCTTTAAGGCTCGTCTACATTAGCTGTAAGAGTAAGGCTGTAAGGTTGCAAGACACGAAATGAAATATTTTCATTCACTGACAGCTTACGTTACAGCCTTACAGCCTTACTCTTACAGCTATTGTAGACGAGCCTTTAGATATACAAAATCAAATTTTGTTACAGAAAATTAATAAGATCTGAAGCATGTAATAAAATTGTCATAGTTTAGTATTGTTTTAATAGGTACGCTCTACCTGGTTCTTTTAAAGATTTAAATTTTTTTCTTTTAAAATTTTTTTAATTATATCGCAAATGAAAACAAATTTTATTAGTTGTCATATTCATTAATCTCTTCCACGGATTTTTCTAGTATTGCCTTCGTTTTGAAATGCAGCAAACTTTCATAAAAACAGAAGCAGGATTTTTATGTGTAAAAAATGCTATATTTTTAAAATAAAAGATTCTTGTTATATATTAATTAGTTTATAAAGAAATAAAGAAATTACAGTCTAAATTTCTCGAAATGAAAAGAACGAATATTTTTATTCAAGCAAAAATATTCAATAATTATTCAAGCAATAACAAAAATATTTTCTTATAAGGCCTTATTAATTGCTTTATTAATTGCCTTATTAATTGCCTTATAAGGACCTGTTAAACATTTGTTACACATCTTGTAGGGCCCTTCTACCCCTACTAGGGTCCGATTAATGTTGAAGAAAAATAATCAGACCCTTATCAGAGCCTTATTAATTTTTCTACTCGGGTAGTCGGCAGTTAGTGAAGCTCGTAGGAAATCTCGTTTCATTTGTGCAGCGACACGTTTGTTTTATATTTGAATGTTGTTTACTGTTGCAGGTAATAACATTTACCGGCCACGCACGGGGCGCGGACTGGCGCGTGCAAAACGAGCTCTTGTTTATAACGACGAATGTCTGCGGTGCATAGGATATTCGGTGTTTGATGTCGCGTAGGCGAGCAGGCGCATATCTCCGATTCTTTAACCTGTGCCAGGCAGAAAAAAAAAGAAATGTATACATTGAAATTTTTGTATCCTCTCTATTTCTTTATCGGACCGCGGGAGCCGGTCGTGTCCGTCTGTGTAGATATTTCAACGGTAATTGTTCGGCGAGAAAGTGCATCCCCGCGCGCACGCAGGAGCGCGCTGCGTCCCGAGATGCGCAGCCAATATCGAGAAGGAGCTTATAAAAACTTAGCCCGATCGTTGTAATCGTTACTACTGATCCTCTTTCGCGAGTGTACTCTCTTCGCAGGTTCGACTCGGATTCGCGAATTGCGGCAGTCGAGCTCCCTGCCGATTTTGCGAATGCGAACTCTATGTACGATATCCCCTTTCTTCTCCCTCCCCGCCTCTCCCCCCCTCTCGCCCCTTAAATGTGAAATGCGAGCTCATTTCTCGACGCTGTTGGTTTTACGGGGGACCGTCGGAAAATTGCATCCCCGAGAATTATAAAGTGTACCAATAAAGACACTGAGATAATCCACGTCGTTTGTGTGTTCATTATTCCGAGTTTCTACGGGGAAAGAAACTTGATTGTCGCTCCCTTCCCCTGCGTCAACGACCGGACAGACAATAAATAGGAACACTCGACGTCGAAATACTTGAAGGAAAATTAAAGCCAATGTAATTTGGAACTTCTCGTTGTCTCGTGGCGCGAGCGAGCGAAGGACGGAGCTTGCGATACAATTGCCTTTTTGTCAGCAGCGGAGGGCAATTTGTCGACCGTTATGGAGTTTCCGAGACTATTGCATTCCGAAGAAATTAATGTAATATAATATTCGAATGTGTCGAAGCAGCACCGCAGCACGATTTACGCCTCGTAAATTATTACGAATGTGCGAAACAAATATACGGAATAACAATTGTGAATAATGACCGAATAATATATCTGTCAGGCTGTAAGCACAAAGGTTACATTTATGCGGCTAATAATATTACAGAGAGAGAGAGAGAGAGAAAGAGAGAGAGAGAGAGAGAGAGAGAGAGAGAGAGAGAGAGAGAGAGAGAGAGAGAGAAAGAGGGATTAATATTCCATTGAAATTCATTATTTAATCCGGCGTGCATCAAGAAGGGAAAAAGTAAGTCGACGTTTCATCAGCCAAACGGGCATATCATTTCGCCCGTGGCGTTGTAATTTAGCGTTAGCGGTTCAAAGGCTTATTGCCGATCCGCCGTCACGCAGTCGCGACAATAAATTTCCATTTCCGATATGAACGCGAGAGAGCATCTGATCTCAGCGGTGCGAACAAGCGGCGTAACGAGACAACGAGAAAGAGATGATCTTAAGTAAGTAGAGTCGAGGGGGCTAATGATCAGGGCGGACAAAGGGAAATCGATTCGCTTCCGGGAGCGAAGCTAATGTCTCGGAAAAGAAGCCCGTTCCTGCCGAGCTTTCTCTTCTCTTATCTTCTCGATGGTTCGAGGGCTCCGGCGAGCTCCCAATAATCGTGCTAATAAAATTAATTGATGCGGGAGAACAGCGTCGCTGCCATCGCCGCGCGTTCTTTTCGTCGTCAGCGATCCTCTTTAAGAATCTCAATTCGACGTTGCTCGGAACCGCCGATCGTGATGGATATCGAGGAGCGAATTTTTACCGTTTAATCTCGATAATTATCTGGAGCGCGAGCCGTCGGGAATGGATGGAAGGTGAGCGGCGTGAACGATGTTTCCGAAGGGGTTGTCATCCCCCGTTGAACGATGAAGATAGCTGAGCTATTTGCCACTCTCGTCCCATTTTCGACGATCAGCCGCAGTGAAAAATACGCGCAGCGTTTCATCCTGAGTGATTCCTGGGAACGTGACGCTGGCCGGTTAGGTTAGAATATATTTATATACAAGCTATATGTAACACCTTTCGCAGCTCTGTGCAAGTTTCATGTACGTTATGCGGGGTGAGAGCCGATACGGGGGCTGAGTCTTGTCAGCCGTACGAAGTGCTTCTCGAATCTGTGCGCGTGCGGCTTATCAGACGGGAAAAGACGCAAATGGAAACGCGAACCATCGATGTTACACTAAAAAAAAGAGTAATTTCAGAACAAGCGGATTCGTCTAAATTTTAGATTTTGTTTTTATATATCGCCTCAAGAGAATTCCTCCTAAAGATTAAGAGGAAAATATTAGAAACACATTATTCTTAAAGTTACAGGAAATATATGCCATATGTATGATGCAAATCTTATCGATTTTAATATAAATTTTCTCTTATTATTTAATTTAATTATTATTACATTATTTAAGTCTTTTAGACTATTTAATCAAATTATTTAATCTTTTCTTTATGAAGATTATTATTTATTCTTACCGTACTTTATTTTCGCTAGTTATACTAGTGAATTTGAAAAAATTGTTATAATTTACAGCGAAAAGTAATAATATAGATGTACTTCTGGCCCCAGTCCTACAATAAATAGGCTTGAATAAAATAAGATCATCATAACAAATTTCCAATCAGTTTTGTTATGGACTTCATAACTACAAAGATCATCATCATAACTAATTGTATGAAATGTAGCTAAAGGAAAGATATTATTCAACTTCTTGCTGTAGATTATTAACTGTACTTGATCAAATATGGGTAAATTATCTTCGTTTACATGTTACAGCAACACACATACCTTCTTTAAAAACCGTTCTAAATATTCTGACTTATGAAAATATGGTTATTTTTTCAAATTAATTGATATAAAAGAAAATCCTCTTGAAATAAGAGGAAAACAGTTAGAATAATATCTAATAAATTTTAGATGAATGCTTCACTTTAATCGCTATATCGAAAGAGAAATCATTTTTCTGTAAGAGGTTTCGCTCAGAATATGAGATTACGGGAAAAATCACTTTACAAACAGAATATTTTTTTTTGGGTGTATATTTTGAACCAATATTTTGTATCTTCTAGCTTCACGATCGTATCTGCAGCTACTGGCTTGGGGAAAAAAAGAAAGTAAGATGATAATCAATTCTCTCCTGCATTTTAGCCCGTTGTTTTGGATCCGTCGTCGGATTCCGCATTCGAAAATTTTGCCTATTGATTTGAATGTCGTAACTTGAAATCGACAGTCTTAGAAACTTTTTACACGAAAAGACGTTATCTCTTTCTCTCTGTATAAGCGCAACTTTCGTAATATCGTACGAGGAAAATTTCGTTTCATCCAAAGAGAGAGAGAGAGAGAGAGAGAGAGAGAGAGAGAGAGAGAGAGAGAGAGAGAGTGAGAGAGAGGGAGAGAGAGCAATGAGTCAGAATCTCTCGTGAGTTGTTTCTCACGGTTGGCATAAAACTGATGAAATTTCGATGCATTTGAGAAAAACATTAGCCTTTACGCTTATCCAAACTATTACTCGCACACGATAACGGTTACATAATTCAGCGAGTATTATTATTTCGTCGAGTGCGCGGGGCGCGCCGGTCAAAGAATGTTTTTATGAACACGCGTAAAATTAAATGGACTTTACAGTTTATGAGTGCAACACACATGACGCTCGTAAATATCGACTCGTCTTCCTATGAGGAGAGCCATAGGAGTGACGTCGGGCCGAGAACGACTAAACAAAATGACAGAACTCGCTCGTCATAAATCAGCAAAAGCCAGGCCACGAAGTGACTGAAAATTCCAGCTGTAAATCACAAATTACATAAAAAGCAGAGTGGGCTATAATTCGGGAACAACGTTCGTTTCGAATGTTTTATCAAGCCAGGCTACATGGAACTGGATGGAACTGCAACCTAGGCTAAAATTAAGCCTCGGACAGGGAGATTTAGCGCTTTGAAGTTAAACTTTTATTCCACTCGCGCGTTGGTTTCATAATATAAAATATGGTAAAACCTGGCACATATTATGAAAGTTGAAAAAGAGTCAAATGCACTACACTTAAACTTCCCGAAGCAGCTTTCAGTGTTGCACAAGTTGCTTCTTGCGGATAATTTTTTCATTACTGCTTATGCCTCGCTTTGGCTTTTTATCGTCATCGTTTCGGCTCGCAGACATCGGCCACATCGTATTGTAAATATCGACGAGCGGTGATCGCGCTCAATATCAACGACGCGTACATTCGTAAGCGGATTAAATAATATTTTCCGTTATCTGTCATTATGAACCTTCCACTTTGTATTTGAGCATTCGCGCTCGGGGAGTGAGGAATATCGCTGTAAAATCGGACTCGTCGAAAAATATGGAACGTGCGTCGAATACACACGGCGAGCTCCGGAAATTTGATGAACGTCAAAGCCGCGAGGCTTAGGGCTAACTTTTACGGATGTCGAATGGACTTACGGATCTCCTCGCGACACGAAGTTGTTCGCGGCGTGTAGCATTTTCTGCTCGAAAGGACGAAAAGGGCGAAGCAAGGAACCACGACGATTGTCGACAAATTCCGTCACATTTTGTGCAACACGAGCGCGGTAAGGAGGAAAATTATTTTCGCGATATCGGATTTACGTTAAGTCCAGAGGCTTTATTCCAAATTACACACACACACACACACACACACATGCGGGGTTAACGAGTCCGTCGCGTGTGGATTCGGCAGAAACGTTAATAAACGATAGGATGAGTACGTGCGGGCGAAGATGCGTTTGCGTGCGACTATTGGTAGAAAACTCGACAAAGGGTAGCAATGTAACCAGAGATCACGGAGAAAGAGTTGTGCAGGGCTGGGGGGAGGAATGAGTACCCCAAACGGTTGGAAACATTTTCCCGTCGGTAAAGGGAAGAAACACCTAGCGAGCGAACCACGTTTCTCCGTTCGCTCACTCGCTCGCTCGTTTGCTCGCTCGCACCGTACCCTTTTGTCGCAGGATCGATGAACTCTGTCCTCGCGTGGAACAATGAAAGGTGGACGGGATTCGTGCTCTGAGAGATAGATAGAGAGAGAGAGAGAGAGAAAGAGAGATCGAAAAACGAAATGAGCTCGTTTCTAAAGCACACGGTAAAAAAAGCGATAAAATCAGCTTGCTCGAGGCGATGTTCGTGGACGCGCGGTTCACAAACGCATCGTCTTGTACTTCATTTGTATTCATTTGTTCGTTTACGGCGGGGAAGGCGAGCGGAGAGATCAATTACCGCCACTTGGGATCACTTCACCACCGTGGACTAACTTCTCGTATTAAAACGATCAGCTCGCTATTGTACGCGAGCTTCTCCCGACACTTGCGAGAAAAACCAGCCCGGGACACAAAGTGAGATTAATTAAATTTAATTGGCATTATTTTATTTCCTCTTTGGAAGTAATTTTGCACCGTATTAAAGTTTTGTGAATTTCTTGTCCTCTTTTTTTCTTAACAGCTACACGCTTGGTTTTTCTTTTCATTTTCTCTCGTTTCTTTCACGTTTATTTCTTCTTTTTTTAATTTCTCCCAATTTTTTTCAACGTTACTACTCTGACGTCGGATATTTCGCTCGATTTTTCCGTCGTTTTTGCTATTCGCCCAAGGCGAAGGACGTTGACTTCGATATCGATTCCTCTTATTAACAGGACTCGCAATGGCACGTTACACACTATTTCTCGACTCACGCCCAATTTCTTCACTTGCAGACAAGTTCCCGATAACTTTATCCGAAAGATATCTCCCCAAATCGGTTTTCTGCACTTTTGTAAAGTTTGTATCCGCAGATAAACTTGTCTTCTACCCGAAGTAGCGGATATCTGGCAGATATTGATTTCAGTGCCTCGACATAACCTAAAAAAATACAAGAGTACGCAACAGTCGTTGTTTTTTTATGAAAACGTAACAATGGATTTGTTGCTCGTGGATATCAATATTTTTGCATCTGATGATGATGTATTTGTGGATTTTATATAATAAGAAATAAACCGAACAATTTTCAAGTACGGAGTGACACCGAATTTTTCGAGCGATTTTGTTTGAAAAAGGATACAGTGCTTGAATTCGCTCTCTTTTTCTCTCTTTCTCCCTCTGTCAGAAGTAATTTCTAGTAAAATTCTAGTACATTTTGCGTCGAAAGTTAGTAGTACAAAAATAGCTATCTGTCAGATACGAAATCAGAGAGGTTTCAGTGACGAAGACGAATTTTTGGTTATCTGACGAATCTTTGGATATCTTTTTATCTGTAATATAGCTATTGGAAGACGTGAAGAATCCGAGCATTATCTCGCATCATATATCAGGTTGTGCTTGCTCGATCGTAGACGACAGAGCTAAAGAGTCAATGGGATTCTCGCAGAGCCCACAATGGCGCTCGAGGGTTAAGCACTTAAGGATACATCCAGTTATCGGATTATTCCGGTTAACGGGATTCCACATCGACGCGTTTCAGCGAATTAGGATAGCTCGTATCAGCATCATCAGCATCCGTTCAGTGACGGATTCGGAGCATCAGAGGCCTTCCAGCCGTTGCTCTTGCAAAAACGTCGAAAAATTCCGAGGGCGAGAGATAACAGCCGTTATTGTCGAGCAGCATCCCAAGCCATTGTTTCAATGTTTCTGTTTGCCGCTTCTTGCCGTTCACCGACATCTGCATGTTCTCTTGACAAACAGCTGGTTACAGGTCCACCGAGGGCGATCCGTGGACTCCTTGGCATTCGGGGCTCAGTCAGCAGCTTCACCCGCCACTGTCTTCACCCCCGCGAACTTACCGCCCACACGCCGTTCAATCTGCCCAGCTATCTCTCTCCGGTCATGTATTCGGCGCGGCGCGTCGAGATGCGGCGCTGTAACAATGACCTCGTTCCATAAACTCCCAGCATACTCGAGAACATAAAAATGCTGTTCGTTTATAGCGAGTCGCGTACAGAAACTTTTCATCGGTCCACCGGCTGCGACCCTCTTTTCAAAACCGCAAACTAGCCTGGTTAATTGGTCACGCTGATTCGCCGAAAAGATTCCCCGTATGTGGGATAGCAGTGAGTATTTATTTTTAATTTCAGGTGCCACATAAGCTGCATCGCACACGAATATTCTTGCGTCTATATGCAAATAAGGGTCTTTCTCGATCGACCCGAAATTCTCTCCCGATGGACCTCAAATCGATTGGAACATCCAAGGATGTTTGTAAAATCAGTCTCAAACACGAGTTTTCAATACATGTAATGTTAAATAAATACAATATTAAATGACTAAAGTTTATAATGTAAATTTTGGGACAAATGTCAAAATGGACACTGGATTCATCCTCACTGAGAGAAAGACTTCTGTTGTTACAACAAATAAATATTCGCTGTTTGATAATTGTACGGGGAACAAATCAAACAGTTATCGCAACAAGTCATTTTTCGTTATTTGTAATTTTAACAAATATACGTCGTTAGAGATGCAAGTTATATAGGTTTGTTGGATGTACAACTTGTAATAAAAAGAATAGCAACGTCGTAATAGCGTAATATATATACGTGATCCTTTTGTGTTCCATATTCTGAACTCTCATAAATAAATAAAAGGATCACTTAAAGTGATTTATAAGCCTTTTTAAGTAGTTACGAGCCACTTTTACAGACTCTTTTATTGATAAAAGTACGTTTATAGTACGAGCCTTTGTATGTATACCCCACTTAACTTTACTTAACTTTATCTAATAGTTTATTAATTTTATATAGTGTGTCATGCTAAAAATAAAGAGTAATATAATAATAAATCGCTCTATTTCTTTCCCCAAATTTCTGCAAAACACACACACACAGAATTATCATTTTGTTAACCTTTCTCCACCAATGTTTGATTAGATGTAATGGATGTAATTTTACATTTGAATTATCTGGCGATTATGACACGCGCTAGTAAAGCATTGCATGTGTAGTTTCATCAAGTATTAGATCGATACAAAAATAATTGCGGTTTTTACATATCGAGTATATAGACTCATATATCAGTTAAAAATTATATTTATTAATCAAAATAAAGACCATTGGCCTTGAATGATCAACATTGAGTTCTTCTGCTCTATCTCGAGTTGTTTTGCGTAGGTCCACTTGAATAATGGTTCTTAAATCATTATTGTCTATAGCTGAAGGACATCCACGACCCATCTCATCTTTAAGGCTTTCGTTTTCATCACAAAATTTTTGGAACCAGTGTTGAGCTGTACGTTCACTAACTGACTCTTCGCCAAATTTGGTATTCCGTTGCTTTACGTCCCAATTTAAATTCATAATTAACAACAAAATGGAGCGAATTTGTTTTTTCTATTTAAGAGACATTATATCCAACAGTATTAAATAATGAAAACACAATAGACGTATGCTGAAATCAGTAGTGCCAATTTCATTGTTTATAATGATGTATCACATGACTATAAGAAAAGATAATGGTGACTAGAAAAATCAGCACCAAATTTAAAATGATAAAAACCTCAATTATTTCTGCACCAACCTAATATTTTACTATATATATAATTTTTTGTTATATATTATATGTTGGTGAAGAAGAATTAATACAAGTGATTTGCTTATACATAATTTCTAACCTCTGCTCATATTCCATATTGCCAACAGATCAGAAATTTGTGATTTGTCGGATTAACATAACAATACCATTTGTTCCCATTATAAAATTGTTGGTTAGAGCAATAAATCATAGGTAACAAATCATTCGTTGCCGCAACGGAGTCATTTGCTATCCCGCATTAATAAGCCATTTGTTGGGGTTACCGGCGTTTTGTTAACCCTTTCGTGCCTGACTTTTTTCTAGGAATAATTTGCATCTAATTCACGTCTTACTGAAGGTTTTTAGGGTCGCTGATTATGAATCTGTAGTCAAAATTTCAAAATTCAAAATGGCAAACCAAAATGCAAAATTTTCTTGGATTTAAATAAAATTCATATTCCAGAGATTTTTGGGGTCGCTGGTTATGAATCTGGGGTCAAAATTTCAAAATTAAAAATGATGAATTCAATATGCACAGCGTGTAAAGTTCCACTTTGTCCCATTCCGTGCTTAAAAAAATTCCACGAAATGTGAATAAAATTGAGTTGACCATTTTTAATTACATTTTGTCAACTATATTACAGACATGACTATATTGAATTTGAAAATTTTAACTTTAGATTCTTTATCAGCGACTCAAGAAGCCCCTGAAAAATGAGTTTTACTCAGATCCAAAAAAATTTCACATTTTAATCCGCCATATTGAATCCGCCATTTTGAAATTAAGTAGCAATTTTTTTTCATATAGCCTTTACGTTGGCCTTTAAAATGAGCCCAAGAAGAACTTGATATCTTAATTTTTGTGGAATATATATATATATACATGTATGTATTTTTCACTTTTACCCTATTTTACGAGTATTTGACGAGATATGCAGATTGGAGGATGAAACTAACAAGGACATTGATTTTTGTGTGAAGAGTCCTATCTTTCCTCTTTAAAATCAGCTCAAGAAGAAATCGCTATCTTTATTTTTGTGGGAAATATGAATTTTTAAAGTTTTGGGACATATGTCCTACCAGACACGAAAGGGTTAACCCAACGAAACCTTTTTTCTCAGTGCTTCGGTCCCAGACTGGAGGAAATTCCTGTGCCAGAAGTTTGACGTAAAATTTGCTCGACGAAATAAAAATAAGGCAGGAGTCGCAAATCCGCGAAATGATACACCGGACAGCTGAAAAGCTGAAAAAGAGAGACGGTGATTAAATGGTTGAATGGGCAAACGGGGCGAAATTTGTCGTGATCGCTCGTAAACGGGAAGCGCGGCGCGAAAGTTTTCAACATTTCGCACGTGTCGAGAAGTTTCCGGCGGCAGTTGAAAAATGCTCTCCGGCGAGCGAGCGGCGACGAAAGAATCCCGAGATTGTTCTCCCACGGCGGATCGGTTTGCTCGAGCACGCCGGCACCGGAGAAGTTTTCGCCAATTGGCGTTGAAAAATCCGACATTCCCAGCCACCGAGAGAGAGAGAGAGAGAGAGAGAGGGGGGGGAGAGAGAGAGAGAGAGAGAGAGGCACGCCGTCGAATTGCAATATCCGCGTGTGCTCGCGATATCTCGCGCTCGCTCGTGCACACTTCGCCTCCCCCGCTCTGCCCGCGTAATTTATTCCAATTTATTTTTCTCGTGTGTCACACTCGAAGAGTCTTCCCCCGGGTTCGCGCTCCGGGTTCGCGCCTCGTGGGGCCACGACTCGGATGAATTACGGGATGCTCCGGAGCGAGGATGATCGTGAAGCATCGTGCTGCGAGAGCCGCGAGGAATCCGCGTAATAAGCGTAATAAGCGTACGCGTCTTGCGAATTATTCTCTCGGCGCAGCGCATAAACGACTCGGCGGTAAACTAATGAAAACGGGGCGAAGCTAATATCGCGCCGACCGTCCTGCCGTTATACGGCGCTAATGAAATTTTATTTCTCTTTCGTGCATCGTTCCGATGTGTGTGGCTGCGCGCTGCGCAACGACGAGCCACGCGGCGGACCGCCGCGTCGCCTGGATAAAAATTAATCCGAGATTAGGGATGAGAAGGTCCCACCTCGGCCGACCGTTCATCCCCTTGTCTTGCCGAGGGACAGCAGAGGGCACATCAACCGAAGGGAATACCAACAAAGGCGTGGGGCGACGACGTGGGGCCTGATGAAATTTATGATTAACAACGACAACGGGCGCGCGTCGATTCGGAGAGCTATAATTGAATCGATCGCGTAAACATCGGAAGCGATGACTCAGCCCCGAAGTGTTTCGCGCGCGCGCGCGAGCGTCGCGATCTCAGCTGAAGTAAAATAACCTCTCACAGCGGAATAGAATAGTGTATGCTTTATCGCTCGCGGACTACCAAACAGACAAGTACGTACATTCCCCAGATGCGGCACGCAAACGCAGGAATCGAAGCCGTGTGTATCACGTTTGGATGATATTCGCTGGAAGATCTCCCGGTCTTGGCTCTCTGAGCTGCACTCAAAGCTCAAAGATCCGAGTGTCGCCTTACACCTTCAGTGATCGTCGCGTAAGTTTCTCTCAACAGGATATTTTTCATTCTTTCGTCTTCGCGAGCGCCTTGTTCGAAGCGTTTCCTCCGCGACGTTGTATCCCGCATCCTCTCAAATGGCGATATTCGCACCTGCAGCTCGAGAGCGTGAAATTGCCGAAGCTTGCCCGAGTAATATTTTCGTCGACGCTGTCAAGAAGCGATCAGTCGCGATTAACCGTGCGGATCGATGCGAATGTTCGTCGTAATTATGGGCTTGATCCCGTTAGATGGATTAGCAGATCAATAGAAGCACCGCTACACAGCTGCTCGAGAGAACGATAAATACCGAAACTGACCGAAACAACTTGCGCGATAACGTCGGCCTTCGTAGCCTTCTCTACCGCTCGTCCTCGAGCGTCCGAAACTGCTATATAAATTAATGCTTATTTATGCGGACCGATAAGTTGCAAGCTCGGCGATATCCGACGGCGATTTTCCGACCTCGGACTTCGTTCGCGATCTCGTTGCGTTCGTTACAGTCATCGTTGAGGTAGCAGCAGCGCAGTAAATCGTCGAAAAATTCGCGCCCATCGCTCAGGTAAGTTAGTTTATGATGGCGCAACGCCCGTGAAGACAGAAGCCGGGGTGTGACCGGGTGGTTTAAATAATCCCGTCGGGCCAACTCAAGTACGAAAAATAAACTGGACGACGAGGATGAGGCTTTCCGGGAATACGTGCGCGGCTTCAGTAACGCCGCTAAAGTAGTCTGAGATGCCTCTACAGGTGTTGACGCTGCTTACGTCTCTTCCTTCAACTAATACCTTCCAGGTACAGCTATGTGTATATGCGCGCGCGCGGCTGTAAAGCGAATGCATGAAGGGACGCAAATGGCACGCGAATACGGAAATGATTACGATCGGGGCAATTATTTGAATCTCAGCTACGCTTGCGAATTTTCACTCGCTTGCGAGTTTACAGACTTGAGAATGAAATTCTCGAATTTAACTCGTTGGAAATTCGCGCAGGCTGTGCGTTTCAGAGCTGCTCATTCAACCGTGGATATCCGGATCGAGAGAAATGTCGCTCGTTTCAATGTCGGAATTGATATCTGCCTGAACGTAGCGTCGAAGATTAATCCCTTAGCTGTTAATGAAGCCGGAAATATTCGCGGAAAGAAAAAGTATTTCTCTCTTTATTTATTCATTTATCTATTATTTCCAGGAAAAGTAGTTTCTTCAATTATTAGGAGATTGAATTAATTCTGGTCTTATTTTGTCAATCTTTTTATCTTTTATTATCTTCATTATCTTTATTATCTTTCATTATCTATCTTTTATTGTATTTTTATTAACTTTTATTATTTTTATTTTAAAGAAATCGTTAAATTTGCATCAATCAAAATATTTTCCGCCGTTAGCTGCGACTTTTTCCCATCTTTCTGGCAACATAACGATTTCGCGACGATAGAGCGATTTGTCTTTCGAAGCAATCGAATCGAACACAGATTTTTGCACATCCTTGTAATTGTCGAAATGTGTATCTGACAAAGCAGATATTGCATCAATCGGAATAGATGGTAATCAGATGGTGATTGCTCTGGAGAGTACGCTGGGTGCGGAAGGATTTCCCATTCGACAACGTTTATTTAACGATTGAAGCAACATGTGGTCGAGCATTATCGTCCAAAAAAATCACTTCGCGTCTATTGCTAGCTGTCGCTGGACTTTTTTTACATCAATTCATTATTCAATTTCTTCAATTGTTGCTGGGATCGCTCCCCCGTGACTGTTTCATTCGATTTTAGAAACTTATAGTATTGGGTTGGCCAATAAGTCCGTACGGTTTTTCTCGATAGATGGCTTCAAGGCGCTCTGCTAAGCTTTATCTTCAGTCTTGAAAATCTTAAAAGCATATAGTCATTGACAGATGACATTTCAACGTGCATTTAAAAAATATACGTAAATATTGCTTGTGTATCTTGTGTGTTTTGCGTCATCTGCAAAATGCATAAGCAGAACGAATGTTTTCGGCATGTTATGCTTTTTTATTTTGAAAAAGGCAAAGGCGCAGCGCAAACCTGTAAAAAGATTTGTGCAACATATGATGATAGGATGCCGTAAAAGAACGCGTGTGCCAAAAGTGGTATGCGAGATTTCGTTGTGGAGACTTTTCCGTCAAAGACAAACCATGCTTAGGCCGACCAGATGAGATCGACAGCGACAAATTGAAGGCGGTAATCGACACCAATCTACACTACACGACGCGGGAGATTGCGGACGTTCTCCAAATATTGAAATCGAACGTAGAAAATCATCTGCATCAACTTGGTTATGTTAGCCATCTCGATGTTTGGGTTCCACACGAACTGAGTGAAGCTCATTTAGTCCAATGCATTTCCATCAGCGATTCACTCGGAAAACGTGAGAAAAGCGATCCATTTCTGAAACGTATGGTAACTGGCTACGAAACATGGATCGTCTACAATAACATCAAGCGCAAAAGATCGTAGGAGCAGCGCAGCGAACCGCCACAAACCACTTCGAAGGCAGGACTTCACCCGAGCAAGATCATGCTCTCAATTTGATGGGATTGGAAGGGTGTTGTGTTCTACGAGCTACTTTCGAAGAACAATCAATTCAGATGTGTACTGTAGTCAACTGGATAAATTGAATGCAGCGATCCACGAGAAACGTCCAGAATTGATGAATCGTAGAGGCGTCGTCTTTCATCATGACAACGCTAGGCCGCACACATCTCTACAAACCCGGCAAAAATTATTGGCGCTTGGCCGGGATGTCTTACCACACCCTCCGTATTCTCCAGACATTGCACCTTCAGATTATCATCTGTTTCGTTTCCTTCAAAATTCCTTGAATGGTAAGCACTTCGTTTGTGAGGAAGCTGTTACGAACGACACTTGGAACAGTTTTTTGCCCAGAAAGACAGGAAGTTTTTTGAACGAGGATTTACGAAGCTGCCCGAAAGATGGCAAAAGATAGTAGATAACAACGGCCAATACATAATTGATTAAAGTTATTACCTTCTGCAAAAATAATCATCGATCATTTATAAGCAGAAAACCGCACGGACTTATTGGCCAACCCAATATTACCATATCTTCCATATCCTATCAAATACAGAGCATTGCTTTGTGACCGTGAATGTTCCGTTTTGGTGTCGATGTTGATGATCGTCCTGTGGATCAACCCATGACTCTTTTCGCTTTGGATTATCAAAATAAATCCACTTTTCATCTCCAGTTACAATTCGTCACAAAAAACTTTTTCTGTCTGGCAAGCAAAAACATGGCGATATTCGAACGATTTGCAATGGCACTTTCATTCAATTCACGTGGACTCCATTTTCCTTCCTTTTGAATTTTTCCTATGGCGTGTAGGCGTTTAGAAATTGTTGATTTATCGACGTTGTTCAGCCAATTGTTTTTCCGTTTGGGCGGTGTTTTCATTTAGTAATGCTTGCAATTCAGAATCTTCAAATTTTTTTGGTTGGCCAATACGTTTCTTGTCGCTCAAATCGAAATCACCACTTTTGAATTGTTGAAACCAAAATTTACAAGTGGAATACGATGGAGCTTGATCACCATAAGTTGTAACAAGCATTTCATAAGCTTCAGCTGCCGATCTTTTCAAATCAAACAAAAAAAGTAACGAATGTCGAAAATGCAATTTTGTACGATTCACTTTAGACGCGTATAAACAATGAAACTATCAGTAACAATAGCGCACAAACTGTCATATGTCATTGAGAAATGTCAAGTCTTTCAGTGTTGCCAGATTTCAACATTCGTAGTAACCATTAACTTGTTACTAAAGCCATTTTTTATTGCTAGGGACCAAAACTAATTCAACCTCCTAATACAAACAGCAAGAAAATATCTACGTACAAAAAACATGAAATATCACTTTTCATTCGGAGGTAGGTCGTAAAAATTTTACGCTTAACGATGATTAAATATTGCGTATCAAGATTACAAAGTAAAAGAAAAATAAAAAAGGAAGGAAATAGAACCACTTTCTTGATTAATGTGTATTTAACAACGCTGTGCTGATAGAGCGGTCCATTTAAAAGTTGTAATTGAAAGGGAAAAGAGTACTCGCACAAATTTCTACGTGCAAAATCACTCGTCCTAATGATAAGGTCTTCAGCGGACCATTACGAACTGGTCCTGCACACGTTAAAATTAATTAGAGATAACAGATTTGAACAATCAGTAGTGAACGATATTGAGTTTTAAAGAAAAACCACATTCGCAAAAATCAATTTACGCATCTCAATAGAGAAGACAGGTGGCCTAAACCGTTGATGACGAAAATATTTGCACATTTCAAAAAAATACTTATAATCGAGCGATTGGAATTATAGCGATACTACATTTCTATGTTCTCGCTGAATTCAAATCCGAGGTGAAAACTGAACCGAACGATTTCTTGAATTTTTGGTTTGCCACTTTAGATTTAGATTAATTTTCACTTCGAATTTCAATTCAGCGATTCCAGAAACATAAAAATATAGTGTCCTGTTCTAATTATCTTCGTTATAAGTATTTTTTCCTTTTTGGAATGCGCGGATATTTCCGTCATCAACAGTTGGACTACTTTCTTCCCGCGGATATTTCCGTTATTAACAGCCAAGGGGTTAAGTAAGTTGCAAATATTCTTCGGGAAACTTTAACTAGATTTTCTCTCTCTCTCTCTCTCTCTCTCTCTCTCTCTCTCTCTCCCTCTCTCTTTCTCTTTCCCTCTTGATAGGAATTTTAATGATTAATGCTGTAGGGTATTCTTGATGGGCAAGAAATATTTTGACGTGTTATTCAGCAATTTCCAGATAATTCACGTTCGCATTTATATAACTTATGAGTAGCCACATTTTGTCAGATTTGAGTGCATGAAAATGGCGAGCGGCGGAGCCAAGTAGGGGCGAGCGCAAAAGTCAGAGACTATGTAAAGGGCGCTGTAGAATAATCGTCCGGACTTTTCCGGAGGAAGGAATAGGAGCAAAAACAGCAGGCGTACGCGTCTGTCGAAGAGGCTGTCGGGGAAGCTCGACGATACGAGGAACGAAGTTGAGAAAATGAGTCGTGTAATTTCCGCGGCCGTTCACCCGCTCGATCATTCCTGAAAATTGTCCCGGGGTGGTATCCAATAAAACCCGGGGATGATCGCGGCGGCGCCGTCGCTAAAACGGTCAACGTCCTCTTTTTTAATTTTCAATAGGAGATGTCTGCGCACCCATTCATTGATTTACCGCGTCATTATCCGGCGCGGTTACGCGCGATTCCCCATTCTTTACTGCCTCGGCCAAAAAGCCGAACACGAAATTCCCGCGTCCGTTTGCGGCTGGATTGAGGGATATAAAAGAAGAACGAAAGTCGGTCAATGGTCAACATTAAGGAAAATCTTTATGGACCCGGTGAAGTCGGACGAAGTATTATATCGTAACCGTAAAAGGAACACATCCAAGTCCAAGTCGTGCTTGCTTGTTTGCCTGCTCGCGCGGAGCACGAAATCGTGTCCTCTGCCTGTCACCTACTTTAATCACTTCAAGTTAAGGACATAAAACGCGTGTGTCGCGCAGAGCGGAAGAGAAGCTCCGCGGCAAATAGAAGTGGAATTCCACGGCTGCTGGCCCGCCTTCGATGCTCTTAGCGTAATTTCCACCCTATCGATGCCTCTCGCCACCGATTAGCCGGCAGCCGATATCCTGCGTGTTACGTTCCAGTTGTTTCATACGCGCCGATACCTGCGAACTAAATTTCAGTCGCCTCTTCATACATGCACGTGAGCCGGAGTGAGAAACGCGAGCTGTGGCGAGCAGCAGATGTCCTGGTTTAATTCGGGACAGGATCCATCGAGCGTTACTTCGCCCAAGTTGAAAGGGTCGTGTGCGAAATAGGAGACACCGATCCTGACACGACGACGGGCTGCCCCGGCTGATTTGTTTCTGGGGAAATGATAAGGCTGGGAGGGACGAGGAACTTTGCGCTCGATTAACCGAATTCCCCGGACAGTGATCGATCACCGAGCGTCATTTACTACGAGTATCGAATGACGCGCTTGTCGTTCCGAGCGTCGGCGTTCAGTTAATGCGATGACCCGGAACGCGAATATACATATACGCTTACGCAGAGTGATCCTTATCCCCGATGACTTTCCTTTCTAACTGATGCTCTCTTGGCTGTGTTTCCTTCAGCTTTCAGCCTTCAGCTTTCAGCTCCAACTCGCTCCGGAATTCCGAGACTCGGCAGAACGGTTGCGCTGAATAAAAAAGGGAGGAGAAATCTCATCGATTTCCGATCGCGTGGGCTAAAGTGAGCATGTTTCAAAGTACGATTTCAGATCACCTGAGCTGTGTCATCACCTGACCACTGTGTCATGGCGGCTGAGGATCTCGCCTCTGGAGGAAGTGCTTGCGTGCGGCTCAAGTGTAGGCTCTGCAAGCGTTAACGTTACGTGCGCAGGACTATTTTGGTGTCCCGGCGGCGATGTGACGAGCAGAGACAACAGTCACACGTTAAATGAACGTAATTAGCGTATATCCGGAAGTTCAACAGACCTGTTGTTGTTTCCACCGGTGTAATCTATTACAGCCAATTCATTGCTATTCGGCCGTACCGGGGATTGTACTCTCCTGATCGATCGATCGATCTACTCACGCGCAGTCATTTGTCTGTCAAAAATTGAAGCAAAGAAGCAAAACCTTGCCCGCCCGTCCGTCGAGTATGAAATTCGAGTCGAAGAAACAGGTTACATCAGGTCAGCAACAAAGTCATGTCGTTTATCACGGATAGGTGGCTCTACTTGTCTTAAGTGCAACTAACTTCACTCCAAATTCTACATCCTTTATATCGTTTGACAGCTGACGCTTCGAGCTTTCTTTCAAAGAAAATAGCGTCATTCGGCAACGAATTGTTTGTTTGGCGTTGAGTTAAAAATGGAAAATCGAAACGAGCATTTCCGCCATATTTTACTTTTTTGCTTGCAAAAAAGAAAAAAACGCTGTGCAAACCTGTCAAAAGTTATGTGCTGTGCATGGTGAGAAATTCTTTACAGAATCAGCCAGTGTCAGCGTTGGTTTGCCGCGTTTTCGTTTAGGAGATTTTTCTGCGAAAGATGCATCACGATCAGGCCGGTCAATTGAGGCTGATGATGACAAAATAAAAGCATTAAATCCAACCGCCATTATACGATACAGGAGATCGTTGAAAAGCTAAATGTACCACATACGAGTGTTGAAAACCATTTAAAATAACTTGAATACGTCAACAAATTCGATATTTGCGTTCCGCTCAAAGAAATTTTTCTCACCAAACGCATCAATAGTAACGATTCTCTCCTGAAACGTGAGCAAAACGATTCGTTTTTGAAACGAATGAACTGGTGATAAAAAATGGATTTACGACAATGTGGAACGAAACAGATCGTGGAGCAAACGTGACGATTTTGCTATCTGCTTGGTGGGATTACAAGGTGTTGTGTCATTTGAACTGCTTAAATGCAATCAAACGATTGATTCGGAACGGTCGTCAATTGGACAAATTACACGAAGCAATCAAGCAGAAGCGCTCAGAATCGTAAAGGTACAAAGGTCTTTCACCATGACAATGCTGGGCCCACATACATCGTTGGTCATCCGCTAGAAATTGTTGCAGCTTGAGTGGGATATATTGCCACATCTATCACATTCACCTGACCTTGCGCCATCAAATTACTATTTACTTCGTTCCTTGCAAAATTCCTTGAAGAGAAAAAAATTCGATTCTGATGAGGCTATCAAGCAGTACTTGGATCAGTTTTTCGCCGGTAAGGACCGGAAGTAGAGAGTATGCGAACTATTCGAATTCGAATCCGAATCCTTATGACTCGAATCCGAATAATTCGAAAATTTCGAATTGCGAAGATTCGAATACGAATCAAATACTTAGCGTTTGTGCGCATCAGCTACAAAACGGGCCATCTGGGCCTGTATGTTTGACCCCTTAACTTGTAATTAACTTAATTTATAATTAATAACTTAATTATAAATTATTTTAAATATTTAAATATATATTTTACGATTTTACTTTAAGATGATATTACGATACTGATACTCCCTTTCATATTAAAATCTTCCATCATTATTTGCATGTTTAATAGTCATGTTAAATTTGTTAATGATTCGATTCAATTTCATTCGATTTGATTGGAATTCGAGTGAAATTTCATAGATTCGATTCGATTCGAATTCGAATTAAAAAAATTGAGATTCGATTCGATTCGATTCGACATAAAAATTCTTGATTCGCACATCTCTAACCGAAAGTTCCATGAGACCGGAAACATGAAGCTACCAAACAGATGGCAAAAGGTCATTGAATTAAACGGACAATATATCACAAGATGAAGCTTTTGCTTCGTACGAAAAAATTGCCTTTTATTTACACACAAGAAAAAAAAAACGAAAAATAACTTTCTTGCCAGCGTGATAGAATTCCCGCGGTAATTTCACGTGACGGCGGCAGGCGACAGTTTTTCCGGCCGGTTCGCTTTTCCGCTTCTCCTCGCACAGTGAGACAGTTTAAAATAAAGTCGCGACGCGTGACGTCTCCCAACAGAAACGGGGCGCAATATCGCCTCGGCCAGCTCAGCTTGGTCTCCCGCTCAAGAGCTCGAGGAGAGCCCTTGATTGTGCCGGCCGACTTGAATAAATCGAATCGCGCGCGATGACTCGCGGACTTAACGGCGAAGTAAACGCCGCGAGGCCGCGATAATCACGCGCGGGCTCGAACACTCTCGCGGCGTTTAGAGATTCGGCACGATAAATTACGGTGATTTATCTCGGGAGGTGTTCCTTATACCGGACGTCCCTCGAGGGAGATCCATTTGCTTTCTCTCGTGCGGTTCCGCGCGCGATAATATAATTCCGCGGATATACTACGTGCTCACGCTCGCGCTCGCGCTCGCGCGCGAACTTACTGCTCCCTCGAGTTTTTACGGGAGGGCGGTAGAGACTTACGTAAAGCCGCCCACCGTGCGCCGTTAAAAGCGTGTGGGAAGCGCAATGCGTAAGGTAAGGTCTCTCGTCCCCGAGACACCTTACGCCCTACGAGCTTTTGTATAGTAACTATACTCGGGGCTGAGCGGTGATGCTCGCCGGGAAAATTTCCCGTGTCGGGCGTCGGGCACGAGGTAAACGGATCGATGTGATTCGCAGCGTATCGAGTGAACTTTGACCGTATCCAGTGAGCAAAACCATCGTGCTTGAATTTAATTTTAATTAGGACGGGGGCCAAGAAGGTACTGATGAGGTATCAGATTTTTTGCAAAGAGGAAGGAGCGATGGATGGGTAAACGGAGTAGCAACGTTTATACAGATTTTTCTATATTTGACATTGGTGTTGCGCATTTTTCTCTCTGTAGAATGGCAAGCTGGAAATTGCTCTAATTGGATTTCGTGATAATTTCCAGCAAACTGTATTATTCTTCCCGAAATTGAGCAACGATTATAGTATTTGCCTTTCCCTCCGTACAAATGCATTTTCCCGAGAAAGTAGTTTAAATTTACGCACGTAGATACAGATGTAAATTTTTTTTTCAACTGTCCTAGGAACTAAAATGTATTGGGTTGGCAACCAAGTGATTGCGGATTTTAAATAAGAATGAAAATTCAAAATTTTAAATTTGTTTTTTAAAATTTTTTTCAATGCATGTATGCGATACATTGAGCTTCTCTGCAATATCATGTGTTGTGCTATGACGATCTGAATCGATAATGGCCTTGATATGGGTCTCTCATCGACTTCAACTGGACGGCCAGATCGTTGAGCATTTTTCAATGAAAAATCACCAGAACGAAATCTGGCAAACCAATTTTGACACTGCCTTTCTTTCAAGGCTTCATTCCCACATACGGCACATACGGCACACACTTCTTGTATGCTTGCGATGCGTTCTTGCCTTTTCGGAAATAATACAATAAAATATGTCTGAAGTGCACGTCTTGCTCTTCCATTTTTAAATTGAGATAAAAACAAAACTAAAGAACTAATCGATATAATTTTTGTACTAAATGAAAGGTAGAAGTCCAAACAATAAGAAAAAAATATAAGTAGGTACTTTGAACACGTTAACGAAACAAAAGAAAGTGTAAAATCCATCTGTCGACAAAATCCGCAATCACTTAGTTGCCAACCCAATAGGATAATGGATTACGCGGAAAAATTTAGGTAAAGTTACTCGTGAAAGCAACACGAGTTCGCATAAGAACCAAGAAACCTGCTAATCACAAAATTAATATTTTTGCGATAACTTGCTTATTTATGGGCTCGTGTTGTCAGCAATGAAGACACTTTCGCGCACTTACATAGGTGCATATGTTTGCATTTACGATAGTCAGAAAACTAAAAAGTTTTGTATCTTTTATATACCCTAAATTTTTCTACAAATGCATTTGTGTGAAGAGTTATTATAAAAATAGCGTAACGCTCGTTCTTAAGATCCGTTATAAAGATTAACATAAATCCAAATGAACTTTAAGAGACAAATTCGGTTGTTTCATTTCAAACTACCAATTATACAGCGCAATCTCTGAAAGTAATATCTGAAGATTTCCGTAAAAAGTCACATCTCAATATGCAAGTAAAATATTTCCGCTAACCGAAAATTGTTAGGTCTAGTAAGTTAATTCTTTCCGAAGAAATTTACATAGCTTAGAGAAAAATTGGAAATTGAAATTTTCCCGCTTTCTTGCGGTTTTAAAATGTTGACATTTAACTTTCTGGAATGATTTATAGTTTGATGTTTAATGCACACAGACTTAAATAATCAGTAATATTTACAATGGCTATCAACAACGAGCATATTCGATACGCAATGCATTTTGCATTTCACTTAAACAAAAACGTTTCTGAAGCAGCCAAAATGATTTATGCTGCTTATGGTGAAAATGCTATGACCGATCAGCCACGTTTTCCAAGTGATTTCGATCTTTACGACCGATTTTACGCTCCCAGTCGGCCAAAAAAATTTGAAGACGAGGAGCTGCAAAATCTACTGAATGCAAATACGGCACAATAATGTACAATAAGAACTTGCAGAAAAGCTGGGAATAAGCCAGAAAGCTATTTGCGGTCGCTTATGTCGTATGGGAAAGATACAGAAGGAAGGAAAGTGGCTTCCACACGAGCTAACCAACAAAAAAATTGACAACAAAAAGAATCTTTTTTTGCACAAAATCGTAACTGGTGACGGAAAAGCAGGAAAACCGCAAAAAATCATGGGTAGACTCTGGTCAACCGACAACGTCGACAGCAAAACCCAAACGTTTTGGAGAAAAAACGTTCTTCTCTGTATATGGTGGGACTAGAAGGGTACGCTGTGCTATGAGTTTTTGGAACCGGATAAAACCGTTAAAGCAGAGATTTACCAAGAGCTATTGATACGTTTGAGCGATGCAGTTGAGAGAAAAGGCCATTTACCGGACAATGCAGCCGTAAAGTTAGCCGTGCTGCACGATAATGCTTATCCGCATACAGCAGAAGCTACAAAGGAAACCATCTTACACTTGGGAAGTTTTCCCACATGCGGCGTATTCTCCAGACTTGACTCTATCAGATTCTCACTTGTTTCGGTCGATGTAACACGCATTGTCTGATGTACATTTTTCGACAGTTGACGACGTACGAAATTTCATCGATGACTTTATAACCTCAAAACTATCAAGTTTGATTCGGGGTTCGAAAACAGCCCAATAAATGGCGTAAGGTCATCGATACGAACAACGGAGAATATTTCATTGATTAATCTTGCGTTTTATTGATTATTAAATATAGATTGAAGATTGTCGAAGATCGGAAAGAATTGACTACTTATACAACTTCAATTTCAATGATGACGCAAAGTTCTTCTCTATGTCATATAATCCCAGATACAAAAGGAGGAAATTAATTTGAAAATCATATTCTACACTGAATATTTGAGCTCGTCGTCAAATCGATAGGTAGAGTACATTTCAAACACCATATATTCCACGAGTTTCCAAGCGGAAGGATCGTGACGGTCTCTATTGAAACTTCGCATAGAATTTGGAGGAGTGAAGCTGCAAACGTTCCGCGCTGTCAAAGGTAATCTAGAGAAGTTCGGTCTAGCGATCTCATTGAGACATCATTGAAACATCAGCAATGTTTCTCTCCGTCTTGATGAGTCTCTCATATGTTGCATAAAGTACAATTCACGATGTAAAAAGTCCTACTAAAATTTTAACCTTATCCAGGGTGCAATGTTACACCCGAAAGCCTGTTTGTGCAAACTTCTCGCGTCTTGGGTATCTTCTGAGCGAGATCTGATAGATATCGGAAAGTAATGGAAAATCTAAATTCACTTATGGTTTCTCGTAATTTCTCCCGCTTGTCTGCTCACTGACGTTTACTTCCCACCTCGAGAGCAACTTCTTCGATATCAGCAGCTTATCTCGTTCTCTCTTCGCGGTGCTTCCGACGATAAATCTTCGCGAGTGTTTGCAACTTTCCGTATTGCCCAGGGTGTTTGTGTGTGAGAAACTACGTTGCCGTCTCGGCAACGTGCTCTGCGTTACACTTTCCATTGATCCCAACGATCCAAACGACCTGAGGAAAGCGTTTCTATACATTTTGCTCGTGTACCTGAAGTTTCAGCAGAATGGTCGTAAAATCTGATAACATCCCCGACGGAGTCCACATCTGTCACATTTTTGTTCGGGCTAGTTAGCGACGAGTTTAGCGGACACTTGGACGTTGATAGGATTCGACAGCTGATGAGGGTAAATGTTCGTATGAAGTTCTGTTTGTTTTTCATATATGACGTGAACTTGGAACTTGCTAAAATTAAGATCGACACAAGTACACAAAGTTTGTGAAGTTACGCGGATACTTCGACTCATCAAAAGTCGATTTAGTTAGTTTATGAAGATCCATACATTAATAATTTCCATAGTATTTACATAGTCGAAAGGATAATTTGTTTTAGCACAATGCTAATGCAGCAAAATAGCAAAAATAAGTTAAAATAGTAATTAAATAGTAATTAAAAGCGAGTGTCGAGAAATCTGGGAGGATGAAATAAATGTGCGGTTAAATATTCATGGAGAAGACGTTGTTTATGAATTTTGGTGGAAGTCACCGAATGCCAAAAACGAAAGGAAATTTTGCTAGTACAAGCTACATTTGCGACGGCTTGTATTTAGATTTTTACTAATTATATTTTTGCTAAATATATTTTTACTAACTATATTAATATTAATTATATTATCGTAATAATTATTATGCAAGCTTTGAGCTATGATAATTACTGCTTCGTGTTAACGTTAGCTTCAACATATTTTCCAAATAATGGTCTAGTCCTAAACATGTTAATATAGACGCTTTATAATTAATATTGCAATTTCAAAATGGATTCCAAATTATCGACCTCCGGTTCCAAGATGCTTTGTTTAACATATAATATATATATATATATAACATTTGCTTTGTCATTACAAACTGTCAGGTTTGTTTAATCGCTTCATACTAACTTTTTATACTTATCCTTTTTCTCTTTCATTTTTACAGTTGCTATTACAGATGCTGTTTACAGTTTAATGAAGATAAATATGATCTCTCACTTTTACGACATATTAATACTTATTTTACATGTTTACATGTTTGTGGTTTTTATATCCGATTGTTTATTTTTAAATATTTATAAGTAAATAAAGTTGAAAAAAGTGATTATAAGAATTTAATTTCTTGGAAAATATTTCAGATTAGAGACTGACAATTTTATTAAATATTCTTCACGTATCAAAATACAATATACAGAATTTTTCGCACGCTACATTTTATTATAAATAAATTATTTGAACGAATAAATTACTTAAATCTGACATGAAATTTGTGATTAACGATCTGAAAAACTTTTATATCGTGCATCTGATTCAACATTGTACATTTATTCAGACTTACACCAATTTATTTGTATGTGGCAGTCATATAGGATTTCCCATTTTGAATTTTTGAAATTTGATTTGAGATTTGTAATTAGCGACCTGAAAAACAGAAAAATGCAAAATTTCACAGAAAATCCGTCAGGTAAAAAAAATGTATCACACAAAGAGTTAAGCAGTTAATACTTACTTTACATATTTTTCCTGGTTTTTATATCTGATTATTTATTTTTAATTACTTATAAGTTGAAAAAAGTGCTTAAAAGACTTTAATTTCTTGAAAAATACTTCAGATTAGAGGCTGACAATTTTATTAAATATTCTTCACATGTGATAATATTATATATATCTTTTCCAGAATTTTTCGCCCGCTACATTTTTTTTATAAACAAACTACTTGAACGAATTTTATAAATCTGACACGAAATTCGTGATTAACGATTTGAAAAGCTTTTATATCGTTGCATCTGATTTATATTTATTTAGACTTACACTAATTTATCTCTATGTAACAGTCACATAGGATCCCATTTTGAATTTTCGAAATTTTATTGGAAATTTCTAATTAGATCCGAAAAACACAAAAATGCAAGATTTCACAGAAATCTTTCACATTTCACAGAAATTCCGTCAAGTAGAAAAAATGTATCACCCAAAGGATTAAACGACTGCAAGCATTCTTCTTTAATATTTGCTCCGTTTTAGACGTAAGATTTTACCGGGTAACACAGACGAAAGCTCTATCTCGTGTGTTTCCAGCAATGCAAATAGAGAAGGTGACCAGTAACAACGTAGATTACAATAAGCTCGCGCCCTTTAATTAAACGCTTTAGTTTAAAGCTCGTCTTCCGCCTGTCCTATTTATTATCTCTTGTCTGCTGCAAAGCTGTGGTCTCACATGAGATTAAATTAGATTTAATTTCAGCAACTGCGGAGGTATTTACAGTAGAGACAAGATTCCTCAGCTGCATAAATCACGATGGATTTCGTGAAAGGACGAATTTCGTGCAGAACAGAGAGCTTCGCGTGATGTTCCTGCGGATACAAATTCGCTCGAACAGGACACGTATCGCGGAGGTGACGCGCTCTTTCGTCGCCACGTTGCCGGATTCACCCTCGTCCCTTATTCACCGAGCGAAACTCTTCGCGCAACTTGGTGACGGCGTACCTTTGAAAGCGCGGCGATACGATCACGCACGATGACGTAATTTTTTGTCACTGTTCCGGAGAATCTCAGTCAGAAATTCCGACGTGCTAACGAAGAGGAATCTGCGCGCTTACAGGCCACCGAGCGTCGCTGCAGGTTCTCTATACGGGTGTTAATTATCCATACTGGTATTTTCGCACTCCCGACGCTCGACCTTTCGTTCGCAGTTCACGAGAGCTGTTTATATTCCTCGTTCACACGGATACATCCCGGCTAATTACAAAAGAGGGGAGAAACAATCCGATCGGACTAAGTTATCCGATGCGGTGCTGTTGTGCTCACACGAGTCGATACCGCAGCTTTAATTATTAGCCAAGGCGAACGTTTCCGTGTGAGCTTTCTGGCGTTATCAAAAATAAACCGGTCCGCGCTCTCCTATGTTGCCCTCTTGCAACAATAACGAGCGACGAGTTGGTAACGTTAATTTTAGAAATTGCCCGTAATTGGCGAAAATAGTTTTATCATCGGAAGCAACGGGAGTTTGTTTTTTGTTCCCTTTGACTCTCTCTCTCTCTCTCTCTCTCTCCCTTTCTCTCCCTCCCTCCCTGACTCTTGTCAGGGTTTATTGCTTTATTCCTTTGTCTTTTATTCGGGACGTCTCATGTTGCACGGTCATTAAAGTCGTATCTGTTATACATCACAACTACATACTCTGAAAGGAATTCTTCAAAGGCATCTATATTGTATAATAAAAACGATCACGTGAGATGTTCTCAGCCTGTTTGCTTCCCGCTCGAGCACTTTCGATTACCTTAAGATTACTCTCTTTGGTCAATCACATACTTCTTTAATGTTCACTTCTTAACATTGTGCTACGTGTTTGAAACGTCATACTGCTTCATCATCGGAACTTACACTCAGCCCTCCTGTGAATGTAGCCCTGCTCGAGTTTTTTTATCATATCATATATCTTTGTACGATATAAGCAACACCGTTTAGCCATTAACGTAATATTGAGTGTAAGTAAAAACAAGTGAGGCCGTAAAATGCGTTGTTGTGTTCTCCGCGAGTACATTATATATATATTACGTCACGCGTCTCATTATTCTGACGTGATAACTTTAGCGATGAGCACGCACGGCCGGGCCTTACTTCCTTGAAAGCTTTTAAGCAAATGTATTCGGAGGGTTCGCGGAAGCTAGCGTACGCTTTAACGGTGATTAGTGGCCAATATATCCAGAGTATCCCGAAATTTCCTCGGGCTACGTGAAGCACCGTCAATATCTCCCTTGGAATCCGTTATCGGATTTATGATCCCGCTGGTTCCCGCAAAATCACATATATCGATTGTTTAATCCCGACGTCACGTTGGGCCTGCTTAATCCTAACAGCGCTAAACTTATTTTCCAAGCTAACATATCAACCCGTATCTCGTGGGCTTGTTTCATCATCATCAAGAGGAGACAGCTTAATACATGGAATAGCACTTGTCTTGGAGACAATATTAATTATTGTTGATATCATTATACACGCGGTACACAAAGTGCAACAGATATCCCTGATTATCCTTTAGCTACCCAAATTCGCAGTAGCACCCAAGAGGTGGACGGTAATACAAGAGCCGAGGTATATAAGCGTGTTTTAGAAATGGGTCAAATTTTAAGAGCATATTCTATTCACTGGAGTGAAAAAAAGGTCATACAAACATGCGTCTAGAAACGTTTCTTCTCCGCGTTATAAACTCTTTTACAGCAGACTTCGGTAAGAACATTTCACTAAAGAAATTGCAAACGATTTCCTTCCGCTTCGACGCATGCCTCCTGTCGATGTCTCATGGATTGCCGAAGGCGTTCAAAAACTCCCGGAGTATTTCATATTTTGTCACACGAAGCGGTAATGCGATTTCGGGCAGCAGCAAGAAAAGCAACAGCAATAAAAGTCTCATAAACGAAAAGCTTAAAGTGTCTTTATAAGTAGAAATCCGAGGGGTTCAAATCGGGAGATCGCGCAAATCAAGCAATGGGTCCACCTATTGGCGTAATTATTATTTAGAAATTCTCGAGCAGAATGCGACTAAAATGTGCTTAATAAAAAGTATTTTAGAAAAGAAGCTTTTCGGGGCCCATGTTTATATGAGTTTTTTTCATCCTTGCCATGAATATGCTCTCAAAGTCTACTATGCATATTAATTGCATTATAATTATTTAAGGAAGCCGCAACGATATACCGCAACTATCAGATAAAGGATATCTTCATAAATATTAAAAAATTGTACTTGTTATATGTAAAGTGATACTTGTTATATATGAAATTATATGAAATAAAATATTTAAAATCGCATGTGGAACGTATAAAATTGCATAAAAGGGAAGTAATACGATATTTAATATCCCCCCTGGATTTTTTCGCCGTATTCTCGAATAACTAACAGTCATGACGCAACAGATAGATGCAGCGGATGTAACCGAAAAATGTTGCCAATTCTATTAATTCCCGATCAATGTTAAAGCTATTATACATCTTGATATCGTATTGATATCGTAAACAGACAGCGAGAATAATATCTCTTCTTGATACACGGTACAACCGTGCGTGTGTGTGGTCTGGGTCTAAAAAAATGTTTACAGAAGGATATGACGGGGAATTTGCGCGCAAATATATCTCGCAAATATTACGCGTAAATCTGTATCGCGCGATATGCAGCCTGATAAGGAGAAATATGCGCTGTTACACGGCGTGGTAGGATGCACGATACGCGTATGACACGGTTATACATTAGCGCTTTCTAAAAGCTAAAAGAGATAAGGCTTACGGTGAAGCACACACGCATTATTTATGAATAACTTATCTTCTGTCACGACCAGGTTATTCCTTATGGTTATTATATATAGCATTATCGGTCGTGTGGATTTATGAGGCTTCAGCTTGTCACCTACTGATTAGATTAATACCTGCACATAGTGCGACTTTCGTTTTGCGTCAACAAGTTGCGCCGAGCGCTCTATTCTTAAGAGAGATTGTAAAGAAATTTGTAAAGAAATACGGCTGACAACTAATAAAATTTGTTTTATTAAACTCACACAACACAAGGTGTTGGCAATTAGGTCTGTTGAGCTCCATCTAAAAAATGTCTTATCTAAAAATAATACACCGCATAATATTGAAAAAACAAACTTCTTTTTCTAATATTATGCGGTGTATTATTTCCGTCCCGTACACCTTGACTTGTATCTGAAACAAGGGAATATGTGTCCACATAACGACGCGTGCGGCAGGAACAGTGATCGTGATCTACTGTCCTCTTCGTACGAGAAGACCCGCTTGTCCAATTAATTTTTCCTTCCGTCCGCTCTCCGTCCTCTCAATCTTGTCGGTCTTCGTGATACATGAGTGTGTGTATTCCCAAGAATACGGGTTGACCTGTCAAGCTTACATCGCGTATTCAATACCTCGTATAACTTTGGAATCTCTTAGAAATTACCGGCTTGACCTTTTTCGGACACGGCGCGGTATCCCCCAATCAATCAACGTAAGTCAGAGTAAGTGTCTGTAAAAAAAGAAAAAAAAACAGTTTCCGTTCTCTATTTATGAGGCAAATTTGAAGTGAGAGACCAAAGCGAAGAGAAGCGCTCTGAAGAGAGCGTTGGGACTGAACGGGGCTCTGCGAGCGGGATGAAACCGTTTCCGCGCATTCGGGACTAATTGCGGCCACTAAGGGGCACAGTCTTCCGTAAGTCTTCGTAAGTGCTGCGTCTCGGGACTCAACAACACAAACATATGTTTTACGATACAACGCGCGATGCTATCTTCTCGCGACGATCGCATCGTTTTCTTTCCTTGAACTACATTTCTTCGTCGTTAGCAGTCTCACGCGCATTGGCTGTTTATCGTTCACCTGAGTAAGCGGCGACCCACCGTGACGTGGCCGGCGTGGCGCTCTTTTCTTCCAAAATTTGCATGACACTTGCGATGCGGATAATCAGCGGCCAATCAGGGAAAAGCACCCACTCGCAGAATAGCCTTATCGACGAGCGTGCGCGCGAGCACGAGGCAGATATAACCGCTAGTTTGCGCGGTTATAACGACCGAGACACGCACCGAGGGCAAGAACTCGACCGATTTTTCAGCGACATCGATCACGCGCGCGCGCGCGCGCGCTCACCCGATCGGCTTTCACGATCGACGAACTTGCTCGCACGCGCGATCGACGCTCGAGTTCGCTTACTTCTTTATTCGAGAGTTAGCCGCGTCCAGTCGAATCGCAGGCATGGCTGTCTTAGTTGTCTTTGTTGTTTCCTGCGCGATCGCCTTGAGCGAGGCGGCCTCCATCGGGTATGTCGTCCGTGCCACCTCCGGGCCGAAGGATCTCTGCGTCAGGTGAGTGAAAGTACACCAGCGAGCTTCGCGAGAGGCGCGCTCTCTCGTCTCCTTCGCGCCTCGTCTCGCGTAAACTTCAATGAAGGTCAAGTTTACGAATCATTATCTCTGTGTGTGTGTGTGTGTGTGTGTAGCTTCATGATCGTTTCTGGGTCATCTCGATTCCTCTTAACTGCAACGCGATGGTCCTACAGTGTCATCTCCATTCCTCATCCATGAGCATGACCGAGGAGTGCCGAGTTTATGAAGTCTGTGAAGTTCTCCCGCGTCTCATGATCGACCCGTGTTTGACTCTCAACACTTCAATCGTTCGTTGCTCGTGCTTGATTTTCCAATAACTTTCACCTTTCACACACACACAGGGTGATTTTCATTTCGACCACTTATGAGGCATACCGTCGGCCAGACGACTTCCATAACTCTTCCCCTTCAGACAATTCCCTTTCCCGTCGCGGCAACTTTTAATAACCGTGCTCGTACGGGCGATCTTTTCTTCTTTAATGTCATGATCCTTCGAGAGAAAGTCATCTTGCCATTTTTATGGCGACGGAACAAATGCGAATGCAACAGGAGCCCGACAAGCGAAACAATCTCTCGACGCAAGTGGAGTTTGTACAGTCGCTCGGACTATTTTAACGATCCATCGTCGTTCAGTGACAGTCAGGTTTTTTTTTCTTTCCGCACGGTAGGCGTTCGAAACTTTCGCCATTGTCTCGAGGACGTAACAACGCTCCTCGCTGAAATATTCATCACATCGGGGTGGAAGATAACTTCTCGAGGAATGTTAGCCCACTTCTCTCACTGATGCGTCTCTTCGAATCGTCTGTTGTCATTGACGCGATGAAATTCGTACGCATACAGGATGTCTCCCATGTGTGTGGCAATATTTGTGTCCTATCGAATTAAAAATATATTGCAAAGCACAGATGCACAAACACTCGCTTTATCAGCGAGTCACACATGAAGCAAGCACGGTAGCTATGCTTGCTGCTAGAATGGGTGGCTGATGTTTGCGTAATCTCTTTCTTCTCGAGGTATGCTTACTATTTGAATTCGCCCAAGGCAATTCGTTGCTCGTATTGTATCAGCGTAGCGGCAACAGTATTCTGCAACCATTGTGTCAGTAAACATAGCATAACCTCGTAATGAAAATAAACGGATAAACACGTTGCTGATGGCTTATTTAAATCGCGGCTAATTAACAACTGCTGTCCCTTGTACGCCGTAATAATGCGTTATTTTATTTAGCTTTTAATTCCAACTCCGTTTTCAAGAGGATTTGCTCTTTCGTACGAGTAGAAAAAGAAAGAGCCGCGAGTTCTTTCTCAAATGAAAGCGACACAGATGTGCATCTTATTTTACGGCTTTTGAATGGGAATACTCGAGGAGCTCGAGGAGCCCGGATCTTCCGGGACCGCGAAATCCTACACGTCGGATCGGGGATGAATTTTAGACGCAATGCGCGAAGCGAAAAGTGTAGCGATGAAAAATCGATATCCGATAAGAACTGATAAAGAAGCTCGATGATGCGAGGAATTCTGAGTCATCTCCGCGCACTGGAATGAAGTTTCAGCTTGTCGCGACGGCAAGTTCGAAAATCGCGCTCTCGGATACGTGAAGTTAACACACGCGTGCGTGCATTTTAATGCACAATCGCTTTACCATTACTCTCCGCAACGATCATGCGCTCTGCTGCTTCGTACCGATTGCTGCTGCGTACTAGTTGTGCAGATCATTAACGAGACATTCCGGAAATTTGAGTGAGCGACGATAACGGCTTATCTGCTGCTGAACTGATTGATAACGTTCGCTTGCGTCGGCTTGCTGGACGTGCGCTGTGCGCGTCATCAATTTCATCGGTTACAACAAATGGACCTCGCTTGAGAATCATTAGTGGCCGAAGTTCTCGTTCCACTGCCTTTGAGTCAAAATAAACACGTTGCTGATGGCTTATTTAAATCGCGGCTAATTAACAACTGCTATCCCTTGTACGCCGTAATAATGCGTTATTTTATTTAGCTTTTAATTCCAAATCCGCTTTCAAGAGGATTTGCTCTTTCGTACGAGTAGGAAAAAAGAACTCGATTAAAAGAACGAGATTCACACGTTTACTCCCCCCTCCCCTTCCCCCGATCTTGATAAGATTGAATGTTCATAGCAGAGAAGGAAAATTTAATGGAGAAGGGAGTCGCGAGCTTCTTTCAGCGATATCAAGTTGCTCGATTCAAAAGTGGAACTTGCCGACTCGCGAGAATTTCATATGATATTTGAGATCTCTCCTCGTCGCTTATCAATCGCTCCTCTATTATTTATCTACTCGTGTCGGGGAATGTGACATATTCATTGATCGTGCTCTATCCTTTGAGACGGCGAGAACGATCGGCATTCCACTCACGGGAAGTATCTTTACAGTTTCGGATCAGTAGATTTTTCTCCCCCGATTCTCCCTATCCTTTAATCCGTCGAGATCCTACTATCGCTGCCTCTTCTTACAGCCATCGACACGACACGTCGTCGTACTGTTCCATCTCATGAAAGGAAAACAGATTATCCTTATTTGAAATACTTTTCTGTATTTCGCTGTAATTTAGAAAATGTAATACGATGCATATTAATTTTTAATAGGAACATAAAGAACTAAAAAATTCATATATTATTTCGTTAAACAAAAAAGTTTGTATATTATTACCGTTTCACCCCATGAAAGAAAAACGGATTATCCTTATTTGAAGTACAATACTTTCCTGTATTTCGCAGTAATTTAGGAAATGTAATACGATGCATATTAATTTTTAATAGGAGTATAAAGAATTAAAAAATTCATATATTATTTCGTCAAACAAAAAAAATTCATTTATTATTACAGTTCAACATTATGAAAGGAAAATAGATTATCCTTATTTGAAATACTTTCCTGTATTTCGCTGTAATTTAGAAAATGTAATACGGCGCATATTAATTTTTAATAGGAATATAAAGAACCAAAAATTCATATATTATTTCGTCAAACAAAAAAGTTTGTATCGGGTGAGTGCAAAAGTTCGTGCGGAGTTTGTGAGTAAAAGTCACACAGTGATTAGGCAAACAAAAATCTTTATTCAATCAATGATATATTCTCCATCGTTTTCTATAATCTTTTCCCAACGTTCTGGCAGCATACGGATGCCTCGATCATAAAAACTGCGCGGTTTAGATTCGAAGAACGAAGAGACGCCGTTTTTTAAGGCCTCCAAAGAGTCAAAGTTTTTTCCATTTAAATAATTTTGCAATGACCGGAACAAGTGATAGTCAGATGGTGCGATATCAGGAGAATACGGTGGATGCGTTAAGACATCTCATTTCAGGCTCTTCAGTTTGCGCAGCGTCTTTTTCGAAACGTGTGGTCTGGCGTTGTCGTGATGAAAGACGACTCCCTTGCGATTTGACAAAATCGGACGTTTCTCTTTTATTTCTCGATTCAGATTGGTTAATTGGCGACAGTACTTGTCCGAATCAATCGTTTCGCCAGCGGGGAGAAGCTCGAAATAGATTATGCCCTTGCAATCCCACCAAACAGAGAGCATCACCTTCATCGGGTGCAAACTGGCCTTTGGCATTGCGTCACCATGCTCACCTGATTGTTTCCATGTCCGTTTGCGCTGAACATTGTTGTAGAGGACCCATTTCTCATCGCCCGTCACTAGTCGATCCAAAAACGACTCGTTATTGAGCCGCCCGAGTAAAGAAATTCGCTTGATTTTGTTCTTCTCGGTCAGCAAATGGGGCACCCATATATCGAGCTTCAAATCGAATCCCATCTTTTTTAAACGCCGAAAAGCGGTTGATCGGTCAACGTTTAGTGCTGTAGCAACTTCTTCTGTTGAAATTCGCGGATTATTGAGCACTAAAGTACGCAAAACATCGTCATCAATGTCAGAAGGTCGACCAGAGCGTGGCTCGTCTTCAAGGTTAAATTCTCCGCGCCGAAATTTAGCAAACCATTTTTCCACAGTTCGAAGCTGGTGCTTCATCCTGATAAACATCCTGAATGTTTTTTACGGCTGCGGCAACGTTTATTCCCTTCCGAAACTCGTAAAACATAACATGCCGTAAATGCACCTTATCGATACTCATTTTTAAAGTGATATTTCTCGAAGCAGTTTGTATGAAAACAAATGATTTTTTTTTAATAACAGCTGAAGACGTC
Organism: Harpegnathos saltator; assembly: GCF_003227715.2. Taxonomy (NCBI): domain Eukaryota; kingdom Metazoa; phylum Arthropoda; class Insecta; order Hymenoptera; family Formicidae; genus Harpegnathos; species Harpegnathos saltator. The sequence goes on from NW_020230300.1 coordinate 1,260,055, forward strand.
ACCTTTCCAACGTTATATAATATGTAGATGGAAGTATTAATGACAACACTTTACGACGCTTATAACTCCATCTATTGAAACTCCGCACGAACTTTTGCACTCACCCAATATATTATTACCGTTTCACCCCATGAAAGAAAAACGGATTATTCTTATTTGAAATACAATACTTTCCTATATTTCGCTATAATTTAGGAAATGTAATACGACGCATATTAATTTTTAATAGGAATATAAAGAATTCATGTATTATTTCGTCAAACAAAAAAATTCATATATTATTACAGTTCAACATTATGAAAGGAAAATAGATTATCCTTATTTGAAGTACTTTCGTGTATTTCACTGTAATTTAGGAAATGTAATACAACGCATATTAATTTTTAATAGGAATATAAAGAACCAAAAAATTCATATATTATTTCGTCAAACAAAACATTTATATATTTATATATGATTATTATTCCACCTCATGAAAGGAAAATAGATTGGAAAGCAGTTTAGGAAATGTGGTACGATGCATATTAATTTTTAATAGAAATACAAAAGAACTAAAAAATTTATATATTATTTTATTAAATAAAAAATTCGTATATTATTGCCGTTTCACCTCATAGAAGAAAAACGGATTATCTTTATTTAAAGTACTTTCATGTATTTCGCTGTAATTTAGGGAACGCAGCATGATGCATATTAATTTTTAATCGGAATATAAAGAACTAAAAAATTCATATATTATTTTTTCAAACAAATTGAAAATATATTAGAGGATCACATTCTGCTAAAGACCTCGGACACGCGGTTTCATAAAAAATTCCGACGAGTTGCGAAATAGCGAAGAAGAATTTAGTCGCTGTATCTAACAATCGGATCGTGAAACTTCACGGTGTGAATCATTCTGTATAAATATGTATAGGCCCGCTATGTCATAAATTATTCCAATGTTGGCAAATATTCGCCAAATATTCTCTCTCTAGTGCTTTAAAGGTCAACACCTTTGTTTTAGTTTTATACAAGTAATCGGCTTGTCTCTCTTAAAAATTTCCACTTTCGTATCGCATCTCGATTGTTCGATTGCCGAATATTAAGGAGCTTCTCTCCACGTTAGGAGATCTCTCCGTGTTAGGAGAGATCGAGGAATTTGAGAGTCTCTTAAACTTGGAACGTATTAACATTCCACCGTCACCGGTTATGTCAGATTCTCAGGTCTTAGATCGACCGAACTCATTAACCCGCGGTTTCTCATTGCGTTTCCTTGTAGTCTCGTGGTTCTCGTGGTTTCGGATTTTCAAGGAAAGAAAGAAACGGGAGAGCTCGTAAAACTGAGGTGCAATTCCACCCCGTGCATCAACGGGATTTCTTGGAAATGAAAACAAAACGCTCATCATCACGCTCCGACTGTCCCGAGCTGACTAGGAAACAATGAATCACGCAATGAAGGATGCTGCGAGCTGCTTCCCGTTCCGCTCTCAAAGCATGCAACTTTCTTACTTGATTTTATGCCCCGTCGATCTCCGGAAGCGTAGATTCGCATCGTGCCGACGTGGCCGATGTCGACATGGTTGTTGAGGAAAAATAACAGGCTTGTCCGAGTTTCACTTAAAATCACCGTTTCTCTCTCTCTCTCTCTCTCTCTCTCTCTCTCTCAAAACTCAGATATCACGGTCGCCGGGACAGATCTCCCTGTCATCGTTGGAAAATATCGACATTTGATATTGTAAGATAAAACGACTGATGGAAAAAGTTTCGTAAAGAGCAGACGAAAAGACGAAATGTAAGAACGACCCAGATTTAGCGGATGTCCTTTTTAACTGCGGATTATACAGCGAATTCCATTTGGTTCCTTTTTTAGCGAAAACTTTGCAAGAAGCCACTTATTTGTTTCATCCCCTTAACATTAAAATTCCCTTTGGGAGAAAGTTTTTGAAATATGTGAGTAAAAGTTCTCTTTTTTATTTGTTCGCTAAGTTTCTTACGAGTGAAATTTAATGTTATGAAATAATTGTTTTGAAACGTTATATCTCCTTTTGAAGAAGAATGTTGTACATTTTTCTAAATAAGCGCCGTTTGTCTCGTCTTTGAGGTGAAATGAAATATTCCATGGCGTTAAGTCCTGATTCGAAACGTTCCAATGAAGTTAAAAAAGTTAACGTTTCAATTTCGTCATTGAATCGTACATGGAAATTTAATCATCTTCATCTTATCACACGATCGCTCGGGCTGATATTTAATTTACAGTTTTGTTCGAAATGTACTCGTTTACTTAATTTCTGCATTCCAGGCAAAAATATAAGCACAAACCGCATTGAAATGTCAAGTATTTCCACGCTAATGAAGCGCATACGGTGACGAGAGTCTGTGCGAGTCTCTGGAAAACAAAATTTTGACGCTCATTAACGTTCTTTGGACTTAATTAACCGAGGTTCTTTAAACTCGAATACTAAATTACTCGGCAATGCATTAAATTGCATTGTTGAGATACGAATAATTCCCATCTTATTAATCTGTGACTATCTCATTATCCGTTTAATCCGTAAAGCGGCAATATTGATACACGCAACAATTTGAAACTTCCCGTATATAATATATGTTTTCTCGCCAATTGTCATTTCCAATGACAACGACATTTTTAATTTGCCGATGTTCACCGGCTAACGGTATAACTGTATTGTAGCGAGTGTGTTCGACAAATTGTGTCAGTTTAACGTTGCTCTCTTATCGGGCATTCCATATCGCGTAATACGAGTATATGCACAAAAATGTATCGAACGAATGAATTATTTATAGTGCGACATAATTTGTGATATATTTGCACTTTTCCGCTTACGCTGCTTTTTTATGATTTTTCAGCGAGGTTTATTGCATAGGCCCGCTATTGGATATGGTGCAACGTTCTGGGATTTTCAACGACAGCAAAACCTTCGTAGACCTTCCCCAGCTTCAGGATCCGGATGTAACTGTTGACCAGTAAGTTGATATCCTTCATAATACACAGGGACGAGAGTTGAGTTACGAAAATGTAATATCTTACCTCTTCCAAGAGTGAAACGAGCTTGGGTGAGTCCACCTTCGTTGTAAAATTGCTATTTTTCTCTTTCTCTCTCTCTCTTTCTCTCTCTCTCTCTCTCTCTCTCTCTCTCTCTCTCTCTCTCTCTCTCGACGTATTTAGTCTGTTTTATTGCCGTATTTTGTACAACTGCGCGGAGTAATCTTCGTTTTGTACTTGTGAAACGTTTTGCTCTCCGCTTTATGAAGAATGATCTAGGACGCAATCTTTATATCTCCGGGAGAAATAAGTTCAAGCTCTTGAGAGTAAAGTTATGTGGCAAAAAATAGCATCAACGTATATATTCTCTGACAAAGCGAATAAATATTACCCCGCGAAAATTTTACGGTATTTTCCGATGCGTATCACACCAAATACTCAGTTTTCAACAATTTTTTATCGTTTAAACGAATTGCTATCATTCCTCGTGGAGCGAAAAGTAAACTTTGTGATAGCGTGGTATTTTAATATATCGTTTGGAGAAGCAGCTTTTTTGCGAGGTAAATTAATTTTAAAATGTTTCTCTCTCTTCCCTTAACCTATTTTTAGAATGTTCAGGATAATTTCGACGGTTTCGGGTGTACGTATATGTGTATATGTATATAATATACTCTTTGCAATTTAAAATAACATTGGAATATATCATCAAAATATATATGCGAAAAAAATAATTCCTTCTCAGAGAGTCTCAGAATATGATATTTTCTCGGGTTTAGCTAACGAAGTGAATCACCAAGGGGAGCAGTAACGGAATCATTCAAAGATGAGAAAATAAAGATCCATAATTTAGCGTAGCGCCTGCCTGGCGCTCAATCTTCTGATACGTAAACACGTCATTTGGCTTGGATAGGGAAGCACGAGGGTGTCACTTTAGGCTACCTTCACCGTTGCCTAATCAAATTCCGTGGTCTCCGATGTGAAAGGAGCTTTAATCGCGTCACGGCAACTGAAAGCACACAAATACACATACCTCTACTTCCTAAAAGCAAAGTCACATATACATCAGAGAAGTGTGTTTGTGACAAAACTAAGTTAGCTTAGATTGAACGGTGTCGATATCTTAAAAATCAAATAATGCACTTTATTACACTTGAAAAATGTAAATTTCGAAATGACGCATGTGATATGAATCAATGGCCTATTTAAAATGGTTAATGCATATGTACAAGAGGAAATATGCAAAAGATCAAAAATCAATATACAGGATGTTGGATTTTAATCTATTACCCCTCGTAATTTTGCAGAAAACAGTCGTAGAGAAAAATATTTCAGACAAAAGTTGTATGGTTTCAAGAGGGATATAAAACAAAATTATATCATTTTGTTTGCAGATGGCGCCACTTTCGAGATATTCCCTCGTCATCAATCATTCCTTTTCTTGAATGGAAATCCCAATTTTCATTATATCACCTTTTTCTACCAATTAATTTGATTTAATCAATTAACTTTTGTCTGAAACATTTTTTTATTTTTTGGGATATTTAAGGAAAATTTAGTAACTTTTTCAATGTTTAATTTACGATATCTCGCTAACTATTTGTCGGAAGAAGAAGTAATAGTGGTAGACTTTTTTATTCTACTTGATCTCAAGAATATATTGTTACAAAAGCGCTCTAACCCTTTGTTAATTTGATGATTTTGAAATTTCCAAAAGTCGATACTTTTACTTTACCATTTTTTCTTTCGATAAATAGTCAGAGAGACATCGTAAGTTAAATATTGAAAAAGTTATCAAGCTTTTCTTAAACATCTCAAAAAATATTAGGCAAATAAAAATATGTTTCAAACAAAAGTTGTTAAAATTAATTGGCAGAAAAAGATGATATGATAGAAAATTACGATTTCCATTTAAGAAAAGTAATGATCAGTGAATATCTCGAAAATGGCGCCATCTATAAACAAACTAATATAGTTGTTTTATATCCTCTTTGAAACCATATAACTTTTATCTGAAACATTTTTCCGTATCTTCCATATTTTTCGAGATTTAAAATGGGATTTGTGTATATTTAATTAATGTATGTATGAAATATATAATAACCTTCATCATTATTTTTGAATAAAGTTTTGCAGGAACTTGATGCTCGAATAAAAATTTACAGAAAAGATCTATAGAAGAGAACAGAATGGAAAGTATGTACGATGGTCCTCTCTCTTTAATTTACCATACCTATTTCCTCTCCTCGCGCGCATGAAAATATTACGAGATTAAAAGATAATATTCTGTTACTTTTATCCGCCATCGTATAAAATTTTGTATTTTATTTTCCGACTGAATAAATTATCGAAAATAATTTACCGAGCCAAAATAGCAGATGCGCGTTTAATATGATTCGATTTTTTTGTAGCTTTAACACTTTGATGAAGTCTACCAACAACAAGCCAACCCGCACAGATATAAATAGATTCGTCCGGGAGAATTTTGCTACGGAGGATGAACTAGAAAATGCAACGTTATCCGACTGGAAAGAAAATCCCTCCATCTTGAAATCCATTCACGATCCCGTCTTCCGTGAGTGGGCGAAAAATTTGAACAACATTTGGAGAAAGCTGGCGAGAAACATGAAGAGCAACGTGACGGCGCATCCGCAGCGGCATAGCCTGATTTCCGTGAATAACACTTTTATCATTCCCGGAGGACGGTTTAAAGGTACTCTTCTATGCGGAGGAGATTTCATTATTAAAGCCAATATAATAGTCGTCCTAGAGATAATTCAATCCATCGGTCATTTCAATCTGCTCAATTGAATGATCATTTGGCTTAATTATATCCGTAAAAATGTTCGTCGCTATTTCGCGAGCGAATTTTAACAAAGTTTAGTAAATTTAATCAATCTTAAAAGCATTCGCGAAACCCGACCTTTTCACCTGAATTTCAACAAATTTCAAAAAAGCAAGCTTGAAGCTCGACTATTTTATATTTCGTATCGCATAATTTTTCGCGAGTTCTACGTATAATTTGCTCAGAATTACAGAAGGAGATCACAAACATTTAAGTAAAGTTACGCTCGTGTAAATAATATAATATTTATTGACTGCAAGATTATACTTAATAGTTTTGCGATAACTTGCGTATATTTATGGACTCCTGTTATCAGCGACAAAGTCTCCTTCACTTATACTTATGCTCACGTTTACAGAAGTCAGACAACTATAAGAATTTTTATAATACCTGTCACGTATCAAATATCAAATATTTCTACAAACGCACTTCCTGTCTGTATAGTATTTATTTGTGTGAGGACTTATTAATGTGACGTACTAATTCTCTCAAAATCTATTATAAATATGAACACAAATCCAAGTCAATTTTAGATTTAAGAGCCGGATTCGATATATTTTTCAACCATTCGCGTTCTCTCTCGAGAGTACGCAGTGGGGAAGGAGCAAAGAGGAAAAGAAATATGTTTCGCAAGGAAGCGAAGAGTTAAAATCTTGCTTTCAGAGTTTTATTACTGGGACAGCTATTGGATAATCGAGGGGCTGTTGTTATGCGACATGCACCTCACCGCTAAGGGGATAATCGAAAATTTCCTGTCGATGGTGGAGAGATACGGTTTCGTTCCGAACGGCGGCAGAGTTTATTACCTCTCGAGAAGCCAACCACCTCTGTTAATACCTATGGTATGTAGATCTGGCCGATAAGAGGCTTGTTTCGTGCCGGCGAAACACCCCCCCCCCCACCCCGGGCACGAGCGGGCACGGGTATCCCGCTGTTAACGAGTTTCTCTCTTCGAATAAATGCTGCTCCTTTGAACAGTTCCTTGAGAGAGATTCGGAGTCCATTTGTTTCTGACGAAAATGCTCCTCTTGTCCGGCAGGTCGCAAAATACTATGAATTTACGCACGACATCGACTTCCTGAGCAAAAACATAGCCCTCCTCGAGACCGAGTTTGAATACTGGCAAAACCAGAAGACAGTGAACGTAACGAAGAACGGTCAGACTTACAGGATGGCACGTTACGTGGTAAACAGCAGTGGTCCGCGACCCGAGAGTTACAAGTAAGTTTCCCTCAGAAGAGATACGATTGAGCTGTCAAGATATAACTTCATGCAGCGAAATATTCAAGGAGAATCTGTTTGGCTATCCGTTTCGTCCGGCTGTAGTTCCGTCGTGCAAAAGAACTAGGCAAGATTTTCTGCGTGAAAAATAGCAATCTGCGTCCGTAGAATCTGTAGAATCACAGATACATACACGTACACATATATTTTTAACCCTTTAACGCCCGACTTTTTTATAAGTGTTTTAAGTGAATAAAATTCGAGTCTTTTTGAACTGAGACTATAAGTAGTGATAACCAAAAAAAATATCAGAATTTTATATTGGTCTTTTTTATCGTTTGTTCGTTGTTTATTGGTAAATATGACTTGGATCCTAAAATCATATACGAAATGAGCAACCTATACAGAGAGAAATGAAGGGTAATGAATCTATACGACATAACTCTAATAGTCAGCTTGACATTTTTGAGTTGAAACTTTACTATATTTGTGAGTGAAGTTTATCATTCAGAGCGTCAAGCTTACTATTTCAGAAGAATATCTTGTAGATCACCATTTAGATGGTCGATCGTCCCTTCATTTTTCGCCGTATAAAAAACTGTAGGTCACTAGGTTTCACGAAAATAGGTTGATTTCTTGATTTTCGTGTCCGTCATATTGGATTCGCCGTTTTGAATTTCTGTATTCTTTTAATTTCACATTTTGCATCTGAGGAAGCTTCCAAATGTATAAAATTATAACAGATACCAATCTATTCATTTATGGTGCACTTCTAGATGTCAGTAACAATGCTAACTATGCCTATACTTAGAATTTGACAAAACATATCATTAAAGCTGAGCTAAAAACAGACTAAACCGAATCTACATACAATCTATATACCATTTTTTAGAAGAAGAATTCACCTTTACAGTGATGTAAAGAAAACGAAAATATCTCCTTTTTCGACCAAGTTATGGATTCTTAAATGCGTTTCTGGTAATTATAGTTACCAGCAGGCGTTAAAGGGTTAAATGAATACCTGTCCGATTATGCTTCATGTGAAGCATAATGCAACGATCGCTTTCGATACGACGCTACAGTGGACTTTTCTACAAAAAACTCGTCTCTTCCCGAGGAGAAAAAATTCCGAAAAATTCATTTTCACGAAGCTGCGTCTTCACGAAATAATGAATCTGTCGCTTTCCTCGTGTCCGCGAAAGATTTATCGAGGAATATCTTTTTTTAACCTGACATCGGGGCGTGTCATTAGTTTTCTCGTGAGTGCGGAAACTTTCCACCAGGACGCTCGCGTCGATCATTAAGGGAGGTCCTCGATCATCGCGCTAATTACGAAGGACCAACACGCAAGAGCGCGTACGTTTTCTCGTAGGGAGGATTACCAATTGGCCGCGCAACTGCCGGAGCAGAAGCGAGAGGAGCTTTACAACGAGCTGAAAGCCGCGGCGGAGAGTGGCTGGGACTTCTCTTACAGATGGGGCGTCGTAACCAACGAGAATGCCAAGCTCAGTCTCGTCAACGTCTCCACGAGCAACATTATACCCGTCGATTTGAATGCGATATTAGAGCGAAACGCCAGATTGCTCGCCTTCTTCCATATTATCCTGGGTAACACCGAGGTAAGCCTCTTGCTGAACTTTCCGTCTGGATCGTTTTTCAAACGCGCATAATAGCCGCGCCGCTGAGTCGCGCGATGTTTATTGCTGTGGTAATACTCTTTCGAGAATAAGAACGCACGATGCACACTTATATTTGTTTAATCCTTACTTACTGGGCGATTTCGAACTTTTATGGTTTATAGCGACGGATGTAAACCGCGTATAAATTGCAATTCCACGATATTCACTACGATATCAGGTTGGCAACAAAGTCGTTTCTCACGGATAGCTGGCTTTACGTGTCATTAAACGCAACTGACTTCACTCCAAATCCTGCAACTTTTATATCATTTGACAGCTGACGCTTTGAGCTTTTCTTAAAAGAAAACCGCGTCATTCGGTAACGAATTGTTCGTTTGGCATTGAGTTAAAAATGGAAAATCGAGACGAGCATTTCCGCCATATTTTACTTTTTTACTTGCAAAAAAGAAAAAAACGCTGTGCAAACCTGTCAAAAGTTATGTGCTGCATATGGTGAGAAATCCTTAACAGAGCCAGCCAGCGTCAGCGTTGGTTTGCCGCGTTTTCGTTCAGGAGATTTTTTTGCGAAAGATGCATCACGATCAGGCCGGTCAATTGAGGTCGATGACGACAAAATAAAAGCATTGAATCCAACCGCCGTTATATGATACAAGAGATCGTTGAAAAGCTAAACGTATCACATACGAGTGTTGAAAACCATTTAAAATAACTTGAATACGTCAACAAATTCGATATTTGCGTTCCGCACGAGCTCAAAGAAATTTTTCTCACCAAACGCATCAATAGCAGCGATTCTCTCCTGAAACGTGAGCAAAACGATTCGTTTTTGAAACGAATGAACTGGTGATAAAAAATGGATTTACGACAATGTGGAACGAAACAGATCGTGGAGCAAACGTGACGATTTTGCTATCTGCTTGGTGGGATTACAAGGTGTTGCGTCATTTGAACTGCTTAAATGCAATCAAACGATTGATTCGGAACGGTCGTCAATTGGACAAATTACACGAAGCAATCAAGCAGAAGCGCTCAGAATCGTACAAAGAAAGGTACAAAGGTCTTTCACCATGACAATGCTGGGCCCACATACATCGTTGGTCATCCGCTAGAAATTGTTGCAGCTTGAGTGGGATATATTACCACATCTATCACATTCGCCTGACCTTGCGCCATCAAATTACCGTTTACTTCGTTCCTTGCAAAATTCCTTGAAGAGAAAAAAATTCGATTCTGATGAGGCTATCAAGCAGTACTTGAATCAGTTTTTCGCCGGTAAGGACCGGAAGTAGAGAGTATGCGAACTATTCGAATTCGAATCCGAATCCTTATGACTCGAATCCGAATAATTCGAAAATTTCGAATTGCGAAGATTCGAATACGAATCAAATACTTAGCGTTTGCGCGCATCAGCTACAAAACGGGCCATCTGGGCCTGTATGTTTGACCCCTTAACTTGTAATTAACTTAATTTATAATTAATAACTTAATTATAAATTATTTTAAATATTTAAATATATATTTTACTTTAAGATGATATTACAATATTGATACTCCCTTTCATATTAAAATCTTCCATCATTATTTGCATGTTTAATAGTCATGTTAAATTTGTTAATGGTTCGATTCAATTTCATTCGATTTGATTCGAATTCGAGTGAAATTTCGTAGATTCGATTCGATTCGAATTCGAATTAAAAAAATTGAGATTCGATTCGATTCGATTCGACATAAAAATTCTTGATTCGCACATCTCTAACCGAAAGTTCCATGAGACCGGAAACATGAAGCTACCAAACAGATGGCAAAAGGTCATTGAATTAAACGCACAATATATCACAGAATAAAGTTTTCCCTTTGTAAAATGGAAAAGTCGCTTTTCATTTGCATAGAAAAAGAAACGACATGACTTTCTTGCAAGCTTGATAATTCAAACGGAAAAGAGCAATATTATTTCTTCGCGCGATTAAATTATCCACAACGACAGAAATAGTCTCGTCGGTATAGCCAGTAAAAATAATGATATCGAAGTACATTGCAAAATGCTTTTCGATCGCGGAAATTCGTGAGAAATCATTCTGCTGTCGTCAGATAAGTGAAGGTGTGGCACGATATCAGTGTCGCTTCGTCTCAAATCTCGCTCGTTATCGATTATCTTACATAGACATTACGGCGTTACGTCCGTCGCTGCGGCGACGCTATTTTCCCCCTTTCTCATTCCAGAAAGTCTGGTCTTATGCCCAAATTGCGAAGGACTATCGGGCTGCTATCGACAACATCCTCTGGAATGAGGAGGAAGAAATCTGGCTCGACTATGACGTAAAAAACAAACGATCAAGAAATGCATTCTACCTGTCGAATTTAACGCCTCTCTATACGATGAGCTATAATAACTCGAAGACAACCAAATATGCAGAAAAGGCTGTTACTTATCTCGACAAGAACAACGTCGAATCGTACTTCGGTAAGTTTTCATCGACCGCTGTTATTCCAGCCTGAATCAACGTGTGCTTGTTTGTGAGTGTTGAAATCTAAAAGTCGCGCGCGATCTTTTGTGTGTCTATAATTCTCACAATATTTTCATTTTCTACGTTTGAGGGTGTCTTCGGGGATGTGTCCCGGTAAATCTGGTTATTTTGGTTATTCGTTTATTCATGAAGTAATTACTTTATTTATAATTTCTCACTTTTGTATCACTTGTGCGTGATTTGGTTTGAAAAGGAATTTCCGTATATTGAAACTTCTTTCTTTCGAAGGGAAAAAATTTTTCTTGTGCAAATGTAATCTATCTGATTCCTTTTGGCCACTTTTCTCCACGTATAGAGACGATTAAATTTGAAGTAGACCAAGTTGAAAGACGAAACAAAATGATTTTTCTTGAATAAAAAAAAAAATTAAACATTCGACGATTTGCAGTGCTTAATGAGCGAATCGATGATAAAGCAGATCGGTTCATCCAACTTCCGCTTCAGCCCAGAAACGTTAGCCCGATCGTTTATCTTCCATTTTCTTTCCCAAGCTCGCCAAAGTTGCCCGCAAACTCCCCCCTCCCCTCTCCCGTCAGTCATTCCGAGCTGAGTAAACAGTGATCTCGCCGAATCTCGCGCTCATAGAAGCTAGAAGAACCACATATGTATACCCAGCGAAAGTAGCAAACCTCTATGAATCTAAACATCCTATATACGAGTATAACATACGAGTGCAGTGAAGAGAATGTAAACGACGCTACAAGTGGGTTATCCGAGTAAATTGGTATTGCAAGCCCGACAACAGCAGCACCGTCGAAAGTAATTAACCCTTACAGGCTACCATGACTGATATTTCACCCCATGCGACAATCTTGTTTTGATCTTATTAAACGTTAAATTATCCACTGCGAACAATAACTTCTGTACCATTCATCTCATATATAAATAATAAAATAATAATAAAATATTTAATTGCATTTGTTTGACTTTTCTGATTTCTAATTTTCCAAAAAGATATATACTGGGGTGAAATTTTATCCATGATAGCGTCAACGTGATTTTCCTTGATGACAGCTTTTAAGAATTAAACTAAGCTTTTTAATGGTGGCAGTTTGGACTTCAATTGTTAATTGTCATATCGTATCACTGTTGGGGTTGTACGTCGTGGGACCGTCAGTTTTTCGTTACGAATTAAAGTCATGGATATGTTTTTTTTTAATTTTTCCTTCAAGAGACATAAACAGCTGCGGAGGGATCGAGCAACTTATTTTGAAATAATTGGACTATAAGCGCGCTTATGACAACAGCCTTAGTGAATCGTGCCTGCGGATGATGTGTCATTATTCATAATAATGGCATAACGGAAGAGACGTATAGACGTGGGTGAGATTTCCAGGCGGGACGGTGAAATATCGCGATTTATCGATGCTCGAATTGCCCGCATCGTACGCATCCCGAGAAAATTGGACGACTATTAGAAAATACTTTCAATCGTGGCTGCCAACGACAGTGATTCGTCGAAATATCGGCAAAATGAGTTCTCGCGAATAAATGTTGTTATTATTTTCTTGATGTCCGTTACGCGCGTGACCAGCGTTGATTTTTGAAACATGACGAATTATTTTTCAACGTATTCGGCTTCAGGAAATGTACGAACGACAGGATATTTTTATCCTTACAAATCGCGCCTGAAATATCGAGATGCAATTGTCGGAACGTTATTTTCGGCAGACGAGATTTTTCGTCGTAATATGATAGCAGATTTAAATTATCCGAAAGAGTAAAAATCACAATTGTATAAACGGAAGCATTTTTTATGAAAAAAGAAAAAATATATTGTACAGAACGAAAGTTTCAATCTCCAATTGCCGTGTCTGATGGTAAAAAGTGGCTAAAAGTGTGTTGCGAGCATTGGGTAGCGGCGTCGAGATTGGGAAAACAGTGGCAATCAATAAAATTTTCATCAGCGAAAAAGTGACTTCAACTTGATCAAAGGATCAAGGGGCGTTGTGGATGAAAGGTACCGCGGTATAAACTAGGACCCTTCGTATATCATATATTTAGTGAAATTGATTCGGCAGACTGCCTTAATCCGGTACGATCCTGGATAAATTTTTATTAATATTCAGTCGTCGATACGAATGAGATTCTAGCTTGTTTTAATCGATCAGATTATGTTTTCTACATAATAACATACACATCGGTTATTAAATATAATAAGTTCTACTGGTTAATTCTTTCCGATTTCCGACAATTTTCAATTTTTATTTAAGAATCAACGAAACAAGATTAATCAATGAAATATTTTCCGTTGTTATCGATGACCTTATGCCATTTATCGGGCAATAGCCGAATCTCGAATCACAATAGAAACTTGGTGGCTTTGAGGTTATAAAGTCATCGATGATATTTCGTGCGTCAACTGTCGAAAAATGTGTATCAGACAATGCGTGTTATATTGACTGATCAAGTGAAAATCTGATGGAGCCAAGTCTGGAAAATGCGCCACGTGTGAGAGTTCTTCTTCTTACCCCAAGTATAAAATAGTTTCCTTTGTGGCTTCTGCTGTATGCAGTTTAGTATTGTCGTGCAGCAGGATGATTTTACGGCTGCCTTGTCCAGTAAATGGCCTTTGTTTCTCAATTGCATCGCCCAAATGTATCGACGGTTTTTGGTGAATCTCTGCTTTAATGGTTTCACCCGGTTCCAAGAGCATGATACAGCACACCCTTCTGATCCCACCATATACGAGTCTGGCCCCCCCCCCCCTCATATAGAGAACTTTTTTCTGAAATGTTTGGATTTTCGACGTTGTCTGTTGACCAGGGTCTACCCATGCTTTTTTGCGTTTAGGATTTTCATGCATAATCCATTTTTCGCCACTAGTTACGATTTTGTGTGAAAAAATTGTGTAAAAAATCTTTTTTTTTGTTATCTAGCGAACAAAGTGACGCATGTGGTCAATCAGCGATTTTTGTTATTGGTTCGTGTAAGATCCACTTCTCTTCTTTTTGTATCTTTCCCATACAATGTAAACGATCGCAAATAGCTTTCTGGCTTACTCCCAGTTTTTTCGTAAATTCTTGTTGTGTTTGTGCCGTATTTTCATTCAGTAGATTTTGCAACCCCTCGTCTTCAAATTGTTTTGGCTAGCCGGGGCGTGGTCGGTCGTGAAGATAAAAATCACCATTTGAAAAACGTTCAAGCCAGTTTTAGCACGTGCGATCGGTCACAGCATTTTTCACCATAAGCAGCATAAATCATTTTAGTTGCTTCGGAAGCGTTTTTGTTTAAATGAAATGCAAAACGCATCGCATATCGAGTATGCTCCTTGTTAATAGCCATCGTGGACATTACTGATTATTTGAGGTTATCAAATGCTAATCCATGTGTCATTTAGAAAAATTAAATGTCAACACTTTAAAACCGCAAAAGAGCGAGAGAATATTTCAATTTCAAATTTTGCTCTGGGTTATATAAGTTTCATCGGAAAGGATTAACCGTTAGATTTAATATCATGAATAATTAAATGCTTACTATTAATAACGTAAATATCGGTACTTGTATTAAGATAGAGAGATTACTGCTTATATAATTAGGAAAAAATTATCAACTGATCTATCTCCAAGTATGCAATTATCACGATGACGTGATAATTTTCGATATCTTCGATATTTTCGGTATCTTGGTTACTTATTCTCGAAATTGGGACTTTGTTCTCGCGCTCGCACATGTTATATTATTATTAAAGCAATTTATAACATCTGCCCAAATATTTATAGCCCAACTTAGAATTTGTTAAACGTTAAATATCGCAAAATGTCATACAAATTGCCGGAAGAAGTTTGTCTCTTGACCGGCGGGAATTGAATTTAAAGTTGACGGTAGTCGCGTGATGCGAAAGGGTGCTTCCACGTGGCGTGGGCTATTTTTCCACCCCTGATCTGCCGGGTGTTTCTCGAGTCGGGGGGAGGTGATCCCCGCGAGAGAAACAACGCTGTTAGAAACGATTCGCTTGTTTCGCCGTAGGTGGCACGCCGACCTCCGTGAACTATACCGGCGAGCAATGGGACTTCCCCAACGCGTGGCCGCCATTACAGTCCTTCTTGGTCAAAGGTCTCCATCAAACGTCAGTGGAAAGGGCGATGAAACTCGCCAGAGAACTGGCCGGTAGATGGCTTAGATCGAATTACATTGGTTACGACGAGTACGGCAAGATGTTCGAGAAGGTAAGTCCGTTCTTGCGCTCAACTGATCCTATTCATTCGCTCCATTGTCCGCGGAGGTAAAAAGTTTCAGAGAAGGCGTTTCTCTTGCTGAGGAATGCTCCGCGACAGCTGTCTTCGACATACACGCACGCTCTCGGGTCTGTTGCTGATAGTAAACAATATCGAGGTCTAGCAGAAGAAAGGGCTTACGGCAATATATCCGGCGCACACACGACACCGTCATGACGATAAATATGCTTCAAATACACAGACGTCGCGTGATTTGTCAAAATCTGATGTTCCTCCTGATGTTGATTATCGCGGAGAAGAGCGGTTCAGTCTCGACACGGCTCGGATATATTAACGTAACATTTTCTTTTCAGGGACTCTTCCCCATTTTTTTTCTTTTTCATTAGCAAGTACCGACGCTCGCGATTGATGTCGAGACTGAAGTCCCAATAGCCGAGATACCTAGCATCGCAGATGAGAGTATCGATACACTATAGCGGAGTAAACATCCCCGTATCGGCAACGCTCGTGGTGTCTTCTCGTGTTCTCTCTTGACACGGAAACTCGATGAGATATGTATTTCAGTGGAGGCTCTCGGATTTCTAGCGATACGAGGGAAGAGATAGCCGCTTGGACGCGCCTAATGCGCGCGCGAGGGTAAAATCCCTCGAACCCTCCTGCCGTGGCTTCTACGTGCCTTTCTGTTCTACCGGGACGCGGGGAGGAGAGAGAGCCGGGGGCTGAGCGAAAACCTCCGGGAAATACGTCCGGCATGGGACTCGCGCTAATCCGTCTTGTTTTGTTTCCCGCGCACCCTTCGCGCTTTCGAAAAGGTCCTTCCAGGACGTTCTCGCGCGCTCGAACATATCTCGACGAGAAACGTGCTGTACTGTGAGGAGGAACAAAGAAAGAGCGGGAAGGAAAGGAGGGAGAAAAGAGGCCGGTAGCTCTCGCGCATACACTTTTATCAATTTTGCAAGAAAGATGGGAAGACGGGAAAGAAATTCACGGCACGCTTTGAAAGTCCGCATGAATCATGTCGCGCTGATATCGGAGTGTTGCTAACGAGCTCTCGCAGGAAATAGCCGGTCCATCTTGCTGAACAAACATGCTCGATCGATTCAATCAAGGTTCCTTTCGCCTGCCTCCCCCTGAAAATGAGAAGGGACGCCTGAGTCGAAGGTATTTTTTTTCTCGGCGGGGGAAATCTAGCGCGTCGGTAAATTGGAATTGTATCTCCTCCGTCTATAGACTGATCTGTTACTCTTGTCGAAATTGAAATTTCTCTCTGTATGAAAAGTTCCGTCTCCGCGTTTATAACATTCCCTATTCTGTCGGGAAAAGCTACAGGATTCATTTATTTTTCCAAAATCGACGACACGGGAGGAGAACGTCCGTAATAATTCACGAGAGACGCGAGCCGCGACTCTGCTTGGTGAATTAATGAATAATTGTATTATTTAATGAGAGCTCTCACGAAGCCTATTTTCGACGGGAACATTCAGATTACATCGCACTTCCATTTACTAATGAAAGAGAGCCGAGTAGGAGAAAAGAAATGCGAACGATACGTACGTGGAGAAACTCGTTTATTCGGAAGTACACCGCAAGAAAGAATTACTCCCGCTTCCTCGCTTCTGACGTCATAATCCAATACGGTTGCGATTTCTTGTCCAGGACATTAGATTAGCTATTGCCCGGAATGCCTTGCCTTTTCGTTCGAATAAATAGGAACGATTTATTTCACTCGATCCCCGCTCTCCCCCCCCCCCCGCGGCGATAGTTGTTTTATTACAAACGAACGCGCAGCTCACCGCGAACACACGTGTCGTCTGTCAAAAATAAAAAACAAGCACGTCTTTAATTAGTGAGAAGTGGCGAAACCTGCCACACATATTTCACATCTCGGCGGGCGAAACAGTTGAAGCGCGCCTCGTTGATTTTTAATTACGTACGTTTCGGAGGTTCGTAAGCGTCTAGAGGTCCGAGGATTCTCTCATCTCGCCCGCGTGTTTTGCCGTCACTGACGTAATCGATACACAACTGCAGGAGAACGCTGCTCGCGAAATAGGCGACAATCGCCGTATCGGAATTGTAGAAATGTTTCCCGACCCTGTAACACGTACGATGAGGGCGGGAACCATTTGAAAATCGCATTGTCGCGGACAAAGGGAAGGATTTGCGATACGGAGTATCTTTTATTGTCCCGTTCGGCGTCCCACATCCGGTCGCAGAAGCTCGGAAGGAGGGTAAGGAGAAATAACGAAGAGTCCCCGCTCTTTCTCCTGATTGATGACGTATCGCTTTCGGGTCGGAAACTCTTATACGTAATAACGGCGATCGCGCGCCTTCGGACGCGAAACGACGCGATGATTTATCGTCGATATAAAAGTAATGAATATAAATACGTTGATTTCCTCTTCCATTCGTGCCTCACGCCGTGGTCAATTGAAATATCCCCGGGCTTATCACGATTTATTCTTATTTTATTGATTTCATATATTCTTTTATGCAGAGTATTCTTATTTTATTGATTTCATATATTTTTTTATGCAGAGTATTCTTATTTTATTGATTCCATATATTTGTTTATGCACAGTGTTTAAGAAAAGGGTTCAGGACTTTGAGTATAGGTGCAACACTGACACAAAATGGAGGAAAAAAGTCCTGATAAACACGAAGAAACAATTGTTTATTTTAATTAAAGCACGTGACTTACTTGTTTTTGGTGTTTTTGTATTTTCTGATTTTTTCATCTATGTCATTTCTCGGTAAAGAGAGTAACATGCTTTAAAGAAATTCGTAAAAAAGGTCTCTTCGCTCTTGCTCGGAGTGTAAACAAACATCTATTTTCTTTATTTTCAATGATACGCACGCTTCACCAAGCAGTATCTTCATGAACAGCGGATAGTTGCAGAGAGCTAATTAAAATAAGTAATTGTTTAGAACTCCGTAATATCAATTTTCCGAGCCATGTCTATTAGGACTTTTTTTCTTATTTTGTGAGAACTCTCTGCTATTAAAGTCCTGAACCCTTTTCTTTAAATACCTAGTATATTCGAACTTTTATACAGGATATCTGGAAAATCACCCGCAATACTTCCGGAAATTATTCGGGATCCAAAAAGAAGGAAAAAAGCTGGAAAAAAATATAAATCCGGAAATAAGTCATTCCCAAGTTATAGCCACTTTTATGATAAACTTTAAATGCCCAAAGCAAATATTTCGAAAAATATGGAAGACACGGAAAAATATTTTAGACACAAGTTGCATGGTTCGAAAAAGAATATAAAACAACTATATCATTTTGTTTAAAGATGGCGCCACTTTCGAAAAATTCTGATAGACTGATAATTACTTTTCTTAAATAGAAATTCCAATTTTTATTATATCTTTTTCTACCAATTAATTATAACAACTTTCGTCTGAAATATTTTTTTATTTGCCTTATATTTTTGAGATATTCGAGGAAAACTTGGCAACTTTTTCAATTTTTTACTTACGATATCTCGCTGTTTGTCGGAAGAAAAAGTGGTACTAGATTTTTTTTACTCTACTTGATCTCAAGAATATATTGTTATAATAGCGCTTTGATTTTCGTTAATTTGATAATTTTCAAAAGTCGATAAGTTAACAAGTTAACAACAAAATTTATTGTTTGAAACATTTTTCCATATCTTCCACATTTTTTGAGATATTTGCTTGAAGCATTTAAAATAGGACACCTTATATTGTTGATTTTGATATTCCAATTTTATCCTAAGCAGTTCTAACATTAGTAGTAGGGTTACGCTCAAATAGTTCAAGTACTTCTTTTTCCATTACAAGATCTGCTTTAGGTCTGCCTTTACTTGTTCTCTTTTTTAATGTATCAAATTCTCTCAAGATTCTATCTACATTTCGGAAAGCCTTTCTTCCCGGTGCATATCGACTGGAAAAAACTGGGCATATAATCTTGTTGCCTCGCTCTGAGCAAGACTATACATAAGATGTATATCAGTTAATTCATTAAAACTCAACGATCCACTGATCTGCTGATTACAGAAAGACTAGGTACAATCTTAAAGTAAAGGGCAAGTAAGGGTAAATAATAATTTGCTAAATAATAATGCTAAATAATAATTTGAAACTTATGGAAAACTGTCTGGAATGAATGAGTGAAAAATAAAAAATGACAGAAAATGAACTCTGACTATAGGCTTAAAGCAAAGCTGAAAATAAACTTACTTTCTACTTGCTGTTTTCGAGCTATTACAATCGACATTTGATTAACCAGCTTACAAAGTTATTAAAATTGAATATCGTTCTATTCGGCTTGACATTTTCATAGCCAATTTGTTTGATTTGTCCATAAATTTTTATTCCATACTCTATAAAGAAATATAATAAACATAAAAAAATAATAGAAAATAAAAAAATAAAAAATTTTTAACAAAATTTAAAAATGTAAAAAAAATTTTTGAATTAAAAATACAGAAATGAATTACGATAGTTTTAACATAAAAGTGGTTACAACTCGGAAACGATTTATTTTCTACGTTTATACAGTTTATACAGGGTGTCCGGGATCTTTTGGAAACGAAAAAATGTGAGGATTAATCAGATTAAACTGAGAAGAAAAGTCATATACCATTTTGCAAAAATTACAATAGTTGTGAAGTTATTAATGATTGAAAATGACTATATCTAGAGGCATTTTAAATTGATAATTTGATAATTTGAAAATTTGGTTACTTATGTGCAAAATGGTACATGATTTTTCTTCTCAGTTTCATCTGATTAATCTTCATAATGTTTCGTTTCCAAAAATCCCAGACAATCTATAACTTTTTTCCTTCTTTTTCGGTTCCGAATTACTTCACGAAGTACTACGGGCGGATTTTCCGGACATCCTGTATATTCCTTTTCTTACATACAATACGCGCACATTTTTATGTATCTTTATGTACTTTTATGTACCTTGAAAGCGGAACTCTCAGCCGGCGAACATTTCGCGTAATCTGACGGGTGAGAAAGCAACCCGGACTGTCGCTAAAATGCCGCGTGCTGTAACTAACTAACTGACGAAAATTCATCCGAGTTGCCGCGATCGTACGAAATTAGGTTTCCTCGCAGGATAAGCATTCCGCGCGGAAATTAACTCGCCGTCGCGGAGGGAGACCTCTCGGCGACGATCTAAGGGCGTGTCTTGATTGCCTTTGCGACAGTTTGTCTCGTGTCTGGTGACGAGCGATTACCCGTGCTAATTAGTTTCCTTTCTTTCTCGTTTTCATTTCAGTACAGCGCGATACATCCCGGCGAAAGCGGCGGCGGCGGCGAGTACATCGCTCAAGAGGGCTTCGGATGGACGAACGGCGTTGTCTTCGAGTTCCTCCGTCTCTATCCGGACATCAAGTACTCAGACAACGGCAGATAATGTAGGTGGACCAATAAGTGACCAATTGATCGCGCGACTAAACGTAATGTGTAAATACATGCGCAACAAAAAAAAAGAGAAAAGGAATTTGACGATAAGCGGACCGGACGCGTCTCGGCTAAGGAAAATCGATCTCTCGTTCTTATGAAGCAAATTCTCTCTTCTGAGAACGAGAAATTCCGTTCCTGTCAGCAAATCGGGCTCACTTCGTGCACTTGGTCGTATTAATTCAAGCAATCTCTCTCTCTCTCTCTCTCTCTCTCTCTCGCTCTCTCTCTCCTCCGTGTTCGGATAATTGAGCGTTTATATAGATATCAAACATTTCACAACTAATCTCGTCTACGACATAATCCACAGCAGCGTGAGAAATGGAGAGAGAGAGAGAGAGAGAGAGAGAGAGAGAGAGAGAAACAGAGAAAGGAAAAAAGAAAGACGAAACGCTCGTTGTAGTAACGAATTAAGTACACCTGAGTGTGCTCGTGCAATTATCGCGGCCGCGTGACTTAATAGCGCGCCACGCATTGACGCTAGGTTTTTGTAAGGGAAAAAAGAAAAAATGATGAATGACGAATGGAAAACAATGCATTTTTGTTTTGCGTCACTGTCAGAAAGTGGGCTGATATCGAGTTACTGAAGCTACTGATGCGTATCGATTGTTCAGCGGTACGTCATCGTAACCACTTGCACAGGTATTGGATTAACACGAGTTGAGTGTTATCCCTTCCGTGATGCGCCACCATCGCGCTATGGATTGTAGCTGTTTGTATCTGTTTTGTTTAGCGCTCGCTATGCGCCGGCTATCTGAAAACTATATATTTTTTTCCTCTTCCGAAAACAGCTGGCATTGGCGTGGGGCGACGCGCGGACGTTCCGTGCGGTTATCAATTTCGCAGGGGAAATTCAACAGTTCGAGCAGAAAACCCAACACTTGGAGTTACTGTTCTCTTCCGCGACGGTTACGTGTTCCTGATCGTGCGCCGTTATGCTCGACAAATCACGGAGCAGTCGTCCATCGTTGTACGGAGATTTTGCAGCACCGTGAATAGCATGCACCCAAAAAAGAGTAATTTCAGAACAAGTGGAATCGTCTAAATTTTAGAAAATTTTATTCTTATATATAGCCTCAAGAGGATTCCTCCAAGAGGAAAGTATTATAAACACATTATTCTTCAAGTTAGAGGGATTATATGTTATATGTATCATGTAAATCTTATCGATTTTAATATCAATTTCCTCTTATGCACAGATTATTTAATCTCTTTTTTAAAAAGATTATTATTTATTCTTACTGTACTTTATTCTTATTGGTTATACTGGTTAATTTGTAAAAATTATAATCATAGCGAAAAGTAATATATATATATATATATATAGATGTACTTCTGGCTCCAGTTTTATAATAAGTAAACACGAATGAAATAAGATCATCATAACAAATAAATTTCCAGTTTTCAACAATCCATAACAATCAGTTTTGTTATGGATTTTATAGCTACAAAGATATTCATCATAACCAATCGTATGAAACATAGTTAAAAGAAAGAATATATTATTCAACTTCTTGCAACAAATTATAAACTATATTTGACCAAATATGGGTAAATTATCTTCGTTATGTGTCACAGCAACACACACACTTTTTTTAAAAAGCATTCCAAATATTCTGACTCATGAGCATATGGTTATTTTTTCGTTCATGTTTGGAGATAGAAAATGACTGAACAAAAGAAACCGACATTCAAGTCAACATATTCCTCTTCATGTAAGAGGAAAATTAATTGATATAAGAAGAAATCTTTTGAAATAAGAGGAAAACAGTTACAGAATAATATCTAATAAATTTTAAATGAACGGTTCATTTTAATCGTTTGATCGAAAGAGGAATCCTTTTTCCGTAAAAGGTTTCGCTTAGAATACGAAACTATGAGAAAAATCACTTTACAAATAGAATACTTTTTTTGGGTGCACCATTTCACTCTCACTGCGCCATCAAAACACGCCAAACGGGCGATTTCTCCGTTGCCTTCGTTTGCTCGCACTAAATCGGCTAATTAATCACCGGACAAAAATATGCGTGGACAATACGAGCCTGCGATAACGCAGCGGACCGTCCCTTTCTCTCGGCCTATTTTTCGCGAATAGACGGACGCGGGGACTTGAGGAAATTTCAACGCGCCGCGCTTTCTCCGAGCGGAAGCTGAAAAAAGGATTGTACTCCGGACGAAAATAAACGGAGCGTATTTCCGTACGTACGTGGACATGCACCAAAAATCGATCTTACACTCGCGTCTCGCGCGACGAGGCAAGAATAACAAAG
The DNA here is from genome assembly GCF_003227715.2 of Harpegnathos saltator. Classification (NCBI taxonomy): domain Eukaryota; kingdom Metazoa; phylum Arthropoda; class Insecta; order Hymenoptera; family Formicidae; genus Harpegnathos; species Harpegnathos saltator. The sequence continues at coordinate 1,283,159 of NW_020230300.1, forward strand.
CGGCGTCCTCCCTCTCCATTGTTATCGGTCGACGTTACTCGCTTATTCCGCGACTTATACGTTTACGACGTGGCTCATATAGTTTGCAGCACTTTCATTCTGGCTACCTTCAACGCGCGTCGCTCGTAAAACGATGCTACGTCATCTTCAAGCACTCCCGCCCCGCATCCGGCTCGCGGATATAATCATAAGTGGCGCGCGGTATGGCTAGATTAAAACTCGCGTCCCGATTTTATGTTTCGAGCATTATTGAATCATTACTGTCGCGTTCGGTCGCTGCAAATGCGTCATTACGCTGCGCATAAACGCACAAAAGTGAGTCCATGAGTGCGGCTCCCGTTGCACATACCGTCACTCTGTCAGCTCCGACAGATGCACTACATCATTCTTCAATTTGTCCTTTCATCATCGATGTATCGGAAATGTGTCCAAAGTTAAAAATTGACTCCCTTAATTTTCAGCTCGTGATGTTAAATCCTTTGTGAAATGTCGCCCGTTGCTTCTCCTTGTCTCTCTCGGCGGACCCGCGTGTATTTATTATTGATTTGGTTTGGTACAACAGTTTGGTATACAGGGTGTTAAAAAAAAAAACGGTTCAAGACTTTAAAGGAATCCAGATAAACATGGGTCGAAACATTAATATCGTCGGAGTTACGAACAATTATTTAGTCTAATTGAAGAAGCCCGAGCAAAAAATTGTTAGCCATTGTATGCCATCTTCATGAAACATAAGGCCCCGATAAGGCTGAAAATAGAATGCCCTAAAAAAGGATGTCTCATTATTACCACATCAGGGGGGTCCACCACAGATGGGTCTTTTAGGGATACCTTTTGGGTTTTAGGAAATAAGGCTTTGATAGGAAAAGGTGAGAAGGGCCTTGGAAGGATTTTTAGGGATGCCTTAGATTTTACGAAGTAACGTTTTAACATGGAAAATTGATGTGGACCTTAGAAGGATCCTTAGAAGAATGCTTTAGATATACAAAATCAAATTTTTTATAAAAAATTAATAAGATTTGAAACGTGTAATAAAATTGTCATAGTTTAACGTTGTTTTAATAGGTACGCTCTATCCGGTTCTTTAAATTATACCGCAATTAAAAACAAATTTTATTAGTCTCTTCCAAAGATTTTTCTAATATTGTCTTTGTTTTGAAATGCTTTACTAACTTTACAAACTTTAATAAAACAATAGCAGGATTTTTATATCTAAAGCATGCTATATTTTTTTGTGAAATATGTTATATTTTTAAAATAAAAAACTCTTGTTGTATATTAACAAGGTTATAAAGAAATAAAGAAATTACAGTCTAAATTTCTTGGAATGAAAAGAATGAATATTTTTATTCAAGCAATAATACAAATATTTCGACTCGCAATTGCAAGAGTGAATGTGTTACTCAAACTTAAAATCGGGTTTTAACTCCACATCTTAATATTACTCTAAAAGGCCCTTTTAATATTGCCTCATAAAACTTTGTTAATATTTCCTTATAAGGCCCTCGTAATATTGTCTTATAAGGATCCGCTAAAGCATTTGTTACACATCTTGTAGGGCCCTTGTCTTTCTATCCCTACTAAGGCCCGATTAATCTTAGGGAAAATTAATCAGGCCCTTACCAGAGCTCTATTAATTGTTCTACTCGGGAAGTGACTTGCTCGCTCCTGGCGCATAGCCATGTAAAATGCATTTTTGCCACTTCTTGATTAGAGTGACACGATGTTATTCTTACCGTGTTGTGAAAACTTTGTGACGGCTCTCTGCAACTGTTCACGAGGATATGTGACTGACAATTACTTGCTGAAGGATGTACATAAATGTAGGAAGGAAATAGATGTTTGTTTGCACTCCGAGCAAGAGCGAAGAAACTTTCCTCGTAGGGATTCCTTTAAAGCATGATACTTTGCTCACCGATAAATGACGTAGATAAATTGCGCTAGAGAATACAAAAGCACCAGAAGGGGGTAAATCACTTGCTCCAATTAAAGTAAATAATTATTCATGGCTCCGACAATTTTAATTTTCGACCCGTGCTTACGAGGATCTTTCCCCTCCACTTTGTGAATGTTGTTTGCCCTTAAAGCTCCCTTTTTTTAAACGCCCTGCATATACCCCGTGTGTTTACACTTAAATTTCCATTTCAACTTTTATTTCATATGTCAAGAGCTCGCGGGATATATTACATACATTCGCGCGTATGTTTTACATCGCATTCGCATCACATTGAAGCACTTGCTGCGCATTGTAACAACATGTTTTTTTTTACGCGACGCATAATCAATCGAGTATTCGCGATAACGGGATATAGTTACGTTGCAAAACTCTTGCGAGCACTCGTCCTTCCCTCCGGCAAGTGCAACGCACTCTCCAGCGTTCGATGAAAATCTCGGACGCAATATTCAGCGATATGTAAAACGGCTGCTTCGGTCAGCCGTAATCGCGCGGAAAATCGAAGGCTGCTATGGACAGCTTTTCCGGCGCACTACGGCGCTAAGATATTCCGCGCAAATGACATTTTTAATCCTCTCCTGAAAGCTCGGCCACGACACTGTTATCTATTTCACCTGCACTTATCGCAGTTACGTCGCCGACGGGACTAAAGCATCCGTAATCATCTCGCGGATTAAAGCCACGTGAAATTTAATAAGTCTCTCGCGGAGGATTAGCTTGCTTTCCTTTTCTTTTTCTTCCGTTTTTTACACAGGACGTCCATTAGCATGGATACTGCTTTTTGACGCGCTACCTTATTTTTAACTTAATACGGTTGACATTGAGGATAATGAAGAAGGACGTCGAAGGAGAGGCGTCTCAATAATTTTTTTTTTTTTTTTTATAAAGACTTGTATTTGCAGAAGCGTTAATTACAAAACGCAAATCCTTTGTTTGGATGATCCTTCAGCCAGATAATGTTCCGCAAGCTGAGAGGGATTACGCCTGCGTTATCGCGCCTTTCGTTTCTCGCCATTATCGTAGCCCAACTTGAAAAAGTCCTTCAAAACGACGTTGAATGTTACGGTGACGACTCCCTCGACCCTCATACGTGTAACTGTAATATTGCAAAGCGTACAACTTGAGGACAAAGCAGTGGCGACGACAGAAAAAGATCTTCGACACGTGGGAGAAACTTCACGAGGAAAGCACGGCGAATTTCAAAAGTTTTATTATTATCAGGAGCGTCGACACGTCAGACGGTTTTTCAGACACTCAGCCTTCGGACCTGTGGAAGTATCACTGGAAGTATCACAGGAATCTCGACGCATCACAATCCTTGTATAATTGGTTATGAATAAACAAAGGAATTACTTCTACAAGTTACTTAGAAAACAATTCCAGTTCCATTTGATCGACTGCTTTCACAAGCCATCCACGAAGAAAAGAAGAAAGAAATCAACCGTCTCGGCTTCCCCTAATTTTCCCCGACGCGCCAAGATTGCTCAATCACGAGATAATGGCGTGATCTAATTTGATAATTCGCGAATACGCCAGCGCTATGCCCCGGCGTATAACGATTATGCCCCATTACGGCTCCAGAGCCGGCTGGAATACAATTAATTCAACGCCAATAACACTAACGAGAAACGTCTCAGTTCATTTCCTTACGTTCTCTGCCACCACCGGATGCCAATATAGCGGGATCAATTAATTCAGGTCTTCTGCCGGTTAACCACGCCACGAGATGCTGCAGAGTAGACGACGATTCCGGTACGTAAACTGACACCCTGCGATGCCAAACGACGTTAGCGATCCAGAATATCCAGAACGATGCGCTCGATACGCAATCCCAAAAGGGATTGATATATACGAACTGATACAGATGTAGGTGCCGAATTACGATCCAATATCAAATATCGATAGTTTCGGCCTTAAGGCAATCGTAAATGGTAAAGGTAAAAGTAAAGGTTTGGCGGCTCATATCGGGTACATCAAAGGAATCACTTGAAACCGAGTTTATTCGGCAACAGCCGATGAACGTCTTCAAACGAAACATTATTCTTTGAATTTGTCAGGTCGGATAACACACCGACTTGAAACAGATTCCACACAGAGAGAACGATTTGGTTGAATTTAACAAATGCTTATTTGGAATAATCCAAATAAATTTTTTGATTGGTCGAACGAAGTTTTGTTTGACGCAACAAAAATATCTTGTTGCAGCTTAGTTCCAACGAAATGTTTTCGTTGCGTCAAACAAAATTTTGTTCGATCAATCAAAAAATTTATTTCGACTGTTCTAAATAAGCATTTGTTAGCATTCAATTAAATCGTTCTCTCTCTCTCTCTGTGTACGCAGAAATTATGCTTCGAATGTGTTAAGTTAATTAAGTAATGTGTTAATATGAAATATTCAATTAGAAAGCTGATGATTAAATATTTCATATTTAATCATCGGCTTCCTGCAAATATTCGATGAGAAAAACAATGCCGACGACGAAAAGAACAGAAACGAGGATACACAATAAGAGATATTTTATGGTTACAGAATTTCTTTGATTCGATTCATTTTTCGTATGCACGTTACTTTCTTCTGTTTTGTCGGAGAAAGTGTTGCACAAGGATTTTTAATTGTTCCGTAAAATGTGTAAAATCATAATGAAGCTTCATCCTTCGGAGTGTGATGATGAAACTCAAAAGTCAATCGATTATTCCGTTTAAGGTGACACATGTTTCTCCTCTCGCTATTTGTTTCTCCACAGCGCACATTTCTCATCTGAACATATCGTACGTGTCCCAGGGAGATCGCTCCCCTAGGAGTCCTAATCGGATGTTCGAGAAGCCGATGCACACGATGCGAGCTAGTGAACGAGACGTTGCACATGGAATAACGTGGAAAATATTTTTTTCCGATGTATGCGATATTCGCCGTAAGGGCAATTCAAACGGACTTTAACCGTATTCATTTTATTTCGGAAACTTTGCAAGCGATGTAACACGGTTAAAGTGTAATCGAATCGAAAGGACAAATGATACATACATTTTTGGAATATATAAATAAAAATGCGCGCTCTTTCATCGCGCAATTAATGCTGCGGGCGTGTTCCCCGAGTAATAAATAATAACGTTTACAGGCGCGTTCAGATATAAAGTATGACGTTTGTGACGTATCCAGGCCAGCAAGAATTTGGAATTTATTTTCGCTCACTGATCGATGATCGGACTCAAAGGAGCTTAAGGAAAGGTCAACACACAACGGGAAATAGAAATATTCTATAAATCAATGAATAATGTAGCATACACGCTCGACCTTTCCTCATCTGCGACACAATTCCCGCTCGGAGAGATTACCTGAGAACGCAAAATAAACATTTTCTAAAATTACACCGGAATCAAAATGTAGCCGCCGGCAATCTACTTTTTTGCACGTTTTCAAGACGGATGTGGATTTATGTGAACTGTTATGACCTCAATTATTCTATAACATTCTATAATATTAATTCTTTTAAATTAATTAATTAATTAAAATTAATGGTTACGTTAATTAATTATGGTTAATTAATTAATTAAATTATTCTATAATAAAGAATATCTTGAATCAAACGGTAATTCTCCCACTCGTTTATCTTACACACGTCTCCTATGCTCGTTTTATTATCTGAATAATACCTTTTCTCGTGATGTCCCGTTTCCAGCGGCAAATGACACACTCCATATCCCCTGATGACATCATGGCCGAAAAAGTCCAATCCGTAGATTGACATGATAAGCTGCGGCCCTGCAGTTATCTCTGTTAGCTTTTATATTTCGTTCCCTTACTTACGAATACTATAAACAAATTATATACTAAAAACGTATAACGCCGTTATAATTCGCCAAACAAATCTAGCGCGCCAAATAAAAAGAACTAAATATCTGGAAAATGATAATAGTGATAGCAGATTTATATCTATTAAGGTCTTCCCTTTGTTTTTCACAAATGCCACTAGTCGATTAAGTTTCTGTAATGAAATAATAGGTAAAAATAATTTTGAAAGTATTTGTACGTATTAGACGTAAAAATACAATAAAATCGTAAAAATACGACAGAAATACGATAAAAGGGTCAAAAGTTTTCATATCTCTTACAATTCATCTGTATGTATACTCACATCCGTGTGGATTAGTGCTTTTGAACGTAATATCCAGGGGAAAATTCCAAACGGCGATATTCCTCGGATCATTGCTGCACTTGCACATTTGTGTCAAACCCTCCTCAATTCCCTGCAAAGAAAAAACTCAACTATTCTCACTCTAGCAGCGACGTCTTCAAGAAATAATAAAACGTCTCGAGAATCGTCTCGCATATAACTGGTACATTCAGCGTCTAATTCTACTATTTAATTAAGCTATTTGAAAATTATTTCATTTAATCATTTTTCATCATTTTTCAATCATTTCATTTAATCAAATATATCAAGAGACTCTCTCTCTCTCTCTCTCTCTCTCCCTCTCGTCTTAGAATTAATTTATTGGAATAAATCTGTAAGAAAAACCTACTCGTGCGCTTTCGCAAATCATAAAATTTGTTTACGTTTCTCACATATATGTTTATATTTAAACAGAAGAGTGTGTAGCGAAAGAAATTGCGCGACCTTAATTCTTGAAGATAATGTTCGTCTTTCTGACGTTGTAATCTAATATAACCACAAGGAGAATAGGTCTTTAGGCTATTAAGATTTCTCCGTGGCAAACGCAATACAATTTTATTGCTCCTTTTGACTCTTGCTTCTATTTTTATCGTCTTACCGCGACCACGCTCCATTCCGGCCCAAAATGAAAGCCGTACTTGCAGTACGCATTGTTGACATCATAGAATTCAGCGTGCTCGATGGAGCCCGTGACAGACAGAAAAAATTCACCTTCCACTGACATGTCCACCGATGGAAACAACGTTGCTTATTCAAACCTTTGACAAATGAAACGTAGATAAACCGAGAGACTCGAAAAAGCACGACCGTTTTGCTCTCTGTGTACGCCACTAAACTACATGCTGTTACCATGGAAACGACGCGCGTGTATCGAAGCGACGCATGTTGTGTGCCGCATGGTGTCGTAAATATTACCATTTTTCGATATTTTACTCTGATGGTTTTTCAGTGTAAATACTCATTTTGGAGGTAACTAGAAAGTTCATACTTTTCCTATTAAAAATGTGAGCGTCCTTTGCTTCTTCATAAGACTTTTATTGTACAGACATCACTTGTGTATTTCAACATTCTCGGTTGTTATTATTAAAATATATAAATATTTTATATATTTAATATACACATAATGTATATTTATTCAGCATTTTCTAGGATAAATATCCTCAAGCGTACATGAATGTAAGCACAATTTATCGGCGTCTCTCTGCTACAATTTTTCGCTTTACGCATTATGCGTACGAGTAATTTTCGTTAAAATGTTAAGACTATGGCATTTCTTTGGTATATATACTCTTACATCAAATAATTAATAATTAGCTTGCCTATTACAGACGCAATGAACAGTCTATCGGTAATTACGGTAGACTTTTCAGTTTCCATAGATCATTATCGCCGAGGAACGATTTCGCCTCTTTAACTACCCCTGTGTGTCTGCAATATATCTTTATCCGAAATAAGTCCTTTATTTCGCCATATTAATTAAATTCTACATTGTACTGCTTCGTCCTCGAGCGACATGTACATTCCTGTAAGAGTACTTAACTAACAAGGGTGCTTGTACACAATTAAGAATATATTATTCACTGCCTAATAGTTTATTTGTCCTCATTAACAACGTGACGGTACACTGTTCTAAAACCCGTCAACAGCTGGTAAATGATAGCTAAAGAGCATGTTTGTGATAAATATGTACATATAACAACATGTTGAGCTGTACATGAGCGCATCGGCATGATTCAGGCCGATACGTTTGATCTATGATTATAACTACGCCGGCATGCCATAGAATGGAGATCGCATTTATCAGAGTTTCTGATTTCGAGTCATCCCTGCCGCACCATAAAAGAGAATAGTATTGTCAAATTGCGGCAACACGCGCTGGTCAAAGATAAAAGTCAAGATCTCCCCAGACAATCACACGAGGGACCCATAAAAATGTCTTTTAGATACCTTTATGATGTACTCCCTGAATGTACGTGTTGGGTTACATCTAGACATCTAGGTATCGCTTACCCAAAACGCGATGACGACTTCAGACACCCTAATCAGATTTGCTCCATTCTGTGGCATATTTGTTCCATTTCCACAAATGCGTCACGCGTTACGGCTATTGGCTAATTCTGTCGAGTATGGGTGGTTGGCTTATCGTCTGCTGGAAATTTCCTTCATACGGTTCAACGCGGAGCCGGCTTTGAACCAACCGATCTGCTGTTCGTTCATCGTGTGATTTAGGCTGATGGTGTCGACCTTGCCATCCTTGTGCTTGATTTGCGCTTTCACCGGCTGTAAGGTTCGTATCGAATGAATGAAAATGAAACAGAGCGTAGTATAATATCCGATTCGGAGAAGTTTGCCTTCTCTTATCTTGACATTCTACAAGGGAGATACTTTACGAACCTTGCCAGGCGCTAGATCATTTAACCCAAGAAGACTGATCTTGTCGGAAGGCTGGATTTTATCGTAGTCCGCAGGATTCGAGAAGGTCAAGGGCAAGAGACCTTGTTTCTTTAAGTTCGTCTCGTGAATACGAGCAAAACTTTTGACGATGATAGCACGGCCACCCAAGTGGCGGGGTTCCAAGGCAGCGTGCTCCCTGGAGGAACCCTCACCGTAATTCTCGTCGCCTACCGCCACCCATTTTACATTCTTCTTTTTGTAATCGCGGGCGACGTCAGGAACGGCACCCCATTCGTTCGTCACCTGATTTCTGATCTTGTTCACCTCGCCATTTTCAGCATTGACAGCGCTAGAAAGCAAAGCGATCATACAATACGCCTCGAAGAACTTTTATCAGATAAAGCTTTCGCTATTATCGTCGTCGATAACTGCTGTGATTTTATTTTAGAATCAATATATCTTACCCGATAAACATGTTGTTGGAAATATTATCGAGATGCCCACGATACTTGAGCCACGGACCTGCCGCGGAGATATGATCCGTGGTGCATTTGCCTTTGACCTTAATCAGGACTGTCAGATCCTCCAGGTCCTTGCCGTTCCATTTATCAAAGGGTTCTAGCAATTGTAATCTTTGGCTCTTCGAGTCTACGTCAACTTTAACCTTGGAACCGTCCGACGGTGGCGAGTCGAAAGTGTCCAAGCCAGGGTCGAAGCCGCGGTTGGGCAATTCGTCACCTTTATAAACATATGTCGAAACATATATTAATAAATATATATTTATTTAATATTGCGCACACGCGTATTTAGAGTGCCAACTATATATGCAATTTTATTGCGATCACTCAAATTATTATTAACTAACCGTACGGGTTATCCAGGAGAAACTCTTTTCCGTCCTTGCCCTTCAGCTTATCCATGACCGGATTGAAATCGAGACGACCTGCGATGGATAACGCGGTGACAAGTTCGGGGCTGGTAACGAACGCGTGTGTAGCCGGATTAGCATCGTTTCGTCCTGTGAAGTTTCGATTGTATGACGTAACGATCGTGTTCTTGTCTCCTTTCTTGATGTCCTGGCGGTCCCATTGGCCAATGCAGGGCCCGCAGGCGTTGGCTAGCACTGTACCTCCGAATTCCCGAAGAGTTTGGGCCTGAAAGAATCGCAAACGCCGACACCGTATAGATAACGGCATAGCTTGCGCGGCGCGGGCTTAAAGCTTCTCTTGTGAGAACAAGAATGGAAGACTCACGATTCCGTCACGTTCAATTGTCGCGCGGATTTGCTCGGAGCCAGGAGTGACGTTGAACGCAGATTTCGCTTTCAGGCCGTGCTTCAGAGCTTGCTTGGCAATATTCGCGCATCGACCCATGTCCTCGTAGGAGCTATTGGTGCAGGAACCGATCAAGCCAACTTTGATCTCGTTTGGCCAGCCGTTCTTCTTAGCATTCTCACCTAATAATCACGAGAATATACACCTCCATAGAGGCATGAGTAAAACAAGTAGGCATTTTCTGTTTGAGTGATCCAATTACCAAGTTTGGAGATTGGATGAGCCAAGTCCGGCGTGAAGGGCCCGTTCACATGTGGCTCTAAAGTCGACAGATCCAGCTCGATAATTTGATCGTACTTGGCGTTGGGGTCAGCCGTCAACAAGCTGTTCTTGTGCTGATCAGCGGCTCCAGCGATCTCGGAGCGGCTAGTAGCCTTCAAGTAATCCTGCATTCTGTAATTGTATGGGAAGATCGAGGTGGTGGCGCCGATTTCAGCACCCATGTTGCAAATGGTGGCCATTCCGGTGCAGCTGATGCTGTCGACACCCGGGCCAAAGTACTCGACGATGGCGCCGGTGCCACCCTTGACAGTGAGAATGCCAGCCACTTTCAAAATGATGTCCTTGGGACTGGTCCAGCCTTTCAGTTCTCCGGTCAGCTTCACGCCAATTACTTTGGGGCACTTTAGCTCCCACGGGATGTTCGCCATCACGTCCACGGCATCAGCACCGCCAACGCCAATGCACAAGCACCCTAGACCACCTCCGTTCGGAGTGTGAGAGTCGGTACCGATCATTAGAAGACCCGGGAAGGCATAGTTCTCAAGGATGATCTGATGGATGATACCAGAACCCGGGTTCCAAAAGCCAACACCATATTTGGCGCCTGCGGTCTTCAGGAAATTGTAAACCTCTTTATTAATATCTTTGGCACGCTTCAAATCCTGGTCACCGCCGATTTGAGCCTCGATCAAGTGATCGCAGTGTATGGTGGAAGGCACTGCAACTTTCGGCAACCCTGAAAGAAAGAGGGATAACTTACTAAGTTAATATCATAGAGATCGGAGAGATCTCTCGATAGGTGGTGACTAAAATGGCGCGGTCCTACCGGAGCTGATAAATTGCAACATAGCCATTTGTGCGGTTGCATCTTGCATAGCAACTCGATCCGGCCGCAATCGGAGGTAGCTAGTACCACGGACGATATCTTGATTGTTGGGCTCATCGAGATGCGAATAAAGAACTTTCTCGGATAAGGTCAGTGGCCGATTCAATCTGAAAGAGCAATTAGTCAACGCACAACGATTAGACATTTCACTGATAAATTTATTTCATTTAGAATACACATGTTCTCTTGGCTTGAGTTCTGTCACAAATAATGCAAATGTCTAAAAATAACCGTAGACTGATATGATTTTTAAATTGTTTACTACTGTACGTACTATTTGACTGGATGTCCTCTAAAAAAAAAATTTCTGAAAGTAAAAATTCGAATATATTTGAATTAGGACGGTGTGTCTTACCTTTTCTTGACAATTTTAAGATTTTCCTCTAATTTGTCATACGGAAGATAGCTGTCCGAGTCGAATTTGGACATTGCAACTTTTGCAGCAGCGAAACTCAAAGGGCTTGCGCTGAAGCATCGTTGCTGGATATCTGCCGCAAGAGCAGACAGTCTCTGAAATCAAATGTTTTTTTTTTTTATATACATATCAAAGTCATAGATCTTGATCGAAGATAAAAATATCGTCGACATACGGCCAATTGAATTTATTGTATATTGCACGATGCTTCTTATTTTGAATCATAATTACGTAATTAGATACGTGACGTTAATTACATTCGAAGTGATCGCTTCGATGCTTCAACGAATGTATCCAGATGAATGTCCAAACAAATTATTTTACAAACAAGGTATACTTTTGTACGCAGTAACACTCGATAAAAATGCATTCGCGTCAAATCTCTCGTTGTGTGTTCTTATCATTAAATAACGTTATCAACCGTTATCACCAAACGCGTACTTTATCTGGACACTTTAATCGCAGTAACGTCAATATTAATTTAAATGCTCTGCTTTTCCCGCACCTGCGTTACAATAACAACCTTGAAAAATGACCGATATACGTGCAATTTAGCTCACAGTTACGTAACATTCCTCTATTTTTTATCTTGCGGTGCTCTTCACCTTGGAATCTATTCAAATCGTCATGCGTTTTATTCGCGCGTCTCGTGATACTCTTTTGCAATTATACTGGACATCGGCACGTATGTTTCGCACTCTTCGTCCTGCGCTAATCGATTTTCCTCGTTGTAAAAATTCGAGAGCCACTCGAGACGTAAGGATATCTCTCTCGCGTGCTTTAAACCAATTTTAATCAGCCACAATGTGGTTCCGAAATATTAAAAGGTTCGAAGACTGTCTAGTGTCAGCAGAGGTCAGTCGATATTGACCTCTGCACGCTAAGGTAGAGAGCCCACGGGGTGAGGAAAATTCGGGGCACGCGTGCATCGCGTGCCGTGTCGATATTGATGCACAGGTCTGTTTCCCTTTTCTTTACCTGTGCGCGAAGAACTCGCGTGCAGTACGACATGGTGAGTGAATTAGCGGTCCGCTGATGCTTGTGTTCTTGCGAAGGGTGCAGGCGCTTATTGGAAGGCGAGACAAATTTCCCCTTGTGGCAGCTCTTCTCGAACCGGCCACTACAGGAGAACTAAGGACAAGGATACTATGCTCTTTCTTCATGTCGTCGTTGCTTGATTCTTGCGCCTGCGCACAAATCAGTACGTGTTTCCACATCGAATTTTTGTTGACTTCGGAACGCGCTCCAACTTGAGGAGAAAGACAACCACTGCTTCATACGTCAGCGCTGTCACTTATTACGAGGCAGAAGGATGGCATATACGAGTGTTAAATAAGTAGTGATTGTGGCGTAGACACAAATATCTTGGAGACTGAGTTATAATTGAAGAAAACAAATAGTGATTGTGAAGAAAAGTGGCAAAAGGCTTCATAAAATTTGTAAAACAACATATTAAAGGAGAGTATTAATTGTCTAATAATATTTTAAGTGAAAAATATTTTTAAATTTGGGTGTAAGTTAAAAAAGTTATAAACCATAATTTCTTTAATGTTAATAATTTTATAGCTATAAATTTGCCATCGACGTTAAATGAATATGTATGTAATGCTATCATTTACATAGGTGGAAAATTATGTTATTGCGCTCATAAAAAATAAGCAGCACACCAAGTCGAGTAATATTTTTTTAACAAGATACTCATATCACTCAACTTGGTCTGCTGCTTACTTCTGCTGAACACAATAATATAATTTCTCACCTATGGAAATAATAGCATTATATATATATTCATTCAACGTCGATGACAAATTTATTAACATTAAAGAAATTATGGTTTATAACTTTTTTAACTTACACTCAAATTTAAAAATATTTTTCATTTAAAATATTATTAGACAATTAATACTCTCCTTTAATATGCTGTTTTACAAATTTTATGAAGCCTTTTGTCACTTCTCTTCACAATCACTATTTGTTTTCTTCATTTCTTCAATTATAACTCAAAGTCTCCAAGATATTTGTGTCTACGCTACAATCACTACTTATTTGACACTTGTATATGCCATCCTTCTACTCTCGTAATAAGTGACAGCGCTGACGTATGAAGCAGTGGTTGTCTTTCTTTTCAAGTTGGAGCGCGTTCCGAAGTCAACAAAAAATCGGTGCACATACCTTCTAGTTCACGAGTGTACGTTCGTATCGTAATGATCAAAATTGATGAGCAGTCCATCAGAAATATCGTCGATGAAGTACTGATATGCCATGAAGGGGCGATAGGCGAGATTTGTCATCATAAATGTACTCATAGAATTATTTAAAAAATCGTTCTGATTATTTCAAATATGATAAATCGAACGATGTGCAGGGCCGGCGCATAAAATATTCGAGAAGCAGCATAATCATACGGGATATTGGAAAATAAAAGGCGCAAAGTGTATCTAATATTGTAGATTTCAAGTAATAACTAAAAGATAAAAGATTTGAACATTTTTAGCAAATAATAGTATTTGCCAATTCAAAAAAATTAAGACACCTTTGTTATCTCTGACAAAGTTTAATCTATTATCTGTTCCGCATCTGTTCAAAGTTTTTACAATCTGTATAAATTAAAAATTTAATAAATGGAAAAACTGTATTATCACACGAGTCATTTAAATTCTATAGCTTTTTTCACGTTTTCCAATATTTGTACAGTTTAATTTTATAAAACTAAAAAAATATGTATATCAGAGAGAAGAATGAGAGCGGCCACCGGCCGTATTTCGGGGGATACAGCTAGGCGCATTTTAGATGCGCCATCTGACCAAAATGCGCCTAAACTACGTCCGCTAGGCGCACTTTCGCGGTGATAAAAGTAAAATGCGCCTAGGTTCGTGTCCGTACTACTTCAATGCAATAGATAGTAGATTAGAAAAAGACAGACGACAGACAATCGTTCCGTCTTTGTCTCACTACTGAGCGGCGCGCGGCAGTAAACACGAGGCGAGGTAGCGGCGATCTTATCGCTAAACGAACATCTCTCCGCTTTTCTTTCAGCTTTCACGCTCCAGAGACATCAAAAGACGCGGTAGCGTCTCGTGTCAAGGGAACATGCGAAGCGAGGAATTATTTTTCACGCACGCGAGGTAGCACATTGGAAACTAGACGAGCGTCGACATATTATCTGTTTCTTTCCCGCTCGTCTAGCTTATTGACTGCGTGAGCCGCGAGATTTTTCTCGCTACTCCTATACCAGGTATGTCGGTAATTACTTTCCGGTTTTTGTAACAGATGTCACTAGCCATAAGTATGCAATGTTATGATTTGATACATATGTCATTTTATTCTACTGACATTAACCTCAAAACTACACAAGTTACGTTCCGCCAAAATAACAGCGTTATAGATTAATAATTTTTTGAAAATGTCGAGTTTTGTGCCTGAAAACGTGCATTTGCGGCACGCATTACTTTTCTTATTTAATCAAAAAAAAAAGCCGCTGAAAGTCATCGTTTGCTGGTAGAGACTTACGGTGAGCATGCTCCAACCATAAGAACATGTGAAACGTGGTTTCGACAATTCAAATGTGATGATTTCAACGTTTAACACAAAAACGTCCTGGTAGGCCGAAAACGTTTGAAGATGCGGAATTGAAGGAGTTATTGGATGAAGACCCAACACAAACTCAAAAACAATTGGCAGAAAAGTTGAATGTGAGCCGAGTAGCAATTTGTGAACGATTACAAGCGATGGGAAAGATCCAAAAGATGGGAAGATGGGTGCCACATGAATTGAATGACAAACAATTGGAAAATCGAAAAATCGTCAGTGAAATGCTGCTTCAAAGGTATGAAAGGAAGTCATTTCTGCATCGAATAGTAGTAACGGGTGATGAAAAATGGATTTATTTCGAAAATCCCAAGCGGAAAAAGTCATGGTTATCACCTGGCAAAGGCGACCCATCGACTGCAAGGCCAAATCGCTTTGGTCGCAAGACCATGCTCTGTGTCTGGTGGGACCAGGTTGGTGTCGTATATTATGAACTGTTGAAACCTGGAGAAACAGTTAATACTGATCGCTACCAACAACAAATGATCAATTTGAACTGTGCATTGATCGAAAAACGTCCACAATACGCTCAAAGACGTGATAAGGTGATTTTGCAGCATGACAACGCGCCGTCTCATACAGCAAAACCAGTCAAAGAAGTGTTGAAATCACTTGGATGGGAAGTTTTATCGCACCCGCCGTACTCTCCAGACCTGGCTCCATCCGACTACCACCTTTTCGCATCGATGGAGCACGCGCTTGCAGAGCAGTACTTCGCCGATTTCGAAGAAGTTAAAAAATGGCTCGATGAATGGTTTAGCTCAAAGGAGAAACAGTTCTTTTGGAATGGCATCCATAAATTGCCTGAGAGATGGACAAAATGTATAGAATCAAACGGCCAATACTTTGAATAAATATATTTTAACTATCCATTGTAAATAACGTGTTTTCTTTAGCGAAAAAACCGGAAAGGAATTACCGACACACCTGGTACCTCGCTCTTTCTCTCTCTCTCTCGCTCGTTCTTTCTCTCTCTCGCGCACTTGCTCGCTCTTCCTGTCTTCTCGTGTTCTTACGGCTTGATTAAATATATTAATTACATGAGAATATATATATATATATGTGTATATATATAAATAAATGACACATATAGTGTATATGTATATAAAGAATATTTAGTATTAATGCACAAATAAAGAAGAGAGAATTATAATGAGAGACGAAAAGTTAATAGGAATCCACTCTTAGCCAATATATACATCTTTTAAAAATGATTTGTTATTAAAGTATATGACAGAATAATTTATTTATGCTAATAAATTTAAATTAAAAATTAAATGAAATGTTATTTGTTTTGTAAAAGATATTCCATTGTTATACTTTTCTTTTCGTAGCAAAAATAAATTTAGTCTAGTAAAAGAAGAAATTAGTTTTATTATCATATTTCAATTATTATTATTTACTTTTATTTAATTTTACTTTATTATTTAATTTTACGAATAGATAACGTGCATATTGTTGCTCAACGGAAACCGCGAGAAAATGGTGATCTCCGTCAAAAAATAAATGCAAACTTTTTAATAATATAATAATTTTTTTACGTAAGTGTTTGTTTTTATAGTATAACCTGTTGAATTTTATTAATTATTAATTCAGCATGTTATAGTACAAAAAATATATTTTAATATAAAAATTAATGTAATATTAATTGTTTGCATTTGCAAGAAATATGGATAGAACAGGATAGGTTGCAATGATACATAGGAAGAAAAAAGATAGATGGATAAATAGATAGATAGATAGATATAGAGATAGATATAGATGGATAAATAGATAGACAGATAGATGGATAGATAGATAAATAGATAGATGGATAGATAGATATAGAGAAATAGATAGATAGATAGTTAGATAGTATAGAAAAAAAGATAAATAGAAATATAATTATCATTATTATTATTATTAATGTTTTCAGTTTCAAGAGAACATTCGCTTAAACGTAAGTCTTACTTAGGTCCAGCTACGAGTGTTAACACTCGTAAAGTCAGCCGAATTTTAAACATCTCGTAGAAACAAGTGCTTCAACTCATCAATATAAATGTAGAGGAAAGTAACCGAAATAGCCAAAAACCTCCTACAGAAAGGAAGAGATTTGAACATAAATTCATATTCAGTAGCTTCGAGACATTAAGTCAATTAGACATTCCATGTTAATGTCAGTTGCATATTAAATAATAATCATTCATTGTTAATCTCTTTTCTGCTTCGCATTTATTTTCGAGCTTTTTGCATTATGTTTCAAATCAGCATGTTAATCTTTGACTTGTGAAAGGAATTGTTCAATTAACAATTGAAACTTAGAGAATGTAATGAAAGGCCATATATCATTGATAATTGAAGAGCCTGAAATGGAATGTCTTAACGCATCCACCGTATTCTCCTGATATCGCACCATCTGATTATCACTTGTTCCGGTCATTGCAAAATTATTTAAATGGAAAAAACTTTGACTCTTTGGAGGCCTTAAAAAACGGCGTCTCTTCGTTCTTCGAATCTAAACCGCGCAGTTTTTATGATCGAGGCATCTGTATGCTGCCAGAACGTTGGGAAAAGATTATAGAAAACGATGGAGAATATATCATTGATTGAATAAAGATTTTTGTTTGCCTAATCACTGTGTGACTTTTACTCACAAACTCCGCACGAACTTTTGCACTCACCCAATACAACTACACAACTCAATATGCATATTTAGAAACACAATATAAATATAAAACTACATATATTTATTACAACTTTTATTTTGTATTTTTTTATTGCCATGTTTACAAATATTATTTTAAACAGTTATTTTTTACAATAAAAGTAAAATTAATTACAAGAAAGTTTAATGCATCATATTTTTCCCGTCCCACTTGCAGACTGCGGACTGTCAAATACATTTTTGCTATATCTGGTGTGGTTAAAAAAATTTGATGCATAAAACTACCATGCATCATACATATACAGCTTATAATACATGCACAGACACAATGACGTATATATGTACATAAATACTTAAGTAAATGTCAATATTATGATTATGAATATACGCCACACGCTCTTTGTACTTCGTTGGTCCTTCTTTCTTCTTATATAACACTGGAATACTCTTTTTTGGGCACTTAAATATACAAAACACTGCAAAACACCTTTTCAAGTCACTGATAAACAGAAACTGTTCAATATGGCGACTAACAGATGATGATGCCGAGTCGACTGCACTACCACCTGCCTTTGTACCCAATCCGAGACGAACTAAAGTCACTTCTGTCACCAATAAAATACAGGGAGCAGAGAGTAACCTGAGAGCGGCCAATACGACATTTTCTGCGACACCGACTTTCCGCACTGGGAAAGGACGCCATCTGCATCCATTTTGAGAGGCGAACTACGATAGTACATCCACTTTCAAGTCTCGGTGGTAAAATCTGCATATGGTGGAAGTCCATGCTACATCCACTTTCAGGCGGTTTATGTCCGTGCTGCAATGACAGTTGCCATCTCTATGCCAGACTATGCCCGGTGGTCTAAAAAGAGCGGGGGAGAGGGGGGGAGGAGCAGAAAAAATAAAAGTACGTATTAAATGTTAAATCTTCGAATATATATTGCCGTATCAAAGTCTCTTCTATAATAAACAATTTGACATGTATGGAGACGCATGATGTATCGTTGTCCGCGTCCCGTTCACTTCGTCTTGTTTTTTAATTCAGCATCCCGTCCGCTCCGGATATTCGCTCGTGGCACTGACAGTGGCCGTCGGTGAGCATTCGATCCGCTCGGAGGAGCACGTGTTATTCACGTAATTAACGTGACGAGACTCCGATTATAAATATCCCGCGAGTAGATGAAATATTTGAACTTTTAAAAAAAGCATCAAAGAAAATCACGTTAATGTTGTCATGGGTAAAATCTCACCCCGGTATATATTTTCTTATTTTCGAAATAAAAAAAGCCAAACGAATGCAATTAAATGTTATTTATCATCATTGAATATTAAATGAAAAGTAGAAGAGTTATTGTCCGCAGCGGATAATCTCCCTGTATAAAATGTCGAACTGAAACATATTAAAAAGTATTGACATTTTGAATACGTCTGAATTCTGCTTTCTGATCCGAAGAAAGGGAAAATAAAAAGTATTAGTTCCCATTAAATTTCACCGCGCTAAATGCGAGATGGCAGTAGTGAATGCTTCGCATTAACAAGGATTCAATTCGTTTCAAATATGCCTTGTATTCAATCGCAATCGATAATTTTTAAATGCGAACTTTCGTATTGAAAAATATTCACTTCTTCTCCTAATCGTTTTCGGATTCAGAGGCATACAAGATTTTCACGTTTTATTCCCCGTCGCATTAAAAAGTATTCACCCGCGATCCAATCTGAGAGCAGAATTCACGACAAAATCTCGTGAATGCGAAACAATACTTTTAAATACGACATTTTATACAGGACTAATATTTAATAAGAGCGCGACTAAATTCGCATAGGATGAAATTCCATTCTTTAACGCTACCATGACCTTTAATTATTCTCTGAAAACGGCGTCACAACAACTTACACTCTGTACAATTAGTTGCTAACACATTTTCTAATCGTATACATTCCTCTTTAATTAACATAAAGCTAACAAATGTCCGATGCTTCGACAGAGTAATTTTCTTTATTTTCAGTAATCAATAAATAGAGTGCATCAATGTCGCGTACAGTTGAAAGGCCTCCTCGCATTCCCCTCGTCGTTCCGAAACCTTCGAGAAAACAAGAGAAGCTCAAAGGCAAGTCTCTCTTGCTTCAACTGCCGCCGAGGCCCGCAATGTTTACATCGCGCCGATTGTGTTGATCAGCTCGCGAGCGACGACACTTTTTGCCCTTCGTATTATAATACTCGCGCACCTCATGTATTCGACCTCATTCCATCAGCAGCAGCTGTGCGCGACGCTCTCGTCACTTCCGTCTCGTGTAATTAAAAGAAATATATCTCGTCGGTCCTCGAGATACTCAATCGGCATCGCGTCGGCATCTCATTCATTAACTGCACGGTCGAATCGCGAGTATCAGCATTAGAAGCGTGAGCGAGTGAAATCCGGAGGACTTCAGCAGTCGAGAAGCAGAACGCCGGCAGCGATACGTCACGTTTCCAGGTATGTGGAATCATTTATTACGCGGGAGGTCTCCGATAACGAGAGCGTAAGTTTGACGAATTTTCCGGGAATAAGAAGTCGGAATTTCGCGCTCGGCATTCACAATCCGTCATCATCCGACTAGTAATCATCACTTTATGAATTTGCAATTACTCTCGTCAATCTCTGTCTGTCTGTCTATTTATTGCGTTGTTGTATACAAAAGATATTGATCCAGACAGAGACGGATAACGGTCCATGGACGTGGATCTCGAATTCATCATGTTCTCAATCAAACATTCTGAATCATTCCCAATTCCTGTGTGAGAATATTGGTCTTGTGTAGAATATTCAACGTCATATCACTTCTTAGACCGCGACCTTTTTTGTTTTCGGTCAGCGCTTCTTTCAAGTTTGTTTACTCTTGTTACGGGATCTGAATTTAAATGTCCATCCGTAAAAGAATATTTTCGAGAGCACACAACTGTTGTCTCCGCTTCTTATTGTCATTTTCTTTCGTCAGCTCTTTCAAGAGCTCCTATCTAGACATTCAATGTCAATAAAGAAAAAAAATCGTAGCGAATATTCTCCACTCATCCCGACCAACCATTTTTTCTCTACCGCAGCTTACCAACCAAGAACGCTAAATTTTTGTTCCAGACGTTGCGGGAAACAAGTCCGGCGGACGCGGATGCCGCACCGGAGGATCCGGTTCGGGCAGAGCAGGGTCGGCCGGAAGGTAAAGTTTACAAGTTTCCTACACATCTGTGTTCAACTCTTTACGATCTTTGCCTTTGTAACTTGTTCCTCATCAGCTCTCTTGAAAGCTTCAAGTCCCATTTAAATTTTCAATGTTGGAACAAAAATATAAAGATAAAAATTCCGTATCAAAATATATCCGTATTTTCGATTGGTCCCGATCAAAGATATTCTCTCTCTACCGCAGGTTATCAACCGGGAAAATTATTTTTCTGTTTCAGTTGTTGCGGAAAGCAACAGCAATCCGGTGGACGCGGATGCTGCACCGGAGGATCCGGTTCGGGCGAAGCAGAGTCGGCTTGAAGGTAAGTTTACAAGTTTACTATAGTCCTCTGTTTGACTTGGCGATCTAGAGCTGGGATATAATTTCCGGCTCGACTTGAATTACGATCGCAGAGGGTAAACTACTCTTTCACTCGCCCGCACTCGTTGGTCAAATCTGATCAGCAAATGTGAATTTTTTGTTATAGAGTTGAAGCGGAACCTGGCCGGCTCTGACTGCAAGTCGTTTCGGTGAGTCAAAATGAAAAGAGAAACAAAATTCTGCATGACGGATGTGGGACTAAAAAATATCGTTCGAGTCAATGCGAATTGCAAATAGATACTTGCATGTGTGTATTTGTGACGTTGAATAAAATACATTGCTCGAAACAATCAGGGGATTACTTGATCGATAGCCTGCATTACATGCAAAATTTAAAATACTGAATGATTCTCTTTTGATGTTCAGTCATCTGAATAAGAGAATATTCATATGTACAAACGCGACACCGACATCAGCTGCTTTATTTTTATTTTTCAAGCGGGCCGCAGAATTACTTAACGATTTAATTATTTGACAATATACAATTGTCCGTATAAAATATATTCATAAATAAATGCCGATATCGTTAGCTACTTTTCTTTTATTTGCAAAACAGGCTGTAGAATTATTTGGCAATATTGTCCATTCATCACAATCCCTATTGTCTCGAGTAGCGTATAATGCGCGTAGAAATTGCGCCAGCGCACGCCGAGCTTGAGGTATCCTCGCTCGCGTGCCTTTGAATATCGTGACCGCGGTTGTCAATATACGCGTTTTTACTCGCGTTGCTAACAAAGAAAACTTAAATTCTCATTTCGCCAAAGTTTCGCGAACGTAAGCTTCGTCGTGACAGAGCTATAATGCGTGAAAACTTTGCGCCGCTCCTCTCTCTTTGCGCTCCCTAAGGGGGACCGGTTTCTGATTGTCTAATCTTTCCTCGCGTGCATTCGCGTCGCGAATATTTCACTCGTAGATATCGATAATCCCACATTTTCGCGACTTTTCAGACGCAATCGCGAAAAGCACCGTAAAAATCAGTTGGACGAGTCAATAAATTTTCACACGGTTCTTACTCCTCGCCGATCGAGTTTATAGTCCGTTTCGCAGCGCGCAAAAAGTTTCCACCGATGGCGAGTAAAACGTTCGTTAATTGATGTAAATATCGCCGTTCTAATACCGCGTATCGACCGCGTCGCGGAAGTGTGATGAAAGTGTAGCGATCACCGTGGGACGAGCTGCAAGATGGATGTTGCGCGACATGGAGAGCGGCAGCGGACATGGGCGGACATTGGTGGATCTGGTTGGATGCAACAGGACATCATCAATATCATCATTGGTGAGTGTCTGACTCAAAGCTCGCAGAAAGAACTTTTATTATTACTTTATTATTACTTTTATTATTACATTGTGCATGCCGCAAATTTGCATTGACTCTTGTAACGAAAAATATATTCCATGAATTATTGTCCTATATTATTGCCATATATTGTTGCCACATATTGTTGCCATATATTGTTGCCATATATTGTTGCCATATATTGTTGCCGTATATTATTACCATATATTATTCCCATATATTGCCATGTATTCTCGCCACATATTATGGCCACTTGAAATCGTGCGAACAATCAAGAAAACTGAATTTATCGGTAATCGCAAAGGCGCGGCAGACGTCACAAATGGATGTTAGCAGCCGGTCTCAGGGTTGACCGATAACAATACTGTTGCTGCAATTTAACTTTAAACAACAGCGGCCTCAGATCGCAAGAAACTTTTTATCGCGGACTAACCTTTCGAACGGAATGTTCCCGAGAAGCGCTCTTGAGATAAATGGAAGTTATAAGCGAACCTCATCGATAGCATATTTAACCTTCGATATCTCCTAAAGGTCTCAAGATACAGGAACGCTCTTTTGCAATATAGTTCTATATCAACCCTACTTTGACCATAAAGCTCGACTTTCAATTCACAGTAGAAACGGAGATATTAACATCACAAGTTAAACATTTTAACTTACTATATCTCCTAAACGGTTCAAGATACAGGAACGTGCTCTTGCCACAATGTAGTCCTATACCAACCCTAATCTTACCATAAATTTCCACTCTCAATTCCCAGTAGAAGCGGAGATATTAAAGGTACAAGTTGGAAAATTTTAACCTTCGATATCTCCAAAACGGCTAGAGATACAGGCCTGTTTCTTGCACCAAAACGTAGTCCTCTAAAAACCCTACATTTCACCATTAATTACGACTGTCAACTCCCAGTAGAAGCGGAGATATCAAAGGAAAAGTTGGAAAATTTTAACTTTCGATATCTCCTAAACGACTACAGATACAGGCCTGTTTCTTGCACCAAAATGTAGTGCTCTAAAAACGATACCTTTCACCAATAATTAAGACACTCAACTCCCAGTAGATGCGGAGATATCAACGGAAAAAGTTGGAAAAATTTAACCTTCGATATCTCCTAAACGGCTAGAGATACAGGCCTGTTTCTGGCACCAAATTAAAGTCCTCTCAAAACCCTACATTTTCCCGTAAATGACGACTCTCTACTCCCAGTAGAAGCGGAGATATCGACGGAGAAAGGTTGGAAAACTTTAACCTTCGATATCTCCTAAACGGTTAGAGATACAGGCTTCGGACAGGTACCAAATTAAAGTCCTCTCAAAACCCTACATTTTCGACTACATGGACGACTCTCTACTCCCAGTAGAAGCGGAGATATCGACGGAGGAAGGCTGGATATCGACGGAGAAAGGTTGGAAAACTTTAACCTTCGATATCTCCTAAACGGTTAGAGATACAGGCTTCGGACAGGTACCAAATTAAAGCCCTTTCAAAACCCTACATTTTGGACTACATGGACGACTCTCTACTCCCAGTAGAAGCGGAGATATCGACGGATGAAGGCTGGATATCGACGGAGAAAGGTTGGAAAACTTTAACCTTCGATATCTCCTAAACGGTTAGAGATACAGGCTTCGGACAGGTACCAAATTAAAGCCCTTTCAAAAACCCTACATTTTGGACTACATGGACGACTCTCTACTCCCAGTAGAAGCGGAGATATCGACGACGGAGAAAGGTTGGAAAACTTTAACCTTCGATATCTCCTAAACGGTTAGAGATACAGGCTTCGGACAGGTACCAAATTAAAGCCCTTTCAAAACCCTACATTTTGGACTACATGGACGACTCTCTACTCCCAGTAGAAGCGGAGATATCGACGAGAAGCTGGATATCGACGGAGAAAGGTTGGAAAACTTTAACCTTCGATATCTCCTAAACGGTTAGAGATACAGGCTTCGGACAGGTACCAAATTAAAGCCCTTTCAAAACCCTACATTTTGGACTACATGGACGACTCTCTACTCCCAGTAGAAGCGGAGATATCGACGGATGAACTGGATCGACGGAGAAAGGTTGGAAAACTTTAACCTTCGATATCTCCTAAACGGTTAGAGATACAGGCTTCGGACAGGTACCAAATTAAAGCCCTTTCAAAACCCTACATTTTGGACTACATGGACGACTCTCTACTCCCAGTAGAAGCGGAGATATCGACGGATGAATGGAATCGACGAGAAAGGTTGGAAAACTTTAACCTTCGATATCTCCTAAACGGTTAGAGATACAGGCTTCGGACAGGTACCAAATTAAAGCCCTTTCAAAACCCTACATTTTGGACTACATGGACGACTCTCTACTCCCAGTAGAAGCGGAAGCGGAGATATCGACGGAGAAAGGTTGGAAAACTTTAACCTTCGATATCTCCTAAACGGTTAGAGATACAGGCTTCGGACAGGTACCAAATTAAAGCCCTTTCAAAACCCTACATTTTGGACTACATGGACGACTCTCTACTCCCAGTAGAAGCGGAGATATCGACGGAGAAGCTGATATCGACGGAGAAAGGTTGGAAAACTTTAACCTTCGATATCTCCTAAACGGTTAGAGATACAGGCTTCGGACAGGTACCAAATTAAAGCCCTTTCAAAACCCTACATTTTGGACTACATGGACGACCTCTACTCCCAGTAGAAGCGGAGATATCGACGGATGAAGCTGGATATCGACGGAGAAAGGTTGGAAAACTTTAACCTTCGATATCTCCTAAACGGTTAGAGATACAGGCTTCGGACAGGTACCAAATTAAAGCCCTTTCAAAACCCTACATTTTGGACTACATGGACGACTCTCTACTCCCAGTAGAAGCGGAGATATCGACGGAGAAAGGTTGGAAAACTTTAACCTTCGATATCTCCTAAACGGTTAGAGATACAGGCTTCGGACAGGTACCAAATTAAAGCCCTTTCAAAACCCTACATTTTGGACTACATGGACGACCCTCTACTCCCAATAGAAGCGGAGATATCGACGGATGAAGGCTGGATATCGACGGAGAAAGGTTGGAAAACTTTAACCTTCGATATCTCCTAAACGGTTAGAGATACAGGCTTCGGACAGGTACCAAATTAAAGCCCTTTCAAAACCCTACATTTTGGACTACATGGACGACTCTCTACTCCCAGTAGAAGCGGAGATATCGACGGACGGAGAAAGGTTGGAAAACTTTAACCTTCGATATCTCCTAAACGGTTAGAGATACAGGCTTCGGACAGGTACCAAATTAAAGCCCTTTCAAAACCCTACATTTTGGACTACATGGACGACTCTCTACTCCCAGTAGAAGCGGAGATATCGACGATGAACTGGATATCGACGGAGAAAGGTTGGAAAACTTTAACCTTCGATATCTCCTAAACGGTTAGAGATACAGGCTTCGGACAGGTACCAAATTAAAGCCCTTTCAAAACCCTACATTTTGGACTACATGGACGACCCTCTACTCCCAATAGAAGCGGAGATATCGACGGATGAAGGCTGGATATCGACGGAGAAAGGTTAGAAAACTTTAACCTTCGATATCTCCTAAACGGTTAGAGATACAGGCTTCGGACAGGTACCAAATTAAAGCCCTTTCAAAACCCTACATTTTGGACTACATGGACGACCCTCTACTCCCAGTAGAAGCGGAGATATCGACGGATGAAGGCTGGATATCGACGGAGAAAGGTTGAAAACTTTAACCTTCGATATCTCCTAAACGGTTAGAGATACAGGCTTCGGACAGGTACCAAATTAAAGCCCTTTCAAAACCCTACATTTTGGACTACATGGACGACCCTCTACTCCCAATAGAAGCGGAGATATCGACGGATGAAGGCTGGATATCGACGGAGAAAGGTTAGAAAACTTTAACCTTCGATATCTCCTAAACGGTTAGAGATACAGGCTTCGGACAGGTACCAAATTAAAGCCCTTTCAAAACCCTACATTTTGGACTACAATGACGACCCTCTACTCCCAATAGAAGCGGAGATATCGACGGATGAAGGCTGGATATCGACGGAGAAAGGTTAGAAAACTTTAACCTTCGATATCTCCTAAACGGTTAGAGATACAGGCTTCGGACAGGTACCAAATTAAAGCCCTTTCAAAACCCTACATTTTGGACTACATGGACGACTCTCTACTCCCAGTAGAAGCGGAGATATCGACGGAGAAAGGATTGGAAAACTTTAACCTTCGATATCTCCTAAACGGTTAGAGATACAGGCTTCGGACAGGTACCAAATTAAAGCCCTTTCAAAACCCTACATTTTGGACTACATGGACGACCCTCTACTCCCAATAGAAGCGGAGATATCGACGGATGAATGCTGGATATCGACGGAGAAAGGTTGGAAAACTTTAACCTTCGATATCTCCTAAACGGTTAGAGATACAGGCTTCGGACAGGTACCAAATTAAAGCCCTTTCAAAACCCTACATTTTGGACTACATGGACGACCTCTACTCCCATAGAAGCGGAGATATCGACGGATGAAGGCTGGATATCGACGGAGAAAGGTTGGAAAACTTTAACCTTCGATATCTCCTAAACGGTTAGAGATACAGGCTTCGGACAGGTACCAAATTAAAGCCCTTTCAAAACCCTACATTTTGGACTACATGGACGACTCTCTACTCCCAGTAGAAGCGGAGATAGCGGATGAATGGATCGACGGAGAAGGTTGGAAAACTTTAACCTTCGATATCTCCTAAACGGTTAGAGATACAGGCTTCGGACAGGTACCAAATTAAAGCCTTTCAAAACCCCTACATTTTGGACTACATGGACGACCCTCTACTCCCAGTAGAAGCGGAGATATCGACGATGAAATGGATATCGACGGAGAAAGGTTGGAAAACTTTAACCTTCGATATCTCCTAAACGGTTAGAGATACAGGCTTCGGACAGGTACCAAATTAAAAGCCCTTTCAAAACCCTACATTTTGGACTACATGGACGACCTCTACTCCCAGTAGAAGCGGAGATATCGACGATGAAGGCTGGAATCGACGGAGAAAGGTTGAAAACTTTAACCTTCGATATCTCCTAAACGGTTAGAGATACAGGCTTCGGACAGGTACCAAATTAAAGCCCTTTCAAAACCTACATTTTGACTACATGGACGACTCTCTACTCCCAGTAGAAGCGGAGATATCGACGGAGAAAGGTTGGAAAACTTTTAACCTTCGATATCTCCTAAACGGTTAGAGATACAGGCTTCGGACAGGTACCAAATTAAAGCCCTTTCAAAACCCTACATTTTGGACTACATGGACGACTCTCTACTCCCAGTAGAAGCGGAGATATCGACGGATGAAGCTGGATATCGACGGAGAAAGGTTGGAAAACTTTAACCTTCGATATCTCCTAAACGGTTAGAGATACAGGCTTCGGACAGGTACCAAATTAAAGCCCTTTCAAAACCCTACATTTTGGACTACATGGACGACTCTCTACTCCCAGTAGAAGCGGAGATATCGACGGATGAAGACTGGATATCGACGGAGAAAGGTTAGAAAACTTTAACCTTCGATATCTCCTAAACGGTTAGAGATACAGGCTTCGGACAGGTAACCAAATTAAAGCCCTTTCAAAACCCTACATTTTGGACTACATGGACGACTCTCTACTCCCAGTAGAAGCGGAGATATCGACGGAGAAAGGTTGGAAAAACTTTAACCTTCGATATCTCCTAAACGGTTAGAGATACAGCTTCGGACAGGTACCAAATTAAAGCCCTTTCAAAACCCTACATTTTGGACTACATGGACGACCCTCTACTCCCAGTAGAAGCGGAGATATCGACGGAATGAAGCTGGATATCGACGGAGAAAGGTTGGAAAACTTTAACCTTCGATATCTCCTAAACGGTTAGAGATACAGGCTTCGGACAGGTACCAAATTAAAGCCCTTTCAAAACCCTACATTTTGGACTACATGGACGACCCTCTACTCCCAATAGAAGCGGAGATATCGACGGATGAAGGCTGGATATCGACGGAGAAAGGTTAGAAAACTTTAACCTTCGATATCTCCTAAACGGTTAGAGATACAGGCTTCGGACAGGTACCAAATTAAAGCCCTTTCAAAACCCTACATTTTGGACTACATGGACGACCTCTACTCCCAATAGAAGCGGAGATATCGACGGATGAAAGGTTGAAAACTTTAACCTTCGATATCTCCTAAACGGTTAGAGATACAGGCTTCGGACAGGTACCAAATTAAAGCCCTTTCAAAACCCTACATTTTGGACTACATGGACGACTCTACTCCCAGTAGAAGCGGAGATATCGACGGATGAGGCTGGATATCGACGGAGAAGGTTGGAAAACTTTAACCTTCGATATCTCCTAAACGGTTAGAGATACAGGCTTCGGACAGGTACCAAATTAAAGCCCTTTCAAAACCCTACATTTTA